>NC_142611.1:26436123-27722348 GCF_059453375.1 Lepisosteus platostomus
GAAAAACACGTTTTGATACTTTCTGCACACTGGGGTTAAGAGCTGAGTGTGTGGACTCTTCTGAGCCTTGCAGTTACATGGTGATTCTGCAGTCTGAAAAAACGCATTTATTTCGGGCTGAAAAACACGTTTTGAAAAGTGTCCTGTTACTGCCCCATTACTTACATGGGGGTGACCAAACTTGCAGAAACATGTTTATTTCTGCTGAAAAACACGTTTTGATACTTTCTGCACACTGGGGTTAAGAGCTGAGTGTGTGGGCTCTTCTGAGCCTTGCAGTTACATGGTGATTCTTAGTCTGAAAAAACGCGTTTATTTCGGGCTGAAAAACACGTTTTGAAAAGTGTCCTGTTACTGCCCCATAAGTTACATGGGGGGGACCAAGCTTGCAGAAACATGTTTATTTCTGCTGAAAAACACGTTTTGACACTTTCTGCACACTGGGGTTAAGAGCTGAGTGTGTGGGCTCTTCTGAGCCTTTCAGTTACATAGGGATTCTGCAGTCTGAAAAAACGCGTTTATTTAGGGCTAAAAAACACGTTTTGAAAAGTGTCCTGTAACTGCCCCATAAGTTACATGGGGGGGACCAAGCTTGCAGAAACATGTTTATTTCTGCTGAAAAACACGTTTTGACACTTTCTGCACACTGGGGTTAAGAGCTGAGTGTGTGGGCTCTTCTGAGCCTTGCAGTTACAAAGGGATTCTGCAATCTGAAAAAACGCGTTTATTTCGGGCTGAAAAACACGTTTTGAAAAGTGTCCTGTTACTGCCCCATAAGTTACATGGGGTTGACCAAACTTGCAGAAACATGTTTATTTCTGCTGAAAAACACGTTTTGATACTTTCTGCACACTGGGGTTAAGAGCTGAGTGTGTGGGCTCTTCTGAGCCTTGCAGTTACATGGTGATTCTGCAGTCTGAAAAAACGCGTTTATTTCGGGCTGAAAAACACGTTTTGAAAAGTGTCCTGTAACTGCCCCATAAGATACATGGGGGTTGACCAAACTTGCAGAAACATGTTTATTTCTGCTGAAAAACACTTTTTGACACTTTCTGCACACTGGGGTTAAGAGCTGAGTGTGTGGGCTCTTCTGAGCCTTTCAGTTACATAGGGATTCTGCACTCTGAAAAAACGCGTTTATTTCGGGCTGAAAAACACGTTTTGAAAAGTTTCCTGTAACTGCCCCATAAGTTACATGGGGTTGACCAAACTTGCAGAAACATGTTTATTTCTGCTGAAAAACACGTTTTGACACTTTCTGTACACTGACGTTAAGAGCTGAGTGTGTGGGCTCTTCTGAGCCTTGCAGTTACATAGGGATTCTGCAATCTTAAAAAACGCGTTTATGTCGGGCTGAAAAACACGTTTTGAAAAGTGTCCTGTTACTGCCCCATAAGTTACATGGGGTTGACCAAACTTGCAGAAACATGTTTATTTCTGCTGAAAAACACGTTTTGATACTTTCTGCACACTGGGGTTAAGAGCTGAGTGTGTGGGCTCTTCTGAGCCTTGCAGTTACATGGTGATTCTGCAGTCTGAAAAAACGTGTTTATTTCGGGCTGAAAAACACGTTTTGAAAAGTGTCCTGTTACTGCCCCATTACTTACATGGGGGTGACGAAACTTGCAGAAACATGTTTATTTCTGCTGAAAAACACGTTTTGACACTTTCTGCACACTGGGGTTAAGAGCTGAGTGTGTGGGCTCTTCTGAGCCTTGCAGTTACATGGTGATTCTGCAGTCTGAAAAAACGCGTTTATTTCGGGCTGAAAAACACGTTTTGAAAAGTGTCCTGTTACTGCCCCATAAGTTACATGGGGTTGACCAAACTTGCAGAAACATGTTTATTTCTGCTGAAAAACACGTTTTGATACTTTCTGCACACTGGGGTTAAGAGCTGAGTGTGTGGGCTCTTCTGAGCCTTGCAGTTACATGGTGATTCTGCAGTCTGAAAAAACGCGTTTATTTCGGGCTGAAAAACACGTTTGGAAAAGTGTCCTGTTACTGCCCCATAAGTTACATGGGGTTGACCAAACTTGCAGAAACATGTTTATTTCTGCTGAAAAACACGTTTTGATACTTTCTGCACACTGGGGTTAAGAGCTGAGTGTGTGGGCTCTTCTGAGCCTTGCAGTTACATGGTGATTCTGCAGTCTGAAAAAACGCGTTTATTTCGGGCTGTAAAACACGTTTTGAAAAGTGTCCTGTTACTGCCCCATAAGTTACATGGGTTTGACCAAACTTGCAGAAACGTTTTTTTCTGCTGAAAAACACGTTTTGACACTTTCTGCACACTGGTGTTAAGAGCAGAGTGTGTGGGCTCTTCTGAGCCTTGCAGTTACAAAGGGATTCTGCAATCTGAAAAAACGCGTTTATTTCGGGCTGAAAAACACGTTTTGAAAAGTGTCCTGTTACTGCCCCATAAGTTACATGGGGTTGACCAAACTTGCAGAAACATGTTTATTTCTGCTGAAAAACACGTTTTGATACTTTCTGCACACTGGGGTTAAGAGCTGATTGTGTGGGATCTTCTGAGCCTTGCAGTTACATGGTGATTCTGCAGTCTGAAAAAACGCGTTTATTTCGGGCTGAAAAACACGTTTTGAAAAGTGTCCTGTTACTGCCCCATAAGTTACATGGGGTTGACCAAACTTGCAGAAACATGTTTATTTCTGCTGAAAAACACGTTTTGACACTTTCTGCACACTGGTGTTAAGAGCTGAGTGTGTGGGATCTTCTGAGCCTTTCAGTTACATAGGGATTCTGCAGTCTGAAAAAACGCGTTTATTTCGGGCTGAAAAACACGTTTTGAAAAGTGTCCTGTAACTGCCCCATAAGTTACATGGGGGTTGACCAAACTTGCAGAAACATGTTTATTTCTGCTGAAAAACACGTTTTGACACTTTCTGCACACTGGGGTTAAGAGCTGAGTGTGTGGGCTCTTCTGAGCCTTTCAGTTACATAGGGATTCTGCACTCTGAAAAAACGCGTTTATTTCGGGCTGAAAAACACGTTTTGAAAAGTTTCCTGTAACTGCCCCATAAGTTACGTGGGGTTGACCAAACTTGCAGAAACATGTTTATTTCTGCTGAAAAACACGTTTTGACACTTTCTGTACACTGACGTTAAGAGCTGAGTGTGTGGGCTCTTCTGAGCCTTGCAGTTACATAGGGATTCTGCAATCTGAAAAAACGCGTTTATTTCGGGCTGAAAAACACGTTTTGAAAAGTGTCCTGTTACTGCCCCATAAGTTACATGGGGTTGACCAAACTTGCAGAAACATGTTTATTTCTGCTGAAAAACACGTTTTGATACTTTCTGCACACTGGGGTTAAGAGCTGAGTGTGTGGGCTCTTCTGAGCCTTGGAGTTACATGGTGATTCTGCAGTCTGAAAAAACGCGTTTATTTCGGGCTGAAAAACACGTTTTGAAAAGTGTCCTGTTACTGCCCCATTACTTACATGGGGGTGACCAAACTTGCAGAAACATGTTTATTTCTGCTGAAAAACACGTTTTGACACTTTCTGCACACTGGGGTTAAGAGCTGAGTGTGTGGGCTCTTCTGAGCCTTGCAGTTACATGGTGATTCTGCAGTCTGAAAAAACGCGTTTATTTCGGGCTGAAAAACACGTTTTGAAAAGTGTCCTGTTACTGCCCCATTACTTACATGGGGGTGACCAAACTTGCAGAAACATGTTTATTTCTGGAAAAAACACGTTTTGATACTTTCTGCACACTGGGGTTAAGAGCTGAGTGTGTGGGCTCTTCTGAGCCTTGCAGTTACATGGTGATTCTGCAGTCTGAAAAAACGCGTTTATTTCGGGCTGAAAAACACGTTTTGAACAGTGTCCTGTTACTGCCCCATAAGTTACATGGGGTTGACCAAACTTGCAGAAACATGTTTATTTCTGCTGAAAAACACGTTTTGATACTTTCTGCACACTGGGGTTAAGAGCTGAGTGTGTGGGCTCTTCTGAGCCTTGCAGTTACATGGTGATTCTGCAGTCTGAAAAAACGTGTTTATTTCGGGCTGAAAAACACGTTTTGAAAAGTGTCCTGTTACTGCCCCATAAGTTACATGGGGTTGACCAAACTTGCAGAAACATGTTTATTTCTGCTGAAAAACACGTTTTGATACTTTCTGCACACTGGGGTTAAGAGCTGAGTGTGTGGGCTCTTCTGAGCCTTGCAGTTACATGGTGATTCTGCAGTCTGAAAAAACGCGTTTATTTCGGGCTGAAAAACACGTTTTGAAAAGTGTCCTGTTACTGCCCCATAAGTTACATGGGGTTGACCAAACTTGCAGAAACATGTTTATTTCTGCTGAAAAACACGTTTTGATACTTTCTGCACACTGGGGTTAAGAGCTGAGTGTGTGGGCTCTTCTGAGCCTTGCAGTTACATGGTGATTCTGCAGTTTGAAAAAACGCGTTTATTTCGGGCTGAAAAACACGTTTTGAAAAGTGTCCTGTTACTGCCCCATAAGTTACATGGGGTTGACCAAACTTGCAGAAACATGTTTATTTCTGCTGAAAAACACGTTTTGATACTTTCTGCACACTGGGGTTAAGAGCTGAGTGTGTGGGCTCTTCTGAGCCTTGCAGTTACATGGTGATTCTGCAGTCTGAAAAAACGCGTTTATTTCGGGCTGAAAAACACGTTTTGAAAAGTGTCCTGTTACTGCCCCATAAGTTACATGGGTTTGACCAAACTTGCAGAAACGTTTTTTTCTGCTGAAAAACACGTTTTGACACTTTCTGCACACTGGTGTTAAGAGCAGAGTGTGTGGGCTCTTCTGAGCCTTGCAGTTACAAAGGGATTCTGCAATCTGAAAAAACGCGTTTATTTCGGGCTGAAAAACACGTTTTGAAAAGTGTCCTGTTACTGCCCCATAAGTTACATGGGGTTGACCAAACTTGCAGAAACATGTTTATTTCTGCTGAAAAACACGTTTTGATACTTTCTGCACACTGGGGTTAAGAGCTGATTGTGTGGGATCTTCTGAGCCTTGCAGTTACATGGTGATTCTGCAGTCTGAAAAAACGCGTTTATTTCGGGCTGAAAAACACGTTTTGAAAAGTGTCCTGTTACTGCCCCATAAGTTACATGGGGTTGACCAAACTTGCAGAAACATGTTTATTTCTGCTGAAAAACACGTTTTGACACTTTCTGCACACTGGTGTTAAGAGCTGAGTGTGTGGGCTCTTCTGAGCCTTTCAGTTACATAGGGATTCTGCAGTCTGAAAAAACGCGTTTATTTCGGGCTGAAAAACACGTTTTGAAAAGTGTCCTGTAACTGCCCCATAAGTTACATGGGGGTTGACCAAACTTGCAGAAACATGTTTATTTCTGCTGAAAAACACGTTTTGACACTTTCTGCACACTGGGGTTAAGAGCTGAGTGTGTGGGCTCTTCTGAGCCTTTCAGTTACATAGGGATTCTGCACTCTGAAAAAACGCGTTTATTTCGGGCTGAAAAACACGTTTTGAATAGTTTCCTGTAACTGCCCCATAAGTTACATGGGGTTGACCAAACTTGCAGAAACATGTTTATTTCTGCTGAAAAACACGTTTTGACACTTTCTGTACACTGACGTTAAGAGCTGAGTGTGTGGGCTCTTCTGAGCCTTGCAGTTACATAGGGATTCTGCAATCTGAAAAAACGCGTTTATTTCGGGCTGAAAAACACGTTTTGAAAAGTGTCCTGTTACTGCCCCATAAGTTACATGGGGTTGACCAAACTTGCAGAAACATGTTTATTTCTGCTGAAAAACACGTTTTGATACTTTCTGCACACTGGTGTTAAGAGCTGAGTGTGTGGACTCTTCTGAGCCTTGCAGTTACATGGTGATTCTGCAGTCTGAAAAAACGCATTTATTTCGGGCTGAAAAACACGTTTTGAAAAGTGTCCTGTTACTGCCCCATTACTTACATGGGGGTGACCAAACTTGCAGAAACATGTTTATTTCTGCTGAAAAACACGTTTTGATACTTTCTGCACACTGGGGTTAAGAGCTGAGTGTGTGGGCTCTTCTGAGCCTTGCAGTTACATGGTGATTCTGCAGTCTGAAAAAACGCGTTTATTTCGGGCTGAAAAACACGTTTTGAAAAGTGTCCTGTTACTGCCCCATAAGTTACATGGGTTTGACCAAACTTGCAGAAACATATTTTTTTCTGCTGAAAAACACGTTTTGATACTTTCTGCACACTGGGGTTAAGAGCTGAGTGTGTGGGCTCTTCTGAGCCTTGCAGTTACATGGTGATTCTGCAGTCTGAAAAAACGCGTTTATTTCGGGCTGAAAAACACGTTTTGAAAAGTGTCCTGTAACTGCCCCATAAGATACATGGGGGTTGACCAAACTTGCAGAAACATGTTTATTTCTGCTGAAAAACACGTTTTGACACTTTCTGCACACTGGGGTTAAGAGCTGAGTGTGTGGGCTCTTCTGAGCCTTTCAGTTACATAGGGATTCTGCACTCTGAAAAAACGCGTTTATTTCGGGCTGAAAAACACGTTTTGAAAAGTTTCCTGTAACTGCCCCATAAGTTACATGGGGTTAACCAAACTTGCAGAAACATGTTTATTTCTGCTGAAAAACACGTTTTGACACTTTCTGTACACTGACGTTAAGAGCTGAGTGTGTGGGCTCTTCTGAGCCTTGCAGTTACATAGGGATTCTGCAATCTTAAAAAACGCGTTTATGTCGGGCTGAAAAACACGTTTTGAAAAGTGTCCTGTTACTGCCCCATAAGTTACATGGGGTTGACCAAACTTGCAGAAACATGTTTATTTCTGCTGAAAAACACGTTTTGATACTTTCTGCACACTGGGGTTAAGAGCTGAGTGTGTGGGCTCTTCTGAGCCTTGCAGTTACATGGTGATTCTGCAATCTGAAAAAACGTGTTTATTTCGGGCTGAAAAACACGTTTTGAAAAGTGTCCTGTTACTGCCCCATTACTTACATGGGGGTGACCAAACTTGCAGAAACATGTTTATTTCTGCTGAAAAACACGTTTTGACACTTTCTGCACACTGGGGTTAAGAGCTGAGTGTGTGGGCTCTTCTGAGCCTTGCAGTTACATGGTGATTCTGCAGTCTGAAAAAACGCGTTTATTTCGGGCTGAAAAACACGTTTTGAAAAGTGTCCTGTTACTGCCCCATAAGTTACATGGGGTTGACCAAACTTGCAGAAACATGTTTATTTCTGCTGAAAAACACGTTTTGATACTTTCTGCACACTGGGGTTAAGAGCTGAGTGTGTGGGCTCTTCTGAGCCTTGCAGTTACATGGTGATTCTGCAGTCTGAAAAAACGCGTTTATTTCGGGCTGAAAAACACGTTTTGAAAAGTGTCCTGTTACTGCCCCATAAGTTACATGGGTTTGACCAAACTTGCAGAAACGTTTTTTTCTGCTGAAAAACACGTTTTGACACTTTCTGCACACTGGTGTTAAGAGCAGAGTGTGTGGGCTCTTCTGAGCCTTGCAGTTACAAAGGGATTCTGCAATCTGAAAAAACGCGTTTATTTCTGGCTGAAAAACACGTTTTGAAAAGTGTCCTGTTACTGCCCCATAAGTTACATGGGGTTGACCAAATTTTCAGAAACATGTTTATTTCTGCTGAAAAACACGTTTTGATACTTTCTGCACACTGGGGTTAAGAGCTGATTGTGTGGGATCTTCTGAGCCTTGCAGTTACATGGTGATTCTGCAGTCTGAAAAAACGCGTTTATTTCGGGCTGAAAAACACGTTTTGAAAAGTGTCCTGTTACTGCCCCATAAGTTACATGGGGTTGACCAAACTTGCAGAAACATGTTTATTTCTGCTGAAAAACACGTTTTGACACTTTCTGCACTCTGGTGTTAAGAGCTGAGTGTGTGGGCTCTTCTGAGCCTTTCAGTTACATAGGGATTCTGCAGTCTGAAAAAACGCGTTTATTTCGGGCTGAAAAACACGTTTTGAAAAGTGTCCTGTAACTGCCCCATAAGTTACATGGGGGTTGACCAAACTTGCAGAAACATGTTTATTTCTGCTGAAAAACACGTTTTGACACTTTCTGCACACTGGGGTTAAGAGCTGAGTGTGTGGGCTCTTCTGAGCCTTGCAGTTACAAAGGGATTCTGCAATCTGAAAAAACGCGTTTATTTCGGGCTGAAAAACACGTTTTGAAAAGTGTCCTGTTACTGCCCCATAAGTTACATGGTGTTGACCAAACTTGCAGAAACATGTTTATTTCTGCTGAAAAACACGTTTTGATACTTTCTGCACACTGGTGTTAAGAGCTGAGTGTGTGGACTCTTCTGAGCCTTGCAGTTACATGGTGATTCTGCAGTCTGAAAAAACGCATTTATTTCGGGCTGAAAAACACGTTTTGAAAAGTGTCCTGTTACTGCCCCATTACTTACATGGGGGTGACCAAACTTGCAGAAACATGTTTATTTCTGCTGAAAAACACGTTTTGATACTTTCTGCACACTGGGGTTAAGAGCTGAGTGTGTGGGCTCTTCTGAGCCTTGCAGTTACATGGTGATTCTGCAGTCTGAAAAAACGCGTTTATTTCGGGCTGAAAAACACGTTTTGAAAAGTGTCCTGTTACTGCCCCATAAGTTACATGGGTTTGACCAAACTTGCAGAAACATATTTTTTTCTGCTGAAAAACACGTTTTGATACTTTCTGCACACTGGGGTTAAGAGCTGAGTGTGTGGGCTCTTCTGAGCCTTGCAGTTACATAGGGATTCTGCAATCTTAAAAAACGCGTTTATGTCGGGCTGAAAAACACGTTTTGAAAAGTGTCCTGTTACTGCCCCATAAGTTACATGGGGTTGACCAAACTTGCAGAAACATGTTTATTTCTGCTGAAAAACACGTTTTGATACTTTCTGCACACTGGGGTTAAGAGCTGAGTGTGTGGGCTCTTCTGAGCCTTGCAGTTACATGGTGATTCTGCAGTCTGAAAAAACGTGTTTATTTCGGGCTGAAAAACACGTTTTGAAAAGTGTCCTGTTACTGCCCCATTACTTACATGGGGGTGACCAAACTTGCAGAAACATGTTTATTTCTGCTGAAAAACACGTTTTGACACTTTCTGCACACTGGGGTTAAGAGCTGAGTGTGTGGGCTCTTCTGAGCCTTGCAGTTACATGGTGATTCTGCAGTCTGAAAAAACGCGTTTATTTCGGGCTGAAAAACACGTTTTGAAAAGTGTCCTGTTACTGCCCCATAAGTTACATGGGGTTGACCAAACTTGCAGAAACATGTTTATTTCTGCTGAAAAACACGTTTTGATACTTTCTGCACACTGGGGTTAAGAGCTGAGTGTGTGGGCTCTTCTGAGCCTTTCAGTTACATAGGGATTCTGCAGTCTGAAAAAACGCGTTTATTTCGGGCTGAAAAACACGTTTTGAAAAGTGTCCTGTAACTGCCCCATAAGTTACATGGGGGTTGACCAAACTTGCAGAAACATGTTTATTTCTGCTGAAAAACACGTTTTGACACTTTCTGCACACTGGGGTTAAGAGCTGAGTGTGTGGGCTCTTCTGAGCCTTGCAGTTACAAAGGGATTCTGCAATCTGAAAAAACGCGTTTATTTCGGGCTGAAAAACACGTTTTGAAAAGTGTCCTGTTACTGCCCCATAAGTTACATGGTGTTGACCAAACTTGCAGAAACATGTTTATTTCTGCTGAAAAACACGTTTTGATACTTTCTGCACACTGGTGTTAAGAGCTGAGTGTGTGGACTCTTCTGAGCCTTGCAGTTACATGGTGATTCTGCAGTCTGAAAAAACGCATTTATTTCGGGCTGAAAAACACGTTTTGAAAAGTGTCCTGTTACTGCCCCATTACTTACATGGGGGTGACCAAACTTGCAGAAACATGTTTATTTCTGCTGAAAAACACGTTTTGATACTTTCTGCACACTGGGGTTAAGAGCTGAGTGTGTGGGCTCTTCTGAGCCTTGCAGTTACATGGTGATTCTGCAGTCTGAAAAAACGCGTTTATTTCGGGCTGAAAAACACGTTTTGAAAAGTGTCCTGTTACTGCCCCATAAGTTACATGGGTTTGACCAAACTTGCAGAAACATATTTTTTTCTGCTGAAAAACACGTTTTGATACTTTCTGCACACTGGGGTTAAGAGCTGAGTGTGTGGGCTCTTCTGAGCCTTGCAGTTACATGGTGATTCTGCAGTCTGAAAAAACGCGTTTATTTCGGGCTGAAAAACACGTTTTGAAAAGTGTCCTGTAACTGCCCCATAAGATACATGGGGGTTGACCAAACTTGCAGAAACATGTTTATTTCTGCTGAAAAACACGTTTTGACACTTTCTGCACACTGGGGTTAAGAGCTGAGTGTGTGGGCTCTTCTGAGCCTTTCAGTTACATAGGGATTCTGCACTCTGAAAAAACGCGTTTATTTCGGGCTGAAAAACACGTTTTGAAAAGTTTCCTGTAACTGCCCCATAAGTTACATGGGGTTAACCAAACTTGCAGAAACATGTTTATTTCTGCTGAAAAACACGTTTTGACACTTTCTGTACACTGACGTTAAGAGCTGAGTGTGTGGGCTCTTCTGAGCCTTGCAGTTACATAGGGATTCTGCAATCTTAAAAAACGCGTTTATGTCGGGCTGAAAAACACGTTTTGAAAAGTGTCCTGTTACTGCCCCATAAGTTACATGGGGTTGACCAAACTTGCAGAAACATGTTTATTTCTGCTGAAAAACACGTTTTGATACTTTCTGCACACTGGGGTTAAGAGCTGAGTGTGTGGGCTCTTCTGAGCCTTGCAGTTACATGGTGATTCTGCAGTCTGAAAAAACGTGTTTATTTCGGGCTGAAAAACACGTTTTGAAAAGTGTCCTGTTACTGCCCCATTACTTACATGGGGGTGACCAAACTTGCAGAAACATGTTTATTTCTGCTGAAAAACACGTTTTGACACTTTCTGCACACTGGGGTTAAGAGCTGAGTGTGTGGGCTCTTCTGAGCCTTGCAGTTACATGGTGATTCTGCAGTCTGAAAAAACGCGTTTATTTCGGGCTGAAAAACACGTTTTGAAAAGTGTCCTGTTACTGCCCCATAAGTTACATGGGGTTGACCAAACTTGCAGAAACATGTTTATTTCTGCTGAAAAACACGTTTTGATACTTTCTGCACACTGGGGTTAAGAGCTGAGTGTGTGGGCTCTTCTGAGCCTTGCAGTTACATGGTGATTCTGCAGTCTGAAAAAACGCGTTTATTTCGGGCTGAAAAACACGTTTTGAAAAGTGTCCTGTTACTGCCCCATAAGTTACATGGGTTTGACCAAACTTGCAGAAACGTTTTTTTCTGCTGAAAAACACGTTTTGACACTTTCTGCACACTGGTGTTAAGAGCAGAGTGTGTGGGCTCTTCTGAGCCTTGCAGTTACAAAGGGATTCTGCAATCTGAAAAAACGCGTTTATTTCGGGCTGAAAAACACGTTTTGAAAAGTGTCCTGTTACTGCCCCATAAGTTACATGGGGTTGACCAAACTTGCAGAAACATGTTTATTTCTGCTGAAAAACACGTTTTGATACTTTCTGCACACTGGGGTTAAGAGCTGATTGTGTGGGATCTTCTGAGCCTTGCAGTTACATGGTGATTCTGCAGTCTGAAAAAACGCGTTTATTTCGGGCTGAAAAACACGTTTTGAAAAGTGTCCTGTTACTGCCCCATAAGTTACATGGGGTTGACCAAACTTGCAGAAACATGTTTATTTCTGCTGAAAAACACGTTTTGACACTTTCTGCACACTGGTGTTAAGAGCTGAGTGTGTGGGCTCTTCTGAGCCTTTCAGTTACATAGGGATTCTGCAGTCTGAAAAAACGCGTTTATTTCGGGCTGAAAAACACGTTTTGAAAAGTGTCCTGTAACTGCCCCATAAGTTACATGGGGGTTGACCAAACTTGCAGAAACATGTTTATTTCTGCTGAAAAACACGTTTTGACACTTTCTGCACACTGGGGTTAAGAGCTGAGTGTGTGGGCTCTTCTGAGCCTTGCAGTTACATAGGGATTCTGCAGTCTGAAAAAACGCGTTTATTTCGGGCTGAAAAACACGTTTTGAAAAGTGTCCTGTTACTGCCCCATAAGTTACATGGGGTTGACCAAACTTGCAGAAACATGTTTATTTCTGCTGAAAAACACGTTTTGATACTTTCTGCACACTGGGGTTAAGAGCTGAGTGTGTGGGCTCTTCTGAGCCTTGCAGTTACATGGTGGTTCTGCAGTCTGAAAAAACGCGTTTATTTCGGGCTGAAAAACACGTTTTGAAAAGTGTCCTGTTACTGCCCCATTACTTACATGGGGGTGACCAAACTTGCAGAAACATGTTTATTTCTGCTGAAAAACACGTTTTGACACTTTCTGCACACTGGGGTTAAGAGCTGAGTGTGTGGGCTCTTCTGAGCCTTTCAGTTACATAGGGATTCTGCACTCTGAAAAAACGCGTTTATTTCGGGCTGAAAAACACGTTTTGAAAAGTTTCCTGTAACTGCCCCATAAGTTACATGGGGTTGACCAAACTTGCAGAAACATGTTTATTTCTGCTGAAAAACACGTTTTGACACTTTCTGTACACTGACGTTAAGAGCTGAGTGTGTGGGCTCTTCTGAGCCTTGCAGTTACATAGGGATTCTGCAATCTGAAAAAACGCGTTTATTTCGGGCTGAAAAACACGTTTTGAAAAGTGTCCTGTTACTGCCTCATAAGTTACATGGGGTTGACCAAACTTGCAGAAACATGTTTATTTCTGCTGAAAAACACGTTTTGATACTTTCTGCACACTGGGGTTAAGAGCTGAGATGTGGGCTCTTCTGAGCCTTGCAGTTACATGGTGATTCTGCAGTCTGAAAAAACGCGTTTATTTCGGGCTGAAAAACACGTTTTGAAAAGTGTCCTGTTACTGCCCCATTACTTACATGGGGGTGACCAAACTTGCAGAAACATGTTTATTTCTGCTGAAAAACACGTTTTGACACTTTCTGCACACTGGGGTTAAGAGCTGAGTGTGTGGGCTCTTCTGAGCCTTGCAGTTACATGGTGATTCTGCAGTCTGAAAAAACGCGTTTATTTCGGGCTGAAAAACACGTTTTGAAAAGTGTCCTGTTACTGCCCCATTACTTACATGGGGGTGACCAAACTTGCAGAAACATGTTTATTTCTGCTGAAAAACACGTTTTGACACTTTCTGCACACTGGGGTTAAGAGCTGAGTGTGTGGGCTCTTCTGAGCCTTGCAGTTACCTGGTGATTCTGCAGTCTGAAAAAACGCGTTTATTTCGGGCTGAAAAACACGTTTTGAAAAGTGTCCTGTTACTGCCCCATAAGTTACATGGGTTTGACCAAACTTGCAGAAACGTTTTTTTCTGCTGAAAAACACGTTTTGACACTTTCTGCACACTGGTGTTAAGAGCAGAGTGTGTGGGCTCTTCTGAGCCTTGCAGTTACAAAGGGATTCTGCAATCTGAAAAAACGCGTTTATTTCGGGCTGAAAAACACGTTTTGAAAAGTGTCCTGTTACTGCCCCATAAGTTACATTGGGTTGACCAAACTTGCAGAAACATGTTTATTTCTGCTGAAAAACACGTTTTGATACTTTCTGCACACTGGGGTTAAGAGCTGAGTGTGTGGGCTCTTCTGAGCCTTGCAGTTACATGGTGATTCTGCAGTCTGAAAAAACGCGTTTATTTCGGGCTGAAAAACACGTTTTGAAAAGTGTCCTGTTACTGCCCCATTACTTACATGGGGGTGACCAAACTTGCAGAAACATGTTTATTTCTGCTGAAAAACACGTTTTGACACTTTCTGCACACTGAGGTTAAGAGCTGAGTGTGTGGGCTCTTCTGAGCCTTTCAGTTACATGGGGATTCTGCAGTCTGAAAAAACGCGTTTATTTCGGGCTGAAAAACACGTTTTGAAAAGTGTCCTGTTACTGCCCCATAAGTTACATGGGGTTGACCAAACTTGCAGAAACATGTTTATTTCTGCTGAAAAACACGTTTTGATACTTTCTGCACACTGGGGTTAAGAGCTGAGTGTGTGGGCTCTTCTGAGCCTTGCAGTTACATGGTGATTCTGCAGTCTGAAAAAACGCGTTTATTTCGGGCTGAAAAACACGTTTTGAAAAGTGTCCTGTTACTGCCCCATTACTTACATGGGGGTGACCAAACTTGCAGAAACATGTTTATTTCTGCTGAAAAACACGTTTTGACACTTTCTGCACACTGAGGTTAAGAGCTGAGTGTGTGGGCTCTTCTGAGCCTTTCAGTTACATGGGGATTCTGCAGTCTGAAAAAACGCGTTTATTTCGGGCTGAAAAACACGTTTTGAAAAGTGTGCTGTTACTGCCCAATTACTTACATGAGGGTGACCAAACTAGCAGAAACATGTTTATTTCTGCTGAAAAACACGTTTTGACACTTTCTGCACACTGGGGTTAAGAGCTGAATGTGTGGGCTCTTCTGAGCCTTTCAGTTACATGGTGATTCTGCAGTCTGAAAAAACGCGTTTATTTCGGGCTGAAAAACACGTTTTGAAAAGTGTGCTGTTACTGCCCAATTACTTACATGAGGGTGACCAAACTAGCAGAAACATGTTTATTTCTGCTGAAAAACACGTTTTGATACTTTCTGCACACTGGGGTTAAGAGCTGAGTGTGTGGGCTCTTCTGAGCCTTGCAGTTACATGGTGATTCTGCAGTCTGAAAAAACGCGTTTATTTCGGGCTGAAAAACACGGTTTTATAAGTGTCCTGTTACTGCCCCATTACTTACATGGGGGTGACCAAACTTGCAGAAACATGTTTATTTCTGCTGAAAAACACGTTTTGACACTTTCTGCACACTGGTGTTAAGAGCTGAGTGTGTGGGCTCTTCTGAGCCTTTCAGTTACATAGGGATTCTGCAGTCTGAAAAAACGCGTTTATTTCGGGCTGAAAAACACGTTTTGAAAAGTGTCCTGTAACTGCCCCATAAGTTACATGGGGGTTGACCAAACTTGCAGAAACATGTTTATTTCTGCTGAAAAACACGTTTTGACACTTTCTGCACACTGGGGTTAAGAGCTGAGTGTGTGGGCTCTTCTGAGCCTTTCAGTTACATAGGGATTCTGCACTCTGAAAAAAACGCGTTTATTTCGGGCTGAAAAACACGTTTTGAAAAGTTTCCTGTAACTGCCCCATAAGTTACGTGGGGTTGACCAAACTTGCAGAAACATATTTATTTCTGCTGAAAAACACGTTTTGACACTTTCTGTACACTGACGTTAAGAGCTGAGTGTGTGGGCTCTTCTGAGCCTTGCAGTTACATAGGGATTCTGCAATCTGAAAAAACGCGTTTATTTCGGGCTGAAAAACACGTTTTGAAAAGTGTCCTGTTACTGCCCCATAAGTTACATGGGGTTGACCAAACTTGCAGAAACATGTTTATTTCTGCTGAAAAACACGTTTTGACACTTTCTGCACACTGGGGTTAAGAGCTGAGTGTGTGGGCTCTTCTGAGCCTTGCAGTTACATGGTGATTCTGCAGTCTGAAAAAACGCGTTTATTTCGGGCTGAAAAACACGTTTTGAAAAGTGTCCTGTTACTGCCCCATTACTTACATGGGGGTGACCAAACTTGCAGAAACATGTTTATTTCTGGAAAAAACACGTTTTGATACTTTCTGCACACTGGGGTTAAGAGCTGAGTGTGTGGGCTCTTCTGAGCCTTGCAGTTACATGGTGATTCTGCAGTCTGAAAAAACGCGTTTATTTCGGGCTGAAAAACACGTTTTGAGCAGTGTCCTGTTACTGCCCCATAAGTTACATGGGGTTGACCAAACTTGCAGAAACATGTTTATTTCTGCTGAAAAACACGTTTTGATACTTTCTGCACACTGGGGTTAAGAGCTGAGTGTGTGGGCTCTTCTGAGCCTTGCAGTTACATGGTGATTCTGCAGTCTGAAAAAACGTGTTTATTTCGGGCTGAAAAACACGTTTTGAAAAGTGTCCTGTTACTGCCCCATAAGTTACATGGGGTTGACCAAACTTGCAGAAACATGTTTATTTCTGCTGAAAAACACGTTTTGATACTTTCTGCACACTTGGGTTAAGAGCTGAGTGTGTGGGCTCTTCTGAGCCTTGCAGTTACATGGTGATTCTGCAGTCTGAAAAAACGCGTTTATTTCGGGCTGAAAAACACGTTTTGAAAAGTGTCCTGTTACTGCCCCATAAGTTACATGGGGTTGAACAAACTTGCAGAAACATGTTTATTTCTGCTGAAAAACACGTTTTGTTACTTTTTGCACACTGGGGTTAAGAGCTGAGTGTGTGGGCTCTTCTGAGCCTTGCAGTTACATGGTGATTCTGCAGTCTGAAAAAACGCGTTTATTTCGGGCTGAAAAACACGTTTTGAAAAGTGTCCTGTTACTGCCCCATAAGTTACATGGGGTTGACCAAACTTGCAGAAACATGTTTATTTCTGCTGAAAAACACGTTTTGATACTTTCTGCACACTGGGGTTAAGAGCTGAGTGTGTGGGCTCTTCTGAGCCTTGCAGTTACATGGTGATTCTGTAGTCTGAAAAAACGCGTTTATTTCGGGCTGAAAAACACGTTTTGAAAAGTGTCCTGTTACTGCCCCATAAGTTACATGGGTTTGACCAAACTTGCAGAAACGTTTTTTTCTGCTGAAAAACACGTTTTGACACTTTCTGCACACTGGTGTTAAGAGCAGAGTGTGTGGGCTCTTCTGAGTTTTGCAGTTACAAAGGGATTCTGCAATCTGAAAAAACGCGTTTATTTCTGGCTGAAAAACACGTTTTGAAAAGTGTCCTGTTACTGCCCCATAAGTTACATGGGGTTGACCAAACTTGCAGAAACATGTTTATTTCTGCTGAAAAACACGTTTTGATACTTTCTGCACACTGGGGTTAAGAGCTGATTGTGTGGGATCTTCTGAGCCTTGCAGTTACATGGTGATTCTGCAGTCTGAAAAAACGCGTTTATTTCGGGCTGAAAAACACGTTTTGAAAAGTGTCCTGTTACTGCCCCATAAGTTACATGGGGTTGACCAAACTTGCAGAAACATGTTTATTTCTGCTGAAAAACACGTTTTGACACTTTCTGCACACTGGTGTTAAGAGCTGAGTGTGTGGGCTCTTCTGAGCCTTTCAGTTACATAGGGATTCTGCAGTCTGAAAAAACGCGTTTATTTCGGGCTGAAAAACACGTTTTGAAAAGTGTCCTGTAACTGCCCCATAAGTTACATGGGGGTTGACCAAACTTGCAGAAACATGTTTATTTCTGCTGAAAAACACGTTTTGACACTTTCTGCACACTGGGGTTAAGAGCTGAGTGTGTGGGCTCTTCTGAGCCTTTCAGTTACATAGGGATTCTGCACTCTGAAAAAACGCGTTTATTTCGGGCTGAAAAACACGTTTTGAATAGTTTCCTGTAACTGCCCCATAAGTTACATGGGGTTGACCAAACTTGCAGAAACATGTTTATTTCTGCTGAAAAACACGTTTTGACACTTTCTGTACACTGACGTTAAGAGCTGAGTGTGTGGGCTCTTCTGAGCCTTGCAGTTACATAGGGATTCTGCAATCTGAAAAAACGCGTTTATTTCGGGCTGAAAAACACGTTTTGAAAAGTGTCCTGTTACTGCCCCATAAGTTACATGGGGTTGACCAAACTTGCAGAAACATGTTTATTTCTGCTGAAAAACACGTTTTGATACTTTCTGCACACTGGGGTTAAGAGCTGAGTGTGTGGACTCTTCTGAGCCTTGCAGTTACATGGTGATTCTGCAGTCTGAAAAAACGCATTTATTTCGGGCTGAAAAACACGTTTTGAAAAGTGTCCTGTTACTGCCCCATTACTTACATGGGGGTGACCAAACTTGCAGAAACATGTTTATTTCTGCTGAAAAACACGTTTTGATACTTTCTGCACACTGGGGTTAAGAGCTGAGTGTGTGGGCTCTTCTGAGCCTTGCAGTTACATGGTGATTCTGCAGTCTGAAAAAACGCGTTTATTTCGGGCTGAAAAACACGTTTTGAAAAGTGTCCTGTTACTGCCCCATAAGTTACATGGGGTTGACCAAACTTGCAGAAACATGTTTATTTCTGCTGAAAAACACGTTTTGATACTTTCTGCACACTGGGGTTAAGAGCTGAGTGTGTGGGCTCTTCTGAGCCTTGCAGTTACATGGTGATTCTGCAGTCTGAAAAAACGCGTTTATTTCGGGCTGAAAAACACGTTTTGAAAAGTGTCCTGTTACTGCCCCATAAGTTACATGGGTTTGACCAAACTTGCAGAAACGTTTTTTTCTGCTGAAAAACACGTTTTGACACTTTCTGCACACTGGTGTTAAGAGCAGAGTGTGTGGGCTCTTCTGAGCCTTGCAGTTACAAAGGGATTCTGCAATCTGAAAAAACGCGTTTATTTCGGGCTGAAAAACACGTTTTGAAAAGTGTCCTGTTACTGCCCCATAAGTTACATGGGGTTGACCAAACTTGCAGAAACATGTTTATTTCTGCTGAAAAACACGTTTTGATACTTTCTGCACACTGGGGTTAAGAGCTGATTGTGTGGGATCTTCTGAGCCTTGCAGTTACATGGTGATTCTGCAGTCTGAAAAAACGCGTTTATTTTGGGCTGAAAAACACGTTTTGAAAAGTGTCCTGTTACTGCCCCATAAGTTACATGGGGTTGACCAAACTTGCAGAAACATGTTTATTTCTGCTGAAAAACACGTTTTGACACTTTCTGCACACTGGTGTTAAGAGCTGAGTGTGTGGGCTCTTCTGAGCCTTTCAGTTACATAGGGATTCTGCAGTCTGAAAAAACGCGTTTATTTCGGGCTGAAAAACACGTTTTGAAAAGTGTCCTGTAACTGCCCCATAAGTTACATGGGGGTTGACCAAACTTGCAGAAACATGTTTATTTCTGCTGAAAAACACGTTTTGACACTTTCTGCACACTGGGGTTAAGAGCTGAGTGTGTGGGCTCTTCTGAGCCTTGCAGTTACAAAGGGATTCTGCAATCTGAAAAAACGCGTTTATTTCGGGCTGAAAAACACGTTTTGAAAAGTGTCCTGTTACTGCCCCATAAGTTACATGGTGTTGACCAAACTTGCAGAAACATGTTTATTTCTGCTGAAAAACACGTTTTGATACTTTCTGCACACTGGTGTTAAGAGCTGAGTGTGTGGACTCTTCTGAGCCTTGCAGTTACATGGTGATTCTGCAGTCTGAAAAAACGCATTTATTTCGGGCTGAAAAACACGTTTTGAAAAGTGTCCTGTTACTGCCCCATTACTTACATGGGGGTGACCAAACTTGCAGAAACATGTTTATTTCTGCTGAAAAACACGTTTTGATACTTTCTGCACACTGGGGTTAAGAGCTGAGTGTGTGGGCTCTTCTGAGCCTTGCAGTTACATGGTGATTCTGCAGTCTGAAAAAACGCGTTTATTTCGGGCTGAAAAACACGTTTTGAAAAGTGTCCTGTTACTGCCCCATAAGTTACATGGGTTTGACCAAACTTGCAGAAACATATTTTTTTCTGCTGAAAAACACGTTTTGATACTTTCTGCACACTGGGGTTAAGAGCTGAGTGTGTGGGCTCTTCTGAGCCTTGCAGTTACATGGTGATTCTGCAGTCTGAAAAAACGCGTTTATTTCGGGCTGAAAAACACGTTTTGAAAAGTGTCCTGTAACTGCCCCATAAGATACATGGGGGTTGACCAAACTTGCAGAAACATGTTTATTTCTGCTGAAAAACACGTTTTGACACTTTCTGCACACTGGGGTTAAGAGCTGAGTGTGTGGGCTCTTCTGAGCCTTTCAGTTACATAGGGATTCTGCACTCTGAAAAAACGCGTTTATTTCGGGCTGAAAAACACGTTTTGAAAAGTTTCCTGTAACTGCCCCATAAGTTACATGGGGTTAACCAAACTTGCAGAAACATGTTTATTTCTGCTGAAAAACACGTTTTGACACTTTCTGTACACTGACGTTAAGAGCTGAGTGTGTGGGCTCTTCTGAGCCTTGCAGTTACATAGGGATTCTGCAATCTTAAAAAACGCGTTTATGTCGGGCTGAAAAACACGTTTTGAAAAGTGTCCTGTTACTGCCCCATAAGTTACATGGGGTTGACCAAACTTGCAGAAACATGTTTATTTCTGCTGAAAAACACGTTTTGATACTTTCTGCACACTGGGGTTAAGAGCTGAGTGTGTGGGCTCTTCTGAGCCTTGCAGTTACATGGTGATTCTGCAGTCTGAAAAAACGTGTTTATTTCGGGCTGAAAAACACGTTTTGAAAAGTGTCCTGTTACTGCCCCATTACTTACATGGGGGTGACCAAACTTGCAGAAACATGTTTATTTCTGCTGAAAAACACGTTTTGACACTTTCTGCACACTGGGGTTAAGAGCTGAGTGTGTGGGCTCTTCTGAGCCTTGCAGTTACATGGTGATTCTGCAGTCTGAAAAAACGCGTTTATTTCGGGCTGAAAAACACGTTTTGAAAAGTGTCCTGTTACTGCCCCATAAGTTACATGGGGTTGACCAAACTTGCAGAAACATGTTTATTTCTGCTGAAAAACACGTTTTGATACTTTCTGCACACTGGGGTTAAGAGCTGAGTGTGTGGGCTCTTCTGAGCCTTGCAGTTACATGGTGATTCTGCAGTCTGAAAAAACGCGTTTATTTCGGGCTGAAAAACACGTTTTGAAAAGTGTCCTGTTACTGCCCCATAAGTTACATGGGTTTGACCAAACTTGCAGAAACGTTTTTTTCTGCTGAAAAACACGTTTTGACACTTTCTGCACACTGGTGTTAAGAGCAGAGTGTGTGGGCTCTTCTGAGCCTTGCAGTTACAAAGGGATTCTGCAATCTGAAAAAACGCGTTTATTTCGGGCTGAAAAACACGTTTTGAAAAGTGTCCTGTTACTGCCCCATAAGTTACATGGGGTTGACCAAACTTGCAGAAACATGTTTATTTCTGCTGAAAAACACGTTTTGATACTTTCTGCACACTGGGGTTAAGAGCTGATTGTGTGGGATCTTCTGAGCCTTGCAGTTACATGGTGATTCTGCAGTCTGAAAAAACGCGTTTATTTCGGGCTGAAAAACACGTTTTGAAAAGTGTCCTGTTACTGCCCCATAAGTTACATGGGGTTGACCAAACTTGCAGAAACATGTTTATTTCTGCTGAAAAACACGTTTTGACACTTTCTGCACACTGGTGTTAAGAGCTGAGTGTGTGGGCTCTTCTGAGCCTTTCAGTTACATAGGGATTCTGCAGTCTGAAAAAACGCGTTTATTTCGGGCTGAAAAACACGTTTTGAAAAGTGTCCTGTAACTGCCCCATAAGTTACATGGGGGTTGACCAAACTTGCAGAAACATGTTTATTTCTGCTGAAAAACACGTTTTGACACTTTCTGCACACTGGGGTTAAGAGCTGAGTGTGTGGGCTCTTCTGAGCCTTGCAGTTACATAGGGATTCTGCAGTCTGAAAAAACGCGTTTATTTCGGGCTGAAAAACACGTTTTGAAAAGTGTCCTGTTACTGCCCCATAAGTTACATGGGGTTGACCAAACTTGCAGAAACATGTTTATTTCTGCTGAAAAACACGTTTTGATACTTTCTGCACACTGGGGTTAAGAGCTGAGTGTGTGGGCTCTTCTGAGCCTTGCAGTTACATGGTGGTTCTGCAGTCTGAAAAAACGCGTTTATTTCGGGCTGAAAAACACGTTTTGAAAAGTGTCCTGTTACTGCCCCATTACTTACATGGGGGTGACCAAACTTGCAGAAACATGTTTATTTCTGCTGAAAAACACGTTTTGACACTTTCTGCACACTGGGGTTAAGAGCTGAGTGTGTGGGCTCTTCTGAGCCTTTCAGTTACATAGGGATTCTGCACTCTGAAAAAACGCGTTTATTTCGGGCTGAAAAACACGTTTTGAAAAGTTTCCTGTAACTGCCCCATAAGTTACATGGGGTTGACCAAACTTGCAGAAACATGTTTATTTCTGCTGAAAAACACGTTTTGACACTTTCTGTACACTGACGTTAAGAGCTGAGTGTGTGGGCTCTTCTGAGCCTTGCAGTTACATAGGGATTCTGCAATCTGAAAAAACGCGTTTATTTCGGGCTGAAAAACACGTTTTGAAAAGTGTCCTGTTACTGCCTCATAAGTTACATGGGGTTGACCAAACTTGCAGAAACATGTTTATTTCTGCTGAAAAACACGTTTTGATACTTTCTGCACACTGGGGTTAAGAGCTGAGATGTGGGCTCTTCTGAGCCTTGCAGTTACATGGTGATTCTGCAGTCTGAAAAAACGCGTTTATTTCGGGCTGAAAAACACGTTTTGAAAAGTGTCCTGTTACTGCCCCATTACTTACATGGGGGTGACCAAACTTGCAGAAACATGTTTATTTCTGCTGAAAAACACGTTTTGACACTTTCTGCACACTGGGGTTAAGAGCTGAGTGTGTGGGCTCTTCTGAGCCTTGCAGTTACATGGTGATTCTGCAGTCTGAAAAAACGCGTTTATTTCGGGCTGAAAAACACGTTTTGAAAAGTGTCCTGTTACTGCCCCATTACTTACATGGGGGTGACCAAACTTGCAGAAACATGTTTATTTCTGCTGAAAAACACGTTTTGACACTTTCTGCACACTGGGGTTAAGAGCTGAGTGTGTGGGCTCTTCTGAGCCTTGCAGTTACCTGGTGATTCTGCAGTCTGAAAAAACGCGTTTATTTCGGGCTGAAAAACACGTTTTGAAAAGTGTCCTGTTACTGCCCCATAAGTTACATGGGTTTGACCAAACTTGCAGAAACGTTTTTTTCTGCTGAAAAACACGTTTTGACACTTTCTGCACACTGGTGTTAAGAGCAGAGTGTGTGGGCTCTTCTGAGCCTTGCAGTTACAAAGGGATTCTGCAATCTGAAAAAACGCGTTTATTTCGGGCTGAAAAACACGTTTTGAAAAGTGTCCTGTTACTGCCCCATAAGTTACATTGGGTTGACCAAACTTGCAGAAACATGTTTATTTCTGCTGAAAAACACGTTTTGATACTTTCTGCACACTGGGGTTAAGAGCTGAGTGTGTGGGCTCTTCTGAGCCTTGCAGTTACATGGTGATTCTGCAGTCTGAAAAAACGCGTTTATTTCGGGCTGAAAAACACGTTTTGAAAAGTGTCCTGTTACTGCCCCATTACTTACATGGGGGTGACCAAACTTGCAGAAACATGTTTATTTCTGCTGAAAAACACGTTTTGACACTTTCTGCACACTGAGGTTAAGAGCTGAGTGTGTGGGCTCTTCTGAGCCTTTCAGTTACATGGGGATTCTGCAGTCTGAAAAAACGCGTTTATTTCGGGCTGAAAAACACGTTTTGAAAAGTGTCCTGTTACTGCCCCATAAGTTACATGGGGTTGACCAAACTTGCAGAAACATGTTTATTTCTGCTGAAAAACACGTTTTGATACTTTCTGCACACTGGGGTTAAGAGCTGAGTGTGTGGGCTCTTCTGAGCCTTGCAGTTACATGGTGATTCTGCAGTCTGAAAAAACGCGTTTATTTCGGGCTGAAAAACACGTTTTGAAAAGTGTCCTGTTACTGCCCCATTACTTACATGGGGGTGACCAAACTTGCAGAAACATGTTTATTTCTGCTGAAAAACACGTTTTGACACTTTCTGCACACTGAGGTTAAGAGCTGAGTGTGTGGGCTCTTCTGAGCCTTTCAGTTACATGGGGATTCTGCAGTCTGAAAAAACGCGTTTATTTCGGGCTGAAAAACACGTTTTGAAAAGTGTGCTGTTACTGCCCAATTACTTACATGAGGGTGACCAAACTAGCAGAAACATGTTTATTTCTGCTGAAAAACACGTTTTGACACTTTCTGCACACTGGGGTTAGGAGCTGAATGTGTGGGCTCTTCTGAGCCTTTCAGTTACATGGTGATTCTGCAGTCTGAAAAAACGCGTTTATTTCGGGCTGAAAAACACGTTTTGAAAAGTGTGCTGTTACTGCCCAATTACTTACATGAGGGTGACCAAACTAGCAGAAACATGTTTATTTCTGCTGAAAAACACGTTTTGATACTTTCTGCACACTGGGGTTAAGAGCTGAGTGTGTGGGCTCTTCTGAGCCTTGCAGTTACATGGTGATTCTGCAGTCTGAAAAAACGCGTTTATTTCGGGCTGAAAAACACGGTTTTATAAGTGTCCTGTTACTGCCCCATTACTTACATGGGGGTGACCAAACTTGCAGAAACATGTTTATTTCTGCTGAAAAACACGTTTTGACACTTTCTGCACACTGGTGTTAAGAGCTGAGTGTGTGGGCTCTTCTGAGCCTTTCAGTTACATAGGGATTCTGCAGTCTGAAAAAACGCGTTTATTTCGGGCTGAAAAACACGTTTTGAAAAGTGTCCTGTAACTGCCCCATAAGTTACATGGGGGTTGACCAAACTTGCAGAAACATGTTTATTTCTGCTGAAAAACACGTTTTGACACTTTCTGCACACTGGGGTTAAGAGCTGAGTGTGTGGGCTCTTCTGAGCCTTTCAGTTACATAGGGATTCTGCACTCTGAAAAAAACGCGTTTATTTCGGGCTGAAAAACACGTTTTGAAAAGTTTCCTGTAACTGCCCCATAAGTTACGTGGGGTTGACCAAACTTGCAGAAACATATTTATTTCTGCTGAAAAACACGTTTTGACACTTTCTGTACACTGACGTTAAGAGCTGAGTGTGTGGGCTCTTCTGAGCCTTGCAGTTACATAGGGATTCTGCAATCTGAAAAAACGCGTTTATTTCGGGCTGAAAAACACGTTTTGAAAAGTGTCCTGTTACTGCCCCATAAGTTACATGGGGTTGACCAAACTTGCAGAAACATGTTTATTTCTGCTGAAAAACACGTTTTGACACTTTCTGCACACTGGGGTTAAGAGCTGAGTGTGTGGGCTCTTCTGAGCCTTGCAGTTACATGGTGATTCTGCAGTCTGAAAAAACGCGTTTATTTCGGGCTGAAAAACACGTTTTGAAAAGTGTCCTGTTACTGCCCCATTACTTACATGGGGGTGACCAAACTTGCAGAAACATGTTTATTTCTGGAAAAAACACGTTTTGATACTTTCTGCACACTGGGGTTAAGAGCTGAGTGTGTGGGCTCTTCTGAGCCTTGCAGTTACATGGTGATTCTGCAGTCTGAAAAAACGCGTTTATTTCGGGCTGAAAAACACGTTTTGAGCAGTGTCCTGTTACTGCCCCATAAGTTACATGGGGTTGACCAAACTTGCAGAAACATGTTTATTTCTGCTGAAAAACACGTTTTGATACTTTCTGCACACTGGGGTTAAGAGCTGAGTGTGTGGGCTCTTCTGAGCCTTGCAGTTACATGGTGATTCTGCAGTCTGAAAAAACGTGTTTATTTCGGGCTGAAAAACACGTTTTGAAAAGTGTCCTGTTACTGCCCCATAAGTTACATGGGGTTGACCAAACTTGCAGAAACATGTTTATTTCTGCTGAAAAACACGTTTTGATACTTTCTGCACACTTGGGTTAAGAGCTGAGTGTGTGGGCTCTTCTGAGCCTTGCAGTTACATGGTGATTCTGCAGTCTGAAAAAACGCGTTTATTTCGGGCTGAAAAACACGTTTTGAAAAGTGTCCTGTTACTGCCCCATAAGTTACATGGGGTTGAACAAACTTGCAGAAACATGTTTATTTCTGCTGAAAAACACGTTTTGTTACTTTTTGCACACTGGGGTTAAGAGCTGAGTGTGTGGGCTCTTCTGAGCCTTGCAGTTACATGGTGATTCTGCAGTCTGAAAAAACGCGTTTATTTCGGGCTGAAAAACACGTTTTGAAAAGTGTCCTGTTACTGCCCCATAAGTTACATGGGGTTGACCAAACTTGCAGAAACATGTTTATTTCTGCTGAAAAACACGTTTTGATACTTTCTGCACACTGGGGTTAAGAGCTGAGTGTGTGGGCTCTTCTGAGCCTTGCAGTTACATGGTGATTCTGTAGTCTGAAAAAACGCGTTTATTTCGGGCTGAAAAACACGTTTTGAAAAGTGTCCTGTTACTGCCCCATAAGTTACATGGGTTTGACCAAACTTGCAGAAACGTTTTTTTCTGCTGAAAAACACGTTTTGACACTTTCTGCACACTGGTGTTAAGAGCAGAGTGTGTGGGCTCTTCTGAGCCTTTCAGTTACATAGGGATTCTGCAGTCTGAAAAAACGCGTTTATTTCGGGCTGAAAAACACGTTTTGAAAAGTGTCCTGTTACTGCCCCATAAGTTACATGGGGTTGACCAAACTTGCAGAAACATGTTTATTTCTGCTGAAAAACACGTTTTGATACTTTCTGCACACTGGGGTTAAGAGCTGATTGTGTGGGATCTTCTGAGCCTTGCAGTTACATGGTGATTCTGCAGTCTGAAAAAACGCGTTTATTTCGGGCTGAAAAACACGTTTTGAAAAGTGTCCTGTTACTGCCCCATAAGTTACATGGGGTTGACCAAACTTGCAGAAACATGTTTATTTCTGCTGAAAAACACGTTTTGACACTTTCTGCACACTGGTGTTAAGAGCTGAGTGTGTGGGCTCTTCTGAGCCTTTCAGTTACATAGGGATTCTGCAGTCTGAAAAAACGCGTTTATTTCGGGCTGAAAAACACGTTTTGAAAAGTGTCCTGTAACTGCCCCATAAGTTACATGGGGGTTGACCAAACTTGCAGAAACATGTTTATTTCTGCTGAAAAACACGTTTTGACACTTTCTGCACACTGGGGTTAAGAGCTGAGTGTGTGGGCTCTTCTGAGCCTTTCAGTTACATAGGGATTCTGCACTCTGAAAAAACGCGTTTATTTCGGGCTGAAAAACACGTTTTGAATAGTTTCCTGTAACTGCCCCATAAGTTACATGGGGTTGACCAAACTTGCAGAAACATGTTTATTTCTGCTGAAAAACACGTTTTGACACTTTCTGTACACTGACGTTAAGAGCTGAGTGTGTGGGCTCTTCTGAGCCTTGCAGTTACATAGGGATTCTGCAATCTGAAAAAACGCGTTTATTTCGGGCTGAAAAACACGTTTTGAAAAGTGTCCTGTTACTGCCCCATAAGTTACATGGGGTTGACCAAACTTGCAGAAACATGTTTATTTCTGCTGAAAAACACGTTTTGATACTTTCTGCACACTGGGGTTAAGAGCTGAGTGTGTGGACTCTTCTGAGCCTTGCAGTTACATGGTGATTCTGCAGTCTGAAAAAACGCATTTATTTCGGGCTGAAAAACACGTTTTGAAAAGTGTCCTGTTACTGCCCCATTACTTACATGGGGGTGACCAAACTTGCAGAAACATGTTTATTTCTGCTGAAAAACACGTTTTGATACTTTCTGCACACTGGGGTTAAGAGCTGAGTGTGTGGGCTCTTCTGAGCCTTGCAGTTACATGGTGATTCTGCAGTCTGAAAAAACGCGTTTATTTCGGGCTGAAAAACACGTTTTGAAAAGTGTCCTGTTACTGCCCCATAAGTTATATGGGTTTGACCAAACTTGCAGAAACATATTTTTTTCTGCTGAAAAACACGTTTTGACACTTTCTGCACACTGGTGTTAAGAGCTGAGTGTGTGGGCTCTTCTGAGCCTTTCAGTTACATAGGGATTCTGCAGTCTGAAAAAACGCGTTTATTTAGGGCTAAAAAACACGTTTTGAAAAGTGTCCTGTAACTGCCCCATAAGTTACATGGGGGTGACCAAGCTTGCAGAAACATGTTTATTTCTGCTGAAAAACACGTTTTGACACTTTCTGCACACTGGGGTTAAGAGCTGAGTGTGTGGGCTCTTCTGAGCCTTGCAGTTACAAAGGGATTCTGCAATCTGAAAAAACGCGTTTATTTCGGGCTGAAAAACACGTTTTGAAAAGTGTCCTGTTACTGCCCCATAAGTTACATGGGGTTGACCAAACTTGCAGAAACATGTTTATTTCTGCTGAAAAACACGTTTTGATACTTTCTGCACACTGGGGTTAAGAGCTGAGTGTGTGGGCTCTTCTGAGCCTTGCAGTTACATGGTGATTCTGCAGTCTGAAAAAACGTGTTTATTTCGGGCTGAAAAACACGTTTTGAAAAGTGTCCTGTTACTGCCCCATAAGTTACATGGGGTTGACCAAACTTGCAGAAACATGTTTATTTCTGCTGAAAAACACGTTTTGATACTTTCTGCACACTGGGGTTAAGAGCTGAGTGTGTGGGCTCTTCTGAGCCTTGCAGTTACATGGTGATTCTGCAGTCTGAAAAAACGCGTTTATTTCGGGCTGAAAAACACGTTTTGAAAAGTGTCCTGTAACTGCCCCATAGGATACATGGGGGTTGACCAAACTTGCAGAAACATGTTTATTTCTGCTGAAAAACACGTTTTGACACTTTCTGCACACTGGGGTTAAGAGCTGAGTGTGTGGGCTCTTCTGAGCCTTTCAGTTACATAGGGATTCTGCACTCTGAAAAAACGCGTTTATTTCGGGCTGAAAAACACGTTTTGAAAAGTTTCCTGTAACTGCCCCATAAGTTACATGGGGTTGACCAAACTTGCAGAAACATGTTTATTTCTGCTGAAAAACACGTTTTGACACTTTCTGTACACTGACGTTAAGAGCTGAGTGTGTGGGCTCTTCTGAGCCTTGCAGTTACATAGGGATTCTGCAATCTTAAAAAACGTGTTTATTTCGGGCTGAAAAACACGTTTTGAAAAGTGTCCTGTTACTGCCCCATAAGTTACATGGGGTTGACCAAACTTGCAGAAACATGTTTATTTCTGCTGAAAAACATGTTTTGATACTTTCTGCACACTGGGGTTAAGAGCTGAGTGTGTGGGCTCTTGTGAGCCTTGCAGTTACATGGTGATTCTGCAGTCTGAAAAAACGTGTTTATTTCGGGCTGAAAAACACGTTTTGAAAAGTGTCCTGTTACTGCCCCATTACTTACATGGGGGTGACCAAACTTGCAGAAACATGTTTATTTCTGCTGAAAAACACGTTTTGACACTTTCTGCACACTGGGGTTAAGAGCTGAGTGTGTGGGCTCTTCTGAGCCTTGCAGTTACATGGTGATTCTGCAGTCTGAAAAAACGCGTTTATTTCGGGCTGAAAAACACGTTTTGAATAGTGTCCTGTTACTGCCCCATTACTTACATGGGGGTGACCAAACTTGCAGAAACATGTTTATTTCTGCTGAAAAACACGTTTTGATACTTTCTGCACACTGGGGTTAAGAGCTGAGTGTGTGGGCTCTTCTGAGCCTTGCAGTTACATGGTGATTCTGCAGTCTGAAAAAACGCGTTTATTTCGGGCTGAAAAACACGTTTTGAAAAGTGTCCTGTTACTGCCCCATAAGTTACATGGGTTTGACCAAACTTGCAGAAACGTTTTTTTCTGCTGAAAAACACGTTTTGACACTTTCTGCACTCTGGTGTTAAGAGCAGAGTGTGTGGGCTCTTCTGAGCCTTGCAGTTACAAAGGGATTCTGCAATCTGAAAAAACGCGTTTATTTCGGGCTGAAAAACACGTTTTGAAAAGTGTCCTGTTACTGCCCCATAAGTTACATGGGGTTGACCAAACTTGCAGAAACATGTTTATTTCTGCTGAAAAACACGTTTTGATACTTTCTGCACACTGGGGTTAAGAGCTGAGTGTGTGGGCTCTTCTGAGCCTTGCAGTTACATGGTTATTCTGCAGTCTGAAAAAACGCGTTTATTTCGGGCTGAAAAACACGTTTTGAAAAGTGTCCTGTTACTGCCCCATAAGTTACATGGGGTTGACCAAACTTGCAGAAACATGTTTATTTCTGCTGAAAAACACGTTTTGATACTTTCTGCACACTGGGGTTAAGAGCTGAGTGTGTGGGCTCTTCTGAGCCTTGCAGTTACATGGTGGTTCTGCAGTCTGAAAAAACGCGTTTATTTCGGGCTGAAAAACACGTTTTGAAAAGTGTCCTGTTACTGCCCCATTACTTACATGGGGGTGACCAAACTTGCAGAAACATGTTTATTTCTGCTGAAAAACACGTTTTGACACTTTCTGCACACTGGGGTTAAGAGCTGAGTGTGTGGGCTCTTCTGAGCCTTTCAGTTACATAGGGATTCTGCACTCTGAAAAAACGCGTTTATTTCGGGCTGAAAAACACGTTTTGAAAAGTTTCCTGTAACTGCCCCATAAGTTACATGGGGTTGACCAAACTTGCAGAAACATGTTTATTTCTGCTGAAAAACACGTTTTGACACTTTCTGTACACTGACGTTAAGAGCTGAGTGTGTGGGCTCTTCTGAGCCTTGCAGTTACATAGGGATTCTGCAATCTGAAAAAACGCGTTTATTTCGGGCTGAAAAACACGTTTTGAAAAGTGTCCTGTTACTGCCTCATAAGTTACATGGGGTTGACCAAACTTGCAGAAACATGTTTATTTCTGCTGAAAAACACGTTTTGATACTTTCTGCACACTGGGGTTAAGAGCTGATTGTGTGGGATCTTCTGAGCCTTGCAGTTACATGGTGATTCTGCAGTCTGAAAAAACGCGTTTATTTCGGGCTGAAAAACACGTTTTGAAAAGTGTCCTGTTACTGCCCCATTACTTACATGGGGGTGACCAAACTTGCAGAAACATGTTTATTTCTGCTGAAAAACACGTTTTGACACTTTCTGCACACTGGGGTTAAGAGCTGAGTGTGTGGGCTCTTCTGAGCCTTGCAGTTACCTGGTGATTCTGCAGTCTGAAAAAACGCGTTTATTTCGGGCTGAAAAACACGTTTTGAAAAGTGTCCTGTTACTGCCCCATAAGTTACATGGGTTTGACCAAACTTGCAGAAACGTTTTTTTCTGCTGAAAAACACGTTTTGACACTTTCTGCACACTGGTGTTAAGAGCAGAGTGTGTGGGCTCTTCTGAGCCTTGCAGTTACAAAGGGATTCTGCAATCTGAAAAAACGCGTTTATTTCGGGCTGAAAAACACGTTTTGAAAAGTGTCCTGTTACTGCCCCATAAGTTACATGGGGTTGACCAAACTTGCAGAAACATGTTTATTTCTGCTGAAAAACACGTTTTGATACTTTCTGCACACTGGGGTTAAGAGCTGAGTGTGTGGGCTCTTCTGAGCCTTGCAGTTACATGGTGATTCTGCAGTCTGAAAAAACGCGTTTATTTCGGGCTGAAAAACACGTTTTGAAAAGTGTCCTGTTACTGCCCCATTACTTACATGGGGGTGACCAAACTTGCAGAAACATGTTTATTTCTGCTGAAAAACACGTTTTGACACTTTCTGCACACTGAGGTTAAGAGCTGAGTGTGTGGGCTCTTCTGAGCCTTTCAGTTACATGGGGATTCTGCAGTCTGAAAAAACGCGTTTATTTCGGGCTGAAAAACACGTTTTGAAAAGTGTCCTGTTACTGCCCCATAAGTTACATGGGGTTGACCAAACTTGCAGAAACATGTTTATTTCTGCTGAAAAACACGTTTTGATACTTTCTGCACACTGGGGTTAAGAGCTGAGTGTGTGGGCTCTTCTGAGCCTTGCAGTTACATGGTGATTCTGCAGTCTGAAAAAACGCGTTTATTTCGGGCTGAAAAACACGTTTTGAAAAGTGTCCTGTTACTGCCCCATTACTTACATGGGGGTGACCAAACTTGCAGAAACATGTTTATTTCTGGAAAAAACACGTTTTGATACTTTCTGCACACTGGGGTTAAGAGCTGAGTGTGTGGGCTCTTCTGAGCCTTGCAGTTACATGGTGATTCTGCAGTCTGAAAAAACGCGTTTATTTCGGGCTGAAAAACACGTTTTGAGCAGTGTCCTGTTACTGCCCCATAAGTTACATGGGGTTGACCAAACTTGCAGAAACATGTTTATTTCTGCTGAAAAACACGTTTTGATACTTTCTGCACACTGGGGTTAAGAGCTGAGTGTGTGGGCTCTTCTGAGCCTTGCAGTTACATGGTGATTCTGCAGTCTGAAAAAACGTGTTTATTTCGGGCTGAAAAACACGTTTTGAAAAGTGTCCTGTTACTGCCCCATAAGTTACATGGGGTTGACCAAACTTGCAGAAACATGTTTATTTCTGCTGAAAAACACGTTTTGACACTTTCTGCACACTGGTGTTAAGAGCTGAGTGTGTGGGCTCTTCTGAGCCTTTCAGTTACATAGGGATTCTGCAGTCTGAAAAAACGCGTTTATTTCGGGCTGAAAAACACGTTTTGAAAAGTGTCCTGTAACTGCCCCATAAGTTACATGGGGTTGACCAAACTTGCAGAAACATGTTTATTTCTGCTGAAAAACACGTTTTGACACTTTCTGCACACTGGTGTTAAGAGCTGAGTGTGTGGGCTCTTCTGAGCCTTTCAGTTACATAGGGATTCTGCAGTCTGAAAAAACGCGTTTATTTCGGGCTGAAAAACACGTTTTGAAAAGTGTCCTGTAACTGCCCCATAAGTTACATGGGGGTTGACCAAACTTGCAGAAACATGTTTATTTCTGCTGAAAAACACGTTTTGACACTTTCTGCACACTCGGGTTAAGAGCTGAGTGTGTGGGCTCTTCTGAGCCTTTCAGTTACATAGGGATTCTGCACTCTGAAAAAACGCGTTTATTTCGGGTTGAAAAACACGTTTTGAATAGTTTCCTGTAACTGCCCCATAAGTTACATGGGGTTGACCAAACTTGCAGAAACATGTTTATTTCTGCTGAAAAACACGTTTTGACACTTTCTGTACACTGACGTTAAGAGCTGAGTGTGTGGGCTCTTCTGAGCCTTGCAGTTACATAGGGATTCTGCAATCTGAAAAAACGCGTTTATTTCGGGCTGAAAAACACGTTTTGAAAAGTGTCCTGTTACTGCCCCATAAGTTACATGGGGTTGACCAGACTTGCAGAAACATGTTTATTTCTGCTGAAAAACACGTTTTGATACTTTCTGCACACTGGGGTTAAGAGCTGAGTGTGTGGACTCTTCTGAGCCTTGCAGTTACATGGTGATTCTGCAGTCTGAAAAAACGCATTTATTTCGGGCTGAAAAACACGTTTTGAAAAGCGTCCTGTTACTGCCCCATTACTTACATGGGGGTGACCAAACTTGCAGAAACATGTTTATTTCTGCTGAAAAACACGTTTTGATACTTTCTGCACACTGGGGTTAAGAGCTGAGTGTGTGGGCTCTTCTGAGCCTTGCAGTTACATGGTGATTCTGCAGTCTGAAAAAACGCGTTTATTTCGGGCTGAAAAACACGTTTTGAAAAGTGTCCTGTTACTGCCCCATAAGTTATATGGGTTTGACAAAACTTGCAGAAACATATTTTTTTCTGCTGAAAAACACGTTTTGACACTTTCTGCACACTGGTGTTAAGAGCTGAGTGTGTGGGCTCTTCTGAGCCTTTCAGTTACATAGGGATTCTGCAGTCTGAAAAAACGCGTTTATTTAGGGCTAAAAAACACGTTTTGAAAAGTGTCCTGTAACTGCCCCATAAGTTACATGGGGGTGACCAAGCTTGCAGAAACATGTTTATTTCTGCTGAAAAACACGTTTTGACACTTTCTGCACACTGGGGTTAAGAGCTGAGTGTGTGGGCTCTTCTGAGCCTTGCAGTTACAAAGGGATTCTGCAATCTGAAAAAACGCGTTTATTTCGGGCTGAAAAACACGTTTTGAAAAGTGTCCTGTTACTGCCCCATAAGTTACATGGGGTTGACCAAACTTGCAGAAACATGTTTATTTCTGCTGAAAAACACGTTTTGATACTTTCTGCACACTGGGGTTAAGAGCTGAGTGTGTGGGCTCTTCTGAGCCTTGCAGTTACATGGTGATTCTGCAGTCTGAAAAAACGTGTTTATTTCGGGCTGAAAAACACGTTTTGAAAAGTGTCCTGTTACTGCCCCATAAGTTACATGGGGTTGACCAAACTTGCAGAAACATGTTTATTTCTGCTGAAAAACACGTTTTGATACTTTCTGCACACTGGGGTTAAGAGCTGAGTGTGTGGGCTCTTCTGAGCCTTGCAGTTACATGGTGATTCTGCAGTCTGAAAAAACGCGTTTATTTCGGGCTGAAAAACACGTTTTGAAAAGTGTCCTGTAACTGCCCCATAAGTTACATGGGGTTGACCAAACTTGCAGAAACATGTTTATTTCTGCTGAAAAACACGTTTTGACACTTTCTGTACACTGACGTTAAGAGCTGAGTGTGTGGGCTCTTCTGAGCCTTGCAGTTACATAGGGATTCTGCAATCTTAAAAAACGTGTTTATTTCGGGCTGAAAAACACGTTTTGAAAAGTGTCCTGTTACTGCCCCATAAGTTACATGGGGTTGACCAAACTTGCAGAAACATGTTTATTTCTGCTGAAAAACATGTTTTGATACTTTCTGCACACTGGGGTTAAGAGCTGAGTGTGTGGGCTCTTGTGAGCCTTGCAGTTACATGGTGATTCTGCAGTCTGAAAAAACGTGTTTATTTCGGGCTGAAAAACACGTTTTGAAAAGTGTCCTGTTACTGCCCCATTACTTACATGGGGGTGACCAAACTTGCAGAAACATGTTTATTTCTGCTGAAAAACACGTTTTGACACTTTCTGCACACTGGGGTTAAGAGCTGAGTGTGTGGGCTCTTCTGAGCCTTGCAGTTACATGGTGATTCTGCAGTCTGAAAAAACGCGTTTATTTCGGGCTGAAAAACACGTTTTGAATAGTGTCCTGTTACTGCCCCATTACTTACATGGGGGTGACCAAACTTGCAGAAACATGTTTATTTCTGCTGAAAAACACGTTTTGATACTTTCTGCACACTGGGGTTAAGAGCTGAGTGTGTGGGCTCTTCTGAGCCTTGCAGTTACATGGTGATTCTGCAGTCTGAAAAAACGCGTTTATTTCGGGCTGAAAAACACGTTTTGAAAAGTGTCCTGTTACTGCCCCATAAGTTACATGGGGTTGACCAAATTGCAGAAACGTTTTTTTCTGCTGAAAAACACGTTTTGATACTTTCTGCACACTGGGGTTAAGAGCTGAGTGTGTGGGCTCTTCTGAGCCTTGCAGTTACATGGTGATTCTGCAGTCTGAAAAAACGTGTTTATTTCGGGCTGAAAAACACGTTTTGAAAAGTGTCCTGTTACTGCCCCATTACTTACATGGGGGTGACCAAACTTGCAGAAACATGTTTATTTCTGCTGAAAAACACGTTTTGACACTTTCTGCACACTGGGGTTAAGAGCTGAGTGTGTGGGCTCTTCTGAGCCTTGCAGTTACATGGTGATTCTGCAGTCTGAAAAAACGCGTTTATTTCGGGCTGAAAAACACGTTTTGAATAGTGTCCTGTTACTGCCCCATTACTTACATGGGGGTGACCAAACTTGCAGAAACATGTTTATTTCTGCTGAAAAACACGTTTTGATACTTTCTGCACACTGGGGTTAAGAGCTGAGTGTGTGGGCTCTTCTGAGCCTTGCAGTTACATGGTGATTCTGCAGTCTGAAAAAACGCGTTTATTTCGGGCTGAAAAACACGTTTTGAAAAGTGTCCTGTTACTGCCCCATAAGTTACATGGGGTTGACCAAACTTGCAGAAACATGTTTATTTCTGCTGAAAAACACGTTTTGATACTTTCTGCACACTGGGGTTAAGAGCTGAGTGTGTGGGCTCTTCTGAGCCTTGCAGTTACATGGTGATTCTGCAGTCTGAAAAAACGCGTTTATTTCGGGCTGAAAAACACGTTTTGAAAAGTGTCCTGTTACTGCCCCATAAGTTACATGGGGTTGACCAAACTTGCAGAAACATGTTTATTTCTGCTGAAAAACACGTTTTGATACTTTCTGCACACTGGGGTTAAGAGCTGAGTGTGTGGGCTCTTCTGAGCCTTGCAGTTACATGGTGATTCTGCAGTCTGAAAAAACGCGTTTATTTCGGGCTGAAAAACACGTTTTGAAAAGTGTCCTGTTACTGCCCCATAAGTTACATGGGGGTGACCAAACTTGCAGAAACATGTTTATTTCTGCTGAAAAACACGTTTTGACACTTTCTGTACACTGACGTTAAGAGCTGAGTGTGTGGGCTCTTCTGAGCCTTGCAGTTACATAGGGATTCTGCAATCTTAAAAAACGTGTTTATTTCGGGCTGAAAAACACGTTTTGAAAAGTGTCCTGTTACTGCCCCATAAGTTACATGGGGTTGACCAAACTTGCAGAAACATGTTTATTTCTGCTGAAAAACATGTTTTGATACTTTCTGCACACTGGGGTTAAGAGCTGAGTGTGTGGGCTCTTGTGAGCCTTGCAGTTACATGGTGATTCTGCAGTCTGAAAAAACGTGTTTATTTCGGGCTGAAAACACGTTTTGAAAAGTGTCCTGTTACTGCCCCATTACTTACATGGGGGTGACCAAACTTGCAGAAACATGTTTATTTCTGCTGAAAAACACGTTTTGACACTTTCTGCACACTGGGGTTAAGAGCTGAGTGTGTGGGCTCTTCTGAGCCTTGCAGTTACATGGTGATTCTGCAGTCTGAAAAAACGCGTTTATTTCGGGCTGAAAAACACGTTTTGAATAGTGTCCTGTTACTGCCCCATTACTTACATGGGGGTGACCAAACTTGCAGAAACATGTTTATTTCTGCTGAAAAACACGTTTTGATACTTTCTGCACACTGGGGTTAAGAGCTGAGTGTGTGGGCTCTTCTGAGCCTTGCAGTTACATGGTGATTCTGCAGTCTGAAAAAACGCGTTTATTTCGGGCTGAAAAACACGTTTTGAAAAGTGTCCTGTTACTGCCCCATAAGTTACATGGGGTTGACCAAATTGCAGAAACGTTTTTTTCTGCTGAAAAACACGTTTTGATACTTTCTGCACACTGGGGTTAAGAGCTGAGTGTGTGGGCTCTTCTGAGCCTTGCAGTTACATGGTGATTCTGCAGTCTGAAAAAACGTGTTTATTTCGGGCTGAAAAACACGTTTTGAAAAGTGTCCTGTTACTGCCCCATTACTTACATGGGGGTGACCAAACTTGCAGAAACATGTTTATTTCTGCTGAAAAACACGTTTTGACACTTTCTGCACACTGGGGTTAAGAGCTGAGTGTGTGGGCTCTTCTGAGCCTTGCAGTTACATGGTGATTCTGCAGTCTGAAAAAACGCGTTTATTTCGGGCTGAAAAACACGTTTTGAATAGTGTCCTGTTACTGCCCCATTACTTACATGGGGGTGACCAAACTTGCAGAAACATGTTTATTTCTGCTGAAAAACACGTTTTGATACTTTCTGCACACTGGGGTTAAGAGCTGAGTGTGTGGGCTCTTCTGAGCCTTGCAGTTACATGGTGATTCTGCAGTCTGAAAAAACGCGTTTATTTCGGGCTGAAAAACACGTTTTGAAAAGTGTCCTGTTACTGCCCCATAAGTTACATGGGGTTGACCAAACTTGCAGAAACATGTTTATTTCTGCTGAAAAACACGTTTTGATACTTTCTGCACACTGGGGTTAAGAGCTGAGTGTGTGGGCTCTTCTGAGCCTTGCAGTTACATGGTGATTCTGCAGTCTGAAAAAACGCGTTTATTTCGGGCTGAAAAACACGTTTTGAAAAGTGTCCTGTTACTGCCCCATAAGTTACATGGGGTTGACCAAACTTGCAGAAACATGTTTATTTCTGCTGAAAAACACGTTTTGATACTTTCTGCACACTGGGGTTAAGAGCTGAGTGTGTGGGCTCTTCTGAGCCTTGCAGTTACATGGTGATTCTGCAGTCTGAAAAAACGCGTTTATTTCGGGCTGAAAAACACGTTTTGAAAAGTGTCCTGTTACTGCCCCATAAGTTACATGGGTTTGACCAAATTGCAGAAACGTTTTTTTCTGCTGAAAAACACGTTTTGACACTTTCTGCACACTGGTGTTAAGAGCAGAGTGTGTGGGCTCTTCTGAGCCTTGCAGTTACAAAGGGATTCTGCAATCTGAAAAAACGCGTTTATTTCGGGCTGAAAAACACGTTTTGAAAAGTGTCCTGTTACTGCCCCATAAGTTACATGGGGTTGACCAAACTTGCAGAAACATGTTTATTTCTGCTGAAAAACACGTTTTGATACTTTCTGCACACTGGGGTTAAGAGCTGAGTGTGTGGGCTCTTCTGAGCCTTGCAGTTACATGGTTATTCTGCAGTCTGAAAAAACGCGTTTATTTCGGGCTGAAAAACACGTTTTGAAAAGTGTCCTGTTACTGCCCCATAAGTTACATGGGGTTGACCAAACTTGCAGAAACATGTTTATTTCTGCTGAAAAACACGTTTTGATACTTTCTGCACACTGGGGTTAAGAGCTGAGTGTGTGGGCTCTTCTGAGCCTTGCAGTTACATGGTGGTTCTGCAGTCTGAAAAAACGCGTTTATTTCGGGCTGAAAAACACGTTTTGAAAAGTGTCCTGTTACTGCCCCATTACTTACATGGGGGTGACCAAACTTGCAGAAACATGTTTATTTCTGCTGAAAAACACGTTTTGATACTTTCTGCACACTGGGGTTAAGAGCTGAGTGTGTGGGCTCTTCTGAGCCTTGCAGTTACATGGTGATTCTGCAGTCTGAAAAAACGCGTTTATTTCGGGCTGAAAAACACGTTTTGAAAAGTGTCCTGTTACTGCCCCATAAGTTACATGGGTTTGACCAAACTTGCAGAAACATATTTTTTTCTGCTGAAAAACACGTTTTGACACTTTCTGCACACTGGTGTTAAGAGCTGAGAGTGTGGGCTCTTCTGAGCCTTTCAGTTACATAGGGATTCTGCAGTCTGAAAAAACGCGTTTATTTAGGGCTAAAAAACACGTTTTGAAAAGTGTCCTGTAACTGCCCCATAAGTTACATGGGGGTGACCAAGCTTGCAGAAACATGTTTATTTCTGCTGAAAAACACGTTTTGACACTTTCTGCACACTGGGGTTAAGAGCTGAGTGTGTGGGCTCTTCTGAGCCTTGCAGTTACAAAGGGATTCTGCAATCTGAAAAAACGCGTTTATTTCGGGCTGAAAAACACGTTTTGAAAAGTGTCCTGTTACTGCCCCATAAGTTACATGGGGTTGACCAAACTTGCAGAAACATGTTTATTTCTGCTGAAAAACACGTTTTGATACTTTCTGCACACTGGGGTTAAGAGCTGAGTGTGTGGGCTCTTCTGAGCCTTGCAGTTACATGGTGATTCTGCAGTCTGAAAAAACGTGTTTATTTCGGGCTGAAAAACACGTTTTGAAAAGTGTCCTGTTACTGCCCCATAAGTTACATAGGGTTGACCAAACTTGCAGAAACATGTTTATTTCTGCTGAAAAACACGTTTTGATACTTTCTGCACACTGGGGTTAAGAGCTGAGTGTGTGGGCTCTTCTGAGCCTTGCAGTTACATGGTGATTCTGCAGTCTGAAAAAACGCGTTTATTTCGGGCTGAAAAACACGTTTTGAAAAGTGTCCTGTAACTGCCCCATAGGATACATGGGGGTTGACCAAACTTGCAGAAACATGTTTATTTCTGCTGAAAAACACGTTTTGACACTTTCTGCACACTGGGGTTAAGAGCTGAGTGTGTGGGCTCTTCTGAGCCTTTCAGTTACATAGGGATTCTGCACTCTGAAAAAACGCGTTTATTTCGGGCTGAAAAACACGTTTTGAAAAGTTTCCTGTAACTGCCCCATAAGTTACATGGGGTTGACCAAACTTGCAGAAACATGTTTATTTCTGCTGAAAAACACGTTTTGACACTTTCTGTACACTGACGTTAAGAGCTGAGTGTGTGGGCTCTTCTGAGCCTTGCAGTTACATAGGGATTCTGCAATCTTAAAAAACGCGTTTATTTCGGGCTGAAAAACACGTTTTGAAAAGTGTCCTGTTACTGCCCCATAAGTTACATGGGGTTGACCAAACTTGCAGAAACATGTTTATTTCTGCTGAAAAACATGTTTTGATACTTTCTGCACACTGGGGTTAAGAGCTGAGTGTGTGGGCTCTTGTGAGCCTTGCAGTTACATGGTGATTCTGCAGTCTGAAAAAACGTGTTTATTTCGGGCTGAAAAACACGTTTTGAAAAGTGTCCTGTTACTGCCCCATTACTTACATGGGGGTGACCAAACTTGCAGAAACATGTTTATTTCTGCTGAAAAACACGTTTTGACACTTTCTGCACACTGGGGTTAAGAGCTGAGTGTGTGGGCTCTTCTGAGCCTTGCAGTTACATGGTGATTCTGCAGTCTGAAAAAACGCGTTTATTTCGGGCTGAAAAACACGTTTTGAAAAGTGTCCTGTTACTGCCCCATTACTTACATGGGGGTGACCAAACTTGCAGAAACATGTTTATTTCTGCTGAAAAACACGTTTTGATACTTTCTGCACACTGGGGTTAAGAGCTGAGTGTGTGGGCTCTTCTGAGCCTTGCAGTTACATGGTGATTCTGCAGTCTGAAAAAACGCGTTTATTTCGGGCTGAAAAACACGTTTTGAAAAGTGTCCTGTTACTGCCCCATAAGTTACATGGGGTTGACCAAACTTGCAGAAACATGTTTATTTCTGCTGAAAAACACGTTTTGATACTTTCTGCACACTGGGGTTAAGAGCTGAGTGTGTGGGCTCTTCTGAGCCTTGCAGTTACATGGTGATTCTGCAGTCTGAAAAAACGCGTTTATTTCGGGCTGAAAAACACGTTTTGAAAAGTGTCCTGTTACTGCCCCATAAGTTACATGGGGTTGACCAAACTTGCAGAAACATGTTTATTTCTGCTGAAAAACACGTTTTGATACTTTCTGCACACTGGGGTTAAGAGCTGAGTGTGTGGGCTCTTCTGAGCCTTGCAGTTACATGGTGATTCTGCAGTCTGAAAAAACGCGTTTATTTCGGGCTGAAAAACACGTTTTGAAAAGTGTCCTGTTACTGCCCCATAAGTTACATGGGTTTGACCAAATTGCAGAAACGTTTTTTTCTGCTGAAAAACACGTTTTGACACTTTCTGCACACTGGTGTTAAGAGCAGAGTGTGTGGGCTCTTCTGAGCCTTGCAGTTACAAAGGGATTCTGCAATCTGAAAAAACGCGTTTATTTCGGGCTGAAAAACACGTTTTGAAAAGTGTCCTGTTACTGCCCCATAAGTTACATGGGGTTGACCAAACTTGCAGAAACATGTTTATTTCTGCTGAAAAACACGTTTTGATACTTTCTGCACACTGGGGTTAAGAGCTGAGTGTGTGGGCTCTTCTGAGCCTTGCAGTTACATGGTGATTCTGCAGTCTGAAAAAACGCGTTTATTTCGGGCTGAAAAACACGTTTTGAAAAGTGTCCTGTTACTGCCCCATAAGTTACATGGGGTTGACCAAACTTGCAGAAACATGTTTATTTCTGCTGAAAAACACGTTTTGATACTTTCTGCACACTGGGGTTAAGAGCTGAGTGTGTGGGCTCTTCTGAGCCTTGCAGTTACATGGTGGTTCTGCAGTCTGAAAAAACGCGTTTATTTCGGGCTGAAAAACACGTTTTGAAAAGTGTCCTGTTACTGCCCCATTACTTACATGGGGGTGACCAAACTTGCAGAAACATGTTTATTTCTGCTGAAAAACACGTTTTGACACTTTCTGCACACTGGGGTTAAGAGCTGAGTGTGTGGGCTCTTCTGAGCCTTGCAGTTACATAGGGATTCTGCAATCTGAAAAAACGCGTTTATTTCGGGCTGAAAAACACGTTTTGAAAAGTTTCCTGTAACTGCCCCATAAGTTACATGGGGTTGACCAAACTTGCAGAAACATGTTTATTTCTGCTGAAAAACACGTTTTGACACTTTCTGTACACTGACGTTAAGAGCTGAGTGTGTGGGCTCTTCTGAGCCTTGCAGTTACATAGGGATTCTACAATCTGAAAAAACGCGTTTATTTCGGGCTGAAAAACACGTTTTGAAAAGTGTCCTGTTACTGCCTGATAAGTTACATGGGGTTGACCAAACTTGCAGAAACATGTTTATTTCTGCTGAAAAACACGTTTTGATACTTTCTGCACACTGGGGTTAAGAGCTGAGATGTGGGCTCTTCTGAGCCTTGCAGTTACATGGTGATTCTGCAGTCTGAAAAAACGCGTTTATTTCGGGCTGAAAAACACGTTTTGAAAAGTGTCCTGTTACTGCCCCATTACTTACATGGGGGTGACCAAACTTGCAGAAACATGTTTATTTCTGCTGAAAAACACGTTTTGACACTTTCTGCACACTGGGGTTAAGAGCTGAGTGTGTGGGCTCTTCTGAGCCTTGCAGTTACATGGTGATTCTGCAGTCTGAAAAAACGCGTTTATTTCGGGCTGAAAAACACGTTTTGAAAAGTGTCCTGTTACTGCCCCATAAGTTACATGGGTTTGACCAAACTTGCAGAAACGTTTTTTTTCTGCTGAAAAACACGTTTTGACACTTTCTGCACACTGGTGTTAAGAGCAGAGTGTGTGGGCTCTTCTGAGCCTTGCAGTTACAAAGGGATTCTGCAATCTGAAAAAACGCGTTTATTTCGGGCTGAAAAACACGTTTTGAAAAGTGTCCTGTTACTGCCCCATAAGTTACATGGGGTTGACCAAACTTGCAGAAACATGTTTATTTCTGCTGAAAAACACGTTTTGATACTTTCTGCACACTGGGGTTAAGAGCTCAGTGTGTGGGCTCTTCTGAGCCTTGCAGTTACATGGTGATTCTGCAGTCTGAAAAAACGCGTTTATTTCGGGCTGAAAAACACGTTTTGAAAAGTGTCCTGTTACTGCCCCATTACTTACATGGGGGTGACCAAACTTGCAGAAACATGTTTATTTCTGCTGAAAAACACGTTTTGACACTTTCTGCACACTGAGGTTAAGAGCTGAGTGTGTGGGCTCTTCTGAGCCTTTCAGTTACATGGGGATTCTGCAGTCTGAAAAAACGCGTTTATTTCGGGCTGAAAAACACGTTTTGAAAAGTGTGCTGTTATGCCCAATTACTTACATGAGGGTGACCAAACTAGCAGAAACATGTTTATTTCTGCTGAAAAACACGTTTTGACACTTTCTGCACACTGGGGTTAAGAGCTGAATGTGTGGGCTCTTCTGAGCCTTTCAGTTACATGGTGATTCTGCAGTCTGAAAAAACGCGTTTATTTCGGGCTGAAAAACACGTTTTGAAAAGTGTGCTGTTACTGCCCAATTACTTACATGAGGGTGACCAAACTAGCAGAAACATGTTTATTTCTGCTGAAAAACACGTTTTGATACTTTCTGCACACTGGGGTTAAGAGCTGAGTGAGTGGGCTCTTCTGAGCCTTGCAGTTACATGGTGATTCTGCAGTCTGAAAAAACGCGTTTATTTCGGGCTGAAAAACACGTTTTGATAAGTGTCCTGTTACTGCCCCATTACTTACATGGGGGTGACCAAACTTGCAGAAACATGTTTATTTCTGCTGAAAAACACGTTTTGACACTTTCTGCACACTGGTGTTAAGAGCTGAGTGTGTGGGCTCTTCTGAGCCTTTCAGTTACATAGGGATTCTGCAGTCTGAAAAAACGCGTTTATTTCGGGCTGAAAAACACGTTTTGAAAAGTGTCCTGTAACTGCCCCATAAGTTACATGGGGGTTGACCAAACTTGCAGAAACATGTTTATTTCTGCTGAAAAACACGTTTTGACACTTTCTGCACACTGGGGTTAAGAGCTGAGTGTGTGGGCTCTTCTGAGCCTTTCAGTTACATAGGGATTCTGCACTCTGAAAAAACGCGTTTATTTCGGGCTGAAAAACACATTTTGAAAAGTTTCCTGTAACTGCCCCATAAGTTACGTGGGGTTGACCAAACTTGCAGAAACATGTTTATTTCTGCTGAAAAACACGTTTTGACACTTTCTGTACACTGACGTTAAGAGCTGAGTGTGTGGGCTCTTCTGAGCCTTGCAGTTACATAGGGATTCTGCAATCTGAAAAAACGCGTTTATTTCGGGCTGAAAAACACGTTTTGAAAAGTGTCCTGTTACTGCCCCATAAGTTACATGGGGTTGACCAAACTTGCAGAAACATGTTTATTTCTGCTGAAAAACACGTTTTGATACTTTCTGCACACTGGGGTTAAGAGCTGAGTGTGTGGGCTCTTCTGAGCCTTGGAGTTACATGGTGATTCTGCAGTCTGAAAAAACGCGTTTATTTCGGGCTGAAAAACACGTTTTGAAAAGTGTCCTGTTACTGCCCCATTACTTACATGGGGGTGACCAAACTTGCAGAAACATGTTTATTTCTGCTGAAAAACACGTTTTGACACTTTCTGCACACTGGGGTTAAGAGCTGAGTGTGTGGGCTCTTCTGAGCCTTGCAGTTACATGGTGATTCTGCAGTCTGAAAAAACGCGTTTATTTCGGGCTGAAAAACACGTTTTGAAAAGTGTCCTGTTACTGCCCCATTACTTACATGGGGGTGACCAAACTTGCAGAAACATGTTTATTTCTGGAAAAAACACGTTTTGATACTTTCTGCACACTGGGGTTAAGAGCTGAGTGTGTGGGCTCTTCTGAGCCTTGCAGTTACATGGTGATTCTGCAGTCTGAAAAAACGCGTTTATTTCGGGCTGAAAAACACGTTTTGAACAGTGTCCTGTTACTGCCCCATAAGTTACATGGGGTTGACCAAACTTGCAGAAACATGTTTATTTCTGCTGAAAAACACGTTTTGATACTTTCTGCACACTGGGGTTAAGAGCTGAGTGTGTGGGCTCTTCTGAGCCTTGCAGTTACATGGTGATTCTGCAGTCTGAAAAAACGCGTTTATTTAGGGCTAAAAAACACGTTTTGAAAAGTGTCCTGTAACTGCCCCATAAGTTACATGGGGGTGACCAAGCTTGCAGAAACATGTTTATTTCTGCTGAAAAACACGTTTTGACACTTTCTGCACACTGGGGTTAAGAGCTGAGTGTGTGGGCTCTTCTGAGCCTTGCAGTTACAAAGGGATTCTGCAATCTGAAAAAACGCGTTTATTTCGGGCTGAAAAACACGTTTTGAAAAGTGTCCTGTTACTATCCCATAAGTTACATGGGGTTGACCAAACTTGCAGAAACATGTTTATTTCTGCTGAAAAACACGTTTTGATACTTTCTGCACACTGGGGTTAAGAGCTGAGTGTGTGGGCTCTTCTGAGCCTTGCAGTTACATGGTGATTCTGCAGTCTGAAAAAACGTGTTTATTTCGGGCTGAAAAACACGTTTTGAAAAGTGTCCTGTTACTGCCCCATAAGTTACATGGGGTTGACCAAACTTGCAGAAACATGTTTATTTCTGCTGAAAAACACGTTTTGATACTTTCTGCACACTGGGGTTAAGAGCTGAGTGTGTGGGCTCTTCTGAGCCTTGCAGTTACATGGTGATTCTGCAGTCTGAAAAAACGCGTTTATTTCGGGCTGAAAAACACGTTTTGAAAAGTGTCCTGTAACTGCCCCATAAGTTACATGGGGTTGACCAAACTTGCAGAAACATGTTTATTTCTGCTGAAAAACACGTTTTGACACTTTCTGTACACTGACGTTAAGAGCTGAGTGTGTGGGCTCTTCTGAGCCTTGCAGTTACATAGGGATTCTGCAATCTTAAAAAACGCGTTTATTTCGGGCTGAAAAACACGTTTTGAAAAGTGTCCTGTTACTGCCCCATAAGTTACATGGGGTTGACCAAACTTGCAGAAACATGTTTATTTCTGCTGAAAAACATGTTTTGATACTTTCTGCACACTGGGGTTAAGAGCTGAGTGTGTGGGCTCTTCTGAGCCTTGCAGTTACATGGTGATTCTGCAGTCTGAAAAAACGCGTTTATTTCGGGCTGAAAAACACGTTTTGAAAAGTGTCCTGTTACTGCCCCATTACTTACATGGGGGTGACCAAACTTGCAGAAACATGTTTATTTCTGCTGAAAAACACGTTTTGATACTTTCTGCACACTGGGGTTAAGAGCTGAGTGTGTGGGCTCTTCTGAGCCTTGCAGTTACATGGTGATTCTGCAGTCTGAAAAAACGCGTTTATTTCGGGCTGAAAAACACGTTTTGAAAAGTGTCCTGTTACTGCCCCATAAGTTACATGGGGTTGACCAAACTTGCAGAAACATGTTTATTTCTGCTGAAAAACACGTTTTGATACTTTCTGCACACTGGGGTTAAGAGCTGAGTGTGTGGGCTCTTCTGAGCCTTGCAGTTACATGGTGATTCTGCAGTCTGAAAAAACGCGTTTATTTCGGGCTGAAAAACACGTTTTGAAAAGTGTCCTGTTACTGCCCCATAAGTTACATGGGTTTGACCAAACTTGCAGAAACGTTTTTTTCTGCTGAAAAACACGTTTTGACACTTTCTGCACACTGGTGTTAAGAGCAGAGTGTGTGGGCTCTTCTGAGCCTTGCAGTTACAAAGGGATTCTGCAATCTGAAAAAACGCGTTTATTTCGGGCTGAAAAACACGTTTTGAAAAGTGTCCTGTTACTGCCCCATAAGTTACATGGGGTTGACCAAACTTGCAGAAACATGTTTATTTCTGCTGAAAAACACGTTTTGATACTTTCTGCACACTGGGGTTAAGAGCTGAGTGTGTGGGCTCTTCTGAGCCTTGCAGTTACATGGTTATTCTGCAGTCTGAAAAAACGCGTTTATTTCGGGCTGAAAAACACGTTTTGAAAAGTGTCCTGTTACTGCCCCATAAGTTACATGGGGTTGACCAAACTTGCAGAAACATGTTTATTTCTGCTGAAAAACACGTTTTGATACTTTCTGCACACTGGGGTTAAGAGCTGAGTGTGTGGGCTCTTCTGAGCCTTGCAGTTACATGGTGGTTCTGCAGTCTGAAAAAACGCGTTTATTTCGGGCTGAAAAACACGTTTTGAAAAGTGTCCTGTTACTGCCCCATTACTTACATGGGGGTGACCAAACTTGCAGAAACATGTTTATTTCTGCTGAAAAACACGTTTTGACACTTTCTGCACACTGGGGTTAAGAGCTGAGTGTGTGGGCTCTTCTGAGCCTTTCAGTTACATAGGGATTCTGCACTCTGAAAAAACGCGTTTATTTCGGGCTGAAAAACACGTTTTGAAAAGTTTCCTGTAACTGCCCCATAAGTTACATGTGGTTGACCAAACTTGCAGAAACATGTTTATTTCTGCTGAAAAACACGTTTTGACACTTTCTGTACACTGACGTTAAGAGCTGAGTGTGTGGGCTCTTCTGAGCCTTGCAGTTACATAGGGATTCTGCAATCTGAAAAAACGCGTTTATTTCGGGCTGAAAAACACGTTTTGAAAAGTGTCCTGTTACTGCCTCATAAGTTACATGGGGTTGACCAAACTTGCAGAAACATGTTTATTTCTGCTGAAAAACACGTTTTGATACTTTCTGCACACTGGGGTTAAGAGCTGAGATGTGGGCTCTTCTGAGCCTTGCAGTTACATGGTGATTCTGCAGTCTGAAAAAACGCGTTTATTTCGGGCTGAAAAACACGTTTTGAAAAGTGTCCTGTTACTGCCCCATTACTTACATGGGGGTGACCAAACTTGCAGAAACATGTTTATTTCTGCTGAAAAACACGTTTTGACACTTTCTGCACACTGGGGTTAAGAGCTGAGTGTTTGGGCTCTTCTGAGCCTTGCAGTTACATGGTGATTCTGCAGTCTGAAAAAACGCGTTTATTTCGGGCTGAAAAACACGTTTTGAAAAGTGTCCTGTTACTGCCCCATAAGTTACATGGGGTTGACCAAACTTGCAGAAACATGTTTATTTCTGCTGAAAAACACGTTTTGATACTTTCTGCACACTGGGGTTAAGAGCTGAGTGTGTGGGCTCTTCTGAGCCTTGCAGTTACATGGTGATTCTGCAGTCTGAAAAAACGCGTTTATTTCGGGCTGAAAAACACGTTTTGAAAAGTGTCCTGTTACTGCCCCATAAGTTACATGGGGTTGACCAAACTTGCAGAAACATGTTTATTTCTGCTGAAAAACACGTTTTGATACTTTCTGCACACTGGGGTTAAGAGCTGAGTGTGTGGGCTCTTCTGAGCCTTGCAGTTACATGGTGATTCTGCAGTCTGAAAAAACGCGTTTATTTCGGGCTGAAAAACACGTTTTGAAAAGTGTCCTGTTACTGCCCCATAAGTTACATGGGGTTGACCAAACTTGCAGAAACATGTTTATTTCTGCTGAAAAACACGTTTTGATACTTTCTGCACACTGGGGTTAAGAGCTGAGTGTGTGGGCTCTTCTGAGCCTTGCAGTTACATGGTGATTCTGCAGTCTGAAAAAACGCGTTTATTTCGGGCTGAAAAACACGTTTTGAAAAGTGTCCTGTTACTGCCCCATAAGTTACATGGGGTTGACCAAACTTGCAGAAACATGTTTATTTCTGCTGAAAAACACGTTTTGATACTTTCTGCACACTGGGGTTAAGAGCTGAGTGTGTGGGCTCTTCTGAGCCTTGCAGTTACATGGTGATTCTGCAGTCTGAAAAAACGCGTTTATTTCGGGCTGAAAAACACGTTTTGAAAAGTGTCCTGTTACTGCCCCATAAGTTACATGGGTTTGACCAAACTTGCAGAAACGTTTTTTTCTGCTGAAAAACACGTTTTGACACTTTCTGCACACTGGTGTTAAGAGCAGAGTGTGTGGGCTCTTCTGAGCCTTGCAGTTACAAAGGGATTCTGCAATCTGAAAAAACGCGTTTATTTCGGGCTGAAAAACACGTTTTGAAAAGTGTCCTGTTACTGCCCCATAAGTTACATGGGGTTGACCAAACTTGCAGAAACATGTTTATTTCTGCTGAAAAACACGTTTTGATACTTTCTGCACACTGGGGTTAAGAGCTGAGTGTGTGGGCTCTTCTGAGCCTTGCAGTTACATGGTTATTCTGCAGTCTGATAAAACGCGTTTATTTCGGGCTGAAAAACACGTTTTGAAAAGTGTCCTGTTACTGCCCCATAAGTTACATGGGGTTGACCAAACTTGCAGAAACATGTTTATTTCTGCTGAAAAACACGTTTTGATACTTTCTGCACACTGGGGTTAAGAGCTGAGATGTGGGCTCTTCTGAGCCTTGCAGTTACATGGTGATTCTGCAGTCTGAAAAAACGCGTTTATTTCGGGCTGAAAAACACGTTTTGAAAAGTGTCCTGTTACTGCCCCATTACTTACATGGGGGTGACCAAACTTGCAGAAACATGTTTATTTCTGCTGAAAAACACGTTTTGACACTTTCTGCACACTGGGGTTAAGAGCTGAGTGTGTGGGCTCTTCTGAGCCTTGCAGTTACATGGTGATTCTGCAGTCTGAAAAAACGCGTTTATTTCGGGCTGAAAAACACGTTTTGAAAAGTGTCCTGTTACTGCCCCATAAGTTACATGGGTTTGACCAAACTTCCAGAAACGTTTTTTTCTGCTGAAAAACACGTTTTGACACTTTCTGCACACTGGTGTTAAGAGCAGAGTGTGTGGGCTCTTCTGAGCCTTGCAGTTACAAAGGGATTCTGCAATCTGAAAAAACGCGTTTATTTCGGGCTGAAAAACACGTTTTGAAAAGTGTCCTGTTACTGCCCCATAAGTTACATGGGGTTGACCAAACTTGCAGAAACATGTTTATTTCTGCTGAAAAACACGTTTTGATACTTTCTGCACACTGGTGTTAAGAGCAGAGTGTGTGGGCTCTTCTGAGCCTTGCAGTTACAAAGGGATTCTGCAATCTGAAAAAACGCGTTTATTTCGGGCTGAAAAACACGTTTTGAAAAGTGTCCTGTTACTGCCCCATAAGTTACATGGGGTTGACCAAACTTGCAGAAACATGTTTATTTCTGCTGAAAAACACGTTTTGATACTTTCTGCACACTGGGGTTAAGAGCTGAGTGTGTGGGCTCTTCTGAGCCTTGCAGTTACATGGTGATTCTGCAGTCTGAAAAAACGCGTTTATTTCGGGCTGAAAAACACGTTTTGAAAAGTGTCCTGTTACTGCCCCATTACTTACATGGGGGTGACCAAACTTGCAGAAACATGTTTATTTCTGCTGAAAAACACGTTTTGACACTTTCTGCACACTGAGGTTAAGAGCTGAGTGTGTGGGCTCTTCTGAGCCTTTCAGTTACATGGGGATTCTGCAGTCTGAAAAAACGCGTTTATTTCGGGCTGAAAAACACGTTTTGAAAAGTGTGCTGTTACTGCCCAATTACTTACATGAGGGTGACCAAACTAGCAGAAACATGTTTATTTCTGCTGAAAAACACGTTTTGACACTTTCTGCACACTGGGGTTAAGAGCTGATTGTGTGGGCTCTTCTGAGCCTTTCAGTTACATGGTGATTCTGCAGTCTGAAAAAACGCGTTTATTTCGGGCTGAAAAACACGTTTTGAAAAGTGTGCTGTTACTGCCCAATTACTTACATGAGGGTGACCAAACTAGCAGAAACATGTTTATTTCTGCTGAAAAACACGTTTTGATACTTTCTGCACACTGGGGTTAAGAGCTGAGTGTGTGGGCTCTTCTGAGCCTTGCAGTTACATGGTGATTCTGCAGTCTGAAAAAACGCGTTTATTTCGGGCTGAAAAACACGTTTTGATAAGTGTCCTGTTACTGCCCCATTACTTACATGGGGGTGACCAAACTTGCAGAAACATGTTTATTTCTGCTGAAAAACACGTTTTGACACTTTCTGCACACTGGTGTTAAGAGCTGAGTGTGTGGGCTCTTCTGAGCCTTTCAGTTACATAGGGATTCTGCAGTCTGAAAAAACGCGTTTATTTCGGGCTGAAAAACACGTTTTGAAAAGTGTCCTGTAACTGCCCCATAAGTTACATGGGGGTTGACCAAACTTGCAGAAACATGTTTATTTCTGCTGAAAAACACGTTTTGACACTTTCTGCACACTGGGGTTAAGAGCTGAGTGTGTGGGCTCTTCTGAGCCTTTCAGTTACATAGGGATTCTGCACTCTGAAAAAACGCGTTTATTTCGGGCTGAAAAACACGTTTTGAAAAGATTCCTGTAACTGCCCCATAAGTTACGTGGGGTTGACCAAACTTGCAGAAACATGTTTATTTCTGCTGAAAAACACGTTTTGACACTTTCTGTACACTGACGTTAAGAGCTGAGTGTGTGGGCTCTTCTGAGCCTTGCAGTTACATAGGGATTCTGCAATCTGAAAAAACGCGTTTATTTCGGGCTGAAAAACACGTTTTGAAAAGTGTCCTGTTACTGCCCCATAAGTTACATGGGGTTGACCAAACTTGCAGAAACATGTTTATTTCTGCTGAAAAACACGTTTTGATACTTTCTGCACACTGGGGTTAAGAGCTGAGTGTGTGGGCTCTTCTGAGCCTTGCAGTTACATGGTGATTCTGCAGTCTGAAAAAACGCGTTTATTTCGGGCTGAAAAACACGTTTTGAAAAGTGTCCTGTTACTGCCCCATTACTTACATGGGGGTGACCAAACTTGCAGAAACATGTTTATTTCTGCTGAAAAACACGTTTTGACACTTTCTGCACACTGAGGTTAAGAGCTGAGTGTGTGGGCTCTTCTGAGCCTTTCAGTTACATGGGGATTCTGCAGTCTGAAAAAACGCGTTTATTTCGGGCTGAAAAACACGTTTTGAAAAGTGTGCTGTTACTGCCCAATTACTTACATGAGGGTGACCAAACTAGCAGAAACATGTTTATTTCTGCTGAAAAACACGTTTTGACACTTTCTGCACACTGGGGTTAAGAGCTGATTGTGTGGGCTCTTCTGAGCCTTTCAGTTACATGGTGATTCTGCAGTCTGAAAAAACGCGTTTATTTCGGGCTGAAAAACACGTTTTGAAAAGTGTGCTGTTACTGCCCAATTACTTACATGAGGGTGACCAAACTAGCAGAAACATGTTTATTTCTGCTGAAAAACACGTTTTGATACTTTCTGCACACTGGGGTTAAGAGCTGAGTGTGTGGGCTCTTCTGAGCCTTGCAGTTACATGGTGATTCTGCAGTCTGAAAAAACGCGTTTATTTCGGGCTGAAAAACACGTTTTGATAAGTGTCCTGTTACTGCCCCATTACTTACATGGGGGTGACCAAACTTGCAGAAACATGTTTATTTCTGCTGAAAAACACGTTTTGACACTTTCTGCACACTGGTGTTAAGAGCTGAGTGTGTGGGCTCTTCTGAGCCTTTCAGTTACATAGGGATTCTGCAGTCTGAAAAAACGCGTTTATTTCGGGCTGAAAAACACGTTTTGAAAAGTGTCCTGTAACTGCCCCATAAGTTACATGGGGGTTGACCAAACTTGCAGAAACATGTTTATTTCTGCTGAAAAACACGTTTTGACACTTTCTGCACACTGGGGTTAAGAGCTGAGTGTGTGGGCTCTTCTGAGCCTTTCAGTTACATAGGGATTCTGCACTCTGAAAAAACGCGTTTATTTCGGGCTGAAAAACACGTTTTGAAAAGTTTCCTGTAACTGCCCCATAAGTTACGTGGGGTTGACCAAACTTGCAGAAACATGTTTATTTCTGCTGAAAAACACGTTTTGACACTTTCTGTACACTGACGTTAAGAGCTGAGTGTGTGGGCTCTTCTGAGCCTTGCAGTTACATAGGGATTCTCCAATCTGAAAAAACGCGTTTATTTCGGGCTGAAAAACACGTTTTGAAAAGTGTCCTGTTACTGCCCCATAAGTTACATGGGGTTGACCAAACTTGCAGAAACATGTTTATTTCTGCTGAAAAACACGTTTTGATACTTTCTGCACACTGGGGTTAAGAGCTGAGTGTGTGGGCTCTTCTGAGCCTTGGAGTTACATGGTGATTCTGCAGTCTGAAAAAACGCGTTTATTTCGGGCTGAAAAACACGTTTTGAAAAGTGTCCTGTTACTGCCCCATTACTTACATGGGGGTGACCAAACTTGCAGAAACATGTTTATTTCTGCTGAAAAACACGTTTTGACACTTTCTGCACACTGGGGTTAAGAGCTGAGTGTGTGGGCTCTTCTGAGCCTTGCAGTTACATGGTGATTCTGCAGTCTGAAAAAACGCGTTTATTTCGGGCTGAAAAACACGTTTTGAACAGTGTCCTGTTACTGCCCCATAAGTTACATGGGGTTGACCAAACTTGCAGAAACATGTTTATTTCTGCTGAAAAACACGTTTTGATACTTTCTGCACACTGGGGTTAAGAGCTGAGTGTGTGGGCTCTTCTGAGCCTTGCAGTTACATAGGGATTCTGCAATCTGAAAAAACGCGTTTATTTCGGGCTGAAAAACACGTTTTGAAAAGTGTCCTGTTACTGCCCCATAAGTTACATGGGTTTGACCAAACTTGCAGAAACGTTTTTTTCTGCTGAAAAACACGTTTTGACACTTTCTGCACACTGGTGTTAAGAGCAGAGTGTGTGGGCTCTTCTGAGCCTTGCAGTTACAAAGGGATTCTGCAATCTGAAAAAACGCGTTTATTTCGGGCTGAAAAACACGTTTTGAAAAGTGTCCTGTTACTGCCCCATAAGTTACATGGGGTTGACCAAACTTGCAGAAACATGTTTATTTCTGCTGAAAAACACGTTTTGATACTTTCTGCACACTGGGGTTAAGAGCTGAGTGTGTGGGCTCTTCTGAGCCTTGCAGTTACATGGTGATTCTGCAGTCTGAAAAAACGCGTTTATTTCGGGCTGAAAAACACGTTTTGAAAAGTGTCCTGTTACTGCCCCATTACTTACATGGGGGTGACCAAACTTGCAGAAACATGTTTATTTCTGGAAAAAACACGTTTTGATACTTTCTGCACACTGGGGTTAAGAGCTGAGTGTGTGGGCTCTTCTGAGCCTTGCAGTTACATGGTGATTCTGCAGTCTGAAAAAACGCGTTTATTTCGGGCTGAAAAACACGTTTTGAACAGTGTCCTGTTACTGCCCCATAAGTTACATGGGGTTGACCAAACTTGCAGAAACATGTTTATTTCTGCTGAAAAACAGGTTTTGATACTTTCTGCACACTGGGGTTAAGAGCTGAGTGTGTGGGCTCTTCTGAGCCTTGCAGTTACATGGTGATTCTGCAGTCTGAAAAAACGCGTTTATTTCGGGCTGAAAAACACGTTTTGAAAAGTGTCCTGTTACTGCCCCATAAGTTACATGGGTTTGACCAAACTTGCAGAAACATGTTTTTTTCTGCTGAAAAACACGTTTTGACACTTTCTGCACACTGGTGTTAAGAGCTGAGTGTGTGGGCTCTTCTGAGCCTTTCAGTTACATAGGGATTCTGCAGTCTGAAAAAACGCGTTTATTTCGGGCTGAAAAACACGTTTTGAAAAGTGTCCTGTAACTGCCCCATAAGTTACATGGGGGTTGACCAAACATGCAGAAACATGTTTATTTCTGCTGAAAAACACGTTTTGACACTTTCTGCACACTGGGGTTAAGAGCTGAGTGTGTGGGCTCTTCTGAGCCTTTCAGTTACATAGGGATTCTGCACTCTGAAAAAACGCGTTTATTTCGGGCTGAAAAACACGTTTTGAAAAGTTTCCTGTAACTGCCCCATAAGTTACATGGGGTTGACCAAACTTGCAGAAACATGTTTATTTCTGCTGAAAAACACGTTTTGACACTTTCTGCACACTGGGGTTAAGAGCTGAGTGTGTGGGCCTTCTGAGCCTTGCAGTTACATAGGGATTCTGCAGTCTGAAAAAACGCGTTTATTTCGGGCTGAAAAACACGTTTTGAAAAGTGTCCTGTTACTGCCCCATAAGTTACATGGGGTTGACCAAACTTGCAGAAACATGTTTATTTCTGCTGAAAAACACGTATTGATACTTTCTGCACACTGGGGTTAAGAGCTGAGTGTGTGGGCTCTTCTGAGCCTTGCAGTTACATGGTGATTCTGCAGTCTGAAAAAACGTGTTTATTTCGGGCTGAAAAACACGTTTTGAAAAGTGTCCTGTTACTGCACCATTACTTACATGGGGGTGACCAAACTTGCAGAAACATGTTTATTTCTGCTGAAAAACACGTTTTGACACTTTCTGCACACTGGGGTTAAGAGCTGAGTGTGTGGGCTCTTCTGAGCCTTGCAGTTACATGGTGATTCTGCAGTCTGAAAAAACGCGTTTATTTCGGGCTGAAAAACACGTTTTGAAAAGTGTCCTGTTACTGCCCCATAAGTTACATGGGGTTGACCAAACTTGCAGAAACATGTTTATTTCTGCTGAAAAACACGTTTTGACACTTTCTGCACACTGGGGTTAAGAGCTGAGTGTGTGGGCTCTTCTGAGCCTTTCAGTTACATAGGGATTCTGCACTCTGAAAAAACGCGTTTATTTCGGGCTGAAAAACACGTTTTGAATAGTTTCCTGTAACTGCCCCATAAGTTACATGGGGTTGACCAAACTTGCAGAAACATGTTTATTTCTGCTGAAAAACACGTTTTGACACTTTCTGTACACTGGGGTTAAGAGCTGAGTGTGTGGGCTCTTCTGAGCCTTGCAGTTACATGGTGATTCTGCAGTCTGAAAAAACGCGTTTATTTCGGGCTGAAAAACACGTTTTGAAAAGTGTCCTGTTACTGCCCCATAAGTTACATGGGGTTGACCAAACTTGCAGAAACATGTTTATTTCTGCTGAAAAACACGTTTTGATACTTTCTGCACACTGGGGTTAAGAGCTGAGTGTGTGGGCTCTTCTGAGCCTTGCAGTTACATGGTGATTCTGCAGTCTGAAAAAACGCGTTTATTTCGGGCTGAAAAACACGTTTTGAAAAGTGTCCTGTTACTGCCCCATAAGTTACATGGGTTTGACCAAACTTGCAGAAACGTTTTTTTCTGCTGAAAAACACGTTTTGACACTTTCTGCACACTGGTGTTAAGAGCAGAGTGTGTGGGCTCTTCTGAGCCTTGCAGTTACAAAGGGATTCTGCAATCTGAAAAAACGCGTTTATTTCGGGCTGAAAAACACGTTTTGAAAAGTGTCCTGTTACTGCCCCATAAGTTACATGGGGTTGACCAAACTTGCAGAAACATGTTTATTTCTGCTGAAAAACACGTTTTGATACTTTCTGCACACTGGGGTTAAGAGCTGAGTGTGTGGGCTCTTCTGAGCCTTGCAGTTACATGGTTATTCTGCAGTCTGAAAAAACGCGTTTATTTCGGGCTGAAAAACACGTTTTGAAAAGTGTCCTGTTACTGCCCCATAAGTTACATGGGGTTGACCAAACTTGCAGAAACATGTTTATTTCTGCTGAAAAACACGTTTTGATACTTTCTGCACACTGGGGTTAAGAGCTGAGTGTGTGGGCTCTTCTGAGCCTTGCAGTTACATGGTGGTTCTGCAGTCTGAAAAAACGCGTTTATTTCGGGCTGAAAAACACGTTTTGAAAAGTGTCCTGTTACTGCCCCATTACTTACATGGGGGTGACCAAACTTGCAGAAACATGTTTATTTCTGCTGAAAAACACGTTTTGACACTTTCTGCACACTGGGGTTAAGAGCTGAGTGTGTGGGCTCTTCTGAGCCTTTCAGTTACATAGGGATTCTGCACTCTGAAAAAACGCGTTTATTTCGGGCTGAAAAACACGTTTTGAAAAGTTTCCTGTAACTGCCCCATAAGTTACATGGGGTTGACCAAACTTGCAGAAACATGTTTATTTCTGCTGAAAAACACGTTTTGACACTTTCTGTACACTGACGTTAAGAGCTGAGTGTGTGGGCTCTTCTGAGCCTTGCAGTTACATAGGGATTCTGCAATCTGAAAAAACGCGTTTATTTCGGGCTGAAAAACACGTTTTGAAAAGTGTCCTGTAACTGCCCCATAAGTTACATGGGGGTTGACCAAACTTGCAGAAACATGTTTATTTCTGCTGAAAAACACGTTTTGATACTTTCTGCACACTGGGGTTAAGAGCTGAGTGTGTGGGCTCTTCTGAGCCTTGCAGTTACATGGTGATTCTGCAGTCTGAAAAAACGCGTTTATTTCGGGCTGAAAAACACGTTTTGAAAAGTGTCCTGTAACTGCCCCATAAGATACATGGGGGTTGACCAAACTTGCAGAAACATGTTTATTTCTGCTGAAAAACACGTTTTGACACTTTCTGCACACTGGGGTTAAGAGCTGAGTGTGTGGGCTCTTCTGAGCCTAGCAGTTACATGGTGATTCTGCACTCTGAAAAAACGCGTTTATTTCGGGCTGAAAAACACGTTTTGAAAAGTTTCCTGTAACTGCCCTATAAGTTACATGGGGTTGACCAAACTTGCAGAAACATGTTTATTTCTGCTGAAAAACACGTTTTGACACTTTCTGTACACTGACGTTAAGAGCTGAGTGTGTGGGCTCTTCTGAGCCTTGCAGTTACATGGTGATTCTGCAGTCTGAAAAAACGCGTTTATTTCGGGCTGAAAAACACGTTTTGAAAAGTGTCCTGTTACTGCCCCATAAGTTACATGGGGTTGACCAAACTTGCAGAAACATGTTTATTTCTGCTGAAAAACACGTTTTGATACTTTCTGCACACTGGGGTTAAGAGCTGAGTGTGTGGCCTCTTCTGAGCCTTGCAGTTACATGGTGATTCTGCAGTCTGAAAAAACGCGTTTATTTCGGGCTGAAAAACACGTTTTGAAAAGTGTCCTGTTACTGCCCCATAAGTTACATGGGTTTGACCAAACTTGCAGAAACGTTTTTTTCTGCTGAAAAACACGTTTTGACACTTTCTGCACACTGGTGTTAAGAGCAGAGTGTGTGGGCTCTTCTGAGCCTTGCAGTTACAAAGGGATTCTGCAATCTGAAAAAACGCGTTTATTTCGGGCTGAAAAACACGTTTTGAAAAGTGTCCTGTTACTGCCCCATAAGTTACATGGGGTTGACCAAACTTGCAGAAACATGTTTATTTCTGCTGAAAAACACGTTTTGATACTTTCTGCACACTGGGGTTAAGAGCTGAGATGTGGGCTCTTCTGAGCCTTGCAGTTACATGGTGATTCTGCAGTCTGAAAAAACGCGTTTATTTCGGGCTGAAAAACACGTTTTGAAAAGTGTCCTGTTACTGCCCCATTACTTACATGGGGGTGACCAAACTTGCAGAAACATGTTTATTTCTGCTGAAAAACACGTTTTGACACTTTCTGCACACTGGGGTTAAGAGCTGAGTGTTTGGGCTCTTCTGAGCCTTGCAGTTACATGGTGATTCTGCAGTCTGAAAAAACGCGTTTATTTCGGGCTGAAAAACACGTTTTGAAAAGTGTCCTGTTACTGCCCCATAAGTTACATGGGGTTGACCAAACTTGCAGAAACATGTTTATTTCTGCTGAAAAACACGTTTTGATACTTTCTGCACACTGGGGTTAAGAGCTGAGTGTGTGGGCTCTTCTGAGCCTTGCAGTTACATGGTGATTCTGCAGTCTGAAAAAACGCGTTTATTTCGGGCTGAAAAACACGTTTTGAAAAGTGTCCTGTTACTGCCCCATAAGTTACATGGGGTTGACCAAACTTGCAGAAACATGTTTATTTCTGCTGAAAAACACGTTTTGATACTTTCTGCACACTGGGGTTAAGAGCTGAGTGTGTGGGCTCTTCTGAGCCTTGCAGTTACATGGTGATTCTGCAGTCTGAAAAAACGCGTTTATTTCGGGCTGAAAAACACGTTTTGAAAAGTGTCCTGTTACTGCCCCATAAGTTATATGGGTTTGACCAAACTTGCAGAAACGTTTTTTTCTGCTGAAAAACACGTTTTGACACTTTCTGCACACTGGTGTTAAGAGCAGAGTGTGTGGGCTCTTCTGAGCCTTGCAGTTACAAAGGGATTCTGCAATCTGAAAAAACGCGTTTATTTCGGGCTGAAAAACACGTTTTGAAAAGTGTCCTGTTACTGCCCCATAAGTTACATGGGGTTGACCAAACTTGCAGAAACATGTTTATTTCTGCTGAAAAACACGTTTTGATACTTTCTGCACACTGGGGTTAAGAGCTGAGTGTGTGGGCTCTTCTGAGCCTTGCAGTTACATGGTTATTCTGCAGTCTGAAAAAACGCGTTTATTTCGGGCTGAAAAACACGTTTTGAAAAGTGTCCTGTTACTGCCCCATAAGTTACATGGGGTTGACCAAACTTGCAGAAACATGTTTATTTCTGCTGAAAAACACGTTTTGATACTTTCTGCACACTGGGGTTAAGAGCTGAGATGTGGGCTCTTCTGAGCCTTGCAGTTACATGGTGATTCTGCAGTCTGAAAAAACGCGTTTATTTCGGGCTGAAAAACACGTTTTGAAAAGTGTCCTGTTACTGCCCCATTACTTACATGGGGGTGACCAAACTTGCAGAAACATGTTTATTTCTGCTGAAAAACACGTTTTGACACTTTCTGCACACTGGGGTTAAGAGCTGAGTGTGTGGGCTCTTCTGAGCCTTGCAGTTACATGGTGATTCTGCAGTCTGAAAAAACGCGTTTATTTCGGGCTGAAAAACACGTTTTGAAAAGTGTCCTGTTACTGCCCCATAAGTTACATGGGTTTGACCAAACTTCCAGAAACGTTTTTTTCTGCTGAAAAACACGTTTTGACACTTTCTGCACACTGGTGTTAAGAGCAGAGTGTGTGGGCTCTTCTGAGCCTTGCAGTTACAAAGGGATTCTGCAATCTGAAAAAACGCGTTTATTTCGGGCTGAAAAACACGTTTTGAAAAGTGTCCTGTTACTGCCCCATAAGTTACATGGGGTTGACCAAACTTGCAGAAACATGTTTATTTCTGCTGAAAAACACGTTTTGATACTTTCTGCACACTGGTGTTAAGAGCAGAGTGTGTGGGCTCTTCTGAGCCTTGCAGTTACAAAGGGATTCTGCAATCTGAAAAAACGCGTTTATTTCGGGCTGAAAAACACGTTTTGAAAAGTGTCCTGTTACTGCCCCATAAGTTACATGGGGTTGACCAAACTTGCAGAAACATGTTTATTTCTGCTGAAAAACACGTTTTGATACTTTCTGCACACTGGGGTTAAGAGCTGAGTGTGTGGGCTCTTCTGAGCCTTGCAGTTACATGGTGATTCTGCAGTCTGAAAAAACGCGTTTATTTCGGGCTGAAAAACACGTTTTGAAAAGTGTCCTGTTACTGCCCCATTACTTACATGGGGGTGACCAAACTTGCAGAAACATGTTTATTTCTGCTGAAAAACACGTTTTGACACTTTCTGCACACTGAGGTTAAGAGCTGAGTGTGTGGGCTCTTCTGAGCCTTTCAGTTACATGGGGATTCTGCAGTCTGAAAAAACGCGTTTATTTCGGGCTGAAAAACACGTTTTGAAAAGTGTGCTGTTACTGCCCAATTACTTACATGAGGGTGACCAAACTAGCAGAAACATGTTTATTTCTGCTGAAAAACACGTTTTGACACTTTCTGCACACTGGGGTTAAGAGCTGATTGTGTGGGCTCTTCTGAGCCTTTCAGTTACATGGTGATTCTGCAGTCTGAAAAAACGCGTTTATTTCGGGCTGAAAAACACGTTTTGAAAAGTGTGCTGTTACTGCCCAATTACTTACATGAGGGTGACCAAACTAGCAGAAACATGTTTATTTCTGCTGAAAAACACGTTTTGATACTTTCTGCACACTGGGGTTAAGAGCTGAGTGTGTGGGCTCTTCTGAGCCTTGCAGTTACATGGTGATTCTGCAGTCTGAAAAAACGCGTTTATTTCGGGCTGAAAAACACGTTTTGATAAGTGTCCTGTTACTGCCCCATTACTTACATGGGGGTGACCAAACTTGCAGAAACATGTTTATTTCTGCTGAAAAACACGTTTTGACACTTTCTGCACACTGGTGTTAAGAGCTGAGTGTGTGGGCTCTTCTGAGCCTTTCAGTTACATAGGGATTCTGCAGTCTGAAAAAACGCGTTTATTTCGGGCTGAAAAACACGTTTTGAAAAGTGTCCTGTAACTGCCCCATAAGTTACATGGGGGTTGACCAAACTTGCAGAAACATGTTTATTTCTGCTGAAAAACACGTTTTGACACTTTCTGCACACTGGGGTTAAGAGCTGAGTGTGTGGGCTCTTCTGAGCCTTTCAGTTACATAGGGATTCTGCACTCTGAAAAAACGCGTTTATTTCGGGCTGAAAAACACGTTTTGAAAAGTTTCCTGTAACTGCCCCATAAGTTACGTGGGGTTGACCAAACTTGCAGAAACATGTTTATTTCTGCTGAAAAACACGTTTTGACACTTTCTGTACACTGACGTTAAGAGCTGAGTGTGTGGGCTCTTCTGAGCCTTGCAGTTACATAGGGATTCTGCAATCTGAAAAAACGCGTTTATTTCGGGCTGAAAAACACGTTTGGAAAAGTGTCCTGTTACTGCCCCATAAGTTACATGGGGTTGACCAAACTTGCAGAAACATGTTTATTTCTGCTGAAAAACACGTTTTGATACTTTTTGCACACTGGGGTTAAGAGCTGAGTGTGTGGGCTCTTCTGAGCCTTGCAGTTACATGGTGATTCTGCAGTCTGAAAAAACGCGTTTATTTCGGGCTGAAAAACACGTTTTGAAAAGTGTCCTGTTACTGCCCCATTACTTACATGGGGGTGACCAAACTTGCAGAAACATGTTTATTTCTGCTGAAAAACACGTTTTGACACTTTCTGCACACTGAGGTTAAGAGCTGAGTGTGTGGGCTCTTCTGAGCCTTTCAGTTACATGGGGATTCTGCAGTCTGAAAAAACGCGTTTATTTCGGGCTGAAAAACACGTTTTGAAAAGTGTGCTGTTACTGCCCAATTACTTACATGAGGGTGACCAAACTAGCAGAAACATGTTTATTTCTGCTGAAAAACACGTTTTGACACTTTCTGCACACTGGGGTTAAGAGCTGATTGTGTGGGCTCTTCTGAGCCTTTCAGTTACATGGTGATTCTGCAGTCTGAAAAAACGCGTTTATTTCGGGCTGAAAAACACGTTTTGAAAAGTGTGCTGTTACTGCCCAATTACTTACATGAGGGTGACCAAACTAGCAGAAACATGTTTATTTCTGCTGAAAAACACGTTTTGATACTTTCTGCACACTGGGGTTAAGAGCTGAGTGTGTGGGCTCTTCTGAGCCTTGCAGTTACATGGTGATTCTGCAGTCTGAAAAAACGCGTTTATTTCGGGCTGAAAAACACGTTTTGATAAGTGTCCTGTTACTGCCCCATTACTTACATGGGGGTGACCAAACTTGCAGAAACATGTTTATTTCTGCTGAAAAACACGTTTTGACACTTTCTGCACACTGGTGTTAAGAGCTGAGTGTGTGGGCTCTTCTGAGCCTTTCAGTTACATAGGGATTCTGCAGTCTGAAAAAACGCGTTTATTTCGGGCTGAAAAACACGTTTTGAAAAGTGTCCTGTAACTGCCCCATAAGTTACATGGGGGTTGACCAAACTTGCAGAAACATGTTTATTTCTGCTGAAAAACACGTTTTGACACTTTCTGCACACTGGGGTTAAGAGCTGAGTGTGTGGGCTCTTCTGAGCCTTTCAGTTACATAGGGATTCTGCACTCTGAAAAAACGCGTTTATTTCGGGCTGAAAAACACGTTTTGAAAAGTTTCCTGTAACTGCCCCATAAGTTACGTGGGGTTGACCAAACTTGCAGAAACATGTTTATTTCTGCTGAAAAACACGTTTTGACACTTTCTGTACACTGACGTTAAGAGCTGAGTGTGTGGGCTCTTCTGAGCCTTGCAGTTACATAGGGATTCTGCAATCTGAAAAAACGCGTTTATTTCGGGCTGAAAAACACGTTTTGAAAAGTGTCCTGTTACTGCCCCATAAGTTACATGGGGTTGACCAAACTTGCAGAAACATGTTTATTTCTGCTGAAAAACACGTTTTGATACTTTCTGCACACTGGGGTTAAGAGCTGAGTGTGTGGGCTCTTCTGAGCCTTGGAGTTACATGGTGATTCTGCAGTCTGAAAAAACGCGTTTATTTCGGGCTGAAAAACACGTTTTGAAAAGTGTCCTGTTACTGCCCCATTACTTACATGGGGGTGACCAAACTTGCAGAAACATGTTTATTTCTGCTGAAAAACACGTTTTGACACTTTCTGCACACTGGGGTTAAGAGCTGAGTGTGTGGGCTCTTCTGAGCCTTGCAGTTACATGGTGATTCTGCAGTCTGAAAAAACGCGTTTATTTCGGGCTGAAAAACACGTTTTAAAAAGTGTCCTGTTACTGCCCCATTACTTACATGGGGGTGACCAAACTTGCAGAAACATGTTTATTTCTGGAAAAAACACGTTTTGATACTTTCTGCACACTGGGGTTAAGAGCTGAGTGTGTGGGCTCTTCTGAGCCTTGCAGTTACATGGTGATTCTGCAGTCTGAAAAAACGCGTTTATTTCGGGCTGAAAAACACGTTTTGAACAGTGTCCTGTTACTGCCCCATAAGTTACATGGGGTTGACCAAACTTGCAGAAACATGTTTATTTCTGCTGAAAAACACGTTTTGATACTTTCTGCACACTGGGGTTAAGAGCTGAGTGTGTGGGCTCTTCTGAGCCTTGCAGTTACATAGGGATTCTGCAATCTGAAAAAACGCGTTTATTTCGGGCTGAAAAACACGTTTTGAAAAGTGTCCTGTTACTGCCCCATAAGTTACATGGGTTTGACCAAACTTGCAGAAACGTTTTTTTCTGCTGAAAAACACGTTTTGACACTTTCTGCACACTGGTGTTAAGAGCAGAGTGTGTGGGCTCTTCTGAGCCTTGCAGTTACAAAGGGATTCTGCAATCTGAAAAAACGCGTTTATTTCGGGCTGAAAAACACGTTTTGAAAAGTGTCCTGTTACTGCCCCATAAGTTACATGGGGTTGACCAAACTTGCAGAAACATGTTTATTTCTGCTGAAAAACACGTTTTGATACTTTCTGCACACTGGGGTTAAGAGCTGAGTGTGTGGGCTCTTCTGAGCCTTGCAGTTACATGGTGATTCTGCAGTCTGAAAAAACGCGTTTATTTCGGGCTGAAAAACACGTTTTGAAAAGTGTCCTGTTACTGCCCCATTACTTACATGGGGGTGACCAAACTTGCAGAAACATGTTTATTTCTGGAAAAAACACGTTTTGATACTTTCTGCACACTGGGGTTAAGAGCTGAGTGTGTGGGCTCTTCTGAGCCTTGCAGTTACATGGTGATTCTGCAGTCTGAAAAAACGCGTTTATTTCGGGCTGAAAAACATGTTTTGAACAGTGTCCTGTTACTGCCCCATAAGTTACATGGGGTTGACCAAACTTGCAGAAACATGTTTATTTCTGCTGAAAAACAGGTTTTGATACTTTCTGCACACTGGGGTTAAGAGCTGAGTGTGTGGGCTCTTCTGAGCCTTGCAGTTACATGGTGATTCTGCAGTCTGAAAAAACGCGTTTATTTCGGGCTGAAAAACACGTTTTGAAAAGTGTCCTGTTACTGCCCCATAAGTTACATGGGTTTGACCAAACTTGCAGAAACATGTTTTTTTCTGCTGAAAAACACGTTTTGACACTTTCTGCACACTGGTGTTAAGAGCTGAGTGTGTGGGCTCTTCTGAGCCTTTCAGTTACATAGGGATTCTGCAGTCTGAAAAAACGCGTTTATTTCGGGCTGAAAAACACGTTTTGAAAAGTGTCCTGTAACTGCCCCATAAGTTACATGGGGGTTGACCAAACTTGCAGAAACATGTTTATTTCTGCTGAAAAACACGTTTTGACACTTTCTGCACACTGGGGTTAAGAGCTGAGTGTGTGGGCTCTTCTGAGCCTTTCAGTTACATAGGGATTCTGCACTCTGAAAAAACGCGTTTATTTCGGGCTGAAAAACACGTTTTGAAAAGTTTCCTGTAACTGCCCCATAAGTTACATGGGGTTGACCAAACTTGCAGAAACATGTTTATTTCTGCTGAAAAACACGTTTTGACACTTTCTGCACACTGGGGTTAAGAGCTGAGTGTGTGGGCCTTCTGAGCCTTGCAGTTACATAGGGATTCTGCAATCTGAAAAAACGCGTTTATTTCGGGCTGAAAAACACGTTTTGAAAAGTGTCCTGTTACTGCCCCATAAGTTACATGGGGTTGACCAAACTTGCAGAAACATGTTTATTTCTGCTGAAAAACACGTTTTGATACTTTCTGCACACTGGGGTTAAGAGCTGAGTGTGTGGGCTCTTCTGAGCCTTGCAGTTATATGGTGATTCTGCAGTCTGAAAAAACGTGTTTATTTCGGGCTGAAAAACACGTTTTGAAAAGTGTCCTGTTACTGCCCCATTACTTACATGGGGGTGACCAAACTTGCAGAAACATGTTTATTTCTGCTGAAAAACACGTTTTGACACTTTCTGCACACTGGTGTTAAGAGCAGAGTGTGTGGGCTCTTCTGAGCCTTGCAGTTACAAAGGGATTCTGCAATCTGAAAAAACGCGTTTATTTCGGGCTGAAAAACACGTTTTGAAAAGTGTCCTGTTACTGCCCCATAAGTTACATGGGGTTGACCAAACTTGCAGAAACATGTTTATTTCTGCTGAAAAACACGTTTTGATACTTTCTGCACACTGGGGTTAAGAGCTGAGTGTGTGGGCTCTTCTGAGCCTTGCAGTTACATGGTTATTCTGCAGTCTGAAAAAACGCGTTTATTTCGGGCTGAAAAACACGTTTTGAAAAGTGTCCTGTTACTGCCCCATAAGTTACATGGGGTTGACCAAACTTGCAGAAACATGTTTATTTCTGCTGAAAAACACGTTTTGATACTTTCTGCACACTGGGGTTAAGAGCTGAGTGTGTGGGCTCTTCTGAGCCTTGCAGTTACATGGTGGTTCTGCAGTCTGAAAAAACGCGTTTATTTCGGGCTGAAAAACACGTTTTGAAAAGTGTCCTGTTACTGCCACATTACTTACATGGGGGTGACCAAACTTGCAGAAACATGTTTATTTCTGCTGAAAAACAAGTTTTGACACTTTCTGCACACTGGGGTTAAGAGCTGAGTGTGTGGGCTCTTCTGAGCCTTTCAGTTACATAGGGATTCTGCACTCTGAAAAAACGCGTTTATTTCGGGCTGAAAAACACGTTTTGAAAAGTTTCCTGTAACTGCCCCATAAGTTACATGGGGTTGACCAAACTTGCAGAAACATGTTTATTTCTGCTGAAAAACACGTTTTGACACTTTCTGTACACTGACGTTAAGAGCTGAGTGTGTGGGCTCTTCTGAGCCTTGCAGTTACATAGGGATTCTGCAATCTGAAAAAACGCGTTTATTTCGGGCTGAAAAACACGTTTTGAAAAGTGTCCTGTAACTGCCCCATAAGTTACATGGGGGTTGACCAAACTTGCAGAAACATGTTTATTTCTGCTGAAAAACACGTTTTGATACTTTCTGCACACTGGGGTTAAGAGCTGAGTGTGTGGGCTCTTCTGAGCCTTGCAGTTACATGGTTATTCTGCAGTCTGAAAAAACGCGTTTATTTCGGGCTGAAAAACACGTTTTGAAAAGTGTCCTGTTACTGCCGCATAAGTTACATGGGGTTGACCAAACTTGCAGAAACATGTTTATTTCTGCTGAAAAACACGTTTTGATACTTTCTGCACACTGGGGTTAAGAGCTGAGTGTGTGGGCTCTTCTGAGCCTTGCAGTTACATGGTGGTTCTGCAGTCTGAAAAAACGCGTTTATTTCGGGCTGAAAAACACGTTTTGAAAAGTGTCCTGTTACTGCCCCATTACTTACATGGGGGTGACCAAACTTGCAGAAACATGTTTATTTCTGCTGAAAAACACGTTTTGACACTTTCTGCACACTGGGGTTAAGAGCTGAGTGTGTGGGCTCTTCTGAGCCTTTCAGTTACATAGGGATTCTGCACTCTGAAAAAACGCGTTTATTTCGGGCTGAAAAACACGTTTTGAAAAGTTTCCTGTAACTGCCCCATAAGTTACATGGGGTTGACCAAACTTGCAGAAACATGTTTATTTCTGCTGAAAAACACGTTTTGACACTTTCTGTACACTGACGTTAAGAGCTGAGTGTGTGGGCTCTTCTGAGCCTTGCAGTTACATAGGGATTCTGCAATCTGAAAAAACACGTTTATTTCGGGCTGAAAAACACGTTTTGAAAAGTGTCCTGTTACTGCCTCATAAGTTACATGGGGTTGACCAAACTTGCAGAAACATGTTTATTTCTGCTGAAAAACACGTTTTGATACTTTCTGCACACTGGGGTTAAGAGCTGAGATGTGGGCTCTTCTGAGCCTTGCAGTTACATGGTGATTCTGCAGTCTGAAAAAACGCGTTTATTTCGGGCTGAAAAACACGTTTTGAAAAGTGTCCTGTTACTGCCCCATTACTTACATGGGGGTGACCAAACTTGCAGAAACATGTTTATTTCTGCTGAAAAACACGTTTTGACACTTTCTGCACACTGGGGTTAAGAGCTGAGTGTGTGGGCTCTTCTGAGCCTTGCAGTTACATGGTGATTCTGCAGTTTGAAAAAACGCGTTTATTTCGGGCTGAAAAACACATTTTGAAAAGTGTCCTGTTACTGCCCCATAAGTTACATGGGTTTGACCAAACTTGCAGAAACGTTTTTTTCTGCAGAAAAACACGTTTTGACACTTTCTGCACACTGGTGTTAAGAGCAGAGTGTGTGGGCTCTTCTGAGCCTTGCAGTTACAAAGGGATTCTGCAATCTGAAAAAACGCGTTTATTTCGGGCTGAAAAACACGTTTTGAAAAGTGTCCTGTAACTGCCCCATAAGTTACATGGGGTTGACCAAACTTGCAGAAACATGTTTATTTCTGCTGAAAAACACGTTTTGACACTTTCTGTACACTGACGTTAAGAGCTGAGTGTGTGGGCTCTTCTGAGCCTTGCAGTTACATAGGGATTCTGCAATCTGAAAAAACGTGTTTATTTCGGGCTGAAAAACACGTTTTGAAAAGTGTCCTGTAACTGCCCCATAAGTTACATGGGGGTTGACCAAACTTGCAGAAACATGTTTATTTCTGCTGAAAAACACGTTTTGATACTTTCTGCACACTGGGGTTAAGAGCTGAGTGTGTGGGCTCTTCTGAGCCTTGCAGTTACATGGTGATTCTGCAGTCTGAAAAAACGCGTTTATTTCGGGCTGAAAAACACGTTTTGAAAAGTGTCCTGTTACTGCCCCATAAGTTACATGGGTTTGACCAAACTTGCAGAAACATATTTTTTTCTGTTGAAGAACACGTTTTGACACTTTCTGCACACTGGTGTTAAGAGCTGAGTGTGTGGGCTCTTCTGAGCCTTTCAGTTACATAGGGATTCTGCAGTCTGAAAAAACGCGTTTATTTAGGGCTAAAAAACACGTTTTGAAAAGTGTCCTGTAACTGCCCCATAAGTTACATGGGGGTGACCAAGCTTGCAGAAACATGCTTATTTCTGCTGAAAAACACGTTTTGACACTTTCTGCACACTGGGGTTAAGAGCTGAGTGTGTGGGCTCTTCTGAGCCTTGCAGTTACAAAGGGATTCTGCAATCTGAAAAAACGCGTTTATTTCGGGCTGAAAAACACGTTTTGAAAAGTGTCCTGTTACTGCCCCATAAGTTACATGGGGTTGACCAAACTTGCAGAAACATGTTTATTTCTGCTGAAAAACACGTTTTGATACTTTCTGCACACTGGGGTTAAGAGCTGAGTGTGTGGGCTCTTCTGAGCCTTGCAGTTACATGGTGATTCTGCAGTCTGAAAAAACGCGTTTATTTCGGGCTGAAAAACACGTTATGAAAAGTGTCCTGTAACTGCCCCATAAGATACATGGGGGTTGACCAAACTTGCAGAAACATGTTTATTTCTGCTGAAAAACACGTTTTGACACTTTCTGCACACTGGGGTTAAGAGCTGAGTGTGTGGGCTCTTCTGAGCCTTTCAGTTACATAGGGATTCTGCACTCTGAAAAAACGCGTTTATTTCGGGCTGAAAAACACGTTTTGAAAAGTTTCCTGTAACTGCCCCATAAGTTACATGGGGTTGACCAAACTTGCAGAAACATGTTTATTTCTGCTGAAAAACACGTTTTGACACTTTCTGTACACTGACGTTAAGAGCTGAGTGTGTGGGCTCTTCTGAGCCTTGCAGTTACATAGGGATTTTGCAATCTTAAAAAACGCGTTTATTTCGGGCTGAAAAACACGTTTTGAAAAGTGTCCTGTTACTGCCCCATAAGTTACATGGGGTTGACCAAACTTGCAGAAACATGTTTATTTCTGCTGAAAAACATGTTTTGATACTTTCTGCACACTGGGGTTAAGAGCTGAGTGTGTGGGCTCTTCTGAGCCTTGCAGTTACATGGTGATTCTGCAGTCTGAAAAAACGTGTTTATTTCGGGCTGAAAAACACGTTTTGAAAAGTGTCCTGTTACTGCCCCATTACTTACATGGGGGTGACCAAACTTGCAGAAACATGTTTATTTCTGCTGAAAAACACGTTTTGACACTTTCTGCACACTGGGGTTAAGAGCTGAGTGTGTGGGCTCTTCTGAGCCTTGCAGTTACATGGTGATTCTGCAGTCTGAAAAAACGCGTTTATTTCGGGCTGAAAAACACGTTTTGAAAAGTGTCCTGTTACTGCCCCATTACTTACATGGGGGTGACCAAACTTGCAGAAACATGTTTATTTCTGCTGAAAAACACGTTTTGATACTTTCTGCACACTGGGGTTAAGAGCTGAGTGTGTGGGCTCTTCTGAGCCTTGCAGTTACATGGTGATTCTGCAGTCTGAAAAAACGCGTTTATTTCGGGCTGAAAAACACGTTTTGAAAAGTGTCCTGTTACTGCCCCATAAGTTACATGGGGTTGACCAAACTTGCAGAAACATGTTTATTTCTGCTGAAAAACACGTTTTGATACTTTCTGCACACTGGGGTTAAGAGCTGAGTGTGTGGGCTCTTCTGAGCCTTGCAGTTACATGGTGATTCTGCAGTTTGAAAAAACGCGTTTATTTCGGGCTGAAAAACACGTTTTGAAAAGTGTCCTGTTACTGCCCCATAAGTTACATGGGGTTGACCAAACTTGCAGAAACATGTTTATTTCTGCTGAAAAACACGTTTTGATACTTTCTGCACACTGGGGTTAAGAGCTGAGTGTGTGGGCTCTTCTGAGCCTTGCAGTTACATGGTGATTCTGCAGTCTGAAAAAACGCGTTTATTTCGGGCTGAAAAACACGTTTTGAAAAGTGTCCTTTTACTGCCCCATAAGTTACATGGGTTTGACCAAACTTGCAGAAACGTTTTTTTCTGCTGAAAAACACGTTTTGACACTTTCTGCACACTGGTGTTAAGAGCAGAGTGTGTGGGCTCTTCTGAGCCTTGCAGTTACATGGTGATTCTGCACTCTGAAAAAACGCGTTTATTTCGGGCTGAAAAACACGTTTTGAAAAGTTTCCTGTAACTGCCCTATAAGTTACATGGGGTTGACCAAACTTGCAGAAACATGTTTATTTCTGCTGAAAAACACGTTTTGACACTTTCTGTACACTGACGTTAAGAGCTGAGTGTGTGGGCTCTTCTGAGCCTTGCAGTTACATGGTGATTCTGCAGTCTGAAAAAACGCGTTTATTTCGGGCTGAAAAAAAAGTTTTGAAAAGTGTCCTGTTACTGCCCCATAAGTTACATGGGGTTGACCAAACTTGCAGAAACATGTTTATTTCTGCTGAAAAACACGTTTTGATACTTTCTGCACACTGGGGTTAAGAGCTGAGTGTGTGGCCTCTTCTGAGCCTTGCAGTTACATGGTGATTCTGCAGTCTGAAAAAACGCGTTTATTTCGGGCTGAAAAACACGTTTTGAAAAGTGTCCTGTTACTGCCCCATAAGTTACATGGGTTTGACCAAACTTGCAGAAACGTTTTTTTCTGCTGAAAAACACGTTTTGACACTTTCTGCACACTGGTGTTAAGAGCAGAGTGTGTGGGCTCTTCTGAGCCTTGCAGTTACAAAGGGATTCTGCAATCTGAAAAAACGCGTTTATTTCGGGCTGAAAAACACGTTTTGAAAAGTGTCCTGTTACTGCCCCATAAGTTACATGGGGTTGACCAAACTTGCAGAAACATGTTTATTTCTGCTGAAAAACACGTTTTGATACTTTCTGCACACTGGGGTTAAGAGCTGAGTGTGTGGGCTCTTCTGAGCCTTGCAGTTACATGGTTATTCTGCAGTCTGAAAAAACGCGTTTATTTCGGGCTGAAAAACACGTTTTGAAAAGTGTCCTGTTACTGCCCCATAAGTTACATGGGGTTGACCAAACTTGCAGAAACATGTTTATTTCTGCTGAAAAACACATTTTGATACTTTCTGCACACTGGGGTTAAGAGCTGAGTGTGTGGGCTCTTCTGAGCCTTGCAGTTACATGGTGGTTCTGCAGTCTGAAAAAACGCGTTTATTTCGGGCTGAAAAACACGTTTTGAAAAGTGTCCTGTTACTGCCCCATTACTTACATGGGTTTGACCAAACTTGCAGAAACGTTTTTTTCTGCTGAAAAACACGTTTTGACACTTTCTGCACACTGGTGTTAAGAGCAGAGTGTGTGGGCTCTTCTGAGCCTTGCAGTTACATGGTGATTCTGCACTCTGAAAAAACGCGTTTATTTCGGGCTGAAAAACACGTTTTGAAAAGTTTCCTGTAACTGCCCTATAAGTTACATGGGGTTGACCAAACTTGCAGAAACATGTTTATTTCTGCTGAAAAACACGTTTTGACACTTTCTGTACACTGACGTTAAGAGCTGAGTGTGTGGGCTCTTCTGAGCCTTGCAGTTACATGGTGATTCTGCAGTCTGAAAAAACGCGTTTATTTCGGGCTGAAAAACACGTTTTGAAAAGTGTCCTGTTACTGCCCCATAAGTTACATGGGGTTGACCAAACTTGCAGAAACATGTTTATTTCTGCTGAAAAACACGTTTTGATACTTTCTGCACACTGGGGTTAAGAGCTGAGTGTGTGGGCTCTTCTGAGCCTTGCAGTTACAAAGGGATTCTGCAATCTGAAAAAACGCGTTTATTTCGGGCTGAAAAACACGTTTTGAAAAGTGTCCTGTTACTGCCCCATAAGTTACATGGGGTTGACCAAACTTGCAGAAACATGTTTATTTCTGCTGAAAAACACGTTTTGATACTTTCTGCACACTGGGGTTAAGAGCTGAGTGTGTGGGCTCTTCTGAGCCTTGCAGTTACATGGTTATTCTGCAGTCTGAAAAAACGCGTTTATTTCGGGCTGAAAAACACGTTTTGAAAAGTGTCCTGTTACTGCCCCATAAGTTACATGGGGTTGACCAAACTTGCAGAAACATGTTTATTTCTGCTGAAAAACACGTTTTGACACTTTCTGTACACTGACGTTAAGAGCTGAGTGTGTGGGCTCTTCTGAGCCTTGCAGTTACATAGGGATTCTGCAATCTGAAAAAACGCGTTTATTTCGGGCTGAAAAACACGTTTTGAAAAGTGTCCTGTTACTGCCTCATAAGTTACATGGGGTTGACCAAACTTGCAGAAACATGTTTATTTCTGCTGAAAAACACGTTTTGATACTTTCTGCACACTGGGGTTAAGAGCTGAGATGTGGGCTCTTCTGAGCCTTGCAGTTACATGGTGATTCTGCAGTCTGAAAAAACGCGTTTATTTCGGGCTGAAAAACACGTTTTGAAAAGTGTCCTGTTACTGCCCCATTACTTACATGGGGGTGACCAAACTTGCAGAAACATGTTTATTTCTGCTGAAAAACACGTTTTGACACTTTCTGCACACTGGGGTTAAGAGCTGAGTGTGTGGGCTCTTCTGAGCCTTGCAGTTACATGGTGATTCTGCAGTTTGAAAAAACGCGTTTATTTCGGGCTGAAAAACACATTTTGAAAAGTGTCCTGTTACTGCCCCATAAGTTACATGGGTTTGACCAAACTTGCAGAAACGTTTTTTTCTGCTGAAAAACACGTTTTGACACTTTCTGCACACTGGTGTTAAGAGCAGAGTGTGTGGGCTCTTCTGAGCCTTGCAGTTACAAAGGGATTCTGCAATCTGAAAAAACGCGTTTATTTCGGGCTGAAAAACACGTTTTGAAAAGTGTCCTGTAACTGCCCCATAAGTTACATGGGGTTGACCAAACTTGCAGAAACATGTTTATTTCTGCTGAAAAACACGTTTTGACACTTTCTGTACACTGACGTTAAGAGCTGAGTGTGTGGGCTCTTCTGAGCCTTGCAGTTACATAGGGATTCTGCAATCTGAAAAAACGCGTTTATTTCGGGCTGAAAAACACGTTTTGAAAAGTGTCCTGTAACTGCCCCATAAGTTACATGGGGGTTGACCAAACTTGCAGAAACATGTTTATTTCTGCTGAAAAACACGTTTTGATACGTTCTGCACACTGGGGTTAAGAGCTGAGTGTGTGGGCTCTTCTGAGCCTTGCAGTTACATGGTGATTCTGCAGTCTGAAAAAACGCGTTTATTTCGGGCTGAAAAACACGTTTTGAAAAGTGTCCTGTTACTGCCCCATAAGTTACATGGGTTTGACCAAACTTGCAGAAACATATTTTTTTCTGTTGAAGAACACGTTTTGACACTTTCTGCACACTGGTGTTAAGAGCTGAGTGTGTGGGCTCTTCTGAGCCTTTCAGTTACATAGGGATTCTGCAGTCTGAAAAAACGCGTTTATTTAGGGCTAAAAAACACGTTTTGAAAAGTGTCCTGTAACTGCCCCATAAGTTACATGGGGGTGACCAAGCTTGCAGAAACATGTTTATTTCTGCTGAAAAACACGTTTTGACACTTTCTGCACACTGGGGTTAAGAGCTGAGTGTGTGGGCTCTTCTGAGCCTTGCAGTTACAAAGGGATTCTGCAATCTGAAAAAAACGCGTTTATTTCGGGCTGAAAAACACGTTTTGAAAAGTGTCCTGTTACTGCCCCATAAGTTACATGGGGTTGACCAAACTTGCAGAAACATGTTTATTTCTGCTGAAAAACACGTTTTGACACTTTCTGTACACTGACGTTAAGAGCTGAGTGTGTGGGCTCTTCTGAGCCTTGCAGTTACATAGGGATTCTGCAATCTGAAAAAACGCGTTTATTTCGGGCTGAAAAACACGTTTTGAAAAGTGTCCTGTAACTGCCCCATAAGTTACATGGGGGTTGACCAAACTTGCAGAAACATGTTTATTTCTGCTGAAAAACACGTTTTGATACTTTCTGCACACTGGGGTTAAGAGCTGAGTGTGTGGGCTCTTCTGAGCCTTGCAGTTACATAGGGATTCAGTTGTCTGAAAAAACGCGTTTATTTCGGGCTGAAAAACACGTTTTGAAAAGTGTCCTGTTACTGCCCCATAAGTTACATGGGTTTGACCAAACTTGCAGAAACATATTTTTTTCTGTTGAAGAACACGTTTTGACACTTTCTGCACACTGGTGTTAAGAGCTGAGTGTGTGGGCTCTTCTGAGCCTTTCAGTTACATAGGGATTCTGCAGTCTGAAAAAACGCGTTTATTTAGGGCTAAAAAACACGTTTTGAAAAGTGTCCTGTAACTGCCCCATAAGTTACATGGGGGTGACCAAGCTTGCAGAAACATGTTTATTTCTGCTGAAAAACACGTTTTGACACTTTCTGCACACTGGGGTTAAGAGCTGAGTGTGTGGGCTCTTCTGAGCCTTGCAGTTACAAAGGGATTCTGCAATCTGAAAAAACGCGTTTATTTCGGGCTGAAAAACACGTTTTGAAAAGTGTCCTGTTACTGCCCCATAAGTTACATGGGGTTGACCAAACTTGCAGAAACATGTTTATTTCTGCTGAAAAACACGTTTTGATACTTTCTGCACACTGGGGTTAAGAGCTGAGTGTGTGGGCTCTTCTGAGCCTTGCAGTTACATGGTGATTCTGCAGTCTGAAAAAACGCGTTTATTTCGGGCTGAAAAACACGTTATGAAAAGTGTCCTGTAACTGCCCCATAAGATACATGGGGGTTGACCAAACTTGCAGAAACATGTTTATTTCTGCTGAAAAACACGTTTTGACACTTTCTGCACACTGGGGTTAAGAGCTGAGTGTGTGGGCTCTTCTGAGCCTTTCAGTTACATAGGGATTCTGCACTCTGAAAAAACGCGTTTATTTCGGGCTGAAAAACACGTTTTGAAAAGTTTCCTGTAACTGCCCCATAAGTTACATGGGGTTGACCAAACTTGCAGAAACATGTTTATTTCTGCTGAAAAACACGTTTTGACACTTTCTGTACACTGACGTTAAGAGCTGAGTGTGTGGGCTCTTCTGAGCCTTGCAGTTACATAGGGATTTTGCAATCTTAAAAAACGCGTTTATTTCGGGCTGAAAAACACGTTTTGAAAAGTGTCCTGTTACTGCCCCATAAGTTACATGGGGTTGACCAAACTTGCAGAAACATGTTTATTTCTGCTGAAAAACATGTTTTGATACTTTCTGCACACTGGGGTTAAGAGCTGAGTGTGTGGGCTCTTCTGAGCCTTGCAGTTACATGGTGATTCTGCAGTCTGAAAAAACGTGTTTATTTCGGGCTGAAAAACACGTTTTGAAAAGTGTCCTGTTACTGCCCCATTACTTACATGGGGGTGACCAAACTTGCAGAAACATGTTTATTTCTGCTGAAAAACACGTTTTGACACTTTCTGCACACTGGGGTTAAGAGCTGAGTGTGTGGGCTCTTCTGAGCCTTGCAGTTACATGGTGATTCTGCAGTCTGAAAAAACGCGTTTATTTCGGGCTGAAAAACACGTTTTGAAAAGTGTCCTGTTACTGCCCCATTACTTACATGGGGGTGACCAAACTTGCAGAAACATGTTTATTTCTGCTGAAAAACACGTTTTGATACTTTCTGCACACTGGGGTTAAGAGCTGAGTGTGTGGGCTCTTCTGAGCCTTGCAGTTACATGGTGATTCTGCAGTCTGAAAAAACGCGTTTATTTCGGGCTGAAAAACACGTTTTGAAAAGTGTCCTGTTACTGCCCCATAAGTTACATGGGGTTGACCAAACTTGCAGAAACATGTTTATTTCTGCTGAAAAACACGTTTTGATACTTTCTGCACACTGGGGTTAAGAGCTGAGTGTGTGGGCTCTTCTGAGCCTTGCAGTTACATGGTGATTCTGCAGTTTGAAAAAACGCGTTTATTTCGGGCTGAAAAACACGTTTTGAAAAGTGTCCTGTTACTGCCCCATAAGTTACATGGGTTTGACCAAACTTGCAGAAACGTTTTTTTCTGCTGAAAAACACGTTTTGACACTTTCTGCACACTGGTGTTAAGAGCAGAGTGTGTGGGCTCTTCTGAGCCTTGCAGTTACATGGTGATTCTGCACTCTGAAAAAACGCGTTTATTTCGGGCTGAAAAACACGTTTTGAAAAGTTTCCTGTAACTGCCCTATAAGTTACATGGGGTTGACCAAACTTGCAGAAACATGTTTATTTCTGCTGAAAAACACGTTTTGACACTTTCTGTACACTGACGTTAAGAGCTGAGTGTGTGGGCTCTTCTGAGCCTTGCAGTTACATGGTGATTCTGCAGTCTGAAAAAACGCGTTTATTTCGGGCTGAAAAACACGTTTTGAAAAGTGTCCTGTTACTGCCCCATAAGTTACATGGGGTTGACCAAACTTGCAGAAACATGTTTATTTCTGCTGAAAAACACGTTTTGATACTTTCTGCACACTGGGGTTAAGAGCTGAGTGTGTGGCCTCTTCTGAGCCTTGCAGTTACATGGTGATTCTGCAGTCTGAAAAAACGCGTTTATTTCGGGCTGAAAAACACGTTTTGAAAAGTGTCCTGTTACTGCCCCATAAGTTACATGGGTTTGACCAAACTTGCAGAAACGTTTTTTTCTGCTGAAAAACACGTTTTGACACTTTCTGCACACTGGTGTTAAGAGCAGAGTGTGTGGGCTTTTCTGAGCCTTGCAGTTACAAAGGGATTCTGCAATCTGAAAAAACGCGTTTATTTCGGGCTGAAAAACACGTTTTGAAAAGTGTCCTGTTACTGCCCCATAAGTTACATGGGGTTGACCAAACTTGCAGAAACATGTTTATTTCTGCTGAAAAACACGTTTTGATACTTTCTGCACACTGGGGTTAAGAGCTGAGTGTGTGGGCTCTTCTGAGCCTTGCAGTTACATGGTTATTCTGCAGTCTGAAAAAACGCGTTTATTTCGGGCTGAAAAACACGTTTTGAAAAGTGTCCTGTTACTGCCCCATAAGTTACATGGGGTTGACCAAACTTGCAGAAACATGTTTATTTCTGCTGAAAAACACATTTTGATACTTTCTGCACACTGGGGTTAAGAGCTGAGTGTGTGGGCTCTTCTGAGCCTTGCAGTTACATGGTGGTTCTGCAGTCTGAAAAAACGCGTTTATTTCGGGCTGAAAAACACGTTTTGAAAAGTGTCCTGTTACTGCCCCATTACTTACATGGGGGTGACCAAACTTGCAGAAACATGTTTATTTCTGCTGAAAAACACGTTTTGACACTTTCTGCACACTGGGGTTAAGAGCTGAGTGTGTGGGCTCTTCTGAGCCTTTCAGTTACATAGGGATTCTGCACTCTGAAAAAACGCGTTTATTTCGGGCTGAAAAACACGTTTTGAAAAGTTTCCTGTAACTGCCCCATAAGTTACATGGGGTTGACCAAACTTGCAGAAACATGTTTATTTCTGCTGAAAAACACGTTTTGACACTTTCTGTACACTGACGTTAAGAGCTGAGTGTGTGGGCTCTTCTGAGCCTTGCAGTTACATAGGGATTCTGCAATCTGAAAAAACGCGTTTATTTCGGGCTGAAAAACACGTTTTGAAAAGTGTCCTGTTACTGCCTCATAAGTTACATGGGGTTGACCAAACTTGCAGAAACATGTTTATTTCTGCTGAAAAACACGTTTTGATACTTTCTGCACACTGGGGTTAAGAGCTGAGATGTGGGCTCTTCTGAGCCTTGCAGTTACATGGTGATTCTGCAGTCTGAAAAAACGCGTTTATTTCGGGCTGAAAAACACGTTTTGAAAAGTGTCCTGTTACTGCCCCATTACTTACATGGGGGTGACCAAACTTGCAGAAACATGTTTATTTCTGCTGAAAAACACGTTTTGACACTTTCTGCACACTGGTGTTAAGAGCAGAGTGTGTGGGCTCTTCTGAGCCTTGCAGTTACAAAGGGATTCTGCAATCTGAAAAAACGCGTTTATTTCGGGCTGAAAAACACGTTTTGAAAAGTGTCCTGTAACTGCCCCATAAGTTACATGGGGTTGACCAAACTTGCAGAAACATGTTTATTTCTGCTGAAAAACACGTTTTGACACTTTCTGCACACTGGTGTTAAGAGCAGAGTGTGTGGGCTCTTCTGAGCCTTGCAGTTACAAAGGGATTCTGCAATCTGAAAAAACGCGTTTATTTCGGGCTGAAAAACACGTTTTGAAAAGTGTCCTGTAACTGCCCCATAAGTTACATGGGGTTGACCAAACTTGCAGAAACATGTTTATTTCTGCTGAAAAACACGTTTTGACACTTTCTGCACACTGGGGTTAAGAGCTGAGAGTGTGGGCTCTTCTGAGCCTTTCAGTTACATGGGGATTCTGCAGTCTGAAAAAACGCGTTTATTTCGGGCTGAAAAACACGTTTTGAAAAGTGTGCTGTTACTGCCCAATTACTTACATGAGGGTGACCAAACTAGCAGAAACATGTTTATTTCTGCTGAAAAACACGTTTTGACACTTTCTGCACACTGGGGTTAAGAGCTGAATGTGTGGGCTCTTCTGAGCCTTTCAGTTACATGGTGGTTCTGCAGTCTGAAAAAACGCGTTTATTTCGGGCTGAAAAACACGTTTTGAAAAGTGTCCTGTTACTGCCCCATTACTTACATGGGGGTGACCAAACTTGCAGAAACATGTTTATTTCTGCTGAAAAACATGTTTTGACACTTTCTGCACACTGGGGTTAAGAGCTGAGTGTGTGGGCTCTTCTGAGCCTTTCAGTTACATAGGGATTCTGCACTCTGAAAAAACGCGTTTATTTCGGGCTGAAAAACACGTTTTGAAAAGTTTCCTGTAACTGCCCCATAAGTTACATGGGGTTGACCAAACTTGCAGAAACATGTTTATTTCTGCTGAAAAACACGTTTTGACACTTTCTGTACACTGACGTTAAGAGCTGAGTGTGTGGGCTCTTCTGAGCCTTGCAGTTACATAGGGATTCTGCAATCTGAAAAAACGCGTTTATTTCGGGCTGAAAAACACGTTTTGAAAAGTGTCCTGTTACTGCCTCATAAGTTACATGGGGTTGACCAAACTTGCAGAAACATGTTTATTTCTGCTGAAAAACACGTTTTGATACTTTCTGCACACTGGGGTTAAGAGCTGAGATGTGGGCTCTTCTGAGCCTTGCAGTTACATGGTGATTCTGCAGTCTGAAAAAACGCGTTTATTTCGGGCTGAAAAACACGTTTTGAAAAGTGTCCTGTTACTGCCCCATTACTTACATGGGGGTGACCAAACTTGCAGAAACATGTTTATTTCTGCTGAAAAACACGTTTTGACACTTTCTGCACACTGGGGTTAAGAGCTGAGTGTGTGGGCTCTTCTGAGCCTTGCAGTTACATGGTGATTCTGCAGTTTGAAAAAACGCGTTTATTTCGGGCTGAAAAACACATTTTGAAAAGTGTCCTGTTACTGCCCCATAAGTTACATGGGTTTGACCAAACTTGCAGAAACGTTTTTTTCTGCTGAAAAACACGTTTTGACACTTTCTGCACACTGGTGTTAAGAGCAGAGTGTGTGGGCTCTTCTGAGCCTTGCAGTTACAAAGGGATTCTGCAATCTGAAAAAACGCGTTTATTTCGGGCTGAAAAACACGTTTTGAAAAGTGTCCTGTAACTGCCCCATAAGTTACATGGGGTTGACCAAACTTGCAGAAACATGTTTATTTCTGCTGAAAAACACGTTTTGACACTTTCTGTACACTGACGTTAAGAGCTGAGTGTGTGGGCTCTTCTGAGCCTTGCAGTTACATAGGGATTCTGCAATCTGAAAAAACGCGTTTATTTCGGGCTGAAAAACACGTTTTGAAAAGTGTCCTGTAACTGCCCCATAAGTTACATGGGGGTTGACCAAACTTGCAGAAACATGTTTATTTCTGCTGAAAAACACGTTTTGATACGTTCTGCACACTGGGGTTAAGAGCTGAGTGTGTGGGCTCTTCTGAGCCTTGCAGTTACATGGTGATTCTGCAGTCTGAAAAAACGCGTTTATTTCGGGCTGAAAAACACGTTTTGAAAAGTGTCCTGTTACTGCCCCATAAGTTACATGGGTTTGACCAAACTTGCAGAAACATATTTTTTTCTGTTGAAGAACACGTTTTGACACTTTCTGCACACTGGTGTTAAGAGCTGAGTGTGTGGGCTCTTCTGAGCCTTTCAGTTACATAGGGATTCTGCAGTCTGAAAAAACGCGTTTATTTAGGGCTAAAAAACACGTTTTGAAAAGTGTCCTGTAACTGCCCCATAAGTTACATGGGGGTGACCAAGCTTGCAGAAACATGTTTATTTCTGCTGAAAAACACGTTTTGACACTTTCTGCACACTGGGGTTAAGAGCTGAGTGTGTGGGCTCTTCTGAGCCTTGCAGTTACAAAGGGATTCTGCAATCTGAAAAAACGCGTTTATTTCGGGCTGAAAAACACGTTTTGAAAAGTGTCCTGTTACTGCCCCATAAGTTACATGGGGTTGACCAAACTTGCAGAAACATGTTTATTTCTGCTGAAAAACACGTTTTGACACTTTCTGTACACTGACGTTAAGAGCTGAGTGTGTGGGCTCTTCTGAGCCTTGCAGTTACATAGCGATTCTGCAATCTGAAAAAACGCGTTTCTTTCGGGCTGAAAAACACGTTTTGAAAAGTGTCCTGTAACTGCCCCATAAGTTACATGGGGGTTGACCAAACTTGCAGAAACATGTTTATTTCTGCTGAAAAACACGTTTTGATACTTTCTGCACACTGGGGTTAAGAGCTGAGTGTGTGGGCTCTTCTGAGCCTTGCAGTTACATGGTGATTCTGCAGTCTGAAAAAACGCGTTTATTTCGGGCTGAAAAACACGTTTTGAAAAGTGTCCTGTTACTGCCCCATAAGTTACATGGGTTTGACCAAACTTGCAGAAACATATTTTTTTCTGTTGAAGAACACGTTTTGACACTTTCTGCACACTGGGGTTAAGAGCTGAGTGTGTGGGCTCTTCTGAGCCTTGCAGTTACAAAGGGATTCTGCAATCTGAAAAAACGCGTTTATTTCGGGCTGAAAAACACGTTTTGAAAAGTGTCCTGTTACTGCCCCATAAGTTACATGGGGTTGACCAAACTTGCAGAAACATGTTTATTTCTGCTGAAAAACACGTTTTGATACTTTCTGCACACTGGGGTTAAGAGCTGAGTGTGTGGGCTCTTCTGAGCCTTGCAGTTACATGGTGATTCTGCAGTCTGAAAAAACGCGTTTATTTCGGGCTGAAAAACACGTTATGAAAAGTGTCCTGTAACTGCCCCATAAGATACATGGGGGTTGACCAAACTTGCAGAAACATGTTTATTTCTGCTGAAAAACACGTTTTGACACTTTCTGCACACTGGGGTTAAGAGCTGAGTGTGTGGGCTCTTCTGAGCCTTTCAGTTACATAGGGATTCTGCACTCTGAAAAAACGCGTTTATTTCGGGCTGAAAAACACGTTTTGAAAAGTTTCCTGTAACTGCCCCATAAGTTACATGGGGTTGACCAAACTTGCAGAAACATGTTTATTTCTGCTGAAAAACACGTTTTGACACTTTCTGTACACTGACGTTAAGAGCTGAGTGTGTGGGCTCTTCTGAGCCTTGCAGTTACATAGGGATTTTGCAATCTTAAAAAACGCGTTTATTTCGGGCTGAAAAACACGTTTTGAAAAGTGTCCTGTTACTGCCCCATAAGTTACATGGGGTTGACCAAACTTGCAGAAACATGTTTATTTCTGCTGAAAAACATGTTTTGATACTTTCTGCACACTGGGGTTAAGAGCTGAGTGTGTGGGCTCTTCTGAGCCTTGCAGTTACATGGTGATTCTGCAGTCTGAAAAAACGTGTTTATTTCGGGCTGAAAAACACGTTTTGAAAAGTGTCCTGTTACTGCCCCATTACTTACATGGGGGTGACCAAACTTGCAGAAACATGTTTATTTCTGCTGAAAAACACGTTTTGACACTTTCTGCACACTGGGGTTAAGAGCTGAGTGTGTGGGCTCTTCTGAGCCTTGCAGTTACATGGTGATTCTGCAGTCTGAAAAAACGCGTTTATTTCGGGCTGAAAAACACGTTTTGAAAAGTGTCCTGTTACTGCCCCATTACTTACATGGGGGTGACCAAACTTGCAGAAACATGTTTATTTCTGCTGAAAAACACGTTTTGATACTTTCTGCACACTGGGGTTAAGAGCTGAGTGTGTGGGCTCTTCTGAGCCTTGCAGTTACATGGTGATTCTGCAGTCTGAAAAAACGCGTTTATTTCGGGCTGAAAAACACGTTTTGAAAAGTGTCCTGTTACTGCCCCATAAGTTACATGGGGTTGACCAAACTTGCAGAAACATGTTTATTTCTGCTGAAAAACACGTTTTGATACTTTCTGCACACTGGGGTTAAGAGCTGAGTGTGTGGGCTCTTCTGAGCCTTGCAGTTACATGGTGATTCTGCAGTTTGAAAAAACGCGTTTATTTCGGGCTGAAAAACACGTTTTGAAAAGTGTCCTGTTACTGCCCCATAAGTTACATGGGGTTGACCAAACTTGCAGAAACATGTTTATTTCTGCTGAAAAACACGTTTTGATACTTTCTGCACACTGGGGTTAAGAGCTGAGTGTGTGGGCTCTTCTGAGCCTTGCAGTTACATGGTGATTCTGCAGTCTGAAAAAACGCGTTTATTTCGGGCTGAAAAACACGTTTTGAAAAGTGTCCTGTTACTGCCCCATAAGTTACATGGGTTTGACCAAACTTGCAGAAACGTTTTTTTCTGCTGAAAAACACGTTTTGACACTTTCTGCACACTGGTGTTAAGAGCAGAGTGTGTGGGCTCTTCTGAGCCTTGCAGTTACAAAGGGATTCTGCAATCTGAAAAAACGCGTTTATTTCGGGCTGAAAAACACGTTTTGAAAAGTGTCCTGTTACTGCCCCATAAGTTACATGGGGTTGACCAAACTTGCAGAAACATGTTTATTTCTGCTGAAAAACACGTTTTGATACTTTCTGCACACTGGGGTTAAGAGCTGAGTGTGTGGGCTCTTCTGAGCCTTGCAGTTACATGGTTATTCTGCAGTCTGAAAAAACGCGTTTATTTCGGGCTGAAAAACACGTTTTGAAAAGTGTCCTGTTACTGCCCCATAAGTTACATGGGGTTGACCAAACTTGCAGAAACATGTTTATTTCTGCTGAAAAACACGTTTTGATACTTTCTGCACACTGGGGTTAAGAGCTGAGTGTGTGGGCTCTTCTGAGCCTTGCAGTTACATGGTGATTCTGCAGTCTGAAAAAACGCGTTTATTTCGGGCTGAAAAACACGTTTTGAAAAGTGTCCTGTTACTGCCCCATAAGTTACATGGGGTTGACCAAACTTGCAGAAACATGTTTATTTCTGCTGAAAAACACGTTTTGATACTTTCTGCACACTGGGGTTAAGAGCTGAGTGTGTGGGCTCTTCTGAGCCTTGCAGTTACATGGTGATTCTGCAGTCTGAAAAAACGCGTTTATTTCGGGCTGAAAAACACGTTTTGAAAAGTGTCCTGTTACTGCCCCATAAGTTACATGGGTTTGACCAAACTTGCAGAAACATGTTTTTTTCTTCTGAAAAACACATTTTGACACTTTCTGCACACTGGTGTTAAGAGCTGAGTGTGTGGGCTCTTCTGAGCCTTTCAGTTACATAGGGATTCTGCAGTCTGAAAAAACGCGTTTATTTCGGGCTAAAAAACACGTTTTGAAAAGTGTCCTGTAACTGCCCCATAAGTTACATGGGGGTGACCAAGCTTGCAGAAATGTTTATTTCTGCTGAAAAACACGTTTTGACACTTTCTGCACACTGGGGTTAAGAGCTGAGTGTGTGGGCTCTTCTGAGTCTTGCAGTTACAAAGGGATTCTGCAATCTGAAAAAACGCGTTTATTTCGGGCTGAAAAACACGTTTTGAAAAGTGTCCTGTTACTGCCCCATAAGTTACATGGGGTTGACCAAACTTGCAGAAACATGTTTATTTCTGCTGAAAAACACGTTTTGATACTTTCTGCACACTGGGGTTAAGAGCTGAGTGTGTGGGCTCTTCTGAGCCTTGCAGTTACATGGTGATTCTGCAGTCTGAAAAAACGTGTTTATTTCGGGCTGAAAAACACGTTTTGAAAAGTGTCCTGTTACTGCCCCATAAGTTACATGGGGTTGACCAAACTTGCAGAAACATGTTTATTTCTGCTGAAAAACACGTTTTGATACTTTCTGCACACTGGGGTTAAGAGCTGAGTGTGTGGGCTCTTCTGAGCCTTGCAGTTACATGGTGATTCTGCAGTCTGAAAAAACGCGTTTATTTCGGGCTGAAAAACACGTTTTGAAAAGTGTCCTGTTACTGCCCCATTACTTACATGGGGGTGACCAAACTTGCAGAAACATGTTTATTTCTGCTGAAAAACACGTTTTGACACTTTCTGCACACTGAGGTTAAGAGCTGAGTGTGTGGGCTCTTCTGAGCCTTGCAGTTACATGGTGATTCTGCAGTCTGAAAAAACGCGTTTATTTCGGGCTGAAAAACACGTTTTGAAAAGTGTCCTGTTACTGCCCCATTACTTACATGGGGTGACCAAACTTGCAGAAACATGTTTATTTCTGCTGAAAAACACGTTTTGAGACTTTCTGCACACTGGGGTTAAGAGCTGAGTGTGTGGGCTCTTCTGAGCCTTTCAGTTACATGGGGATTCTGCAGTCTGAAAAAACGCGTTTATTTCGGGCTGAAAAACACGTTTTGAAAAGTGTGCTGTTACTGCCCAATTACTTACATGAGGTTGACCAAACTAGCAGAAACATGTTTATTTCTGCTGAAAAACACGTTTTGACACTTTCTGCACACTGGGGTTAAGAGCTGAATGTGTGGGCTCTTCTGAGCCTTTCAGTTACTTAGGGATTCTGCAGTCTGAAAAAACGCGTTTATTTCGGGCTGAAAAACACGTTTTGAAAAGTGTCCTGTTACTGCCCCATTACTTACATGGGGGTGACCAAACTAGCAGAAACATGTTTATTTCTGCTGAAAAACACGTTTTGACACTTTCTGCACACTGAGGTTAAGAGCTGAGTGTGTGGGCCTTCTGAGCCTTGCAGTTACATAGGGATTCTGCAATTTGAAAAAACGCGTTTATTTCGGGCTGAAAAACACGTTTTGAAAAGTGTCCTGTTACTGCCCCATAAGTTACATGGGGGTGACCAAACTTGCAGAAACATGTTTATTTCTGCTGAAAAACACGTTTTGATACTTTCTGCACACTGGGGTTAAGAGCTGAGTGTGTGGGCTCTTCTGAGCCTTGCAGTTACATGGTGATTCTGCAGTCTGAAAAAACGCGTTTATTTCGGGCTGAAAAACACGTTTTGAAAAGTGTCCTTTTACTGCCCCATAAGTTACATGGGGTTGACCAAACTTGCAGAAACATGTTTATTTCTGCTGAAAAACACGTTTTGATACTTTCTGCACACTGGGGTTAAGAGCTGAGTGTGTGGGCTCTTCTGAGCCTTGCAGTTACATGGTGATTCTGCAGTCTGAAAAAACGCGTTTATTTCGGGCTGAAAAACACGTTTTGAAAAGTGTCCTGTTACTGCCCCATAAGTTACATGGGGTTGACCAAACTTGCAGAAACATGTTTATTTCTGCTGAAAAACACGTTTTGATACTTTCTGCACACTGGGGTTAAGAGCTGAGTGTGTGGGCTCTTCTGAGCCTTGCAGTTACATGGTGATTCTCCAGTCTGAAAAAACGCGTTTATTTCGGGCTGAAAAACACGTTTTGAAAAGTGTCCTGTTACTGCCCTATAAGTTACATGGGTTTGACCAAACTTGCAGAAACATGTTTTTATCTGCTGAAAAACACGTTTTGACACTTTCTGCACACTGGTGTTAAGAGCTGAGTGTGTGGGCTCTTCTGAGCCTTTCAGTTACATAGGGATTCTGCAGTCTGAAAAAACGCGTTTATTTCGGGTTAAAAAACACGTTTTGAAAAGTGTCCTGTAACTGCCCCATAAGTTACATGGTTGTGACCAAGCTTGCAGAAACATGTTTATTTCTGCTGAAAAACACGTTTTGACACTTTCTGCACACTGGGGTTAAGAGCTGAGTGTGTGGGCTCTTCTGAGCCTTGCAGTTACAAAGGGATTCTGCGATCTGAAAAAACGCGTTTATTTCGGGCTGAAAAACACGTTTTGAAAAGCGTCCTGTTACTGCCCCATAAGTTACATGGGGTTGACCAAACTTGCAGAAACATGTTTATTTCTGCTGAAAAACACGTTTTGATACTTTCTGCACACTGGGGTTAAGAGCTGAGTGTGTGGGCTCTTCTGAGCCTTGCAGTTACATGGTGATTCTGCAGTCTGAAAAAACGTGTTTATTTCGGGCTGTAAAACACGTTTTGAAAAGTATCCTGTTACTGCCCCATAAGTTACATGGGGTTGACCAAACTTGCAGAAACATGTTTATTTCTGCTGAAAAACATGTTTTGATACTTTCTGCACACTGGGGTTAAGAGCTGAGTGTGTGGGCTCTTCTGAGCCTTGCAGTTACATGGTGATTCTGCAGTCTGAAAAAACGTGTTTATTTCGGGCTGAAAAACACGTTTTGAAAAGTGTCCTGTTACTGCCCCATTACTTACATGGGGGTGACCAAACTTGCAGAAACATGTTTATTTCTGCTGAAAAACACGTTTTGACACTTTCTGCACACTGGGGTTAAGAGCTGAGTGTGTGGGCTCTTCTGAGCCTTGCAGTTACATGGTGATTCTGCAGTCTGAAAAAACGCGTTTATTTCGGGCTGAAAAACACGTTTTGAAAAGTGTCCTGTTACTGCCCCATTACTTACATGGGGGTGACCAAACTTGCAGAAACATGTTTATTTCTGCTGAAAAACACGTTTTGATACTTTCTGCACACTGGGGTTAAGAGCTGAGTGTGTGGGCTCTTCTGAGCCTTGCAGTTACATGGTGATTCTGCAGTCTGAAAAAACGCGTTTATTTCGGGCTGAAAAACACGTTTTGAAAAGTGTCCTGTTACTGCCCCATAAGTTACATGGGGTTGACCAAACTTGCAGAAACATGTTTATTTCTGCTGAAAAACACGTTTTGATACTTTCTGCACACTGGGGTTAAGAGCTGAGTGTGTGGGCTCTTCTGAGCCTTGCAGTTACATGGTGATTCTGCAGTTTGAAAAAACGCGTTTATTTCGGGCTGAAAAACACGTTTTGAAAAGTGTCCTGTTACTGCCCCATAAGTTACATGGGTTTGACCAAACTTGCAGAAACGTTTTTTTCTGCTGAAAAACACGTTTTGACACTTTCTGCACACTGGTGTTAAGAGCAGAGTGTGTGGGCTCTTCTGAGCCTTGCAGTTACATGGTGATTCTGCACTCTGAAAAAACGCGTTTATTTCGGGCTGAAAAACACGTTTTGAAAAGTTTCCTGTAACTGCCCTATAAGTTACATGGGGTTGACCAAACTTGCAGAAACATGTTTATTTCTGCTGAAAAACACGTTTTGACACTTTCTGTACACTGACGTTAAGAGCTGAGTGTGTGGGCTCTTCTGAGCCTTGCAGTTACATGGTGATTCTGCAGTCTGAAAAAACGCGTTTATTTCGGGCTGAAAAACACGTTTTGAAAAGTGTCCTGTTACTGCCCCATAAGTTACATGGGGTTGACCAAACTTGCAGAAACATGTTTATTTCTGCTGAAAAACACGTTTTGATGCTTTCTGCACACTGGGGTTAAGAGCTGAGTGTGTGGCCTCTTCTGAGCCTTGCAGTTACATGGTGATTCTGCAGTCTGAAAAAACGCGTTTATTTCGGGCTGAAAAACACGTTTTGAAAAGTGTCCTGTTACTGCCCCATAAGTTACATGGGTTTGACCAAACTTGCAGAAACGTTTTTTTCTGCTGAAAAACACGTTTTGACACTTTCTGCACACTGGTGTTAAGAGCAGAGTGTGTGGGCTTTTCTGAGCCTTGCAGTTACAAAGGGATTCTGCAATCTGAAAAAACGCGTTTATTTCGGGCTGAAAAACACGTTTTGAAAAGTGTCCTGTTACTGCCCCATAAGTTACATGGGGTTGACCAAACTTGCAGAAACATGTTTATTTCTGCTGAAAAACACGTTTTGATACTTTCTGCACACTGGGGTTAAGAGCTGAGTGTGTGGGCTCTTCTGAGCCTTGCAGTTACATGGTTATTCTGCAGTCTGAAAAAACGCGTTTATTTCGGGCTGAAAAACACGTTTTGAAAAGTGTCCTGTTACTGCCCCATAAGTTACATGGGGTTGACCAAACTTGCAGAAACATGTTTATTTCTGCTGAAAAACACATTTTGATACTTTCTGCACACTGGGGTTAAGAGCTGAGTGTGTGGGCTCTTCTGAGCCTTGCAGTTACATGGTGGTTCTGCAGTCTGAAAAAACGCGTTTATTTCGGGCTGAAAAACACGTTTTGAAAAGTGTCCTGTTACTGCCCCATTACTTACATGGGGGTGACCAAACTTGCAGAAACATGTTTATTTCTGCTGAAAAACACGTTTTGACACTTTCTGCACACTGGGGTTAAGAGCTGAGTGTGTGGGCTCTTCTGAGCCTTTCAGTTACATAGGGATTCTGCACTCTGAAAAAACGCGTTTATTTCGGGCTGAAAAACACGTTTTGAAAAGTTTCCTGTAACTGCCCCATAAGTTACATGGGGTTGACCAAACTTGCAGAAACATGTTTATTTCTGCTGAAAAACACGTTTTGACACTTTCTGTACACTGACGTTAAGAGCTGAGTGTGTGGGCTCTTCTGAGCCTTGCAGTTACATAGGGATTCTGCAATCTGAAAAAACGCGTTTATTTCGGGCTGAAAAACACGTTTTGAAAAGTGTCCTGTTACTGCCTCATAAGTTACATGGGGTTGACCAAACTTGCAGAAACATGTTTATTTCTGCTGAAAAACACGTTTTGATACTTTCTGCACACTGGGGTTAAGAGCTGAGATGTGGGCTCTTCTGAGCCTTGCAGTTACATGGTGATTCTGCAGTCTGAAAAAACGTGTTTATTTCGGGCTGAAAAACACGTTTTGAAAAGTGTCCTGTTACTGCCCCATTACTTACATGGGGGTGACCAAACTTGCAGAAACATGTTTATTTCTGCTGAAAAACACGTTTTGACACTTTCTGCACACTGGGGTTAAGAGCTGAGTGTGTGGGCTCTTCTGAGCCTTGCAGTTACATGGTGATTCTGCAGTCTGAAAAAACGCGTTTATTTCGGGCTGAAAAACACGTTTTGAAAAGTGTCCTGTTACTGCCCCATTACTTACATGGGGGTGACCAAACTTGCAGAAACATGTTTATTTCTGCTGAAAAACACGTTTTGATACTTTCTGCACACTGGGGTTAAGAGCTGAGTGTGTGGGCTCTTCTGAGCCTTGCAGTTACATGGTGATTCTGCAGTCTGAAAAAACGCGTTTATTTCGGGCTGAAAAACACGTTTTGAAAAGTGTCCTGTTACTGCCCCATAAGTTACATGGGGTTGACCAAACTTGCAGAAACATGTTTATTTCTGCTGAAAAACACGTTTTGATACTTTCTGCACACTGGGGTTAAGAGCTGAGTGTGTGGGCTCTTCTGAGCCTTGCAGTTACATGGTGATTCTGCAGTTTGAAAAAACGCGTTTATTTCGGGCTGAAAAACACGTTTTGAAAAGTGTCCTGTTACTGCCCCATAAGTTACATGGGTTTGACCAAACTTGCAGAAACGTTTTTTTCTGCTGAAAAACACGTTTTGACACTTTCTGCACACTGGTGTTAAGAGCAGAGTGTGTGGGCTCTTCTGAGCCTTGCAGTTACATGGTGATTCTGCACTCTGAAAAAACGCGTTTATTTCGGGCTGAAAAACACGTTTTGAAAAGTTTCCTGTAACTGCCCTATAAGTTACATGGGGTTGACCAAACTTGCAGAAACATGTTTATTTCTGCTGAAAAACACGTTTTGACACTTTCTGTACACTGACGTTAAGAGCTGAGTGTGTGGGCTCTTCTGAGCCTTGCAGTTACATGGTGATTCTGCAGTCTGAAAAAACGCGTTTATTTCGGGCTGAAAAACACGTTTTGAAAAGTGTCCTGTTACTGCCCCATAAGTTACATGGGGTTGACCAAACTTGCAGAAACATGTTTATTTCTGCTGAAAAACACGTTTTGATACTTTCTGCACACTGGGGTTAAGAGCTGAGTGTGTGGCCTCTTCTGAGCCTTGCAGTTACATGGTGATTCTGCAGTCTGAAAAAACGCGTTTATTTCGGGCTGAAAAACACGTTTTGAAAAGTGTCCTGTTACTGCCCCATAAGTTACATGGGTTTGACCAAACTTGCAGAAACGTTTTTTTCTGCTGAAAAACACGTTTTGACACTTTCTGCACACTGGTGTTAAGAGCAGAGTGTGTGGGCTTTTCTGAGCCTTGCAGTTACAAAGGGATTCTGCAATCTGAAAAAACGCGTTTATTTCGGGCTGAAAAACACGTTTTGAAAAGTGTCCTGTTACTGCCCCATAAGTTACATGGGGTTGACCAAACTTGCAGAAACATGTTTATTTCTGCTGAAAAACACGTTTTGATACTTTCTGCACACTGGGGTTAAGAGCTGAGTGTGTGGGCTCTTCTGAGCCTTGCAGTTACATGGTTATTCTGCAGTCTGAAAAAACGCGTTTATTTCGGGCTGAAAAACACGTTTTGAAAAGTGTCCTGTTACTGCCCCATAAGTTACATGGGGTTGACCAAACTTGCAGAAACATGTTTATTTCTGCTGAAAAACACATTTTGATACTTTCTGCACACTGGGGTTAAGAGCTGAGTGTGTGGGCTCTTCTGAGCCTTGCAGTTACATGGTGGTTCTGCAGTCTGAAAAAACGCGTTTATTTCGGGCTGAAAAACACGTTTTGAAAAGTGTCCTGTTACTGCCCCATTACTTACATGGGGGTGACCAAACTTGCAGAAACATGTTTATTTCTGCTGAAAAACACGTTTTGACACTTTCTGCACACTGGGGTTAAGAGCTGAGTGTGTGGGCTCTTCTGAGCCTTTCAGTTACATAGGGATTCTGCACTCTGAAAAAACGCGTTTATTTCGGGCTGAAAAACACGTTTTGAAAAGTTTCCTGTAACTGCCCCATAAGTTACATGGGGTTGACCAAACTTGCAGAAACATGTTTATTTCTGCTGAAAAACACGTTTTGACACTTTCTGTACACTGACGTTAAGAGCTGAGTGTGTGGGCTCTTCTGAGCCTTGCAGTTACATAGGGATTCTGCAATCTGAAAAAACGCGTTTATTTCGGGCTGAAAAACACGTTTTGAAAAGTGTCCTGTTACTGCCTCATAAGTTACATGGGGTTGACCAAACTTGCAGAAACATGTTTATTTCTGCTGAAAAACACGTTTTGATACTTTCTGCACACTGGGGTTAAGAGCTGAGATGTGGGCTCTTCTGAGCCTTGCAGTTACATGGTGATTCTGCAGTCTGAAAAAACGCGTTTATTTCGGGCTGAAAAACACGTTTTGAAAAGTGTCCTGTTACTGCCCCATTACTTACATGGGGGTGACCAAACTTGCAGAAACATGTTTATTTCTGCTGAAAAACACGTTTTGACACTTTCTGCACACTGGGGTTAAGAGCTGAGTGTGTGGGCTCTTCTGAGCCTTGCAGTTACATGGTGATTCTGCAGTTTGAAAAAACGCGTTTATTTCGGGCTGAAAAACACATTTTGAAAAGTGTCCTGTTACTGCCCCATAAGTTACATGGGTTTGACCAAACTTGCAGAAACGTTTTTTTCTGCTGAAAAACACGTTTTGACACTTTCTGCACACTGGTGTTAAGAGCAGAGTGTGTGGGCTCTTCTGAGCCTTGCAGTTACAAAGGGATTCTGCAATCTGAAAAAACGCGTTTATTTCGGGCTGAAAAACACGTTTTGAAAAGTGTCCTGTAACTGCCCCATAAGTTACATGGGGTTGACCAAACTTGCAGAAACATGTTTATTTCTGCTGAAAAACACGTTTTGACACTTTCTGTACACTGACGTTAAGAGCTGAGTGTGTGGGCTCTTCTGAGCCTTGCAGTTACATAGGGATTCTGCAATCTGAAAAAACGCGTTTATTTCGGGCTGAAAAACACGTTTTGAAAAGTGTCCTGTAACTGCCCCATAAGTTACATGGGGGTTGACCAAACTTGCAGAAACATGTTTATTTCTGCTGAAAAACACGTTTTGATACGTTCTGCACACTGGGGTTAAGAGCTGAGTGTGTGGGCTCTTCTGAGCCTTGCAGTTACATGGTGATTCTGCAGTCTGAAAAAACGCGTTTATTTCGGGCTGAAAAACACGTTTTGAAAAGTGTCCTGTTACTGCCCCATAAGTTACATGGGTTTGACCAAACTTGCAGAAACATATTTTTTTCTGTTGAAGAACACGTTTTGACACTTTCTGCACACTGGTGTTAAGAGCTGAGTGTGTGGGCTCTTCTGAGCCTTTCAGTTACATAGGGATTCTGCAGTCTGAAAAAACGCGTTTATTTAGGGCTAAAAAACACGTTTTGAAAAGTGTCCTGTAACTGCCCCATAAGTTACATGGGGGTGACCAAGCTTGCAGAAACATGTTTATTTCTGCTGAAAAACACGTTTTGACACTTTCTGCACACTGGGGTTAAGAGCTGAGTGTGTGGGCTCTTCTGAGCCTTGCAGTTACAAAGGGATTCTGCAATCTGAAAAAACGCGTTTATTTCGGGCTGAAAAACACGTTTTGAAAAGTGTCCTGTTACTGCCCCATAAGTTACATGGGGTTGACCAAACTTGCAGAAACATGTTTATTTCTGCTGAAAAACACGTTTTGACACTTTCTGTACACTGACGGTAAGAGCTGAGTGTGTGGGCTCTTCTGAGCCTTGCAGTTACATAGGGATTCTGCAATCTGAAAAAACGCGTTTATTTCGGGCTGAAAAACACGTTTTGAAAAGTGTCCTGTAACTGCCCCATAAGTTACATGGGGGTTGACCAAACTTGCAGAAACATGTTTATTTCTGCTGAAAAACACGTTTTGATACTTTCTGCACACTGGGGTTAAGAGCTGAGTTTGTGGGCTCTTCTGAGCCTTGCAGTTACATGGTGATTCTGCAGTCTGAAAAAACGCGTTTATTTCGGGCTGAAAAACACGTTTTGAAAAGTGTCCTGTTACTGCCCCATAAGTTACATGGGTTTGACCAAACTTGCAGAAACATATTTTTTTCTGTTGAAGAACACGTTTTGACACTTTCTGCACACTGGTGTTAAGAGCTGAGTGTGTGGGCTCTTCTGAGCCTTTCAGTTACATAGGGATTCTGCAGTCTGAAAAAACGCGTTTATTTAGGGCTAAAAAACACGTTTTCAAAAGTGTCCTGTAACTGCCCCATAAGTTACATGGGGGTGACCAAGCTTGCAGAAACATGTTTATTTCTGCTGAAAAACACGTTTTGACACTTTCTGCACACTGGGGTTAAGAGCTGAGTGTGTGGGCTCTTCTGAGCCTTGCAGTTACAAAGGGATTCTGCAATCTGAAAAAACGCGTTTATTTCGGGCTGAAAAACACGTTTTGAAAAGTGTCCTGTTACTGCCCCATAAGTTACATGGGGTTGACCAAACTTGCAGAAACATGTTTATTTCTGCTGAAAAACACGTTTTGATACTTTCTGCACACTGGGGTTAAGAGCTGAGTGTGTGGGCTCTTCTGAGCCTTGCAGTTACATGGTGATTCTGCAGTCTGAAAAAACGCGTTTATTTCGGGCTGAAAAACACGTTATGAAAAGTGTCCTGTAACTGCCCCATAAGATACATGGGGGTTGACCAAACTTGCAGAAACATGTTTATTTCTGCTGAAAAACACGTTTTGACACTTTCTGCACACTGGGGTTAAGAGCTGAGTGTGTGGGCTCTTCTGAGCCTTTCAGTTACATAGGGATTCTGCACTCTGAAAAAACGCGTTTATTTCGGGCTGAAAAACACGTTTTGAAAAGTTTCCTGTAACTGCCCCATAAGTTACATGGGGTTGACCAAACTTGCAGAAACATGTTTATTTCTGCTGAAAAACACGTTTTGACACTTTCTGTACACTGACGTTAAGAGCTGAGTGTGTGGGCTCTTCTGAGCCTTGCAGTTACATAGGGATTTTGCAATCTTAAAAAACGCGTTTATTTCGGGCTGAAAAACACGTTTTGAAAAGTGTCCTGTTACTGCCCCATAAGTTACATGGGGTTGACCAAACTTGCAGAAACATGTTTATTTCTGCTGAAAAACATGTTTTGATACTTTCTGCACACTGGGGTTAAGAGCTGAGTGTGTGGGCTCTTCTGAGCCTTGCAGTTACATAGGGATTTTGCAATCTTAAAAAACGCGTTTATTTCGGGCTGAAAAACACGTTTTGAAAAGTGTCCTGTTACTGCCCCATAAGTTACATGGGGTTGACCAAACTTGCAGAAACATGTTTATTTCTGCTGAAAAACATGTTTTGATACTTTCTGCACACTGGGGTTAAGAGCTGAGTGTGTGGGCTCTTCTGAGCCTTGCAGTTACATGGTGATTCTGCAGTCTGAAAAAACGTGTTTATTTCGGGCTGAAAAACACGTTTTGAAAAGTGTCCTGTTACTGCCCCATTACTTACATGGGGGTGACCAAACTTGCAGAAACATGTTTATTTCTGCTGAAAAACACGTTTTGACACTTTCTGCACACTGGGGTTAAGAGCTGAGTGTGTGGGCTCTTCTGAGCCTTGCAGTTACATGGTGATTCTGCAGTCTGAAAAAACGCGTTTATGTCGGGCTGAAAAACACGTTTTGAAAAGTGTCCTGTTACTGCCCCATTACTTACATGGGGGTGACCAAACTTGCAGAAACATGTTTATTTCTGCTGAAAAACACGTTTTGATACTTTCTGCACACTGGGGTTAAGAGCTGAGTGTGTGGGCTCTTCTGAGCCTTGCAGTTACATGGTGATTCTGCAGTCTGAAAAAACGCGTTTATTTCGGGCTGAAAAACACGTTTTGAAAAGTGTCCTGTTACTGCCCCATAAGTTACATGGGGTTGACCAAACTTGCAGAAACATGTTTATTTCTGCTGAAAAACACGTTTTGATACTTTCTGCACACTGGGGTTAAGAGCTGAGTGTGTGGGCTCTTCTGAGCCTTGCAGTTACATGGTGATTCTGCAGTTTGAAAAAACGCGTTTATTTCGGGCTGAAAAACACGTTTTGAAAAGTGTCCTGTTACTGCCCCATAAGTTACATGGGGTTGACCAAACTTGCAGAAACATGTTTATTTCTGCTGAAAAACACGTTTTGATACTTTCTGCACACTGGGGTTAAGAGCTGAGTGTGTGGGCTCTTCTGAGCCTTGCAGTTACATGGTGATTCTGCAGTCTGAAAAAACGCGTTTATTTCGGGCTGAAAAACACGTTTTGAAAAGTGTCCTGTTACTGCCCCATAAGTTACATGGGTTTGACCAAACTTGCAGAAACGTTTTTTTCTGCTGAAAAACACGTTTTGACACTTTCTGCACACTGGTGTTAAGAGCAGAGTGTGTGGGCTCTTCTGAGCCTTGCAGTTACAAAGGGATTCTGCAATCTGAAAAAACGCGTTTATTTCGGGCTGAAAAACACGTTTTGAAAAGTGTCCTGTTACTGCCCCATAAGTTACATGGGGTTGACCAAACTTGCAGAAACATGTTTATTTCTGCTGAAAAACACGTTTTGATACTTTCTGCACACTGGGGTTAAGAGCTGAGTGTGTGGGCTCTTCTGAGCCTTGCAGTTACATGGTTATTCTGCAGTCTGAAAAAACGCGTTTATTTCGGGCTGAAAAACACGTTTTGAAAAGTGTCCTGTTACTGCCCCATTACTTACATGGGGGTGACCAAACTTGCAGAAACATGTTTATTTCTGCTGAAAAACACGTTTTGACACTTTCTGCACACTGGGGTTAAGAGCTGAGTGTGTGGGCTCTTCTGAGCCTTCCAGTTACATGGTGATTCTGCAGTCTGAAAAAACGCGTTTATTTCGGGCTGAAAAACACGTTTTGAAAAGTGTCCTGTTACTGCCCCATTACTTACATGGGGGTGACCAAACTTGCAGAAACATGTTTATTTCTGCTGAAAAACACGTTTTGATACTTTCTGCACACTGGGGTTAAGAGCTGAGTGTGTGGGCTCTTCTGAGCCTTGCAGTTACATGGTGATTCTGCAGTCTGAAAAAACACGTTTATTTCGGGCTGAAAAACACGTTTTGAAAAGTGTCCTGTTACTGCCCCATAAGTTACATGGGGTTGACCAAACTTGCAGAAACATGTTTATTTCTGCTGAAAAACACGTTTTGATACTTTCTGCACACTGGGGTTAAGAGCTGAGTGTGTGGGCTCTTCTGAGCCTTGCAGTTACATGGTGATTCTGCAGTCTGAAAAAACGCGTTTATTTCGGGCTGAAAAACACGTTTTGAAAAGTGTCCTGTTACTGCCCCATAAGTTACATGGGTTTGACCAAACTTGCAGAAACATGTTTTTTTCTTCTGAAAAACACATTTTGACACTTTCTGCACACTGGTGTTAAGAGCTGAGTGTGTGGGCTCTTCTGAGCCTTTCAGTTACATAGGGATTCTGCAGTCTGAAAAAACGCGTTTATTTCGGGCTAAAAAACACGTTTTGAAAAGTGTCCTGTAACTGCCCCATAAGTTACATGGGGGTGACCAAGCTTGCAGAAATGTTTATTTCTGCTGAAAAACACGTTTTGACACTTTCTGCACACTGGGGTTAAGAGCTGAGTGTGTGGGCTCTTCTGAGTCTTGCAGTTACAAAGGGATTCTGCAATCTGAAAAAACGCGTTTATTTCGGGCTGAAAAACACGTTTTGAAAAGTGTCCTGTTACTGCCCCATAAGTTACATGGGGTTGACCAAACTTGCAGAAACATGTTTATTTCTGCTGAAAAACACGTTTTGATACTTTCTGCACACTGGGGTTAAGAGCTGAGTGTGTGGGCTCTTCTGAGCCTTGCAGTTACATGGTGATTCTGCAGTCTGAAAAAACGTGTTTATTTCGGGCTGAAAAACACGTTTTGAAAAGTGTCCTGTTACTGCCCCATAAGTTACATGGGGTTGACCAAACTTGCAGAAACATGTTTATTTCTGCTGAAAAACACGTTTTGATACTTTCTGCACACTGGGGTTAAGAGCTGAGTGTGTGGGCTCTTCTGAGCCTTGCAGTTACATGGTGATTCTGCAGTCTGAAAAAACGCGTTTATTTCGGGCTGAAAAACACGTTTTGAAAAGTGTCCTGTTACTGCCCCATTACTTACATGGGGGTGACCAAACTTGCAGAAACATGTTTATTTCTGCTGAAAAACACGTTTTGACACTTTCTGCACACTGAGGTTAAGAGCTGAGTGTGTGGGCTCTTCTGAGCCTTGCAGTTACATGGTGATTCTGCAGTCTGAAAAAACGCGTTTATTTCGGGCTGAAAAACACGTTTTGAAAAGTGTCCTGTTACTGCCCCATTACTTACATGGGGTGACCAAACTTGCAGAAACATGTTTATTTCTGCTGAAAAACACGTTTTGAGACTTTCTGCACACTGGGGTTAAGAGCTGAGTGTGTGGGCTCTTCTGAGCCTTTCAGTTACATGGGGATTCTGCAGTCTGAAAAAACGCGTTTATTTCGGGCTGAAAAACACGTTTTGAAAAGTGTGCTGTTACTGCCCAATTACTTACATGAGGTTGACCAAACTAGCAGAAACATGTTTATTTCTGCTGAAAAACACGTTTTGACACTTTCTGCACACTGGGGTTAAGAGCTGAATGTGTGGGCTCTTCTGAGCCTTTCAGTTACTTAGGGATTCTGCAGTCTGAAAAAACGCGTTTATTTCGGGCTGAAAAACACGTTTTGAAAAGTGTCCTGTTACTGCCCCATTACTTACATGGGGGTGACCAAACTAGCAGAAACATGTTTATTTCTGCTGAAAAACACGTTTTGACACTTTCTGCACACTGAGGTTAAGAGCTGAGTGTGTGGGCCTTCTGAGCCTTGCAGTTACATAGGGATTCTGCAATCTGAAAAAACGCGTTTATTTCGGGCTGAAAAACACGTTTTGAAAAGTGTCCTGTTACTGCCCCATAAGTTACATGGGGGTGACCAAACTTGCAGAAACATGTTTATTTCTGCTGAAAAACACGTTTTGATACTTTCTGCACACTGGGGTTAAGAGCTGAGTGTGTGGGCTCTTCTGAGCCTTGCAGTTACATGGTGATTCTGCAGTCTGAAAAAACGCGTTTATTTCGGGCTGAAAAACACGTTTTGAAAAGTGTCCTTTTACTGCCCCATAAGTTACATGGGGTTGACCAAACTTGCAGAAACATGTTTATTTCTGCTGAAAAACACGTTTTGATACTTTCTGCACACTGGGGTTAAGAGCTGAGTGTGAGGGCTCTTCTGAGCCTTGCAGTTACATGGTGATTCTGCAGTCTGAAAAAACGCGTTTATTTCGGGCTGAAAAACACGTTTTGAAAAGTGTCCTGTTACTGCCCCATAAGTTACATGGGGTTGACCAAACTTGCAGAAACATGTTTATTTCTGCTGAAAAACACGTTTTGATACTTTCTGCACACTGGGGTTAAGAGCTGAGTGTGTGGGCTCTTCTGAGCCTTGCAGTTACATGGTGATTCTCCAGTCTGAAAAAACGCGTTTATTTCGGGCTGAAAAACACGTTTTGAAAAGTGTCCTGTTACTGCCCTATAAGTTACATGGGTTTGACCAAACTTGCAGAAACATGTTTTTATCTGCTGAAAAACACGTTTTGACACTTTCTGCACACTGGTGTTAAGAGCTGAGTGTGTGGGCTCTTCTGAGCCTTTCAGTTACATAGGGATTCTGCAGTCTGAAAAAACGCGTTTATTTCGGGTTAAAAAACACGTTTTGAAAAGTGTCCTGTAACTGCCCCATAAGTTACATGGTTGTGACCAAGCTTGCAGAAACATGTTTATTTCTGCTGAAAAACACGTTTTGACACTTTCTGCACACTGGGGTTAAGAGCTGAGTGTGTGGGCTCTTCTGAGCCTTGCAGTTACAAAGGGATTCTGCGATCTGAAAAAACGCGTTTATTTCGGGCTGAAAAACACGTTTTGAAAAGCGTCCTGTTACTGCCCCATAAGTTACATGGGGTTGACCAAACTTGCAGAAACATGTTTATTTCTGCTGAAAAACACGTTTTGATACTTTCTGCACACTGGGGTTAAGAGCTGAGTGTGTGGGCTCTTCTGAGCCTTGCAGTTACATGGTGATTCTGCAGTCTGAAAAAACGTGTTTATTTCGGGCTGTAAAACACGTTTTGAAAAGTATCCTGTTACTGCCCCATAAGTTACATGGGGTTGACCAAACTTGCAGAAACATGTTTATTTCTGCTGAAAAACATGTTTTGATACTTTCTGCACACTGGGGTTAAGAGCTGAGTGTGTGGGCTCTTCTGAGCCTTGCAGTTACATGGTGATTCTGCAGTCTGAAAAAACGCGTTTATTTCGGGCTGAAAAACACGTTTTGAAAAGTGTCCTGTTACTGCCCCATTACTTACATGGGGGTGACCAAACTTGCAGAAACATGTTTATTTCTGCTGAAAAACACGTTTTGACACTTTCTGCACACTGAGGTTAAGAGCTGAGTGTGTGGGCTCTTCTGAGCCTTGCAGTTACATGGTGATTCTGCAGTCTGAAAAAACGCGTTTATTTCGGGCTGAAAAACACGTTTTGAAAAGTGTCCTGTTACTGCCCCATTACTTACATGGGGGTGACCAAACTTGCAGAAACATGTTTATTTCTGCTGAAAAACACGTTTTGACACTTTCTGCACACTGGGGTTAAGAGCTGAGTGTGTGGGCTCTTCTGAGCCTTTCAGTTACATGGGGATTCTGCAGTCTGAAAAAACGCGTTTATTTCGGGCTGAAAAACACGTTTTGAAAAGTGTGCTGTTACTGCCCAATTACTTACATGAGGGTGACCAAACTAGCAGAAACATGTTTATTTCTGCTGAAAAACACGTTTTGACACTTTCTGCACACTGGGGTTAAGAGCTGAATGTGTGGGCTCTTCTGCGCCTTTCAGTTACATGGTGAATCTGCAGTCTGAAAAAACGCGTTTATTTCGGGCTGAAAAACACGTTTTGAAAAGTGTGCTGTTACTGCCCCATTACTTACATGAGGGTGACCAAACTAGCAGAAACATGTTTATTTCTGCTGAAAAACACGTTTTGATACTTTTTGCACACTGGGGTTAAGAGCTGAGTGTGTGGGCTCTTCTGAGCCTTGCAGTTACATGGTGATTCTGCAGTCTGAAAAAACGCGTTTATTTCGGGCTGAAAAACACGTTTTGAAAAGTGTCCTGTTACTGCCCCATAAGTTACATGGGTTTGACCAAACTTGCAGAAACATGTTTTTTTTCTGCTGAAAAACACGTTTTGACACTTTCTGCACACTGGTGTTAAAAGCTGAGTGTGTGGGCTCTTCTGAGCCTTTCAGTTACATGGTGATTCTGCAGTCTGAAAAAACGCGTTTATTTCGGGCTGAAAAACACGTTTTGAAAAGTGTGCTGTTACTGCCCCATTACTTACATGAGGGTGACCAAACTAGCAGAAACATGTTTATTTCTGCAGAAAAACACGTTTTGACACTTTCTGCACACTGGGGTTAAGAGCTGAATGTGTGTGCTCTTCTGAGCCTTTCAGTTACATAGGGATTCTGCAGTCTGAAAAAACACGTTTATTTCGGGCTGAAAAACACGTTTTGAAAAGTGTCCTGTAACTGCCCCATAAGTTACATGGGGTTGACCAAACTTGCAGAAACATGTTTATTTCTGCTGAAAAACACGTTTTGACACTTTCTGCACACTGAGGTTAAGAGCTGAGTGTGTGGGCTCTTCTGAGCCTTGAAGTTACATGGTGATTCTGCAGTCTGAAAAAACGCGTTTATTTCGGGCTGAGAAACACGTTTTGAAAAGTGTCCTGTTACTGCCCCATTACTTACATGGGGGTGACCAAACTTTCAGAAACATGTTTATTTCTGCTGAAAAACACGTTTTGACACTTTCTGCACACTGGGGTTAAGAGCTGAGTGTGTGGGCTCTTCTGAGCCTTTCAATTACATGGGGATTCTGCAGTCTGAAAAAACGCGTTTATTTCGGGCTGAAAAACACGTTTTGAAAAGTGTGCTGTTACTGCCCAATTACTTACATGAGGGTGACAAAACTAGCAGAAACATGTTTATTTCTGCTGAAAAACACGTTTTGACACTTTCTGCACACTGAGGTTAAGAGCTGAGTGTGTGGGCTCTTCTGAGCCTTGCAGTTACATGGTGATTCTGCAGTCTGAAAAAACGCGTTTATTTCGGGCTGAAAAACACGTTTTGAAAAGTGTCCTGTTACTGCCCCATTACTTACATGGGGGTGACCAAACTAGCAGAAACATGTTTATTTCTGCTGAAAAACACGTTTTGATACTTTCTGCACACTGGGGTTAAGAGCTGAATGTGTGGGCTCTTCTGAGCCTTTCAGTTACATAGGGATTCTGCAGTCTGAAAAAACACGTTTATTTCGGGCTGAAAAACACGTTTTGAAAAGTGTCCTGTAACTGCCCCATAAGTTACATGGGGTTGACCAAACTTGCAGAAACATGTTTATTTCTGCTGAAAAACACGTTTTGACACTTTCTGCACACTGGGGTTAAGAGCTGAGTGTGTGGGCTCTTCTGAGCCTTTCAATTACATGGGGATTCTGCAGTCTGAAAAAACGCGTTTATTTCGGGCTGAAAAACACGTTTTGAAAAGTGTGCTGTTACTGCCCAATTACTTACATGAGGGTGACCAAACTAGCAGAAACATGTTTATTTCTGCTGAAAAACACGTTTTGACACTTTCTGCACACTGGGGTTAAGAGCTGAATGTGTGGGCTCTTCTGAGCCTTTCAGTTACATGGTGATTCTGCAGTCTGAAAAAACGCGTTTATTTCGGGCTGAAAAACACGTTTTGAAAAGTGTGCTGTTACTGCCCCATTACTTACATGAGGGTGACCAAACTAGCAGAAACATGTTTATTTCTGCTGAAAAACACGTTTTGATACTTTCTGCACACTGGGGTTAAGAGCTGAGTGTGTGGGCTCTTCTGAGCCTTGCAGTTACATGGTGATTCTGCAGTCTGAAAAAACGAGTTTATTTCGGGCTGAAAAACACGTATTGAAAAGTGTCCTGTTACTGCCCCATAAGTTACATGGGGTTGACCAAACTTGCAGAAACATGTTTATTTCTGCTGAAAAACACGTTTTGATACTTTCTGCACACTGGGGTTAAGAGCTGAGTGTGTGGGCTCTTCTGAGCCTTGCAGTTACATGGTGATTCTGCAGTCTGAAAAAACGTGTTTATTTCGGGCTGAAAAACACGTATTGAAAAGTGTCCTGTTACTGCCCCATAAGTTACATGGGGTTGACCAAACTTGCAGAAACATGTTTATTTCTGCTGAAAAACACGTTTTGATACTTTCTGCACACTGGGGTTAAGAGCTGAATGTGTGGACTCTTCTGAGCCTTGCAGTTACATGGTGATTCTGCAGTCTGAAAAAACGTGTTTATTTCGGGCTGAAAAACACGTTTTGAAAAGTGTCCTGTTACTGCCCCATTACTTACATGGGGGTGACCAAACTTGCAGAAACACGTTTATTTCTGCTGAAAAACACGTTTTGACACTTTCTGCACACTGAGGTTAAGAGCTGAGTGTGTGGGCTCTTCTGAGCCTTGCAGTTACAAAGGGATTCTGCAATCTGAAAAAACGCGTTTATTTCGGGCTGAAAAACACGTTTTGAAAAGTGTCCTGTTACTGCCCCATAAGTTACATGGGGTTGACCAAACTTGCAGAAACATGTTTATTTCTACTGAAAAACACGTTTTGATACTTTCTGCACACTGGGGTTAAGAGCTGAGTGTGTGGGCTCTTCTGAGCCTTCAAGTTACATGGTGATTCTGCAGTCTGAAAAAACGTGTTTATTTCGGGCTGAAAAACACGTTTTGAAAAGTGTCCTGTTACTGCCCCATTACTTACATGGGGGTGACCAAACTTGCAGAAACATGTTTATTTCTGCTGAAAAACACGTTTTGATACTTTCTGCACACTGGGGTTAAGAGCTGAGTGTGTGGGCTCTTCTGAGCCTTGCAGTTACATGGTGATTCTGCAGTCTGAAAAAACGCGTTTATTTCGGGCTGAAAAACACGTTTTGAAAAGTGTTCTGTTACTGCCCCATTACTTACATGGGGGTGACCAAACTTGCAGAAACATGTTTATTTCTGCTGAAAAACACGTTTTGACACTTTCTGCACACTAGGGTTAAGAGCTGAATGTGTGTGCTCTTCTGAGCCTTTCAGTTACATAGGGATTCTGCAGTCTGAAAAAACACGTTTATTTCGGGCTGAAAAACACGTTTTGAAAAGTGTCCTGTAACTGCCCCATAAGTTACATGGGGTTGACCAAACTTGCAGAAACATGTTTATTTCTGCTGAAAAACACGTTTTGACACTTTCTGCACACTGAGGTTAAGAGCTGAGTGTGTGGGCTCTTCTGAGCCTTGAAGTTACATGGTGATTCTGCAGTCTGAAAAAACGCGTTTATTTCGGGCTGAGAAACACGTTTTGAAAAGTGTCCTGTTACTGCCCCATTACTTACATGGGGGTGACCAAACTTGCAGAAACATGTTTATTTCTGCTGAAAAACACGTTTTGACACTTTCTGCACACTGGGGTTAAGAGCTGAGTGTGTGGGCTCTTCTGAGCCTTTCAATTACATGGGGATTCTGCAGTCTGAAAAAACGCGTTTATTTCGGGCTGAAAAACACGTTTTGAAAAGTGTCCTGTTACTGCCCCATTACTTACATGGGGGTGACCAAACTAGCAGAAACATGTTTATTTCTGCTGAAAAACACGTTTTGATACTTTCTGCACACTGGGGTTAAGAGCTGAATGTGTGGGCTCTTCTGAGCCTTTCAGTTACATAGGGATTCTGCAGTCTGAAAAAACACGTTTATTTCGGGCTGAAAAACACGTTTTGAAAAGTGTCCTGTAACTGCCCCATAAGTTACATGGGGTTGACCAAACTTGCAGAAACATGTTTATTTCTGCTGAAAAACACGTTTTGACACTTTCTGCACACTGAGGTTAAGAGCTGAGTGTGTGGGCTCTTCTGAGCCTTGCAGTTACATGGTGATTCTGCAGTCTGAAAAAACGCGTTTATTTCGGGCTGAGAAACACGTTTTGAAAAGTGTCCTGTTACTGCCCCATTACTTACATGGGGGTGACCAAACTTGCAGAAACATGTTTATTTCTGCTGAAAAACACGTTTTGACACTTTCTGCACACTGGGGTTAAGAGCTGAGTGTGTGGGCTCTTCTGAGCCTTTCAATTACATGGGGATTCTGCAGTCTGAAAAAACGCGTTTATTTCGGGCTGAAAAACACGTTTTGAAAAGTGTGCTGTTACTGCCCAATTACTTACATGAGGGTGACCAAACTAGCAGAAACATGTTTATTTCTGCTGAAAAACACGTTTTGACACTTTCTGCACACTGGGGTTAAGAGCTGAATGTGTGGGCTCTTCTGAGCCTTTCAGTTACATGGTGATTCTGCAGTCTGAAAAAACGCGTTTATTTCGGGCTGAAAAACACGTTTTGAAAAGTGTGCTGTTACTGCCCCATTACTTACATGAGGGTGACCAAACTAGCAGAAACATGTTTATTTCTGCTGAAAAACACGTTTTGATACTTTCTGCACACTGGGGTTAAGAGCTGAGTGTGTGGGCTCTTCTGAGCCTTGCAGTTACATGGTGATTCTGCAGTCTGAAAAAACGCGTTTATTTCGGGCTGAAAAACACGTTTTGAAAAGTGTCCTGTAACTGCCCCATAAGTTACATGGGGTTGACCAAACTTGCAGAAACATGTTTATTTCTGCTGAAAAACACGTTTTGATACTTTCTGCACACTGAGGTTAAGAGCTGAGTGTGTGGGCTCTTCTGAGCCTTGCAGTTACATGGTGATTCTGCAGTCTGAAAAAACGTGTTTATTTCGGGCTGAAAAACACGTTTTGAAAAGTGTCCTGTTACTGCCCCATAAGTTACATGGGGTTGACCAAACTTGCAGAAACATGTTTATTTCTACTGAAAAACACGTTTTGATACTTTCTGCACACTGGGGTTAAGAGCTGAGTGTGTGGGCTCTTATGAGCCTTGCAGTTACATGGTGATTCTGCAGTCTGAAAAAACGCGTTTATTTCGGGCTGAAAAACACGTTTTGAAAAGTGTCCTGTTACTGCCCCATAAGTTACATGGGGTTGACCAAACTTGCAGAAACATGTTTTTTTCTGCTGAAAAACACGTTTTGACACTTTCTGCACACTGGTGTTAAGAGCTGAGTGTGTGGGCTCTTCTGAGCCTTTCAGTTACATGGTGATTCTGCAGTCTGAAAAAACGCGTTTATTTCGGGCTGAAAAACACGTTTTGAAATGTGTGCTGTTACTGCCCCATTACTTACATGAGGGTGCCCAAACTAGCAGAAACATGTTTATTTCTGCTGAAAAACACGTTTTGACACTTTCTGCACTCTGGGGTTAAGAGCTGAATGTGTGGGCTCTTCTGAGCCTTTCAGTTACATAGGGATTCTGCAGTCTGAAAAAACGCGTTTATTTCGGGTTGAAAAACACGTTTTGAAAAGTGTCCTGTAACTGCCCCATAAGTTACATGGGGTTGACCAAACTTGCAGAAACATGTTTATTTCTGCTGAAAAACACGTTTTGACACTTTCTGCACACTGAGGTTAAGAGCTGAGTGTGTGGGCTCTTCTGAGCCTTGCAGTTACAAAGGGATTCTGCAATCTGAAAAAACGCGTTTATTTCGGGCTGAAAAACACGTTTTGAAAAGTGTCCTGTTACTGCCCCATAAGTTACATGGGGTTGACCAAACTTGCAGAAACATGTTTGTTTCTGCTGAAAAACACGTTTTGATACTTTCTGCACACTGGGGTTAAGAGCTGAGTGTGTGGGCTCTTCTTAGCCTTGCAGTTACATGGTGATTCTGTAGACTGAAAAAACGCGTTTATTTCGGACTGAAAAACACGTTTTGAAAAGTGTCCTGTTACTGCCCCATTACTTACATGGGGGTGACCAAACTTGCAGAAACATGTTTATTTCTGCTGAAAAACACGTTTTGACACTTTCTGCACACTGAGGATAAGAGCTGAGTGTGTGGGCTCTTCTGAGCCTTGCAGTTACATAGGGATTCTGCAGTCTGAAAAAACGCGTTTATTTCGGGCTGAAAAACACGTTTTGAAAAGTGTCCTGTAACTGCCCCATAAGTTACATGGGGTTGACCAAACTTGCAGAAACATGTTTATTTCTGCTGAAAAACACGTTTTGACACTTTCTGCACACTGAGGTTAAGAGCTAAGTGTGTGGGCTCTTCTGAGCCTTGCAGTTACAAAGGGATTCTGCAATCTGAAAAAACGCGTTTATTTCGGGCTGAAAAACACGTTTTGAAAAGTGTCCTGTTACTGCCCCATAAGTTACATGGGGTTGACCAAACTTGCAGAAACATGTTTATTTCTGCTGAAAAACACGTTTTGATACTTTCTGCACACTGGGGTTAAGAGCTGAGTGTGTGGGCTCTTCTGAGCCTTGCAGTTACATGGTGATTCTGCAGTCTGAAAAAACGTGTTTATTTCGGGCTGAAAAACACGTTTTGAAAAGTGTCCTGTTACTGCCCCATTACTTACATGAGGGTGACCAAACTAGCAGAAACTTGTTTATTTCTGCTGAAAAACACGTTTTGACACTTTCTGCACTCTGGGGTTAAGAGCTGAATTTGTGGGCTCTTCTGAGCCTTTCAGTTACATAGGGATTCTGCAGTCTGAAAAAACGCGTTTATTTCGGGTTGAAAAACACGTTTTGAAAAGTGTCCTGTAACTGCCCCATAAGTTACATGGGGTTGACCAAACTTGCAGAAACATGTTTATTTCTGCTGAAAAACACGTTTTGACACTTTCTGCACACTGAGGTTAAGAGCTGAGTGTGTGGGCTCTTCTGAGCCTTGCAGTTACAAAGGGATTCTGCAATCTGAAAAAACGCGTTTATTTCGGGCTGAAAAACACGTTTTGAAAAGTGTCCTGTTACTGCCCCATAAGTTACATGGGGTTGACCAAACTTGCAGAAACATGTTTGTTTCTGCTGAAAAACACGTTTTGATACTTTCTGCACACTGGGGTTAAGAGCTGAGTGTGTGGGCTCTTCTGAGCCTTGCAGTTACATGGTGATTCTGTAGACTGAAAAAACGCGTTTATTTCGGACTGAAAAACACGTTTTGAAAAGTGTCCTGTTACTGCCCCATTACTTACATGGGGGTGACCAAACTTGCAGAAACATGTTTATTTCTGCTGAAAAACACGTTTTGACACTTTCTGCACACTGAGGTTAAGAGCTGAGTGTGTGGGCTCTTCTGAGCCTTGCAGTTACATAGGGATTCTGCAGTCTGAAAAAACGCGTTTATTTCGGGCTGAAAAACACGTTTTGAAAAGTGTCCTGTAACTGCCCCATAAGTTACATGGGGTTGACCAAACTTGCAGAAACATGTTTATTTCTGCTGAAAAACACGTTTTGACACTTTCTGCACACTGAGGTTAAGAGCTAAGTGTGTGGGCTCTTCTGAGCCTTGCAGTTACAAACGGATTCTGCAATCTGAAAAAACGCGTTTATTTCGGGCTGAAAAACACGTTTTGAAAAGTGTCCTGTTACTGCCCCATAAGTTACATGGGGTTGACCAAACTTGCAGAAACATGTTTATTTCTGCTGAAAAACACGTTTTGATACTTTCTGCACACTGGGGTTAAGAGCTGAGTGTGTGGGCTCTTCTGAGCCTTGCAGTTACATGGTGATTCTGCAGTCTGAAAAAACGAATTTATTTCGGGCTGAAAAACACGTTTTGAAAAGTGTCCTGTTACTGCCCCATAAGTTACATGGGGTTGACCAAACTTGCAGAAACATGTTTATTTCTGCTGAAAAACACGTTTTGATACTTTCTGCACACTGGGGTTAAGAGCTGAGTGTGTGGGCTCTTCTGAGCCTTGCAGTTACATGGTGATTCTGCAGTCTGAAAAAACGTGTTTATTTCGGGCTGAAAAACACGTTTTGAAAAGTGTCCTGTTACTGCCCCATAAGTTACATGGGGTTGACCAAACTTCCAGAAACATGTTTATTTCTGCTGAAAAACACGTTTTGATACTTTCTGCACACTGGGGTTAAGAGCTGAGTGTGTGGGCTCTTCTGAGCCTTGCAGTTTCATGGTGATTCTGCAGTCTGAAAAAACGTGTTTATGTCGGGCTGAAAAACACGTTTTGAAAGGTGTCCTGTTACTGCCCCATTACTTACATGGGGGTGACCAAACTTGCAGAAACATGTTTATTTCTGCTGAAAAACACGTTTTGACACTTTCTGCACACTGGGGTTAAGAGCTGAGTGTGTGGGCTCTTCTGAGCCTTGCAGTTACAAAGGGATTCTGCAATCTGAAAAAACGCGTTTATTTCGGGCTGAAAAACACGTTTTGAAAAGTGTCCTGTTACTGCCCCATAAGTTACATGGGGTTGACCAAACTTGCAGAAACATGTTTATTTCTACTGAAAAACACGTTTTGATACTTTCTGCACACTGGGGTTAAGAGCTGAGTGTGTGGGCTCTTCTGAGCCTTTCAGTTACATGGGGATTCTGCAGTCTGAAAAAACGCGTTTATTTCGGGCTGAAAAACACGTTTTGAAAAGTGTCCTGTTACTGCCCCATTACTTACATGGGGGTGACCAAACTAGCAGAAACATGTTTATTTCTGCTGAAAAACACGTTTTGACACTTTCTGCACACTGAGGTTAAGAGCTGAGTGTGTGGGCCTTCTGAGCCTTGCAGTTACATAGGGATTCTGCAATCTGAAAAAACGCGTTTATTTCGGGCTGAAAAACACGTTTTGAAAAGTGTCCTGTTACTGCCCCATAAGTTACATGGGGTTGACCAAACTTGCAGAAACATGTTTATTTCTGCTGAAAAACACGTTTTGATACTTTCTGCACACTGGGGTTAAGAGCTGAGTGTGTGGGCTCTTCTGAGCCTTGCAGTTACATGGTGATTCTGCAGTCTGAAAAAACGCGTTTATTTCGGGCTGAAAAACACGTTTTGAAAAGTGTCCTGTTACTGCCCCATAAGTTTCATGGGTTTGACCAAACTTGCAGAAACATGTTTTTTTCTGCTGAAAAACACGTTTTGACACTTTCTGCACACTGGTGTTAAGAGCTGAGTGTGTGGGCTCTTCTGAGCCTTTCAGTTACATGGTGATTCTGCAGTCTGAAAAAACGCGTTTATTTCGGGCTGAAAAACACGTTTTGAAAAGTGTGCTGTTACTGCCCCATTACTTACATGAGGGTGACCAAACTAGCAGAAACATGTTTATTTCTGCTGAAAAACACGTTTTGACACTTTCTGCACTCTGGGGTTAAGAGCTGAATGTGTGGGCTCTTCTGAGCCTTTCAGTTACATAGGGATTCTGCAGTCTGAAAAAACGCGTTTATTTCGGGCAGAAAAACACGTTTTGAAAAGTGTCCTGTAACTGCCCCATAAGTTACATGTGGTTGACCAAACTTGCAGAAACATGTTTATTTCTGCTGAAAAACACGTTTTGACACTTTCTGCACACTGAGGTTAAGAGCTGAGTGTGTGGGCTCTTCTGAGCCTTGCAGTTACAAAGGGATTCTGCAATCTGAAAAAACGCATTTATTTCGGGCTGAAAAACACGTTTTGAAAAGTGTCCTGTTACTGCCCCATAAGTTACATGGGGTTGACCAAACTTGCAGAAACATGTTTATTTCTGCTGAAAAACACGTTTTGATACTTTCTGCACACTGGGGTTAAGAGCTGAGTGTGTGGGCTCTTCTGAGCCTTGCAGTTACATGGTGATTCTGCAGTCTGAAAAAACGCGTTTATTTCGGGCTGAAAAACACGTTTTGAAAAGTGTCCTGTTACTGCCCCATTACTTACATGAGGGTGACCAAACTAGCAGAAACATGTTTATTTCTGCTGAAAAACACGTTTTGACACTTTCTGCACACTGAGGTTAAGAGCTGAGTGTCTGGGCTCTTCTGAGCCTTTCAGTTACATAGGGATTCTGCAATCTGAAAAAACGCGTTTATTTCGGGCTGAAAAAAACGTTTTGAAAAGTGACCTCTTACTGCCCCATAAGTTACATGGGGTTGACCAAACTTGCAGAAACATGTTTATTTCTGCTGAAAAACACGTTTTGATACTTTCTGCACACTGGGGCTAAGAGCTGAGTGTGTGGGCTCTTCTGAGCCTTGCAGTTACATGGTGATTCTGCAGTCTGAAAAAACGTGTTTATTTCGGGCTGAAAAACACGTTTTGAAAAGTGTTCTGTTACTGCCCCATTACTTACATGGGGGTGACCAAACTTGCAGAAACATGTCTATTTCTGCTGAAAAACATGTTTTGACACTTTCTGCACACTGAGGTTAAGAGCTGAGTGTGTGGGCTCTTCTGAGCCTTGCAGTTACATAGGGATTCTGCAATCTGAAAAAACGCGTTTATTTCGGGCTGAAAAACACGTTTTGAAAAGTGTCCTGTTACTGCCCCATAAGTTACATGGGGTTGACCAAACTTGCAGAAACATGTTTATTTCTGCTGAAAAACACGTTTTGACACTTTCTGCACACTGGGGTTAAGAGCTGAGTGTGTGGGCTCTTCTGAGCCTTTCAGTTACATGGTGATTCTGCAGTCTGAAAAAACGCGTTTATTTCGGGCTGAAAAACACGTTTTGAAATGTGTGCTGTTACTGCCCCATTACTTACATGAGGGTGACCAAACTAGCAGAAACATGTTTATTTCTGCTGAAAAACACGTTTTGACACTTTCTGCACTCTGGGGTTAAGAGCTGAATGTGTGGGCTCTTCTGAGCCTTTCAGTTACATAGGGATTCTGCAGTCTGAAAAAACGCGTTTATTTCGGGTTGAAAAACACGTTTTGAAAAGTGTCCTGTAACTGCCCCATAAGTTACATGGGGTTGACCAAACTTGCAGAAACATGTTTATTTCTGCTGAAAAACACGTTTTGACACTTTCTGCACACTGAGGTTAAGAGCTAAGTGTGTGGGCTCTTCTGAGCCTTGCAGTTACAAAGGGATTCTGCAATCTGAAAAAACGCGTTTATTTCGGGCTGAAAAACACGTTTTGAAAAGTGTCCTGTTACTGCCCCATAAGTTACATGGGGTTGACCAAACTTGCAGAAACATGTTTGTTTCTGCTGAAAAACACGTTTTGATACTTTCTGCACACTGGGGTTAAGAGCTGAGTGTGTGGGCTCTTCTGAGCCTTGCAGTTACATGGTGATTCTGTAGACTGAAAAAACGCGTTTATTTCGGACTGAAAAACACGTTTTGAAAAGTGTCCTGTTACTGCCCCATTACTTACATGGGGGTGACCAAACTTGCAGAAACATGTTTATTTCTGCTGAAAAACACGTTTTGACACTTTCTGCACACTGAGGTTAAGAGCTAAGTGTGTGGGCTCTTCTGAGCCTTGCAGTTACAAAGGGATTCTGCAATCTGAAAAAACGCGTTTATTTCGGGCTGAAAAACACGTTTTGAAAAGTGTCCTGTTACTGCCCCATAAGTTACATGGGGTTGACCAAACTTGCAGAAACATGTTTATTTCTGCTGAAAAACACGTTTTGATACTTTCTGCACACTGGGGTTAAGAGCTGAGTGTGTGGGCTCTTCTGAGCCTTGCAGTTACATGGTGATTCTGCAGTCTGAAAAAACGAGTTTATTTCGGGCTGAAAAACACGTTTTGAAAAGTGTCCTGTTACTGCCCCATTACTTACATGGGGGTGACCAAACTTGCAGAAACATGTTTATTTCTGCTGAAAAACACGTTTTGACACTTTCTGCACACTGGGGTTAAGAGCTGAGTGTGTGGGCTCTTCTGAGCCTTTCAGTTACATGGTGATTCTGCAGTCTGAAAAAACGCGTTTATTTCGGGCTGAAAAACACGTTTTGAAATGTGTGCTGTTACTGCCCCATTACTTACATGAGGGTGACCAAACTAGCAGAAACATGTTTATTTCTGCTGAAAAACACGTTTTGACACTTTCTGCACTCTGGGGTTAAGAGCTGAATGTGTGGGCTCTTCTGAGCCTTTCAGTTACATGGTGATTCTGCAGTCTGAAAAAACGAGTTTATTTCGGGCTGAAAAACACGTTTTGAAAAGTGTCCTGTTACTGCCCCATAAGTTACATGGGGTTGACCAAACTTGCAGAAACATGTTTATTTCTGCTGAAAAACACGTTTTGATACTTTCTGCACACTGGGGTTAAGAGCTGAGTGTGTGGGCTCTTCTGAGCCTTGCAGTTACATGGTGATTCTGCAGTCTGAAAAAACGCGTTTATTTCGGGCTGAAAAACACGTTTTGAAAAGTGTCCTGTTACTGCCCCATAAGTTTCATGGGTTTGACCAAACTTGCAGAAACATGTTTTTTTCTGCTGAAAAACACGTTTTGACACTTTCTGCACACTGGTGTTAAGAGCTGAGTGTGTGGGCTCTTCTGAGCCTTTCAGTTACATGGTGATTCTGCAGTCTGAAAAAACGCGTTTATTTCGGGCTGAAAAACACGTTTTGAAAAGTGTGCTGTTACTGCCCCATTACTTACATGAGGGTGACCAAACTAGCAGAAACATGTTTATTTCTGCTGAAAAACACGTTTTGACACTTTCTGCACTCTGGGGTTAAGAGCTGAATGTGTGGGCTCTTCTGAGCCTTTCAGTTACATAGGGATTCTGCAGTCTGAAAAAACGCGTTTATTTCGGGCAGAAAAACACGTTTTGAAAAGTGTCCTGTAACTGCCCCATAAGTTACATGTGGTTGACCAAACTTGCAGAAACATGTTTATTTCTGCTGAAAAACACGTTTTGACACTTTCTGCACACTGAGGTTAAGAGCTGAGTGTGTGGGCTCTTCTGAGCCTTGCAGTTACAAAGGGATTCTGCAATCTGAAAAAACGCATTTATTTCGGGCTGAAAAACACGTTTTGAAAAGTGTCCTGTTACTGCCCCATAAGTTACATGGGGTTGACCAAACTTGCAGAAACATGTTTATTTCTGCTGAAAAACACGTTTTGATACTTTCTGCACACTGGGGTTAAGAGCTGAGTGTGTGGGCTCTTCTGAGCCTTGCAGTTACATGGTGATTCTGCAGTCTGAAAAAACGAGTTTATTTAGGGCTGAAAAACACGTTTTGAAAAGTGTCCTGTTACTGCCCCATTACTTACATGGGGGTGACCAAACTTGCAGAAACATGTTTATTTCTGCTGAAAAACACGTTTTGACACTTTCTGCACACTGGGGTTAAGAGCTGAGTGTGTGGGCTCTTCTGAGCCTTTCAGTTACATGGTGATTCTGCAGTCTGAAAAAACGCGTTTATTTCGGGCTGAAAAACACGTTTTGAAATGTGTGCTGTTACTGCCCCATTACTTACATGAGGGTGACCAAACTAGCAGAAACATGTTTATTTCTGCTGAAAAACACGTTTTGACACTTTCTGCACTCTGGGGTTAAGAGCTGAATGTGTGGGCTCTTCTGAGCCTTTCAGTTACATAGGGATTCTGCAGTCTGAAAAAACGCGTTTATTTCGGGTTGAAAAACACGTTTTGAAAAGTGTCCTGTAACTGCCCCATAAGTTACATGGGGTTGACCAAACTTGCAGAAACATGTTTATTTCTGCTGAAAAACACGTTTTGACACTTTCTGCACACTGAGGTTAAGAGCTAAGTGTGTGGGCTCTTCTGAGCCTTGCAGTTACAAAGGGATTCTGCAATCTGAAAAAACGCGTTTATTTCGGGCTGAAAAACACGTTTTGAAAAGTGTCCTGTTACTGCCCCATAAGTTACATGGGGTTGACCAAACTTGCAGAAACATGTTTGTTTCTGCTGAAAAACACGTTTTGATACTTTCTGCACACTGGGGTTAAGAGCTGAGTGTGTGGGCTCTTCTGAGCCTTGCAGTTACATGGTGATTCTGTAGACTGAAAAAACGCGTTTATTTCGGACTGAAAAACACGTTTTGAAAAGTGTCCTGTTACTGCCCCATTACTTACATGAGGGTGACCAAACTAGCAGAAACATGTTTATTTCTGCTGAAAAACACGTTTTGACACTTTCTGCACTCTGGGGTTAAGAGCTGAATGTGTGGGCTCTTCTGAGCCTTTCAGTTACATAGGGATTCTGCAGTCTGAAAAAACGCGTTTATTTCGGGCAGAAAAACACGTTTTGAAAAGTGTCCTGTAACTGCCCCATAAGTTACATGTGGTTGACCAAACTTGCAGAAACATGTTTATTTCTGCTGAAAAACACGTTTTGACACTTTCTGCACACTGAGGTTAAGAGCTGAGTGTGTGGGCTCTTCTGAGCCTTGCAGTTACAAAGGGATTCTGCAATCTGAAAAAACGCATTTATTTCGGGCTGAAAAACACGTTTTGAAAAGTGTCCTGTTACTGCCCCATAAGTTACATGGGGTTGACCAAACTTGCAGAAACATGTTTATTTCTGCTGAAAAACACGTTTTGATACTTTCTGCACACTGGGGTTAAGAGCTGAGTGTGTGGGCTCTTCTGAGCCTTGCAGTTACATGGTGATTCTGCAGTCTGAAAAAACGCGTTTATTTCGGGCTGAAAAACACGTTTTGAAAAGTGTCCTGTTACTGCCCCATTACTTACATGGGGGTGACCAATCTAGCAGAAACATGTTTATTTCTGCTGAAAAACACGTTTTGACACTTTCTGCACACTGAGGTTAAGAGCTGAGTGTGTGGGCCTTCTGAGCCTTGCAGTTACATAGGGATTCTGCAATCTGAAAAAACGCGTTTATTTCGGGCTGAAAAACACGTTTTGAAAAGTGACCTCTTACTGCCCCATAAGTTACATGGGGTTGACCAAACTTGCAGAAACATGTTTATTTCTGCTGAAAAACACGTTTTGATACTTTCTGCACACTGGGGCTAAGAGCTGAGTGTGTGGGCTCTTCTGAGCCTTGCAGTTACATGGTGATTCTGCAGTCTGAAAAAACGTGTTTATTTCGGGCTGAAAAACACGTTTTGAAAAGTGTTCTGTTACTGCCCCATTACTTACATGGGGGTGACCAAACTTGCAGAAACATGTCTATTTCTGCTGAAAAACATGTTTTGACACTTTCTGCACACTGAGGTTAAGAGCTGAGTGTGTGGGCTCTTCTGAGCCTTGCAGTTACATAGGGATTCTGCAATCTGAAAAAACGCGTTTATTTCGGGCTGAAAAACACGTTTTGAAAAGTGTCCTGTTACTGCCCCATAAGTTACATGGGGTTGACCAAACTTGCAGAAACATGTTTATTTCTGCTGAAAAACACGTTTTGATACTTTCTGCACACTGGGGTTAAGAGCTGAGTGTGTGGGCTCTTCTGAGCCTTGCAGTTACATGGTGATTCTGCAGTCTGAAAAAACGCGTTTATTTCGGGCTGAAAAACACGTTTTGAAAAGTGTCCTGTTACTGCCCCATTACTTACATGGGGGTGACCAAACTTGCAGAAACATGTTTATTTCTGCTGAAAAACACGTTTTGACACTTTCTGCACACTGGGGTTAAGAGCTGAGTGTGTGGGCTCTTCTGAGCCTTTCAGTTACATGGTGATTCTGCAGTCTGAAAAAACGCGTTTATTTCGGGCTGAAAAACACGTTTTGAAATGTGTGCTGTTACTGCCCCATTACTTACATGAGGGTGACCAAACTAGCAGAAACATGTTTATTTCTGCTGAAAAACACGTTTTGACACTTTCTGCACTCTGGGGTTAAGAGCTGAATGTGTGGGCTCTTCTGAGCCTTTCAGTTACATAGGGATTCTGCAGTCTGAAAAAACGCGTTTATTTCGGGCTGAAAAACACGTTTTGAAAAGTGTCCTGTTACTGCCCCATAAGTTACATGGGGTTGACCAAACTTGCAGAAACATGTTTATTTCTGCTGAAAAACACGTTTTGATACTTTCTGCACACTGGGGTTAAGAGCTGAGTGTGTGGGCTCTTCTGAGCCTTGCAGTTACATGGTGATTCTGCAGTCTGAAAAAACGTGTTTATTTCGGGCTGAAAAACACGTTTTGAAAAGTGTCCTGTTACTGCCCCATAAGTTACATGGGGTTGACCAAACTTGCAGAAACATGTTTATTTCTGCTGAAAAACACGTTTTGACACTTTCTGCACACTGGTGTTAAGAGCTGAGTGTGTGGGCTCTTCTGAGCCTTTCAGTTACATGGTGATTCTGCAGTCTGAAAAAACGCGTTTATTTCGGGCTGAAAAACACGTTTTGAAAAGTGTGCTGTTACTGCCCCATTACTTACATGAGGGTAACCAAACTAGCAGAAACATGTTTATTTCTGCTGAAAAACACGTTTTGACACTTTCTGCACTCTGGGGTTAAGAGCTGAATGTGTGGGCTCTTCTGAGCCTTTCAGTTACATAGGGATTCTGCAGTCTGAAAAAACGCGTTTATTTCGGGTTGAAAAACACGTTTTGAAAAGTGTCCTGTAACTGCCCCATAAGTTACATGGGGTTGACCAAACTTGCAGAAACATGTTTATTTCTGCTGAAAAACACGTTTTGACACTTTCTGCACACTGAGGTTAAGAGCTGAGTGTGTGGGCTCTTCTGAGCCTTGCAGTTACAAAGGGATTCTGCAATCTGAAAAAACGCGTTTATTTCGGGCTGAAAAACACGTTTTGAAAAGTGTCCTGTTACTGCCCCATAAGTTACATGGGGTTGACCAAACTTGCAGAAACATGTTTATTTCTGCTGAAAAACACGTTTTGATACTTTCTGCACACTGGGGTTAAGAGCTGAGTGTGTGGGCTCTTCTGAGCCTTGCAGTTACATGGTGATTCTGCAGACTGAAAAAACGCGTTTATTTCGGACTGAAAAACACATTTTGAAAAGTGTCCTGTTACTGCCCCATTACTTACATGGGGGTGACCAAACTTGCAGAAACATGTTTATTTCTGCTGAAAAACACGTTTTGACACTTTCTGCACACTGAGGATAAGAGCTGAGTGTGTGGGCTCTTCTGAGCCTTGCAGTTACATGGTGATTCTGCAGACTGAAAAAACGCGTTTATTTCGGACTGAAAAACACGTTTTGAAAAGTGTCCTGTTACTGCCCCATTACTTACATGGGGGTGACCAAACTTGCAGAAACATGTTTATTTCTGCCGAAAAACACGTTTTGACACTTTCTGCACACTGAGGTTAAGAGATGAGTGTGTGGGCCTTCTGAGCCTTGCAGTTACATAGGGATTCTGCAATCTGAATAAACGCGTTTATTTCGGGCTGAAAAACACGTTTTGAAAAGTGTCCTGTTACTGCCCCATTACTTACATGAGGGTGACCAAACTAGCAGAAACATGTTTATTTCTGCTGAAAAACACGTTTTGACACTTTCTGCACTCTGGGGTTAAGAGCTGAATGTGTGGGCTCTTCTGAGCCTTTCAGTTACATAGGGATTCTGCAGTCTGAAAAAACGCGTTTATTTCGGGTTGAAAAACACGTTTTGAAAAGTGTCCTGTAACTGCCCCATAAGTTACATGGGGTTGACCAAACTTGCAGAAACATGTTTATTTCTGCTGAAAAACACGTTTTGACACTTTCTGCACACTGAGGTTAAGAGCTGAGTGTGTGGGCTCTTCTGAGCCTTGCAGTTACAAAGGGATTCTGCAATCTGAAAAAACGCGTTTATTTCGGGCTGAAAAACACGTTTTGAAAAGTGACCTGTTACTGCCCCATAAGTTACATGGGGTTGACCAAACTTGCAGAAACATGTTTATTTCTGCTGAAAAACACGTTTTGATACTTTCTGCACACTGGGGCTAAGAGCTGAGTGTGTGGGCTCTTCTGAGCCTTGCAGTTACATGGTGATTCTGCATTCTGAAAAAACGTGTTTATTTCGGGCTGAAAAACACGTTTTGAAAAGTGTCCTGTTACTGCCCCATTACTTACATGGGGGTGACCAAACTTGCAGAAACATGTCTATTTCTGCTGAAAAACATGTTTTGACACTTTCTGCACACTGAGGTTAAGAGCTGAGTGTGTGGGCTCTTCTGAGCCTTGCAGTTACATAGGGATTCTGCAATCTGAAAAAACGCGTTTATTTCGGGCTGAAAAACACGTTTTGAAAAGTGTCCTGTTACTGCCCCATAAGTTACATGGGGTTGACCAAACTTGCAGAAACATGTTTATTTCTGCTGAAAAACACGTTTTGATACTTTCTGCACACTGGGGTTAAGAGCTGAGTGTGTGGGCTCTTCTGAGCCTTGCAGTTACATGGTGATTCTGCAGTCTGAAAAAACGCGTTTATTTCGGGCTGAAAAACACGTTTTGAAAAGTGTCCTGTTACTGCCCCATAAGTTACATGGGGTTGACCAAACTTGCAGAAACATGTTTATTTCTGCTGAAAAACACGTTTTGACACTTTCTGCACACTGGTGTTAAGAGCTGAGTGTGTGGGCTCTTCTGAGCCTTTCAGTTACATGGTGATTCTGCAGTCTGAAAAAACGCGTTTATTTCGGGCTGAAAAACACGTTTTGAAAAGTGTGCTGTTACTGCCCCATTACTTACATGAGGGTGACCAAACTAGCAGAAACATGTTTATTTCTGCTGAAAAACACGTTTTGATACTTTCTGCACACTGGGGCTAAGAGCTGAGTGTGTGGGCTCTTCTGAGCCTTGCAGTTACATGGTGATTCTGCAGTCTGAAAAAACGTGTTTATTTCGGGCTGAAAAACACGTTTTGAAAAGTGTCCTGTTACTGCCCCATAAGTTACATGGGGTTGACCAAACTAGCAGAAACATGTTTATTTCTGCTGAAAAACACGTTTTGACACTTTCTGCACTCTGGGGTTAAGAGCTGAATGTGTGGGCTCTTCTGAGCCTTTCAGTTACATGGTGATTCTGCAGTCTGAAAAAACGAGTTTATTTCGGGCTGAAAAACACGTTTTGAAAAGTGTCCTGTTACTGCCCCATTACTTACATGGGGGTGACCAAACTTGCAGAAACATGTTTATTTCTGCTGAAAAACACGTTTTGACACTTTCTGCACACTGGGGTTAAGAGCTGAGTGTGTGGGCTCTTCTGAGCCTTTCAGTTACATGGTGATTCTGCAGTCTGAAAAAACGCGTTTATTTCGGGCTGAAAAACACGTTTTGAAATGTGTGCTGTTACTGCCCCATTACTTACATGAGGGTGACCAAACTAGCAGAAACATGTTTATTTCTGCTGAAAAACACGTTTTGACACTTTCTGCACTCTGGGGTTAAGAGCTGAATGTGTGGGCTCTTCTGAGCCTTTCAGTTACATAGGGATTCTGCAGTCTGAAAAAACGCGTTTATTTCGGGTTGAAAAACACGTTTTGAAAAGTGTCCTGTAACTGCCCCATAAGTTACATGGGGTTGACCAAACTTGCAGAAACATGTTTATTTCTGCTGAAAAACACGTTTTGACACTTTCTGCACACTGAGGTTAAGAGCTAAGTGTGTGGGCTCTTCTGAGCCTTGCAGTTACAAAGGGATTCTGCAATCTGAAAAAACGCGTTTATTTCGGGCTGAAAAACACGTTTTGAAAAGTGTCCTGTTACTGCCCCATAAGTTACATGGGGTTGACCAAACTTGCAGAAACATGTTTGTTTCTGCTGAAAAACACGTTTTGATACTTTCTGCACACTGGGGTTAAGAGCTGAGTGTGTGGGCTCTTCTGAGCCTTGCAGTTACATGGTGATTCTGTAGACTGAAAAAACGCGTTTATTTCGGACTGAAAAACACGTTTTGAAAAGTGTCCTGTTACTGCCCCATTACTTACATGGGGGTGACCAAACTTGCAGAAACATGTTTATTTCTGCTGAAAAACACGTTTTGACACTTTCTGCACACTGAGGATAAGAGCTGAGTGTGTGGGCTCTTCTGAGCCTTGCAGTTACATAGGGATTCTGCAGTCTGAAAAAATGCGTTTATTTCGGGCTGAAAAACACGTTTTGAAAAGTGTCCTGTAACTGCCCCATAAGTTACATGGGGTTGACCAAACTTGCAGAAACATGTTTATTTCTGCTGAAAAACACGTTTTGACACTTTCTGCACACTGAGGTTAAGAGCTAAGTGTGTGGGCTCTTCTGAGCCTTGCAGTTACAAAGGGATTCTGCAATCTGAAAAAACGCGTTTATTTCGGGCTGAAAAACACGTTTTGAAAAGTGTCCTGTTACTGCCCCATAAGTTACATGGGGTTGACCAAACTTGCAGAAACATGTTTATTTCTGCTGAAAAACACGTTTTGACACTTTCTGCACTCTGGGGTTAAGAGCTGAATGTGTGGGCTCTTCTGAGCCTTTCAGTTACATGGTGATTCTGCAGTCTGAAAAAACGAGTTTATTTCGGGCTGAAAAACACGTTTTGAAAAGTGTCCTGTTACTGCCCCATAAGTTACATGGGGTTGACCAAACTTGCAGAAACATGTTTATTTCTGCTGAAAAACACGTTTTGATACTTTCTGCACACTGGGGTTAAGAGCTGAGTGTGTGGGCTCTTCTGAGCCTTGCAGTTACATGGTGATTCTGCAGTCTGAAAAAACGTGTTTATTTTGGGCTGAAAAACACGTTTTGAAAAGTGTCCTGTTACTGCCCCATAAGTTACATGGGGTTGACCAAACTTGCAGAAACATGTTTATTTCTGCTGAAAAACACGTTTTGACACTTTCTGCACACTGGTGTTAAGAGCTGAGTGTGTGGGCTCTTCTGAGCCTTTCAGTTACATGGTGATTCTGCAGTCTGAAAAAACGCGTTTATTTCGGGCTGAAAAACACGTTTTGAAAAGTGTGCTGTTACTGCCCCATTACTTACATGAGGGTAACCAAACTAGCAGAAACATGTTTATTTCTGCTGAAAAACACGTTTTGACACTTTCTGCACTCTGGGGTTAAGAGCTGAATGTGTGGGCTCTTCTGAGCCTTTCAGTTACATAGGGATTCTGCAGTCTGAAAAAACGCGTTTATTTCGGGTTGAAAAACACGTTTTGAAAAGTGTCCTGTAACTGCCCCATAAGTTACATGGGGTTGACCAAACTTGCAGAAACATGTTTATTTCTGCTGAAAAACACGTTTTGACACTTTCTGCACACTGAGGTTAAGAGCTGAGTGTTTGGGCTCTTCTGAGCCTTGCAGTTACAAAGGGATTCTGCAATCTGAAAAAACGTGTTTATTTCGGGCTGAAAAACACGTTTTGAAAAGTGTCCTGTTACTGCCCCATAAGTTACATGGGGTTGACCAAACTTGCAGAAACATGTTTATTTCTGCTGAAAAACACGTTTTGATACTTTCTGCACACTGGGGTTAAGAGCTGAGTGTGTGGGCTCTTCTGAGCCTTGCAGTTACATGGTGATTCTGCAGACTGAAAAAACGCGTTTATTTCGGACTGAAAAACACGTTTTGAAAAGTGTCCTGTTACTGCCCCATTACTTACATGGGGGTGACCAAACTTGCAGAAACATGTTTATTTCTGCTGAAAAACACGTTTTGACACTTTCTGCACACTGAGGATAAGAGCTGAGTGTGTGGGCTCTTCTGAGCCTTGCAGTTACATGGTGATTCTGCAGACTGAAAAAACGCGTTTATTTCGGACTGAAAAACACGTTTTGAAAAGTGTCCTGTTACTGCCCCATTACTTACATGGGGGTGACCAAACTTGCAGAAACATGTTTATTTCTGCCGAAAAACACGTTTTGACACTTTCTGCACACTGAGGTTAAGAGATGAGTGTGTGGGCCTTCTGAGCCTTGCAGTTACATAGGGATTCTGCAATCTGAATAAACGCGTTTATTTCGGGCTGAAAAACACGTTTTGAAAAGTGTCCTGTTACTGCCCCATTACTTACATGAGGGTGACCAAACTAGCAGAAACATGTTTATTTCTGCTGAAAAACACGTTTTGATACTTTCTGCACACTGGGGCTAAGAGCTGAGTGTGTGGGCTCTTCTGAGCCTTGCAGTTACATGGTGATTCTGCAGTCTGAAAAAACGTGTTTATTTCGGGCTGAAAAACACGTTTTGAAAAGTGTCCTGTTACTGCCCCATTACTTACATGGGGGTGACCAAACTTGCAGAAACATGTCTATTTCTGCTGAAAAACATGTTTTGACACTTTCTGCACACTGAGGTTAAGAGCTGAGTGTGTGGGCTCTTCTGAGCCTTGCAGTTACATAGGGATTCTGCAATCTGAAAAAACGCGTTTATTTCGGGCTGAAAAACACGTTTTGAAAAGTGTCCTGTTACTGCCCCATAAGTTACATGGGGTTGACCAAACTTGCAGAAACATGTTTATTTCTGCTGAAAAACACGTTTTGATACTTTCTGCACACTGGGGTTAAGAGCTGAGTGTGTGGGCTCTTCTGAGCCTTGCAGTTACATGGTGATTCTGCAGTCTGAAAAAACGCGTTTATTTCGGGCTGAAAAACACGTTTTGAAAAGTGTTCTGTTACTGCCCCATTACTTACATGGGGGTGACCAAACTAGCAGAAACATGTTTATTTCTGCTGAAAAACACGTTTTGACACTTTCTGCACACTGAGGTTAAGAGCTGAGTGTGTGGGCCTTCTGAGCCTTGCAGTTACATAGGGATTCTGCAATCTGAAAAAACGCGTTTATTTCGGGCTGAAAAACACGTTTTGAAAAGTGACCTGTTACTGCCCCATAAGTTACATGGGGTTGACCAAACTTGCAGAAACATGTTTATTTCTGCTGAAAAACACGTTTTGATACTTTCTGCACACTGGGGCTAAGAGCTGAGTGTGTGGGCTCTTCTGAGCCTTGCAGTTACATGGTGATTCTGCAGTCTGAAAAAACGTGTTTATTTCGGGCTGAAAAACACGTTTTGAAAAGTGTCCTGTTACTGCCCCATAAGTTACATGGGGTTGACCAAACTAGCAGAAACATGTTTATTTCTGCTGAAAAACACGTTTTGACACTTTCTGCACTCTGGGGTTAAGAGCTGAATGTGTGGGCTCTTCTGAGCCTTTCAGTTACATGGTGATTCTGCAGTCTGAAAAAACGAGTTTATTTCGGGCTGAAAAACACGTTTTGAAAAGTGTCCTGTTACTGCCCCATAAGTTACATGGGGTTGACCAAACTTGCAGAAACATGTTTATTTCTGCTGAAAAACACGTTTTGATACTTTCTGCACACTGGGGTTAAGAGCTGAGTGTGTGGGCTCTTCTGAGCCTTGCAGTTACATGGTGATTCTGCAGTCTGAAAAAACGTGTTTATTTCGGGCTGAAAAACACGTTTTGAAAAGTGTCCTGTTACTGCCCCATAAGTTACATGGGGTTGACCAAACTTGCAGAAACATGTTTATTTCTGCTGAAAAACACGTTTTGACACTTTCTGCACACTGGTGTTAAGAGCTGAGTGTGTGGGCTCTTCTGAGCCTTTCAGTTACATGGTGATTCTGCAGTCTGAAAAAACGCGTTTATTTCGGGCTGAAAAACACGTTTTGAAAAGTGTGCTGTTACTGCCCCATTACTTACATGAGGGTAACCAAACTAGCAGAAACATGTTTATTTCTGCTGAAAAACACGTTTTGACACTTTCTGCACTCTGGGGTTAAGAGCTGAATGTGTGGGCTCTTCTGAGCCTTTCAGTTACATAGGGATTCTGCAGACTGAAAAAACGCGTTTATTTCGGGTTGAAAAACACGTTTTGAAAAGTGTCCTGTAACTGCCCCATAAGTTACATGGGGTTGACCAAACTTGCAGAAACGTTTATTTCTGCTGAAAAACACGTTTTGACACTTTCTGCACACTGAGGTTAAGAGCTGAGTGTGTGGGCTCTTCTGAGCCTTGCAGTTACAAAGGGATTCTGCAATCTGAAAAAACGCGTTTATTTCGGACTGAAAAACACGTTTTGAAAAGTGTCCTGTTACTGCCCCATTACTTACATGGGGGTGACCAAACTTGCAGAAACATGTTTATTTCTGCTGAAAAACACGTTTTGACACTTTCTGCACACTGAGGATAAGAGCTGAGTGTGTGGGCTCTTCTGAGCCTTGCAGTTACATGGTGATTCTGCAGACTGAAAAAACGCGTTTATTTCGGACTGAAAAACACGTTTTGAAAAGTGTCCTGTTACTGCCCCATTACTTACATGGGGGTGACCAAACTTGCAGAAACATGTTTATTTCTGCCGAAAAACACGTTTTGACACTTTCTGCACACTGAGGTTAAGAGATGAGTGTGTGGGCCTTCTGAGCCTTGCAGTTACATAGGGATTCTGCAATCTGAATAAACGCGTTTATTTCGGGCTGAAAAACACGTTTTGAAAAGTGTCCTGTTACTGCCCCATTACTTACATGAGGGTGACCAAACTAGCAGAAACATGTTTATTTCTGCTGAAAAACACGTTTTGACACTTTCTGCACTCTGGGGTTAAGAGCTGAATGTGTGGGCTCTTCTGAGCCTTTCAGTTACATAGGGATTCTGCAGTCTGAAAAAACGCGTTTATTTCGGGTTGAAAAACACGTTTTGAAAAGTGTCCTGTAACTGCCCCATAAGTTACATGGGGTTGACCAAACTTGCAGAAACATGTTTATTTCTGCTGAAAAACACGTTTTGACACTTTCTGCACACTGAGGTTAAGAGCTGAGTGTGTGGGCTCTTCTGAGCCTTGCAGTTACAAAGGGATTCTGCAATCTGAAAAAACGCGTTTATTTCGGGCTGAAAAACACGTTTTGAAAAGTGTCCTGTTACTGCCCCATAAGTTACATGGGGTTGACCAAACTTGCAGAAACATGTTTATTTCTGCTGAAAAACACGTTTTGATACTTTCTGCACACTGGGGTTAAGAGCTGAGTGTGTGGGCTCTTCTGAGCCTTGCAGTTACATGGTGATTCTGCAGTCTGAAAAAACGCGTTTATTTCGGGCTGAAAAACACGTTTTGAAAAGTGTCCTGTTACTGCCCCATTACTTACATGGTGGTGACCAAACTAGCAGAAACATGTTTATTTCTGCTGAAAAACACGTTTTGACACTTTCTGCACACTGAGGTTAAGAGCTGAGTGTGTGGGCCTTCTGAGCCTTGCAGTTACATAGGGATTCTGCAATCTGAAAAAACGCGTTTATTTCGGGCTGAAAAACACGTTTTGAAAAGTGACCTGTTACTGCCCCATAAGTTACATGGGGTTGACCAAACTTGCAGAAACATGTTTATTTCTGCTGAAAAACACGTTTTGATACTTTCTGCACACTGGGGCTAAGAGCTGAGTGTGTGGGCTCTTCTGAGCCTTGCAGTTACATGGTGATTCTGCAGTCTGAAAAAACGTGTTTATTTCGGGCTGAAAAACACGTTTTGAAAAGTGTCCTGTTACTGCCCCATTACTTACATGGGGGTGACCAAACTTGCAGAAACATGTCTATTTCTGCTGAAAAACATGTTTTGACACTTTCTGCACACTGAGGTTAAGAGCTGAGTGTGTGGGCTCTTCTGAGCCTTGCAGTTACATAGGGATTCTGCAATCTGAAAAAACGCGTTTATTTCGGGCTGAAAAACACGTTTTGAAAAGTGTCCTGTTACTGCCCCATAAGTTACATGGGGTTGACCAAACTTGCAGAAACATGTTTATTTCTGCTGAAAAACACGTTTTGATACTTTCTGCACACTGGGGTTAAGAGCTGAGTGTGTGGGCTCTTCTGAGCCTTGCAGTTACATGGTGATTCTGCAGTCTGAAAAAACGCGTTTATTTCGGGCTGAAAAACACGTTTTGAAAAGTGTCCTGTTACTGCCCCATAAGTTACATGGGGTTGACCAAACTTGCAGAAACATGTTTATTTCTGCTGAAAAACACGTTTTGACACTTTCTGCACACTGAGGTTAAGAGCTGAGTGTGTGGGCCTTCTGAGCCTTGCAGTTACATAGGGATTCTGCAATCTGAAAAAACGCGTTTATTTCGGGCTGAAAAACACGTTTTGAAAAGTGACCTGTTACTGCCCCATAAGTTACATGGGGTTGACCAAACTTGCAGAAACATGTTTATTTCTGCTGAAAAACACGTTTTGATACTTTCTGCACACTGGGGCTAAGAGCTGAGTGTGTGGGCTCTTCTGAGCCTTGCAGTTACATGGTGATTCTGCAGTCTGAAAAAACGTGTTTATTTCGGGCTGAAAAACACGTTTTGAAAAGTGTCCTGTTACTGCCCCATAAGTTACATGGGGTTGACCAAACTAGCAGAAACATGTTTATTTCTGCTGAAAAACACGTTTTGACACTTTCTGCACTCTGGGGTTAAGAGCTGAATGTGTGGGCTCTTCTGAGCCTTTCAGTTACATGGTGATTCTGCAGTCTGAAAAAACGAGTTTATTTCGGGCTGAAAAACACGTTTTGAAAAGTGTCCTGTTACTGCCCCATAAGTTACATGGGGTTGACCAAACTTGCAGAAACATGTTTATTTCTGCTGAAAAACACGTTTTGATACTTTCTGCACACTGGGGTTAAGAGCTGAGTGTGTGGGCTCTTCTGAGCCTTGCAGTTACATGGTGATTCTGCAGTCTGAAAAAACGTGTTTATTTCGGGCTGAAAAACACGTTTTGAAAAGTGTCCTGTTACTGCCCCATAAGTTACATGGGGTTGACCAAACTTGCAGAAACATGTTTATTTCTGCTGAAAAACACGTTTTGACACTTTCTGCACACTGGTGTTAAGAGCTGAGTGTGTGGGCTCTTCTGAGCCTTTCAGTTACATGGTGATTCTGCAGTCTGAAAAAACGCGTTTATTTCGGGCTGAAAAACACGTTTTGAAAAGTGTGCTGTTACTGCCCCATTACTTACATGAGGGTAACCAAACTAGCAGAAACATGTTTATTTCTGCTGAAAAACACGTTTTGACACTTTCTGCACTCTGGGGTTAAGAGCTGAATGTGTGGGCTCTTCTGAGCCTTTCAGTTACATAGGGATTCTGCAGTCTGAAAAAACGCGTTTATTTCGGGTTGAAAAACACGTTTTGAAAAGTGTCCTGTAACTGCCCCATAAGTTACATGGGGTTTGACCAAACTTGCAGAAACATGTTTATTTCTGCTGAAAAACACGTTTTGACACTTTCTGCACACTGAGGTTAAGAGCTGAGTGTGTGGGCTCTTCTGAGCCTTGCAGTTACAAAGGGATTCTGCAATCTGAAAAAACGTGTTTATTTCGGGCTGAAAAACACGTTTTGAAAAGTGTCCTGTTACTGCCCCATAAGTTACATGGGGTTGACCAAACTTGCAGAAACATGTTTATTTCTGCTGAAAAACACGTTTTGATACTTTCTGCACACTGGGGTTAAGAGCTGAGTGTGTGGGCTCTTCTGAGCCTTGCAGTTACATGGTGATTCTGCAGACTGAAAAAACGCGTTTATTTCGGACTGAAAAACACGTTTTGAAAAGTGTCCTGTTACTGCCCCATTACTTACATGGGGCTGACCAAACTTGCAGAAACATGTTTATTTCTGCTGAAAAACACGTTTTGACACTTTCTGCACACTGAGGATAAGAGCTGAGTGTGTGGGCTCTTCTGAGCCTTGCAGTTACATGGTGATTCTGCAGACTGAAAAAACGCGTTTATTTCGGACTGAAAAACAAGTTTTGAAAAGTGTCCTGTTACTGCCCCATTACTTACATGGGGGTGACCAAACTTGCAGAAACATGTTTATTTCTGCCGAAAAACACGTTTTGACACTTTCTGCACACTGAGGTTAAGAGATGAGTGTGTGGGCCTTCTGAGCCTTGCAGTTACATAGGGATTCTGCAATCTGAATAAACGCGTTTATTTCGGGCTGAAAAACACGTTTTGAAAAGTGTCCTGTTACTGCCCCATTACTTACATGAGGGTGACCAAACTAGCAGAAACATGTTTATTTCTGCTGAAAAACACGTTTTGACACTTTCTGCACTCTGGGGTTAAGAGCTGAATGTGTGGGCTCTTCTGAGCCTTTCAGTTACATAGGGATTCTGCAGTCTGAAAAAACGCGTTTATTTCGGGCTGAAAAACACGTTTTGAAAAGTGTGCTGTTACTGCCCCATTACTTACATGAGGGTAACCAAACTAGCAGAAACATGTTTATTTCTGCTGAAAAACACGTTTTGACACTTTCTGCACTCTGGGGTTAAGAGCTGAATGTGTGGGCTCTTCTGAGCCTTTCAGTTACATAGGGATTCTGCAGACTGAAAAAACGCGTTTATTTCGGGTTGAAAAACACGTTTTGAAAAGTGTCCTGTAACTGCCCCATAAGTTACATGGGGTTGACCAAACTTGCAGAAACGTTTATTTCTGCTGAAAAACACGTTTTGACACTTTCTGCACACTGAGGTTAAGAGCTGAGTGTGTGGGCTCTTCTGAGCCTTGCAGTTACAAAGGGATTCTGCAATCTGAAAAAACGCGTTTATTTCGGGCTGAAAAACACGTTTTGAAAAGTGTCCTGTTACTGCCCCATAAGTTACATGGGGTTGACCAAACTTGCAGAAACATGTTTATTTCTGCTGAAAAACACGTTTTGATACTTTCTGCACACTGGGGTTAAGAGCTGAGTGTGTGGGCTCTTCTGAGCCTTGCAGTTACATGGTGATTCTGCAGACTGAAAAAACGCGTTTATTTCGGACTGAAAAACACGTTTTGAAAAGTGTCCTGTTACTGCCCCATTACTTACATGGGGGTGACCAAACTTGCAGAAACATGTTTATTTCTGCTGAAAAACACGTTTTGACACTCTCTGCACACTGAGGATAAGAGCTGAGTGTGTGGGCTCTTCTGAGCCTTGCAGTTACATGGTGATTCTGCAGACTGAAAAAACGCGTTTATTTCGGACTGAAAAACACGTTTTGAAAAGTGTCCTGTTACTGCCCCATTACTTACATGGGGGTGACCAAACTTGCAGAAACATGTTTATTTCTGCCGAAAAACACGTTTTGACACTTTCTGCACACTGAGGTTAAGAGATGAGTGTGTGGGCCTTCTGAGCCTTGCAGTTACATAGGGATTCTGCAATCTGAATAAACGCGTTTATTTCGGGCTGAAAAACACGTTTTGAAAAGTGTCCTGTTACTGCCCCATTACTTACATGAGGGTGACCAAACTAGCAGAAACATGTTTATTTCTGCTGAAAAACACGTTTTGACACTTTCTGCACTCTGGGGTTAAGAGCTGAATGTGTGGGCTCTTCTGAGCCTTTCAGTTTCATAGGGATTCTGCAGTCTGAAAAAACGCGTTTATTTCGGGTTGAAAAACACGTTTTGAAAAGTGTCCTGTAACTGCCCCATAAGTTACATGGGGTTGACCAAACTTGCAGAAACATGTTTATTTCTGCTGAAAAACACGTTTTGACACTTTCTGCACACTGAGGTTAAGAGCTGAGTGTGTGGGCTCTTCTGAGCCTTGCAGTTACAAAGGGATTCTGCAATCTGAAAAAACGCGTTTATTTCGGGCTGAAAAACACGTTTTGAAAAGTGTCCTGTTACTGCCCCATAAGTTACATGGGGTTGACCAAACTTGCAGAAACATGTTTATTTCTGCTGAAAAACACGTTTTGATACTTTCTGCACACTGGGGTTAAGAGCTGAGTGTGTGGGCTCTTCTGAGCCTTGCAGTTACATGGTGATTCTGCAGTCTGAAAAAACGCGTTTATTTCGGGCTGAAAAACACGTTTTGAAAAGTGTCCTGTTACTGCCCCATTACTTACATGGTGGTGACCAAACTAGCAGAAACATGTTTATTTCTGCTGAAAAACACGTTTTGACACTTTCTGCACACTGAGGTTAAGAGCTGAGTGTGTGGGCCTTCTGAGCCTTGCAGTTACATAGGGATTCTGCAATCTGAAAAAACGCGTTTATTTCGGGCTGAAAAACACGTTTTGAAAAGTGACCTGTTACTGCCCCATAAGTTACATGGGGTTGACCAAACTTGCAGAAACATGTTTATTTCTGCTGAAAAACACGTTTTGATACTTTCTGCACACTGGGGCTAAGAGCTGAGTGTGTGGGCTCTTCTGAGCCTTGCAGTTACATGGTGATTCTGCAGTCTGAAAAAACGTGTTTATTTCGGGCTGAAAAACACGTTTTGAAAAGTGTCCTGTTACTGCCCCATTACTTACATGGGGGTGACCAAACTTGCAGAAACATGTCTATTTCTGCTGAAAAACATGTTTTGACACTTTCTGCACACTGAGGTTAAGAGCTGAGTGTGTGGGCTCTTCTGAGCCTTGCAGTTACATAGGGATTCTGCAATCTGAAAAAACGCGTTTATTTCGGGCTGAAAAACACGTTTTGAAAAGTGTCCTGTTACTGCCCCATAAGTTACATGGGGTTGACCAAACTTGCAGAAACATGTTTATTTCTGCTGAAAAACACGTTTTGATACTTTCTGCACACTGGGGTTAAGAGCTGAGTGTGTGGGCTCTTCTGAGCCTTGCAGTTACATGGTGATTCTGCAGTCTGAAAAAACGCGTTTATTTCGGGCTGAAAAACACGTTTTGAAAAGTGTTCTGTTACTGCCCCATTACTTACATGGGGGTGACCAAACTAGCAGAAACATGTTTATTTCTGCTGAAAAACACGTTTTGACACTTTCTGCACACTGAGGTTAAGAGCTGAGTGTGTGGGCCTTCTGAGCCTTGCAGTTACATAGGGATTCTGCAATCTGAAAAAACGCGTTTATTTCGGGCTGAAAAACACGTTTTGAAAAGTGACCTGTTACTGCCCCATAAGTTACATGGGGTTGACCAAACTTGCAGAAACATGTTTATTTCTGCTGAAAAACACGTTTTGATACTTTCTGCACACTGGGGCTAAGAGCTGAGTGTGTGGGCTCTTCTGAGCCTTGCAGTTACATGGTGATTCTGCAGTCTGAAAAAACGTGTTTATTTCGGGCTGAAAAACACGTTTTGAAAAGTGTCCTGTTACTGCCCCATAAGTTACATGGGGTTGACCAAACTAGCAGAAACATGTTTATTTCTGCTGAAAAACACGTTTTGACACTTTCTGCACTCTGGGGTTAAGAGCTGAATGTGTGGGCTCTTCTGAGCCTTTCAGTTACATGGTGATTCTGCAGTCTGAAAAAACGAGTTTATTTCGGGCTGAAAAACACGTTTTGAAAAGTGTCCTGTTACTGCCCCATAAGTTACATGGGGTTGACCAAACTTGCAGAAACATGTTTATTTCTGCTGAAAAACACGTTTTGATACTTTCTGCACACTGGGGTTAAGAGCTGAGTGTGTGGGCTCTTCTGAGCCTTGCAGTTACATGGTGATTCTGCAGTCTGAAAAAACGTGTTTATTTCGGGCTGAAAAACACGTTTTGAAAAGTGTCCTGTTACTGCCCCATAAGTTACATGGGGTTGACCAAACTTGCAGAAACATGTTTATTTCTGCTGAAAAACACGTTTTGACACTTTCTGCACACTGGTGTTAAGAGCTGAGTGTGTGGGCTCTTCTGAGCCTTTCAGTTACATGGTGATTCTGCAGTCTGAAAAAACGCGTTTATTTCGGGCTGAAAAACACGTTTTGAAAAGTGTGCTGTTACTGCCCCATTACTTACATGAGGGTAACCAAACTAGCAGAAACATGTTTATTTCTGCTGAAAAACACGTTTTGACACTTTCTGCACTCTGGGGTTAAGAGCTGAATGTGTGGGCTCTTCTGAGCCTTTCAGTTACATAGGGATTCTGCAGTCTGAAAAAACGCGTTTATTTCGGGTTGAAAAACACGTTTTGAAAAGTGTCCTGTAACTGCCCCATAAGTTACATGGGGTTGACCAAACTTGCAGAAACATGTTTATTTCTGCTGAAAAACACGTTTTGACACTTTCTGCACACTGAGGTTAAGAGCTGAGTGTGTGGGCTCTTCTGAGCCTTGCAGTTACAAAGGGATTCTGCAATCTGAAAAAACGCGTTTATTTCGGGCTGAAAAACACGTTTTGAAAAGTGTCCTGTTACTGCCCCATAAGTTACATGGGGTTGACCAAACTTGCAGAAACATGTTTATTTCTGCTGAAAAACACGTTTTGATACTTTCTGCACACTGGGGTTAAGAGCTGAGTGTGTGGGCTCTTCTGAGCCTTGCAGTTACATGGTGATTCTGCAGTCTGAAAAAACGCGTTTATTTCGGGCTGAAAAACACGTTTTGAAAAGTGTCCTGTTACTGCCCCATTACTTACATGGTGGTGACCAAACTAGCAGAAACATGTTTATTTCTGCTGAAAAACACGTTTTGACACTTTCTGCACACTGAGGTTAAGAGCTGAGTGTGTGGGCCTTCTGAGCCTTGCAGTTACATAGGGATTCTGCAATCTGAAAAAACGCGTTTATTTCGGGCTGAAAAACACGTTTTGAAAAGTGACCTGTTACTGCCCCATAAGTTACATGGGGTTGACCAAACTTGCAGAAACATGTTTATTTCTGCTGAAAAACACGTTTTGATACTTTCTGCACACTGGGGCTAAGAGCTGAGTGTGTGGGCTCTTCTGAGCCTTGCAGTTACATGGTGATTCTGCAGTCTGAAAAAACGTGTTTATTTCGGGCTGAAAAACACGTTTTGAAAAGTGTCCTGTTACTGCCCCATTACTTACATGGGGGTGACCAAACTTGCAGAAACATGTCTATTTCTGCTGAAAAACATGTTTTGACACTTTCTGCACACTGAGGTTAAGAGCTGAGTGTGTGGGCTCTTCTGAGCCTTGCAGTTACATAGGGATTCTGCAATCTGAAAAAAGGCGTTTATTTCGGGCTGAAAAACACGTTTTGAAAAGTGTCCTGTTACTGCCCCATAAGTTACATGGGGTTGACCAAACTTGCAGAAACATGTTTATTTCTGCTGAAAAACACGTTTTGATACTTTCTGCACACTGGGGTTAAGAGCTGAGTGTGTGGGCTCTTCTGAGCCTTTCAGTTACATGGTGATTCTGCAGTCTGAAAAAACGCGTTTATTTCGGGCTGAAAAACACGTTTTGAAAAGTGTGCTGTTACTGCCCCATTACTTACATGAGGGTAACCAAACTAGCAGAAACATGTTTATTTCTGCTGAAAAACACGTTTTGACACTTTCTGCACTCTGGGGTTAAGAGCTGAATGTGTGGGCTCTTCTGAGCCTTTCAGTTACATAGGGATTCTGCAGTCTGAAAAAACGCGTTTATTTCGGGTTGAAAAACACGTTTTGAAAAGTGTCCTGTAACTGCCCCATAAGTTACATGGGGTTGACCAAACTTGCAGAAACATGTTTATTTCTGCTGAAAAACACGTTTTGACACTTTCTGCACACTGAGGTTAAGAGCTGAGTGTGTGGGCCTTCTGAGCCTTGCAGTTACATAGGGATTCTGCAATCTGAAAAAACGCGTTTATTTCGGGCTGAAAAACACGTTTTCAAAAGTGACCTGTTACTGCCCCATAAGTTACATGGGGTTGACCAAACTTGCAGAAACATGTTTATTTCTGCTGAAAAACACGTTTTGATACTTTCTGCACACTGGGGCTAAGAGCTGAGTGTGTGGGCTCTTCTGAGCCTTGCAGTTACATGGTGATTCTGCAGTCTGAAAAAACGTGTTTATTTCGGGCTGAAAAACACGTTTTGAAAAGTGTCCTGTTACTGCCCCATTACTTACATGGGGGTGACCAAACTTGCAGAAACATGTCTATTTCTGCTGAAAAACATGTTTTGACACTTTCTGCACACTGAGGTTAAGAGCTGAGTGTGTGGGCTCTTCTGAGCCTTGCAGTTACATAGGGATTCTGCAATCTGAAAAAAGGCGTTTATTTCGGGCTGAAAAACACGTTTTGAAAAGTGTCCTGTTACTGCCCCATAAGTTACATGGGGTTGACCAAACTTGCAGAAACATGTTTATTTCTGCTGAAAAACACGTTTTGATACTTTCTGCACACTGGGGTTAAGAGCTGAGTGTGTGGGCTCTTCTGAGCCTTTCAGTTACATGGTGATTCTGCAGTCTGAAAAAACGCGTTTATTTCGGGCTGAAAAACACGTTTTGAAAAGTGTGCTGTTACTGCCCCATTACTTACATGAGGGTAACCAAACTAGCAGAAACATGTTTATTTCTGCTGAAAAACACGTTTTGACACTTTCTGCACTCTGGGGTTAAGAGCTGAATGTGTGGGCTCTTCTGAGCCTTTCAGTTACATAGGGATTCTGCAGTCTGAAAAAACGCGTTTATTTCGGGTTGAAAAACACGTTTTGAAAAGTGTCCTGTAACTGCCCCATAAGTTACATGGGGTTGACCAAACTTGCAGAAACATGTTTATTTCTGCTGAAAAACACGTTTTGACACTTTCTGCACACTGAGGTTAAGAGCTGAGTGTGTGGGCTCTTCTGAGCCTTGCAGTTACAAAGGGATTCTGCAATCTGAAAAAACGCGTTTATTTCGGGCTGAAAAACACGTTTTGAAAAGTGTCCTGTTACTGCCCCATAAGTTACATGGGGTTGACCAAACTTGCAGAAACATGTTTATTTCTGCTGAAAAACACGTTTTGATACTTTCTGCACACTGGGGTTAAGAGCTGAGTGTGTGGGCTCTTCTGAGCCTTGCAGTTACATGGTGATTCTGCAGTCTGAAAAAACGCGTTTATTTCGGGCTGAAAAACACGTTTTGAAAAGTGTCCTGTTACTGCCCCATTACTTACATGGTGGTGACCAAACTAGCAGAAACATGTTTATTTCTGCTGAAAAACACGTTTTGACACTTTCTGCACACTGAGGTTAAGAGCTGAGTGTGTGGGCCTTCTGAGCCTTGCAGTTACATAGGGATTCTGCAATCTGAAAAAACGCGTTTATTTCGGGCTGAAAAACACGTTTTGAAAAGTGACCTGTTACTGCCCCATAAGTTACATGGGGTTGACCAAACTTGCAGAAACATGTTTATTTCTGCTGAAAAACACGTTTTGATACTTTCTGCACACTGGGGCTAAGAGCTGAGTGTGTGGGCTCTTCTGAGCCTTGCAGTTACATGGTGATTCTGCAGTCTGAAAAAACGTGTTTATTTCGGGCTGAAAAACACGTTTTGAAAAGTGTCCTGTTACTGCCCCATTACTTACATGGGGGTGACCAAACTTGCAGAAACATGTCTATTTCTGCTGAAAAACATGTTTTGACACTTTCTGCACACTGAGGTTAAGAGCTGAGTGTGTGGGCTCTTCTGAGCCTTGCAGTTACATAGGGATTCTGCAATCTGAAAAAAGGCGTTTATTTCGGGCTGAAAAACACGTTTTGAAAAGTGTCCTGTTACTGCCCCATAAGTTACATGGGGTTGACCAAACTTGCAGAAACATGTTTATTTCTGCTGAAAAACACGTTTTGATACTTTCTGCACACTGGGGTTAAGAGCTGAGTGTGTGGGCTCTTCTGAGCCTTGCAGTTACATGGTGATTCTGCAGTCTGAAAAAACGCGTTTATTTCGGGCTGAAAAACACGTTTTGAAAAGTGTTCTGTTACTGCCCCATTACTTACATGGGGGTGACCAAACTAGCAGAAACATGTTTATTTCTGCTGAAAAACACGTTTTGACACTTTCTGCACACTGAGGTTAAGAGCTGAGTGTGTGGGCCTTCTGAGCCTTGCAGTTACATAGGGATTCTGCAATCTGAAAAAACGCGTTTATTTCGGGCTGAAAAACACGTTTTGAAAAGTGACCTGTTACTGCCCCATAAGTTACATGGGGTTGACCAAACTTGCAGAAACATGTTTATTTCTGCTGAAAAACACGTTTTGATACTTTCTGCACACTGGGGCTAAGAGCTGAGTGTGTGGGCTCTTCTGAGCCTTGCAGTTACATGGTGATTCTGCAGTCTGAAAAAACGTGTTTATTTCGGGCTGAAAAACACGTTTTGAAAAGTGTCCTGTTACTGCCCCATAAGTTACATGGGGTTGACCAAACTTGCAGAAACATGTTTATTTCTGCTGAAAAACACGTTTTGACACTTTCTGCACACTGGTGTTAAGAGCTGAGTGTGTGGGCTCTTCTGAGCCTTTCAGTTACATGGTGATTCTGCAGTCTGAAAAAACGCGTTTATTTCGGGCTGAAAAACACGTTTTGAAAAGTGTGCTGTTACTGCCCCATTACTTACATGAGGGTAACCAAACTAGCAGAAACATGTTTATTTCTGCTGAAAAACACGTTTTGACACTTTCTGCACTCTGGGGTTAAGAGCTGAATGTGTGGGCTCTTCTGAGCCTTTCAGTTACATAGGGATTCTGCAGTCTGAAAAAACACGTTTATTTCGGGTTGAAAAACACGTTTTGAAAAGTGTCCTGTAACTGCCCCATAAGTTACATGGGGTTGACCAAACTTGCAGAAACATGTTTATTTCTGCTGAAAAACACGTTTTGACACTTTCTGCACACTGAGGTTAAGAGCTGAGTGTGTGGGCTCTTCTGAGCCTTGCAGTTACAAAGGGATTCTGCAATCTGAAAAAACGTGTTTATTTCGGGCTGAAAAACACGTTTTGAAAAGTGTCCTGTTACTGCCCCATAAGTTACATGGGGTTGACCAAACTTGCAGAAACATGTTTATTTCTGCTGAAAAACACGTTTTGATACTTTCTGCACACTGGGGTTAAGAGCTGAGTGTGTGGGCTCTTCTGAGCCTTGCAGTTACATGGTGATTCTGCAGACTGAAAAAACGCGTTTATTTCGGACTGAAAAACACTTTTTGAAAAGTGTCCTGTTACTGCCCCATTACTTACATGGGGGTGACCAAACTTGCAGAAACATGTTTATTTCTGCTGAAAAACACGTTTTGACACTTTCTGCACACTGAGGATAAGAGCTGAGTGTGTGGGCTCTTCTGAGCCTTGCAGTTACATGGTGATTCTGCAGACTGAAAAAACGCGTTTATTTCGGACTGAAAAACACGTTTTGAAAAGTGTCCTGTTACTGCCCCATTACTTACATGGGGGTGACCAAACTTGCAGAAACATGTTTATTTCTGCCGAAAAACACGTTTTGACACTTTCTGCACACTGAGGTTAAGAGATGAGTGTGTGGGCCTTCTGAGCCTTGCAGTTACATAGGGATTCTGCAATCTGAATAAACGCGTTTATTTCGGGCTGAAAAACACGTTTTGAAAAGTGTCCTGTTACTGCCCCATTACTTACATGAGGGTGACCAAACTAGCAGAAACATGTTTATTTCTGCTGAAAAACACGTTTTGACACTTTCTGCACTCTGGGGTTAAGAGCTGAATGTGTGGGCTCTTCTGAGCCTTTCAGTTACATAGGGATTCTGCAGTCTGAAAAAACGCGTTTATTTCGGGTTGAAAAACACGTTTTGAAAAGTGTCCTGTAACTGCCCCATAAGTTACATGGGGTTGACCAAACTTGCAGAAACATGTTTATTTCTGCTGAAAAACACGTTTTGACACTTTCTGCACACTGAGGTTAAGAGCTGAGTGTGTGGGCTCTTCTGAGCCTTGCAGTTACAAAGGGATTCTGCAATCTGAAAAAACGCATTTATTTCGGGCTGAAAAACACGTTTTGAAAAGTGTCCTGTTACTGCCCCATACAGATGCAGCCATTCAAAATGGGTGAGGTATTTCGCGGCATACCCCGGTGGGCGTGTCACAGTATCACGCGGTATCACGTGTGTCACGTGTGTCACGTGACTAACTATCCGGCGTCGCCTTGTAAAACCGCCAGGGGGAGCTTAACCTCTCATGTACAGCATTTGAGCCTTTAATTTGGAACTGTGTATTACAGCATGTTAATCATCAGTCATTAAAATGTTGGTATATATTATGAAAGCAAGATTGCTCAATTGGACAGAAGTACACAACCTACCTTTATCAGAAATATTTATGCATCAAAGCCTTTACTGAAGATATTACTAATAGTATTAATAATGGATGACTTTGGACAAGCTGTATACTCAAAGTATAATTTCTTTAGCACATTTGTACAAGCACTTGGAATCTGTCCAAGCCATACTTTGTCAGGCATTTTGTTTTACTTCAACGGGGCATAAAAACTTCCTTGCTTTTAACAGGGCGTTTCATAATTTCTAGCTACGAAAATGATTTAAAATGCGACACCTATCATTCAACTAGAGCTTAAAATATCACAAGGAAAAATACACACCGGTATTCCATTTCTCCCTAAACATTGTAAGCTTCGAAGTCTTTAACTAACGTGAAACCGGAGTCAACAAGCATACTTTTAGAATTTGATTAAAAGGGAATATAATATGGAATCGCATATCTCAATAATTTAATAACGGTATGATTATATCCGTGTACTGCGGCAGAGCTATGTAGGGCTGTTTCGCCTGCCTGATCATGTGAGCTCTCTTGTAGCCTACTGGTCTAGGTGCGTGACCACCAGCTGGTAGGTTGGGTGTTCGAATCCAGCTGGTACTGGACTTTTCATTTTTATTTATTTATTTTTTAATCGCGTAACATAAACATATTACCGTATGCAAACTGTACTGTATACAGTATGTATATGTATATTTAATGTCTTAACTGTGCCCGTTTAATTGAATTTAAAAAACATATTTAACACGAACATTAAGCTGCTTACATCTTCCGCCTGAGAACAGTCACCCGTTGCTACCCAACGCAGAATGGTGATTGGCTGACACCATCTGACACCCCTCTGATTGGAGAAAAAAGACGTGCTGGTGTGCTATACCAGGAAGAGGATTTCTTTCCATTCAAAACGTGTATTTTAAAAGTTTAAGAAGTAAAAACCTTACAGCGTACACAGATTTCTAAACTGATCAGGATCGTTATCTTTGTCTCATGCATAATAATGTTCACCGCTCTGTCCAGCAAATTAATAATAAACTTTATTTTATATAGCGTTTTAAACGAATAAGAAATTAGATTGCTCATAAACCTAATCACTTGCTTTTTCTTTTTATTTAGGCTCAGATTTCAACTATAGATCGTATTATTAATAACCATAATAACAACCAACCAACAAAAACAACCATATAAACATAATGGTGGTGCTGGACCTTCCAGTTTTATTTATTTATTTTTTAATCGCGTAACATAAACATATTACCGTATGCAAACTGTACTGTATACAATATGTATATGTATATTTAATGTCTTAACTGTGCCCGTTTAAGTATTGAATATTCATATCTAATTTTACCACTGAAGGGAAATCTTAACATAAACATACAGTATATGGCTGGTCTCGGTACTTTAAAGAAAGAAATACGCACCAGTATTCCATTTCTCCCTAAACATTGTAAGCTTCGAATGAAACCACTAAATAAAGACATAAATATAGAAATCTTAAGATTTGTTTTATTTAATGTTGGTAGCAGGATGAACTGTCAGAGTGTATATTTTGTCGCAAAGTTGCTACAAGATGTTAACAGTGAAAAAGGTATTTAGAAATGAGTTATTTCAAGATGAAAAAGAAAACATACACGAAACATGGTTTCATTACGACCAGAATCGTTCTTGAGATATTTTTAACTTGATTTACAGTATTTGAGAGGTATGTCTTAACACCGATACTACAGTGCTTAAGTACTGCTCACGTATATGTTTCTAGGTTTATATTATGCATTTCATACGGTCAAATTACTTTTGAGCAACTAATAAGAAGCGCGAAACGGTATGCGTTTTACTTTCGTTTTGTGCTGGGACCCGTGGATTGATTAGAGATATCAAGTACATACAAGTCATTTTTTAAATGTTGTAGTTCGTCTTGAAAAAATGTTACGAGTACATCATCTATCAACAATTACACAGGTTCTGTTTCCATATTGCGGATTTTGGTTAGGTACAGTATTATCAAATCCACTGGCGCTGTGTGTTACTTTACTGAGTCCCAATCTGTGATTGAAACCTGTAAAACCGGTTTAATTCGTCACAGCCAGCACTCTTCAGGTGTGAGGGTCTTCTGCTCAGAATGAAACGCTAAAATGTTTGTGTATATTCTAATGGTAGTGGGGGCAGGGTGTGAACAGGTTTGTTCTTCACACCTGAAACATTTTCTCTGAAAGGATTTTCTTCGAAGTTTAACCGATCTTGTTACAGCATGTTACAGTTTACTATTATTAACCATATTAATTTTAAGTGCTTAATGTAAAATCTTGTAAAAATATATTTTAATTGTTCAAATATACATTAATATACATTAAGTCTGACTATCATATAATAAGTTAAATACAAAACTAAAGAAAAAATAGGGTTAAATATAATTCAAAATATTTTGCTAACAATGTTAACTGTTTATGAATAATAAAATGTATTAACTAAGGAGTAGGATGGCACAGTTGTTAGTATGTTTTTTGTTTTGTTTCTTTTTCATAAATACAACAGTAGTACCTGATGTCTCAGTGGCTTTCAAAATTAAATTATGCATGCAAACCTGTGAACTAGAAAGATAACTAAGATTTTAATACTAATTAAATGACCGCGGGCACTTCCCACCCCCCTACATTCTCAGAGTAGAACAGACTAACCTTCTAATGAAAGACGGTCCACCCCCCACGGACAGGAAAAGTGCCCACAGGCACTTAAACTTAATATGGTCAGTAACGGTAAACAGTAACATGGTAAGAAGGAGCACGTACAAACGTTTTCGAAATAACCACATGTAAGACTCTGATCCTAAAAATGTTTAGGGAGAAAGTGGAATACTGGTGTGCTTCCAGAAGAATCAGTATGGCTCAGAGATTAAATAAAACTTCACAGACATTAACGAAGAGCATAACGCGTGTACTGTATACACTGCAAGTACAACCCAACTCTCTGCAGGAGTGCTGGCTGTGACGAATTGAACCGGTTTCACGGGTATTTTCAAAGTAGGAGGCGAGATTTCCAGCGAAAGACACCCCCCCCCCCCCTCAAAAACCCAGTAAATACAGTACTTACTAGTTAAAGGCTAGGCTCTCGACTACGGCGAAAGGAACCCTTCTTTCATTAGAAGACAATGAACATATTTTAGCCCTGAATGAATTAATAGCAAACATGGTTTACATAAAACATTTTTCCAAGAAAGTTTAGCCTTTGTCACTAATGAAACCACTAAATAAAGACATAAATAGAAAAATCTTAAGATTTTTAAAATACATGACTTTGCTAAAATTTATTTGAAAATAAAAACAATTACAACCGCCAGGGGAGAGAGAGAACAGGGGAGGGATGTTGGTTTTGCATAAGGGGCGGGGCTATGGAAAGTAGGTATGTTTGGGAATGTGTAGTTACATGTTCTGGCTGTTTGTGAATTATCGTTGTTGAGTATGGAGTGTTGAGGTATTGATTTTGTGTAATGCTTTATGTTGAAAATTGAGGTGGATTTTGTTTATGATAAACAGGATAAACTGGGATGGGAGGAAGGTTTGGTTTTGCATAGGGGGCGGGATTATGATAATTGGATGACTTTGCGAGTGTAAAATGGTTTGATTATTTGATTTTGTATTGTGGTTGTTATCTATGTTTTTGGTTGGTATTATGTTTATATGGTTGTTTTTGTTGGTTGGTTGTTATTATGGTTATTAATAATACGATCTATAGTTGAAATCTGAGCCTAAATAAAAAGAAAAAGCAAGTGATTAGGTTTATGAGCAATCTAATTACTTATTCGTTTAAAAAGCTATATAAAATAAAGTTTATTATTAATTTGCTGGACAGAGCGGTGAACATTATTATGCATGAGACAAAGATAACGATCCTGATCAGTTTAGAAATCTGTGTACGCTGTAAGGTTTTTACTTCTTAAACTTTTAAAATACACGTTTTGAATGGAAAGAAATCCTCTTCCTGGTATAGCACACCAGCACGTCTTTTTTCTCCAATCAGAGGGGTGTCAGATGGTGTCAGCCAATCACCATTCTGCGTTGGGTAGCAACGGGTGACTGTTCTCAGGCGGAAGATGTAAGCAGCTTAATGTTCGTGTTAAATATGTTTTTTAAATTCAATTAAACGGGCACAGTTAAGACATTAAATATACATATACATACTGTATACAGTACAGTTTGCATACGGTAATATGTTTATGTTACGCGATTAAAAAATAAATAAATAAAAATGAAAAGTCCAGTACCAGCTGGATTCGAACACCCAACCTACCAGCTGGTGGTCACGCACCTAGACCAGTAGGCTACAAGAGAGCTCACATAATCAGGCAGGCGAAACAGCCCTACATAGCTCTGCCGCAGTACACGGATATAATCATACCGTTATTAAATTATTGAGATATGCGATTCCATATTATATTCCCTTTTAATCAAATTCTAAAAGTATGCTTGTTGACTCCGGTATCACGTTAGTTAAAGACTTCGAAGCTTACAATGTTTAGGGAGAAATGGAATACTGGTGCGTATTTTTTTCTTTAAAGTACCAAGACCAGCCATATACTGTATGTTTACGTTCCAAAATTAATATCGTTTATGGCCTTCACACGCGTTACAGTATGCTCCTATTCTTTTTATGCTCAGCTACTAAGATTTCCCTTCAGTGGTAAAATTCAATATCTACAACGGGCACAGTAAAGACGTTTACAGTACAGTAAGTCTTTCTACGACAGACCAACGGACCACGAGTGCCCCTGTCGGTCAACCAATCACGCACCGCGGTATCGCGTGTCATCTTACCTGCGGTATCTGTACTGCGGTGTCTTTACCGCGCACTTTGAATGGCTGCATCTGTAAGTTACATGGGGTTGACCAAACTTGCAGAAACATGTTTATTTCTGCTGAAAAACACGTTTTGATACTTTCTGCACACTGGGGTTAAGAGCTGAGTGTGTGGGCTCTTCTGAGCCTTGCAGTTACATGGTGATTCTGCAGTCTGAAAAAACGCGTTTATTTCGGGCTGAAAAACACGTTTTGAAAAGTGTCCTGTTACTGCCCCATTACTTACATGGTGGTGAACAAACTAGCAGAAACATGTTTATTTCTGCTGAAAAACACGTTTTGACACTTTCTGCACACTGAGGTTAAGAGCTGAGTGTGTGGGCCTTCTGAGCCTTGCAGTTACATAGGGATTCTGCAATCTGAAAAAACGCGTTTATTTCGGGCTGAAAAACACGTTTTGAAAAGTGACCTGTTACTGCCCCATAAGTTACATGGGGTTGACCAAACTTGCAGAAACATGTTTATTTCTGCTGAAAAACACGTTTTGATACTTTCTGCACACTGGGGCTAAGAGCTGAGTGTGTGGGCTCTTCTGAGCCTTGCAGTTACATGGTGATTCTGCAGTCTGAAAAAACGTGTTTATTTCGGGCTGAAAAACACGTTTTGAAAAGTGTCCTGTTACTGCCCCATTACTTACATGGGGGTGACCAAACTTGCAGAAACATGTCTATTTCTGCTGAAAAACATGTTTTGACACTTTCTGCACACTGAGGTTAAGAGCTGAGTGTGTGGGCTCTTCTGAGCCTTGCAGTTACATAGGGATTCTGCAATCTGAAAAAAGGCGTTTATTTCGGGCTGAAAAACACGTTTTGAAAAGTGTCCTGTTACTGCCCCATAAGTTACATGGGGTTGACCAAACTTGCAGAAACATGTTTATTTCTGCTGAAAAACACATTTTGATACTTTCTGCACACTGGGGTTAAGAGCTGAGTGTGTGGGCTCTTCTGAGCCTTGCAGTTACATGGTGATTCTGCAGTCTGAAAAAACGCGTTTATTTCGGGCTGAAAAACACGTTTTGAAAAGTGTTCTGTTACTGCCCCATTACTTACATGGGGGTGACCAAACTAGCAGAAACATGTTTATTTCTGCTGAAAAACACGTTTTGACACTTTCTGCACACTGAGGTTAAGAGCTGAGTGTGTGGGCCTTCTGAGCCTTGCAGTTACATAGGGATTCTGCAATCTGAAAAAACGCGTTTATTTCGGGCTGAAAAACACGTTTTGAAAAGTGACCTGTTACTGCCCCATAAGTTACATGGGGTTGACCAAACTTGCAGAAACATGTTTATTTCTGCTGAAAAACACGTTTTGATACTTTCTGCACACTGGGGCTAAGAGCTGAGTGTGTGGGCTCTTCTGAGCCTTGCAGTTACATGGTGATTCTGCAGTCTGAAAAAACGTGTTTATTTCGGGCTGAAAAACACGTTTTGAAAAGTGTCCTGTTACTGCCCCATAAGTTACATGGGGTTGACCAAACTAGCAGAAACATGTTTATTTCTGCTGAAAAACACGTTTTGACACTTTCTGCACTCTGGGGTTAAGAGCTGAATGTGTGGGCTCTTCTGAGCCTTTCAGTTACATGGTGATTCTGCAGTCTGAAAAAACGAGTTTATTTCGGGCTGAAAAACACGTTTTGAAAAGTGTCCTGTTACTGCCCCATAAGTTACATGGGGTTGACCAAACTTGCAGAAACATGTTTATTTCTGCTGAAAAACACGTTTTGATACTTTCTGCACACTGGGGTTAAGAGCTGAGTGTGTGGGCTCTTCTGAGCCTTGCAGTTACATGGTGATTCTGCAGTCTGAAAAAACGTGTTTATTTCGGGCTGAAAAACACGTTTTGAAAAGTGTCCTGTTACTGCCCCATAAGTTACATGGGGTTGACCAAACTTGCAGAAACATGTTTATTTCTGCTGAAAAACACGTTTTGACACTTTCTGCACACTGGTGTTAAGAGCTGAGTGTGTGGGCTCTTCTGAGCCTTTCAGTTACATGGTGATTCTGCAGTCTGAAAAAACGCGTTTATTTCGGGCTGAAAAACACGTTTTGAAAAGTGTGCTGTTACTGCCCCATTACTTACATGAGGGTAACCAAACTAGCAGAAACATGTTTATTTCTGCTGAAAAACACGTTTTGACACTTTCTGCACTCTGGGGTTAAGAGCTGAATGTGTGGGCTCTTCTGAGCCTTTCAGTTACATAGGGATTCTGCAGACTGAAAAAACGCGTTTATTTCGGGTTGAAAAACACGTTTTGAAAAGTGTCCTGTAACTGCCCCATAAGTTACATGGGGTTGACCAAACTTGCAGAAACGTTTATTTCTGCTGAAAAACACGTTTTGACACTTTCTGCACACTGAGGTTAAGAGCTGAGTGTGTGGGCTCTTCTGAGCCTTGCAGTTACAAAGGGATTCTGCAATCTGAAAAAACGCGTTTATTTCGGGCTGAAAAACACGTTTTGAAAAGTGTCCTGTTACTGCCCCATAAGTTACATGGGGTTGACCAAACTTGCAGAAACATGTTTATTTCTGCTGAAAAACACGTTTTGATACTTTCTGCACACTGGGGTTAAGAGCTGAGTGTGTGGGCTCTTCTGAGCCTTGCAGTTACATGGTGATTCTGCAGACTGAAAAAACGCGTTTATTTCGGACTGAAAAACACGTTTTGAAAAGTGTCCTGTTACTGCCCCATTACTTACATGGGGGTGACCAAACTTGCAGAAACATGTTTATTTCTGCTGAAAAACACGTTTTGACACTTTCTGCACACTGAGGATAAGAGCTGAGTGTGTGGGCTCTTCTGAGCCTTGCAGTTACATGGTGATTCTGCAGACTGAAAAAACGCGTTTATTTCGGACTGAAAAACACGTTTTGAAAAGTGTCCTGTTACTACCCCATTACTTACATGGGGGTGACCAAACTTGCAGAAACATGTTTATTTCTGCCGAAAAACACGTTTTGACACTTTCTGCACACTGAGGTTAAGAGATGAGTGTGTGGGCCTTCTGAGCCTTGCAGTTACATAGGGATTCTGCAATCTGAATAAACGCGTTTATTTCGGGCTGAAAAACACGTTTTGAAAAGTGTCCTGTTACTGCCCCATTACTTACATGAGGGTGACCAAACTAGCAGAAACATGTTTATTTCTGCTGAAAAACACGTTTTGACACTTTCTGCACTCTGGGGTTAAGAGCTGAATGTGTGGGCTCTTCTGAGCCTTTCAGTTACATAGGGATTCTGCAGTCTGAAAAAACGCGTTTATTTCGGGTTGAAAAACACGTTTTGAAAAGTGTCCTGTAACTGCCCCATAAGTTACATGGGGTTGACCAAACTTGCAGAAACATGTTTATTTCTGCTGAAAAACACGTTTTGACACTTTCTGCACACTGAGGTTAAGAGCTGAGTGTGTGGGCTCTTCTGAGCCTTGCAGTTACAAAGGGATTCTGCAATCTGAAAAAACGCGTTTATTTCGGGCTGAAAAACACGTTTTGAAAAGTGTCCTGTTACTGCCCCATAAGTTACATGGGGTTGACCAAACTTGCAGAAACATGTTTATTTCTGCTGAAAAACACGTTTTGATACTTTCTGCACACTGGGGTTAAGAGCTGAGTGTGTGGGCTCTTCTGAGCCTTGCAGTTACATGGTGATTCTGCAGTCTGAAAAAACGCGTTTATTTCGGGCTGAAAAACACGTTTTGAAAAGTGTCCTGTTACTGCCCCATTACTTACATGGTGGTGACCAAACTAGCAGAAACATGTTTATTTCTGCTGAAAAACACGTTTTGACACTTTCTGCACACTGAGGTTAAGAGCTGAGTGTGTGGGCCTTCTGAGCCTTGCAGTTACATAGGGATTCTGCAATCTGAAAAAACGCGTTTATTTCGGGCTGAAAAACACGTTTTGAAAAGTGACCTGTTACTGCCCCATAAGTTACATGGGGTTGACCAAACTTGCAGAAACATGTTTATTTCTGCTGAAAAACACGTTTTGATACTTTCTGCACACTGGGGCTAAGAGCTGAGTGTGTGGGCTCTTCTGAGCCTTGCAGTTACATGGTGATTCTGCAGTCTGAAAAAACGTGTTTATTTCGGGCTGAAAAACACGTTTTGAAAAGTGTCCTGTTACTGCCCCATTACTTACATGGGGGTGACCAAACTTGCAGAAACATGTCTATTTCTGCTGAAAAACATGTTTTGACACTTTCTGCACACTGAGGTTAAGAGCTGAGTGTGTGGGCTCTTCTGAGCCTTGCAGTTACATAGGGATTCTGCAATCTGAAAAAACGCGTTTATTTCGGGCTGAAAAACACGTTTTGAAAAGTGTCCTGTTACTGCCCCATAAGTTACATGGGGTTGACCAAACTTGCAGAAACATGTTTATTTCTGCTGAAAAACACGTTTTGATACTTTCTGCACACTGGGGTTAAGAGCTGAGTGTGTGGGCTCTTCTGAGCCTTGCAGTTACATGGTGATTCTGCAGTCTGAAAAAACGCGTTTATTTCGGGCTGAAAAACACGTTTTGAGAAGTGTTCTGTTACTGCCCCATTACTTACATGGGGGTGACCAAACTAGCAGAAACATGTTTATTTCTGCTGAAAAACACGTTTTGACACTTTCTGCACACTGAGGTTAAGAGCTGAGTGTGTGGGCCTTCTGAGCCTTGCAGTTACATAGGGATTCTGCAATCTGAAAAAACGCGTTTATTTCGGGCTGAAAAACACGTTTTGAAAAGTGACCTGTTACTGCCCCATAAGTTACATGGGGTTGACCAAACTAGCAGAAACATGTTTATTTCTGCTGAAAAACACGTTTTGACACTTTCTGCACTCTGGGGTTAAGAGCTGAATGTGTGGGCTCTTCTGAGCCTTTCAGTTACATGGTGATTCTGCAGTCTGAAAAAACGAGTTTATTTCGGGCTGAAAAACACGTTTTGAAAAGTGTCCTGTTACTGCCCCATAAGTTACATGGGGTTGACCAAACTTGCAGAAACATGTTTATTTCTGCTGAAAAACACGTTTTGATACTTTCTGCACACTGGGGTTAAGAGCTGAGTGTGTGGGCTCTTCTGAGCCTTGCAGTTACATGGTGATTCTGCAGTCTGAAAAAACGTGTTTATTTCGGGCTGAAAAACACGTTTTGAAAAGTGTCCTGTTACTGCCCCATAAGTTACATGGGGTTGACCAAACTTGCAGAAACATGTTTATTTCTGCTGAAAAACACGTTTTGACACTTTCTGCACACTGGTGTTAAGAGCTGAGTGTGTGGGCTCTTCTGAGCCTTTCAGTTACATGGTGATTCTGCAGTCTGAAAAACCGCGTTTATTTCGGGCTGAAAAACACGTTTTGAAAAGTGTGCTGTTACTGCCCCATTACTTACATGAGGGTAACCAAACTAGCAGAAACATGTTTATTTCTGCTGAAAAACACGTTTTGACACTTTCTGCACTCTGGGGTTAAGAGCTGAATGTGTGGGCTCTTCTGAGCCTTTCAGTTACATAGGGATTCTGCAGACTGAAAAAACGCGTTTATTTCGGGTTGAAAAACACGTTTTGAAAAGTGTCCTGTAACTGCCCCATAAGTTACATGGGGTTGACCAAACTTGCAGAAACGTTTATTTCTGCTGAAAAACACGTTTTGACACTTTCTGCACACTGAGGTTAAGAGCTGAGTGTGTGGGCTCTTCTGAGCCTTGCAGTTACAAAGGGATTCTGCAATCTGAAAAAACGCGTTTATATCGGGCTGAAAAACACGTTTTGAAAAGTGTCCTGTTACTGCCCCATAAGTTACATGGGGTTGACCAAACTTGCAGAAACATGTTTATTTCTGCTGAAAAACACGTTTTGATACTTTCTGCACACTGCGGTTAAGAGTTGAGTGTGTGGGCTCTTCTGAGCCTTGCAGTTACATGGTGATTCTGCAGACTGAAAAAACGCGTTTATTTCGGACTGAAAAACACGTTTTGAAAAGTGTCCTGTTACTGCCCCATTACTTACATGGGGGTGACCAAACTTGCAGAAACATGTTTATTTCTGCTGAAAAACACGTTTTGACACTTTCTGCACACTGAGGATAAGAGCTGAGTGTGTGGGCTCTTCTGAGCCTTGCAGTTACATGGTGATTCTGCAGACTGAAAAAACGCGTTTATTTCGGACTGAAAAACACGTTTTGAAAAGTGTCCTGTTACTGCCCCATTACTTACATGGGGGTGACCAAACTTGCAGAAACATGTTTATTTCTGCCGAAAAACACGTTTTGACACTTTCTGCACACTGAGGTTAAGAGATGAGTGTGTGGGCCTTCTGAGCCTTGCAGTTACATAGGGATTCTGCAATCTGAATAAACGCGTTTATTTCGGGCTGAAAAACACGTTTTGAAAAGTGTCCTGTTACTGCCCCATTACTTACATGAGGGTGACCAAACTAGCAGAAACATGTTTATTTCTGCTGAAAAACACGTTTTGACACTTTCTGCACTCTGGGGTTAAGAGCTGAATGTGTGGGCTCTTCTGAGCCTTTCAGTTACATAGGGATTCTGCAGTCTGAAAAAACGCGTTTATTTCGGGTTGAAAAACACGTTTTGAAAAGTGTCCTGTAACTGCCCCATAAGTTACATGGGGTTGACCAAACTTGCAGAAACATGTTTATTTCTGCTGAAAAACACGTTTTGACACTTTCTGCACACTGAGGTTAAGAGCTGAGTGTGTGGGCTCTTCTGAGCCTTGCAGTTACAAAGGGATTCTGCAATCTGAAAAAACGCGTTTATTTCGGGCTGAAAAACACGTTTTGAAAAGTGTCCTGTTACTGCCCCATAAGTTACATGGGGTTGACCAAACTTGCAGAAACATGTTTATTTCTGCTGAAAAACACGTTTTGATACTTTCTGCACACTGGGGTTAAGAGCTGAGTGTGTGGGCTCTTCTGAGCCTTGCAGTTACATGGTGATTCTGCAGTCTGAAAAAACGCGTTTATTTCGGGCTGAAAAACACATTTTGAAAAGTGTCCTGTTACTGCCCCATTACTTACATGGTGGTGACCAAACTAGCAGAAACATGTTTATTTCTGCTGAAAAACACGTTTTGACACTTTCTGCACACTGGGGTTAAGAGCTGAGTGTGTGGGCTCTTCTGAGCCTTGCAGTTACATAGGGATTCTGCAATCTGAAAAAACGCGTTTATTTCGGACTGAAAAACACGTTTTGAAAAGTGTCCTGTTACTGCCCCATAAGTTACATGGGGTTGACCAAACTTGCAGAAACATGTCTATTTCTGCTGAAAAACATGTTTTGACACTTTCTGCACACTGAGGTTAAGAGCTGAGTGTGTGGGCTCTTCTGAGCCTTGCAGTTACATAGGGATTCTGCAATCTGAAAAAACGCGTTTATTTCGGGCTGAAAAACACGTTTTGAAAAGTGTCCTGTTACTGCCCCATAAGTTACATGGGGTTGACCAAACTTGCAGAAACATGTTTATTTCTGCTGAAAAACACGTTTTGATACTTTCTGCACACTGGGGTTAAGAGCTGAGTGTGTGGGCTCTTCTGAGCCTTGCAGTTACATGGTGATTCTGCAGTCTGAAAAAACGCGTTTATTTCGGGCTGAAAAACACGTTTTGAAAAGTGTTCTGTTACTGCCCCATTACTTACATGGGGGTGACCAAACTAGCAGAAACATGTTTATTTCTGCTGAAAAACACGTTTTGACACTTTCTGCACACTGAGGTTAAGAGCTGAGTGTGTGGGCCTTCTGAGCCTTGCAGTTACATAGGGATTCTGCAATCTGAAAAAACGCGTTTATTTCGGGCTGAAAAACACGTTTTGAAAAGTGACCTGTTACTGCCCCATAAGTTACATGGGGTTGACCAAACTTGCAGAAACATGTTTATTTCTGCTGAAAAACACGTTTTGATACTTTCTGCACACTGGGGCTTAGAGCTGAGTGTGTGGGCTCTTCTGAGCCTTGCAGTTACATGGTGATTCTGCAGTCTGAAAAAACGTGTTTATTTCGGGCTGAAAAACACGTTTTGAAAAGTGTCCTGTTACTGCCCCATTACTTACATGGGGGTGACCAAACTTGCAGAAACATGTCTATTTCTGCTGAAAAACATGTTTTGACACTTTCTGCACACTGAGGTTAAGAGCTGAGTGTGTGGGCTCTTCTGAGCCTTGCAGTTACATAGGGATTCTGCGATCTGAAAAAACGCGTTTATTTCGGGCTGAAAAACACGTTTTGAAAAGTGTCCTTTTACTGCCCCATAAGTTACATGGGGGTGACCAAACTTGCAGAAACATGTTTATTTCTGCTGAAAAACACGTTTTGACACTTTCTGCACACTGGGGTTAAGAGCTGAGTGTGTGGGCTCTTCTGAGCCTTTCAGTTACATGGTGATTCTGCAGTCTGAAAAAACGCGTTTATTTCGGGCTGAAAAACACGTTTTGAAATGTGTGCTGTTACTGCCCCATTACTTACATGAGGGTGACCAAACTAGCAGAAACATGTTTATTTCTGCTGAAAAACACGTTTTGACACTTTCTGCACTCTGGGGTTAAGAGCTGAGTGTGTGGGCTCTTCTGAGCCTTGCAGTTACAAAGGGATTCTGCAATCTGAAAAAACGCGTTTATTTCGGGCTGAAAAACACGTTTTGAAAAGTGTCCTGTTACTGCCCCATAAGTTACATGGGGTTGACCAAACTTGCAGAAACATGTTTGTTTCTGCTGAAAAACACGTTTTGATACTTTCTGCACACTGGGGTTAAGAGCTGAGTGTGTGGGCTCTTCTGAGCCTTGCAGTTACATGGTGATTCTGTAGACTGAAAAAACGCGTTTATTTCGGACTGAAAAAAACGTTTTGAAAAGTGTCCTGTTACTGCCCCATTACTTACATGGGGGTGACCAAACTTGCAGAAACATGTTTATTTCTGCTGAAAAACACGTTTTGACACTTTCTGCACTCTGGGGTTAAGAGCTGAATGTGTGGGCTCTTCTGAGCCTTTCAGTTACATGGTGATTCTGCAGTCTGAAAAAACGAGTTTATTTCGGGCTGAAAAACACGTTTTGAAAAGTGTCCTGTTACTGCCCCATAAGTTACATGGGGTTGACCAAACTTGCAGAAACATGTTTATTTCTGCTGAAAAACACGTTTTGATACTTTCTGCACACTGGGGCTAAGAGCTGAGTGTGTGGGCTCTTCTGAGCCTTGCAGTTACATGGTGATTCTGCAGTCTGAAAAAACGTGTTTATTTCGGGCTGAAAAACACGTTTTGAAAAGTGTCCTGTTACTGCCCCATTACTTACATGGGGGTGACCAAACTTGCAGAAACATGTCTATTTCTGCTGAAAAACATGTTTTGACACTTTCTGCACACTGAGGTTAAGAGCTGAGTGTGTGGGCTCTTCTGAGCCTTGCAGTTACATAGGGATTCTGCGATCTGAAAAAACGCGTTTATTTCGGGCTGAAAAACACGTTTTGAAAAGTGTCCTGTTACTGCCCCATAAGTTACATGGGGGTGACCAAACTTGCAGAAACATGTTTATTTCTGCTGAAAAACACGTTTTGACACTTTCTGCACACTGGGGTTAAGAGCTGAGTGTGTGGGCTCTTCTGAGCCTTTCAGTTACATGGTGATTCTGCAGTCTGAAAAAACGCGTTTATTTCGGGCTGAAAAACACGTTTTGAAAAGTGTGCTGTTACTGCCCCATTACTTACATGAGGGTGACCAAACTAGCAGAAACATGTTTATTTCTGCTGAAAAACACGTTTTGACACTTTCTGCACTCTGGGGTTAAGAGCTGAGTGTGTGGGCTCTTCTGAGCCTTGCAGTTACAAAGGGATTCTGCAATCTGAAAAAACGCGTTTATTTCGGGCTGAAAAACACGTTTTGAAAAGTGTCCTGTTACTGCCCCATAAGTTACATGGGGTTGACCAAACTTGCAGAAACATGTTTGTTTCTGCTGAAAAACACGTTTTGATACTTTCTGCACACTGGGGTTAAGAGCTGAGTGTGTGGGCTCTTCTGAGCCTTGCAGTTACATGGTGATTCTGTAGACTGAAAAAACGCGTTTATTTCGGACTGAAAAAAACGTTTTGAAAAGTGTCCTGTTACTGCCCCATTACTTACATGGGGGTGACCAAACTTGCAGAAACATGTTTATTTCTGCTGAAAAACACGTTTTGACACTTTCTGCACACTGAGGATAAGAGCTGAGTGTGTGGGCTCTTCTGAGCCTTGCAGTTACATAGGGATTCTGCAGTCTGAAAAAACGCGTTTATTTCGGGCTGAAAAACACGTTTTGAAAAGTGTCCTGTAACTGCCCCATAAGTTACATGGGGTTGACCAAACTTGCAGAAACATGTTTATTTCTGCTGAAAAACACGTTTTGACACTTTCTGCACACTGAGGTTAAGAGCTAAGTGTGTGGGCTCTTCTGAGCCTTGCAGTTACAAAGGGATTCTGCAATCTGAAAAAACGCGTTTATTTCGGGCTGAAAAACACGTTTTGAAAAGTGTCCTGTTACTGCCCCATAAGTTACATGGGGTTGACCAAACTTGCAGAAACATGTTTATTTCTGCTGAAAAACACGTTTTGATACTTTCTGCACACTGGGGTTAAGAGCTGAGTGTGTGGGCTCTTCTGAGCCTTGCAGTTACATGGTGATTCTGCAGTCTGAAAAAACGAGTTTATTTCGGGCTGAAAAACACGTTTTGAAAAGTGTCCTGTTACTGCCCCATAAGTTACATGGGGTTGACCAAACTTGCAGAAACATGTTTATTTCTGCTGAAAAACACGTTTTGATACTTTCTGCACACTGGGGTTAAGAGCTGAGTGTGTGGGCTCTTCTGAGCCTTGCAGTTACATGGTGATTCTGCAGTCTGAAAAAACGTGTTTATTTCGGGCTGAAAAACACGTTTTGAAAAGTGTCCTGTTACTGCCCCATAAGTTACATGGGGTTGACCAAACTTGCAGAAACATGTTTATTTCTGCTGAAAAACACGTTTTGACACTTTCTGCACACTGGTGTTAAGAGCTGAGTGTGTGGGCTCTTCTGAGCCTTTCAGTTACATGGTGATTCTGCAGTCTGAAAAAACGCGTTTATTTCGGGCTGAAAAACACGTTTTGAAAAGTGTGCTGTTACTGCCCCATTACTTACATGAGGGTGACCAAACTAGCAGAAACATGTTTATTTCTGCTGAAAAACACGTTTTGATACTTTCTGCACACTGGGGTTAAGAGCTGAGTGTGTGGGCTCTTCTGAGCCTTTCAGTTACATGGTGATTCTGCAGTCTGAAAAAACGAGTTTATTTCGGGCTGATAAACACGTTTTGAAAAGTGTCCTGTTACTGCCCCATAAGTTACATGGGGTTGACCAAACTTGCAGAAACATGTTTATTTCTGCTGAAAAACACGTTTTGATACTTTCTGCACACTGGGGTTAAGAGCTGAGTGTGTGGGCTCTTCTGAGCCTTGCAGTTACATGGTGATTCTGCAGTCTGAAAAAACGAGTTTATTTCGGGCTGAAAAACACGTTTTGAAAAGTGTCCTGTTACTGCCCCATTACTTACATGGGGGTGACCAAACTTGCAGAAACATGTTTATTTCTGCTGAAAAACACGTTTTGACACTTTCTGCACACTGGGGTTAAGAGCTGAGTGTGTGGGCTCTTCTGAGCCTTTCAGTTACATGGTGATTCTGCAGTCTGAAAAAACGCGTTTATTTCGGGCTGAAAAACACGTTTTGAAATGTGTGCTGTTACTGCCCCATTACTTACATGAGGGTGACCAAACTAGCAGAAACATGTTTATTTCTGCTGAAAAACACGTTTTGACACTTTCTGCACTCTGGGGTTAAGAGCTGAATGTGTGGGCTCTTCTGAGCCTTTCAGTTACATAGGGATTCTGCAGTCTGAAAAAACGCGTTTATTTCGGGTTGAAAAACACGTTTTGAAAAGTGTCCTGTAACTGCCTCATAAGTTACATGGGGTTGACCAAACTTGCAGAAACATGTTTATTTCTGCTGAAAAACACGTTTTGACACTTTCTGCACACTGAGGTTAAGAGCTGAGTGTGTGGGCTCTTCTGAGCCTTGCAGTTACAAAGGGATTCTGCAATCTGAAAAAACGCGTTTATTTCGGGCTGAAAAACACGTTTTGAAAAGTGTCCTGTTACTGCCCCATAAGTTACATGGGGTTGACCAAACTTGCAGAAACATGTTTGTTTCTGCTGAAAAACACGTTTTGATACTTTCTGCACACTGGGGTTAAGAGCTGAGTGTGTGGGCTCTTCTGAGCCTTGCAGTTACATGGTGATTCTGTAGACTGAAAAAACGCGTTTATTTCGGACTGAAAAACACGTTTTGAAAAGTGTCCTGTTACTGCCCCATTACTTACATGGGGGTGACCAAACTTGCAGAAACATGTTTATTTCTGCTGAAAAACACGTTTTGACACTTTCTGCACACTGAGGATAAGAGCTGAGTGTGTGGGCTCTTCTGAGCCTTGCAGTTACATAGGGATTCTGCAGTCTGAAAAAATGCGTTTATTTCGGGCTGAAAAACACGTTTTGAAAAGTGTCCTGTAACTGCCCCATAAGTTACATGGGGTTGACCAAACTTGCAGAAACATGTTTATTTCTGCTGAAAAACACGTTTTGACACTTTCTGCACACTGAGGTTAAGAGCTAAGTGTGTGGGCTCTTCTGAGCCTTGCAGTTACAAAGGGATTCTGCAATCTGAAAAAACGCGTTTATTTCGGGCTGAAAAACACGTTTTGAAAAGTGTCCTGTTACTGCCCCATAAGTTACATGGGGTTGACCAAACTTGCAGAAACATGTTTATTTCTGCTGAAAAACACGTTTTGATACTTTCTGCACACTGGGGTTAAGAGCTGAGTGTGTGGGCTCTTCTGAGCCTTGCAGTTACATGGTGATTCTGCAGTCTGAAAAAACGAGTTTATTTCGGGCTGAAAAACACGTTTTGAAAAGTGTCCTGTTACTGCCCCATTACTTACATGGGGGTGACCAAACTTGCAGAAACATGTTTATTTCTGCTGAAAAACACGTTTTGACACTTTCTGCACACTGGGGTTAAGAGCTGAGTGTGTGGGCTCTTCTGAGCCTTTCAGTTACATGGTGATTCTGCAGTCTGAAAAAACGCGTTTATTTCGGGCTGAAAAACACGTTTTGAAATGTGTGCTGTTACTGCCCCATTACTTACATGAGGGTGACCAAACTAGCAGAAACATGTTTATTTCTGCTGAAAAACACGTTTTGACACTTTCTGCACTCTGGGGTTAAGAGCTGAATGTGTGGGCTCTTCTGAGCCTTTCAGTTACATGGTGATTCTGCAGTCTGAAAAAACGAGTTTATTTCGGGCTGAAAAACACGTTTTGAAAAGTGTCCTGTTACTGCCCCATAAGTTACATGGGGTTGACCAAACTTGCAGAAACATGTTTATTTCTGCTGAAAAACACGTTTTGATACTTTCTGCACACTGGGGTTAAGAGCTGAGTGTGTGGGCTCTTCTGAGCCTTGCAGTTACATGGTGATTCTGCAGTCTGAAAAAACGTGTTTATTTCGGGCTGAAAAACACGTTTTGAAAAGTGTCCTGTTACTGCCCCATAAGTTACATGGGGTTGACCAAACTTGCAGAAACATGTTTATTTCTGCTGAAAAACACGTTTTGACACTTTCTGCACACTGGTGTTAAGAGCTGAGTGTGTGGGCTCTTCTGAGCCTTTCAGTTACATGGTGATTCTGCAGTCTGAAAAAACGCGTTTATTTCGGGCTGAAAAACACGTTTTGAAAAGTGTGCTGTTACTGCCCCATTACTTACATGAGGGTGACCAAACTAGCAGAAACATGTTTATTTCTGCTGAAAAACACGTTTTGACACTTTCTGCACACTGAGGATAAGAGCTGAGTGTGTGGGCTCTTCTGAGCCTTTCAGTTACATAGGGATTCTGCAGTCTGAAAAAACGCGTTTATTTCTGCCGAAAAACACGTTTTGACACTTTCTGCACACTGAGGTTAAGAGATGAGTGTGTGGGCCTTCTGAGCCTTGCAGTTACATAGGGATTCTGCAATCTGAATAAACGCGTTTATTTCGGGCTGAAAAACACGTTTTGAAAAGTGTCCTGTTACTGCCCCATTACTTACATGAGGGTGACCAAACTAGCAGAAACATGTTTATTTCTGCTGAAAAACACGTTTTGACACTTTCTGCACTCTGGGGTTAAGAGCTGAATGTGTGGGCTCTTCTGAGCCTTTCAGTTACATAGGGATTCTGCAGTCTGAAAAAACGCGTTTATTTCGGGTTGAAAAACACGTTTTGAAAAGTGTCCTGTAACTGCCCCATAAGTTACATGGGGTTGACCAAACTTGCAGAAACATGTTTATTTCTGCTGAAAAACACGTTTTGACACTTTCTGCACACTGAGGTTAAGAGCTGAGTGTGTGGGCTCTTCTGAGCCTTGCAGTTACAAAGGGATTCTGCAATCTGAAAAAACGCGTTTATTTCGGGCTGAAAAACACGTTTTGAAAAGTGTCCTGTTACTGCCCCATAAGTTACATGGGGTTGACCAAACTTGCAGAAACATGTTTATTTCTGCTGAAAAACACGTTTTGATACTTTCTGCACACTGGGGTTAAGAGCTGAGTGTGTGGGCTCTTCTGAGCCTTGCAGTTACATGGTGATTCTGCAGTCTGAAAAAACGCGTTTATTTCGGGCTGAAAAACACGTTTTGAAAAGTGTCCTGTTACTGCCCCATTACTTACATGGGGGTGACCAAACTAGCAGAAACATGTTTATTTCTGCTGAAAAACACGTTTTGACACTTTCTGCACACTGAGGTTAAGAGCTGAGTGTGTGGGCCTTCTGAGCCTTGCAGTTACATAGGGATTCTGCAATCTGAAAAAACGCGTTTATTTCGGGCTGAAAAACACGTTTTGAAAAGTGACCTGTTACTGCCCCATAAGTTACATGGGGTTGACCAAACTTGCAGAAACATGTTTATTTCTGCTGAAAAACACGTTTTGATACTTTCTTCACACTGGGGCTAAGAGCTGAGTGTGTGGGCTCTTCTGAGCCTTGCAGTTACATGGTGATTCTGCAGTCTGAAAAAACGTGTTTATTTCGGGCTGAAAAACACGTTTTGAAAAGTGTCCTGTTACTGCCCCATTACTTACATGGGGGTGACCAAACTTGCAGAAACATGTCTATTTCTGCTGAAAAACATGTTTTGACACTTTCTGCACACTGAGGTTAAGAGCTGAGTGTGTGGGCTCTTCTGAGCCTTGCAGTTACATAGGGATTCTGCAATCTGAAAAAACGCGTTTATTTCGGGCTGAAAAACACGTTTTGAAAAGTGTCCTGTTACTGCCCCATAAGTTACATGGGGTTGACCAAACTTGCAGAAACATGTTTATTTCTGCTGAAAAACACGTTTTGATACTTTCTGCACACTGGGGTTAAGAGCTGAGTGTGTGGGCTCTTCTGAGCCTTGCAGTTACATGGTGATTCTGCAGTCTGAAAAAACGCGTTTATTTCGGGCTGAAAAACACGTTTTGAAAAGTGTCCTGTTACTGCCCCATTACTTACATGGGGGTGACCAAACTAGCAGAAACATGTTTATTTCTGCTGAAAAACACGTTTTGACACTTTCTGCACACTGAGGTTAAGAGCTGAGTGTGTGGGCCTTCTGAGCCTTGCAGTTACATAGGGATTCTGCAATCTGAAAAAACGCGTTTATTTCGGGCTGAAAAACACGTTTTGAAAAGTGACCTGTTACTGCCCCATAAGTTACATGGGGTTGACCAAACTTGCAGAAACATGTTTATTTCTGCTGAAAAACACGTTTTGATACTTTCTGCACACTGGGGCTAAGAGCTGAGTGTGTGGGCTCTTCTGAGCCTTGCAGTTACATGGTGATTCTGCAGTCTGAAAAAACGTGTTTATTTCGGGCTGAAAAACACGTTTTGAAAAGTGTCCTGTTACTGCCCCATTACTTACATGGGGGTGACCAAACTTGCAGAAACATGTCTATTTCTGCTGAAAAACATGTTTTGACACTTTCTGCACACTGAGGTTAAGAGCTGAGTGTGTGGGCTCTTCTGAGCCTTGCAGTTACATAGGGATTCTGCAATCTGAAAAAACGCGTTTATTTCGGGCTGAAAAACACGTTTTGAAAAGTGTCCTGTTACTGCCCCATAAGTTACATGGGGTTGACCAAACTTGCAGAAACATGTTTATTTCTGCTGAAAAACACGTTTTGATACTTTCTGCACACTGGGGTTAAGAGCTGAGTGTGTGGGCTCTTCTGAGCCTTGCAGTTACATGGTGATTCTGCAGTCTGAAAAAACGAGTTTATTTCGGGCTGAAAAACACGTTTTGAAAAGTGTCCTGTTACTGCCCCATTACTTACATGAGGGTGACCAAACTAGCAGAAACATGTTTATTTCTGCTGAAAAACACGTTTTGACACTTTCTGCACACTGAGGTTAAGAGCTGAGTGTGTGGGCTCTTCTGAGCCTTGCAGTTACATGGTGATTCTGCAGTCTGAAAAAACGCGTTTATTTCGGGCTGAAAAACACGTTTTGAAAAGTGTCCTGTTACTGCCCCATTACTTACATGGGGGTGACCAAACTAGCAGAAACATGTTTATTTCTGCTGAAAAACACGTTTTGACACTTTCTGCACACTGAGGTTAAGAGCTGAGTGTGTGGGCCTTCTGAGCCTTGCAGTTACATAGGGATTCTGCAATCTGAAAAAACGCGTTTATTTCGGGCTGAAAAACACGTTTTGAAAAGTGACCTGTTACTGCCCCATAAGTTACATGGGGTTGACCAAACTTGCAGAAACATGTTTATTTCTGCTGAAAAACACGTTTTGATACTTTCTGCACACTGGGGCTAAGAGCTGAGTGTGTGGGCTCTTCTGAGCCTTGCAGTTACATGGTGATTCTGCAGTCTGAAAAAACGTGTTTATTTCGGGCTGAAAAACACGTTTTGAAAAGTGTCCTGTTACTGCCCCATTACTTACATGGGGGTGACCAAACTTGCAGAAACATGTCTATTTCTGCTGAAAAACATGTTTTGACACTTTCTGCACACTGAGGTTAAGAGCTGAGTGTGTGGGCTCTTCTGAGCCTTGCAGTTACATAGGGATTCTGCAATCTGAAAAAACGCGTTTATTTCGGGCTGAAAAACACGTTTTGAAAAGTGTCCTGTTACTGCCCCATAAGTTACATGGGGTTGACCAAACTTGCAGAAACATGTTTATTTCTGCTGAAAAACACGTTTTGATACTTTCTGCACACTGGGGTTAAGAGCTGAGTGTGTGGGCTCTTCTGAGCCTTGCAGTTACATGGTGATTCTGCAGTCTGAAAAAACGCGTTTATTTCGGGCTGAAAAACACGTTTTGAAAAGTGTCCTGTTACTGCCCCATTACTTACATGGGGGTGACCAAACTAGCAGAAACATGTTTATTTCTGCTGAAAAACACGTTTTGACACTTTCTGCACACTGGGGTTAAGAGCTGAATGTGTGGGCTCTTCTGAGCCTTTCAGTTACATAGGGATTCTGCAGTCTGAAAAAACACGTTTATTTCGGGCTGAAAAACACGTTTTGAAAAGTGTCCTGTAACTGCCCCATAAGTTACATGGGGTTGACCAAACTTGCAGAAACATGTTTATTTCTGCTGAAAAACACGTTTTGACACTTTCTGCACACTGGGGTTAAGAGCTGAGTGTGTGGGCTCTTCTGAGCCTTTCAGTTACATGGTGATTCTGCAGTCTTAAAAAACGCGTTTATTTCGGGCTGAAAAACACGTTTTGAAATGTGTGCTGTTACTGCCCCATTACTAACATGAGGGTGACCAAACTAGCAGAAACATGTTTATTTCTGCTGAAAAACACGTTTTGACACTTTCTGCACTCTGGGGTTAAGAGCTGAGTGTGTGGGCTCTTCTGAGCCTTGCAGTTACAAAGGGATTCTGCAATCTGAAAAAACGCGTTTATTTCGGGCTGAAAAACACGTTTTGAAAAGTGTCCTGTTACTGCCCCATTACTTACATGGGGGTGACCAAACTTGCAGAAACATGTCTATTTCTGCTGAAAAACATGTTTTGACACTTTCTGCACACTGAGGTTAAGAGCTGAGTGTGTGGGCTCTTCTGAGCCTTGCAGTTACATAGGGATTCTGCAATCTGAAAAAACGCGTTTATTTCGGGCTGAAAAACACGTTTTGAAAAGTGTCCTGTTACTGCCCCATAAGTTACATGGGGTTGACCAAACTTGCAGAAACATGTTTATTTCTGCTGAAAAACACGTTTTGATACTTTCTGCACACTGGGGTTAAGAGCTGAGTGTGTGGGCTCTTCTGAGCCTTGCAGTTACATGGTGATTCTGCAGTCTGAAAAAACGAGTTTATTTCGGGCTGAAAAACACGTTTTGAAAAGTGTCCTGTTACTGCCCCATTACTTACATGAGGGTGACCAAACTAGCAGAAACATGTTTATTTCTGCTGAAAAACACGTTTTGACACTTTCTGCACACTGAGGTTAAGAGCTGAGTGTGTGGGCTCTTCTGAGCCTTGCAGTTACATGGTGATTCTGCAGTCTGAAAAAACGCGTTTATTTCGGGCTGAAAAACACGTTTTGAAAAGTGTCCTGTTACTGCCCCATTACTTACATGGGGGTGACCAAACTAGCAGAAACATGTTTATTTCTGCTGAAAAACACGTTTTGACACTTTCTGCACACTGAGGTTAAGAGCTGAGTGTGTGGGCCTTCTGAGCCTTGCAGTTACATAGGGATTCTGCAATCTGAAAAAACGCGTTTATTTCGGGCTGAAAAACACGTTTTGAAAAGTGACCTGTTACTGCCCCATAAGTTACATGGGGTTGACCAAACTTGCAGAAACATGTTTATTTCTGCTGAAAAACACGTTTTGATACTTTCTGCACACTGGGGCTAAGAGCTGAGTGTGTGGGCTCTTCTGAGCCTTGCAGTTACATGGTGATTCTGCAGTCTGAAAAAACGTGTTTATTTCGGGCTGAAAAACACGTTTTGAAAAGTGTCCTGTTACTGCCCCATTACTTACATGGGGGTGACCAAACTTGCAGAAACATGTCTATTTCTGCTGAAAAACATGTTTTGACACTTTCTGCACACTGAGGTTAAGAGCTGAGTGTGTGGGCTCTTCTGAGCCTTGCAGTTACATAGGGATTCTGCAATCTGAAAAAACGCGTTTATTTCGGGCTGAAAAACACGTTTTGAAAAGTGTCCTGTTACTGCCCCATAAGTTACATGGGGTTGACCAAACTTGCAGAAACATGTTTATTTCTGCTGAAAAACACGTTTTGATACTTTCTGCACACTGGGGTTAAGAGCTGAGTGTGTGGGCTCTTCTGAGCCTTGCAGTTACATGGTGATTCTGCAGTCTGAAAAAACGCGTTTATTTCGGGCTGAAAAACACGTTTTGAAAAGTGTCCTGTTACTGCCCCATTACTTACATGGGGGTGACCAAACTAGCAGAAACATGTTTATTTCTGCTGAAAAACACGTTTTGACACTTTCTGCACACTGGGGTTAAGAGCTGAATGTGTGGGCTCTTCTGAGCCTTTCAGTTACATAGGGATTCTGCAGTCTGAAAAAACACGTTTATTTCGGGCTGAAAAACACGTTTTGAAAAGTGTCCTGTAACTGCCCCATAAGTTACATGGGGTTGACCAAACTTGCAGAAACATGTTTATTTCTGCTGAAAAACACGTTTTGACACTTTCTGCACACTGGGGTTAAGAGCTGAGTGTGTGGGCTCTTCTGAGCCTTTCAGTTACATGGTGATTCTGCAGTCTTAAAAAACGCGTTTATTTCGGGCTGAAAAACACGTTTTGAAATGTGTGCTGTTACTGCCCCATTACTAACATGAGGGTGACCAAACTAGCAGAAACATGTTTATTTCTGCTGAAAAACACGTTTTGACACTTTCTGCACTCTGGGGTTAAGAGCTGAGTGTGTGGGCTCTTCTGAGCCTTGCAGTTACAAAGGGATTCTGCAATCTGAAAAAACGCGTTTATTTCGGGCTGAAAAACACGTTTTGAAAAGTGTCCTGTTACTGCCCCATAAGTTACATGGGGTTCACCAAACTTGCAGAAACATGTTTGTTTCTGCTGAAAAACACGTTTTGATACTTTCTGCACACTGGGGTTAAGAGCTGAGTGTGTGGGCTCTATTGAGCCTTGCAGTTACATGGTGATTCTGTAGACTGAAAAAACGCGTTTATTTCGGACTGAAAAACACGTTTTGAAAAGTGTCCTGTTACTGCCCCATTACTTACATGGGGGTGACCAAACTTGCAGAAACATGTTTATTTCTGCTGAAAAACACGTTTTGACACTTTCTGCACACTGAGGATAAGAGCTGAGTGTGTGGGCTCTTCTGAGCCTTGCAGTTACATAGGGATTCTGCAGTCTGAAAAAACGCGTTTATTTCGGGCTGAAAAACACGTTTTGAAAAGTGTCCTGTAACTGCCCCATAAGTTACATGGGGTTGACCAAACTTGCAGAAACATGTTTATTTCTGCTGAAAAACACGTTTTGACACTTTCTGCACACTGAGGTTAAGAGCTAAGTGTGTGGGCTCTTCTGAGCCTTGCAGTTACAAAGGGATTCTGCAATCTGAAAAAACGCGTTTATTTCGGGCTGAAAAACACGTTTTGAAAAGTGTCCTGTTACTGCCCCATAAGTTATATGGGGTTGACCAAACTTGCAGAAACATGTTTATTTCTGCTGAAAAACACGTTTTGATACTTTCTGCACACTGGGGTTAAGAGCTGAGTGTGTGGGCTCTTCTGAGCCTTGCAGTTACATGGTGATTCTGCAGTCTGAAAAAACGAGTTTATTTCGGGCTGAAAAACACGTTTTGAAAAGTGTCCTGTTACTGCCCCATAAGTTACATGGGGTTGACCAAACTTGCAGAAACATGTTTATTTCTGCTGAAAAACACGTTTTGATACTTTCTGCACACTGGGGTTAAGAGCTGAGTGTGTGGGCTCTTCTGAGCCTTGCAGTTACATGGTGATTCTGCAGTCTGAAAAAACGTGTTTATTTCGGGCTGAAAAACACGTTTTGAAAAGTGTCCTGTTACTGCCCCATAAGTTACATGGGGTTGACCAAACTTGCAGAAACATGTTTATTTCTGCTGAAAAACACGTTTTGATACTTTCTGCACACTGGGGCTAAGAGCTGAGTGTGTGGGCTCTTCTGAGCCTTGCAGTTACATGGTGATTCTGCAGTCTGAAAAAACGTGTTTATTTCGGGCTGAAAAACACGTTTTGAAAAGTGTCCTGTTACTGCCCCATTACTTACATGGGGGTGACCAAACTTGCAGAAACATGTCTATTTCTGCTGAAAAACATGTTTTGACACTTTCTGCACACTGAGGTTAAGAGCTGAGTGTGTGGGCTCTTCTGAGCCTTGCAGTTACATAGGGATTCTGCAATCTGAAAAAACGCGTTTATTTCGGGCTGAAAAACACGTTTTGAAAAGTGTCCTGTTACTGCCCCATAAGTTACATGGGGTTGACCAAACTTGCAGAAACATGTTTATTTCTGCTGAAAAACACGTTTTGATACTTTCTGCACACTGGGGTTAAGAGCTGAGTGTGTGGGCTCTTCTGAGCCTTGCAGTTACATGGTGATTCTGCAGTCTGAAAAAACGCGTTTATTTCGGGCTGAAAAACACGTTTTGAAAAGTGTCCTGTTACTGCCCCATTACTTACATGGGGGTGACCAAACTAGCAGAAACATGTTTATTTCTGCTGAAAAACACGTTTTGACACTTTCTGCACACTGGGGTTAAGAGCTGAATGTGTGGGCTCTTCTGAGCCTTTCAGTTACATAGGGATTCTGCAGTCTGAAAAAACACGTTTATTTCGGGCTGAAAAACACGTTTTGAAAAGTGTCCTGTAACTGCCCCATAAGTTACATGGGGTTGACCAAACTTGCAGAAACATGTTTATTTCTGCTGAAAAACACGTTTTGACACTTTCTGCACACTGGGGTTAAGAGCTGAGTGTGTGGGCTCTTCTGAGCCTTTCAGTTACATGGTGATTCTGCAGTCTTAAAAAACGCGTTTATTTCGGGCTGAAAAACACGTTTTGAAATGTGTGCTGTTACTGCCCCATTACTAACATGAGGGTGACCAAACTAGCAGAAACATGTTTATTTCTGCTGAAAAACACGTTTTGACACTTTCTGCACTCTGGGGTTAAGAGCTGAGTGTGTGGGCTCTTCTGAGCCTTGCAGTTACAAAGGGATTCTGCAATCTGAAAAAACGCGTTTATTTCGGGCTGAAAAACACGTTTTGAAAAGTGTCCTGTTACTGCCCCATAAGTTACATGGGGTTCACCAAACTTGCAGAAACATGTTTGTTTCTGCTGAAAAACACGTTTTGATACTTTCTGCACACTGGGGTTAAGAGCTGAGTGTGTGGGCTCTATTGAGCCTTGCAGTTACATGGTGATTCTGTAGACTGAAAAAACGCGTTTATTTCGGACTGAAAAACACGTTTTGAAAAGTGTCCTGTTACTGCCCCATTACTTACATGGGGGTGACCAAACTTGCAGAAACATGTTTATTTCTGCTGAAAAACACGTTTTGACACTTTCTGCACACTGAGGATAAGAGCTGAGTGTGTGGGCTCTTCTGAGCCTTGCAGTTACATAGGGATTCTGCAGTCTGAAAAAACGCGTTTATTTCGGGCTGAAAAACACGTTTTGAAAAGTGTCCTGTAACTGCCCCATAAGTTACATGGGGTTGACCAAACTTGCAGAAACATGTTTATTTCTGCTGAAAAACACGTTTTGACACTTTCTGCACACTGAGGTTAAGAGCTAAGTGTGTGGGCTCTTCTGAGCCTTGCAGTTACAAAGGGATTCTGCAATCTGAAAAAACGCGTTTATTTCGGGCTGAAAAACACGTTTTGAAAAGTGTCCTGTTACTGCCCCATAAGTTATATGGGGTTGACCAAACTTGCAGAAACATGTTTATTTCTGCTGAAAAACACGTTTTGATACTTTCTGCACACTGGGGTTAAGAGCTGAGTGTGTGGGCTCTTCTGAGCCTTGCAGTTACATGGTGATTCTGCAGTCTGAAAAAACGAGTTTATTTCGGGCTGAAAAACACGTTTTGAAAAGTGTCCTGTAACTGCCCCATAAGTTACATGGGGTTGACCAAACTTGCAGAAACATGTTTATTTCTGCTGAAAAACACGTTTTGACACTTTCTGCACACTGAGGTTAAGAGCTAAGTGTGTGGGCTCTTCTGAGCCTTGCAGTTACAAAGGGATTCTGCAATCTGAAAAAACGCGTTTATTTCGGGCTGAAAAACACGTTTTGAAAAGTGTCCTGTTACTGCCCCATAAGTTATATGGGGTTGACCAAACTTGCAGAAACATGTTTATTTCTGCTGAAAAACACGTTTTGACACTTTCTGCACACTGAGGTTAAGAGCTAAGTGTGTGGGCTCTTCTGAGCCTTGCAGTTACAAAGGGATTCTGCAATCTGAAAAAACGCGTTTATTTCGGGCTGAAAAACACGTTTTGAAAAGTGTCCTGTTACTGCCCCATAAGTTATATGGGGTTGACCAAACTTGCAGAAACATGTTTATTTCTGCTGAAAAACATGTTTTGACACTTTCTGCACACTGGGGTTAAGAGCAGAGTGTGTGGGCTCTTCTGAGCCTTACAGTTACATAGGGATTCAGTTGTCTGAAAAAACGCGTTTATTTCGGGCTGAAAAACACGTTTTGAAAAAAGTGCTGTTACTGCCCCATAACTTACATGGGGTTGACCAAACTTGCAGAAACATGTTTATTTCTGCTGAAAAACACGTTTTGACACTTTCTGCACACTGGGGTTAAGAGCTGAGTGTGTGGGCTCTTCTGAGCTTTGCAGTTACATAGGTATTCAGTTGTCTGAAAAAACGCGTTTATTTCGGGCTGAAAAACACGTTTTGAAAAGTGTACTGTAACTGCCCCATAACTTACATGGGGTTGACCAAACTTGCAGAAACATGTTTATTTCTGCTGAAAAACACGTTTTGACACTTTCTGCACACTGGGGTTAAGAGCAGAGTGTGTGGGCTCCTCTGAGCCTTGCAGTTACATAGGGATTCAGTTGTCTGAAAAAACGCGTTTATTTCGGGCTGAAAAACACGTTTTGAAAAGTGCACTGTAACTGCCCCATAACTTACATGGGGTTGACCAAACTTGCAGAAACATGTTTATTTCTGCTGAAAAACACGTTTTGACATTTTCTGCACACTGGGGTTAAGAGCTGAGTGTGTGGGCTCTTCTGAGCTTTGCAGTTACATAGGGATTCAGTTGTCTGAAAAAACGCGTTTATTTCGGGCTGAAAAACACGTTTTGAAAAGTGTACTGTAACTGCCCCATAACTTACATGGGGTTGACCAAACTTGCAGAAACATGTTTATTTCTGCTGAAAAACACGTTTTGACACTTTCTACACACTGGGGTTAAGAGCAGAGTGTGTGGGCTCTTCTGAGCCTTGCAGTTACATAGGGATTCAGTTGTCTGAGAAAACGCGTTTATTTCGGGCTGAAAAACACGTTTTGAAAAAAGTGCTGTTACTGCCCAATAAGTTACATGGGGGTGACCAAACTTGCAGAAACATGTTTATTTCTGCTGAAAAACATGTTTTGACACTTTCTGCACACTGGGGTTAAGAGCAGAGTGTGTGGGCTCTTCTGAGCCTTGCAGTTACATAGGGATTCAGTTGTCTGAAAAAACGCGTTTATTTCGGGCTGAAAAACACGTTTTGAAAAGTGTACTGTAACTGCCCCATAACTTACATGGGGTTGACCAAACTTGCAGAAACATGTTTATTTCTGCTGAAAAACACGTTTTGACACTTTCTGCACACTGGGGTTAAGAGCAGAGTGTGTGGGCTCTTCTGAGCCTTACAGTTACATAGGGATTCAGTTGTCTGAAAAAACGCGTTTATTTCGGGCTGAAAAACACGTTTTGAAAAAAGTGCTGTTACTGCCCCATAACTTACATGGGGTTGACCAAACTTGCAGAAACATGTTTATTTCTGCTGAAAAACACGTTTTGACACTTTCTGCACACTGGGGTTAAGAGCAGAGTGTGTGGGCTCTTCTGAGCCTTGCAGTTACATAGGGATTCAGTTGTCTGAAAAAACGCGTTTATTTCGGGCTGAAAAACACGTTTTGAAAAGTGTACTGTAACTGCCCCATAACTTACATGGGGTTGACCAAACTTCCAGAAACATGTTTATTTCTGCTGAAAAACACGTTTTGACACTTTCTGCACACTGGGGTTAAGAGCAGAGTGTGTGGGCTCTTCTGAGCCTTGCAGTTACATAGGGATTCAGTTGTCTGAGAAAACGCGTTTATTTCGGGCTGAAAAACACGTTTTGAAAAAAGTGCTGTTACTGCCCAATAAGTTACATGGGGGTGACCAAACTTGCAGAAACATGTTTATTTCTGCTGAAAAACACGTTTTGACACTTTCTGCACACTGGGGTTAAGAGCAGAGTGTGTGGGCTCTTCTGAGCCTTGCAGTTACATAGGGATTCAGTTGTCTGAAAAAACGAGTTTATTTCGGGCTGAAAAACACGTTTTGAAAAGTGTACTGTAACTGCCCCATAACTTACATGGGGTTGACCAAACTTGCAGAAACATGTTTATTTCTGCTGAAAAACACGTTTTGACACTTTCTGCACACTGGGGTTAAGAGCAGAGTGTGTGGGCTGTTCTGAGCCTTGCAGTTACATAGGGATTCAGTTGTCTGAAAAAACGCGTTTATTTCGGGCTGAAAAACACGTTTTGAAAAGTGCACTGTAACTGCCCCATAACTTACATGGGGTTGACCAAACTTGCAGAAACATGTTTATTTCTGCTGAAAAACACGTTTTGACACTTTCTGCACACTGGGGTTAAGAGCAGAGTGTGTGGGCTCTTCTGAGCCTTACAGTTACATAGGGATTCAGTTGTCTGAAAAAACGCGTTTATTTCGGGCTGAAAAACACGTTTTGAAAAAAGTGCTGTTACTGCCCCATAACTTACATGGGGTTGACCAAACTTGCAGAAACATGTTTATTTCTGCTGAAAAACACGTTTTGACACTTTCTGCACACTGGGGTTAAGAGCAGAGTGTGTGGGCTCTTCTGAGCCTTGCAGTTACATAGGGATTCAGTTGTCTGAAAAAACGCGTTTATTTCGGGCTGAAAAACACGTTTTGAAAAGTGTACTGTAACTGCCCCATAACTTACATGGGGTTGACCAAACTTCCAGAAACATGTTTATTTCTGCTGAAAAACACGTTTTGACACTTTCTGCACACTGGGGTTAAGAGCAGAGTGTGTGGGCTCTTCTGAGCCTTGCAGTTACATAGGGATTCAGTTGTCTGAGAAAACGCGTTTATTTCGGGCTGAAAAACACGTTTTGAAAAAAGTGCTGTTACTGCCCAATAAGTTACATGGGGGTGACCAAACTTGCAGAAACATGTTTATTTCTGCTGAAAAACACGTTTTGACACTTTCTGCACACTGGGGTTAAGAGCAGAGTGTGTGGGCTCTTCTGAGCCTTGCAGTTACATAGGGATTCAGTTGTCTGAAAAAACGCGTTTATTTCGGGCTGAAAAACACGTTTTGAAAAGTGTACTGTAACTGCCCCATAACTTACATGGGGTTGACCAAACTTGCAGAAACATGTTTATTTCTGCTGAAAAACACGTTTTGACACTTTCTGCACACTGGGGTTAAGAGCAGAGTGTGTGGGCTCTTCTGAGCCTTGCAGTTACATAGGGATTCAGTTGTCTGAAAAAACGCGTTTATTTCGGGCTGAAAAACACGTTTTGAAAAGTGCACTGTAACTGCCCCATAACTTACATGGGGTTGACCAAACTTGCAGAAACATGTTTATTTCTGCTGAAAAACACGTTTTGACACTTTCTGCACACTGGGGTTAAGAGCAGAGTGTGTGGGCTGTTCTGAGCCTTGCAGTTACATAGGGATTCAGTTGTCTGAAAAAACGCGTTTATTTCGGGCTGAAAAACACGTTTTGAAAAGTGCACTGTAACTGCCCCATAACTTACATGGGGTTGACCAAACTTGCAGAAACATGTTTATTTCTGCTGAAAAACATGTTTTGACACTTTCTGCACACTGGGGTTAAGAGCTGAGTGTGTGGGCTCTTCTGAGCCTTGCAGTTACATAGGGATTCAGTTGTCTGAAAAAACGCGTTTATTTCGGGCTGAAAAACACGTTTTGAAAAGTCTACTGTAACTGCCCCATAACTTACATGGGGTTGACCAAACTTGCAGAAAAATGTTTATTTCTGCTGAAAAACACGTTTTGACACTTTCTGCACACTGGGGTTAAGAGCTGAGTGTGTGGGCTCTTCTGAGCTTTGCAGTTACATAGGTATTCAGTTGTCTGAAAAAACGCGTTTATTTCGGGCTGAAAAACACGTTTTGAAAAGTGTACTGTAACTGCCCCATAACTTACATGGGGTTGACCAAACTTGCAGAAACATGTTTATTTCTGCTGAAAAACACGTTTTGACACTTTCTGCACACTGGGGTTAAGAGCAGAGTGTGTGGGCTCTTCTGAGCCTTACAGTTACATAGGGATTCAGTTGTCTGAAAAAACGCGTTTATTTCGGGCTGAAAAACACGTTTTGAAAAAAGTGCTGTTACTGCCCCATAACTTACATGGGGTTGACCAAACTTGCAGAAACATGTTTATTTCTGCTGAAAAACACGTTTTGACACTTTCTGCACACTGGGGTTAAGAGCTGAGTGTGTGGGCTCTTCTGAGCTTTGCAGTTACATAGGTATTCAGTTGTCTGAAAAAACGCGTTTATTTCGGGCTGAAAAACACGTTTTGAAAAAAGTGCTGTTACTGCCCCATAACTTACATGGGGTTGACCAAACTTGCAGAAACATGTTTATTTCTGCTGAAAAACACGTTTTGACACTTTCTGCACACTGGGGTTAAGAGCTGAGTGTGTGGGCTCTTCTGAGCTTTGCAGTTACATAGGTATTCAGTTGTCTGAAAAAACGCGTTTATTTCGGGCTGAAAAACACGTTTTGAAAAGTGTACTGTAACTGCCCCATAACTTACATGGGGTTGACCAAACTTGCAGAAACATGTTTATTTCTGCTGAAAAACACGTTTTGACACTTTCTGCACACTGGGGTTAAGAGCAGAGTGTGTGGGCTCTTCTGAGCCTTGCAGTTACATAGGGATTCAGTTGTCTGAAAAAACGCGTTTATTTCGGGCTGAAAAACACGTTTTGAAAAGTGCACTGTAACAGCCCCATAACTTACATGGGGTTGACCAAACTTGCAGAAACATGTTTATTTCTGCTGAAAAATACGTTTTGACATTTTCTGCACACTGGGGTTAAGAGCTGAGTGTGTGGGCTCTTCTGAGCTTTGCAGTTACATAGGGATTCAGTTGTCTGAAAAAACGCGTTTATTTCGGGCTGAAAAACACGTTTTGAAAAGTGTACTGTAACTGCCCCATAACTTACATGGGGTTGACCAAACTTGCAGAAACATGTTTATTTCTGCTGAAAAACATGTTTTGACACTTTCTGCACACTGGGGTTAAGAGCTGAGTGTGTGGGCTGTTCTGAGCCTTGCAGTTACATAAGGATTCAGTTGTCTGAAAAAACGCGTTTATTTCGGGCTGAAAAACACGTTTTGAAAAGTGCACTGTAACTGCCCCATAACTTACATGGGGTTGACCAAACTTGCAGAAACATGTTTATTTCTGCTGAAAAACACGTTTTGACATTTTCTGCACACTGGGGTTAAGAGCTGAGTGTGTGGGCTCTTCTGAGCTTTGCAGTTACATAGGGATTCAGTTGTCTGAAAAAACGCGTTTATTTCGGGCTGAAAAACACGTTTTGAAAAGTGTACTGTAACTGCCCCATAACTTACATGGGGTTGACCAAACTTGCAGAAACATGTTTATTTCTGCTGAAAAACACGTTTTGACACTTTCTCCACACTGGGGTTAAGAGCAGAGTGTGTGGGCTCTTCTGAGCCTTGCAGTTACATAGGGATTCAGTTGTCTGAAAAAACGCGTTTATTTCGGGCTGAAAAACACGTTTTGAAAAGTGTACTGTAACTGCCCCATAACTTACATGGGGTTGACCAAACTTGCAGAAACATGTTTATTTCTGCTGAAAAACACGTTTTGATACTTTCTGCACACTGGGGTTAAGAGCTGAGTGTGTGGGCTCTTCTGAGCCTTGCAGTTACATGGTGATTCTGCAGTCTGAAAAAACGCGTTTATTTCGGGCTGAAAAACACGTTTTGAAAAGTGTCCTGTTACTGCCCCATTACTTACATGGGGGTGACCAAACTAGCAGAAACATGTTTATTTCTGCTGAAAAACACGTTTTGACACTTTCTGCACACTGGGGTTAAGAGCTGAATGTGTGGGCTCTTCTGAGCCTTTCAGTTACATAGGGATTCTGCAGTCTGAAAAAACACGTTTATTTCGGGCTGAAAAACACGTTTTGAAAAGTGTCCTGTAACTGCCCCATAAGTTACATGGGGTTGACCAAACTTGCAGAAACATGTTTATTTCTGCTGAAAAACACGTTTTGACACTTTCTGCACACTGGGGTTAAGAGCTGAGTGTGTGGGCTCTTCTGAGCCTTTCAGTTACATGGTGATTCTGCAGTCTTAAAAAACGCGTTTATTTCGGGCTGAAAAACACGTTTTGAAATGTGTGCTGTTACTGCCCCATTACTAACATGAGGGTGACCAAACTAGCAGAAACATGTTTATTTCTGCTGAAAAACACGTTTTGACACTTTCTGCACTCTGGGGTTAAGAGCTGAGTGTGTGGGCTCTTCTGAGCCTTGCAGTTACAAAGGGATTCTGCAATCTGAAAAAACGCGTTTATTTCGGGCTGAAAAACACGTTTTGAAAAGTGTCCTGTTACTGCCCCATAAGTTACATGGGGTTCACCAAACTTGCAGAAACATGTTTGTTTCTGCTGAAAAACACGTTTTGATACTTTCTGCACACTGGGGTTAAGAGCTGAGTGTGTGGGCTCTATTGAGCCTTGCAGTTACATGGTGATTCTGTAGACTGAAAAAACGCGTTTATTTCGGACTGAAAAACACGTTTTGAAAAGTGTCCTGTTACTGCCCCATTACTTACATGGGGGTGACCAAACTTGCAGAAACATGTTTATTTCTGCTGAAAAACACGTTTTGACACTTTCTGCACACTGAGGATAAGAGCTGAGTGTGTGGGCTCTTCTGAGCCTTGCAGTTACATAGGGATTCTGCAGTCTGAAAAAACGCGTTTATTTCGGGCTGAAAAACACGTTTTGAAAAGTGTCCTGTAACTGCCCCATAAGTTACATGGGGTTGACCAAACTTGCAGAAACATGTTTATTTCTGCTGAAAAACACGTTTTGACACTTTCTGCACACTGAGGTTAAGAGCTAAGTGTGTGGGCTCTTCTGAGCCTTGCAGTTACAAAGGGATTCTGCAATCTGAAAAAACGCGTTTATTTCGGGCTGAAAAACACGTTTTGAAAAGTGTCCTGTTACTGCCCCATAAGTTATATGGGGTTGACCAAACTTGCAGAAACATGTTTATTTCTGCTGAAAAACACGTTTTGATACTTTCTGCACACTGGGGTTAAGAGCTGAGTGTGTGGGCTCTTCTGAGCCTTGCAGTTACATGGTGATTCTGCAGTCTGAAAAAACGAGTTTATTTCGGGCTGAAAAACACGTTTTGAAAAGTGTCCTGTTACTGCCCCATAAGTTACATGGGGTTGACCAAACTTGCAGAAACATGTTTATTTCTGCTGAAAAACACGTTTTGATACTTTCTGCACACTGGGGTTAAGAGCTGAGTGTGTGGGCTCTTCTGAGCCTTGCAGTTACATGGTGATTCTGCAGTCTGAAAAAACGTGTTTATTTCGGGCTGAAAAACACGTTTTGAAAAGTGTCCTGTTACTGCCCCATAAGTTACATGGGGTTGACCAAACTTGCAGAAACATGTTTATTTCTGCTGAAAAACACGTTTTGATACTTTCTGCACACTGGGGCTAAGAGCTGAGTGTGTGGGCTCTTCTGAGCCTTGCAGTTACATGGTGATTCTGCAGTCTGAAAAAACGTGTTTATTTCGGGCTGAAAAACACGTTTTGAAAAGTGTCCTGTTACTGCCCCATTACTTACATGGGGGTGACCAAACTTGCAGAAACATGTCTATTTCTGCTGAAAAACATGTTTTGACACTTTCTGCACACTGAGGTTAAGAGCTGAGTGTGTGGGCTCTTCTGAGCCTTGCAGTTACATAGGGATTCTGCAATCTGAAAAAACGCGTTTATTTCGGGCTGAAAAACACGTTTTGAAAAGTGTCCTGTTACTGCCCCATAAGTTACATGGGGTTGACCAAACTTGCAGAAACATGTTTATTTCTGCTGAAAAACACGTTTTGATACTTTCTGCACACTGGGGTTAAGAGCTGAGTGTGTGGGCTCTTCTGAGCCTTGCAGTTACATGGTGATTCTGCAGTCTGAAAAAACGCGTTTATTTCGGGCTGAAAAACACGTTTTGAAAAGTGTCCTGTTACTGCCCCATTACTTACATGGGGGTGACCAAACTAGCAGAAACATGTTTATTTCTGCTGAAAAACACGTTTTGACACTTTCTGCACACTGGGGTTAAGAGCTGAATGTGTGGGCTCTTCTGAGCCTTTCAGTTACATAGGGATTCTGCAGTCTGAAAAAACACGTTTATTTCGGGCTGAAAAACACGTTTTGAAAAGTGTCCTGTAACTGCCCCATAAGTTACATGGGGTTGACCAAACTTGCAGAAACATGTTTATTTCTGCTGAAAAACACGTTTTGACACTTTCTGCACACTGGGGTTAAGAGCTGAGTGTGTGGGCTCTTCTGAGCCTTTCAGTTACATGGTGATTCTGCAGTCTTAAAAAACGCGTTTATTTCGGGCTGAAAAACACGTTTTGAAATGTGTGCTGTTACTGCCCCATTACTAACATGAGGGTGACCAAACTAGCAGAAACATGTTTATTTCTGCTGAAAAACACGTTTTGACACTTTCTGCACTCTGGGGTTAAGAGCTGAGTGTGTGGGCTCTTCTGAGCCTTGCAGTTACAAAGGGATTCTGCAATCTGAAAAAACGCGTTTATTTCGGGCTGAAAAACACGTTTTGAAAAGTGTCCTGTTACTGCCCCATAAGTTACATGGGGTTCACCAAACTTGCAGAAACATGTTTGTTTCTGCTGAAAAACACGTTTTGATACTTTCTGCACACTGGGGTTAAGAGCTGAGTGTGTGGGCTCTATTGAGCCTTGCAGTTACATGGTGATTCTGTAGACTGAAAAAACGCGTTTATTTCGGACTGAAAAACACGTTTTGAAAAGTGTCCTGTTACTGCCCCATTACTTACATGGGGGTGACCAAACTTGCAGAAACATGTTTATTTCTGCTGAAAAACACGTTTTGACACTTTCTGCACACTGAGGATAAGAGCTGAGTGTGTGGGCTCTTCTGAGCCTTGCAGTTACATAGGGATTCTGCAGTCTGAAAAAACGCGTTTATTTCGGGCTGAAAAACACGTTTTGAAAAGTGTCCTGTAACTGCCCCATAAGTTACATGGGGTTGACCAAACTTGCAGAAACATGTTTATTTCTGCTGAAAAACACGTTTTGACACTTTCTGCACACTGAGGTTAAGAGCTAAGTGTGTGGGCTCTTCTGAGCCTTGCAGTTACAAAGGGATTCTGCAATCTGAAAAAACGCGTTTATTTCGGGCTGAAAAACACGTTTTGAAAAGTGTCCTGTTACTGCCCCATAAGTTATATGGGGTTGACCAAACTTGCAGAAACATGTTTATTTCTGCTGAAAAACACGTTTTGATACTTTCTGCACACTGGGGTTAAGAGCTGAGTGTGTGGGCTCTTCTGAGCCTTGCAGTTACATGGTGATTCTGCAGTCTGAAAAAACGAGTTTATTTCGGGCTGAAAAACACGTTTTGAAAAGTGTCCTGTAACTGCCCCATAAGTTACATGGGGTTGACCAAACTTGCAGAAACATGTTTATTTCTGCTGAAAAACACGTTTTGACACTTTCTGCACACTGAGGTTAAGAGCTAAGTGTGTGGGCTCTTCTGAGCCTTGCAGTTACAAAGGGATTCTGCAATCTGAAAAAACGCGTTTATTTCGGGCTGAAAAACACGTTTTGAAAAGTGTCCTGTTACTGCCCCATAAGTTATATGGGGTTGACCAAACTTGCAGAAACATGTTTATTTCTGCTGAAAAACACGTTTTGACACTTTCTGCACACTGAGGTTAAGAGCTAAGTGTGTGGGCTCTTCTGAGCCTTGCAGTTACAAAGGGATTCTGCAATCTGAAAAAACGCGTTTATTTCGGGCTGAAAAACACGTTTTGAAAAGTGTCCTGTTACTGCCCCATAAGTTATATGGGGTTGACCAAACTTGCAGAAACATGTTTATTTCTGCTGAAAAACATGTTTTGACACTTTCTGCACACTGGGGTTAAGAGCAGAGTGTGTGGGCTCTTCTGAGCCTTACAGTTACATAGGGATTCAGTTGTCTGAAAAAACGCGTTTATTTCGGGCTGAAAAACACGTTTTGAAAAAAGTGCTGTTACTGCCCCATAACTTACATGGGGTTGACCAAACTTGCAGAAACATGTTTATTTCTGCTGAAAAACACGTTTTGACACTTTCTGCACACTGGGGTTAAGAGCTGAGTGTGTGGGCTCTTCTGAGCTTTGCAGTTACATAGGTATTCAGTTGTCTGAAAAAACGCGTTTATTTCGGGCTGAAAAACACGTTTTGAAAAGTGTACTGTAACTGCCCCATAACTTACATGGGGTTGACCAAACTTGCAGAAACATGTTTATTTCTGCTGAAAAACACGTTTTGACACTTTCTGCACACTGGGGTTAAGAGCAGAGTGTGTGGGCTCCTCTGAGCCTTGCAGTTACATAGGGATTCAGTTGTCTGAAAAAACGCGTTTATTTCGGGCTGAAAAACACGTTTTGAAAAGTGCACTGTAACTGCCCCATAACTTACATGGGGTTGACCAAACTTGCAGAAACATGTTTATTTCTGCTGAAAAACACGTTTTGACATTTTCTGCACACTGGGGTTAAGAGCTGAGTGTGTGGGCTCTTCTGAGCTTTGCAGTTACATAGGGATTCAGTTGTCTGAAAAAACGCGTTTATTTCGGGCTGAAAAACACGTTTTGAAAAGTGTACTGTAACTGCCCCATAACTTACATGGGGTTGACCAAACTTGCAGAAACATGTTTATTTCTGCTGAAAAACACGTTTTGACACTTTCTACACACTGGGGTTAAGAGCAGAGTGTGTGGGCTCTTCTGAGCCTTGCAGTTACATAGGGATTCAGTTGTCTGAGAAAACGCGTTTATTTCGGGCTGAAAAACACGTTTTGAAAAAAGTGCTGTTACTGCCCAATAAGTTACATGGGGGTGACCAAACTTGCAGAAACATGTTTATTTCTGCTGAAAAACATGTTTTGACACTTTCTGCACACTGGGGTTAAGAGCAGAGTGTGTGGGCTCTTCTGAGCCTTGCAGTTACATAGGGATTCAGTTGTCTGAAAAAACGCGTTTATTTCGGGCTGAAAAACACGTTTTGAAAAGTGTACTGTAACTGCCCCATAACTTACATGGGGTTGACCAAACTTGCAGAAACATGTTTATTTCTGCTGAAAAACACGTTTTGACACTTTCTGCACACTGGGGTTAAGAGCAGAGTGTGTGGGCTCTTCTGAGCCTTACAGTTACATAGGGATTCAGTTGTCTGAAAAAACGCGTTTATTTCGGGCTGAAAAACACGTTTTGAAAAAAGTGCTGTTACTGCCCCATAACTTACATGGGGTTGACCAAACTTGCAGAAACATGTTTATTTCTGCTGAAAAACACGTTTTGACACTTTCTGCACACTGGGGTTAAGAGCAGAGTGTGTGGGCTCTTCTGAGCCTTGCAGTTACATAGGGATTCAGTTGTCTGAAAAAACGCGTTTATTTCGGGCTGAAAAACACGTTTTGAAAAGTGTACTGTAACTGCCCCATAACTTACATGGGGTTGACCAAACTTCCAGAAACATGTTTATTTCTGCTGAAAAACACGTTTTGACACTTTCTGCACACTGGGGTTAAGAGCAGAGTGTGTGGGCTCTTCTGAGCCTTGCAGTTACATAGGGATTCAGTTGTCTGAGAAAACGCGTTTATTTCGGGCTGAAAAACACGTTTTGAAAAAAGTGCTGTTACTGCCCAATAAGTTACATGGGGGTGACCAAACTTGCAGAAACATGTTTATTTCTGCTGAAAAACACGTTTTGACACTTTCTGCACACTGGGGTTAAGAGCAGAGTGTGTGGGCTCTTCTGAGCCTTGCAGTTACATAGGGATTCAGTTGTCTGAAAAAACGAGTTTATTTCGGGCTGAAAAACACGTTTTGAAAAGTGTACTGTAACTGCCCCATAACTTACATGGGGTTGACCAAACTTGCAGAAACATGTTTATTTCTGCTGAAAAACACGTTTTGACACTTTCTGCACACTGGGGTTAAGAGCAGAGTGTGTGGGCTGTTCTGAGCCTTGCAGTTACATAGGGATTCAGTTGTCTGAAAAAACGCGTTTATTTCGGGCTGAAAAACACGTTTTGAAAAGTGCACTGTAACTGCCCCATAACTTACATGGGGTTGACCAAACTTGCAGAAACATGTTTATTTCTGCTGAAAAACACGTTTTGACACTTTCTGCACACTGGGGTTAAGAGCAGAGTGTGTGGGCTCTTCTGAGCCTTACAGTTACATAGGGATTCAGTTGTCTGAAAAAACGCGTTTATTTCGGGCTGAAAAACACGTTTTGAAAAAAGTGCTGTTACTGCCCCATAACTTACATGGGGTTGACCAAACTTGCAGAAACATGTTTATTTCTGCTGAAAAACACGTTTTGACACTTTCTGCACACTGGGGTTAAGAGCAGAGTGTGTGGGCTCTTCTGAGCCTTGCAGTTACATAGGGATTCAGTTGTCTGAAAAAACGCGTTTATTTCGGGCTGAAAAACACGTTTTGAAAAGTGTACTGTAACTGCCCCATAACTTACATGGGGTTGACCAAACTTCCAGAAACATGTTTATTTCTGCTGAAAAACACGTTTTGACACTTTCTGCACACTGGGGTTAAGAGCAGAGTGTGTGGGCTCTTCTGAGCCTTGCAGTTACATAGGGATTCAGTTGTCTGAGAAAACGCGTTTATTTCGGGCTGAAAAACACGTTTTGAAAAAAGTGCTGTTACTGCCCAATAAGTTACATGGGGGTGACCAAACTTGCAGAAACATGTTTATTTCTGCTGAAAAACACGTTTTGACACTTTCTGCACACTGGGGTTAAGAGCAGAGTGTGTGGGCTCTTCTGAGCCTTGCAGTTACATAGGGATTCAGTTGTCTGAAAAAACGCGTTTATTTCGGGCTGAAAAACACGTTTTGAAAAGTGTACTGTAACTGCCCCATAACTTACATGGGGTTGACCAAACTTGCAGAAACATGTTTATTTCTGCTGAAAAACACGTTTTGACACTTTCTGCACACTGGGGTTAAGAGCAGAGTGTGTGGGCTCTTCTGAGCCTTGCAGTTACATAGGGATTCAGTTGTCTGAAAAAACGCGTTTATTTCGGGCTGAAAAACACGTTTTGAAAAGTGCACTGTAACTGCCCCATAACTTACATGGGGTTGACCAAACTTGCAGAAACATGTTTATTTCTGCTGAAAAACACGTTTTGACACTTTCTGCACACTGGGGTTAAGAGCAGAGTGTGTGGGCTGTTCTGAGCCTTGCAGTTACATAGGGATTCAGTTGTCTGAAAAAACGCGTTTATTTCGGGCTGAAAAACACGTTTTGAAAAGTGCACTGTAACTGCCCCATAACTTACATGGGGTTGACCAAACTTGCAGAAACATGTTTATTTCTGCTGAAAAACATGTTTTGACACTTTCTGCACACTGGGGTTAAGAGCTGAGTGTGTGGGCTCTTCTGAGCCTTGCAGTTACATAGGGATTCAGTTGTCTGAAAAAACGCGTTTATTTCGGGCTGAAAAACACGTTTTGAAAAGTCTACTGTAACTGCCCCATAACTTACATGGGGTTGACCAAACTTGCAGAAAAATGTTTATTTCTGCTGAAAAACACGTTTTGACACTTTCTGCACACTGGGGTTAAGAGCTGAGTGTGTGGGCTCTTCTGAGCTTTGCAGTTACATAGGTATTCAGTTGTCTGAAAAAACGCGTTTATTTCGGGCTGAAAAACACGTTTTGAAAAGTGTACTGTAACTGCCCCATAACTTACATGGGGTTGACCAAACTTGCAGAAACATGTTTATTTCTGCTGAAAAACACGTTTTGACACTTTCTGCACACTGGGGTTAAGAGCAGAGTGTGTGGGCTCTTCTGAGCCTTACAGTTACATAGGGATTCAGTTGTCTGAAAAAACGCGTTTATTTCGGGCTGAAAAACACGTTTTGAAAAAAGTGCTGTTACTGCCCCATAACTTACATGGGGTTGACCAAACTTGCAGAAACATGTTTATTTCTGCTGAAAAACACGTTTTGACACTTTCTGCACACTGGGGTTAAGAGCTGAGTGTGTGGGCTCTTCTGAGCTTTGCAGTTACATAGGTATTCAGTTGTCTGAAAAAACGCGTTTATTTCGGGCTGAAAAACACGTTTTGAAAAAAGTGCTGTTACTGCCCCATAACTTACATGGGGTTGACCAAACTTGCAGAAACATGTTTATTTCTGCTGAAAAACACGTTTTGACACTTTCTGCACACTGGGGTTAAGAGCTGAGTGTGTGGGCTCTTCTGAGCTTTGCAGTTACATAGGTATTCAGTTGTCTGAAAAAACGCGTTTATTTCGGGCTGAAAAACACGTTTTGAAAAGTGTACTGTAACTGCCCCATAACTTACATGGGGTTGACCAAACTTGCAGAAACATGTTTATTTCTGCTGAAAAACACGTTTTGACACTTTCTGCACACTGGGGTTAAGAGCAGAGTGTGTGGGCTCTTCTGAGCCTTGCAGTTACATAGGGATTCAGTTGTCTGAAAAAACGCGTTTATTTCGGGCTGAAAAACACGTTTTGAAAAGTGCACTGTAACAGCCCCATAACTTACATGGGGTTGACCAAACTTGCAGAAACATGTTTATTTCTGCTGAAAAATACGTTTTGACATTTTCTGCACACTGGGGTTAAGAGCTGAGTGTGTGGGCTCTTCTGAGCTTTGCAGTTACATAGGGATTCAGTTGTCTGAAAAAACGCGTTTATTTCGGGCTGAAAAACACGTTTTGAAAAGTGTACTGTAACTGCCCCATAACTTACATGGGGTTGACCAAACTTGCAGAAACATGTTTATTTCTGCTGAAAAACATGTTTTGACACTTTCTGCACACTGGGGTTAAGAGCTGAGTGTGTGGGCTGTTCTGAGCCTTGCAGTTACATAAGGATTCAGTTGTCTGAAAAAACGCGTTTATTTCGGGCTGAAAAACACGTTTTGAAAAGTGCACTGTAACTGCCCCATAACTTACATGGGGTTGACCAAACTTGCAGAAACATGTTTATTTCTGCTGAAAAACACGTTTTGACATTTTCTGCACACTGGGGTTAAGAGCTGAGTGTGTGGGCTCTTCTGAGCTTTGCAGTTACATAGGGATTCAGTTGTCTGAAAAAACGCGTTTATTTCGGGCTGAAAAACACGTTTTGAAAAGTGTACTGTAACTGCCCCATAACTTACATGGGGTTGACCAAACTTGCAGAAACATGTTTATTTCTGCTGAAAAACACGTTTTGACACTTTCTCCACACTGGGGTTAAGAGCAGAGTGTGTGGGCTCTTCTGAGCCTTGCAGTTACATAGGGATTCAGTTGTCTGAAAAAACGCGTTTATTTCGGGCTGAAAAACACGTTTTGAAAAGTGTACTGTAACTGCCCCATAACTTACATGGGGTTGACCAAACTTGCAGAAACATGTTTATTTCTGCTGAAAAACACGTTTTGACACTTTCTGCACACTGGGGTTAAGAACTGAGTGTGTGGGCTCTTCTGAGCTTTGCAGTTACATAGGTATTCAGTTGTCTGAAAAAACGCGTTTATTTCGTGCTGAAAAACACGTTTTGAAAAGTGTACTGTAACTGCCCCATAACTTACATGGGGTTGACCAAACTTGCAGAAACATGTTTATTTCTGCTGAAAAACACGTTTTGACACTTTCTGCACACTGGGGTTAAGAGCAGAGTGTGTGGGCTCTTCTGAGCCTTACAGTTACATAGGGATTCAGTTGTCTGAAAAAACGCGTTTATTTCGGGCTGAAAAACACGTTTTGAAAAAAGTGCTGTTACTGCCCCATAACTTACATGGGGTTGACCAAACTTGCAGAAACATGTTTATTTCTGCTGAAAAACACGTTTTGACATTTTCTGCACACTGGGGTTAAGAACTAAGTGTGTGGGCTCTTCTGAGCTTTGCAGTTACATAGGTATTCAGTTGTCTGAAAAAACGCGTTTATTTCGGGCTGAAAAACACGTTTTGAAAAAAGTGCTGTTACTGCCCCATAACTTACATGGGGTTGACCAAACTTGCAGAAACATGTTTATTTCTGCTGAAAAACACGTTTTGACACTTTCTGCACACTGGGGTTAAGAGCAGAGTGTGTGGGCTCTTCTGAGCCTTACAGTTACATAGGGATTCAGTTGTCTGAAAAAACGCGTTTATTTCGGGCTGAAAAACACGTTTTGAAAAGTGTACTGTAACTGCCCCATAACTTACATGGGGTTGACCAAACTTCCAGAAACATGTTTATTTCTGCTGAAAAACACGTTTTGACACTTTCTGCACACTGGGGTTAAGAGCAGAGTGTGTGGGCTCTTCTGAGCCTTGCAGTTACATAGGGATTCAGTTGTCTGAGAAAACGCGTTTATTTCGGGCTGAAAAACACGTTTTGAAAAAAGTGCTGTTACTGCCCAATAAGTTACATGGGGGTGACCAAACTTGCAGAAACATGTTTATTTCTGCTGAAAAACACGTTTTGACACTTTCTGCACACTGGGGTTAAGAGCAGAGTGTGTGGGCTCTTCTGAGCCTTGCAGTTACATAGGGATTCAGTTGTCTGAAAAAACGCGTTTATTTCGGGCTGAAAAACACGTTTTGAAAAGTGTACTGTAACTGCCCCATAACTTACATGGGGTTGACCAAACTTGCAGAAACATGTTTATTTCTGCTGAAAAACACGTTTTGACACTTTCTGCACACTGGGGTTAAGAGCAGAGTGTGTGGGCTCTTCTGAGCCTTGCAGTTACATAGGGATTCAGTTGTCTGAAAAAACGCGTTTATTTCGGGCTGAAAAACACGTTTTGAAAAGTGCACTGTAACTGCCCCATAACTTACATGGGGTTGACCAAACTTGCAGAAACATGTTTATTTCTGCTGAAAAACACGTTTTGACACTTTCTGCACACTGGGGTTAAGAGCAGAGTGTGTGGGCTGTTCTGAGCCTTGCAGTTACATAGGGATTCAGTTGTCTGAAAAAACGCGTTTATTTCGGGCTGAAAAACACGTTTTGAAAAGTGCACTGTAACTGCCCCATAACTTACATGGGGTTGACCAAACTTGCAGAAACATGTTTATTTCTGCTGAAAAACATGTTTTGACACTTTCTGCACACTGGGGTTAAGAGCTGAGTGTGTGGGCTCTTCTGAGCCTTGCAGTTACATAGGGATTCAGTTGTCTGAAAAAACGCGTTTATTTCGGGCTGAAAAACACGTTTTGAAAAGTCTACTGTAACTGCCCCATAACTTACATGGGGTTGACCAAACTTGCAGAAACATGTTTATTTCTGCTGAAAAACACGTTTTGACACTTTCTGCACACTGGGGTTAAGAGCTGAGTGTGTGGGCTCTTCTGAGCTTTGCAGTTACATAGGTATTCAGTTGTCTGAAAAAACGCGTTTATTTCGGGCTGAAAAACACGTTTTGAAAAGTGTACTGTAACTGTCCCATAACTTACATGGGGTTGACCAAACTTGCAGAAACATGTTTATTTCTGCTGAAAAACACGTTTTGACACTTTCTGCACACTGGGGTTAAGAGCAGAGTGTGTGGGCTCTTCTGAGCCTTACAGTTACATAGGGATTCAGTTGTCTGAAAAAACGCGTTTATTTCGGGCTGAAAAACACGTTTTGAAAAAAGTGCTGTTACTGCCCCATAACTTACATGGGGTTGACCAAACTTGCAGAAACATGTTTATTTCTGCTGAAAAACACGTTTTGACACTTTCTGCACACTGGGGTTAAGAGCTGAGTGTGTGGGCTCTTCTGAGCTTTGCAGTTACATAGGTATTCAGTTGTCTGAAAAAACGCGTTTATTTCGGGCTGAAAAACACGTTTTGAAAAGTGTACTGTAACTGCCCCATAACTTACATGGGGTTGACCAAACTTGCAGAAACATGTTTATTTCTGCTGAAAAACACGTTTTGACACTTTCTGCACACTGGGGTTAAGAGCAGAGTGTGTGGGCTCTTCTGAGCCTTGCAGTTACATAGGGATTCAGTTGTCTGAAAAAACGCGTTTATTTCGGGCTGAAAAACACGTTTTGAAAAGTGCACTGTAACAGCCCCATAACTTACATGGGGTTGACCAAACTTGCAGAAACATGTTTATTTCTGCTGAAAAATACGTTTTGACATTTTCTGCACACTGGGGTTAAGAGCTGAGTGTGTGGGCTCTTCTGAGCTTTGCAGTTACATAGGGATTCAGTTGTCTGAAAAAACGCGTTTATTTCGGGCTGAAAAACACGTTTTGAAAAGTGTACTGTAACTGCCCCATAACTTACATGGGGTTGACCAAACTTGCAGAAACATGTTTATTTCTGCTGAAAAACATGTTTTGACACTTTCTGCACACTGGGGTTAAGAGCTGAGTGTGTGGGCTGTTCTGAGCCTTGCAGTTACATAAGGATTCAGTTGTCTGAAAAAACGCGTTTATTTCGGGCTGAAAAACACGTTTTGAAAAGTGCACTGTAACTGCCCCATAACTTACATGGGGTTGACCAAACTTGCAGAAACATGTTTATTTCTGCTGAAAAACACGTTTTGACATTTTCTGCACACTGGGGTTAAGAGCTGAGTGTGTGGGCTCTTCTGAGCTTTGCAGTTACATAGGGATTCAGTTGTCTGAAAAAACGCGTTTATTTCGGGCTGAAAAACACGTTTTGAAAAGTGTACTGTAACTGCCCCATAACTTACATGGGGTTGACCAAACTTGCAGAAACATGTTTATTTCTGCTGAAAAACACGTTTTGACACTTTCTGCACACTGGGGTTAAGAGCAGAGTGTGTGGGCTCTTCTGAGCCTTGCAGTTACATAGGGATTCAGTTGTCTGAAAAAACGCGTTTATTTCGGGCTGAAAAACACGTTTTGAAAAGTGTACTGTAACTGCCCCATAACTTACATGGGGTTGACCAAACTTGCAGAAACATGTTTATTTCTGCTGAAAAACACGTTTTGACACTTTCTGCACACTGGGGTTAAGAACTGAGTGTGTGGGCTCTTCTGAGCTTTGCAGTTACATAGGTATTCAGTTGTCTGAAAAAACGCGTTTATTTCGTGCTGAAAAACACGTTTTGAAAAGTGTACTGTAACTGCCCCATAACTTACATGGGGTTGACCAAACTTGCAGAAACATGTTTATTTCTGCTGAAAAACACGTTTTGACACTATCTGCACACTGGGGTTAAGAGCAGAGTGTGTGGGCTCTTCTGAGCCTTACAGTTACATAGGGATTCAGTTGTCTGAAAAAACGCGTTTATTTCGGGCTGAAAAACACGTTTTGAAAAAAGTGCTGTTACTGCCCCATAACTTACATGGGGTTGACCAAACTTGCAGAAACATGTTTATTTCTGCTGAAAAACACGTTTTGACATTTTCTGCACACTGGGGTTAAGAACTAAGTGTGTGGGCTCTTCTGAGCTTTGCAGTTACATAGGTATTCAGTTGTCTGAAAAAACGCGTTTATTTCGGGCTGAAAAACACGTTTTGAAAAAAGTGCTGTTACTGCCCCATAACTTACATGGGGTTGACCAAACTTGCAGAAACATGTTTATTTCTGCTGAAAAACACGTTTTGACACTTTCTGCACACTGGGGTTAAGAGCAGAGTGTGTGGGCTCTTCTGAGCCTTACAGTTACATAGGGATTCAGTTGTCTGAAAAAACGCGTTTATTTCGGGCTGAAAAACACGTTTTGAAAAGTGTACTGTAACTGCCCCATAACTTACATGGGGTTGACCAAACTTCCAGAAACATGTTTATTTCTGCTGAAAAACACGTTTTGACACTTTCTGCACACTGGGGTTAAGAGCAGAGTGTGTGGGCTCTTCTGAGCCTTGCAGTTACATAGGGATTCAGTTGTCTGAGAAAACGCGTTTATTTCGGGCTGAAAAACACGTTTTGAAAAAAGTGCTGTTACTGCCCAATAAGTTACATGGGGGTGACCAAACTTGCAGAAACATGTTTATTTCTGCTGAAAAACACGTTTTGACACTTTCTGCACACTGGGGTTAAGAGCAGAGTGTGTGGGCTCTTCTGAGCCTTGCAGTTACATAGGGATTCAGTTGTCTGAAAAAACGCGTTTATTTCGGGCTGAAAAACACGTTTTGAAAAGTGCACTGTAACTGCCCCATAACTTACATGGGGTTGACCAAACTTGCAGAAACATGTTTATTTCTGCTGAAAAACACGTTTTGACACTTTCTGCACACTGGGGTTAAGAGCAGAGTGTGTGGGCTGTTCTGAGCCTTGCAGTTACATAGGGATTCAGTTGTCTGAAAAAACGCGTTTATTTCGGGCTGAAAAACACGTTTTGAAAAGTGCACTGTAACTGCCCCATAACTTACATGGGGTTGACCAAACTTGCAGAAACATGTTTATTTCTGCTGAAAAACATGTTTTGACACTTTCTGCACACTGGGGTTAAGAGCTGAGTGTGTGGGCTCTTCTGAGCCTTGCAGTTACATAGGGATTCAGTTGTCTGAAAAAACGCGTTTATTTCGGGCTGAAAAACACGTTTTGAAAAGTCTACTGTAACTGCCCCATAACTTACATGGGGTTGACCAAACTTGCAGAAACATGTTTATTTCTGCTGAAAAACACGTTTTGACACTTTCTGCACACTGGGGTTAAGAGCTGAGTGTGTGGGCTCTTCTGAGCTTTGCAGTTACATAGGTATTCAGTTGTCTGAAAAAACGCGTTTATTTCGGGCTGAAAAACACGTTTTGAAAAGTGTACTGTAACTGCCCCATAACTTACATGGGGTTGACCAAACTTGCAGAAACATGTTTATTTCTGCTGAAAAACACGTTTTGACACTTTCTGCACACTGGGGTTAAGAGCAGAGTGTGTGGGCTCTTCTGAGCCTTACAGTTACATAGGGATTCAGTTGTCTGAAAAAACGCGTTTATTTCGGGCTGAAAAACACGTTTTGAAAAAAGTGCTGTTACTGCCCCATAACTTACATGGGGTTGACCAAACTTGCAGAAACATGTTTATTTCTGCTGAAAAACACGTTTTGACACTTTCTGCACACTGGGGTTAAGAGCTGAGTGTGTGGGCTCTTCTGAGCTTTGCAGTTACATAGGTATTCAGTTGTCTGAAAAAACGCGTTTATTTCGGGCTGAAAAACACGTTTTGAAAAAAGTGCTGTTACTGCCCCATAACTTACATGGGGTTGACCAAACTTGCAGAAACATGTTTATTTCTGCTGAAAAACACGTTTTGACACTTTCTGCACACTGGGGTTAAGAGCTGAGTGTGTGGGCTCTTCTGAGCTTTGCAGTTACATAGGTATTCAGTTGTCTGAAAAAACGCGTTTATTTCGGGCTGAAAAACACGTTTTGAAAAGTGTACTGTAACTGCCCCATAACTTACATGGGGTTGACCAAACTTGCAGAAACATGTTTATTTCTGCTGAAAAACACGTTTTGACACTTTCTGCACACTGGGGTTAAGAGCAGAGTGTGTGGGCTCTTCTGAGCCTTGCAGTTACATAGGGATTCAGTTGTCTGAAAAAACGCGTTTATTTCGGGCTGAAAAACACGTTTTGAAAAGTGCACTGTAACAGCCCCATAACTTACATGGGGTTGACCAAACTTCCAGAAACATGTTTATTTCTGCTGAAAAACACGTTTTGACACTTTCTGCACACTGGGGTTAAGAGCAGAGTGTGTGGGCTCTTCTGAGCCTTGCAGTTACATAGGGATTCAGTTGTCTGAGAAAACGCGTTTATTTCGGGCTGAAAAACACGTTTTGAAAAAAGTGCTGTTACTGCCCAATAAGTTACATGGGGGTGACCAAACTTGCAGAAACATGTTTATTTCTGCTGAAAAACACGTTTTGACACTTTCTGCACACTGGGGTTAAGAGCAGAGTGTGTGGGCTCTTCTGAGCCTTGCAGTTACATAGGGATTCAGTTGTCTGAAAAAACGCGTTTATTTCGGGCTGAAAAACACGTTTTGAAAAGTGTACTGTAACTGCCCCATAACTTACATGGGGTTGACCAAACTTGCAGAAACATGTTTATTTCTGCTGAAAAACACGTTTTGACACTTTCTGCACACTGGGGTTAAGAGCAGAGTGTGTGGGCTCTTCTGAGCCTTGCAGTTACATAGGGATTCAGTTGTCTGAAAAAACGCGTTTATTTCGGGCTGAAAAACACGTTTTGAAAAGTGCACTGTAACTGCCCCATAACTTACATGGGGTTGACCAAACTTGCAGAAACATGTTTATTTCTGCTGAAAAACACGTTTTGACACTTTCTGCACACTGGGGTTAAGAGCAGAGTGTGTGGGCTGTTCTGAGCCTTGCAGTTACATAGGGATTCAGTTGTCTGAAAAAACGCGTTTATTTCGGGCTGAAAAACACGTTTTGAAAAGTGCACTGTAACTGCCCCATAACTTACATGGGGTTGACCAAACTTGCAGAAACATGTTTATTTCTGCTGAAAAACATGTTTTGACACTTTCTGCACACTGGGGTTAAGAGCTGAGTGTGTGGGCTCTTCTGAGCCTTGCAGTTACATAGGGATTCAGTTGTCTGAAAAAACGCGTTTATTTCGGGCTGAAAAACACGTTTTGAAAAGTCTACTGTAACTGCCCCATAACTTACATGGGGTTGACCAAACTTGCAGAAACATGTTTATTTCTGCTGAAAAACATGTTTTGACACTTTCTGCACACTGGGGTTAAGAGCTGAGTGTGTGGGCTCTTCTGAGCTTTGCAGTTACATAGGTATTCAGTTGTCTGAAAAAACGCGTTTATTTCGGGCTGAAAAACACGTTTTGAAAAGTGTACTGTACCTGCCCCATAACTTACATGGGGTTGACCAAACTTGCAGAAACATGTTTATTTCTGCTGAAAAACACGTTTTGACACTTTCTGCACACTGGGGTTAAGAGCAGAGTGTGTGGGCTCTTCTGAGCCTTACAGTTACATAGGGATTCAGTTGTCTGAAAAAACGCGTTTATTTCGGGCTGAAAAACACGTTTTGAAAAAAGTGCTGTTACTGCCCCATAACTTACATGGGGTTGACCAAACTTGCAGAAACATGTTTATTTCTGCTGAAAAACACGTTTTGACACTTTCTGCACACTGGGGTTAAGAGCTGAGTGTGTGGGCTCTTCTGAGCTTTGCAGTTACATAGGTATTCAGTTGTCTGAAAAAACGCGTTTATTTCGGGCTGAAAAACACGTTTTGAAAAAAGTGCTGTTACTGCCCCATAACTTACATGGGGTTGACCAAACTTGCAGAAACATGTTTATTTCTGCTGAAAAACACGTTTTGACACTTTCTGCACACTGGGGTTAAGAGCTGAGTGTGTGGGCTCTTCTGAGCTTTGCAGTTACATAGGTATTCAGTTGTCTGAAAAAACGCGTTTATTTCGGGCTGAAAAACACGTTTTGAAAAGTGTACTGTAACTGCCCCATAACTTACATGGGGTTGACCAAACTTGCAGAAACATGTTTATTTCTGCTGAAAAACACGTTTTGACACTTTCTGCACACTGGGGTTAAGAGCAGAGTGTGTGGGCTCTTCTGAGCCTTGCAGTTACATAGGGATTCAGTTGTCTGAAAAAACGCGTTTATTTCGGGCTGAAAAACACGTTTTGAAAAGTGCACTGTAACAGCCCCATAACTTACATGGGGTTGACCAAACTTGCAGAAACATGTTTATTTCTGCTGAAAAATACGTTTTGACATTTTCTGCACACTGGGGTTAAGAGCTGAGTGTGTGGGCTCTTCTGAGCTTTGCAGTTACATAGGGATTCAGTTGTCTGAAAAAACGCGTTTATTTCGGGCTGAAAAACACGTTTTGAAAAGTGTACTGTAACTGCCCCATAACTTACATGGGGTTGACCAAACTTGCAGAAACATGTTTATTTCTGCTGAAAAACATGTTTTGACACTTTCTGCACACTGGGGTTAAGAGCTGAGTGTGTGGGCTGTTCTGAGCCTTGCAGTTACATAAGGATTCAGTTGTCTGAAAAAACGCGTTTATTTCGGGCTGAAAAACACGTTTTGAAAAGTGCACTGTAACTGCCCCATAACTTACATGGGGTTGACCAAACTTGCAGAAACATGTTTATTTCTGCTGAAAAACACGTTTTGACATTTTCTGCACACTGGGGTTAAGAGCTGAGTGTGTGGGCTCTTCTGAGCTTTGCAGTTACATAGGGATTCAGTTGTCTGAAAAAACGCGTTTATTTCGGGCTGAAAAACACGTTTTGAAAAGTGTACTGTAACTGCCCCATAACTTACATGGGGTTGACCAAACTTGCAGAAACATGTTTATTTCTGCTGAAAAACACGTTTTGACACTTTCTGCACACTGGGGTTAAGAGCAGAGTGTGTGGGCTCTTCTGAGCCTTGCAGTTACATAGGGATTCAGTTGTCTGAAAAAACGCGTTTATTTCGGGCTGAAAAACACGTTTTGAAAAGTGTACTGTAACTGCCCCATAACTTACATGGGGTTGACCAAACTTGCAGAAACATGTTTATTTCTGCTGAAAAACACGTTTTGACACTTTCTGCACACTGGGGTTAAGAGCTGAGTGTGTGGGCTCTTCTGAGCTTTGCAGTTACATAGGTATTCAGTTGTCTGAAAAAACGCGTTTATTTCGTGCTGAAAAACACGTTTTGAAAAGTGTACTGTAACTGCCCCATAACTTACATGGGGTTGACCAAACTTGCAGAAACATGTTTATTTCTGCTGAAAAACACGTTTTGACACTTTCTGCACACTGGGGTTAAGAGCAGAGTGTGTGGGCTCTTCTGAGCCTTACAGTTACATAGGGATTCAGTTGTCTGAAAAAACGCGTTTATTTCGGGCTGAAAAACACGTTTTGAAAAAAGTGCTGTTACTGCCCCATAACTTACATGGGGTTGACCAAACTTGCAGAAACATGTTTATTTCTGCTGAAAAACACGTTTTGACATTTTCTGCACACTGGGGTTAAGAACTAAGTGTGTGGGCTCTTCTGAGCTTTGCAGTTACATAGGTATTCAGTTGTCTGAAAAAACGCGTTTATTTCGGGCTGAAAAACACGTTTTGAAAAAAGTGCTGTTACTGCCCCATAACTTACATGGGGTTGACCAAACTTGCAGAAACATGTTTATTTCTGCTGAAAAACACGTTTTGACACTTTCTGCACACTGGGGTTAAGAGCAGAGTGTGTGGGCTCTTCTGAGCCTTACAGTTACATAGGGATTCAGTTGTCTGAAAAAACGCGTTTATTTCGGGCTGAAAAACACGTTTTGAAAAAAGTGCTGTTACTGCCCCATAACTTACATGGGGTTGACCAAACTTGCAGAAACATGTTTATTTCTGCTGAAAAACACGTTTTGACATTTTCTGCACACTGGGGTTAAGAGCAGAGTGTGTGGGCTGTTCTGAGCCTTGCAGTTACATAGGGATTCAGTTGTCTGAAAAAACGCGTTTATTTCGGGCTGAAAAACACGTTTTGAAAAGTGCACTGTAACTGCCCCATAACTTACATGGGGTTGACCAAACTTGCAGAAACATGTTTATTTCTGCTGAAAAACACGTTTTGACACTTTCTGCACACTGGGGTTAAGAGCAGAGTGTGTGGGCTCTTCTGAGCCTTGCAGTTACATAGGGATTCAGTTGTCTGAAAAAACGCGTTTATTTCGGGCTGAAAAACACGTTTTGAAAAGTGCACTGTAACAGCCCCATAACTTACATGGGGTTGACCAAACTTGCAGAAACATGTTTATTTCTGCTGAAAAATACGTTTTGACATTTTCTGCACACTGGGGTTAAGAGCTGAGTGTGTGGGCTCTTCTGAGCTATGCAGTTACATAGGGATTCAGTTGTCTGAAAAAACGCGTTTATTTCGGGCTGAAAAACACGTTTTGAAAAGTGCACTGTAACTGCCCCATAACTTACATGGGGTTGACCAAACTTGCAGAAACATGTTTATTTCTGCTGAAAAACACGTTTTGACACTTTCTGCACACTGGGGTTAAGAGCAGAGTGTGTGGGCTGTTCTGAGCCTTGCAGTTACATAGGGATTCAGTTGTCTGAAAAAACGCGTTTATTTCGGGCTGAAAAACACGTTTTGAAAAGTGCACTGTAACTGCCCCATAACTTACAAGGGGTTGACCAAACTTGCAGAAACATGTTTATTTCTGCTGAAAAACATGTTTTGACACTTTCTGCACACTGGGGTTAAGAGCTGAGTGTGTGGGCTCTTCTGAGCCTTGCAGTTACATAGGGATTCAGTTGTCTGAAAAAACGCGTTTATTTCGGGCTGAAAAACACGTTTTGAAAAGTCTACTGTAACTGCCCCATAACTTACATGGGGTTGACCAAACTTGCAGAAACATGTTTATTTCTGCTGAAAAACACGTTTTGACACTTTCTGCACACTGTGGTTAAGAGCTGAGTGTGTGGGCTCTTCTGAGCTTTGCAGTTACATAGGTATTCAGTTGTCTGAAAAAACGCGTTTATTTCGGGCTGAAAAACACGTTTTGAAAAGTGTACTGTAACTGCCCCATAACTTACATGGGGTTGACCAAACTTGCAGAAACATGTTTATTTCTGCTGAAAAACACGTTTTGACACTTTCTGCACACTGGGGTTAAGAGCAGAGTGTGTGGGCTCTTCTGAGCCTTACAGTTACATAGGGATTCAGTTGTCTGAAAAAACGCGTTTATTTCGGGCTGAAAAACACGTTTTGAAAAAAGTGCTGTTACTGCCCCATAACTTACATGGGGTTGACCAAACTTGCAGAAACATGTTTATTTCTGCTGAAAAACACGTTTTGACACTTTCTGCACACTGGGGTTAAGAGCAGAGTGTGTGGGCTCCTCTGAGCCTTGCAGTTACATAGGGATTCAGTTGTCTGAAAAAACGCGTTTATTTCGGGCTGAAAAACACGTTTTGAAAAGTGCACTGTAACTGCCCCATAACTTACATGGGGTTGACCAAACTTGCAGAAACATGTTTATTTCTGCTGAAAAACACGTTTTGACATTTTCTGCACACTGGGGTTAAGAGCTGAGTGTGTGGGCTCTTCTGAGCTTTGCAGTTACATAGGGATTCAGTTGTCTGAAAAAACGCGTTTATTTCGGGCTGAAAAACACGTTTTGAAAAGTGTACTGTAACTGCCCCATAACTTACATGGGGTTGACCAAACTTGCAGAAACATGTTTATTTCTGCTGAAAAACACGTTTTGACACTTTCTGCACACTGGGGTTAAGAGCAGAGTGTGTGGGCTCCTCTGAGCCTTGCAGTTACATAGGGATTCAGTTGTCTGAAAAAACGCGTTTATTTCGGGCTGAAAAACACGTTTTGAAAAGTGCACTGTAACTGCCCCATAACTTACATGGGGTTGACCAAACTTGCAGAAACATGTTTATTTCTGCTGAAAAACACGTTTTGACATTTTCTGCACACTGGGGTTAAGAGCTGAGTGTGTGGGCTCTTCTGAGCTTTGCAGTTACATAGGGATTCAGTTGTCTGAAAAAACGCGTTTATTTCGGGCTGAAAAACACGTTTTGAAAAGTGTACTGTAACTGCCCCATAACTTACATGGGGTTGACCAAACTTGCAGAAACATGTTTATTTCTGCTGAAAAACACGTTTTGACACTTTCTACACACTGGGGTTAAGAGCAGAGTGTGTGGGCTCTTCTGAGCCTTGCAGTTACATAGGGATTCAGTTGTCTGAGAAAACGCGTTTATTTCGGGCTGAAAAACACGTTTTGAAAAAAGTGCTGTTACTGCCCAATAAGTTACATGGGGGTGACCAAACTTGCAGAAACATGTTTATTTCTGCTGAAAAACATGTTTTGACACTTTCTGCACACTGGGGTTAAGAGCAGAGTGTGTGGGCTCTTCTGAGCCTTGCAGTTACATAGGGATTCAGTTGTCTGAAAAAACGCGTTTATTTCGGGCTGAAAAACACGTTTTGAAAAGTGTACTGTAACTGCCCCATAACTTACATGGGGTTGACCAAACTTGCAGAAACATGTTTATTTCTGCTGAAAAACACGTTTTGACACTTTCTGCACACTGGGGTTAAGAGCAGAGTGTGTGGGCTCTTCTGAGCCTTACAGTTACATAGGGATTCAGTTGTCTGAAAAAACGCGTTTATTTCGGGCTGAAAAACACGTTTTGAAAAAAGTGCTGTTACTGCCCCATAACTTACATGGGGTTGACCAAACTTGCAGAAACATGTTTATTTCTGCTGAAAAACACGTTTTGACACTTTCTGCACACTGGGGTTAAGAGCAGAGTGTGTGGGCTCTTCTGAGCCTTGCAGTTACATAGGGATTCAGTTGTCTGAAAAAACGCGTTTATTTCGGGCTGAAAAACACGTTTTGAAAAGTGTACTGTAACTGCCCCATAACTTACATGGGGTTGACCAAACTTCCAGAAACATGTTTATTTCTGCTGAAAAACACGTTTTGACACTTTCTGCACACTGGGGTTAAGAGCAGAGTGTGTGGGCTCTTCTGAGCCTTGCAGTTACATAGGGATTCAGTTGTCTGAGAAAACGCGTTTATTTCGGGCTGAAAAACACGTTTTGAAAAAAGTGCTGTTACTGCCCAATAAGTTACATGGGGGTGACCAAACTTGCAGAAACATGTTTATTTCTGCTGAAAAACACGTTTTGACACTTTCTGCACACTGGGGTTAAGAGCAGAGTGTGTGGGCTCTTCTGAGCCTTGCAGTTACATAGGGATTCAGTTGTCTGAAAAAACGCGTTTATTTCGGGCTGAAAAACACGTTTTGAAAAGTGTACTGTAACTGCCCCATAACTTACATGGGGTTGACCAAACTTGCAGAAACATGTTTATTTCTGCTGAAAAACACGTTTTGACACTTTCTGCACACTGGGGTTAAGAGCAGAGTGTGTGGGCTCTTCTGAGCCTTGCAGTTACATAGGGATTCAGTTGTCTGAAAAAACGCGTTTATTTCGGGCTGAAAAACACGTTTTGAAAAGTGCACTGTAACTGCCCCATAACTTACATGGGGTTGACCAAACTTGCAGAAACATGTTTATTTCTGCTGAAAAACACGTTTTGACACTTTCTGCACACTGGGGTTAAGAGCAGAGTGTGTGGGCTGTTCTGAGCCTTGCAGTTACATAGGGATTCAGTTGTCTGAAAAAACGCGTTTATTTCGGGCTGAAAAACACGTTTTGAAAAGTGCACTGTAACTGCCCCATAACTTACATGGGGTTGACCAAACTTGCAGAAACATGTTTATTTCTGCTGAAAAACATGTTTTGACACTTTCTGCACACTGGGGTTAAGAGCTGAGTGTGTGGGCTCTTCTGAGCCTTGCAGTTACATAGGGATTCAGTTGTCTGAAAAAACGCGTTTATTTCGGGCTGAAAAACACGTTTTGAAAAAAGTGCTGTTACTGCCCCATAACTTACATGGGGTTGACCAAACTTGCAGAAACATGTTTATTTCTGCTGAAAAACACGTTTTGACACTTTCTGCACACTGGGGTTAAGAGCTGAGTGTGTGGGCTCTTCTGAGCTTTGCAGTTACATAGGTATTCAGTTGTCTGAAAAAACGCGTTTATTTCGGGCTGAAAAACACGTTTTGAAAAGTGTACTGTAACTGCCCCATAACTTACATGGGGTTGACCAAACTTGCAGAAACATGTTTATTTCTGCTGAAAAACACGTTTTGACACTTTCTGCACACTGGGGTTAAGAGCAGAGTGTGTGGGCTCTTCTGAGCCTTACAGTTACATAGGGATTCAGTTGTCTGAAAAAACGCGTTTATTTCGGGCTGAAAAACACGTTTTGAAAAAAGTGCTGTTACTGCCCCATAACTTACATGGGGTTGACCAAACTTGCAGAAACATGTTTATTTCTGCTGAAAAACACGTTTTGACACTTTCTGCACACTGGGGTTAAGAGCTGAGTGTGTGGGCTCTTCTGAGCTTTGCAGTTACATAGGTATTCAGTTGTCTGAAAAAACGCGTTTATTTCGGGCTGAAAAACACGTTTTGAAAAGTGTACTGTAACTGCCCCATAACTTACATGGGGTTGACCAAACTTGCAGAAACATGTTTATTTCTGCTGAAAAACACGTTTTGACACTTTCTGCACACTGGGGTTAAGAGCAGAGTGTGTGGGCTCCTCTGAGCCTTGCAGTTACATAGGGATTCAGTTGTCTGAAAAAACGCGTTTATTTCGGGCTGAAAAACACGTTTTGAAAAGTGCACTGTAACTGCCCCATAACTTACATGGGGTTGACCAAACTTGCAGAAACATGTTTATTTCTGCTGAAAAACACGTTTTGACATTTTCTGCACACTGGGGTTAAGAGCTGAGTGTGTGGGCTCTTCTGAGCTTTGCAGTTACATAGGGATTCAGTTGTCTGAAAAAACGCGTTTATTTCGGGCTGAAAAACACGTTTTGAAAAGTGTACTGTAACTGCCCCATAACTTACATGGGGTTGACCAAACTTGCAGAAACATGTTTATTTCTGCTGAAAAACACGTTTTGACACTTTCTACACACTGGGGTTAAGAGCAGAGTGTGTGGGCTCTTCTGAGCCTTGCAGTTACATAGGGATTCAGTTGTCTGAGAAAACGCGTTTATTTCGGGCTGAAAAACACGTTTTGAAAAAAGTGCTGTTACTGCCCAATAAGTTACATGGGGGTGACCAAACTTGCAGAAACATGTTTATTTCTGCTGAAAAACATGTTTTGACACTTTCTGCACACTGGGGTTAAGAGCAGAGTGTGTGGGCTCTTCTGAGCCTTGCAGTTACATAGGGATTCAGTTGTCTGAAAAAACGCGTTTATTTCGGGCTGAAAAACACGTTTTGAAAAGTCTACTGTAACTGCCCCATAACTTACATGGGGTTGACCAAACTTGCAGAAACATGTTTATTTCTGCTGAAAAACACGTTTTGACACTTTCTGCACACTGGGGTTAAGAGCAGAGTGTGTGGGCTCTTCTGAGCCTTGCAGTTACATAGGGATTCAGTTGTCTGAAAAAACGCGTTTATTTCGGGCTGAAAAACACGTTTTGAAAAGTGTACTGTAACTGCCCCATAACTTACATGGGGTTGACCAAACTTCCAGAAACATGTTTATTTCTGCTGAAAAACACGTTTTGACACTTTCTGCACACTGGGGTTAAGAGCAGAGTGTGTGGGCTCTTCTGAGCCTTGCAGTTACATAGGGATTCAGTTGTCTGAGAAAACGCGTTTATTTCGGGCTGAAAAACACGTTTTGAAAAAAGTGCTGTTACTGCCCAATAAGTTACATGGGGGTGACCAAACTTGCAGAAACATGTTTATTTCTGCTGAAAAACACGTTTTGACACTTTCTGCACACTGGGGTTAAGAGCAGAGTGTGTGGGCTCTTCTGAGCCTTGCAGTTACATAGGGATTCAGTTGTCTGAAAAAACGCGTTTATTTCGGGCTGAAAAACACGTTTTGAAAAGTGTACTGTAACTGCCCCATAACTTACATGGGGTTGACCAAACTTGCAGAAACATGTTTATTTCTGCTGAAAAACACGTTTTGACACTTTCTGCACACTGGGGTTAAGAGCAGAGTGTGTGGGCTCTTCTGAGCCTTGCAGTTACATAGGGATTCAGTTGTCTGAAAAAACGCGTTTATTTCGGGCTGAAAAACACGTTTTGAAAAGTGCACTGTAACTGCCCCATAACTTACATGGGGTTGACCAAACTTGCAGAAACATGTTTATTTCTGCTGAAAAACACGTTTTGACACTTTCTGCACACTGGGGTTAAGAGCAGAGTGTGTGGGCTGTTCTGAGCCTTGCAGTTACATAGGGATTCAGTTGTCTGAAAAAACGCGTTTATTTCGGGCTGAAAAACACGTTTTGAAAAGTGCACTGTAACTGCCCCATAACTTACATGGGGTTGACCAAACTTGCAGAAACATGTTTATTTCTGCTGAAAAACATGTTTTGACACTTTCTGCACACTGGGGTTAAGAGCTGAGTGTGTGGGCTCTTCTGAGCCTTGCAGTTACATAGGGATTCAGTTGTCTGAAAAAACGCGTTTATTTCGGGCTGAAAAACACGTTTTGAAAAAAGTGCTGTTACTGCCCCATAACTTACATGGGGTTGACCAAACTTGCAGAAACATGTTTATTTCTGCTGAAAAACACGTTTTGACACTTTCTGCACACTGGGGTTAAGAGCTGAGTGTGTGGGCTCTTCTGAGCTTTGCAGTTACATAGGTATTCAGTTGTCTGAAAAAACGCGTTTATTTCGGGCTGAAAAACACGTTTTGAAAAGTGTACTGTAACTGCCCCATAACTTACATGGGGTTGACCAAACTTGCAGAAACATGTTTATTTCTGCTGAAAAACACGTTTTGACACTTTCTGCACACTGGGGTTAAGAGCAGAGTGTGTGGGCTCTTCTGAGCCTTACAGTTACATAGGGATTCAGTTGTCTGAAAAAACGCGTTTATTTCGGGCTGAAAAACACGTTTTGAAAAAAGTGCTGTTACTGCCCCATAACTTACATGGGGTTGACCAAACTTGCAGAAACATGTTTATTTCTGCTGAAAAACACGTTTTGACACTTTCTGCACACTGGGGTTAAGAGCTGAGTGTGTGGGCTCTTCTGAGCTTTGCAGTTACATAGGTATTCAGTTGTCTGAAAAAACGCGTTTATTTCGGGCTGAAAAACACGTTTTGAAAAGTGTACTGTAACTGCCCCATAACTTACATGGGGTTGACCAAACTTGCAGAAACATGTTTATTTCTGCTGAAAAACACGTTTTGACACTTTCTGCACACTGGGGTTAAGAGCAGAGTGTGTGGGCTCCTCTGAGCCTTGCAGTTACATAGGGATTCAGTTGTCTGAAAAAACGCGTTTATTTCGGGCTGAAAAACACGTTTTGAAAAGTGCACTGTAACTGCCCCATAACTTACATGGGGTTGACCAAACTTGCAGAAACATGTTTATTTCTGCTGAAAAACACGTTTTGACATTTTCTGCACACTGGGGTTAAGAGCTGAGTGTGTGGGCTCTTCTGAGCTTTGCAGTTACATAGGGATTCAGTTGTCTGAAAAAACGCGTTTATTTCGGGCTGAAAAACACGTTTTGAAAAGTGTACTGTAACTGCCCCATAACTTACATGGGGTTGACCAAACTTGCAGAAACATGTTTATTTCTGCTGAAAAACACGTTTTGACACTTTCTACACACTGGGGTTAAGAGCAGAGTGTGTGGGCTCTTCTGAGCCTTGCAGTTACATAGGGATTCAGTTGTCTGAGAAAACGCGTTTATTTCGGGCTGAAAAACACGTTTTGAAAAAAGTGCTGTTACTGCCCAATAAGTTACATGGGGGTGACCAAACTTGCAGAAACATGTTTATTTCTGCTGAAAAACATGTTTTGACACTTTCTGCACACTGGGGTTAAGAGCAGAGTGTGTGGGCTCTTCTGAGCCTTGCAGTTACATAGGGATTCAGTTGTCTGAAAAAACGCGTTTATTTCGGGCTGAAAAACACGTTTTGAAAAGTCTACTGTAACTGCCCCATAACTTACATGGGGTTGACCAAACTTGCAGAAACATGTTTATTTCTGCTGAAAAACACGTTTTGACACTTTCTGCACACTGGGGTTAAGAGCTGAGTGTGTGGGCTCTTCTGAGCTTTGCAGTTACATAGGTATTCAGTTGTCTGAAAAAACGCGTTTATTTCGGGCTGAAAAACACGTTTTGAAAAGTGTACTGTAACTGCCCCATAACTTACATGGGGTTGACCAAACTTGCAGAAACATGTTTATTTCTGCTGAAAAACACGTTTTGACACTTTCTGCACACTGGGGTTAAGAGCAGAGTGTGTGGGCTCTTCTGAGCCTTACAGTTACATAGGGATTCAGTTGTCTGAAAAAACGCGTTTATTTCGGGCTGAAAAACACGTTTTGAAAAAAGTGCTGTTACTGCCCCATAACTTACATGGGGTTGACCAAACTTGCAGAAACATGTTTATTTCTGCTGAAAAACACGTTTTGACACTTTCTGCACACTGGGGTTAAGAGCAGAGTGTGTGGGCTCTTCTGAGCCTTGCAGTTACATAGGGATTCAGTTGTCTGAAAAAACGCGTTTATTTCGGGCTGAAAAACACGTTTTGAAAAGTGTACTGTAACTGCCCCATAACTTACATGGGGTTGACCAAACTTCCAGAAACATGTTTATTTCTGCTGAAAAACACGTTTTGACACTTTCTGCACACTGGGGTTAAGAGCAGAGTGTGTGGGCTCTTCTGAGCCTTGCAGTTACATAGGGATTCAGTTGTCTGAGAAAACGCGTTTATTTCGGGCTGAAAAACACGTTTTGAAAAAAGTGCTGTTACTGCCCAATAAGTTACATGGGGGTGACCAAACTTGCAGAAACATGTTTATTTCTGCTGAAAAACACGTTTTGACACTTTCTGCACACTGGGGTTAAGAGCAGAGTGTGTGGGCTCTTCTGAGCCTTGCAGTTACATAGGGATTCAGTTGTCTGAAAAAACGCGTTTATTTCGGGCTGAAAAACACGTTTTGAAAAGTGTACTGTAACTGCCCCATAACTTACATGGGGTTGACCAAACTTGCAGAAACATGTTTATTTCTGCTGAAAAACACGTTTTGACACTTTCTGCACACTGGGGTTAAGAGCTGAGTGTGTGGGCTCTTCTGAGCTTTGCAGTTACATAGGTATTCAGTTGTCTGAAAAAACACGTTTATTTCGGGCTGAAAAACACGTTTTGAAAAGTGCACTGTAACTGCCCCATAACTTACATGGGGTTGACCAAACTTGCAGAAACATGTTTATTTCTGCTGAAAAACACGTTTTGACACTTTCTGCACACTGGGGTTAAGAGCAGAGTGTGTGGGCTCTTCTGAGCCTTGCAGTTACATAGGGATTCAGTTGTCTGAAAAAACGCGTTTATTTCGGGCTGAAAAACACGTTTTGAAAAAAGTGCTGTTACTGCCCCATAACTTACATGGGGTTGACCAAACTTGCAGAAACATGTTTATTTCTGCTGAAAAACATGTTTTGACACTTTCTGCACACTGGGGTTAAGAGCTGAGTGTGTGGGCTGTTCTGAGCCTTGCAGTTACATAGGGATTCAGTTGTCTGAAAAAACGCGTTTATTTCGGGCTGAAAAACACGTTTTGAAAAGTGCACTGTAACTGCCCCATAACTTACATGGGGTTGACCAAACTTGCAGAAACGTTTATTTCTGCTGAAAAACACGTTTTGACATTTTCTGCACACTGGGGTTAAGAGCTGAGTGTGTGGGCTCTTCTGAGCTTTGCAGTTACATAGGGATTCAGTTGTCTGAAAAAACGCGTTTATTTCGGGCTGAAAAACACGTTTTGAAAAGTGTACTGTAACTGCCCCATAACTTACATGGGGTTGACCAAACTTGCAGAAACATGTTTATTTCTGCTGAAAAACACGTTTTGACACTTTCTGCACACTGGGGTTAAGAGCAGAGTGTGTGGGCTCTTCTGAGCCTTGCAGTTACATAGGGATTCAGTTGTCTGAAAAAACGCGTTTATTTCGGGCTGAAAAACACGTTTTGAAAAGTGTACTGTAACTGCCCCATAACTTCCATGGGGTTGACCAAACTTGCAGAAACATGTTTATTTCTGCTGAAAAACACGTTTTGACACTTTCTGCAAACTGGGGTTAAGAGCTGAGTGTGTGGGCTCTTCTGAGCTTTGCAGTTACATAGGTATTCAGTTGTCTGAAAAAACGCGTTTATTTCGGGCTGAAAAACACGTTTTGAAAAGTGTACTGTAACTGCCCCATAACTTACATGGGGTTGACCAAACTTGCAGAAACATGTTTATTTCTGCTGAAAAACACGTTTTGACACTTTCTGCACACTGGGGTTAAGAGCAGAGTGTGTGGGCTCTTCTGAGCCTTACAGTTACATAGGGATTCAGTTGTCTGAAAAAACGCGTTTATTTCGGGCTGAAAAACACGTTTTGAAAAAAGTGCTGTTACTGCCCCATAACTTACATGGGGTTGACCAAACTTGCAGAAACATGTTTATTTCTGCTGAAAAACACGTTTTGACACTTTCTGCACACTGGGGTTAAGAGCTGAGTGTGTGGGCTCTTCTGAGCTTTGCAGTTACATAGGTATTCAGATGTCTGAAAAAACGCGTTTATTTCGGGCTGAAAAACACGTTTTGAAAAGTGTACTGTAACTGCCCCATAACTTACATGGGGTTGACCAAACTTGCAGAAACATGTTTATTTCTGCTGAAAAACACGTTTTGACACTTTCTGCACACTGGGGTTAAGAGCAGAGTGTGTGGGCTCTTCTGAGCCTTGCAGTTACATAGGGATTCAGTTGTCTGAAAAAACGCGTTTATTTCGGGTTGAAAAACACGTTTTGAAAAAAGTGCTGTTACTGCCCCATAACTTACATGGGGTTGACCAAACTTGCAGAAACATGTTTATTTCTGCTGAAAAACATGTTTTGACACTTTCTGCACACTGGGGTTAAGAGCTGAGTGTGTGGGCTGTTCTGAGCCTTGCAGTTACATAGGGATTCAGTTGTCTGAAAAAACGCGTTTATTTCGGGCTGAAAAACACGTTTTGAAAAGTGTACTGTAACTGCCCCATAACTTACATGGGGTTGACCAAACTTGCAGAAACATGTTTATTTCTGCTGAAAAACACGTTTTGACACTTTCTGCACACTGGGGTTAAGAGCAGAGTGTGTGGGCTCTTCTGAGCTTTGCAGTTACATAGGTATTCAGTTGTCTGAAAAAACGCGTTTATTTCGGGCTGAAAAACACGTTTTGAAAAGTGCACTGTAACTGCCCCATAACTTACATGGGGTTGACCAAACTTGCAGAAACATGTTTATTTCTGCTGAAAAATACGTTTTGACATTTTCTGCACACTGGGGTTAAGAGCTGAGTGTGTGGGCTCTTCTGAGCTTTGCAGTTACATAGGGATTCAGTTGTCTGAAAAAACGCGTTTATTTCGGGCTGAAAAACACGTTTTGAAAAGTGTACTGTAACTGCCCCATAACTTACATGGGGTTGAACAAACTTGCAGAAACATGTTTATTTCTGCTGAAAAACACGTTTTGACACTTTCTGCACACTGGGGTTAAGAGCAGAGTGTGTGGGCTCTTCTGAGCCTTGCAGTTACATAGGGATTCAGTTGTCTGAAAAAACGCGTTTATTTCGGGCTGAAAAACACGTTTTGAAAAGTGTACTGTAACTGCCCCATAACTTACATGGGGTTGACCAAACTTGCAGAAACATGTTTATTTCTGCTGAAAAACACGTTTTGACACTTTCTGCACACTGGGGTTAAGAACTGAGTGTGTGGGCTCTTCTGAGCTTTGCAGTTACATAGGTATTCAGTTGTCTGAAAAAACGCGTTTATTTCGTGCTGAAAAACACGTTTTGAAAAGTGTACTGTAACTGCCCCATAACTTACATGGGGTTGACCAAACTTGCAGAAACATGTTTATTTCTGCTGAAAAACACGTTTTGACACTTTCTGCACACTGGGGTTAAGAGCAGAGTGTGTGGGCTCTTCTGAGCCTTACAGTTACATAGGGATTCAGTTGTCTGAAAAAACGCGTTTATTTCGGGCTGAAAAACACGTTTTGAAAAAAGTGCTGTTACTGCCCCATAACTTACATGGGGTTGACCAAACTTGCAGAAACATGTTTATTTCTGCTGAAAAACACGTTTTGACATTTTCTGCACACTGGGGTTAAGAGCAGAGTGTGTGGGCTCTTCTGAGCCTTACAGTTACATAGGGATTCAGTTGTCTGAAAAAACGCGTTTATTTCGGGCTGAAAAACACGTTTTGAAAAAAGTGCTGTTACTGCCCCATAACTTACATGGGGTTGACCAAACTTGCAGAAACATGTTTATTTCTGCTGAAAAACACGTTTTGACACTTTCTGCACACTGGGGTTAAGAGCAGAGTGTGTGGGCTGTTCTGAGCCTTGCAGTTACATAGGGATTCAGTTGTCTGAAAAAACGCGTTTATTTCGGGCTGAAAAACACGTTTTGAAAAGTGCACTGTAACTGCCCCATAACTTACATGGGGTTGACCAAACTTGCAGAAACATGTTTATTTCTGCTGAAAAACACGTTTTGACACTTTCTGCACACTGGGGTTAAGAGCAGAGTGTGTGGGCTCTTCTGAGCCTTGCAGTTACATAGGGATTCAGTTGTCTGAAAAAACGCGTTTATTTCGGGCTGAAAAACACGTTTTGAAAAGTGCACTGTAACAGCCCCATAACTTACATGGGGTTGACCAAACTTGCAGAAACATGTTTATTTCTGCTGAAAAATACGTTTTGACATTTTCTGCACACTGGGGTTAAGAGCTGAGTGTGTGGGCTCTTCTGAGCTATGCAGTTACATAGGGATTCAGTTGTCTGAAAAAACGCGTTTATTTCGGGCTGAAAAACACGTTTTGAAAAGTGTACTGTAACTGCCCCATAACTTACATGGGGTTGACCAAACTTCCAGAAACATGTTTATTTCTGCTGAAAAACACGTTTTGACACTTTCTACACACTGGGGTTAAGAGCAGAGTGTGTGGGCTCTTCTGAGCCTTGCAGTTACATAGGGATTCAGTTGTCTGAGAAAACGCGTTTATTTCGGGCTGAAAAACACGTTTTGAAAAAAGTGCTGTTACTGCCCAATAAGTTACATGGGGGTGACCAAACTTGCAGAAACATGTTTATTTCTGCTTAAAAACATGTTTTGACACTTTCTGCACACTGGGGTTAAGAGCTGAGTGTGTGGGCTGTTCTGAGCCTTGCAGTTACATAGGGATTCAGTTGTCTGAAAAAACGCGTTTATTTCGGGCTGAAAAACACGTTTTGAAAAGTGCACTGTAACTGCCCCATAACTTACATGGGGTTGACCAAACTTGCAGAAACATGTTTATTTCTGCTGAAAAACACGTTTTGACACTTTCTGCACACTGGGGTTAAGAGCAGAGTGTGTGGGCTGTTCTGAGCCTTGCAGTTACATAGGGATTCAGTTGTCTGAAAAAACGCGTTTATTTCGGGCTGAAAAACACGTTTTGAAAAGTGCACTGTAACTGCCCCATAACTTACAAGGGGTTGACCAAACTTGCAGAAACATGTTTATTTCTGCTGAAAAACATGTTTTGACACTTTCTGCACACTGGGGTTAAGAGCTGAGTGTGTGGGCTCTTCTGAGCCTTGCAGTTACATAGGGATTCAGTTGTCTGAAAAAACGCGTTTATTTCGGGCTGAAAAACACGTTTTGAAAAGTCTACTGTAACTGCCCCATAACTTACATGGGGTTGACCAAACTTGCAGAAACATGTTTATTTCTGCTGAAAAACACGTTTTGACACTTTCTGCACACTGGGGTTAAGAGCTGAGTGTGTGGGCTCTTCTGAGCTTTGCAGTTACATAGGTATTCAGTTGTCTGAAAAAACGCGTTTATTTCGGGCTGAAAAACACGTTTTGAAAAGTGTACTGTAACTGCCCCATAACTTACATGGGGTTGACCAAACTTGCAGAAACATGTTTATTTCTGCTGAAAAACACGTTTTGACACTTTCTGCACACTGGGGTTAAGAGCAGAGTGTGTGGGCTCTTCTGAGCCTTACAGTTACATAGGGATTCAGTTGTCTGAAAAAACGCGTTTATTTCGGGCTGAAAAACACGTTTTGAAAAAAGTGCTGTTACTGCCCCATAACTTACATGGGGTTGACCAAACTTGCAGAAACATGTTTATTTCTGCTGAAAAACACGTTTTGACACTTTCTGCACACTGGGGTTAAGAGCTGAGTGTGTGGGCTCTTCTGAGCTTTGCAGTTACATAGGTATTCAGTTGTCTGAAAAAACGCGTTTATTTCGGGCTGAAAAACACGTTTTGAAAAGTGTACTGTAACTGCCCCATAACTTACATGGGGTTGACCAAACTTGCAGAAACATGTTTATTTCTGCTGAAAAACACGTTTTGACACTTTCTGCACACTGGGGTTAAGAGCAGAGTGTGTGGGCTCCTCTGAGCCTTGCAGTTACATAGGGATTCAGTTGTCTGAAAAAACGCGTTTATTTCGGGCTGAAAAACACGTTTTGAAAAGTGCACTGTAACTGCCCCATAACTTACATGGGGTTGACCAAACTTGCAGAAACATGTTTATTTCTGCTGAAAAACACGTTTTGACATTTTCTGCACACTGGGGTTAAGAGCTGAGTGTGTGGGCTCTTCTGAGCTTTGCAGTTACATAGGGATTCAGTTGTCTGAAAAAACGCGTTTATTTCGGGCTGAAAAACACGTTTTGAAAAGTGTACTGTAACTGCCCCATAACTTACATGGGGTTGACCAAACTTGCAGAAACATGTTTATTTCTGCTGAAAAACACGTTTTGACACTTTCTACACACTGGGGTTAAGAGCAGAGTGTGTGGGCTCTTCTGAGCCTTGCAGTTACATAGGGATTCAGTTGTCTGAGAAAACGCGTTTATTTCGGGCTGAAAAACACGTTTTGAAAAAAGTGCTGTTACTGCCCAATAAGTTACATGGGGGTGACCAAACTTGCAGAAACATGTTTATTTCTGCTGAAAAACATGTTTTGACACTTTCTGCACACTGGGGTTAAGAGCAGAGTGTGTGGGCTCTTCTGAGCCTTGCAGTTACATAGGGATTCAGTTGTCTGAAAAAACGCGTTTATTTCGGGCTGAAAAACACGTTTTGAAAAGTCTACTGTAACTGCCCCATAACTTACATGGGGTTGACCAAACTTGCAGAAACATGTTTATTTCTGCTGAAAAACACGTTTTGACACTTTCTGCACACTGGGGTTAAGAGCTGAGTGTGTGGGCTCTTCTGAGCTTTGCAGTTACATAGGTATTCAGTTGTCTGAAAAAACGCGTTTATTTCGGGCTGAAAAACACGTTTTGAAAAGTGTACTGTAACTGCCCCATAACTTACATGGGGTTGACCAAACTTGCAGAAACATGTTTATTTCTGCTGAAAAACACGTTTTGACACTTTCTGCACACTGGGGTTAAGAGCAGAGTGTGTGGGCTCTTCTGAGCCTTACAGTTACATAGGGATTCAGTTGTCTGAAAAAACGCGTTTATTTCGGGGTGAAAAACACGTTTTGAAAAAAGTGCTGTTACTGCCCCATAACTTACATGGGGTTGACCAAACTTGCAGAAACATGTTTATTTCTGCTGAAAAACACGTTTTGACACTTTCTGCACACTGGGGTTAAGAGCAGAGTGTGTGGGCTCTTCTGAGCCTTGCAGTTACATAGGGATTCAGTTGTCTGAAAAAACGCGTTTATTTCGGGCTGAAAAACACGTTTTGAAAAGTGTACTGTAACTGCCCCATAACTTACATGGGGTTGACCAAACTTGCAGAAACATGTTTATTTCTGCTGAAAAACACGTTTTGACACTTTCTGCACACTGGGGTTAAGAGCAGAGTGTGTGGGCTCTTCTGAGCCTTGCAGTTACATAGGGATTCAGTTGTCTGAGAAAACGCGTTTATTTCGGGCTGAAAAACACGTTTTGAAAAAAGTGCTGTTACTGCCCAATAAGTTACATGGGGGTGACCAAACTTGCAGAAACATGTTTATTTCTGCTGAAAAACACGTTTTGACACTTTCTGCACACTGGGGTTAAGAGCAGAGTGTGTGGGCTCTTCTGAGCCTTGCAGTTACATAGGGATTCAGTTGTCTGAAAAAACGCGTTTATTTCGGGCTGAAAAACACGTTTTGAAAAGTGCACTGTAACTGCCCCATAACTTACATGGGGTTGACCAAACTTGCAGAAACATGTTTATTTCTGCTGAAAAACACGTTTTGACACTTTCTGCACACTGGGGTTAAGAGCAGAGTGTGTGGGCTGTTCTGAGCCTTGCAGTTACATAGGGATTCAGTTGTCTGAAAAAACGCGTTTATTTCGGGCTGAAAAACACGTTTTGAAAAGTGCACTGTAACTGCCCCATAACTTACATGGGGTTGACCAAACTTGCAGAAACATGTTTATTTCTGCTGAAAAACATGTTTTGACACTTTCTGCACACTGGGGTTAAGAGCTGAGTGTGTGGGCTCTTCTGAGCCTTGCAGTTACATAGGGATTCAGTTGTCTGAAAAAACGCGTTTATTTCGGGCTGAAAAACACGTTTTGAAAAGTCTACTGTAACTGCCCCATAACTTACATGGGGTTGACCAAACTTGCAGAAACATGTTTATTTCTGCTGAAAAACACGTTTTGACACTTTCTGCACACTGGGGTTAAGAGCTGAGTGTGTGGGCTCTTCTGAGCTTTGCAGTTACATAGGTATTCAGTTGTCTGAAAAAACGCGTTTATTTCGGGCTGAAAAACACGTTTTGAAAAGTGTACTGTAACTGCCCCATAACTTACATGGGGTTGACCAAACTTGCAGAAACATGTTTATTTCTGCTGAAAAACACGTTTTGACACTTTCTGCACACTGGGGTTAAGAGCAGAGTGTGTGGGCTCCTCTGAGCCTTGCAGTTACATAGGGATTCAGTTGTCTGAAAAAACGCGTTTATTTCGGGCTGAAAAACACGTTTTGAAAAAAGTGCTGTTACTGCCCCATAACTTACATGGGGTTGACCAAACTTGCAGAAACATGTTTATTTCTGCTGAAAAACATGTTTTGACACTTTCTGCACACTGGGGTTAAGAGCTGAGTGTGTGGGCTGTTTTGAGCCTTGCAGTTACATAGGGATTCAGTTGTCTGAAAAAACGCGTTTATTTCGGGCTGAAAAACACGTTTTGAAAAAAGTGCTGTTACTGCCCCATAACTTACATGGGGTTGACCAAACTTGCAGAAACATGTTTATTTCTGCTGAAAAACATGTTTTGACACTTTCTGCACACTGGGGTTAAGAGCTGAGTGTGTGGGCTGTTCTGAGCCTTGCAGTTACATAGGGATTCAGTTGTCTGAAAAAACGCGTTTATTTCGGGCTGAAAAACACGTTTTGAAAAGTGCACTATAACTGCCCCATAACTTACATGGGGTTGACCAAACTTGCAGAAACATGTTTATTTCTGCTGAAAAACACGTTTTGACATTTTCTGCACACTGGGGTTAAGAGCTGAGTGTGTGGGCTCTTCTGAGCTTTGCAGTTACATAGGGATTCAGTTGTCTGAAAAAACGCGTTTATTTCGGGCTGAAAAACACGTTTTGAAAAGTGTACTGTAACTGCCCCATAACTTACATGGGGTTGACCAAACTTGCAGAAACATGTTTATTTCTGCTGAAAAACACGTTTTGACACTTTCTACACACTGGGGTTAAGAGCAGAGTGTGTGGGCTCTTCTGAGCCTTGCAGTTACATAGGGATTCAGTTGTCTGAGAAAACGCGTTTATTTCGGGCTGAAAAACACGTTTTGAAAAAAGTGCTGTTACTGCCCAATAAGTTACATGGGGGTGACCAAACTTGCAGAAACATGTTTATTTCTGCTGAAAAACATGTTTTGACACTTTCTGCACACTGGGGTTAAGAGCAGAGTGTGTGGGCTCTTCTGAGCCTTGCAGTTACATAGGGATTCAGTTGTCTGAAAAAACGCATTTATTTCGGGCTGAAAAACACGTTTTGAAAAGTCTACTGTAACTGCCCCATAACTTACATGGGGTTGACCAAACTTGCAGAAACATGTTTATTTCTGCTGAAAAACACGTTTTGACACTTTCTGCACACTGGGGTTAAGAGCTGAGTGTGTGGGCTCTTCTGAGCTTTGCAGTTACATAGGTATTCAGTTGTCTGAAAAAACGCGTTTATTTCGTGCTGAAAAACACGTTTTGAAAAGTGTACTGTAACTGCCCCATAACTTACATGGGGTTGACCAAACTTGCAGAAACATGTTTATTTCTGCTGAAAAACACGTTTTGACACTTTCTGCACACTGGGGTTAAGAGCAGAGTGTGTGGGCTCTTCTGAGCCTTACAGTTACATAGGGATTCAGTTGTCTGAAAAAACGCGTTTATTTCGGGCTGAAAAACACGTTTTGAAAAAAGTGCTGTTACTGCCCCATAACTTACATGGGGTTGACCAAACTTGCAGAAACATGTTTATTTCTGCTGAAAAACACGTTTTGACACTTTCTGCACACTGGGGTTAAGAGCTGAGTGTGTGGGCTCTTCTGAGCTTTGCAGTTACATAGGTATTCAGTTGTCTGAAAAAACGCGTTTATTTCGGGCTGAAAAACACGTTTTGAAAAGTGTACTGTAACTGCCCCATAACTTACATGGGGTTGACCAAACTTGCAGAAACATGTTTATTTCTGCTGAAAAACACGTTTTGACACTTTCTGCACACTGGGGTTAAGAGCAGAGTGTGTGGGCTCTTCTGAGCCTTGCAGTTACATAGGGATTCAGTTGTCTGAAAAAACGCGTTTATTTCGGGCTGAAAAACACGTTTTGAAAAGTGTACTGTAACTGCCCCATAACTTCCATGGGGTTGACCAAACTTGCAGAAACATGTTTATTTCTGCTGAAAAACATGTTTTGACACTTTCTGCACACTGGGGTTAAGAGCAGAGTGTGTGGGCTCTTCTGAGCCTTGCAGTTACATAGGGATTCAGTTGTCTGAAAAAACGCATTTATTTCGGGCTGAAAAACACGTTTTGAAAAGTCTACTGTAACTGCCCCATAACTTACATGGGGTTGACCAAACTTGCAGAAACATGTTTATTTCTGCTGAAAAACACGTTTTGACACTTTCTGCACACTGGGGTTAAGAGCTGAGTGTGTGGGCTCTTCTGAGCTTTGCAGTTACATAGGTATTCAGTTGTCTGAAAAAACGCGTTTATTTCGGGCTGAAAAACACGTTTTGAAAAGTGTACTGTAACTGCCCCATAACTTACATGGGGTTGACCAAACTTGCAGAAACATGTTTATTTCTGCTGAAAAACACGTTTTGACACTTTCTACACACTGGGGTTAAGAGCAGAGTGTGTGGGCTCTTCTGAGCCTTACAGTTACATAGGGATTCAGTTGTCTGAAAAAACGCGTTTATTTCGGGCTGAAAAACACGTTTTGAAAAAAGTGCTGTTACTGCCCCATAACTTACATGGGGTTGACCAAACTTGCAGAAACATGTTTATTTCTGCTGAAAAACACGTTTTGACACTTTCTGCACACTGGGGTTAAGAGCTGAGTGTGTGGGCTCTTCTGAGCTTTGCAGTTACATAGGTATTCAGTTGTCTGAAAAAACGCGTTTATTTCGGGCTGAAAAACACGTTTTGAAAAGTGTACTGTAACTGCCCCATAACTTCCATGGGGTTGACCAAACTTGCAGAAACATGTTTATTTCTGCTGAAAAACACGTTTTGACACTTTCTGCAAACTGGGGTTAAGAGCTGAGTGTGTGGGCTCTTCTGAGCTTTGCAGTTACATAGGTATTCAGTTGTCTGAAAAAACGCGTTTATTTCGGGCTGAAAAACACGTTTTGAAAAGTGTACTGTAACTGCCCCATAACTTACATGGGGTTGACCAAACTTGCAGAAACATGTTTATTTCTGCTGAAAAACACGTTTTGACACTTTCTGCACACTGGGGTTAAGAGCAGAGTGTGTGGGCTCTTCTGAGCCTTACAGTTACATAGGGATTCAGTTGTCTGAAAAAACGCGTTTATTTCGGGCTGAAAAACACGTTTTGAAAAAAGTGCTGTTACTGCCCCATAATTTACATGGGGTTGACCAAACTTGCAGAAACATGTTTATTTCTGCTGAAAAACACGTTTTGACACTTTCTGCACACTGGGGTTAAGAGCTGAGTGTGTGGGCTCTTCTGAGCTTTGCAGTTACATAGGTATTCAGTTGTCTGAAAAAACGCGTTTATTTCGGGCTGAAAAACACGTTTTGAAAAGTGTACTGTAACTGCCCCATAACTTACATGGGGTTGACCAAACTTGCAGAAACATGTTTATTTCTGCTGAAAAACACGTTTTGACACTTTCTGCACACTGGGGTTAAGAGCAGAGTGTGTGGGCTCTTCTGAGCCTTGCAGTTACATAGGGATTCAGTTGTCTGAAAAAACGCGTTTATTTCGGGCTGAAAAACACGTTTTGAAAAAAGTGCTGTTACTGCCCCATAACTTACATGGGGTTGACCAAACTTGCAGAAACGTTTATTTCTGCTGAAAAACATGTTTTGACACTTTCTGCTCACTGGGGTTAAGAGCTGAGTGTGTGGGCTGTTCTGAGCCTTGCAGTTACATAGGGATTCAGTTGTCTGAAAAAACGCGTTTATTTGGGGTGAAAAACACGTTTTGAAAAGTGCACTGTAACTGCCCCATAACTTACATGGGGTTGACCAAACTTGCAGAAACATGTTTATTTCTGCTGAAAAACATGTTTTGACACTTTCTGCACACTGGGGTTAAGAGCTGAGTGTGTGGGCTCTTCTGAGCTTTGCAGTTACATAGGGATTCAGTTGTCTGAAAAAACGCGTTTATTTCGGGCTGAAAAACACGTTTTGAAAAGTGTACTGTAACTGCCCCATAACTTACATGGGGTTGACCAAACTTGCAGAAACATGTTTATTTCTGCTGAAAAACACGTTTTGACACTTTCTGCACACTGGGGTTAAGAGCAGAGTGTGTGGGCTCTTCTGAGCCTTGCAGTTACATAGGGATTCAGTTGTCTGAAAAAACGCGTTTATTTCGGGCTGAAAAACACGTTTTGAAAAGTGTACTGTAACTGCCCCATAACTTACATGGGGTTGACCAAACTTGCAGAAACATGTTTATTTCTGCTGAAAAACATGTTTTGACACTTTCTGCACACTGGGGTTAAGAGCTGAGTGTGTGGGCTGTTCTGAGCCTTGCAGTTACATAAGGATTCAGTTGTCTGAAAAAACGCGTTTATTTCGGGCTGAAAAACACGTTTTGAAAAGTGCACTGTAACTGCCCCATAACTTACATGGGGTTGACCAAACTTGCAGAAACATGTTTATTTCTGCTGAAAAACACGTTTTGACATTTTCTGCACACTGGGGTTAAGAGCTGAGTGTGTGGGCTCTTCTGAGCTTTGCAGTTACATAGGGATTCAGTTGTCTGAAAAAAACGCGTTTATTTCGGGCTGAAAAACACGTTTTGAAAAGTGTACTGTAACTGCCCCATAACTTACATGGGGTTGACCAAACTTGCAGAAACGTGTTTATTTCTGCTGAAAAACACGTTTTGACACTTTCTGCACACTGGGGTTAAGAGCAGAGTGTGTGGGCTCTTCTGAGCCTTGCAGTTACATAGGGATTCAGTTGTCTGAAAAAACGCGTTTATTTCGGGCTGAAAAACACGTTTTGAAAAGTGTACTGTAACTGCCCCATAACTTACATGGGGTTGACCAAACTTGCAGAAACATGTTTATTTCTGCTGAAAAACACGTTTTGACACTTTCTGCACACTGGGGTTAAGAGCAGAGTGTGTGGGCTCTTCTGAGCCTTGCAGTTACATAGGGATTCAGTTGTCTGAAAAAACGCGTTTATTTCGGGCTGAAAAACACGTTTTGAAAAGTGCACTGTAACAGCCCCATAACTTACATGGGGTTGACCAAACTTGCAGAAACATGTTTATTTCTGCTGAAAAATACGTTTTGACATTTTCTGCACACTGGGGTTAAGAGCTGAGTGTGTGGGCTCTTCTGAGCTTTGCAGTTACATAGGGATTCAGTTGTCTGAAAAAACGCGTTTATTTCGGGCTGAAAAACACGTTTTGAAAAGTGTACTGTAACTGCCCCATAACTTACATGGGGTTGACCAAACTTGCAGAAACATGTTTATTTCTGCTGAAAAACATGTTTTGACACTTTCTGCACACTGGGGTTAAGAGCTGAGTGTGTGGGCTGTTCTGAGCCTTGCAGTTACATAAGGATTCAGTTGTCTGAAAAAACGCGTTTATTTCGGGCTGAAAAACACGTTTTGAAAAGTGCACTGTAACTGCCCCATAACTTACATGGGGTTGACCAAACTTGCAGAAACATGTTTATTTCTGCTGAAAAACACGTTTTGACATTTTCTGCACACTGGGGTTAAGAGCTGAGTGTGTGGGCTCTTCTGAGCTTTGCAGTTACATAGGGATTCAGTTGTCTGAAAAAACGCGTTTATTTCGGGCTGAAAAACACGTTTTGAAAAGTGTACTGTAACTGCCCCATAACTTACATGGGGTTGACCAAACTTGCAGAAACATGTTTATTTCTGCTGAAAAACACGTTTTGACACTTTCTGCACACTGGGGTTAAGAGCAGAGTGTGTGGGCTCTTCTGAGCCTTGCAGTTACATAGGGATTCAGTTGTCTGAAAAAACGCGTTTATTTCGGGCTGAAAAACACGTTTTGAAAAGTGTACTGTAACTGCCCCATAACTTACATGGGGTTGACCAAACTTGCAGAAACATGTTTATTTCTGCTGAAAAACACGTTTTGACACTTTCTGCACACTGGGGTTAAGAACTGAGTGTGTGGGCTCTTCTGAGCTTTGCAGTTACATAGGTATTCAGTTGTCTGAAAAAACGCGTTTATTTCGTGCTGAAAAACACGTTTTGAAAAGTGTACTGTAACTGCCCCATAACTTACATGGGGTTGACCAAACTTGCAGAAACATGTTTATTTCTGCTGAAAAACACGTTTTGACACTTTCTGCACACTGGGGTTAAGAGCAGAGTGTGTGGGCTCTTCTGAGCCTTACAGTTACATAGGGATTCAGTTGTCTGAAAAAACGCGTTTATTTCGGGCTGAAAAACACGTTTTGAAAAAAGTGCTGTTACTGCCCCATAACTTACATGGGGTTGACCAAACTTGCAGAAACATGTTTATTTCTGCTGAAAAACACGTTTTGACATTTTCTGCACACTGGGGTTAAGAGCAGAGTGTGTGGGCTGTTCTGAGCCTTACAGTTACATAGGGATTCAGTTGTCTGAAAAAACGCGTTTATTTCGGGCTGAAAAACACGTTTTGAAAAAAGTGCTGTTACTGCCCCATAACTTACATGGGGTTGACCAAACTTGCAGAAACATGTTTATTTCTGCTGAAAAACACGTTTTGACACTTTCTGCACACTGGGGTTAAGAGCAGAGTGTGTGGGCTGTTCTGAGCCTTGCAGTTACATAGGGATTCAGTTGTCTGAAAAAACGCGTTTATTTCGGTCTGAAAAACACGTTTTGAAAAGTGCACTGTAACTGCCCCATAACTTACATGGGGTTGACCAAACTTGCAGAAACGTTTATTTCTGCTGAAAAATACGTTTTGACACTTTCTGCACACTGGGGTTAAGAGCAGAGTGTGTGGGCTCTTCTGAGCCTTGCAGTTACATAGGGATTCAGTTGTCTGAAAAAACGCGTTTATTTCGGGCTGAAAAACACGTTTTGAAAAGTGCACTGTAACAGCCCCATAACTTACATGGGGTTGACCAAACTTGCAGAAACATGTTTATTTCTGCTGAAAAATACGTTTTGACATTTTCTGCACACTGGGGTTAAGAGCTGAGTGTGTGGGCTGTTCTGAGCCTTGCAGTTACATAGGGATTCAGTTGTCTGAAAAAACGCGTTTATTTCGGGCTGAAAAACACGTTTTGAAAAGTGCACTGTAACTGCCCCATAACTTACATGGGGTTGACCAAACTTGCAGAAACATGTTTATTTCTGCTGAAAAACACGTTTTGACATTTTCTGCACACTGGGGTTAAGAGCTGAGTGTGTGTGCTCTTCTGAGCTTTGCAGTTACATAGGGATTCAGTTGTCTGAAAAAACGCGTTTATTTCGGGCTGAAAAACACGTTTTGAAAAGTGTACTGTAACTGCCCCATAACTTACATGGGGTTGACCAAACTTGCAGAAACATGTTTATTTCTGCTGAAAAACACGTTTTGACACTTTCTGCACACTGGGGTTAAGAGCTGAGTGTGTGGGCTCTTCTGAGCTTTGCAGTTACATAGGTATTCAGTTGTCTGAAAAAACGCGTTTATTTCGTGCTGAAAAACACGTTTTGAAAAGTGTACTGTAACTGCCCCATAACTTACATGGGGTTGACCAAACTTGCAGAAACATGTTTATTTCTGCTGAAAAACACGTTTTGACACTTTCTGCACACTGGGGTTAAGAGCAGAGTGTGTGGGCTCTTCTGAGCCTTACAGTTACATAGGGATTCAGTTGTCTGAAAAAACGCGTTTATTTCGGGCTGAAAAACACGTTTTGAAAAAAGTGCTGTTACTGCCCCATAACTTACATGGGGTTGACCAAACTTGCAGAAACATGTTTATTTCTGCTGAAAAACACGTTTTGACACTTTCTGCACACTGGGGTTAAGAGCTGAGTGTGTGGGCTCTTCTGAGCTTTGCAGTTACATAGGTATTCAGTTGTCTGAAAAAACGCGTTTATTTCGGGCTGAAAAACACGTTTTGAAAAGTGTACTGTAACTGCCCCATAACTTACATGGGGTTGACCAAACTTGCAGAAACATGTTTATTTCTGCTTAAAAACACGTTTTGACACTTTCTGCACACTGGGGTTAAGAGCAGAGTGTGTGGGCTCTTCTGAGCCTTGCAGTTACATAGGGATTCAGTTGTCTGAAAAAACGCGTTTATTTCGGGCTGAAAAACACGTTTTGAAAAAAGTGCTGTTACTGCCCCATAACTTACATGGGGTTGACCAAACTTGCAGAAACATGTTTATTTCTGCTGAAAAACATGTTTTGACACTTTCTGCACACTGGGGTTAAGAGCTGAGTGTGTGGGCTGTTCTGAGCCTTGCAGTTACATAGGGATTCAGTTGTCTGAAAAAACGCGTTTATTTCGGGCTGAAAAACACGTTTTGAAAAGTGCACTGTAACTGCCCCATAACTTACATGGGGTTGACCAAACTTGCAGAAACATGTTTATTTCTGCTGAAAAACATGTTTTGACACTTTCTGCACACTGGGGTTAAGAGCTGAGTGTGTGGGCTCTTCTGAGCTTTGCAGTTACATAGGGATTCAGTTGTCTGAAAAAACGCGTTTATTTCGGGCTGAAAAACACGTTTTGAAAAGTGCACTGTAACTGCCCCATAACTTACATGGGGTTGACCAAACTTGCAGAAACATGTTTATTTCTGCTGAAAAACATGTTTTGACACTTTCTACACACTGGGGTTAAGAGCAGAGTGTGTGGGCTCTTCTGAGCCTTGCAGTTACATAGGGATTCAGTTGTCTGAAAAAACGCGTTTATTTCGGGCTGAAAAACACGTTTTGAAAAAAGTGCTGTTACTGCCCAATAAGTTACATGGGGTTGACCAAACTTGCAGAAACATGTTTATTTCTGCTGAAAAACATGTTTTGACACTTTCTGCACACTGGGGTTAAGAGCTGAGTGTGTGGGCTGTTCTGAGCCTTGCAGTTACATAGGGATTCAGTTGTCTGAAAAAACGCGTTTATTTCGGGCTGAAAAACACGTTTTGAAAAGTGCACTGTAACTGCCCCATAACTTACATGGGGTTGACCAAACTTGCAGAAACATGTTTATTTCTGCTGAAAAACACGTTTTGACATTTTCTGCACACTGGGGTTAAGAGCTGAGTGTGTGTGCTCTTCTGAGCTTTGCAGTTACATAGGGATTCAGTTGTCTGAAAAAACGCGTTTATTTCGGGCTGAAAAACACGTTTTGAAAAGTGTACTGTAACTGCCCCATAACTTACATGGGGTTGACCAAACTTGCAGAAACATGTTTATTTCTGCTGAAAAACACGTTTTGACACTTTCTGCACACTGGGGTTAAGAGCTGAGTGTGTGGGCTCTTCTGAGCTTTGCAGTTACATAGGTATTCAGTTGTCTGAAAAAACGCGTTTATTTCGTGCTGAAAAACACGTTTTGAAAAGTGTACTGTAACTGCCCCATAACTTACATGGGGTTGACCAAACTTGCAGAAACATGTTTATTTCTGCTGAAAAACACGTTTTGACACTTTCTGCACACTGGGGTTAAGAGCAGAGTGTGTTTGCTCTTCTGAGCCTTACAGTTACATAGGGATTCAGTTGTCTGAAAAAACGCGTTTATTTCGGGCTGAAAAACACGTTTTGAAAAAAGTGCTGTTACTGCCCCATAACTTACATGGGGTTGACCAAACTTGCAGAAACATGTTTATTTCTGCTGAAAAACACGTTTTGACACTTTCTGCACACTGGGGTTAAGAGCTGAGTGTGTGGGCTCTTCTGAGCTTTGCAGTTACATAGGTATTCAGTTGTCTGAAAAAACGCGTTTATTTCGGGCTGAAAAACACGTTTTGAAAAGTGTACTGTAACTGCCCCATAACTTACATGGGGTTGACCAAACTTGCAGAAACATGTTTATTTCTGCTGAAAAACACGTTTTGACACTTTCTGCACACTGGGGTTAAGAGCAGAGTGTGTGGGCTCTTCTGAGCCTTGCAGTTACATAGGGATTCAGTTGTCTGAAAAAACGCGTTTATTTCGGGCTGAAAAACACGTTTTGAAAAAAGTGCTGTTACTGCCCCATAACTTACATGGGGTTGACCAAACTTGCAGAAACATGTTTATTTCTGCTGAAAAACATGTTTTGACACTTTCTGCACACTGGGGTTAAGAGCTGAGTGTGTGGGCTGTTCTGAGCCTTGCAGTTACATAGGGATTCAGTTGTCTGAAAAAACGCGTTTATTTCGGGCTGAAAAACACGTTTTGAAAAGTGCACTGTAACTGCCCCATAACTTACATGGGGTTGACCAAACTTGCAGAAACATGTTTATTTCTGCTGAAAAACATGTTTTGACACTTTCTGCACACTGGGGTTAAGAGCTGAGTGTGTGGGCTCTTCTGAGCTTTGCAGTTACATAGGGATTCAGTTGTCTGAAAAAACGCGTTTATTTCGGGCTGAAAAACACGTTTTGAAAAGTGTACTGTAACTGCCCCATAACTTACATGGGGTTGACCAAACTTGCAGAAACATGTTTATTTCTGCTGAAAAACACGTTTTGACACTTTCTGCACACTGGGGTTAAGAGCAGAGTGTGTGGGCTCTTCTGAGCTTTGCAGTTACATAGGTATTCAGTTGTCTGAAAAAACGCGTTTATTTCGGGCTGAAAAACACGTTTTGAAAAGTGCACTGTAACTGCCCCATAACTTCCATGGGGTTGACCAAACTTGCAGAAACATGTTTATTTCTGCTGAAAAACACGTTTTGACACTTTCTGCAAACTGGGGTTAAGAGCTGAGTGTGTGGGCTCTTCTGAGCTTTGCAGTTACATAGGTATTCAGTTGTCTGAAAAAACACGTTTATTTCGGGCTGAAAAACACGTTTTGAAAAGTGTACTGTAACTGCCCCATAACTTACATGGGGTTGACCAAACTTGCAGAAACATGTTTATTTCTGCTGAAAAACACGTTTTGACACTTTCTGCACACTGGGGTTAAGAGCTGAGTGTGTGGGCTCTTCTGAGCTTTGCAGTTACATAGGTATTCAGTTGTCTGAAAAAACGCGTTTATTTCGTGCTGAAAAACACGTTTTGAAAAGTGTACTGTAACTGCCCCATAACTTACATGGGGTTGACCAAACTTGCAGAAACATGTTTATTTCTGCTGAAAAACACGTTTTGACACTTTCTGCACACTGGGGTTAAGAGCAGAGTGTGTGGGCTCTTCTGAGCCTTACAGTTACATAGGGATTCAGTTGTCTGAAAAAACGCGTTTATTTCGGGCTGAAAAACACGTTTTGAAAAAAGTGCTGTTACTGCCCCATAACTTACATGGGGTTGACCAAACTTGCAGAAACATGTTTATTTCTGCTGAAAAACACGTTTTGACACTTTCTGCACACTGGGGTTAAGAGCTGAGTGTGTGGGCTCTTCTGAGCTTTGCAGTTACATAGGTATTCAGTTGTCTGAAAAAACGCGTTTATTTCGGGCTGAAAAACACGTTTTGAAAAGTGTACTGTAACTGCCCCATAACTTACATGGGGTTGACCAAACTTGCAGAAACATGTTTATTTCTGCTGAAAAACACGTTTTGACACTTTCTGCACACTGGGGTTAAGAGCAGAGTGTGTGGGCTCTTCTGAGCCTTGCAGTTACATAGGGATTCAGTTGTCTGAAAAAACGCGTTTATTTCGGGCTGAAAAACACGTTTTGAAAAGTGCACTGTAACAGCCCCATAACTTACATGGGGTTGACCAAACTTGCAGAAACATGTTTATTTCTGCTGAAAAATACGTTTTGACATTTTCTGCACACTGGGGTTAAGAGCTGAGTGTGTGGGCTCTTCTGAGCTTTGCAGTTACATAGGGATTCAGTTGTCTGAAAAAACGCGTTTATTTCGGGCTGAAAAACACGTTTTGAAAAGTGTACTGTAACTGCCCCATAACTTACATGGGGTTGACCAAACTTGCAGAAACATGTTTATTTCTGCTGAAAAACATGTTTTGACACTTTCTGCACACTGGGGTTAAGAGCTGAGTGTGTGGGCTGTTCTGAGCCTTGCAGTTACATAAGGATTCAGTTGTCTGAAAAAACGCGTTTATTTCGGGCTGAAAAACACGTTTTGAAAAGTGCACTGTAACTGCCCCATAACTTACATGGGGTTGACCAAACTTGCAGAAACATGTTTATTTCTGCTGAAAAACACGTTTTGACATTTTCTGCACACTGGGGTTAAGAGCTGAGTGTGTGGGCTCTTCTGAGCTTTGCAGTTACATAGGGATTCAGTTGTCTGAAAAAACGCGTTTATTTCGGGCTGAAAAACACGTTTTGAAAAGTGTACTGTAACTGCCCCATAACTTACATGGGGTTGACCAAACTTGCAGAAACATGTTTATTTCTGCTGAAAAACACGTTTTGACACTTTCTGCACACTGGGGTTAAGAGCAGAGTGTGTGGGCTCTTCTGAGCCTTGCAGTTACATAGGGATTCAGTTGTCTGAAAAAACGCGTTTATTTCGGGCTGAAAAACACGTTTTGAAAAGTGTACTGTAACTGCCCCATAACTTACATGGGGTTGACCAAACTTGCAGAAACATGTTTATTTCTGCTGAAAAACACGTTTTGACACTTTCTGCACACTGGGGTTAAGAACTGAGTGTGTGGGCTCTTCTGAGCTTTGCAGTTACATAGGTATTCAGTTGTCTGAAAAAACGCGTTTATTTCGTGCTGAAAAACACGTTTTGAAAAGTGTACTGTAACTGCCCCATAACTTACATGGGGTTGACCAAACTTGCAGAAACATGTTTATTTCTGCTGAAAAACACGTTTTGACACTTTCTGCACACTGGGGTTAAGAGCAGAGTGTGTGGGCTCTTCTGAGCCTTACAGTTACATAGGGATTCAGTTGTCTGAAAAAACGCGTTTATTTCGGGCTGAAAAACACGTTTTGAAAAAAGTGCTGTTACTTCCCCATAACTTACATGGGGTTGACCAAACTTGCAGAAACATGTTTATTTCTGCTGAAAAACACGTTTTGACATTTTCTGCACACTGGGGTTAAGAGCAGAGTGTGTGGGCTCTTCTGAGCCTTACAGTTACATAGGGATTCAGTTGTCTGAAAAAACGCGTTTATTTCGGGCTGAAAAACACGTTTTGAAAAAAGTGCTGTTACTGCCCCATAACTTACATGGGGTTGACCAAACTTGCAGAAACATGTTTATTTCTGCTGAAAAACACGTTTTGACACTTTCTGCACACTGGGGCTAAGAGCAGAGTGTGTGGGCTGTTCTGAGCCTTGCAGTTACATAGGGATTCAGTTGTCTGAAAAAACGCGTTTATTTCGGGCTGAAAAACACGTTTTGAAAAGTGCACTGTAACTGCCCCATAACTTACATGGGGTTGACCAAACTTGCAGAAACATGTTTATTTCTGCTGAAAAACACGTTTTGACACTTTCTGCACACTGGGGTTAAGAGCAGAGTGTGTGGGCTCTTCTGAGCCTTGCAGTTACATAGGGATTCAGTTGTCTGAAAAAACGCGTTTATTTCGGGCTGAAAAACACGTTTTGAAAAGTGCACTGTAACAGCCCCATAACTTACATGGGGTTGACCAAACTTGCAGAAACATGTTTATTTCTGCTGAAAAATACGTTTTGACATTTTCTGCACACTGGGGTTAAGAGCTGAGTGTGTGGGCTCTTCTGAGCTTTGCAGTTACATAGGGATTCAGTTGTCTGAAAAAACGCGTTTATTTCGGGCTGAAAAACACGTTTTGAAAAGTGTACTGTAACTGCCCCATAACTTACATGGGGTTGACCAAACTTGCAGAAACATGTTTATTTCTGCTGAAAAACATGTTTTGACACTTTCTGCACACTGGGGTTAAGAGCTGAGTGTGTGGGCTGTTCTGAGCCTTGCAGTTACATAAGGATTCAGTTGTCTGAAAAAACGCGTTTATTTCGGGCTGAAAAACACGTTTTGAAAAGTGCACTGTAACTGCCCCATAACTTACATGGGGTTGACCAAACTTGCAGAAACATGTTTATTTCTGCTGAAAAACACGTTTTGACATTTTCTGCACACTGGGGTTAAGAGCTGAGTGTGTGGGCTCTTCTGAGCTTTGCAGTTACATAGGGATTCAGTTGTCTGAAAAAACGCGTTTATTTCGGGCTGAAAAACACGTTTTGAAAAGTGTACTGTAACTGCCCCATAACTTACATGGGGTTGACCAAACTTGCAGAAACATGTTTATTTCTGCTGAAAAACACGTTTTGACACTTTCTGCACACTGGGGTTAAGAGCAGAGTGTGTGGGCTCTTCTGAGCCTTGCAGTTACATAGGGATTCAGTTGTCTGAAAAAACGCGTTTATTTCGGGCTGAAAAACACGTTTTGAAAAGTGTACTGTAACTGCCCCATAACTTACATGGGGTTGACCAAACTTGCAGAAACATGTTTATTTCTGCTGAAAAACACGTTTTGACACTTTCTGCACACTGGGGTTAAGAACTGAGTGTGTGGGCTCTTCTGAGCTTTGCAGTTACATAGGTATTCAGTTGTCTGAAAAAACGCGTTTATTTCGTGCTGAAAAACACGTTTTGAAAAGTGTACTGTAACTGCCCCATAACTTACATGGGGTTGACCAAACTTGCAGAAACATGTTTATTTCTGCTGAAAAACACGTTTTGACACTTTCTGCACACTGGGGTTAAGAGCAGAGTGTGTGGGCTCTTCTGAGCCTTACAGTTACATAGGGATTCAGTTGTCTGAAAAAACGCGTTTATTTCGGGCTGAAAAACACGTTTTGAAAAAAGTGCTGTTACTGCCCCATAACTTACATGGGGTTGACCAAACTTGCAGAAACATGTTTATTTCTGCTGAAAAACACGTTTTGACACTTTCTGCACACTGGGGTTAAGAGCAGAGTGTGTGGGCTGTTCTGAGCCTTGCAGTTACATAGGGATTCAGTTGTCTGAAAAAACGCGTTTATTTCGGGCTGAAAAACACGTTTTGAAAAAAGTGCTGTTACTGCCCCATAACTTACATGGGGTTGACCAAACTTGCAGAAACATGTTTATTTCTGCTGAAAAACACGTTTTGACACTTTCTGCACACTGGGGTTAAGAGCAGAGTGTGTGGGCTGTTCTGAGCCTTGCAGTTACATAGGGATTCAGTTGTCTGAAAAAACGCGTTTATTTCGGGCTGAAAAACACGTTTTGAAAAAAGTGCTGTTACTGCCCCATAACTTACATGGGGTTGACCAAACTTGCAGAAACATGTTTATTTCTGCTGAAAAACACGTTTTGACACTTTCTGCACACTGGGGTTAAGAGCAGAGTGTGTGGGCTGTTCTGAGCCTTGCAGTTACATAGGGATTCAGTTGTCTGAGAAAACGCGTTTATTTCGGGCTGAAAAACACGTTTTGAAAAAAGTGCTGTTACTGCCCAATAAGTTACATGGGGGTGACCAAACTTGCAGAAACATGTTTATTTCTGCTGAAAAACATGTTTTGACACTTTCTGCACACTGGGGTTAAGAGCAGAGTGTGTGGGCTCTTCTGAGCCTTGCAGTTACATAGGGATTCAGTTGTCTGAAAAAACGCATTTATTTCGGGCTGAAAAACACGTTTTGAAAAGTCTACTGTAACTGCCCCATAACTTACATGGGGTTGACCAAACTTGCAGAAACATGTTTATTTCTGCTGAAAAACACGTTTTGACACTTTCTGCACACTGGGGTTAAGAGCTGAGTGTGTGGGCTCTTCTGAGCTTTGCAGTTACATAGGTATTCAGTTGTCTGAAAAAACGCGTTTATTTCGTTCTGAAAAACACGTTTTGAAAAGTGTACTGTAACTGCCCCATAACTTACATGGGATTGACCAAACTTGCAGAAACATGTTTATTTCTGCTGAAAAACACGTTTTGACACTTTCTGCACACTGGGGTTAAGAGCAGAGTGTGTGGGCTCTTCTGAGCCTTACAGTTACATAGGGATTCAGTTGTCTGAAAAAACGCGTTTATTTCGGGCTGAAAAACACGTTTTGAAAAAAGTGCTGTTACTGCCCCATAACTTACATGGGGTTGACCAAACTTGCAGAAACATGTTTATTTCTGCTGAAAAACACGTTTTGACACTTTCTGCACACTGGGGTTAAGAGCTGAGTGTGTGGGCTCTTCTGAGCTTTGCAGTTACATAGGTATTCAGTTGTCTGAAAAAACGCGTTTATTTCGGGCTGAAAAACACGTTTTGAAAAGTGTACTGTAACTGCCCCATAACTTACATGGGGTTGACCAAACTTGCAGAAACATGTTTATTTCTGCTGAAAAACACGTTTTGACACTTTCTGCACACTGGGGTTAAGAGCAGAGTGTGTGGGCTCTTCTGAGCCTTGCAGTTACATAGGGATTCAGTTGTCTGAAAAAACGCGTTTATTTCGGGCTGAAAAACACGTTTTGAAAAGTGTACTGTAACTGCCCCATAACTTACATGGGGTTGACCAAACTTGCAGAAACATGTTTATTTCTGCTGAAAAACATGTTTTGACACTTTCTGCAAACTGGGGTTAAGAGCTGAGTGTGTGGGCTCTTCTGAGCTTTGCAGTTACATAGGTATTCAGTTGTCTGAAAAAACACGTTTATTTCGGGCTGAAAAACACGTTTTGAAAAGTGTACTGTAACTGCCCCATAACTTACATGGGGTTGACCAAACTTGCAGAAACATGTTTATTTCTGCTGAAAAACACGTTTTGACACTTTCTGCACACTGGGGTTAAGAGCTGAGTGTGTGGGCTCTTCTGAGCTTTGCAGTTACATAGGTATTCAGTTGTCTGAAAAAACGCGTTTATTTCGTGCTGAAAAACACGTTTTGAAAAGTGTACTGTAACTGCCCCATAACTTACATGGGGTTGACCAAACTTGCAGAAACATGTTTATTTCTGCTGAAAAACACGTTTTGACACTTTCTGCACACTGGGGTTAAGAGCAGAGTGTGTGGGCTCTTCTGAGCCTTACAGTTACATAGGGATTCAGTTGTCTGAAAAAACGCGTTTATTTCGGGCTGAAAAACACGTTTTGAAAAAAGTGCTGTTACTGCCCCATAACTTACATGGGGTTGACCAAACTTGCAGAAACATGTTTATTTCTGCTGAAAAACACGTTTTGACACTTTCTGCACACTGGGGTTAAGAGCTGAGTGTGTGGGCTCTTCTGAGCTTTGCAGTTACATAGGTATTCAGTTGTCTGAAAAAACGCGTTTATTTCGGGCTGAAAAACACGTTTTGAAAAGTGTACTGTAACTGCCCCATAACTTACATGGGGTTGACCAAACTTGCAGAAACATGTTTATTTCTGCTGAAAAACACGTTTTGACACTTTCTGCACACTGGGGTTAAGAGCAGAGTGTGTGGGCTCTTCTGAGCCTTGCAGTTACATAGGGATTCAGTTGTCTGAAAAAACGCGTTTATTTCGGGCTGAAAAACACGTTTTGAAAAGTGCACTGTAACAGCCCCATAACTTACATGGGGTTGACCAAACTTGCAGAAACATGTTTATTTCTGCTGAAAAATACGTTTTGACATTTTCTGCACACTGGGGTTAAGAGCTGAGTGTGTGGGCTCTTCTGAGCTTTGCAGTTACATAGGGATTCAGTTGTCTGAAAAAACGCGTTTATTTCGGGCTGAAAAACACGTTTTGAAAAGTGTACTGTAACTGCCCCATAACTTACATGGGGTTGACCAAACTTGCAGAAACATGTTTATTTCTGCTGAAAAACATGTTTTGACACTTTCTGCACACTGGGGTTAAGAGCTGAGTGTGTGGGCTGTTCTGAGCCTTGCAGTTACATAAGGATTCAGTTGTCTGAAAAAACGCGTTTATTTCGGGCTGAAAAACACGTTTTGAAAAGTGCACTGTAACTGCCCCATAACTTACATGGGGTTGACCAAACTTGCAGAAACATGTTTATTTCTGCTGAAAAACACGTTTTGACATTTTCTGCACACTGGGGTTAAGAGCTGAGTGTGTGGGCTCTTCTGAGCTTTGCAGTTACATAGGGATTCAGTTGTCTGAAAAAACGCGTTTATTTCGGGCTGAAAAACACGTTTTGAAAAGTGTACTGTAACTGCCCCATAACTTACATGGGGTTGACCAAACTTGCAGAAACATGTTTATTTCTGCTGAAAAACACGTTTTGACACTTTCTGCACACTGGGGTTAAGAGCAGAGTGTGTGGGCTCTTCTGAGCCTTGCAGTTACATAGGGATTCAGTTGTCTGAAAAAACGCGTTTATTTCGGGCTGAAAAACACGTTTTGAAAAGTGTACTGTAACTGCCCCATAACTTACATGGGGTTGACCAAACTTGCAGAAACATGTTTATTTCTGCTGAAAAACACGTTTTGACACTTTCTGCACACTGGGGTTAAGAACTGAGTGTGTGGGCTCTTCTGAGCTTTGCAGTTACATAGGTATTCAGTTGTCTGAAAAAACGCGTTTATTTCGTGCTGAAAAACACGTTTTGAAAAGTGTACTGTAACTGCCCCATAACTTACATGGGGTTGACCAAACTTGCAGAAACATGTTTATTTCTGCTGAAAAACACGTTTTGACACTTTCTGCACACTGGGGTTAAGAGCAGAGTGTGTGGGCTCTTCTGAGCCTTACAGTTACATAGGGATTCAGTTGTCTGAAAAAACGCGTTTATTTCGGGCTGAAAAACACGTTTTGAAAAAAGTGCTGTTACTTCCCCATAACTTACATGGGGTTGACCAAACTTGCAGAAACATGTTTATTTCTGCTGAAAAACACGTTTTGACATTTTCTGCACACTGGGGTTAAGAGCAGAGTGTGTGGGCTCTTCTGAGCCTTACAGTTACATAGGGATTCAGTTGTCTGAAAAAACGCGTTTATTTCGGGCTGAAAAACACGTTTTGAAAAAAGTGCTGTTACTGCCCCATAACTTACATGGGGTTGACCAAACTTGCAGAAACATGTTTATTTCTGCTGAAAAACACGTTTTGACACTTTCTGCACACTGGGGCTAAGAGCAGAGTGTGTGGGCTGTTCTGAGCCTTGCAGTTACATAGGGATTCAGTTGTCTGAAAAAACGCGTTTATTTCGGGCTGAAAAACACGTTTTGAAAAGTGCACTGTAACTGCCCCATAACTTACATGGGGTTGACCAAACTTGCAGAAACATGTTTATTTCTGCTGAAAAACACGTTTTGACACTTTCTGCACACTGGGGTTAAGAGCAGAGTGTGTGGGCTCTTCTGAGCCTTGCAGTTACATAGGGATTCAGTTGTCTGAAAAAACGCGTTTATTTCGGGCTGAAAAACACGTTTTGAAAAGTGCACTGTAACAGCCCCATAACTTACATGGGGTTGACCAAACTTGCAGAAACATGTTTATTTCTGCTGAAAAATACGTTTTGACATTTTCTGCACACTGGGGTTAAGAGCTGAGTGTGTGGGCTCTTCTGAGCTTTGCAGTTACATAGGGATTCAGTTGTCTGAAAAAACGCGTTTATTTCGGGCTGAAAAACACGTTTTGAAAAGTGTACTGTAACTGCCCCATAACTTACATGGGGTTGACCAAACTTGCAGAAACATGTTTATTTCTGCTGAAAAACATGTTTTGACACTTTCTGCACACTGGGGTTAAGAGCTGAGTGTGTGGGCTGTTCTGAGCCTTGCAGTTACATAAGGATTCAGTTGTCTGAAAAAACGCGTTTATTTCGGGCTGAAAAACACGTTTTGAAAAGTGCACTGTAACTGCCCCATAACTTACATGGGGTTGACCAAACTTGCAGAAACATGTTTATTTCTGCTGAAAAACACGTTTTGACATTTTCTGCACACTGGGGTTAAGAGCTGAGTGTGTGGGCTCTTCTGAGCTTTGCAGTTACATAGGGATTCAGTTGTCTGAAAAAACGCGTTTATTTCGGGCTGAAAAACACGTTTTGAAAAGTGTACTGTAACTGCCCCATAACTTACATGGGGTTGACCAAACTTGCAGAAACATGTTTATTTCTGCTGAAAAACACGTTTTGACACTTTCTGCACACTGGGGTTAAGAGCAGAGTGTGTGGGCTCTTCTGAGCCTTGCAGTTACATAGGGATTCAGTTGTCTGAAAAAACGCGTTTATTTCGGGCTGAAAAACACGTTTTGAAAAGTGTACTGTAACTGCCCCATAACTTACATGGGGTTGACCAAACTTGCAGAAACATGTTTATTTCTGCTGAAAAACACGTTTTGACACTTTCTGCACACTGGGGTTAAGAACTGAGTGTGTGGGCTCTTCTGAGCTTTGCAGTTACATAGGTATTCAGTTGTCTGAAAAAACGCGTTTATTTCGTGCTGAAAAACACGTTTTGAAAAGTGTACTGTAACTGCCCCATAACTTACATGGGGTTGACCAAACTTGCAGAAACATGTTTATTTCTGCTGAAAAACACGTTTTGACACTTTCTGCACACTGGGGTTAAGAGCAGAGTGTGTGGGCTCTTCTGAGCCTTACAGTTACATAGGGATTCAGTTGTCTGAAAAAACGCGTTTATTTCGGGCTGAAAAACACGTTTTGAAAAAAGTGCTGTTACTGCCCCATAACTTACATGGGGTTGACCAAACTTGCAGAAACATGTTTATTTCTGCTGAAAAACACGTTTTGACACTTTCTGCACACTGGGGTTAAGAGCAGAGTGTGTGGGCTGTTCTGAGCCTTGCAGTTACATAGGGATTCAGTTGTCTGAAAAAACGCGTTTATTTCGGGCTGAAAAACACGTTTTGAAAAAAGTGCTGTTACTGCCCCATAACTTACATGGGGTTGACCAAACTTGCAGAAACATGTTTATTTCTGCTGAAAAACACGTTTTGACACTTTCTGCACACTGGGGTTAAGAGCAGAGTGTGTGGGCTGTTCTGAGCCTTGCAGTTACATAGGGATTCAGTTGTCTGAAAAAATGCGTTTATTTCGGGCTGAAAAACACGTTTTGAAAAAAGTGCTGTTACTGCCCCATAACTTACATGGGGTTGACCAAACTTGCAGAAACATGTTTATTTCTGCTGAAAAACACGTTTTGACACTTTCTGCACACTGGGGTTAAGAGCAGAGTGTGTGGGCTGTTCTGAGCCTTGCAGTTACATAGGGATTCAGTTGTCTGAGAAAACGCGTTTATTTCGGGCTGAAAAACACGTTTTGAAAAAAGTGCTGTTACTGCCCAATAAGTTACATGGGGGTGACCAAACTTGCAGAAACATGTTTATTTCTGCTGAAAAACATGTTTTGACACTTTCTGCACACTGGGGTTAAGAGCAGAGTGTGTGGGCTCTTCTGAGCCTTGCAGTTACATAGGGATTCAGTTGTCTGAAAAAACGCATTTATTTCGGGCTGAAAAACACGTTTTGAAAAGTCTACTGTAACTGCCCCATAACTTACATGGGGTTGACCAAACTTGCAGAAACATGTTTATTTCTGCTGAAAAACACGTTTTGACACTTTCTGCACACTGGGGTTAAGAGCTGAGTGTGTGGGCTCTTCTGAGCTTTGCAGTTACATAGGTATTCAGTTGTCTGAAAAAACGCGTTTATTTCGTTCTGAAAAACACGTTTTGAAAAGTGTACTGTAACTGCCCCATAACTTACATGGGATTGACCAAACTTGCAGAAACATGTTTATTTCTGCTGAAAAACACGTTTTGACACTTTCTGCACACTGGGGTTAAGAGCAGAGTGTGTGGGCTCTTCTGAGCCTTACAGTTACATAGGGATTCAGTTGTCTGAAAAAACGCGTTTATTTCGGGCTGAAAAACACGTTTTGAAAAAAGTGCTGTTACTGCCCCATAACTTACATGGGGTTGACCAAACTTGCAGAAACATGTTTATTTCTGCTGAAAAACACGTTTTGACACTTTCTGCACACTGGGGTTAAGAGCTGAGTGTGTGGGCTCTTCTGAGCTTTGCAGTTACATAGGTATTCAGTTGTCTGAAAAAACGCGTTTATTTCGGGCTGAAAAACACGTTTTGAAAAGTGTACTGTAACTGCCCCATAACTTACATGGGGTTGACCAAACTTGCAGAAACATGTTTATTTCTGCTGAAAAACACGTTTTGACACTTTCTGCACACTGGGGTTAAGAGCAGAGTGTGTGGGCTCTTCTGAGCCTTGCAGTTACATAGGGATTCAGTTGTCTGAAAAAACGCGTTTATTTCGGGCTGAAAAACACGTTTTGAAAAGTGTACTGTAACTGCCCCATAACTTCCATGGGGTTGACCAAACTTGCAGAAACATGTTTATTTCTGCTGCAAAACACGTTTTGACACTTTCTGCAAACTGGGGTTAAGAGCTGAGTGTGTGGGCTCTTCTGAGCTTTGCAGTTACATAGGTATTCAGTTGTCTGAAAAAACGCGTTTATTTCGGGCTGAAAAACACGTTTTGAAAAAAGTGCTGTTACTGCCCCATAACTTACATGGGGTTGACCAAACTTGCAGAAACATGTTTATTTCTGCTGAAAAACATGTTTTGACACTTTCTGCACACTGGGGTTAAGAGCTGAGTGTGTGGGCTGTTCTGAGCCTTGCAGTTACATAGGGATTCAGTTGTCTGAAAAAACGCGTTTATTTCGGGCTAAAAAACACGTTTTGAAAAAAGTGCTGTTACTGCCCAATAAGTTACATGGGGGTGACCAAACTTGCAGAAACATGTTTATTTCTGCTGAAAAACATGTTTTGACACTTTCTGCACACTGGGGTTAAGAGCAGAGTGTGTGGGCTCTTCTGAGCCTTGCAGTTACATAGGGATTCAGTTGTCTGAAAAAACGCATTTATTTCGGGCTGAAAAACACGTTTTGAAAAGTCTACTGTAACTGCCCCATAACTTACATGGGGTTGACCAAACTTGCAGAAACATGTTTATTTCTGCTGAAAAACACGTTTTGACACTTTCTGCACACTGGGGTTAAGAGCTGAGTGTGTGGGCTCTTCTGAGCTTTGCAGTTACATAGGTATTCAGTTGTCTGAAAAAACGCGTTTATTTCGGGCTGAAAAACACGTTTTGAAAAGTGTACTGTAACTGCCCCATAACTTACATGGGGTTGACCAAACTTGCAGAAACATGTTTATTTCTGCTGAAAAACACGTTTTGACACTTTCTGCACACTGGGGTTAAGAGCAGAGTGTGTGGGCTCTTCTGAGCCTTACAGTTACATAGGGATTCAGTTGTCTGAAAAAACGCGTTTATTTCGGGCTGAAAAACACGTTTTGAAAAAAGTGCTGTTACTGCCCCATAACTTACATGGGGTTGACCAAACTTGCAGAAACATGTTTATTTCTGCTGAAAAACACGTTTTGACACTTTCTGCACACTGGGGTTAAGAGCTGAGTGTGTGGGCTCTTCTGAGCTTTGCAGTTACATAGGTATTCAGTTGTCTGAAAAAACGCGTTTATTTCGGGCTGAAAAACACGTTTTGAAAAGTGTACTGTAACTGCCCCATAACTTACATGGGGTTGACCAAACTTGCAGAAACATGTTTATTTCTGCTGAAAAACACGTTTTGACACTTTCTGCACACTGGGGTTAAGAGCAGAGTGTGTGGGCTCTTCTGAGCCTTGCAGTTACATAGGGATTCAGTTGTCTGAAAAAACGCGTTTATTTCGGGCTGAAAAACACGTTTTGAAAAGTGTACTGTAACTGCCCCATAACTTCCATGGGGTTGACCAAACTTGCAGAAACATGTTTATTTCTGCTGAAAAACACGTTTTGACACTTTCTGCAAACTGGGGTTAAGAGCTGAGTGTGTGGGCTCTTCTGAGCTTTGCAGTTACATAGGTATTCAGTTGTCTGAAAAAACGCGTTTATTTCGGGCTGAAAAACACGTTTTGAAAAGTGCACTGTAACTGCCCCATAACTTACATGGGGTTGACCAAACTTGCAGAAACATGTTTATTTCTGCTGAAAAACACGTTTTGACATTTTCTGCACACTGGGGTTAAGAGCTGAGTGTGTGGGCTCTTCTGAGCTTTGCAGTTACATAGGGATTCAGTTGTCTGAAAAAACGCGTTTATTTCGGGCTGAAAAACACGTTTTGAAAAGTGTACTGTAACTGCCCCATAACTTACATGGGGTTGACCAAACTTGCAGAAACATGTTTATTTCTGCTGAAAAACACGTTTTGACACTTTCTGCACACTGGGGTTAAGAGCAGAGTGTGTGGGCTCTTCTGAGCCTTGCAGTTACATAGGGATTCAGTTGTCTGAAAAAACGCGTTTATTTCGGGCTGAAAAACACGTTTTGAAAAGTGTACTGTAACTGCCCCATAACTTACATGGGGTTGACCAAACTTGCAGAAACATGTTTATTTCTGCTGAAAAACACGTTTTGACACTTTCTGCACACTGGGGTTAAGAACTGAGTGTGTGGGCTCTTCTGAGCTTTGCAGTTACATAGGTATTCAGTTGTCTGAAAAAACGCGTTTATTTCGTGCTGAAAAACACGTTTTGAAAAGTGTACTGTAACTGCCCCATAACTTACATGGGGTTGACCAAACTTGCAGAAACATGTTTATTTCTGCTGAAAAACACGTTTTGACACTTTCTGCACACTGGGGTTAAGAGCAGAGTGTGTGGGCTCTTCTGAGCATTACAGTTACATAGGGATTCAGTTGTCTGAAAAAACGCGTTTATTTCGGGCTGAAAAACACGTTTTGAAAAAAGTGCTGTTACTTCCCCATAACTTACATAGGGTTGACCAAACTTGCAGAAACTTGTTTATTTCTGCTGAAAAACATGTTTTGACATTTTCTGCACACTGGGGTTAAGAGCAGAGTGTGTGGGCTCTTCTGAGCCTTACAGTTACATAGGGATTCAGTTGTCTGAAAAAACGCGTTTATTTCGGGCTGAAAAACACGTTTTGAAAAAAGTGCTGTTACTGCCCCATAACTTACATGGGGTTGACCAAACTTGCAGAAACATGTTTATTTCTGCTGAAAAACACGTTTTGACACTTTCTGCACACTGGGGTTAAGAGCAGAGTGTGTGGGCTGTTCTGAGCCTTGCAGTTACATAGGGATTCAGTTGTCTGAAAAAACGCGTTTATTTCGGGCTGAAAAACACGTTTTGAAAAAAGTGCTGTTACTGCCCCATAACTTACATGGGGTTGACCAAACTTGCAGAAACATGTTTATTTCTGCTGAAAAACACGTTTTGACACTTTCTGCACACTGGGGTTAAGAGCAGAGTGTGTGGGCTGTTCTGAGCCTTGCAGTTACATAGGGATTCAGTTGTCTGAGAAAACGCGTTTATTTCGGGCTGAAAAACACGTTTTGAAAAAAGTGCTGTTACTGCCCAATAAGTTACATGGGGGTGACCAAACTTGCAGAAACACGTTTATTTCTGCTGAAAAACATGTTTTGACACTTTCTGCACACTGGGGTTAAGAGCAGAGTGTGTGGGCTCTTCTGAGCCTTGCAGTTACATAGGGATTCAGTTGTCTGAAAAAACGCATTTATTTCGGGCTGAAAAACACGTTTTGAAAAGTCTACTGTAACTGCCCCATAACTTACATGGGGTTGACCAAACTTGCAGAAACATGTTTATTTCTGCTGAAAAACACGTTTTGACACTTTCTGCACACTGGGGTTAAGAGCTGAGTGTGTGGGCTCTTCTGAGCTTTGCAGTTACATAGGTATTCAGTTGTCTGAAAAAACGCGTTTATTTCGTTCTGAAAAACACGTTTTGAAAAGTGTACTGTAACTGCCCCATAACTTACATGGGGTTGACCAAACTTGCAGAAACATGTTTATTTCTGCTGAAAAACACGTTTTGACACTTTCTGCACACTGGGGTTAAGAGCAGAGTGTGTGGGCTCTTCTGAGCCTTACAGTTACATAGGGATTCAGTTGTCTGAAAAAACGCGTTTATTTCGGGCTGAAAAACACGTTTTGAAAAAAGTGCTGTTACTGCCCCATAACTTACATGGGGTTGACCAAACTTGCAGAAACATGTTTATTTCTGCTGAAAAACACGTTTTGACACTTTCTGCACACTGGGGTTAAGAGCTGAGTGTGTGGGCTCTTCTGAGCTTTGCAGTTACATAGGTATTCAGTTGTCTGAAAAAACGCGTTTATTTCGGGCTGAAAAACACGTTTTGAAAAGTGTACTGTAACTGCCCCATAACTTACATGGGGTTGACCAAACTTGCAGAAACATGTTTATTTCTGCTGAAAAACACGTTTTGACACTTTCTGCACACTGGGGTTAAGAGCAGAGTGTGTGGGCTCTTCTGAGCCTTGCAGTTACATAGGGATTCAGTTGTCTGAAAAAACGCGTTTATTTCGGGCTGAAAAACACGTTTTGAAAAGTGTACTGTAACTGCCCCATAACTTACATGGGGTTGACCAAACTTGCAGAAACATGTTTATTTCTGCTGAAAAACACGTTTTGACACTTTCTGCACACTGGGGTTAAGAGCAGAGTGTGTGGGCTCTTCTGAGCCTTGCAGTTACATAGGGATTCAGTTGTCTGAAAAAACGCGTTTATTTCGGGCTGAAAAACACGTTTTGAAAAGTGTACTGTAACTGCCCCATAACTTCCATGGGGTTGACCAAACTTGCAGAAACATGTTTATTTCTGCTGAAAAACACGTTTTGACACTTTCTGCAAACTGGGGTTAAGAGCTGAGTGTGTGGGCTCTTCTGAGCTTTGCAGTTACATAGGTATTCAGTTGTCTGAAAAAACGCGTTTATTTCGGGCTGAAAAACACGTTTTGAAAAGTGCACTGTAACTGCCCCATAACTTACATGGGGTTGACCAAACTTGCAGAAACATGTTTATTTCTGCTGAAAAACACGTTTTGACATTTTCTGCACACTGGGGTTAAGAGCTGAGTGTGTGGGCTCTTCTGAGCTTTGCAGTTACATAGGGATTCAGTTGTCTGAAAAAACGCGTTTATTTCGGGCTGAAAAACACGTTTTGAAAAGTGTACTGTAACTGCCCCATAACTTACATGGGGTTGACCAAACTTGCAGAAACATGTTTATTTCTGCTGAAAAACACGTTTTGACACTTTCTGCACACTGGGGTTAAGAGCAGAGTGTGTGGGCTCTTCTGAGCCTTGCAGTTACATAGGGATTCAGTTGTCTGAAAAAACGCGTTTATTTCGGGCTGAAAAACACGTTTTGAAAAGTGTACTGTAACTGCCCCATAACTTACATGGGGTTGACCAAACTTGCAGAAACATGTTTATTTCTGCTGAAAAACACGTTTTGACACTTTCTGCACACTGGGGTTAAGAACTGAGTGTGTGGGCTCTTCTGAGCTTTGCAGTTACATAGGTATTCAGTTGTCTGAAAAAACGCGTTTATTTCGTGCTGAAAAACACGTTTTGAAAAGTGTACTGTAACTGCCCCATAACTTACATGGGGTTGACCAAACTTGCAGAAACATGTTTATTTCTGCTGAAAAACACGTTTTGACACTTTCTGCACACTGGGGTTAAGAGCAGAGTGTGTGGGCTCTTCTGAGCCTTACAGTTACATAGGGATTCAGTTGTCTGAAAAAACGCGTTTATTTCGGGCTGAAAAACACGTTTTGAAAAAAGTGCTGTTACTTCCCCATAACTTACATGGGGCTGACCAAACTTGCAGAAACTTGTTTATTTCTGCTGAAAAACATGTTTTGACATTTTCTGCACACTGGGGTTAAGAGCAGAGTGTGTGGGCTCTTCTGAGCCTTACAGTTACATAGGGATTCAGTTGTCTGAAAAAACGCGTTTATTTCGGGCTGAAAAACACGTTTTGAAAAAAGTGCTGTTACTGCCCCATAACTTACATGGGGTTGACCAAACTTGCAGAAACATGTTTATTTCTGCTGAAAAACACGTTTTGACACTTTCTGCACACTGGGGTTAAGAGCAGAGTGTGTGGGCTGTTCTGAGCCTTGCAGTTACATAGGGATTCAGTTGTCTGAAAAAACGCGTTTATTTCGGGCTGAAAAACACGTTTTGAAAAAAGTGCTGTTACTGCCCCATAACTTACATGGGGTTGACCAAACTTGCAGAAACATGTTTATTTCTGCTGAAAAACACGTTTTGACACTTTCTGCACACTGGGGTTAAGAGCAGAGTGTGTGGGCTGTTCTGAGCCTTGCAGTTACATAGGGATTCAGTTGTCTGAGAAAACGCGTTTATTTCGGGCTGAAAAACACGTTTTGAAAAAAGTGCTGTTACTGCCCAATAAGTTACATGGGGGTGACCAAACTTGCAGAAACATGTTTATTTCTGCTGAAAAACATGTTTTGACACTTTCTGCACACTGGGGTTCAGAGCAGAGTGTGTGGGCTCTTCTGAGCCTTGCAGTTACATAGGGATTCAGTTGTCTGAAAAAACGCATTTATTTCGGGCTGAAAAACACGTTTTGAAAAGTCTACTGTAACTGCCCCATAACTTACATGGGGTTGACCAAACTTGCAGAAACATGTTTATTTCTGCTGAAAAACACGTTTTGACACTTTCTGCACACTGGGGTTAAGAGCTGAGTGTGTGGGCTCTTCTGAGCTTTGCAGTTACATAGGTATTCAGTTGTCTGAAAAAACGCGTTTATTTCGTTCTGAAAAACACGTTTTGAAAAGTGTACTGTAACTGCCCCATAACTTACATGGGGTTGACCAAACTTGCAGAAACATGTTTATTTCTGCTGAAAAACACGTTTTGACACTTTCTGCACACTGGGGTTAAGAGCAGAGTGTGTGGGCTCTTCTGAGCCTTACAGTTACATAGGGATTCAGTTGTCTGAAAAAACGCGTTTATTTCGGGCTGAAAAACACGTTTTGAAAAAAGTGCTGTTACTGCCCCATAACTTACATGGGGTTGACCAAACTTGCAGAAACATGTTTATTTCTGCTGAAAAACACGTTTTGACACTTTCTGCACACTGGGGTTAAGAGCTGAGTGTGTGGGCTCTTCTGAGCTTTGCAGTTACATAGGTATTCAGTTGTCTGAAAAAACGCGTTTATTTCGGGCTGAAAAACACGTTTTGAAAAGTGTACTGTAACTGCCCCATAACTTACATGGGGTTGACCAAACTTGCAGAAACATGTTTATTTCTGCTGAAAAACACGTTTTGACACTTTCTGCACACTGGGGTTAAGAGCAGAGTGTGTGGGCTCTTCTGAGCCTTGCAGTTACATAGGGATTCAGTTGTCTGAAAAAACGCGTTTATTTCGGGCTGAAAAACACGTTTTGAAAAGTGTACTGTAACTGCCCCATAACTTCCATGGGGTTGACCAAACTTGCAGAAACATGTTTATTTCTGCTGCAAAACACGTTTTGACACTTTCTGCAAACTGGGGTTAAGAGCTGAGTGTGTGGGCTCTTCTGAGCTTTGCAGTTACATAGGTATTCAGTTGTCTGAAAAAACGCGTTTATTTCGGGCTGAAAAACACGTTTTGAAAAAAGTGCTGTTACTGCCCCATAACTTACATGGGGTTGACCAAACTTGCAGAAACATGTTTATTTCTGCTGAAAAACATGTTTTGACACTTTCTGCACACTGGGGTTAAGAGCTGAGTGTGTGGGCTGTTCTGAGCCTTGCAGTTACATAGGGATTCAGTTGTCTGAAAAAACGCGTTTATTTCGGGCTGAAAAACACGTTTTGAAAAAAGTGCTGTTACTGCCCAATAAGTTACATGGGGGTGACCAAACTTGCAGAAACATGTTTATTTCTGCTGAAAAACATGTTTTGACACTTTCTGCACACTGGGGTTAAGAGCAGAGTGTGTGGGCTCTTCTGAGCCTTGCAGTTACATAGGGATTCAGTTGTCTGAAAAAACGCATTTATTTCGGGCTGAAAAACACGTTTTGAAAAGTCTACTGTAACTGCCCCATAACTTACATGGGGTTGACCAAACTTGCAGAAACATGTTTATTTCTGCTGAAAAACACGTTTTGACACTTTCTGCACACTGGGGTTAAGAGCTGAGTGTGTGGGCTCTTCTGAGCTTTGCAGTTACATAGGTATTCAGTTGTCTGAAAAAACGCGTTTATTTCGGGCTGAAAAACACGTTTTGAAAAGTGTACTGTAACTGCCCCATAACTTACATGGGGTTGACCAAACTTGCAGAAACATGTTTATTTCTGCTGAAAAACACGTTTTGACACTTTCTGCACACTGGGGTTAAGAGCAGAGTGTGTGGGCTCTTCTGAGCCTTACAGTTACATAGGGATTCAGTTGTCTGAAAAAACGCGTTTATTTCGGGCTGAAAAACACGTTTTGAAAAAAGTGCTGTTACTGCCCCATAACTTACATGGGGTTGACCAAACTTGCAGAAACATGTTTATTTCTGCTGAAAAACACGTTTTGACACTTTCTGCACACTGGGGTTAAGAGCTGAGTGTGTGGGCTCTTCTGAGCTTTGCAGTTACATAGGTATTCAGTTGTCTGAAAAAACGCGTTTATTTCGGGCTGAAAAACACGTTTTGAAAAGTGTACTGTAACTGCCCCATAACTTACATGGGGTTGACCAAACTTGCAGAAACATGTTTATTTCTGCTGAAAAACACGTTTTGACACTTTCTGCACACTGGGGTTAAGAGCAGAGTGTGTGGGCTTTTCTGAGCCTTGCAGTTACATAGGGATTCAGTTGTCTGAAAAAACGCGTTTATTTCGGGCTGAAAAACACGTTTTGAAAAGTGTACTGTAACTGCCCCATAACTTCCATGGGGTTGACCAAACTTGCAGAAACATGTTTATTTCTGCTGAAAAACACGTTTTGACACTTTCTGCAAACTGGGGTTAAGAGCTGAGTGTGTGGGCTCTTCTGAGCCTTGCAGTTACATAGGGATTCAGTTGTCTGAAAAAACGCGTTTATTTCGGGCTGAAAAACACGTTTTGAAAAAAGTGCTGTTACTGCCCCATAACTTACATGGGGTTGACCAAACTTGCAGAAACATGTTTATTTCTGCTGAAAAACATGTTTTGACACTTTCTGCTCACTGGGGTTAAGAGCTGAGTGTGTGGGCTGTTCTGAGCCTTGCAGTTACATAGGGATTCAGTTGTCTGAAAAAACGCGTTTATTTGGGGTGAAAAACACGTTTTGAAAAGTGCACTGTAACTGCCCCATAACTTACATGGGGTTGACCAAACTTGCAGAAACATGTTTATTTCTGCTGAAAAACATGTTTTGACACTTTCTGCACACTGGGGTTAAGAGCTGAGTGTGTGGGCTCTTCTGAGCTTTGCAGTTACATAGGGATTCAGTTGTCTGAAAAAACGCGTTTATTTCGGGCTGAAAAACACGTTTTGAAAAGTGTACTGTAACTGCCCCATAACTTACATGGGGTTGACCAAACTTGCAGAAACATGTTTATTTCTGCTGAAAAACACGTTTTGACATTTTCTGCACACTGGGGTTAAGAGCTGAGTGTGTGTGCTCTTCTGAGCTTTGCAGTTACATAGGGATTCAGTTGTCTGAAAAAACGCGTTTATTTCGGGCTGAAAAACACGTTTTGAAAAGTGTACTGTAACTGCCCCATAACTTACATGGGGTTGACCAAACTTGCAGAAACATGTTTATTTCTGCTGAAAAACACGTTTTGACACTTTCTGCACAATGGGGTTAAGAGCAGAGTGTGTGGGCTCTTCTGAGCCTTGCAGTTACATAGGGATTCAGTTGTCTGAAAAAACGCGTTTATTTCGGGCTGAAAAACACGTTTTGAAAAGTGTACTGTAACTGCCCCATAACTTACATGGGGTTGACCAAACTTGCAGAAACATGTTTATTTCTGCTGAAAAACATGTTTTGACACTTTCTGCACACTGGGGTTAAGAGCTGAGTGTGTGGGCTGTTCTGAGCCTTGCAGTTACATAAGGATTCAGTTGTCTGAAAAAACGCGTTTATTTCGGGCTGAAAAACACGTTTTGAAAAGTGCACTGTAACTGCCCCATAACTTACATGGGGTTGACCAAACTTGCAGAAACATGTTTATTTCTGCTGAAAAACACGTTTTGACATTTTCTGCACACTGGGGTTAAGAGCTGAGTGTGTGGGCTCTTCTGAGCTTTGCAGTTACATAGGGATTCAGTTGTCTGAAAAAAACGCGTTTATTTCGGGCTGAAAAACACGTTTTGAAAAGTGTACTGTAACTGCCCCATAACTTACATGGGGTTGACCAAACTTGCAGAAACGTGTTTATTTCTGCTGAAAAACACGTTTTGACACTTTCTGCACACTGGGGTTAAGAGCAGAGTGTGTGGGCTCTTCTGAGCCTTGCAGTTACATAGGGATTCAGTTGTCTGAAAAAACGCGTTTATTTCGGGCTGAAAAACACGTTTTGAAAAGTGTACTGTAACTGCCCCATAACTTACATGGGGTTGACCAAACTTGCAGAAACATGTTTATTTCTGCTGAAAAACACGTTTTGACACTTTCTGCACACTGGGGTTAAGAGCAGAGTGTGTGGGCTCTTCTGAGCCTTGCAGTTACATAGGGATTCAGTTGTCTGAAAAAACGCGTTTATTTCGGGCTGAAAAACACGTTTTGAAAAGTGCACTGTAACAGCCCCATAACTTACATGGGGTTGACCAAACTTGCAGAAACATGTTTATTTCTGCTGAAAAATACGTTTTGACATTTTCTGCACACTGGGGTTAAGAGCTGAGTGTGTGGGCTCTTCTGAGCTTTGCAGTTACATAGGGATTCAGTTGTCTGAAAAAACGCGTTTATTTCGGGCTGAAAAACACGTTTTGAAAAGTGTACTGTAACTGCCCCATAACTTACATGGGGTTGACCAAACTTGCAGAAACATGTTTATTTCTGCTGAAAAACATGTTTTGACACTTTCTGCACACTGGGGTTAAGAGCTGAGTGTGTGGGCTGTTCTGAGCCTTGCAGTTACATAAGGATTCAGTTGTCTGAAAAAACGCGTTTATTTCGGGCTGAAAAACACGTTTTGAAAAGTGCACTGTAACTGCCCCATAACTTACATGGGGTTGACCAAACTTGCAGAAACATGTTTATTTCTGCTGAAAAACACGTTTTGACATTTTCTGCACACTGGGGTTAAGAGCTGAGTGTGTGGGCTCTTCTGAGCTTTGCAGTTACATAGGGATTCAGTTGTCTGAAAAAACGCGTTTATTTCGGGCTGAAAAACACGTTTTGAAAAGTGTACTGTAACTGCCCCATAACTTACATGGGGTTGACCAAACTTGCAGAAACATGTTTATTTCTGCTGAAAAACACGTTTTGACACTTTCTGCACACTGGGGTTAAGAGCAGAGTGTGTGGGCTCTTCTGAGCCTTGCAGTTACATAGGGATTCAGTTGTCTGAAAAAACGCGTTTATTTCGGGCTGAAAAACACGTTTTGAAAAGTGTACTGTAACTGCCCCATAACTTACATGGGGTTGACCAAACTTGCAGAAACATGTTTATTTCTGCTGAAAAACACGTTTTGACACTTTCTGCACACTGGGGTTAAGAACTGAGTGTGTGGGCTCTTCTGAGCTTTGCAGTTACATAGGTATTCAGTTGTCTGAAAAAACGCGTTTATTTCGTGCTGAAAAACACGTTTTGAAAAGTGTACTGTAACTGCCCCATAACTTACATGGGGTTGACCAAACTTGCAGAAACATGTTTATTTCTGCTGAAAAACACGTTTTGACACTTTCTGCACACTGGGGTTAAGAGCAGAGTGTGTGGGCTCTTCTGAGCCTTACAGTTACATAGGGATTCAGTTGTCTGAAAAAACGCGTTTATTTCGGGCTGAAAAACACGTTTTGAAAAAAGTGCTGTTACTGCCCCATAACTTACATGGGGTTGACCAAACTTGCAGAAACATGTTTATTTCTGCTGAAAAACACGTTTTGACATTTTCTGCACACTGGGGTTAAGAGCAGAGTGTGTGGGCTGTTCTGAGCCTTACAGTTACATAGGGATTCAGTTGTCTGAAAAAACGCGTTTATTTCGGGCTGAAAAACACGTTTTGAAAAAAGTGCTGTTACTGCCCCATAACTTACATGGGGTTGACCAAACTTGCAGAAACATGTTTATTTCTGCTGAAAAACACGTTTTGACACTTTCTGCACACTGGGGTTAAGAGCAGAGTGTGTGGGCTGTTCTGAGCCTTGCAGTTACATAGGGATTCAGTTGTCTGAAAAAACGCGTTTATTTCGGGCTGAAAAACACGTTTTGAAAAGTGCACTGTAACTGCCCCATAACTTACATGGGGTTGACCAAACTTGCAGAAACGTTTATTTCTGCTGAAAAATACGTTTTGACACTTTCTGCACACTGGGGTTAAGAGCAGAGTGTGTGGGCTCTTCTGAGCCTTGCAGTTACATAGGGATTCAGTTGTCTGAAAAAACGCGTTTATTTCGGGCTGAAAAACACGTTTTGAAAAGTGCACTGTAACAGCCCCATAACTTACATGGGGTTGACCAAACTTGCAGAAACATGTTTATTTCTGCTGAAAAATACGTTTTGACATTTTCTGCACACTGGGGTTAAGAGCTGAGTGTGTGGGCTGTTCTGAGCCTTGCAGTTACATAGGGATTCAGTTGTCTGAAAAAACGCGTTTATTTCGGGCTGAAAAACACGTTTTGAAAAGTGCACTGTAACTGCCCCATAACTTACATGGGGTTGACCAAACTTGCAGAAACATGTTTATTTCTGCTGAAAAACACGTTTTGACATTTTCTGCACACTGGGGTTAAGAGCTGAGTGTGTGTGCTCTTCTGAGCTTTGCAGTTACATAGGGATTCAGTTGTCTGAAAAAACGCGTTTATTTCGGGCTGAAAAACACGTTTTGAAAAGTGTACTGTAACTGCCCCATAACTTACATGGGGTTGACCAAACTTGCAGAAACATGTTTATTTCTGCTGAAAAACACGTTTTGACACTTTCTGCACACTGGGGTTAAGAGCTGAGTGTGTGGGCTCTTCTGAGCTTTGCAGTTACATAGGTATTCAGTTGTCTGAAAAAACGCGTTTATTTCGTGCTGAAAAACACGTTTTGAAAAGTGTACTGTAACTGCCCCATAACTTACATGGGGTTGACCAAACTTGCAGAAACATGTTTATTTCTGCTGAAAAACACGTTTTGACACTTTCTGCACACTGGGGTTAAGAGCAGAGTGTGTGGGCTCTTCTGAGCCTTACAGTTACATAGGGATTCAGTTGTCTGAAAAAACGCGTTTATTTCGGGCTGAAAAACACGTTTTGAAAAAAGTGCTGTTACTGCCCCATAACTTACATGGGGTTGACCAAACTTGCAGAAACATGTTTATTTCTGCTGAAAAACACGTTTTGACACTTTCTGCACACTGGGGTTAAGAGCTGAGTGTGTGGGCTCTTCTGAGCTTTGCAGTTACATAGGTATTCAGTTGTCTGAAAAAACGCGTTTATTTCGGGCTGAAAAACACGTTTTGAAAAGTGTACTGTAACTGCCCCATAACTTACATGGGGTTGACCAAACTTGCAGAAACATGTTTATTTCTGCTGAAAAACACGTTTTGACACTTTCTGCACACTGGGGTTAAGAGCAGAGTGTGTGGGCTCTTCTGAGCCTTGCAGTTACATAGGGATTCAGTTGTCTGAAAAAACGCGTTTATTTCGGGCTGAAAAACACGTTTTGAAAAAAGTGCTGTTACTGCCCCATAACTTACATGGGGTTGACCAAACTTGCAGAAACATGTTTATTTCTGCTGAAAAACATGTTTTGACACTTTCTGCACACTGGGGTTAAGAGCTGAGTGTGTGGGCTGTTCTGAGCCTTGCAGTTACATAGGGATTCAGTTGTCTGAAAAAACGCGTTTATTTCGGGCTGAAAAACACGTTTTGAAAAGTGCACTGTAACTGCCCCATAACTTACATGGGGTTGACCAAACTTGCAGAAACATGTTTATTTCTGCTGAAAAACATGTTTTGACACTTTCTGCACACTGGGGTTAAGAGCTGAGTGTGTGGGCTCTTCTGAGCTTTGCAGTTACATAGGGATTCAGTTGTCTGAAAAAACGCGTTTATTTCGGGCTGAAAAACACGTTTTGAAAAGTGCACTGTAACTGCCCCATAACTTACATGGGGTTGACCAAACTTGCAGAAACATGTTTATTTCTGCTGAAAAACATGTTTTGACACTTTCTACACACTGGGGTTAAGAGCAGAGTGTGTGGGCTCTTCTGAGCCTTGCAGTTACATAGGGATTCAGTTGTCTGAAAAAACGCGTTTATTTCGGGCTGAAAAACACGTTTTGAAAAAAGTGCTGTTACTGCCCAATAAGTTACATGGGGTTGACCAAACTTGCAGAAACATGTTTATTTCTGCTGAAAAACATGTTTTGACACTTTCTGCACACTGGGGTTAAGAGCTGAGTGTGTGGGCTGTTCTGAGCCTTGCAGTTACATAGGGATTCAGTTGTCTGAAAAAACGCGTTTATTTCGGGCTGAAAAACACGTTTTGAAAAGTGCACTGTAACTGCCCCATAACTTACATGGGGTTGACCAAACTTGCAGAAACATGTTTATTTCTGCTGAAAAACACGTTTTGACATTTTCTGCACACTGGGGTTAAGAGCTGAGTGTGTGTGCTCTTCTGAGCTTTGCAGTTACATAGGGATTCAGTTGTCTGAAAAAACGCGTTTATTTCGGGCTGAAAAACACGTTTTGAAAAGTGTACTGTAACTGCCCCATAACTTACATGGGGTTGACCAAACTTGCAGAAACATGTTTATTTCTGCTGAAAAACACGTTTTGACACTTTCTGCACACTGGGGTTAAGAGCTGAGTGTGTGGGCTCTTCTGAGCTTTGCAGTTACATAGGTATTCAGTTGTCTGAAAAAACGCGTTTATTTCGTGCTGAAAAACACGTTTTGAAAAGTGTACTGTAACTGCCCCATAACTTACATGGGGTTGACCAAACTTGCAGAAACATGTTTATTTCTGCTGAAAAACACGTTTTGACACTTTCTGCACACTGGGGTTAAGAGCAGAGTGTGTGGGCTCTTCTGAGCCTTACAGTTACATAGGGATTCAGTTGTCTGAAAAAACGCGTTTATTTCGTGCTGAAAAACACGTTTTGAAAAAAGTGCTGTTACTGCCCCATAACTTACATGGGGTTGACCAAACTTGCAGAAACATGTTTATTTCTGCTGAAAAACACGTTTTGACACTTTCTGCACACTGGGGTTAAGAGCTGAGTGTGTGGGCTCTTCTGAGCTTTGCAGTTACATAGGTATTCAGTTGTCTGAAAAAACGCGTTTATTTCGGGCTGAAAAACACGTTTTGAAAAGTGTACTGTAACTGCCCCATAACTTACATGGGGTTGACCAAACTTGCAGAAACATGTTTATTTCTGCTGAAAAACACGTTTTGACACTTTCTGCACACTGGGGTTAAGAGCAGAGTGTGTGGGCTCTTCTGAGCCTTGCAGTTACATAGGGATTCAGTTGTCTGAAAAAACGCGTTTATTTCGGGCTGAAAAACACGTTTTGAAAAAAGTGCTGTTACTGCCCCATAACTTACATGGGGTTGACCAAACTTGCAGAAACATGTTTATTTCTGCTGAAAAACATGTTTTGACACTTTCTGCACACTGGGGTTAAGAGCTGAGTGTGTGGGCTGTTCTGAGCCTTGCAGTTACATAGGGATTCAGTTGTCTGAAAAAACGCGTTTATTTCGGGCTGAAAAACACGTTTTGAAAAGTGCACTGTAACTGCCCCATAACTTACATGGGGTTGACCAAACTTGCAGAAACATGTTTATTTCTGCTGAAAAACATGTTTTGACACTTTCTGCACACTGGGGTTAAGAGCTGAGTGTGTGGGCTCTTCTGAGCTTTGCAGTTACATAGGGATTCAGTTGTCTGAAAAAACGCGTTTATTTCGGGCTGAAAAACACGTTTTGAAAAGTGTACTGTAACTGCCCCATAACTTACATGGGGTTGACCAAACTTGCAGAAACATGTTTATTTCTGCTGAAAAACACGTTTTGACACTTTCTGCACACTGGGGTTAAGAGCAGAGTGTGTGGGCTCTTCTGAGCTTTGCAGTTACATAGGTATTCAGTTGTCTGAAAAAACGCGTTTATTTCGGGCTGAAAAACACGTTTTGAAAAGTGCACTGTAACTGCCCCATAACTTCCATGGGGTTGACCAAACTTGCAGAAACATGTTTATTTCTGCTGAAAAACACGTTTTGACACTTTCTGCAAACTGGGGTTAAGAGCTGAGTGTGTGGGCTCTTCTGAGCTTTGCAGTTACATAGGTATTCAGTTGTCTGAAAAAACACGTTTATTTCGGGCTGAAAAACACGTTTTGAAAAGTGTACTGTAACTGCCCCATAACTTACATGGGGTTGACCAAACTTGCAGAAACATGTTTATTTCTGCTGAAAAACACGTTTTGACACTTTCTGCACACTGGGGTTAAGAGCTGAGTGTGTGGGCTCTTCTGAGCTTTGCAGTTACATAGGTATTCAGTTGTCTGAAAAAACGCGTTTATTTCGTGCTGAAAAACACGTTTTGAAAAGTGTACTGTAACTGCCCCATAACTTACATGGGGTTGACCAAACTTGCAGAAACATGTTTATTTCTGCTGAAAAACACGTTTTGACACTTTCTGCACACTGGGGTTAAGAGCAGAGTGTGTGGGCTCTTCTGAGCCTTACAGTTACATAGGGATTCAGTTGTCTGAAAAAACGCGTTTATTTCGGGCTGAAAAACACGTTTTGAAAAAAGTGCTGTTACTGCCCCATAACTTACATGGGGTTGACCAAACTTGCAGAAACATGTTTATTTCTGCTGAAAAACACGTTTTGACACTTTCTGCACACTGGGGTTAAGAGCTGAGTGTGTGGGCTCTTCTGAGCTTTGCAGTTACATAGGTATTCAGTTGTCTGAAAAAACGCGTTTATTTCGGGCTGAAAAACACGTTTTGAAAAGTGTACTGTAACTGCCCCATAACTTACATGGGGTTGACCAAACTTGCAGAAACATGTTTATTTCTGCTGAAAAACACGTTTTGACACTTTCTGCACACTGGGGTTAAGAGCAGAGTGTGTGGGCTCTTCTGAGCCTTGCAGTTACATAGGGATTCAGTTGTCTGAAAAAACGCGTTTATTTCGGGCTGAAAAACACGTTTTGAAAAGTGCACTGTAACAGCCCCATAACTTACATGGGGTTGACCAAACTTGCAGAAACATGTTTATTTCTGCTGAAAAATACGTTTTGACATTTTCTGCACACTGGGGTTAAGAGCTGAGTGTGTGGGCTCTTCTGAGCTTTGCAGTTACATAGGGATTCAGTTGTCTGAAAAAACGCGTTTATTTCGGGCTGAAAAACACGTTTTGAAAAGTGTACTGTAACTGCCCCATAACTTACATGGGGTTGACCAAACTTGCAGAAACATGTTTATTTCTGCTGAAAAACATGTTTTGACACTTTCTGCACACTGGGGTTAAGAGCTGAGTGTGTGGGCTGTTCTGAGCCTTGCAGTTACATAAGGATTCAGTTGTCTGAAAAAACGCGTTTATTTCGGGCTGAAAAACACGTTTTGAAAAGTGCACTGTAACTGCCCCATAACTTACATGGGGTTGACCAAACTTGCAGAAACATGTTTATTTCTGCTGAAAAACACGTTTTGACATTTTCTGCACACTGGGGTTAAGAGCTGAGTGTGTGGGCTCTTCTGAGCTTTGCAGTTACATAGGGATTCAGTTGTCTGAAAAAACGCGTTTATTTCGGGCTGAAAAACACGTTTTGAAAAGTGTACTGTAACTGCCCCATAACTTACATGGGGTTGACCAAACTTGCAGAAACATGTTTATTTCTGCTGAAAAACACGTTTTGACACTTTCTGCACACTGGGGTTAAGAGCAGAGTGTGTGGGCTCTTCTGAGCCTTGCAGTTACATAGGGATTCAGTTGTCTGAAAAAACGCGTTTATTTCGGGCTGAAAAACACGTTTTGAAAAGTGTACTGTAACTGCCCCATAACTTACATGGGGTTGACCAAACTTGCAGAAACATGTTTATTTCTGCTGAAAAACACGTTTTGACACTTTCTGCACACTGGGGTTAAGAACTGAGTGTGTGGGCTCTTCTGAGCTTTGCAGTTACATAGGTATTCAGTTGTCTGAAAAAACGCGTTTATTTCGTGCTGAAAAACACGTTTTGAAAAGTGTACTGTAACTGCCCCATAACTTACATGGGGTTGACCAAACTTGCAGAAACATGTTTATTTCTGCTGAAAAACACGTTTTGACACTTTCTGCACACTGGGGTTAAGAGCAGAGTGTGTGGGCTCTTCTGAGCCTTACAGTTACATAGGGATTCAGTTGTCTGAAAAAACGCGTTTATTTCGGGCTGAAAAACACGTTTTGAAAAAAGTGCTGTTACTTCCCCATAACTTACATGGGGTTGACCAAACTTGCAGAAACATGTTTATTTCTGCTGAAAAACACGTTTTGACATTTTCTGCACACTGGGGTTAAGAGCAGAGTGTGTGGGCTCTTCTGAGCCTTACAGTTACATAGGGATTCAGTTGTCTGAAAAAACGCGTTTATTTCGGGCTGAAAAACACGTTTTGAAAAAAGTGCTGTTACTGCCCCATAACTTACATGGGGTTGACCAAACTTGCAGAAACATGTTTATTTCTGCTGAAAAACACGTTTTGACACTTTCTGCACACTGGGGCTAAGAGCAGAGTGTGTGGGCTGTTCTGAGCCTTGCAGTTACATAGGGATTCAGTTGTCTGAAAAAACGCGTTTATTTCGGGCTGAAAAACACGTTTTGAAAAGTGCACTGTAACTGCCCCATAACTTACATGGGGTTGACCAAACTTGCAGAAACATGTTTATTTCTGCTGAAAAACACGTTTTGACACTTTCTGCACACTGGGGTTAAGAGCAGAGTGTGTGGGCTCTTCTGAGCCTTGCAGTTACATAGGGATTCAGTTGTCTGAAAAAACGCGTTTATTTCGGGCTGAAAAACACGTTTTGAAAAGTGCACTGTAACAGCCCCATAACTTACATGGGGTTGACCAAACTTGCAGAAACATGTTTATTTCTGCTGAAAAATACGTTTTGACATTTTCTGCACACTGGGGTTAAGAGCTGAGTGTGTGGGCTCTTCTGAGCTTTGCAGTTACATAGGGATTCAGTTGTCTGAAAAAACGCGTTTATTTCGGGCTGAAAAACACGTTTTGAAAAGTGTACTGTAACTGCCCCATAACTTACATGGGGTTGACCAAACTTGCAGAAACATGTTTATTTCTGCTGAAAAACATGTTTTGACACTTTCTGCACACTGGGGTTAAGAGCTGAGTGTGTGGGCTGTTCTGAGCCTTGCAGTTACATAAGGATTCAGTTGTCTGAAAAAACGCGTTTATTTCGGGCTGAAAAACACGTTTTGAAAAGTGCACTGTAACTGCCCCATAACTTACATGGGGTTGACCAAACTTGCAGAAACATGTTTATTTCTGCTGAAAAACACGTTTTGACATTTTCTGCACACTGGGGTTAAGAGCTGAGTGTGTGGGCTCTTCTGAGCTTTGCAGTTACATAGGGATTCAGTTGTCTGAAAAAACGCGTTTATTTCGGGCTGAAAAACACGTTTTGAAAAGTGTACTGTAACTGCCCCATAACTTACATGGGGTTGACCAAACTTGCAGAAACATGTTTATTTCTGCTGAAAAACACGTTTTGACACTTTCTGCACACTGGGGTTAAGAGCAGAGTGTGTGGGCTCTTCTGAGCCTTGCAGTTACATAGGGATTCAGTTGTCTGAAAAAACGCGTTTATTTCGGGCTGAAAAACACGTTTTGAAAAGTGTACTGTAACTGCCCCATAACTTACATGGGGTTGACCAAACTTGCAGAAACATGTTTATTTCTGCTGAAAAACACGTTTTGACACTTTCTGCACACTGGGGTTAAGAACTGAGTGTGTGGGCTCTTCTGAGCTTTGCAGTTACATAGGTATTCAGTTGTCTGAAAAAACGCGTTTATTTCGTGCTGAAAAACACGTTTTGAAAAGTGTACTGTAACTGCCCCATAACTTACATGGGGTTGACCAAACTTGCAGAAACATGTTTATTTCTGCTGAAAAACACGTTTTGACACTTTCTGCACACTGGGGTTAAGAGCAGAGTGTGTGGGCTCTTCTGAGCCTTACAGTTACATAGGGATTCAGTTGTCTGAAAAAACGCGTTTATTTCGGGCTGAAAAACACGTTTTGAAAAAAGTGCTGTTACTTCCCCATAACTTACATGGGGTTGACCAAACTTGCAGAAACTTGTTTATTTCTGCTGAAAAACACGTTTTGACATTTTCTGCACACTGGGGTTAAGAGCAGAGTGTGTGGGCTCTTCTGAGCCTTACAGTTACATAGGGATTCAGTTGTCTGAAAAAACGCGTTTATTTCGGGCTGAAAAACACGTTTTGAAAAAAGTGCTGTTACTGCCCCATAACTTACATGGGGTTGACCAAACTTGCAGAAACATGTTTATTTCTGCTGAAAAACACGTTTTGACACTTTCTGCACACTGGGGTTAAGAGCAGAGTGTGTGGGCTGTTCTGAGCCTTGCAGTTACATAGGGATTCAGTTGTCTGAAAAAACGCGTTTATTTCGGGCTGAAAAACACGTTTTGAAAAAAGTGCTGTTACTGCCCCATAACTTACATGGGGTTGACCAAACTTGCAGAAACATGTTTATTTCTGCTGAAAAACACGTTTTGACACTTTCTGCACACTGGGGTTAAGAGCAGAGTGTGTGGGCTGTTCTGAGCCTTGCAGTTACATAGGGATTCAGTTGTCTGAGAAAACGCGTTTATTTCGGGCTGAAAAACACGTTTTGAAAAAAGTGCTGTTACTGCCCAATAAGTTACATGGGGGTGACCAAACTTGCAGAAACATGTTTATTTCTGCTGAAAAACATGTTTTGACACTTTCTGCACACTGGGGTTAAGAGCAGAGTGTGTGGGCTCTTCTGAGCCTTGCAGTTACATAGGGATTCAGTTGTCTGAAAAAACGCATTTATTTCGGGCTGAAAAACACGTTTTGAAAAGTCTACTGTAACTGCCCCATAACTTACATGGGGTTGACCAAACTTGCAGAAACATGTTTATTTCTGCTGAAAAACACGTTTTGACACTTTCTGCACACTGGGGTTAAGAGCTGAGTGTGTGGGCTCTTCTGAGCTTTGCAGTTACATAGGGATTCAGTTGTCTGAAAAAACGCGTTTATTTCGGGCTGAAAAACACGTTTTGAAAAGTGTACTGTAACTGCCCCATAACTTACATGGGGTTGACCAAACTTGCAGAAACATGTTTATTTCTGCTGAAAAACACGTTTTGACACTTTCTGCACACTGGGGTTAAGAGCAGAGTGTGTGGGCTCTTCTGAGCCTTGCAGTTACATAGGGATTCAGTTGTCTGAAAAAACGCGTTTATTTCGGGCTGAAAAACACGTTTTGAAAAGTGTACTGTAACTGCCCCATAACTTACATGGGGTTGACCAAACTTGCAGAAACATGTTTATTTCTGCTGAAAAACACGTTTTGACACTTTCTGCACACTGGGGTTAAGAACTGAGTGTGTGGGCTCTTCTGAGCTTTGCAGTTACATAGGTATTCAGTTGTCTGAAAAAACGCGTTTATTTCGTGCTGAAAAACACGTTTTGAAAAGTGTACTGTAACTGCCCCATAACTTACATGGGGTTGACCAAACTTGCAGAAACATGTTTATTTCTGCTGAAAAACACGTTTTGACACTTTCTGCACACTGGGGTTAAGAGCAGAGTGTGTGGGCTCTTCTGAGCCTTACAGTTACATAGGGATTCAGTTGTCTGAAAAAACGCGTTTATTTCGGGCTGAAAAACACGTTTTGAAAAAAGTGCTGTTACTTCCCCATAACTTACATGGGGTTGACCAAACTTGCAGAAACTTGTTTATTTCTGCTGAAAAACACGTTTTGACATTTTCTGCACACTGGGGTTAAGAGCAGAGTGTGTGGGCTCTTCTGAGCCTTACAGTTACATAGGGATTCAGTTGTCTGAAAAAACGCGTTTATTTCGGGCTGAAAAACACGTTTTGAAAAAAGTGCTGTTACTGCCCCATAACTTACATGGGGTTGACCAAACTTGCAGAAACATGTTTATTTCTGCTGAAAAACACGTTTTGACACTTTCTGCACACTGGGGTTAAGAGCAGAGTGTGTGGGCTGTTCTGAGCCTTGCAGTTACATAGGGATTCAGTTGTCTGAAAAAACGCGTTTATTTCGGGCTGAAAAACACGTTTTGAAAAAAGTGCTGTTACTGCCCCATAACTTACATGGGGTTGACCAAACTTGCAGAAACATGTTTATTTCTGCTGAAAAACACGTTTTGACATTTTCTGCACACTGGGGTTAAGAGCTGAGTGTGTGGGCTCTTCTGAGCTTTGCAGTTACATAGGGATTCAGTTGTCTGAAAAAACGCGTTTATTTCGGGCTGAAAAACACGTTTTGAAAAGTGTACTGTAACTGCCCCATAACTTACATGGGGTTGACCAAACTTGCAGAAACATGTTTATTTCTGCTGAAAAACACGTTTTGACACTTTCTGCACACTGGGGTTAAGAGCAGAGTGTGTGGGCTCTTCTGAGCCTTGCAGTTACATAGGGATTCAGTTGTCTGAAAAAACGCGTTTATTTCGGGCTGAAAAACACGTTTTGAAAAGTGTACTGTAACTGCCCCATAACTTCCATGGGGTTGACCAAACTTGCAGAAACATGTTTATTTCTGCTGCAAAACACGTTTTGACACTTTCTGCAAACTGGGGTTAAGAGCTGAGTGTGTGGGCTCTTCTGAGCTTTGCAGTTACATAGGTATTCAGTTGTCTGAAAAAACGCGTTTATTTCGGGCTGAAAAACACGTTTTGAAAAAAGTGCTGTTACTGCCCCATAACTTACATGGGGTTGACCAAACTTGCAGAAACATGTTTATTTCTGCTGAAAAACATGTTTTGACACTTTCTGCACACTGGGGTTAAGAGCTGAGTGTGTGGGCTGTTCTGAGCCTTGCAGTTACATAGGGATTCAGTTGTCTGAAAAAACGCGTTTATTTCGGGCTGAAAAACACGTTTTGAAAAAAGTGCTGTTACTGCCCAATAAGTTACATGGGGGTGACCAAACTTGCAGAAACATGTTTATTTCTGCTGAAAAACATGTTTTGACACTTTCTGCACACTGGGGTTAAGAGCAGAGTGTGTGGGCTCTTCTGAGCCTTGCAGTTACATAGGGATTCAGTTGTCTGAAAAAACGCATTTATTTCGGGCTGAAAAACACGTTTTGAAAAGTCTACTGTAACTGCCCCATAACTTACATGGGGTTGACCAAACTTGCAGAAACATGTTTATTTCTGCTGAAAAACACGTTTTGACACTTTCTGCACACTGGGGTTAAGAGCTGAGTGTGTGGGCTCTTCTGAGCTTTGCAGTTACATAGGTATTCAGTTGTCTGAAAAAACGCGTTTATTTCGGGCTGAAAAACACGTTTTGAAAAGTGTACTGTAACTGCCCCATAACTTACATGGGGTTGACCAAACTTGCAGAAACATGTTTATTTCTGCTGAAAAACACGTTTTGACACTTTCTGCACACTGGGGTTAAGAGCAGAGTGTGTGGGCTCTTCTGAGCCTTACAGTTACATAGGGATTCAGTTGTCTGAAAAAACGCGTTTATTTCGGGCTGAAAAACACGTTTTGAAAAAAGTGCTGTTACTGCCCCATAACTTACATGGGGTTGACCAAACTTGCAGAAACATGTTTATTTCTGCTGAAAAACACGTTTTGACACTTTCTGCACACTGGGGTTAAGAGCTGAGTGTGTGGGCTCTTCTGAGCTTTGCAGTTACATAGGTATTCAGTTGTCTGAAAAAACGCGTTTATTTCGGGCTGAAAAACACGTTTTGAAAAGTGTACTGTAACTGCCCCATAACTTACATGGGGTTGACCAAACTTGCAGAAACATGTTTATTTCTGCTGAAAAACACGTTTTGACACTTTCTGCACACTGGGGTTAAGAGCAGAGTGTGTGGGCTCTTCTGAGCCTTGCAGTTACATAGGGATTCAGTTGTCTGAAAAAACGCGTTTATTTCGGGCTGAAAAACACGTTTTGAAAAGTGTACTGTAACTGCCCCATAACTTACATGGGGTTGACCAAACTTGCAGAAACATGTTTATTTCTGCTGAAAAACACGTTTTGACACTTTCTGCACACTGGGGTTAAGAGCAGAGTGTGTGGGCTCTTCTGAGCCTTGCAGTTACATAGGGATTCAGTTGTCTGAAAAAACGCGTTTATTTCGGGCTGAAAAACACGTTTTGAAAAGTGTACTGTAACTGCCCCATAACTTACATGGGGTTGACCAAACTTGCAGAAACATGTTTATTTCTGCTGAAAAACACGTTTTGACACTTTCTGCACACTGGGGTTAAGAACTGAGTGTGTGGGCTCTTCTGAGCTTTGCAGTTACATAGGTATTCAGTTGTCTGAAAAAACGCGTTTATTTCGTGCTGAAAAACACGTTTTGAAAAGTGTACTGTAACTGCCCCATAACTTACATGGGGTTGACCAAACTTGCAGAAACATGTTTATTTCTGCTGAAAAACACGTTTTGACACTTTCTGCACACTGGGGTTAAGAGCAGAGTGTGTGGGCTCTTCTGAGCCTTACAGTTACATAGGGATTCAGTTGTCTGAAAAAACGCGTTTATTTCGGGCTGAAAAACACGTTTTGAAAAAAGTGCTGTTACTTCCCCATAACTTACATGGGGTTGACCAAACTTGCAGAAACTTGTTTATTTCTGCTGAAAAACATGTTTTGACATTTTCTGCACACTGGGGTTAAGAGCAGAGTGTGTGGGCTCTTCTGAGCCTTACAGTTACATAGGGATTCAGTTGTCTGAAAAAACGCGTTTATTTCGGGCTGAAAAACACGTTTTGAAAAAAGTGCTGTTACTGCCCCATAACTTACATGGGGTTGACCAAACTTGCAGAAACATGTTTATTTCTGCTGAAAAACACGTTTTGACACTTTCTGCACACTGGGGTTAAGAGCAGAGTGTGTGGGCTGTTCTGAGCCTTGCAGTTACATAGGGATTCAGTTGTCTGAAAAAACGCGTTTATTTCGGGCTGAAAAACACGTTTTGAAAAAAGTGCTGTTACTGCCCCATAACTTACATGGGGTTGACCAAACTTGCAGAAACATGTTTATTTCTGCTGAAAAACACGTTTTGACACTTTCTGCACACTGGGGTTAAGAGCAGAGTGTGTGGGCTGTTCTGAGCCTTGCAGTTACATAGGGATTCAGTTGTCTGAGAAAACGCGTTTATTTCGGGCTGAAAAACACGTTTTGAAAAAAGTGCTGTTACTGCCCAATAAGTTACATGGGGGTGACCAAACTTGCAGAAACATGTTTATTTCTGCTGAAAAACATGTTTTGACACTTTCTGCACACTGGGGTTAAGAGCAGAGTGTGTGGGCTCTTCTGAGCCTTGCAGTTACATAGGGATTCAGTTGTCTGAAAAAACGCATTTATTTCGGGCTGAAAAACACGTTTTGAAAAGTCTACTGTAACTGCCCCATAACTTACATGGGGTTGACCAAACTTGCAGAAACATGTTTATTTCTGCTGAAAAACACGTTTTGACACTTTCTGCACACTGGGGTTAAGAGCTGAGTGTGTGGGCTCTTCTGAGCTTTGCAGTTACATAGGTATTCAGTTGTCTGAAAAAACGCGTTTATTTCGTTCTGAAAAACACGTTTTGAAAAGTGTACTGTAACTGCCCCATAACTTACATGGGGTTGACCAAACTTGCAGAAACATGTTTATTTCTGCTGAAAAACACGTTTTGACACTTTCTGCACACTGGGGTTAAGAGCAGAGTGTGTGGGCTCTTCTGAGCCTTACAGTTACATAGGGATTCAGTTGTCTGAAAAAACGCGTTTATTTCGGGCTGAAAAACACGTTTTGAAAAAAGTGCTGTTACTGCCCCATAACTTACATGGGGTTGACCAAACTTGCAGAAACATGTTTATTTCTGCTGAAAAACACGTTTTGACACTTTCTGCACACAGGGGTTAAGAGCTGAGTGTGTGGGCTCTTCTGAGCTTTGCAGTTACATAGGTATTCAGTTGTCTGAAAAAACGCGTTTATTTCGGGCTGAAAAACACGTTTTGAAAAGTGTACTGTAACTGCCCCATAACTTACATGGGGTTGACCAAACTTGCAGAAACATGTTTATTTCTGCTGAAAAACACGTTTTGACACTTTCTGCACACTGGGGTTAAGAGCAGAGTGTGTGGGCTCTTCTGAGCCTTGCAGTTACATAGGGATTCAGTTGTCTGAAAAAACGCGTTTATTTCGGGCTGAAAAACACGTTTTGAAAAAAGTGCTGTTACTGCCCCATAACTTACATGGGGTTGACCAAACTTGCAGAAACATGTTTATTTCTGCTGAAAAACACGTTTTGACATTTTCTGCACACTGGGGTTAAGAGCTGAGTGTGTGGGCTCTTCTGAGCTTTGCAGTTACATAGGGATTCAGTTGTCTGAAAAAACGCGTTTATTTCGGGCTGAAAAACACGTTTTGAAAAGTGTACTGTAACTGCCCCATAACTTACATGGGGTTGACCAAACTTGCAGAAACATGTTTATTTCTGCTGAAAAACACGTTTTGACTCTTTCTGCACACTGGGGTTAAGAGCAGAGTGTGTGGGCTCTTCTGAGCCTTGCAGTTACATAGGGATTCAGTTGTCTGAAAAAACGCGTTTATTTCGGGCTGAAAAACACGTTTTGAAAAGTGTACTGTAACTGCCCCATAACTTCCATGGGGTTGACCAAACTTGCAGAAACATGTTTATTTCTGCTGCAAAACACGTTTTGACACTTTCTGCAAACTGGGGTTAAGAGCTGAGTGTGTGGGCTCTTCTGAGCTTTGCAGTTACATAGGTATTCAGTTGTCTGAAAAAACGCGTTTATTTCGGGCTGAAAAACACGTTTTGAAAAAAGTGCTGTTACTGCCCCATAACTTACATGGGGTTGACCAAACTTGCAGAAACATGTTTATTTCTGCTGAAAAACATGTTTTGACACTTTCTGCACACTGGGGTTAAGAGCTGAGTGTGTGGGCTGTTCTGAGCCTTGCAGTTACATAGGGATTCAGTTGTCTGAAAAAACGCGTTTATTTCGGGCTGAAAAACACGTTTTGAAAAAAGTGCTGTTACTGCCCAATAAGTTACATGGGGGTGACCAAACTTGCAGAAACATGTTTATTTCTGCTGAAAAACATGTTTTGACACTTTCTGCACACTGGGGTTAAGAGCAGAGTGTGTGGGCTCTTCTGAGCCTTGCAGTTACATAGGGATTCAGTTGTCTGAAAGAACGCATTTATTTCGGGCTGAAAAACACGTTTTGAAAAGTCTACTGTAACTGCCCCATAACTTACATGGGGTTGACCAAACTTGCAGAAACATGTTTATTTCTGCTGAAAAACACGTTTTGACACTTTCTGCACACTGGGGTTAAGAGCTGAGTGTGTGGGCTCTTCTGAGCTTTGCAGTTACATAGGTATTCAGTTGTCTGAAAAAACGCGTTTATTTCGGGCTGAAAAACACGTTTTGAAAAGTGTACTGTAACTGCCCCATAACTTACATGGGGTTGACCAAACTTGCAGAAACATGTTTATTTCTGCTGAAAAACACGTTTTGACACTTTCTGCACACTGGGGTTAAGAGCAGAGTGTGTGGGCTCTTCTGAGCCTTACAGTTACATAGGGATTCAGTTGTCTGAAAAAACGCGTTTATTTCGGGCTGAAAAACACGTTTTGAAAAAAGTGCTGTTACTGCCCCATAACTTACATGGGGTTGACCAAACTTGCAGAAACATGTTTATTTCTGCTGAAAAACACGTTTTGACACTTTCTGCACACTGGGGTTAAGAGCTGAGTGTGTGGGCTCTTCTGACCTTTGCAGTTACATAGGTATTCAGTTGTCTGAAAAAACGCGTTTATTTCGGGCTGAAAAACACGTTTTGAAAAGTGTACTGTAACTGCCCCATAACTTACATGGGGTTGACCAAACTTGCAGAAACATGTTTATTTCTGCTGAAAAACACGTTTTGACACTTTCTGCAAACTGGGGTTAAGAGCTGAGTGTGTGGGCTCTTCTGAGCTTTGCAGTTACATAGGTATTCAGTTGTCTGAAAAAACGCGTTTATTTCGGGCTGAAAAACACGTTTTGAAAAGTGCACTGTAACTGCCCCATAACTTACATGGGGTTGACCAAACTTGCAGAAACATGTTTATTTCTGCTGAAAAACACGTTTTGACATTTTCTGCACACTGGGGTTAAGAGCTGAGTGTGTGGGCTCTTCTGAGCTTTGCAGTTACATAGGGATTCAGTTGTCTGAAAAAACGCGTTTATTTCGGGCTGAAAAACACGTTTTGAAAAGTGTACTGTAACTGCCCCATAACTTACATGGGGTTGACCAAACTTGCAGAAACATGTTTATTTCTGCTGAAAAACACGTTTTGACACTTTCTGCACACTGGGGTTAAGAGCAGAGTGTGTGGGCTCTTCTGAGCCTTGCAGTTACATAGGGATTCAGTTGTCTGAAAAAACGCGTTTATTTCGGGCTGAAAAACACGTTTTGAAAAGTGTACTGTAACTGCCCCATAACTTACATGGGGTTGACCAAACTTGCAGAAACATGTTTATTTCTGCTGAAAAACACGTTTTGACACTTTCTGCACACTGGGGTTAAGAACTGAGTGTGTGGGCTCTTCTGAGCTTTGCAGTTACATAGGTATTCAGTTGTCTGAAAAAACGCGTTTATTTCGTGCTGAAAAACACGTTTTGAAAAGTGTACTGTAACTGCCCCATAACTTACATGGGGTTGACCAAACTTGCAGAAACATGTTTATTTCTGCTGAAAAACACGTTTTGACACTTTCTGCACACTGGGGTTAAGAGCAGAGTGTGTGGGCTCTTCTGAGCCTTACAGTTACATAGGGATTCAGTTGTCTGAAAAAACGCGTTTATTTCGGGCTGAAAAACACGTTTTGAAAAAAGTGCTGTTACTTCCCCATAACTTACATGGGGTTGACCAAACTTGCAGAAACTTGTTTATTTCTGCTGAAAAACATGTTTTGACATTTTCTGCACACTGGGGTTAAGAGCAGAGTGTGTGGGCTCTTCTGAGCCTTACAGTTACATAGGGATTCAGTTGTCTGAAAAAACGCGTTTATTTCGGGCTGAAAAACACGTTTTGAAAAAAGTGCTGTTACTGCCCCATAACTTACATGGGGTTGACCAAACTTGCAGAAACATATTTATTTCTGCTGAAAAACACGTTTTGACACTTTCTGCACACTGGGGTTAAGAGCAGAGTGTGTGGGCTGTTCTGAGCCTTGCAGTTACATAGGGATTCAGTTGTCTGAAAAAACGCGTTTATTTCGGGCTGAAAAACACGTTTTGAAAAAAGTGCTGTTACTGCCCCATAACTTACATGGGGTTGACCAAACTTGCAGAAACATGTTTATTTCTGCTGAAAAACACGTTTTGACACTTTCTGCACACTGGGGTTAAGAGCAGAGTGTGTGGGCTGTTCTGAGCCTTGCAGTTACATAGGGATTCAGTTGTCTGAGAAAACGCGTTTATTTCGGGCTGAAAAACACGTTTTGAAAAAAGTGCTGTTACTGCCCAATAAGTTACATGGGGGTGACCAAACTTGCAGAAACATGTTTATTTCTGCTGAAAAACATGTTTTGACACTTTCTGCACACTGGGGTTAAGAGCAGAGTGTGTGGGCTCTTCTGAGCCTTGCAGTTACATAGGGATTCAGTTGTCTGAAAAAACGCATTTATTTCGGGCTGAAAAACACGTTTTGAAAAGTCTACTGTAACTGCCCCATAACTTACATGGGGTTGACCAAACTTGCAGAAACATGTTTATTTCTGCTGAAAAACACGTTTTGACACTTTCTGCACACTGGGGTTAAGAGCTGAGTGTGTGGGCTCTTCTGAGCTTTGCAGTTACATAGGTATTCAGTTGTCTGAAAAAACGCGTTTATTTCGTTCTGAAAAACACGTTTTGAAAAGTGTACTGTAACTGCCCCATAACTTACATGGGGTTGACCAAACTTGCAGAAACATGTTTATTTCTGCTGAAAAACACGTTTTGACACTTTCTGCACACTGGGGTTAAGAGCAGAGTGTGTGGGCTCTTCTGAGCCTTACAGTTACATAGGGATTCAGTTGTCTGAAAAAACGCGTTTATTTCGGGCTGAAAAACACGTTTTGAAAAAAGTGCTGTTACTGCCCCATAACTTACATGGGGTTGACCAAACTTGCAGAAACATGTTTATTTCTGCTGAAAAACACGTTTTGACACTTTCTGCACACTGGGGTTAAGAGCTGAGTGTGTGGGCTCTTCTGAGCTTTGCAGTTACATAGGTATTCAGTTGTCTGAAAAAACGCGTTTATTTCGGGCTGAAAAACACGTTTTGAAAAGTGTACTGTAACTGCCCCATAACTTACATGGGGTTGACCAAACTTGCAGAAACATGTTTATTTCTGCTGAAAAACACGTTTTGACACTTTCTGCACACTGGGGTTAAGAGCAGAGTGTGTGGGCTCTTCTGAGCCTTGCAGTTACATAGGGATTCAGTTGTCTGAAAAAACGCGTTTATTTCGGGCTGAAAAACACGTTTTGAAAAGTGTACTGTAACTGCCCCATAACTTCCATGGGGTTGACCAAACTTGCAGAAACATGTTTATTTCTGCTGCAAAACACGTTTTGACACTTTCTGCAAACTGGGGTTAAGAGCTGAGTGTGTGGGCTCTTCTGAGCTTTGCAGTTACATAGGTATTCAGTTGTCTGAAAAAACGCGTTTATTTCGGGCTGAAAAACACGTTTTGAAAAAAGTGCTGTTACTGCCCCATAACTTACATGGGGTTGACCAAACTTGCAGAAACATGTTTATTTCTGCTGAAAAACATGTTTTGACACTTTCTGCACACTGGGGTTAAGAGCTGAGTGTGTGGGCTGTTCTGAGCCTTGCAGTTACATAGGGATTCAGTTGTCTGAAAAAACGCGTTTATTTCGGGCTGAAAAACACGTTTTGAAAAAAGTGCTGTTACTGCCCAATAAGTTACATGGGGGTGACCAAACTTGCAGAAACATGTTTATTTCTGCTGAAAAACATGTTTTGACACTTTCTGCACACTGGGGTTAAGAGCAGAGTGTGTGGGCTCTTCTGAGCCTTGCAGTTACATAGGGATTCAGTTGTCTGAAAAAACGCATTTATTTCGGGCTGAAAAACACGTTTTGAAAAGTCTACTGTAACTGCCCCATAACTTACATGGGGTTGACCAAACTTGCAGAAACATGTTTATTTCTGCTGAAAAACACGTTTTGACACTTTCTGCACACTGGGGTTAAGAGCTGAGTGTGTGGGCTCTTCTGAGCTTTGCAGTTACATAGGTATTCAGTTGTCTGAAAAAACGCGTTTATTTCGGGCTGAAAAACACGTTTTGAAAAGTGTACTGTAACTGCCCCATAACTTACATGGGGTTGACCAAACTTGCAGAAACATGTTTATTTCTGCTGAAAAACACGTTTTGACACTTTCTGCACACTGGGGTTAAGAGCAGAGTGTGTGGGCTCTTCTGAGCCTTACAGTTACATAGGGATTCAGTTGTCTGAAAAAACGCGTTTATTTCGGGCTGAAAAACACGTTTTGAAAAAAGTGCTGTTACTGCCCCATAACTTACATGGGGTTGACCAAACTTGCAGAAACATGTTTATTTCTGCTGAAAAACACGTTTTGACACTTTCTGCACACTGGGGTTAAGAGCTGAGTGTGTGGGCTCTTCTGAGCTTTGCAGTTACATAGGTATTCAGTTGTCTGAAAAAACGCGTTTATTTCGGGCTGAAAAACACGTTTTGAAAAGTGTACTGTAACTGCCCCATAACTTACATGGGGTTGACCAAACTTGCAGAAACATGTTTATTTCTGCTGAAAAACACGTTTTGACACTTTCTGCACACTGGGGTTAAGAGCAGAGTGTGTGGGCTTTTCTGAGCCTTGCAGTTACATAGGGATTCAGTTGTCTGAAAAAACGCGTTTATTTCGGGCTGAAAAACACGTTTTGAAAAGTGTACTGTAACTGCCCCATAACTTCCATGGGGTTGACCAAACTTGCAGAAACATGTTTATTTCTGCTGAAAAACACGTTTTGACACTTTCTGCAAACTGGGGTTAAGAGCTGAGTGTGTGGGCTCTTCTGAGCTTTGCAGTTACATAGGTATTCAGTTGTCTGAAAAAACGCGTTTATTTCGGGCTGAAAAACACGTTTTGAAAAGTGTACTGTAACTGCCCCATAACTTACATGGGGTTGACCAAACTTGCAGAAACATGTTTATTTCTGCTGAAAAACACGTTTTGACACTTTCTGCACACTGGGGTTAAGAGCAGAGTGTGTGGGCTCTTCTGAGCCTTACAGTTACATAGGGATTCAGTTGTCTGAAAAAACGCGTTTATTTCGGGCTGAAAAACACGTTTTGAAAAAAGTGCTGTTACTGCCCCATAATTTACATGGGGTTGACCAAACTTGCAGAAACATGTTTATTTCTGCTGAAAAACACGTTTTGACACTTTCTGCACACTGGGGTTAAGAGCTGAGTGTGTGGGCTCTTCTGAGCTTTGCAGTTACATAGGTATTCAGTTGTCTGAAAAAACGCGTTTATTTCGGGCTGAAAAACACGTTTTGAAAAGTGTACTGTAACTGCCCCATAACTTACATGGGGTTGACCAAACTTGCAGAAACATGTTTATTTCTGCTGAAAAACACGTTTTGACACTTTCTGCACACTGGGGTTAAGAGCAGAGTGTGTGGGCTCTTCTGAGCCTTGCAGTTACATAGGGATTCAGTTGTCTGAAAAAACGCGTTTATTTCGGGCTGAAAAACACGTTTTGAAAAAAGTGCTGTTACTGCCCCATAACTTACATGGGGTTGACCAAACTTGCAGAAACATGTTTATTTCTGCTGAAAAACATGTTTTGACACTTTCTGCTCACTGGGGTTAAGAGCTGAGTGTGTGGGCTGTTCTGAGCCTTGCAGTTACATAGGGATTCAGTTGTCTGAAAAAACGCGTTTATTTCGGGCTGAAAAACACGTTTTGAAAAGTGCACTGTAACTGCCCCATAACTTACATGGGGTTGACCAAACTTGCAGAAACATGTTTATTTCTGCTGAAAAACATGTTTTGACACTTTCTGCACACTGGGGTTAAGAGCTGAGTGTGTGGGCTCATCTGAGCTTTGCAGTTACATAGGGATTCAGTTGTCTGAAAAAACGCGTTTATTTCGGGCTGAAAAACACGTTTTGAAAAGTGTACTGTAACTGCCCCATAACTTACATGGGGTTGACCAAACTTGCAGAAACATGTTTATTTCTGCTGAAAAACACGTTTTGACACTTTCTGCACACTGGGGTTAAGAGCAGAGTGTGTGGGCTCTTCTGAGCTTTGCAGTTACATAGGTATTCAGTTGTCTGAAAAAACGCGTTTATTTCGGGCTGAAAAACACGTTTTGAAAAGTGCACTGTAACTGCCCCATAACTTACATGGGGTTGACCAAACTTGCAGAAACATGTTTATTTCTGCTGAAAAACACGTTTTGACATTTTCTGCACACTGGGGTTAAGAGCTGAGTGTGTGTGCTCTTCTGAGCTTTGCAGTTACATAGGGATTCAGTTGTCTGAAAAAACGCGTTTATTTCGGGCTGAAAAACACGTTTTGAAAAGTGTACTGTAACTGCCCCATAACTTACATGGGGTTGACCAAACTTGCAGAAACATGTTTATTTCTGCTGAAAAACACGTTTTGACACTTTCTGCACACTGGGGTTAAGAGCAGAGTGTGTGGGCTCTTCTGAGCCTTGCAGTTACATAGGGATTCAGTTGTCTGAAAAAACGCGTTTATTTCGGGCTGAAAAACACGTTTTGAAAAGTGCACTGTAACTGCCCCATAACTTACATGGGGTTGACCAAACTTGCAGAAACATGTTTATTTCTGCTGAAAAACACGTTTTGACATTTTCTGCACACTGGGGTTAAGAGCTGAGTGTGTGGGCTCTTCTGAGCTTTGCAGTTACATAGGGATTCAGTTGTCTGAAAAAAACGCGTTTATTTCGGGCTGAAAAACACGTTTTGAAAAGTGTACTGTAACTGCCCCATAACTTACATGGGGTTGACCAAACTTGCAGAAACGTGTTTATTTCTGCTGAAAAACACGTTTTGACACTTTCTGCACACTGGGGTTAAGAGCAGAGTGTGTGGGCTCTTCTGAGCCTTGCAGTTACATAGGGATTCAGTTGTCTGAAAAAACGCGTTTATTTCGGGCTGAAAAACACGTTTTGAAAAGTGTACTGTAACTGCCCCATAACTTACATGGGGTTGACCAAACTTGCAGAAACATGTTTATTTCTGCTGAAAAACACGTTTTGACACTTTCTGCACACTGGGGTTAAGAGCAGAGTGTGTGGGCTCTTCTGAGCCTTGCAGTTACATAGGGATTCAGTTGTCTGAAAAAACGCGTTTATTTCGGGCTGAAAAACACGTTTTGAAAAGTGCACTGTAACAGCCCCATAACTTACATGGGGTTGACCAAACTTGCAGAAACATGTTTATTTCTGCTGAAAAATACGTTTTGACATTTTCTGCACACTGGGGTTAAGAGCTGAGTGTGTGGGCTCTTCTGAGCTTTGCAGTTACATAGGGATTCAGTTGTCTGAAAAAACGCGTTTATTTCGGGCTGAAAAACACGTTTTGAAAAGTGTACTGTAACTGCCCCATAACTTACATGGGGTTGACCAAACTTGCAGAAACATGTTTATTTCTGCTGAAAAACATGTTTTGACACTTTCTGCACACTGGGGTTAAGAGCTGAGTGTGTGGGCTGTTCTGAGCCTTGCAGTTACATAAGGATTCAGTTGTCTGAAAAAACGCGTTTATTTCGGGCTGAAAAACACGTTTTGAAAAGTGCACTGTAACTGCCCCATAACTTACATGGGGTTGACCAAACTTGCAGAAACATGTTTATTTCTGCTGAAAAACACGTTTTGACATTTTCTGCACACTGGGGTTAAGAGCTGAGTGTGTGGGCTCTTCTGAGCTTTGCAGTTACATAGGGATTCAGTTGTCTGAAAAAACGCGTTTATTTCGGGCTGAAAAACACGTTTTGAAAAGTGTACTGTAACTGCCCCATAACTTACATGGGGTTGACCAAACTTGCAGAAACATGTTTATTTCTGCTGAAAAACACGTTTTGACACTTTCTGCACACTGGGGTTAAGAGCAGAGTGTGTGGGCTCTTCTGAGCCTTGCAGTTACATAGGGATTCAGTTGTCTGAAAAAACGCGTTTATTTCGGGCTGAAAAACACGTTTTGAAAAAAGTGCTGTTACTGCCCCATAACTTACATGGGGTTGACCAAACTTGCAGAAACATGTTTATTTCTGCTGAAAAACACGTTTTGACACTTTCTGCACACTGGGGTTAAGAGCTGAGTGTGTGGGCTCTTCTGAGCTTTGCAGTTACATAGGTATTCAGTTGTCTGAAAAAACGCGTTTATTTCGGGCTGAAAAACACGTTTTGAAAAGTGTACTGTAACTGCCCCATAACTTACATGGGGTTGACCAAACTTGCAGAAACATGTTTATTTCTGCTGAAAAACACGTTTTGACACTTTCTGCACACTGGGGTTAAGAGCAGAGTGTGTGGGCTTTTCTGAGCCTTGCAGTTACATAGGGATTCAGTTGTCTGAAAAAACGCGTTTATTTCGGGCTGAAAAACACGTTTTGAAAAGTGTACTGTAACTGCCCCATAACTTCCATGGGGTTGACCAAACTTGCAGAAACATGTTTATTTCTGCTGAAAAACACGTTTTGACACTTTCTGCAAACTGGGGTTAAGAGCTGAGTGTGTGGGCTCTTCTGAGCTTTGCAGTTACATAGGTATTCAGTTGTCTGAAAAAACGCGTTTATTTCGGGCTGAAAAACACGTTTTGAAAAGTGTACTGTAACTGCCCCATAACTTACATGGGGTTGACCAAACTTGCAGAAACATGTTTATTTCTGCTGAAAAACACGTTTTGACACTTTCTGCACACTGGGGTTAAGAGCAGAGTGTGTGGGCTCTTCTGAGCCTTACAGTTACATAGGGATTCAGTTGTCTGAAAAAACGCGTTTATTTCGGGCTGAAAAACACGTTTTGAAAAAAGTGCTGTTACTGCCCCATAATTTACATGGGGTTGACCAAACTTGCAGAAACATGTTTATTTCTGCTGAAAAACACGTTTTGACACTTTCTGCACACTGGGGTTAAGAGCAGAGTGTGTGGGCTCTTCTGAGCCTTGCAGTTACATAGGGATTCAGTTGTCTGAAAAAACGCGTTTATTTCGGGCTGAAAAACACGTTTTGAAAAAAGTGCTGTTACTGCCCCATAACTTACATGGGGTTGACCAAACTTGCAGAAACATGTTTATTTCTGCTGAAAAACATGTTTTGACACTTTCTGCTCACTGGGGTTAAGAGCTGAGTGTGTGGGCTGTTCTGAGCCTTGCAGTTACATAGGGATTCAGTTGTCTGAAAAAACGCGTTTATTTCGGGCTGAAAAACACGTTTTGAAAAGTGCACTGTAACTGCCCCATAACTTACATGGGGTTGACCAAACTTGCAGAAACATGTTTATTTCTGCTGAAAAACATGTTTTGACACTTTCTGCACACTGGGGTTAAGAGCTGAGTGTGTGGGCTCATCTGAGCTTTGCAGTTACATAGGGATTCAGTTGTCTGAAAAAACGCGTTTATTTCGGGCTGAAAAACACGTTTTGAAAAGTGTACTGTAACTGCCCCATAACTTACATGGGGTTGACCAAACTTGCAGAAACATGTTTATTTCTGCTGAAAAACACGTTTTGACACTTTCTGCACACTGGGGTTAAGAGCAGAGTGTGTGGGCTCTTCTGAGCTTTGCAGTTACATAGGTATTCAGTTGTCTGAAAAAACGCGTTTATTTCGGGCTGAAAAACACGTTTTGAAAAGTGCACTGTAACTGCCCCATAACTTACATGGGGTTGACCAAACTTGCAGAAACATGTTTATTTCTGCTGAAAAACACGTTTTGACATTTTCTGCACACTGGGGTTAAGAGCTGAGTGTGTGTGCTCTTCTGAGCTTTGCAGTTACATAGGGATTCAGTTGTCTGAAAAAACGCGTTTATTTCGGGCTGAAAAACACGTTTTGAAAAGTGTACTGTAACTGCCCCATAACTTACATGGGGTTGACCAAACTTGCAGAAACATGTTTATTTCTGCTGAAAAACACGTTTTGACACTTTCTGCACACTGGGGTTAAGAGCAGAGTGTGTGGGCTCTTCTGAGCCTTGCAGTTACATAGGGATTCAGTTGTCTGAAAAAACGCGTTTATTTCGGGCTGAAAAACACGTTTTGAAAAGTGCACTGTAACTGCCCCATAACTTACATGGGGTTGACCAAACTTGCAGAAACATGTTTATTTCTGCTGAAAAACACGTTTTGACATTTTCTGCACACTGGGGTTAAGAGCTGAGTGTGTGGGCTCTTCTGAGCTTTGCAGTTACATAGGGATTCAGTTGTCTGAAAAAAACGCGTTTATTTCGGGCTGAAAAACACGTTTTGAAAAGTGTACTGTAACTGCCCCATAACTTACATGGGGTTGACCAAACTTGCAGAAACGTGTTTATTTCTGCTGAAAAACACGTTTTGACACTTTCTGCACACTGGGGTTAAGAGCAGAGTGTGTGGGCTCTTCTGAGCCTTGCAGTTACATAGGGATTCAGTTGTCTGAAAAAACGCGTTTATTTCGGGCTGAAAAACACGTTTTGAAAAGTGTACTGTAACTGCCCCATAACTTACATGGGGTTGACCAAACTTGCAGAAACATGTTTATTTCTGCTGAAAAACACGTTTTGACACTTTCTGCACACTGGGGTTAAGAGCAGAGTGTGTGGGCTCTTCTGAGCCTTGCAGTTACATAGGGATTCAGTTGTCTGAAAAAACGCGTTTATTTCGGGCTGAAAAACACGTTTTGAAAAGTGCACTGTAACAGCCCCATAACTTACATGGGGTTGACCAAACTTGCAGAAACATGTTTATTTCTGCTGAAAAATACGTTTTGACATTTTCTGCACACTGGGGTTAAGAGCTGAGTGTGTGGGCTCTTCTGAGCTTTGCAGTTACATAGGGATTCAGTTGTCTGAAAAAACGCGTTTATTTCGGGCTGAAAAACACGTTTTGAAAAGTGTACTGTAACTGCCCCATAACTTACATGGGGTTGACCAAACTTGCAGAAACATGTTTATTTCTGCTGAAAAACATGTTTTGACACTTTCTGCACACTGGGGTTAAGAGCTGAGTGTGTGGGCTGTTCTGAGCCTTGCAGTTACATAAGGATTCAGTTGTCTGAAAAAACGCGTTTATTTCGGGCTGAAAAACACGTTTTGAAAAGTGCACTGTAACTGCCCCATAACTTACATGGGGTTGACCAAACTTGCAGAAACATGTTTATTTCTGCTGAAAAACACGTTTTGACATTTTCTGCACACTGGGGTTAAGAGCTGAGTGTGTGGGCTCTTCTGAGCTTTGCAGTTACATAGGGATTCAGTTGTCTGAAAAAACGCGTTTATTTCGGGCTGAAAAACACGTTTTGAAAAGTGTACTGTAACTGCCCCATAACTTACATGGGGTTGACCAAACTTGCAGAAACATGTTTATTTCTGCTGAAAAACACGTTTTGACACTTTCTGCACACTGGGGTTAAGAGCAGAGTGTGTGGGCTCTTCTGAGCCTTGCAGTTACATAGGGATTCAGTTGTCTGAAAAAACGCGTTTATTTCGGGCTGAAAAACACGTTTTGAAAAAAGTGCTGTTACTGCCCCATAACTTACATGGGGTTGACCAAACTTGCAGAAACATGTTTATTTCTGCTGAAAAACACGTTTTGACACTTTCTGCACACTGGGGTTAAGAGCTGAGTGTGTGGGCTCTTCTGAGCTTTGCAGTTACATAGGTATTCAGTTGTCTGAAAAAACGCGTTTATTTCGGGCTGAAAAACACGTTTTGAAAAGTGTACTGTAACTGCCCCATAACTTACATGGGGTTGACCAAACTTGCAGAAACATGTTTATTTCTGCTGAAAAACACGTTTTGACACTTTCTGCACACTGGGGTTAAGAGCAGAGTGTGTGGGCTTTTCTGAGCCTTGCAGTTACATAGGGATTCAGTTGTCTGAAAAAACGCGTTTATTTCGGGCTGAAAAACACGTTTTGAAAAGTGTACTGTAACTGCCCCATAACTTCCATGGGGTTGACCAAACTTGCAGAAACATGTTTATTTCTGCTGAAAAACACGTTTTGACACTTTCTGCAAACTGGGGTTAAGAGCTGAGTGTGTGGGCTCTTCTGAGCTTTGCAGTTACATAGGTATTCAGTTGTCTGAAAAAACGCGTTTATTTCGGGCTGAAAAACACGTTTTGAAAAGTGTACTGTAACTGCCCCATAACTTACATGGGGTTGACCAAACTTGCAGAAACATGTTTATTTCTGCTGAAAAACACGTTTTGACACTTTCTGCACACTGGGGTTAAGAGCAGAGTGTGTGGGCTCTTCTGAGCCTTACAGTTACATAGGGATTCAGTTGTCTGAAAAAACGCGTTTATTTCGGGCTGAAAAACACGTTTTGAAAAAAGTGCTGTTACTGCCCCATAATTTACATGGGGTTGACCAAACTTGCAGAAACATGTTTATTTCTGCTGAAAAACACGTTTTGACACTTTCTGCACACTGGGGTTAAGAGCTGAGTGTGTGGGCTCTTCTGAGCTTTGCAGTTACATAGGTATTCAGTTGTCTGAAAAAACGCGTTTATTTCGGGCTGAAAAACACGTTTTGAAAAGTGTACTGTAACTGCCCCATAACTTACATGGGGTTGACCAAACTTGCAGAAACATGTTTATTTCTGCTGAAAAACACGTTTTGACACTTTCTGCACACTGGGGTTAAGAGCAGAGTGTGTGGGCTCTTCTGAGCCTTGCAGTTACATAGGGATTCAGTTGTCTGAAAAAACGCGTTTATTTCGGGCTGAAAAACACGTTTTGAAAAAAGTGCTGTTACTGCCCCATAACTTACATGGGGTTGACCAAACTTGCAGAAACATGTTTATTTCTGCTGAAAAACATGTTTTGACACTTTCTGCTCACTGGGGTTAAGAGCTGAGTGTGTGGGCTGTTCTGAGCCTTGCAGTTACATAGGGATTCAGTTGTCTGAAAAAACGCGTTTATTTCGGGCTGAAAAACACGTTTTGAAAAGTGCACTGTAACTGCCCCATAACTTACATGGGGTTGACCAAACTTGCAGAAACATGTTTATTTCTGCTGAAAAACATGTTTTGACACTTTCTGCACACTGGGGTTAAGAGCTGAGTGTGTGGGCTCATCTGAGCTTTGCAGTTACATAGGGATTCAGTTGTCTGAAAAAACGCGTTTATTTCGGGCTGAAAAACACGTTTTGAAAAGTGTACTGTAACTGCCCCATAACTTACATGGGGTTGACCAAACTTGCAGAAACATGTTTATTTCTGCTGAAAAACACGTTTTGACACTTTCTGCACACTGGGGTTAAGAGCAGAGTGTGTGGGCTCTTCTGAGCTTTGCAGTTACATAGGTATTCAGTTGTCTGAAAAAACGCGTTTATTTCGGGCTGAAAAACACGTTTTGAAAAGTGCACTGTAACTGCCCCATAACTTACATGGGGTTGACCAAACTTGCAGAAACATGTTTATTTCTGCTGAAAAACACGTTTTGACATTTTCTGCACACTGGGGTTAAGAGCTGAGTGTGTGTGCTCTTCTGAGCTTTGCAGTTACATAGGGATTCAGTTGTCTGAAAAAACGCGTTTATTTCGGGCTGAAAAACACGTTTTGAAAAGTGTACTGTAACTGCCCCATAACTTACATGGGGTTGACCAAACTTGCAGAAACATGTTTATTTCTGCTGAAAAACACGTTTTGACACTTTCTGCACACTGGGGTTAAGAGCAGAGTGTGTGGGCTCTTCTGAGCCTTGCAGTTACATAGGGATTCAGTTGTCTGAAAAAACGCGTTTATTTCGGGCTGAAAAACACGTTTTGAAAAGTGTACTGTAACTGCCCCATAACTTACATGGGGTTGACCAAACTTGCAGAAACATGTTTATTTCTGCTGAAAAACATGTTTTGACACTTTCTGCACACTGGGGTTAAGAGCTGAGTGTGTGGGCTGTTCTGAGCCTTGCAGTTACATAAGGATTCAGTTGTCTGAAAAAACGCGTTTATTTCGGGCTGAAAAACACGTTTTGAAAAGTGCACTGTAACTGCCCCATAACTTACATGGGGTTGACCAAACTTGCAGAAACATGTTTATTTCTGCTGAAAAACACGTTTTGACATTTTCTGCACACTGGGGTTAAGAGCTGAGTGTGTGGGCTCTTCTGAGCTTTGCAGTTACATAGGGATTCAGTTGTCTGAAAAAAACGCGTTTATTTCGGGCTGAAAAACACGTTTTGAAAAGTGTACTGTAACTGCCCCATAACTTACATGGGGTTGACCAAACTTGCAGAAACGTGTTTATTTCTGCTGAAAAACACGTTTTGACACTTTCTGCACACTGGGGTTAAGAGCAGAGTGTGTGGGCTCTTCTGAGCCTTGCAGTTACATAGGGATTCAGTTGTCTGAAAAAACGCGTTTATTTCGGGCTGAAAAACACGTTTTGAAAAGTGTACTGTAACTGCCCCATAACTTACATGGGGTTGACCAAACTTGCAGAAACATGTTTATTTCTGCTGAAAAACACGTTTTGACACTTTCTGCACACTGGGGTTAAGAGCAGAGTGTGTGGGCTCTTCTGAGCCTTGCAGTTACATAGGGATTCAGTTGTCTGAAAAAACGCGTTTATTTCGGGCTGAAAAACACGTTTTGAAAAGTGCACTGTAACTGCCCCATAACTTACATGGGGTTGACCAAACTTGCAGAAACATGTTTATTTCTGCTGAAAAACACGTTTTGACATTTTCTGCACACTGGGGTTAAGAGCTGAGTGTGTGGGCTGTTCTGAGCCTTGCAGTTACATAAGGATTCAGTTGTCTGAAAAAACGCGTTTATTTCGGGCTGAAAAACACGTTTTGAAAAGTGCACTGTAACTGCCCCATAACTTACATGGGGTTGACCAAACTTGCAGAAACATGTTTATTTCTGCTGAAAAACACGTTTTGACATTTTCTGCACACTGGGGTTAAGAGCTGAGTGTGTGGGCTCTTCTGAGCTTTGCAGTTACATAGGGATTCAGTTGTCTGAAAAAACGCGTTTATTTCGGGCTGAAAAACACGTTTTGAAAAGTGTACTGTAACTGCCCCATAACTTACATGGGGTTGACCAAACTTGCAGAAACATGTTTATTTCTGCTGAAAAACACGTTTTGACACTTTCTGCACACTGGGGTTAAGAGCAGAGTGTGTGGGCTCTTCTGAGCCTTGCAGTTACATAGGGATTCAGTTGTCTGAAAAAACGCGTTTATTTCGGGCTGAAAAACACGTTTTGAAAAGTGTACTGTAACTGCCCCATAACTTACATGGGGTTGACCAAACTTGCAGAAACATGTTTATTTCTGCTGAAAAACACGTTTTGACACTTTCTGCACACTGGGGTTAAGAACTGAGTGTGTGGGCTCTTCTGAGCTTTGCAGTTACATAGGTATTCAGTTGTCTGAAAAAACGCGTTTATTTCGTGCTGAAAAACACGTTTTGAAAAGTGTACTGTAACTGCCCCATAACTTACATGGGGTTGACCAAACTTGCAGAAACATGTTTATTTCTGCTGAAAAACACGTTTTGACACTTTCTGCACACTGGGGTTAAGAGCAGAGTGTGTGGGCTCTTCTGAGCCTTACAGTTACATAGGGATTCAGTTGTCTGAAAAAACGCGTTTATTTCGGGCTGAAAAACACGTTTTGAAAAAAGTGCTGTTACTGCCCCATAACTTACATGGGGTTGACCAAACTTGCAGAAACATGTTTATTTCTGCTGAAAAACACGTTTTGACATTTTCTGCACACTGGGGTTAAGAGCAGAGTGTGTGGGCTCTTCTGAGCCTTACAGTTACATAGGGATTCAGTTGTCTGAAAAAACGCGTTTATTTCGGGCTGAAAAACACGTTTTGAAAAAAGTGCTGTTACTGCCCCATAACTTACATGGGGTTGACCAAACTTGCAGAAACATGTTTATTTCTGCTGAAAAACACGTTTTGACACTTTCTGCACACTGGGGTTAAGAGCAGAGTGTGTGGGCTGTTCTGAGCCTTGCAGTTACATAGGGATTCAGTTGTCTGAAAAAACGCGTTTATTTCGGGCTGAAAAACACGTTTTGAAAAGTGCACTGTAACTGCCCCATAACTTACATGGGGTTGACCAAACTTGCAGAAACATGTTTATTTCTGCTGAAAAATACGTTTTGACACTTTCTGCACACTGGGGTTAAGAGCAGAGTGTGTGGGCTCTTCTGAGCCTTGCAGTTACATAGGGATTCAGTTGTCTGAAAAAACGCGTTTATTTCGGGCTGAAAAACACGTTTTGAAAAGTGCACTGTAACAGCCCCATAACTTACATGGGGTTGACCAAACTTGCAGAAACATGTTTATTTCTGCTGAAAAATACGTTTTGACATTTTCTGCACACTGGGGTTAAGAGCTGAGTGTGTGGGCTCTTCTGAGCTATGCAGTTACATAGGGATTCAGTTGTCTGAAAAAACGCGTTTATTTCGGGCTGAAAAACACGTTTTGAAAAGTGTACTGTAACTGCCCCATAACTTACATGGGGTTGACCAAACTTCCAGAAACATGTTTATTTCTGCTGAAAAACACGTTTTGACACTTTCTACACACTGGGGTTAAGAGCAGAGTGTGTGGGCTCTTCTGAGCCTTGCAGTTACATAGGGATTCAGTTGTCTGAGAAAACGCGTTTATTTCGGGCTGAAAAACACGTTTTGAAAAAAGTGCTGTTACTGCCCAATAAGTTACATGGGGGTGACCAAACTTGCAGAAACATGTTTATTTCTGCTTAAAAACATGTTTTGACACTTTCTGCACACTGGGGTTAAGAGCTGAGTGTGTGGGCTGTTCTGAGCCTTGCAGTTACAGAGGGATTCAGTTGTCTGAAAAAACGCGTTTATTTCGGGCTGAAAAACACGTTTTGAAAAGTGCACTGTAACTGCCCCATAACTTACATGGGGTCGACCAAACTTGCAGAAACATGTTTATTTCTGCTGAAAAACACGTTTTGACACTTTCTGCACACTGGGGTTAAGAGCAGAGTGTGTGGGCTGTTCTGAGCCTTGCAGTTACATAGGGATTCAGTTGTCTGAAAAAACGCGTTTATTTCGGGCTGAAAAACACGTTTTGAAAAGTGCACTGTAACTGCCCCATAACTTACATGGGGTTGACCAAACTTGCAGAAACATGTTTATTTCTGCTGAAAAACATGTTTTGACACTTTCTGCACACTGGGGTTAAGAGCTGAGTGTGTGGGCTCTTCTGAGCCTTGCAGTTACATAGGGATTCAGTTGTCTGAAAAAACGCGTTTATTTCGGGCTGAAAAACACGTTTTGAAAAGTCTACTGTAACTGCCCCATAACTTACATGGGGTTGACCAAACTTGCAGAAACATGTTTATTTCTGCTGAAAAACACGTTTTGACACTTTCTGCACACTGGGGTTAAGAGCAGAGTGTGTGGGCTCCTCTGAGCCTTGCAGTTACATAGGGATTCAGTTGTCTGAAAAAACGCGTTTATTTCGGGCTGAAAAACACGTTTTGAAAAAAGTGCTGTTACTGCCCCATAACTTACATGGGGTTGACCAAACTTGCAGAAACATGTTTATTTCTGCTGAAAAACATGTTTTGACACTTTCTGCACACTGGGGTTAAGAGCTGAGTGTGTGGGCTGTTCTGAGCCTTGCAGTTACATAGGGATTCAGTTGTCTGAAAAAACGCGTTTATTTCGGGCTGAAAAACACGTTTTGAAAAAAGTGCTGTTACTGCCCCATAACTTACATGGGGTTGACCAAACTTGCAGAAACATGTTTATTTCTGCTGAAAAACATGTTTTGACACTTTCTGCACACTGGGGTTAAGAGCTGAGTGTGTGGGCTGTTCTGAGCCTTGCAGTTACATAGGGATTCAGTTGTCTGAAAAAACGCGTTTATTTCGGGCTGAAAAACACGTTTTGAAAAGTGCACTGTAACTGCCCCATAACTTACATGGGGTTGACCAAACTTGCAGAAACATGTTTATTTCTGCTGAAAAACACGTTTTGACATTTTCTGCACACTGGGGTTAAGAGCTGAGTGTGTGGGCTCTTCTGAGCTTTGCAGTTACATAGGGATTCAGTTGTCTGAAAAAACGCGTTTATTTCGGGCTGAAAAACACGTTTTGAAAAGTGCACTGTAACTGCCCCATAACTTACATGGGGTTGACCAAACTTGCAGAAACATGTTTATTTCTGCTGAAAAACATGTTTTGACACTTTCTGCACACTGGGGTTAAGAGCTGAGTGTGTGGGCTCTTCTGAGCTTTGCAGTTACATAGGGATTCAGTTGTCTGAAAAAACGCGTTTATTTCGGGCTGAAAAACACGTTTTGAAAAGTGTACTGTAACTGCCCCATAACTTACATGGGGTTGACCAAACTTGCAGAAACATGTTTATTTCTGCTGAAAAAACACGTTTTGACACTTTCTGCACACTGGGGTTAAGAGCAGAGTGTGTGGGCTCTTCTGAGCTTTGCAGTTACATAGGTATTCAGTTGTCTGAAAAAACGCGTTTATTTCGGGCTGAAAAACACGTTTTGAAAAGTGCACTGTAACTGCCCCATAACTTACATGGGGTTGACCAAACTTGCAGAAACATGTTTATTTCTGCTGAAAAACACGTTTTGACATTTTCTGCACACTGGGGTTAAGAGCTGAGTGTGTGTGCTCTTCTGAGCTTTGCAGTTACATAGGGATTCAGTTGTCTGAAAAAACGCGTTTATTTCGTGCTGAAAAACACGTTTTGAAAAGTGCACTGTAACTGCCCCATAACTTACATGGGGTTGACCAAACTTGCAGAAACATGTTTATTTCTGCTGAAAAACACGTTTTGACATTTTCTGCACACTGGGGTTAAGAGCTGAGTGTGTGGGCTCTTCTGAGCTTTGCAGTTACATAGGGATTCAGTTGTCTGAAAAAACGCGTTTATTTCGTGCTGAAAAACACGTTTTGAAAAGTGTACTGTAACTGCCCCATAACTTACATGGGGTTGACCAAACTTGCAGAAACGTGTTTATTTCTGCTGAAAAACACGTTTTGACACTTTCTGCACACTGGGGTTAAGAGCAGAGTGTGTGGGCTCTTCTGAGCCTTGCAGTTACATAGGGATTCAGTTGTCTGAAAAAACGCGTTTATTTCGGGCTGAAAAACACGTTTTGAAAAGTGTACTGTAACTGCCCCATAACTTACATGGGGTTGACCAAACTTGCAGAAACATGTTTATTTCTGCTGAAAAACACGTTTTGACACTTTCTGCACACTGGGGTTAAGAGCTGAGTGTGTGGGCTCTTCTGAGCTTTGCAGTTACATAGGTATTCAGTTGTCTGAAAAAACGCGTTTATTTCGTGCTGAAAAACACGTTTTGAAAAGTGTACTGTAACTGCCCCATAACTTACATGGGGTTGACCAAACTTGCAGAAACATGTTTATTTCTGCTGAAAAACACGTTTTGACACTTTCTGCACACTGGGGTTAAGAGCAGAGTGTGTGGGCTCTTCTGAGCCTTACAGTTACATAGGGATTCAGTTGTCTGAAAAAACGCGTTTATTTCGGGCTGAAAAACACGTTTTGAAAAAAGTGCTGTTACTGCCCCATAACTTACATGGGGTTGACCAAACTTGCAGAAACATGTTTATTTCTGCTGAAAAACACGTTTTGACACTTTCTGCACACTGGGGTTAAGAGCTGAGTGTGTGGGCTCTTCTGAGCTTTGCAGTTACATAGGTATTCAGTTGTCTGAAAAAACGCGTTTATTTCGGGCTGAAAAACACGTTTTGAAAAGTGTACTGTAACTGCCCCATAACTTACATGGGGTTGACCAAACTTGCAGAAACATGTTTATTTCTGCTGAAAAACACGTTTTGACACTTTCTGCACACTGGGGTTAAGAGCAGAGTGTGTGGGCTCTTCTGAGCCTTGCAGTTACATAGGGATTCAGTTGTCTGAAAAAACGCGTTTATTTCGGGCTGAAAAACACGTTTTGAAAAAAGTGCTGTTACTGCCCCATAACTTACATGGGGTTGACCAAACTTGCAGAAACATGTTTATTTCTGCTGAAAAACATGTTTTGACACTTTCTGCACACTGGGGTTAAGAGCTGAGTGTGTGGGCTGTTCTGAGCCTTGCAGTTACATAGGGATTCAGTTGTCTGAAAAAACGCGTTTATTTCGGGCTGAAAAACACGTTTTGAAAAGTGCACTGTAACTGCCCCATAACTTACATGGGGTTGACCAAACTTGCAGAAACATGTTTATTTCTGCTGAAAAACATGTTTTGACACTTTCTGCACACTGGGGTTAAGAGCTGAGTGTGTGGGCTCTTCTGAGCTTTGCAGTTACATAGGGATTCAGTTGTCTGAAAAAACGCGTTTATTTCGGGCTGAAAAACACGTTTTGAAAAGTGTACTGTAACTGCCCCATAACTTACATGGGGTTGACCAAACTTGCAGAAACATGTTTATTTCTGCTGAAAAACACGTTTTGACACTTTCTGCACACTGGGGTTAAGAGCAGAGTGTGTGGGCTCTTCTGAGCTTTGCAGTTACATAGGTATTCAGTTGTCTGAAAAAACGCGTTTATTTCGGGCTGAAAAACACGTTTTGAAAAGTGCACTGTAACTGCCCCATAACTTCCATGGGGTTGACCAAACTTGCAGAAACATGTTTATTTCTGCTGAAAAACACGTTTTGACACTTTCTGCAAACTGGGGTTAAGAGCTGAGTGTGTGGGCTCTTCTGAGCTTTGCAGTTACATAGGTATTCAGTTGTCTGAAAAAACGCGTTTATTTCGGGCTGAAAAACACGTTTTGAAAAGTGTACTGTAACTGCCCCATAACTTACATGGGGTTGACCAAACTTGCAGAAACATGTTTATTTCTGCTGAAAAACACGTTTTGACACTTTCTGCACACTGGGGTTAAGAGCTGAGTGTGTGGGCTCTTCTGAGCTTTGCAGTTACATAGGTATTCAGTTGTCTGAAAAAACGCGTTTATTTCGTGCTGAAAAACACGTTTTGAAAAGTGTACTGTAACTGCCCCATAACTTACATGGGGTTGACCAAACTTGCAGAAACATGTTTATTTCTGCTGAAAAACACGTTTTGACACTTTCTGCACACTGGGGTTAAGAGCAGAGTGTGTGGGCTCTTCTGAGCCTTACAGTTACATAGGGATTCAGTTGTCTGAAAAAACGCGTTTATTTCGGGCTGAAAAACACGTTTTGAAAAAAGTGCTGTTACTGCCCCATAACTTACATGGGGTTGACCAAACTTGCAGAAACATGTTTATTTCTGCTGAAAAACACGTTTTGACACTTTCTGCACACTGGGGTTAAGAGCTGAGTGTGTGGGCTCTTCTGAGCTTTGCAGTTACATAGGTATTCAGTTGTCTGAAAAAACGCGTTTATTTCGGGCTGAAAAACACGTTTTGAAAAGTGTACTGTAACTGCCCCATAACTTACATGGGGTTGACCAAACTTGCAGAAACATGTTTATTTCTGCTGAAAAACACGTTTTGACACTTTCTGCACACTGGGGTTAAGAGCTGAGTGTGTGGGCTCTTCTGAGCTTTGCAGTTACATAGGGATTCAGTTGTCTGAAAAAACGCGTTTATTTCGGGCTGAAAAACACGTTTTGAAAAGTGTACTGTAACTGCCCCATAACTTACATGGGGTTGACCAAACTTGCAGAAACATGTTTATTTCTGCTGAAAAACATGTTTTGACACTTTCTGCACACTGGGGTTAAGAGCTGAGTGTGTGGGCTGTTCTGAGCCTTGCAGTTACATAAGGATTCAGTTGTCTGAAAAAACGCGTTTATTTCGGGCTGAAAAACACGTTTTGAAAAGTGCACTGTAACTGCCCCATAACTTACATGGGGTTGACCAAACTTGCAGAAACATGTTTATTTCTGCTGAAAAACACGTTTTGACATTTTCTGCACACTGGGGTTAAGAGCTGAGTGTGTGGGCTCTTCTGAACTTTGCAGTTACATAGGGATTCAGTTGTCTGAAAAAACGCGTTTATTTCGGGCTGAAAAACACGTTTTGAAAAGTGTACTGTAACTGCCCCATAACTTTCATGGGGTTGACCAAACTTGCAGAAACATGTTTATTTCTGCTGAAAAACACGTTTTGACACTTTCTGCACACTGGGGTTAAGAGCAGAGTGTGTGGGCTCTTCTGAGCCTTGCAGTTACATAGGGATTCAGTTGTCTGAAAAAACGCGTTTATTTCGGGCTGAAAAACACGTTTTGAAAAGTGTACTGTAACTGCCCCATAACTTACATGGGGTTGACCAAACTTGCAGAAACATGTTTATTTCTGCTGAAAAACACGTTTTGACACTTTCTGCACACTGGGGTTAAGAACTGAGTGTGTGGGCTCTTCTGAGCTTTGCAGTTACATAGGTATTCAGTTGTCTGAAAAAACGCGTTTATTTCGTGCTGAAAAACACGTTTTGAAAAGTGTACTGTAACTGCCCCATAACTTACATGGGGTTGACCAAACTTGCAGAAACATGTTTATTTCTGCTGAAAAACACGTTTTGACACTTTCTGCACACTGGGGTTAAGAGCAGAGTGTGTGGGCTCTTCTGAGCCTTACAGTTACATAGGGATTCAGTTGTCTGAAAAAACGCGTTTATTTCGGGCTGAAAAACACGTTTTGAAAAAAGTGCTGTTACTTCCCCATAACTTACATGGGGTTGACCAAACTTGCAGAAACATGTTTATTTCTGCTGAAAAACACGTTTTGACATTTTCTGCACACTGGGGTTAAGAGCAGAGTGTGTGGGCTCTTCTGAGCCTTACAGTTACATAGGGATTCAGTTGTCTGAAAAAACGCGTTTATTTCGGGCTGAAAAACACGTTTTGAAAAAAGTGCTGTTACTGCCCCATAACTTACATGGGGTTGACCAAACTTGCAGAAACATGTTTATTTCTGCTGAAAAACACGTTTTGACACTTTCTGCACACTGGGGCTAAGAGCAGAATGTGTGGGCTGTTCTGAGCCTTGCAGTTACATAGGGATTCAGTTGTCTGAAAAAACGCGTTTATTTCGGGCTGAAAAACACGTTTTGAAAAGTGCACTGTAACTGCCCCATAACTTACATGGGGTTGACCAAACTTGCAGAAACATGTTTATTTCTGCTGAAAAACACGTTTTGACACTTTCTGCACACTGGGGTTAAGAGCAGAGTGTGTGGGCTCTTCTGAGCCTTGCAGTTACATAGGGATTCAGTTGTCTGAAAAAACGCGTTTATTTCGGGCTGAAAAACACGTTTTGAAAAGTGCACTGTAACAGCCCCATAACTTACATGGGGTTGACCAAACTTGCAGAAACATGTTTATTTCTGCTGAAAAATACGTTTTGACATTTTCTGCACACTGGGGTTAAGAGCTGAGTGTGTGGGCTCTTCTGAGCTTTGCAGTTACATAGGGATTCAGTTGTCTGAAAAAACGCGTTTATTTCGGGCTGAAAAACACGTTTTGAAAAGTGTACTGTAACTGCCCCATAACTTACATGGGGTTGACCAAACTTGCAGAAACATGTTTATTTCTGCTGAAAAACATGTTTTGACACTTTCTGCACACTGGGGTTAAGAGCTGAGTGTGTGGGCTGTTCTGAGCCTTGCAGTTACATAAGGATTCAGTTGTCTGAAAAAACGCGTTTATTTCGGGCTGAAAAACACGTTTTGAAAAGTGCAGTGTAACTGCCCCATAACTTACATGGGGTTGACCAAACTTGCAGAAACATGTTTATTTCTGCTGAAAAACACGTTTTGACATTTTCTGCACACTGGGGTTAAGAGCTGAGTGTGTGGGCTCTTCTGAGCTTTGCAGTTACATAGGGATTCAGTTGTCTGAAAAAACGCGTTTATTTCGGGCTGAAAAACACGTTTTGAAAAGTGTACTGTAACTGCCCCATAACTTACATGGGGTTGACCAAACTTGCAGAAACATGTTTATTTCTGCTGAAAAACACGTTTTGACACTTTCTGCACACTGGGGTTAAGAGCAGAGTGTGTGGGCTCTTCTGAGCCTTGCAGTTACATAGGGATTCAGTTGTCTGAAAAAACGCGTTTATTTCGGGCTGAAAAACACGTTTTGAAAAAAGTGCTGTTACTGCCCCATAACTTACATGGGGTTGACCAAACTTGCAGAAACATGTTTATTTCTGCTGAAAAACACGTTTTGACACTTTCTGCACACTGGGGTTAAGAACTGAGTGTGTGGGCTCTTCTGAGCTTTGCAGTTACATAGGTATTCAGTTGTCTGAAAAAACGCGTTTATTTCGTGCTGAAAAACACGTTTTGAAAAGTGTACTGTAACTGCCCCATAACTTACATGGGGTTGACCAAACTTGCAGAAACATGTTTATTTCTGCTGAAAAACACGTTTTGACACTTTCTGCACACTGGGGTTAAGAGCAGAGTGTGTGGGCTCTTCTGAGCCTTACAGTTACATAGGGATTCAGTTGTCTGAAAAAACGCGTTTATTTCGGGCTGAAAAACACGTTTTGAAAAAAGTGCTGTTACTTCCCCATAACTTACATGGGGTTGACCAAACTTGCAGAAACATGTTTATTTCTGCTGAAAAACACGTTTTGACATTTTCTGCACACTGGGGTTAAGAGCAGAGTGTGTGGGCTCTTCTGAGCCTTACAGTTACATAGGGATTCAGTTGTCTGAAAAAACGCGTTTATTTCGGGCTGAAAAACACGTTTTGAAAAAAGTGCTGTTACTGCCCCATAACTTACATGGGGTTGACCAAACTTGCAGAAACATGTTTATTTCTGCTGAAAAACACGTTTTGACACTTTCTGCACACTGGGGTTAAGAGCAGAGTGTGTGGGCTGTTCTGAGCCTTGCAGTTACATAGGGATTCAGTTGTCTGAAAAAACGCGTTTATTTCGGGCTGAAAAACACGTTTTGAAAAAAGTGCTGTTACTGCCCCATAACTTACATGGGGTTGACCAAACTTGCAGAAACATGTTTATTTCTGCTGAAAAACACGTTTTGACACTTTCTGCACACTGGGGTTAAGAGCAGAGTGTGTGGGCTGTTCTGAGCCTTGCAGTTACATAGGGATTCAGTTGTCTGAAAAAACGCGTTTATTTCGGGCTGAAAAACACGTTTTGAAAAGTGCACTGTAACTGCCCCATAACTTCCATGGGGTTGACCAAACTTGCAGAAACATGTTTATTTCTGCTGAAAAACACGTTTTGACACTTTCTGCAAACTGGGGTTAAGAGCTGAGTGTGTGGGCTCTTCTGAGCTTTGCAGTTACATAGGTATTCAGTTGTCTGAAAAAACGCGTTTATTTCGGGCTGAAAAACACGTTTTGAAAAGTGTACTGTAACTGCCCCATAACTTACATGGGGTTGACCAAACTTGCAGAAACATGTTTATTTCTGCTGAAAAACACGTTTTGACACTTTCTGCACACTGGGGTTAAGAGCTGAGTGTGTGGGCTCTTCTGAGCTTTGCAGTTACATAGGTATTCAGTTGTCTGAAAAAACGCGTTTATTTCGTGCTGAAAAACACGTTTTGAAAAGTGTACTGTAACTGCCCCATAACTTACATGGGGTTGACCAAACTTGCAGAAACATGTTTATTTCTGCTGAAAAACACGTTTTGACACTTTCTGCACACTGGGGTTAAGAGCAGAGTGTGTGGGCTCTTCTGAGCCTTACAGTTACATAGGGATTCAGTTGTCTGAAAAAACGCGTTTATTTCGGGCTGAAAAACACGTTTTGAAAAAAGTGCTGTTACTGCCCCATAACTTACATGGGGTTGACCAAACTTGCAGAAACATGTTTATTTCTGCTGAAAAACACGTTTTGACACTTTCTGCACACTGGGGTTAAGAGCTGAGTGTGTGGGCTCTTCTGAGCTTTGCAGTTACATAGGTATTCAGTTGTCTGAAAAAACGCGTTTATTTCGGGCTGAAAAACACGTTTTGAAAAGTGTACTGTAACTGCCCCATAACTTACATGGGGTTGACCAAACTTGCAGAAACATGTTTATTTCTGCTGAAAAACACGTTTTGACATTTTCTGCACACTGGGGTTAAGAGCTGAGTGTGTGGGCTCTTCTGAGCTTTGCAGTTACATAGGGATTCAGTTGTCTGAAAAAACGCGTTTATTTCGGGCTGAAAAACACGTTTTGAAAAGTGTACTGTAACTGCCCCATAACTTACATGGGGTTGACCAAACTTGCAGAAACATGTTTATTTCTGCTGAAAAACATGTTTTGACACTTTCTGCACACTGGGGTTAAGAGCTGAGTGTGTGGGCTGTTCTGAGCCTTGCAGTTACATAAGGATTCAGTTGTCTGAAAAAACGCGTTTATTTCGGGCTGAAAAACACGTTTTGAAAAGTGCACTGTAACTGCCCCATAACTTACATGGGGTTGACCAAACTTGCAGAAACATGTTTATTTCTGCTGAAAAACACGTTTTGACATTTTCTGCACACTGGGGTTAAGAGCTGAGTGTGTGGGCTCTTCTGAACTTTGCAGTTACATAGGGATTCAGTTGTCTGAAAAAACGCGTTTATTTCGGGCTGAAAAACACGTTTTGAAAAGTGTACTGTAACTGCCCCATAACTTTCATGGGGTTGACCAAACTTGCAGAAACATGTTTATTTCTGCTGAAAAACACGTTTTGACACTTTCTGCACACTGGGGTTAAGAGCAGAGTGTGTGGGCTCTTCTGAGCCTTGCAGTTACATAGGGATTCAGTTGTCTGAAAAAACGCGTTTATTTCGGGCTGAAAAACACGTTTTGAAAAGTGTACTGTAACTGCCCCATAACTTACATGGGGTTGACCAAACTTGCAGAAACATGTTTATTTCTGCTGAAAAACACGTTTTGACACTTTCTGCACACTGGGGTTAAGAACTGAGTGTGTGGGCTCTTCTGAGCTTTGCAGTTACATAGGTATTCAGTTGTCTGAAAAAACGCGTTTATTTCGTGCTGAAAAACACGTTTTGAAAAGTGTACTGTAACTGCCCCATAACTTACATGGGGTTGACCAAACTTGCAGAAACATGTTTATTTCTGCTGAAAAACACGTTTTGACACTTTCTGCACACTGGGGTTAAGAGCAGAGTGTGTGGGCTCTTCTGAGCCTTACAGTTACATAGGGATTCAGTTGTCTGAAAAAACGCGTTTATTTCGGGCTGAAAAACACGTTTTGAAAAAAGTGCTGTTACTTCCCCATAACTTACATGGGGTTGACCAAACTTGCAGAAACATGTTTATTTCTGCTGAAAAACACGTTTTGACATTTTCTGCACACTGGGGTTAAGAGCAGAGTGTGTGGGCTCTTCTGAGCCTTACAGTTACATAGGGATTCAGTTGTCTGAAAAAACGCGTTTATTTCGGGCTGAAAAACACGTTTTGAAAAAAGTGCTGTTACTGCCCCATAACTTACATGGGGTTGACCAAACTTGCAGAAACATGTTTATTTCTGCTGAAAAACACGTTTTGACACTTTCTGCACACTGGGGCTAAGAGCAGAATGTGTGGGCTGTTCTGAGCCTTGCAGTTACATAGGGATTCAGTTGTCTGAAAAAACGCGTTTATTTCGGGCTGAAAAACACGTTTTGAAAAGTGCACTGTAACTGCCCCATAACTTACATGGGGTTGACCAAACTTGCAGAAACATGTTTATTTCTGCTGAAAAACACGTTTTGACACTTTCTGCACACTGGGGTTAAGAGCAGAGTGTGTGGGCTCTTCTGAGCCTTGCAGTTACATAGGGATTCAGTTGTCTGAAAAAACGCGTTTATTTCGGGCTGAAAAACACGTTTTGAAAAGTGCACTGTAACAGCCCCATAACTTACATGGGGTTGACCAAACTTGCAGAAACATGTTTATTTCTGCTGAAAAATACGTTTTGACATTTTCTGCACACTGGGGTTAAGAGCTGAGTGTGTGGGCTCTTCTGAGCTTTGCAGTTACATAGGGATTCAGTTGTCTGAAAAAACGCGTTTATTTCGGGCTGAAAAACACGTTTTGAAAAGTGTACTGTAACTGCCCCATAACTTACATGGGGTTGACCAAACTTGCAGAAACATGTTTATTTCTGCTGAAAAACATGTTTTGACACTTTCTGCACACTGGGGTTAAGAGCTGAGTGTGTGGGCTGTTCTGAGCCTTGCAGTTACATAAGGATTCAGTTGTCTGAAAAAACGCGTTTATTTCGGGCTGAAAAACACGTTTTGAAAAGTGCAGTGTAACTGCCCCATAACTTACATGGGGTTGACCAAACTTGCAGAAACATGTTTATTTCTGCTGAAAAACACGTTTTGACATTTTCTGCACACTGGGGTTAAGAGCTGAGTGTGTGGGCTCTTCTGAGCTTTGCAGTTACATAGGGATTCAGTTGTCTGAAAAAACGCGTTTATTTCGGGCTGAAAAACACGTTTTGAAAAGTGTACTGTAACTGCCCCATAACTTACATGGGGTTGACCAAACTTGCAGAAACATGTTTATTTCTGCTGAAAAACACGTTTTGACACTTTCTGCACACTGGGGTTAAGAGCAGAGTGTGTGGGCTCTTCTGAGCCTTGCAGTTACATAGGGATTCAGTTGTCTGAAAAAACGCGTTTATTTCGGGCTGAAAAACACGTTTTGAAAAAAGTGCTGTTACTGCCCCATAACTTACATGGGGTTGACCAAACTTGCAGAAACATGTTTATTTCTGCTGAAAAACACGTTTTGACACTTTCTGCACACTGGGGTTAAGAACTGAGTGTGTGGGCTCTTCTGAGCTTTGCAGTTACATAGGTATTCAGTTGTCTGAAAAAACGCGTTTATTTCGTGCTGAAAAACACGTTTTGAAAAGTGTACTGTAACTGCCCCATAACTTACATGGGGTTGACCAAACTTGCAGAAACATGTTTATTTCTGCTGAAAAACACGTTTTGACACTTTCTGCACACTGGGGTTAAGAGCAGAGTGTGTGGGCTCTTCTGAGCCTTACAGTTACATAGGGATTCAGTTGTCTGAAAAAACGCGTTTATTTCGGGCTGAAAAACACGTTTTGAAAAAAGTGCTGTTACTTCCCCATAACTTACATGGGGTTGACCAAACTTGCAGAAACATGTTTATTTCTGCTGAAAAACACGTTTTGACATTTTCTGCACACTGGGGTTAAGAGCAGAGTGTGTGGGCTCTTCTGAGCCTTACAGTTACATAGGGATTCAGTTGTCTGAAAAAACGCGTTTATTTCGGGCTGAAAAACACGTTTTGAAAAAAGTGCTGTTACTGCCCCATAACTTACATGGGGTTGACCAAACTTGCAGAAACATGTTTATTTCTGCTGAAAAACACGTTTTGACACTTTCTGCACACTGGGGTTAAGAGCAGAGTGTGTGGGCTGTTCTGAGCCTTGCAGTTACATAGGGATTCAGTTGTCTGAAAAAACGCGTTTATTTCGGGCTGAAAAACACGTTTTGAAAAAAGTGCTGTTACTGCCCCATAACTTACATGGGGTTGACCAAACTTGCAGAAACATGTTTATTTCTGCTGAAAAACACGTTTTGACACTTTCTGCACACTGGGGTTAAGAGCAGAGTGTGTGGGCTGTTCTGAGCCTTGCAGTTACATAGGGATTCAGTTGTCTGAAAAAACGCGTTTATTTCGGGCTGAAAAACACGTTTTGAAAAGTGCACTGTAACTGCCCCATAACTTACATGGGGTTGACCAAACTTGCAGAAACATGTTTATTTCTGCTGAAAAATACGTTTTGACACTTTCTGCACACTGGGGTTAAGAGCAGAGTGTGTGGGCTCTTCTGAGCCTTGCAGTTACATAGGGATTCAGTTGTCTGAAAAAACGCGTTTATTTCGGGCTGAAAAACACGTTTTGAAAAGTGCACTGTAACAGCCCCATAACTTACATGGGGTTGACCAAACTTGCAGAAACATGTTTATTTCTGCTGAAAAATACGTTTTGACATTTTCTGCACACTGGGGTTAAGAGCTGAGTGTGTGGGCTCTTCTGAGCTATGCAGTTACATAGGGATTCAGTTGTCTGAAAAAACGCGTTTATTTCGGGCTGAAAAACACGTTTTGAAAAGTGTACTGTAACTGCCCCATAACTTACATGGGGTTGACCAAACTTCCAGAAACATGTTTATTTCTGCTGAAAAACACGTTTTGACACTTTCTACACACTGGGGTTAAGAGCAGAGTGTGTGGGCTCTTCTGAGCCTTGCAGTTACATAGGGATTCAGTTGTCTGAGAAAACGCGTTTATTTCGGGCTGAAAAACACGTTTTGAAAAAAGTGCTGTTACTGCCCAATAAGTTACATGGGGGTGACCAAACTTGCAGAAACATGTTTATTTCTGCTTAAAAACATGTTTTGACACTTTCTGCACACTGGGGTTAAGAGCTGAGTGTGTGGGCTGTTCTGAGCCTTGCAGTTACAGAGGGATTCAGTTGTCTGAAAAAACGCGTTTATTTCGGGCTGAAAAACACGTTTTGAAAAGTGCACTGTAACTGCCCCATAACTTACATGGGGTTGACCAAACTTGCAGAAACATGTTTATTTCTGCTGAAAAACACGTTTTGACACTTTCTGCACACTGGGGTTAAGAGCAGAGTGTGTGGGCTCTTCTGAGCTTTGCAGTTACATAGGTATTCAGTTGTCTGAAAAAACGCGTTTATTTCGGGCTGAAAAACACGTTTTGAAAAGTGTACTGTAACTGCCCCATAACTTACATGGGGTTGACCAAACTTGCAGAAACATGTTTATTTCTGCTGAAAAACACGTTTTGACACTTTCTGCACACTGGGGTTAAGAGCAGAGTGTGTGGGCTCCTCTGAGCCTTGCAGTTACATAGGGATTCAGTTGTCTGAAAAAACGCGTTTATTTCGGGCTGAAAAACACGTTTTGAAAAAAGTGCTGTTACTGCCCCATAACTTACATGGGGTTGACCAAACTTGCAGAAACATGTTTATTTCTGCTGAAAAACATGTTTTGACACTTTCTGCACACTGGGGTTAAGAGCTGAGTGTGTGGGCTGTTCTGAGCCTTGCAGTTACATAGGGATTCAGTTGTCTGAAAAAACGCGTTTATTTCGGGCTGAAAATCACGTTTTGAAAAAAGTGCTGTTACTGCCCCATAACTTACATGGGGTTGACCAAACTTGCAGAAACATGTTTATTTCTGCTGAAAAACATGTTTTGACACTTTCTGCACACTGGGGTTAAGAGCTGAGTGTGTGGGCTGTTCTGAGCCTTGCAGTTACATAGGGATTCAGTTGTCTGAAAAAACGCGTTTATTTCGGGCTGAAAAACACGTTTTGAAAAGTGCACTGTAACTGCCCCATAACTTACATGGGGTTGACCAAACTTGCAGAAACATGTTTATTTCTGCTGAAAAACACGTTTTGACATTTTCTGCACACTGGGGTTAAGAGCTGAGTGTGTGGGCTCTTCTGAGCTTTGCAGTTACATAGGGATTCAGTTGTCTGAAAAAACGCGTTTATTTCGGGCTGAAAAACACGTTTTGAAAAGTGCACTGTAACTGCCCCATAACTTACATGGGGTTGACCAAACTTGCAGAAACATGTTTATTTCTGCTGAAAAACATGTTTTGACACTTTCTGCACACTGGGGTTAAGAGCTGAGTGTGTGGGCTCTTCTGAGCTTTGCAGTTACATAGGGATTCAGTTGTCTGAAAAAACGCGTTTATTTCGGGCTGAAAAACACGTTTTGAAAAGTGTACTGTAACTGCCCCATAACTTACATGGGGTTGACCAAACTTGCAGAAACATGTTTATTTCTGCTGAAAAAACACGTTTTGACACTTTCTGCACACTGGGGTTAAGAGCAGAGTGTGTGGGCTCTTCTGAGCTTTGCAGTTACATAGGTATTCAGTTGTCTGAAAAAACGCGTTTATTTCGGGCTGAAAAACACGTTTTGAAAAGTGCACTGTAACTGCCCCATAACTTACATGGGGTTGACCAAACTTGCAGAAACATGTTTATTTCTGCTGAAAAACACGTTTTGACATTTTCTGCACACTGGGGTTAAGAGCTGAGTGTGTGTGCTCTTCTGAGCTTTGCAGTTACATAGGGATTCAGTTGTCTGAAAAAACGCGTTTATTTCGTGCTGAAAAACACGTTTTGAAAAGTGCACTGTAACTGCCCCATAACTTACATGGGGTTGACCAAACTTGCAGAAACGTGTTTATTTCTGCTGAAAAACAAGTTTTGACACTTTCTGCACACTGGGGTTAAGAGCAGAGTGTGTGGGCTCTTCTGAGCCTTGCAGTTACATAGGGATTCAGTTGTCTGAAAAAACGCGTTTATTTCGGGCTGAAAAACACGTTTTGAAAAGTGTACTGTAACTGCCCCATAACTTACATGGGGTTGACCAAACTTGCAGAAACATGTTTATTTCTGCTGAAAAACACGTTTTGACACTTTCTGCACACTGGGGTTAAGAGCTGAGTGTGTGGGCTCTTCTGAGCTTTGCAGTTACATAGGTATTCAGTTGTCTGAAAAAACGTGTTTATTTCGTGCTGAAAAACACGTTTTGAAAAGTGTACTGTAACTGCCCCATAACTTACATGGGGTTGACCAAACTTGCAGAAACATGTTTATTTCTGCTGAAAAACACGTTTTGACACTTTCTGCACACTGGGGTTAAGAGCAGAGTGTGTGGGCTCTTCTGAGCCTTACAGTTACATAGGGATTCAGTTGTCTGAAAAAACGCGTTTATTTCGGGCTGAAAAACACGTTTTGAAAAAAGTGCTGTTACTGCCCCATAACTTACATGGGGTTGACCAAACTTGCAGAAACATGTTTATTTCTGCTGAAAAACACGTTTTGACACTTTCTGCACACTGGGGTTAAGAGCTGAGTGTGTGGGCTCTTCTGAGCTTTGCAGTTACATAGGTATTCAGTTGTCTGAAAAAACGCGTTTATTTCGGGCTGAAAAACACGTTTTGAAAAGTGTACTGTAACTGCCCCATAACTTACATGGGGTTGACCAAACTTGCAGAAACATGTTTATTTCTGCTGAAAAACACGTTTTGACACTTTCTGCACACTGGGGTTAAGAGCAGAGTGTGTGGGCTCTTCTGAGCCTTGCAGTTACATAGGGATTCAGTTGTCTGAAAAAACGCGTTTATTTCGGGCTGAAAAACACGTTTTGAAAAAAGTGCTGTTACTGCCCCATAACTTACATGGGGTTGACCAAACTTGCAGAAACATGTTTATTTCTGCTGAAAAACATGTTTTGACACTTTCTGCACACTGGGGTTAAGAGCTGAGTGTGTGGGCTGTTCTGAGCCTTGCAGTTACATAGGGATTCAGTTGTCTGAAAAAACGCGTTTATTTCGGGCTGAAAAACACGTTTTGAAAAGTGCACTGTAACTGCCCCATAACTTACATGGGGTTGACCAAACTTGCAGAAACATGTTTATTTCTGCTGAAAAACATGTTTTGACACTTTCTGCACACTGGGGTTAAGAGCTGAGTGTGTGGGCTCTTCTGAGCTTTGCAGTTACATAGGGATTCAGTTGTCTGAAAAAACGCGTTTATTTCGGGCTGAAAAACACGTTTTGAAAAGTGTACTGTAACTGCCCCATAACTTACATGGGGTTGACCAAACTTGCAGAAACATGTTTATTTCTGCTGAAAAACACGTTTTGACACTTTCTGCACACTGGGGTTAAGAGCACAGTGTGTGGGCTCTTCTGAGCTTTGCAGTTACATAGGTATTCAGTTGTCTGAAAAAACGCGTTTATTTCGGGCTGAAAAACACGTTTTGAAAAGTGCACTGTAACTGCCCCATAACTTCCATGGGGTTGACCAAACTTGCAGAAACATGTTTATTTCTGCTGAAAAACACGTTTTGACACTTTCTGCAAACTGGGGTTAAGAGCTGAGTGTGTGGGCTCTTCTGAGCTTTGCAGTTACATAGGTATTCAGTTGTCTGAAAAAACGCGTTTATTTCGGGCTGAAAAACACGTTTTGAAAAGTGTACTGTAACTGCCCCATAACTTACATGGGGTTGACCAAACTTGCAGAAACATGTTTATTTCTGCTGAAAAACACGTTTTGACACTTTCTGCACACTGGGGTTAAGAGCTGAGTGTGTGGGCTCTTCTGAGCTTTGCAGTTACATAGGTATTCAGTTGTCTGAAAAAACGCGTTTATTTCGTGCTGAAAAACACGTTTTGAAAAGTGTACTGTAACTGCCCCATAACTTACATGGGGTTGACCAAACTTGCAGAAACATGTTTATTTCTGCTGAAAAACACGTTTTGACACTTTCTGCACACTGGGGTTAAGAGCAGAGTGTGTGGGCTCTTCTGAGCCTTACAGTTACATAGGGATTCAGTTGTCTGAAAAAACGCGTTTATTTCGGGCTGAAAAACACGTTTTGAAAAAAGTGCTGTTACTGCCCCATAACTTACATGGGGTTGACCAAACTTGCAGAAACATGTTTATTTCTGCTGAAAAACACGTTTTGACACTTTCTGCACACTGGGGTTAAGAGCTGAGTGTGTGGGCTCTTCTGAGCTTTGCAGTTACATAGGTATTCAGTTGTCTGAAAAAACGCGTTTATTTCGGGCTGAAAAACACGTTTTGAAAAGTGTACTGTAACTGCCCCATAACTTACATGGGGTTGACCAAACTTGCAGAAACATGTTTATTTCTGCTGAAAAACACGTTTTGACACTTTCTGCACACTGGGGTTAAGAGCAGAGTGTGTGGGCTCTTCTGAGCCTTGCAGTTACATAGGGATTCAGTTGTCTGAAAAAACGCGTTTATTTCGGGCTGAAAAACACGTTTTGAAAAGTGCACTGTAACAGCCCCATAACTTACATGGGGTTGACCAAACTTGCAGAAACATGTTTATTTCTGCTGAAAAATACGTTTTGACATTTTCTGCACACTGGGGTTAAGAGCTGAGTGTGTGGGCTCTTCTGAGCTTTGCAGTTACATAGGGATTCAGTTGTCTGAAAAAACGCGTTTATTTCGGGCTGAAAAACACGTTTTGAAAAGTGTACTGTAACTGCCCCATAACTTACATGGGGTTGACCAAACTTGCAGAAACATGTTTATTTCTGCTGAAAAACATGTTTTGACACTTTCTGCACACTGGGGTTAAGAGCTGAGTGTGTGGGCTGTTCTGAGCCTTGCAGTTACATAAGGATTCAGTTGTCTGAAAAAACGCGTTTATTTCGGGCTGAAAAACACGTTTTGAAAAGTGCACTGTAACTGCCCCATAACTTACATGGGGTTGACCAAACTTGCAGAAACATGTTTATTTCTGCTGAAAAACACGTTTTGACATTTTCTGCACACTGGGGTTAAGAGCTGAGTGTGTGGGCTCTTCTGAGCTTTGCAGTTACATAGGGATTCAGTTGTCTGAAAAAACGCGTTTATTTCGGGCTGAAAAACACGTTTTGAAAAGTGTACTGTAACTGCCCCATAACTTACATGGGGTTGACCAAACTTGCAGAAACATGTTTATTTCTTCTGAAAAACACGTTTTGACACTTTCTGCACACTGGGGTTAAGAGCAGAGTGTGTGGGCTCTTCTGAGCCTTGCAGTTACATAGGGATTCAGTTGTCTGAAAAAACGCGTTTATTTCGGGCTGAAAAACACGTTTTGAAAAGTGTACTGTAACTGCCCCATAACTTACATGGGGTTGACCAAACTTGCAGAAACATGTTTATTTCTGCTGAAAAACACGTTTTGACACTTTCTGCACACTGGGGTTAAGAACTGAGTGTGTGGGCTCTTCTGAGCTTTGCAGTTACATAGGTATTCAGTTGTCTGAAAAAACGCGTTTATTTCGTGCTGAAAAACACGTTTTGAAAAGTGTACTGTAACTGCCCCATAACTTACATGGGGTTGACCAAACTTGCAGAAACATGTTTATTTCTGCTGAAAAACACGTTTTGACACTTTCTGCACACTGGGGTTAAGAGCAGAGTGTGTGGGCTCTTCTGAGCCTTACAGTTACATAGGGATTCAGTTGTCTGAAAAAACGCGTTTATTTCGGGCTGAAAAACACGTTTTGAAAAAAGTGCTGTTACTTCCCCATAACTTACATGGGGTTGACCAAACTTGCAGAAACATGTTTATTTCTGCTGAAAAACACGTTTTGACATTTTCTGCACACTGGGGTTAAGAGCAGAGTGTGTGGGCTCTTCTGAGCCTTACAGTTACATAGGGATTCAGTTGTCTGAAAAAACGCGTTTATTTCGGGCTGAAAAACACGTTTTGAAAAAAGTGCTGTTACTGCCCCATAACTTACATGGGGTTGACCAAACTAGCAGAAACATGTTTATTTCTGCTGAAAAACACGTTTTGACACTTTCTGCACACTGGGGTTAAGAGCAGAGTGTGTGGGCTGTTCTGAGCCTTGCAGTTACATAGGGATTCAGTTGTCTGAAAAAACGCGTTTATTTCGGGCTGAAAAACACGTTTTGAAAAGTGCACTGTAACTGCCCCATAACTTACATGGGGTTGACCAAACTTGCAGAAACATGTTTATTTCTGCTGAAAAACACGTTTTGACACTTTCTGCACACTGGGGTTAAGAGCAGAGTGTGTGGGCTCTTCTGAGCCTTGCAGTTACATAGGGATTCAGTTGTCTGAAAAAACGTGTTTATTTCGGGCTGAAAAACACGTTTTGAAAAGTGCACTGTAACAGCCCCATAACTTACATGGGGTTGACCAAACTTGCAGAAACATGTTTATTTCTGCTGAAAAATACGTTTTGACATTTTCTGCACACTGGGGTTAAGAGCTGAGTGTGTGGGCTCTTCTGAGCTTTGCAGTTACATAGGGATTCAGTTGTCTGAAAAAACGCGTTTATTTCGGGCTGAAAAACACGTTTTGAAAAGTGTACTGTAACTGCCCCATAACTTACATGGGGTTGACCAAACTTGCAGAAACATGTTTATTTCTGCTGAAAAACATGTTTTGACACTTTCTGCACACTGGGGTTAAGAGCTGAGTGTGTGGGCTGTTCTGAGCCTTGCAGTTACATAAGGATTCAGTTGTCTGAAAAAACGCGTTTATTTCGGGCTGAAAAACACGTTTTGAAAAGTGCACTGTAACTGCCCCATAACTTACATGGGGTTGACCAAACTTGCAGAAACATGTTTATTTCTGCTGAAAAACACGTTTTGACATTTTCTGCACACTGGGGTTAAGAGCTGAGTGTGTGGGCTCTTCTGAGCTTTGCAGTTACATAGGGATTCAGTTGTCTGAAAAAACGCGTTTATTTCGGGCTGAAAAACACGTTTTGAAAAGTGTACTGTAACTGCCCCATAACTTACATGGGGTTGACCAAACTTGCAGAAACATGTTTATTTCTGCTGAAAAACACGTTTTGACACTTTCTGCACACTGGGGTTAAGAGCAGAGTGTGTGGGCTCTTCTGAGCCTTGCAGTTACATAGGGATTCAGTTGTCTGAAAAAACGCGTTTATTTCGGGCTGAAAAACACGTTTTGAAAAGTGTACTGTAACTGCCCCATAACTTACATGGGGTTGACCAAACTTGCAGAAACATGTTTATTTCTGCTGAAAAACACGTTTTGACACTTTCTGCACACTGGGGTTAAGAACTGAGTGTGTGGGCTCTTCTGAGCTTTGCAGTTACATAGGTATTCAGTTGTCTGAAAAAACGCGTTTATTTCGTGCTGAAAAACACGTTTTGAAAAGTGTACTGTAACTGCCCCATAACTTACATGGGGTTGACCAAACTTGCAGAAACATGTTTATTTCTGCTGAAAAACACGTTTTGACACTTTCTGCACACTGGGGTTAAGAGCAGAGTGTGTGGGCTCTTCTGAGCCTTACAGTTACATAGGGATTCAGTTGTCTGAAAAAACGCGTTTATTTCGGGCTGAAAAACACGTTTTGAAAAAAGTGCTGTTACTGCCCCATAACTTACATGGGGTTGACCAAACTTGCAGAAACATGTTTATTTCTGCTGAAAAACACGTTTTGACACTTTCTGCACACTGGGGTTAAGAGCAGAGTGTGTGGGCTGTTCTGAGCCTTGCAGTTACATAGGGATTCAGTTGTCTGAAAAAACGCGTTTATTTCGGGCTGAAAAACACGTTTTGAAAAGTGCACTGTAACTGCCCCATAACTTACATGGGGTTGACCAAACTTGCAGAAACATGTTTATTTCTGCTGAAAAATACGTTTTGACACTTTCTGCACACTGGGGTTAAGAGCAGAGTGTGTGGGCTCTTCTGAGCCTTGCAGTTACATAGGGATTCAGTTGTCTGAAAAAACGCGTTTATTTCGGGCTGAAAAACACGTTTTGAAAAGTGCACTGTAACAGCCCCATAACTTACATGGGGTTGACCAAACTTGCAGAAACATGTTTATTTCTGCTGAAAAATACATTTTGACATTTTCTGCACACTGGGGTTAAGAGCTGAGTGTGTGGGCTCTTCTGAGCTATGCAGTTACATAGGGATTCAGTTGTCTGAAAAAACGCGTTTATTTCGGGCTGAAAAACACGTTTTGAAAAGTGTACTGTAACTGCCCCATAACTTACATGGGGTTGACCAAACTTCCAGAAACATGTTTATTTCTGCTGAAAAACACGTTTTGACACTTTCTACACACTGGGGTTAAGAGCAGAGTGTGTGGGCTCTTCTGAGCCTTGCAGTTACATAGGGATTCAGTTGTCTGAGAAAACGCGTTTATTTCGGGCTGAAAAACACGTTTTGAAAAAAGTGCTGTTACTGCCCAATAAGTTACATGGGGGTGACCAAACTTGCAGAAACATGTTTATTTCTGCTTAAAAACATGTTTTGACACTTTCTGCACACTGGGGTTAAGAGCTGAGTGTGTGGGCTGTTCTGAGCCTTGCAGTTACAGAGGGATTCAGTTGTCTGAAAAAACGCGTTTATTTCGGGCTGAAAAACACGTTTTGAAAAAAGTGCTGTTACTGCCCCATAACTTACATGGGGTTGACCAAACTTGCAGAAACATGTTTATTTCTGCTGAAAAACACGTTTTGACACTTTCTGCACACTGGGGTTAAGAGCTGAGTGTGTGGGCTCTTCTGAGCTTTGCAGTTACATAGGTATTCAGTTGTCTGAAAAAACGCGTTTATTTCGGGCTGAAAAACACGTTTTGAAAAGTGTACTGTAACTGCCCCATAACTTACATGGGGTTGACCAAACTTGCAGAAACATGTTTATTTCTGCTGAAAAACACGTTTTGACACTTTCTGCACACTGGGGTTAAGAGCAGAGTGTGTGGGCTCCTCTGAGCCTTGCAGTTACATAGGGATTCAGTTGTCTGAAAAAACGCGTTTATTTCGGGCTGAAAAACACGTTTTGAAAAAAGTGCTGTTACTGCCCCATAACTTACATGGGGTTGACCAAACTTGCAGAAACATGTTTATTTCTGCTGAAAAACACGTTTTGACACTTTCTGCACACTGGGGTTAAGAGCTGAGTGTGTGGGCTCTTCTGAGCTTTGCAGTTACATAGGTATTCAGTTGTCTGAAAAAACGCGTTTATTTCGGGCTGAAAAACACGTTTTGAAAAGTGTACTGTAACTGCCCCATAACTTACATGGGGTTGACCAAACTTGCAGAAACATGTTTATTTCTGCTGAAAAACACGTTTTGACACTTTCTGCACACTGGGGTTAAGAGCAGAGTGTGTGGGCTCCTCTGAGCCTTGCAGTTACATAGGGATTCAGTTGTCTGAAAAAACGCGTTTATTTCGGGCTGAAAAACACGTTTTGAAAAAAGTGCTGTTACTGCCCCATAACTTACATGGGGTTGACCAAACTTGCAGAAACATGTTTATTTCTGCTGAAAAACATGTTTTGACACTTTCTGCACACTGGGGTTAAGAGCTGAGTGTGTGGGCTGTTCTGAGCCTTGCAGTTACATAGGGATTCAGTTGTCTGAAAAAACGCGTTTATTTCGGGCTGAAAAACACGTTTTGAAAAAAGTGCTGTTACTGCCCCATAACTTACATGGGGTTGACCAAACTTGCAGAAACATGTTTATTTCTGCTGAAAAACATGTTTTGACACTTTCTGCACACTGGGGTTAAGAGCTGAGTGTGTGGGCTGTTCTGAGCCTTGCAGTTACATAGGGATTCAGTTGTCTGAAAAAACGCGTTTATTTCGGGCTGAAAAACACGTTTTGAAAAGTGCACTGTAACTGCCCCATAACTTACATGGGGTTGACCAAACTTGCAGAAACATGTTTATTTCTGCTGAAAAACACGTTTTGACATTTTCTGCACACTGGGGTTAAGAGCTGAGTGTGTGGGCTCTTCTGAGCTTTGCAGTTACATAGGGATTCAGTTGTCTGAAAAAACGCGTTTATTTCGGGCTGAAAAACACGTTTTGAAAAGTGTACTGTAACTGCCCCATAACTTACATGGGGTTGACCAAACTTGCAGAAACATGTTTATTTCTGCTGAAAAACACGTTTTGACACTTTCTACACACTGGGGTTAAGAGCAGAGTGTGTGGGCTCTTCTGAGCCTTGCAGTTACATAGGGATTCAGTTGTCTGAGAAAACGCGTTTATTTCGGGCTGAAAAACACGTTTTGAAAAAAGTGCTGTTACTGCCCAATAAGTTACATGGGGGTGACCAAACTTGCAGAAACATGTTTATTTCTGCTGAAAAACATGTTTTGACACTTTCTGCACACTGGGGTTAAGAGCAGAGTGTGTGGGCTCTTCTGAGCCTTGCAGTTACATAGGGATTCAGTTGTCTGAAAAAACGCATTTATTTCGGGCTGAAAAACACGTTTTGAAAAGTCTACTGTAACTGCCCCATAACTTACATGGGGTTGACCAAACTTGCAGAAACATGTTTATTTCTGCTGAAAAACAAGTTTTGACACTTTCTGCACACTGGGGTTAAGAGCTGAGTGTGTGGGCTCTTCTGAGCTTTGCAGTTACATAGGTATTCAGTTGTCTGAAAAAACGCGTTTATTTCGGGCTGAAAAACACGTTTTGAAAAGTGTACTGTAACTGCCCCATAACTTACATGGGGTTGACCAAACTTGCAGAAACATGTTTATTTCTGCTGAAAAACACGTTTTGACACTTTCTGCACACTGGGGTTAAGAGCAGAGTGTGTGGGCTCTTCTGAGCCTTACAGTTACATAGGGATTCAGTTGTCTGAAAAAACGCGTTTATTTCGGGCTGAAAAACACGTTTTGAAAAAAGTGCTGTTACTGCCCCATAACTTACATGGGGTTGACCAAACTTGCAGAAACATGTTTATTTCTGCTGAAAAACACGTTTTGACACTTTCTGCACACTGGGGTTAAGAGCTGAGTGTGTGGGCTCTTCTGAGCTTTGCAGTTACATAGGTATTCAGTTGTCTGAAAAAACGCGTTTATTTCGGGCTGAAAAACACGTTTTGAAAAGTGTACTGTAACTGCCCCATAACTTACATGGGGTTGACCAAACTTGCAGAAACATGTTTATTTCTGCTGAAAAACACGTTTTGACACTTTCTGCACACTGGGGTTAAGAGCAGAGTGTGTGGGCTCTTCTGAGCCTTGCAGTTACATAGGGATTCAGTTGTCTGAAAAAACGCGTTTATTTCGGGCTGAAAAACACGTTTTGAAAAGTGTACTGTAACTGCCCCATAACTTCCATGGGGTTGACCAAACTTGCAGAAACATGTTTATTTCTGCTGCAAAACACGTTTTGACACTTTCTGCAAACTGGGGTTAAGAGCTGAGTGTGTGGGCTCTTCTGAGCTTTGCAGTTACATAGGTATTCAGTTGTCTGAAAAAACGCGTTTATTTCGGGCTGAAAAACACGTTTTGAAAAAAGTGCTGTTACTGCCCCATAACTTACATGGGGTTGACCAAACTTGCAGAAACATGTTTATTTCTGCTGAAAAACACGTTTTGACACTTTCTGCACACTGGGGTTAAGAGCAGAGTGTGTGGGCTCTTCTGAGCCTTGCAGTTACATAGGGATTCAGTTGTCTGAAAAAACGCGTTTATTTCGGGCAGAAAAACACGTTTTGAAAAGTGTACTGTAACTGCCCCATAACTTCCATGGGGTTGACCAAACTTGCAGAAACATGTTTATTTCTGCTGAAAAACACGTTTTGACACTTTCTGCAAACTGGGGTTAAGAGCTGAGTGTGTGGGCTCTTCTGAGCTTTGCAGTTACATAGGTATTCAGTTGTCTGAAAAAACGCGTTTATTTCGGGCTGAAAAACACGTTTTGAAAAGTGTACTGTAACTGCCCCATAACTTAGATGGGGTTGACCAAACTTGCAGAAACATGTTTATTTCTGCTGAAAAACACGTTTTGACACTTTCTGCACACTGGGGTTAAGAGCAGAGTGTGTGGGCTCTTCTGAGCCTTACAGTTACATAGGGATTCAGTTGTCTGAAAAAACGCGTTTATTTCGGGCTGAAAAACACGTTTTGAAAAAAGTGCTGTTACTGCCCCATAACTTACATGGGGTTGACCAAACTTGCAGAAACATGTTTATTTCTGCTGAAAAACACGTTTTGACACTTTCTGCACACTGGGGTTAAGAGCTGAGTGTGTGGGCTCTTCTGAGCTTTGCAGTTACATAGGTATTCAGTTGTCTGAAAAAACGCGTTTATTTCGGGCTGAAAAACACGTTTTGAAAAGTGTACTGTAACTGCCCCATAACTTACATGGGGTTGACCAAACTTGCAGAAACATGTTTATTTCTGCTGAAAAACACGTTTTGACACTTTCTGCACACTGGGGTTAAGAGCAGAGTGTGTGGGCTCCTCTGAGCCTTGCAGTTACATAGGGATTCAGTTGTCTGAAAAAACGCGTTTATTTCGGGCTGAAAAACACGTTTTGAAAAAAGTGCTGTTACTGCCCCATAACTTACATGGGGTTGACCAAACTTGCAGAAACATGTTTATTTCTGCTGAAAAACATGTTTTGACACTTTCTGCACACTGGGGTTAAGAGCTGAGTGTGTGGGCTGTTCTGAGCCTTGCAGTTACATAGGGATTCAGTTGTCTGAAAAACCGCGTTTATTTCGGGCTGAAAAACACGTTTTGAAAAAAGTGCTGTTACTGCCCCATAACTTACATGGGGTTGACCAAACTTGCAGAAACATGTTTATTTCTGCTGAAAAACATGTTTTGACACTTTCTGCACACTGGGGTTAAGAGCTGAGTGTGTGGGCTGTTCTGAGCCTTGCAGTTACATAGGGATTCAGTTGTCTGAAAAAACGCGTTTATTTCGGGCTGAAAAACACGTTTTGAAAAGTGCACTGTAACTGCCCCATAACTTACATGGGGTTGACCAAACTTGCAGAAACATGTTTATTTCTGCTGAAAAACACGTTTTGACATTTTCTGCACACTGGGGTTAAGAGCTGAGTGTGTGGGCTCTTCTGAGCTTTGCAGTTACATAGGGATTCAGTTGTCTGAAAAAACGCGTTTATTTCGGGCTGCAAACACGTTTTGAAAAGTGTACTGTAACTGCCCCATAACTTACATGGGGTTGACCAAACTTGCAGAAACATGTTTATTTCTGCTGAAAAACACGTTTTGACACTTTCTACACACTGGGGTTAAGAGCAGAGTGTGTGGGCTCTTCTGAGCCTTGCAGTTACATAGGGATTCAGTTGTCTGAGAAAACGCGTTTATTTCGGGCTGAAAAACACGTTTTGAAAAAAGTGCTGTTACTGCCCAATAAGTTACATGGGGGTGACCAAACTTGCAGAAACATGTTTATTTCTGCTGAAAAACATGTTTTGACACTTTCTGCACACTGGGGTTAAGAGCAGAGTGTGTGGGCTCTTCTGAGCCTTGCAGTTACATAGGGATTCAGTTGTCTGAAAAAACGCATTTATTTCGGGCTGAAAAACACGTTTTGAAAAGTCTACTGTAACTGCCCCATAACTTACATGGGGTTGACCAAACTTGCAGAAACATGTTTATTTCTGCTGAAAAACACGTTTTGACACTTTCTGCACACTGGGGTTAAGAGCTGAGTGTGTGGGCTCTTCTGAGCTTTGCAGTTACATAGGTATTCAGTTGTCTGAAAAAACGCGTTTATTTCGGGCTGAAAAACACGTTTTGAAAAGTGTACTGTAACTGCCCCATAACTTACATGGGGTTGACCAAACTTGCAGAAACATGTTTATTTCTGCTGAAAAACACGTTTTGACACTTTCTGCACACTGGGGTTAAGAGCAGAGTGTGTGGGCTCTTCTGAGCCTTGCAGTTACATAGGGATTCAGTTGTCTGAAAAAACGCGTTTATTTCGGGCTGAAAAACACGTTTTGAAAAGTGTACTGTAACTGCCCCATAACTTCCATGGGGTTGACCAAACTTGCAGAAACATGTTTATTTCTGCTGCAAAACACGTTTTGACACTTTCTGCAAACTGGGGTTAAGAGCTGAGTGTGTGGGCTCTTCTGAGCTTTGCAGTTACATAGGTATTCAGTTGTCTGAAAAAACGCGTTTATTTCGGGCTGAAAAACACGTTTTGAAAAAAGTGCTGTTACTGCCCCATAACTTACATGGGGTTGACCAAACTTGCAGAAACATGTTTATTTCTGCTGAAAAACATGTTTTGACACTTTCTGCACACTGGGGTTAAGAGCTGAGTGTGTGGGCTGTTCTGAGCCTTGCAGTTACATAGGGATTCAGTTGTCTGAAAAAACGCGTTTATTTCGGGCTGAAAAACACGTTTTGAAAAAAGTGCTGTTACTGCCCAATAAGTTACATGGGGGTGACCAAACTTGCAGAAACATGTTTATTTCTGCTGAAAAACATGTTTTGACACTTTCTGCACACTGGGGTTAAGAGCAGAGTGTGTGGGCTCTTCTGAGCCTTGCAGTTACATAGGGATTCAGTTGTCTGAAAAAACGCATTTATTTCGGGCTGAAAAACACGTTTTGAAAAGTCTACTGTAACTGCCCCATAACTTACATGGGGTTGACCAAACTTGCAGAAACATGTTTATTTCTGCTGAAAAACACGTTTTGACACTTTCTGCACACTGGGGTTAAGAGCTGAGTGTGTGGGCTCTTCTGAGCTTTGCAGTTACATAGGTATTCAGTTGTCTGAAAAAACGCGTTTATTTCGGGCTGAAAAACACGTTTTGAAAAGTGTACTGTAACTGCCCCATAACTTACATGGGGTTGACCAAACTTGCAGAAACATGTTTATTTCTGCTGAAAAACACGTTTTGACACTTTCTGCACACTGGGGTTAAGAGCAGAGTGTGTGGGCTCTTCTGAGCCTTACAGTTACATAGGGATTCAGTTGTCTGAAAAAACGCGTTTATTTCGGGCTGAAAAACACGTTTTGAAAAAAGTGCTGTTACTGCCCCATAACTTACATGGGGTTGACCAAACTTGCAGAAACATGTTTATTTCTGCTGAAAAACACGTTTTGACACTTTCTGCACACTGGGGTTAAGAGCTGAGTGTGTGGGCTCTTCTGAGCTTTGCAGTTACATAGGTATTCAGTTGTCTGAAAAAACGCGTTTATTTCGGGCTGAAAAACACGTTTTGAAAAGTGTACTGTAACTGCCCCATAACTTACATGGGGTTGACCAAACTTGCAGAAACATGTTTATTTCTGCTGAAAAACACGTTTTGACACTTTCTGCACACTGGGGTTAAGAGCAGAGTGTGTGGGCTCTTCTGAGCCTTGCAGTTACATAGGGATTCAGTTGTCTGAAAAAACGCGTTTATTTCGGGCTGAAAAACACGTTTTGAAAAGTGTACTGTAACTGCCCCATAACTTCCATGGGGTTGACCAAACTTGCAGAAACATGTTTATTTCTGCTGAAAAACACGTTTTGACACTTTCTGCAAACTGGGGTTAAGAGCTGAGTGTGTGGGCTCTTCTGAGCTTTGCAGTTACATAGGTATTCAGTTGTCTGAAAAAACGCGTTTATTTCGGGCTGAAAAACACGTTTTGAAAAGTGTACTGTAACTGCCCCATAACTTACATGGGGTTGACCAAACTTGCAGAAACATGTTTATTTCTGCTGAAAAACACGTTTTGACACTTTCTGCACACTGGGGTTAAGAGCAGAGTGTGTGGGCTCTTCTGAGCCTTACAGTTACATAGGGATTCAGTTGTCTGAAAAAACGCGTTTATTTCGGGCTGAAAAACACGTTTTGAAAAAAGTGCTGTTACTGCCCCATAATTTACATGGGGTTGACCAAACTTGCAGAAACATGTTTATTTCTGCTGAAAAACACGTTTTGACACTTTCTGCACACTGGGGTTAAGAGCTGAGTGTGTGGGCTATTCTGAGCTTTGCAGTTACATAGGTATTCAGTTGTCTGAAAAAACGCGTTTATTTCGGGCTGAAAAACACGTTTTGAAAAGTGTACTGTAACTGCCCCATAACTTACATGGGGTTGACCAAACTTGCAGAAACATGTTTATTTCTGCTGAAAAACACGTTTTGACACTTTCTGCACACTGGGGTTAAGAGCAGAGTGTGTGGGCTCTTCTGAGCCTTGCAGTTACATAGGGATTCAGTTGTCTGAAAAAACGCGTTTATTTCGGGCTGAAAAACACGTTTTGAAAAAAGTGCTGTTACTGCCCCATAACTTACATGGGGTTGACCAAACTTGCAGAAACATGTTTATTTCTGCTGAAAAACATGTTTTGACACTTTCTGCTCACTGGGGTTAAGAGCTGAGTGTGTGGGCTGTTCTGAGCCTTGCAGTTACATAGGGATTCAGTTGTCTGAAAAAACGCGTTTATTTCGGGCTGAAAAACACGTTTTGAAAAGTGCACTGTAACTGCCCCATAACTTACATGGGGTTGACCAAACTTGCAGAAACATGTTTATTTCTGCTGAAAAACATGTTTTGACACTTTCTGCACACTGGGGTTAAGAGCTGAGTGTGTGGGCTCTTCTGAGCTTTGCAGTTACATAGGGATTCAGTTGTCTGAAAAAACGCGTTTATTTCGGGCTGAAAAACACGTTTTGAAAAGTGTACTGTAACTGCCCCATAACTTACATGGGGTTGACCAAACTTGCAGAAACATGTTTATTTCTGCTGAAAAACACGTTTTGACACTTTCTGCACACTGGGGTTAAGAGCAGAGTGTGTGGGCTCTTCTGAGCTTTGCAGTTACATAGGTATTCAGTTGTCTGAAAAAACGCGTTTATTTCGGGCTGAAAAACACGTTTTGAAAAGTGCACTGTAACTGCCCCATAACTTACATGGGGTTGACCAAACTTGCAGAAACATGTTTATTTCTGCTGAAAAACACGTTTTGACATTTTCTGCACACTGGGGTTAAGAGCTGAGTGTGTGTGCTCTTCTGAGCTTTGCAGTTACATAGGGATTCAGTTGTCTGAAAAAACGCGTTTATTTCGGGCTGAAAAACACGTTTTGAAAAGTGTACTGTAACTGCCCCATAACTTACATGGGGTTGACCAAACTTGCAGAAACATGTTTATTTCTGCTGAAAAACACGTTTTGACACTTTCTGCACACTGGGGTTAAGAGCAGAGTGTGTGGGCTCTTCTGAGCCTTGCAGTTACATAGGGATTCAGTTGTCTGAAAAAACGCGTTTATTTCGGGCTGAAAAACACGTTTTGAAAAGTGTACTGTAACTGCCCCATAACTTACATGGGGTTGACCAAACTTGCAGAAACATGTTTATTTCTGCTGAAAAACACGTTTTGACACTTTCTGCACACTGGGGTTAAGAGCAGAGTGTGTGGGCTCTTCTGAGCCTTGCAGTTACATAGGGATTCAGTTGTCTGAAAAAACGCGTTTATTTCGGGCTGAAAAACACGTTTTGAAAAGTGTACTGTAACTGCCCCATAACTTCCATGGGGTTGACCAAACTTGCAGAAACATGTTTATTTCTGCTGAAAAACACGTTTTGACACTTTCTGCAAACTGGGGTTAAGAGCTGAGTGTGTGGGCTCTTCTGAGCTTTGCAGTTACATAGGTATTCAGTTGTCTGAAAAAACGCGTTTATTTCGGGCTGAAAAACACGTTTTGAAAAGTGTACTGTAACTGCCCCATAACTTACATGGGGTTGACCAAACTTGCAGAAACATGTTTATTTCTGCTGAAAAACACGTTTTGACACTTTCTGCACACTGGGGTTAAGAGCAGAGTGTGTGGGCTCTTCTGAGCCTTACAGTTACATAGGGATTCAGTTGTCTGAAAAAACGCGTTTATTTCGGGCTGAAAAACACGTTTTGAAAAAAGTGCTGTTACTGCCCCATAATTTACATGGGGTTGACCAAACTTGCAGAAACATGTTTATTTCTGCTGAAAAACACGTTTTGACACTTTCTGCACACTGGGGTTAAGAGCTGAGTGTGTGGGCTATTCTGAGCTTTGCAGTTACATAGGTATTCAGTTGTCTGAAAAAACGCGTTTATTTCGGGCTGAAAAACACGTTTTGAAAAGTGTACTGTAACTGCCCCATAACTTACATGGGGTTGACCAAACTTGCAGAAACATGTTTATTTCTGCTGAAAAACACGTTTTGACACTTTCTGCACACTGGGGTTAAGAGCAGAGTGTGTGGGCTCTTCTGAGCCTTGCAGTTACATAGGGATTCAGTTGTCTGAAAAAACGCGTTTATTTCGGGCTGAAAAACACGTTTTGAAAAAAGTGCTGTTACTGCCCCATAACTTACATGGGGTTGACCAAACTTGCAGAAACATGTTTATTTCTGCTGAAAAACATGTTTTGACACTTTCTGCTCACTGGGGTTAAGAGCTGAGTGTGTGGGCTGTTCTGAGCCTTGCAGTTACATAGGGATTCAGTTGTCTGAAAAAACGCGTTTATTTCGGGCTGAAAAACACGTTTTGAAAAGTGCACTGTAACTGCCCCATAACTTACATGGGGTTGACCAAACTTGCAGAAACATGTTTATTTCTGCTGAAAAACATGTTTTGACACTTTCTGCACACTGGGGTTAAGAGCTGAGTGTGTGGGCTCTTCTGAGCTTTGCAGTTACATAGGGATTCAGTTGTCTGAAAAAACGCGTTTATTTCGGGCTGAAAAACACGTTTTGAAAAGTGTACTGTAACTGCCCCATAACTTACATGGGGTTGACCAAACTTGCAGAAACATGTTTATTTCTGCTGAAAAACACGTTTTGACACTTTCTGCACACTGGGGTTAAGAGCAGAGTGTGTGGGCTCTTCTGAGCTTTGCAGTTACATAGGTATTCAGTTGTCTGAAAAAACGCGTTTATTTCGGGCTGAAAAACACGTTTTGAAAAGTGCACTGTAACTGCCCCATAACTTACATGGGGTTGACCAAACTTGCAGAAACATGTTTATTTCTGCTGAAAAACACGTTTTGACATTTTCTGCACACTGGGGTTAAGAGCTGAGTGTGTGTGCTCTTCTGAGCTTTGCAGTTACATAGGGATTCAGTTGTCTGAAAAAACGCGTTTATTTCGGGCTGAAAAACACGTTTTGAAAAGTGTACTGTAACTGCCCCATAACTTACATGGGGTTGACCAAACTTGCAGAAACATGTTTATTTCTGCTGAAAAACACGTTTTGACACTTTCTGCACACTGGGGTTAAGAGCAGAGTGTGTGGGCTCTTCTGAGCCTTGCAGTTACATAGGGATTCAGTTGTCTGAAAAAACGCGTTTATTTCGGGCTGAAAAACACGTTTTGAAAAGTGTACTGTAACTGCCCCATAACTTACATGGGGTTGACCAAACTTGCAGAAACATGTTTATTTCTGCTGAAAAACATGTTTTGACACTTTCTGCACACTGGGGTTAAGAGCTGAGTGTGTGGGCTGTTCTGAGCCTTGCAGTTACATAAGGATTCAGTTGTCTGAAAAAACGCGTTTATTTCGGGCTGAAAAACACGTTTTGAAAAGTGCACTGTAACTGCCCCATAACTTACATGGGGTTGACCAAACTTGCAGAAACATGTTTATTTCTGCTGAAAAACACGTTTTGACATTTTCTGCACACTGGGGTTAAGAGCTGAGTGTGTGGGCTCTTCTGAGCTTTGCAGTTACATAGGGATTCAGTTGTCTGAAAAAAACGCGTTTATTTCGGGCTGAAAAACACGTTTTGAAAAGTGTACTGTAACTGCCCCATAACTTACATGGGGTTGACCAAACTTGCAGAAACGTGTTTATTTCTGCTGAAAAACACGTTTTGACACTTTCTGCACACTGGGGTTAAGAGCAGAGTGTGTGGGCTCTTCTGAGCCTTGCAGTTACATAGGGATTCAGTTGTCTGAAAAAACGCGTTTATTTCGGGCTGAAAAACACGTTTTGAAAAGTGTACTGTAACTGCCCCATAACTTACATGGGGTTGACCAAACTTGCAGAAACATGTTTATTTCTGCTGAAAAACACGTTTTGACACTTTCTGCACACTGCGGTTAAGAGCAGAGTGTGTGGGCTCTTCTGAGCCTTGCAGTTACATAGGGATTCAGTTGTCTGAAAAAACGCGTTTATTTCGGGCTGAAAAACACGTTTTGAAAAGTGCACTGTAACAGCCCCATAACTTACATGGGGTTGACCAAACTTGCAGAAACATGTTTATTTCTGCTGAAAAATACGTTTTGACATTTTCTGCACACTGGGGTTAAGAGCTGAGTGTGTGGGCTCTTCTGAGCTTTGCAGTTACATAGGGATTCAGTTGTCTGAAAAAACGCGTTTATTTCGGGCTGAAAAACACGTTTTGAAAAGTGTACTGTAACTGCCCCATAACTTACATGGGGTTGACCAAACTTGCAGAAACATGTTTATTTCTGCTGAAAAACATGTTTTGACACTTTCTGCACACTGGGGTTAAGAGCTGAGTGTGTGGGCTGTTCTGAGCCTTGCAGTTACATAAGGATTCAGTTGTCTGAAAAAACGCGTTTATTTCGGGCTGAAAAACACGTTTTGAAAAGTGTACTGTAACTGCCCCATAACTTACATGGGGTTGACCAAACTTGCAGAAACATGTTTATTTCTGCTGAAAAACACGTTTTGACACTTTCTGCACACTGGGGTTAAGAACTGAGTGTGTGGGCTCTTCTGAGCTTTGCAGTTACATAGGTATTCAGTTGTCTGAAAAAACGCGTTTATTTCGTGCTGAAAAACACGTTTTGAAAAGTGTACTGTAAATGCCCCATAACTTACATGGGGTTGACCAAACTTGCAGAAACATGTTTATTTCTGCTGAAAAACACGTTTTGACACTTTCTGCACACTGGGGTTAAGAGCAGAGTGTGTGGGCTCTTCTGAGCCTTACAGTTACATAGGGATTCAGTTGTCTGAAAAAACGCGTTTATTTCGGGCTGAAAAACACGTTTTGAAAAAAGTGCTGTTACTGCCCCATAACTTACATGGGGTTGACCAAACTTGCAGAAACATGTTTATTTCTGCTGAAAAACACGTTTTGACATTTTCTGCACACTGGGGTTAAGAGCAGAGTGTGTGGGCTCTTCTGAGCCTTACAGTTACATAGGGATTCAGTTGTCTGAAAAAACGCGTTTATTTCGGGCTGAAAAACACGTTTTGAAAAAAGTGCTGTTACTGCCCCATAACTTACATGGGGTTGACCAAACTTGCAGAAACATGTTTATTTCTGCTGAAAAACACGTTTTGACACTTTCTGCACACTGGGGTTAAGAGCAGAGTGTGTGGGCTCTTCTGAGCCTTGCAGTTACATAGGGATTCAGTTGTCTGAAAAAACGCGTTTATTTCGGGCTGAAAAACACGTTTTGAAAAGTGCACTGTAACAGCCCCATAACTTACATGGGGTTGACCAAACTTGCAGAAACATGTTTATTTCTGCTGAAAAATACGTTTTGACATTTTCTGCACACTGGGGTTAAGAGCTGAGTGTGTGGGCTCTTCTGAGCTATGCAGTTACATAGGGATTCAGTTGTCTGAAAAAACGCGTTTATTTCGGGCTGAAAAACACGTTTTGAAAAGTGTACTGTAACTGCCCCATAACTTCCATGGGGTTGACCAAACTTGCAGAAACATGTTTATTTCTGCTGCAAAACACGTTTTGACACTTTCTGCAAACTGGGGTTAAGAGCTGAGTGTGTGGGCTCTTCTGAGCTTTGCAGTTACATAGGTATTCAGTTGTCTGAAAAAACGCGTTTATTTCGGGCTGAAAAACACGTTTTGAAAAAAGTGCTGTTACTGCCCCATAACTTACATGGGGTTGACCAAACTTGCAGAAACATGTTTATTTCTGCTGAAAAACACGTTTTGACACTTTCTGCACACTGGGGTTAAGAGCAGAGTGTGTGGGCTCTTCTGAGCCTTGCAGTTACATAGGGATTCAGTTGTCTGAAAAAACGCGTTTATTTCGGGCAGAAAAACACGTTTTGAAAAGTGTACTGTAACTGCCCCATAACTTCCATGGGGTTGACCAAACTTGCAGAAACATGTTTATTTCTGCTGAAAAACACGTTTTGACACTTTCTGCAAACTGGGGTTAAGAGCTGAGTGTGTGGGCTCTTCTGAGCTTTGCAGTTACATAGGTATTCAGTTGTCTGAAAAAACGCGTTTATTTCGGGCTGAAAAACACGTTTTGAAAAGTGTACTGTAACTGCCCCATAACTTAGATGGGGTTGACCAAACTTGCAGAAACATGTTTATTTCTGCTGAAAAACACGTTTTGACACTTTCTGCACACTGGGGTTAAGAGCAGAGTGTGTGGGCTCTTCTGAGCCTTACAGTTACATAGGGATTCAGTTGTCTGAAAAAACGCGTTTATTTCGGGCTGAAAAACACGTTTTGAAAAAAGTGCTGTTACTGCCCCATAACTTACATGGGGTTGACCAAACTTGCAGAAACATGTTTATTTCTGCTGAAAAACACGTTTTGACACTTTCTGCACACTGGGGTTAAGAGCTGAGTGTGTGGGCTCTTCTGAGCTTTGCAGTTACATAGGTATTCAGTTGTCTGAAAAAACGCGTTTATTTCGGGCTGAAAAACACGTTTTGAAAAGTGTACTGTAACTGCCCCATAACTTACATGGGGTTGACCAAACTTGCAGAAACATGTTTATTTCTGCTGAAAAACACGTTTTGACACTTTCTGCACACTGGGGTTAAGAGCAGAGTGTGTGGGCTCCTCTGAGCCTTGCAGTTACATAGGGATTCAGTTGTCTGAAAAAACGCGTTTATTTCGGGCTGAAAAACACGTTTTGAAAAAAGTGCTGTTACTGCCCCATAACTTACATGGGGTTGACCAAACTTGCAGAAACATGTTTATTTCTGCTGAAAAACATGTTTTGACACTTTCTGCACACTGGGGTTAAGAGCTGAGTGTGTGGGCTGTTCTGAGCCTTGCAGTTACATAGGGATTCAGTTGTCTGAAAAACCGCGTTTATTTCGGGCTGAAAAACACGTTTTGAAAAAAGTGCTGTTACTGCCCCATAACTTACATGGGGTTGACCAAACTTGCAGAAACATGTTTATTTCTGCTGAAAAACATGTTTTGACACTTTCTGCACACTGGGGTTAAGAGCTGAGTGTGTGGGCTGTTCTGAGCCTTGCAGTTACATAGGGATTCAGTTGTCTGAAAAAACGCGTTTATTTCGGGCTGAAAAACACGTTTTGAAAAGTGCACTGTAACTGCCCCATAACTTACATGGGGTTGACCAAACTTGCAGAAACATGTTTATTTCTGCTGAAAAACACGTTTTGACATTTTCTGCACACTGGGGTTAAGAGCTGAGTGTGTGGGCTCTTCTGAGCTTTGCAGTTACATAGGGATTCAGTTGTCTGAAAAAACGCGTTTATTTCGGGCTGAAAAACACGTTTTGAAAAGTGTACTGTAACTGCCCCATAACTTACATGGGGTTGACCAAACTTGCAGAAACATGTTTATTTCTGCTGAAAAACACGTTTTGACACTTTCTACACACTGGGGTTAAGAGCAGAGTGTGTGGGCTCTTCTGAGCCTTGCAGTTACATAGGGATTCAGTTGTCTGAGAAAACGCGTTTATTTCGGGCTGAAAAACACGTTTTGAAAAAAGTGCTGTTACTGCCCAATAAGTTACATGGGGGTGACCAAACTTGCAGAAACATGTTTATTTCTGCTGAAAAACATGTTTTGACACTTTCTGCACACTGGGGTTAAGAGCAGAGTGTGTGGGCTCTTCTGAGCCTTGCAGTTACATAGGGATTCAGTTGTCTGAAAAAACGCATTTATTTCGGGCTGAAAAACACGTTTTGAAAAGTCTACTGTAACTGCCCCATAACTTACATGGGGTTGACCAAACTTGCAGAAACATGTTTATTTCTGCTGAAAAACACGTTTTGACACTTTCTGCACACTGGGGTTAAGAGCTGAGTGTGTGGGCTCTTCTGAGCTTTGCAGTTACATAGGTATTCAGTTGTCTGAAAAAACGCGTTTATTTCGGGCTGAAAAACACGTTTTGAAAAGTGTACTGTAACTGCCCCATAACTTACATGGGGTTGACCAAACTTGCAGAAACATGTTTATTTCTGCTGAAAAACACGTTTTGACACTTTCTGCACACTGGGGTTAAGAGCAGAGTGTGTGGGCTCTTCTGAGCCTTGCAGTTACATAGGGATTCAGTTGTCTGAAAAAACGCGTTTATTTCGGGCTGAAAAACACGTTTTGAAAAGTGTACTGTAACTGCCCCATAACTTCCATGGGGTTGACCAAACTTGCAGAAACATGTTTATTTCTGCTGCAAAACACGTTTTGACACTTTCTGCAAACTGGGGTTAAGAGCTGAGTGTGTGGGCTCTTCTGAGCTTTGCAGTTACATAGGTATTCAGTTGTCTGAAAAAACGCGTTTATTTCGGGCTGAAAAACACGTTTTGAAAAAAGTGCTGTTACTGCCCCATAACTTACATGGGGTTGACCAAACTTGCAGAAACATGTTTATTTCTGCTGAAAAACATGTTTTGACACTTTCTGCACACTGGGGTTAAGAGCTGAGTGTGTGGGCTGTTCTGAGCCTTGCAGTTACATAGGGATTCAGTTGTCTGAAAAAACGCGTTTATTTCGGGCTGAAAAACACGTTTTGAAAAAAGTGCTGTTACTGCCCAATAAGTTACATGGGGGTGACCAAACTTGCAGAAACATGTTTATTTCTGCTGAAAAACATGTTTTGACACTTTCTGCACACTGGGGTTAAGAGCAGAGTGTGTGGGCTCTTCTGAGCCTTGCAGTTACATAGGGATTCAGTTGTCTGAAAAAACGCATTTATTTCGGGCTGAAAAACACGTTTTGAAAAGTCTACTGTAACTGCCCCATAACTTACATGGGGTTGACCAAACTTGCAGAAACATGTTTATTTCTGCTGAAAAACACGTTTTGACACTTTCTGCACACTGGGGTTAAGAGCTGAGTGTGTGGGCTCTTCTGAGCTTTGCAGTTACATAGGTATTCAGTTGTCTGAAAAAACGCGTTTATTTCGGGCTGAAAAACACGTTTTGAAAAGTGTACTGTAACTGCCCCATAACTTACATGGGGTTGACCAAACTTGCAGAAACATGTTTATTTCTGCTGAAAAACACGTTTTGACACTTTCTGCACACTGGGGTTAAGAGCAGAGTGTGTGGGCTCTTCTGAGCCTTACAGTTACATAGGGATTCAGTTGTCTGAAAAAACGCGTTTATTTCGGGCTGAAAAACACGTTTTGAAAAAAGTGCTGTTACTGCCCCATAACTTACATGGGGTTGACCAAACTTGCAGAAACATGTTTATTTCTGCTGAAAAACACGTTTTGACACTTTCTGCACACTGGGGTTAAGAGCTGAGTGTGTGGGCTCTTCTGAGCTTTGCAGTTACATAGGTATTCAGTTGTCTGAAAAAACGCGTTTATTTCGGGCTGAAAAACACGTTTTGAAAAGTGTACTGTAACTGCCCCATAACTTACATGGGGTTGACCAAACTTGCAGAAACATGTTTATTTCTGCTGAAAAACACGTTTTGACACTTTCTGCACACTGGGGTTAAGAGCAGAGTGTGTGGGCTCTTCTGAGCCTTGCAGTTACATAGGGATTCAGTTGTCTGAAAAAACGCGTTTATTTCGGGCTGAAAAACACGTTTTGAAAAGTGTACTGTAACTGCCCCATAACTTCCATGGGGTTGACCAAACTTGCAGAAACATGTTTATTTCTGCTGAAAAACACGTTTTGACACTTTCTGCAAACTGGGGTTAAGAGCTGAGTGTGTGGGCTATTCTGAGCTTTGCAGTTACATAGGTATTCAGTTGTCTGAAAAAACGCGTTTATTTCGGGCTGAAAAACACGTTTTGAAAAGTGTACTGTAACTGCCCCATAACTTACATGGGGTTGACCAAACTTGCAGAAACATGTTTATTTCTGCTGAAAAACACGTTTTGACACTTTCTGCACACTGGGGTTAAGAGCAGAGTGTGTGGGCTCTTCTGAGCCTTGCAGTTACATAGGGATTCAGTTGTCTGAAAAAACGCGTTTATTTCGGGCTGAAAAACACGTTTTGAAAAAAGTGCTGTTACTGCCCCATAACTTACATGGGGTTGACCAAACTTGCAGAAACATGTTTATTTCTGCTGAAAAACATGTTTTGACACTTTCTGCTCACTGGGGTTAAGAGCTGAGTGTGTGGGCTGTTCTGAGCCTTGCAGTTACATAGGGATTCAGTTGTCTGAAAAAACGCGTTTATTTCGGGCTGAAAAACACGTTTTGAAAAGTGCACTGTAACTGCCCCATAACTTACATGGGGTTGACCAAACTTGCAGAAACATGTTTATTTCTGCTGAAAAACATGTTTTGACACTTTCTGCACACTGGGGTTAAGAGCTGAGTGTGTGGGCTCTTCTGAGCTTTGCAGTTACATAGGGATTCAGTTGTCTGAAAAAACGCGTTTATTTCGGGCTGAAAAACACGTTTTGAAAAGTGTACTGTAACTGCCCCATAACTTACATGGGGTTGACCAAACTTGCAGAAACATGTTTATTTCTGCTGAAAAACACGTTTTGACACTTTCTGCACACTGGGGTTAAGAGCAGAGTGTGTGGGCTCTTCTGAGCTTTGCAGTTACATAGGTATTCAGTTGTCTGAAAAAACGCGTTTATTTCGGGCTGAAAAACACGTTTTGAAAAGTGCACTGTAACTGCCCCATAACTTACATGGGGTTGACCAAACTTGCAGAAACATGTTTATTTCTGCTGAAAAACACGTTTTGACATTTTCTGCACACTGGGGTTAAGAGCTGAGTGTGTGTGCTCTTCTGAGCTTTGCAGTTACATAGGGATTCAGTTGTCTGAAAAAACGCGTTTATTTCGGGCTGAAAAACACGTTTTGAAAAGTGTACTGTAACTGCCCCATAACTTACATGGGGTTGACCAAACTTGCAGAAACATGTTTATTTCTGCTGAAAAACACGTTTTGACACTTTCTGCACACTGGGGTTAAGAGCAGAGTGTGTGGGCTCTTCTGAGCCTTGCAGTTACATAGGGATTCAGTTGTCTGAAAAAACGCGTTTATTTCGGGCTGAAAAACACGTTTTGAAAAGTGTACTGTAACTGCCCCATAACTTACATGGGGTTGACCAAACTTGCAGAAACATGTTTATTTCTGCTGAAAAACATGTTTTGACACTTTCTGCACACTGGGGTTAAGAGCTGAGTGTGTGGGCTGTTCTGAGCCTTGCAGTTACATAAGGATTCAGTTGTCTGAAAAAACGCGTTTATTTCGGGCTGAAAAACACGTTTTGAAAAGTGCACTGTAACTGCCCCATAACTTACATGGGGTTGACCAAACTTGCAGAAACATGTTTATTTCTGCTGAAAAACACGTTTTGACATTTTCTGCACACTGGGGTTAAGAGCTGAGTGTGTGGGCTCTTCTGAGCTTTGCAGTTACATAGGGATTCAGTTGTCTGAAAAAAACGCGTTTATTTCGGGCTGAAAAACACGTTTTGAAAAGTGTACTGTAACTGCCCCATAACTTACATGGGGTTGACCAAACTTGCAGAAACGTGTTTATTTCTGCTGAAAAACACGTTTTGACACTTTCTGCACACTGGGGTTAAGAGCAGAGTGTGTGGGCTCTTCTGAGCCTTGCAGTTACATAGGGATTCAGTTGTCTGAAAAAACGCGTTTATTTCGGGCTGAAAAACACGTTTTGAAAAGTGTACTGTAACTGCCCCATAACTTACATGGGGTTGACCAAACTTGCAGAAACATGTTTATTTCTGCTGAAAAACACGTTTTGACACTTTCTGCACACTGCGGTTAAGAGCAGAGTGTGTGGGCTCTTCTGAGCCTTGCAGTTACATAGGGATTCAGTTGTCTGAAAAAACGCGTTTATTTCGGGCTGAAAAACACGTTTTGAAAAGTGCACTGTAACAGCCCCATAACTTACATGGGGTTGACCAAACTTGCAGAAACATGTTTATTTCTGCTGAAAAATACGTTTTGACATTTTCTGCACACTGGGGTTAAGAGCTGAGTGTGTGGGCTCTTCTGAGCTTTGCAGTTACATAGGGATTCAGTTGTCTGAAAAAACGCGTTTATTTCGGGCTGAAAAACACGTTTTGAAAAGTGTACTGTAACTGCCCCATAACTTACATGGGGTTGACCAAACTTGCAGAAACATGTTTATTTCTGCTGAAAAACATGTTTTGACACTTTCTGCACACTGGGGTTAAGAGCTGAGTGTGTGGGCTGTTCTGAGCCTTGCAGTTACATAAGGATTCAGTTGTCTGAAAAAACGCGTTTATTTCGGGCTGAAAAACACGTTTTGAAAAGTGCACTGTAACTGCCCCATAACTTACATGGGGTTGACCAAACTTGCAGAAACATGTTTATTTCTGCTGAAAAACACGTTTTGACATTTTCTGCACACTGGGGTTAAGAGCTGAGTGTGTGGGCTCTTCTGAGCTTTGCAGTTACATAGGGATTCAGTTGTCTGAAAAAACGCGTTTATTTCGGGCTGAAAAACACGTTTTGAAAAGTGTACTGTAACTGCCCCATAACTTACATGGGGTTGACCAAACTTGCAGAAACATGTTTATTTCTGCTGAAAAACACGTTTTGACACTTTCTGCACACTGGGGTTAAGAGCAGAGTGTGTGGGCTCTTCTGAGCCTTGCAGTTACATAGGGATTCAGTTGTCTGAAAAAACGCGTTTATTTCGGGCTGAAAAACACGTTTTGAAAAGTGTACTGTAACTGCCCCATAACTTACATGGGGTTGACCAAACTTGCAGAAACATGTTTATTTCTGCTGAAAAACACGTTTTGACACTTTCTGCACACTGGGGTTAAGAACTGAGTGTGTGGGCTCTTCTGAGCTTTGCAGTTACATAGGTATTCAGTTGTCTGAAAAAACGCGTTTATTTCGTGCTGAAAAACACGTTTTGAAAAGTGTACTGTAAATGCCCCATAACTTACATGGGGTTGACCAAACTTGCAGAAACATGTTTATTTCTGCTGAAAAACACGTTTTGACACTTTCTGCACACTGGGGTTAAGAGCAGAGTGTGTGGGCTCTTCTGAGCCTTACAGTTACATAGGGATTCAGTTGTCTGAAAAAACGCGTTTATTTCGGGCTGAAAAACACGTTTTGAAAAAAGTGCTGTTACTGCCCCATAACTTACATGGGGTTGACCAAACTTGCAGAAACATGTTTATTTCTGCTGAAAAACACGTTTTGACATTTTCTGCACACTGGGGTTAAGAGCAGAGTGTGTGGGCTCTTCTGAGCCTTACAGTTACATAGGGATTCAGTTGTCTGAAAAAACGCGTTTATTTCGGGCTGAAAAACACGTTTTGAAAAAAGTGCTGTTACTGCCCCATAACTTACATGGGGTTGACCAAACTTGCAGAAACATGTTTATTTCTGCTGAAAAACACGTTTTGACACTTTCTGCACACTGGGGTTAAGAGCAGAGTGTGTGGGCTCTTCTGAGCCTTGCAGTTACATAGGGATTCAGTTGTCTGAAAAAACGCGTTTATTTCGGGCTGAAAAACACGTTTTGAAAAGTGCACTGTAACAGCCCCATAACTTACATGGGGTTGACCAAACTTGCAGAAACATGTTTATTTCTGCTGAAAAATACGTTTTGACATTTTCTGCACACTGGGGTTAAGAGCTGAGTGTGTGGGCTCTTCTGAGCTATGCAGTTACATAGGGATTCAGTTGTCTGAAAAAACGCGTTTATTTCGGGCTGAAAAACACGTTTTGAAAAGTGTACTGTAACTGCCCCATAACTTACATGGGGTTGACCAAACTTCCAGAAACATGTTTATTTCTGCTGAAAAACACGTTTTGACACTTTCTACACACTGGGGTTAAGAGCAGAGTGTGTGGGCTCTTCTGAGCCTTGCAGTTACATAGGGATTCAGTTGTCTGAGAAAACGCGTTTATTTCGGGCTGAAAAACACGTTTTGAAAAAAGTGCTGTTACTGCCCAATAAGTTACATGGGGGTGACCAAACTTGCAGAAACATGTTTATTTCTGCTTAAAAACATGTTTTGACACTTTCTGCACACTGGGGTTAAGAGCAGAGTGTGTGGGCTGTTCTGAGCCTTGCAGTTACATAGGGATTCAGTTGTCTGAAAAAACGCGTTTATTTCGGGCTGAAAAACACGTTTTGAAAAGTGCACTGTAACTGCCCCATAACTTATATGGGGTTGACCAAACTTGCAGAAACATGTTTATTTCTGCTGAAAAACATGTTTTGACACTTTCTGCACACTGGGGTTAAGAGCTGAGTGTGTGGGCTCTTCTGAGCCTTGCAGTTACATAGGGATTCAGTTGTCTGAAAAAACGCGTTTATTTCGGGCTGAAAAACACGTTTTGAAAAGTCTACTGTAACTGCCCCATAACTTACATGGGGTTGACCAAACTTGCAGAAACATGTTTATTTCTGCTGAAAAACACGTTTTGACACTTTCTGCACACTGGGGTTAAGAGCTGAGTGTGTGGGCTCTTCTGAGCTTTGCAGTTACATAGGTATTCAGTTGTCTGAAAAAACGCGTTTATTTCGGGCTGAAAAACACGTTTTGAAAAGTGTACTGTAACTGCCCCATAACTTACATGGGGTTGACCAAACTTGCAGAAACATGTTTATTTCTGCTGAAAAACACGTTTTGACACTTTCTGCACACTGGGGTTAAGAGCAGAGTGTGTGGGCTCTTCTGAGCCTTACAGTTACATAGGGATTCAGTTGTCTGAAAAAACGCGTTTATTTCGGGCTGAAAAACACGTTTTGAAAAAAGTGCTGTTACTGCCCCATAACTTACATGGGGTTGACCAAACTTGCAGAAACATGTTTATTTCTGCTGAAAAACACGTTTTGACACTTTCTGCACACTGGGGTTAAGAGCTGAGTGTGTGGGCTCTTCTGAGCTTTGCAGTTACATAGGTATTCAGTTGTATGAAAAAACGCGTTTATTTCGGGCTGAAAAACACGTTTTGAAAAGTGTACTGTAACTGCCCCATAACTTACATGGGGTTGACCAAACTTGCAGAAACATGTTTATTTCTGCTGAAAAACACGTTTTGACACTTTCTGCACACTGGGGTTAAGAGCAGAGTGTGTGGGCTCCTCTGAGCCTTGCAGTTACATAGGGATTCAGTTGTCTGAAAAAACGCGTTTATTTCGGGCTGAAAAACACGTTTTGAAAAGTGTACTGTAACTGCCCCATAACTTCCATGGGGTTGACCAAACTTGCAGAAACATGTTTATTTCTGCTGAAAAACACGTTTTGACACTTTCTGCAAACTGGGGTTAAGAGCTGAGTGTGTGGGCTCTTCTGAGCTTTGCAGTTACATAGGTATTCAGTTGTCTGAAAAAACGCGTTTATTTCGGGCTGAAAAACACGTTTTGAAAAGTGTACTGTAACTGCCCCATAACTTACATGGGGTTGACCAAACTTGCAGAAACATGTTTATTTCTGCTGAAAAACACGTTTTGACACTTTCTGCACACTGGGGTTAAGAGCAGAGTGTGTGGGCTCTTCTGAGCCTTACAGTTACATAGGGATTCAGTTGTCTGAAAAAACGCGTTTATTTCGGGCTGAAAAACACGTTTTGAAAAAAGTGCTGTTACTGCCCCATAACTTACATGGGGTTGACCAAACTTGCAGAAACATGTTTATTTCTGCTGAAAAACACGTTTTGACACTTTCTGCACACTGGGGTTAAGAGCTGAGTGTGTGGGCTCTTCTGAGCTTTGCAGTTACATAGGTATTCAGTTGTCTGAAAAAACGCGTTTATTTCGGGCTGAAAAACACGTTTTGAAAAGTGTACTGTAACTGCCCCATAACTTACATGGGGTTGACCAAACTTGCAGAAACATGTTTATTTCTGCTGAAAAACACGTTTTGACACTTTCTGCACACTGGGGTTAAGAGCAGAGTGTGTGGGCTCTTCTGAGCCTTGCAGTTACATAGGGATTCAGTTGTCTGAAAAAACGCGTTTATTTCGGGCTGAAAAACACGTTTTGAAAAAAGTGCTGTTACTGCCCCATAACTTACATGGGGTTGACCAAACTTGCAGAAACATGTTTATTTCTGCTGAAAAACATGTTTTGACACTTTCTGCACACTGGGGTTAAGAGCTGAGTGTGTGGGCTGTTCTGAGCCTTGCAGTTACATAGGGATTCAGTTGTCTGAAAAAACGCGTTTATTTCGGGCTGAAAAACACGTTTTGAAAAGTGCACTGTAACTGCCCCATAACTTACATGGGGTTGACCAAACTTGCAGAAACATGTTTATTTCTGCTGAAAAACACGTTTTGACATTTTCTGCACACTGGGGTTAAGAGCTGAGTGTGTGGGCTCTTCTGAGCTTTGCAGTTACATAGGGATTCAGTTGTCTGAAAAAAACGCGTTTATTTCGGGCTGAAAAACACGTTTTGAAAAGTGTACTGTAACTGCCCCATAACTTACATGGGGTTGACCAAACTTGCAGAAACGTGTTTATTTCTGCTGAAAAACACGTTTTGACACTTTCTGCACACTGGGGTTAAGAGCAGAGTGTGTGGGCTCTTCTGAGCCTTGCAGTTACATAGGGATTCAGTTGTCTGAAAAAACGCGTTTATTTCGGGCTGAAAAACACGTTTTGAAAAGTGTACTGTAACTGCCCCATAACTTACATGGGGTTGACCAAACTTGCAGAAACATGTTTATTTCTGCTGAAAAACACGTTTTGACACTTTCTGCACACTGCGGTTAAGAGCAGAGTGTGTGGGCTCTTCTGAGCCTTGCAGTTACATAGGGATTCAGTTGTCTGAAAAAACGCGTTTATTTCGGGCTGAAAAACACGTTTTGAAAAGTGCACTGTAACAGCCCCATAACTTACATGGGGTTGACCAAACTTGCAGAAACATGTTTATTTCTGCTGAAAAATACGTTTTGACATTTTCTGCACACTGGGGTTAAGAGCTGAGTGTGTGGGCTCTTCTGAGCTTTGCAGTTACATAGGGATTCAGTTGTCTGAAAAAACGCGTTTATTTCGGGCTGAAAAACACGTTTTGAAAAGTGTACTGTAACTGCCCCATAACTTACATGGGGTTGACCAAACTTGCAGAAACATGTTTATTTCTGCTGAAAAACATGTTTTGACACTTTCTGCACACTGGGGTTAAGAGCTGAGTGTGTGGGCTGTTCTGAGCCTTGCAGTTACATAAGGATTCAGTTGTCTGAAAAAACGCGTTTATTTCGGGCTGAAAAACACGTTTTGAAAAGTGCACTGTAACTGCCCCATAACTTACATGGGGTTGACCAAACTTGCAGAAACATGTTTATTTCTGCTGAAAAACACGTTTTGACATTTTCTGCACACTGGGGTTAAGAGCTGAGTGTGTGGGCTCTTCTGAGCTTTGCAGTTACATAGGGATTCAGTTGTCTGAAAAAACGCGTTTATTTCGGGCTGAAAAACACGTTTTGAAAAGTGTACTGTAACTGCCCCATAACTTACATGGGGTTGACCAAACTTGCAGAAACATGTTTATTTCTGCTGAAAAACACGTTTTGACACTTTCTGCACACTGGGGTTAAGAGCAGAGTGTGTGGGCTCTTCTGAGCCTTGCAGTTACATAGGGATTCAGTTGTCTGAAAAAACGCGTTTATTTCGGGCTGAAAAACACGTTTTGAAAAGTGTACTGTAACTGCCCCATAACTTACATGGGGTTGACCAAACTTGCAGAAACATGTTTATTTCTGCTGAAAAACACGTTTTGACACTTTCTGCACACTGGGGTTAAGAACTGAGTGTGTGGGCTCTTCTGAGCTTTGCAGTTACATAGGTATTCAGTTGTCTGAAAAAACGCGTTTATTTCGTGCTGAAAAACACGTTTTGAAAAGTGTACTGTAAATGCCCCATAACTTACATGGGTTTGACCAAACTTGCAGAAACATGTTTATTTCTGCTGAAAAACACGTTTTGACACTTTCTGCACACTGGGGTTAAGAGCAGAGTGTGTGGGCTCTTCTGAGCCTTACAGTTACATAGGGATTCAGTTGTCTGAAAAAACGCGTTTATTTCGGGCTGAAAAACACGTTTTGAAAAAAGTGCTGTTACTGCCCCATAACTTACATGGGGTTGACCAAACTTGCAGAAACATGTTTATTTCTGCTGAAAAACACGTTATGACATTTTCTGCACACTGGGGTTAAGAGCAGAGTGTGTGGGCTCTTCTGAGCCTTACAGTTACATAGGGATTCAGTTGTCTGAAAAAACGCGTTTATTTCGGTCTGAAAAACACGTTTTGAAAAAAGTGCTGTTACTGCCCCATAACTTACATGGGGTTGACCAAACTTGCAGAAACATGTTTATTTCTGCTGAAAAACACGTTTTGACACTTTCTGCACACTGGGGTTAAGAGCAGAGTGTGTGGGCTGTTCTGAGCCTTGCAGTTACATAGGGATTCAGTTGTCTGAAAAAACGCGTTTATTTCGGGCTGAAAAACACGTTTTGAAAAGTGCACTGTAACTGCCCCATAACTTACATGGGGTTGACCAAACTTGCAGAAACATGTTTATTTCTGCTGAAAAACACGTTTTGAAACTTTCTGCACACTGGGGTTAAGAGCAGAGTGTGTGGGCTCTTCTGAGCCTTGCAGTTACATAGGGATTCAGTTGTCTGAAAAAACGCGTTTATTTCGGGCTGAAAAACACGTTTTGAAAAGTGCACTTTAACAGCCCCATAACTTACATGGGGTTGACCAAACTTGCAGAAACATGTTTATTTCTGCTGAAAAATACGTTTTGACATTTTCTGCACACTGGGGTTAAGAGCTGAGTGTGTGGGCTCTTCTGAGCTATGCAGTTACATAGGGATTCAGTTGTCTGAAAAAACGCGTTTATTTCGGGCTGAAAAACACGTTTTGAAAAGTGTACTGTAACTGCCCCATAACTTACATGGGGTTGACCAAACTTCCAGAAACATGTTTATTTCTGCTGAAAAACACGTTTTGACACTTTCTACACACTGGGGTTAAGAGCAGAGTGTGTGGGCTCTTCTGAGCCTTGCAGTTACATAGGGATTCAGTTGTCTGAGAAAACGCGTTTATTTCGGGCTGAAAAACACGTTTTGAAAAAAGTGCTGTTACTGCCCAATAAGTTACATGGGGGTGACCAAACTTGCAGAAACATGTTTATTTCTGCTTAAAAACATGTTTTGACACTTTCTGCACACTGGGGTTAAGAGCAGAGTGTGTGGGCTGTTCTGAGCCTTGCAGTTACATAGGGATTCAGTTGTCTGAAAAAACGCGTTTATTTCGGGCTGAAAAACACGTTTTGAAAAGTGCACTGTAACTGCCCCATAACTTATATGGGGTTGACCAAACTTGCAGAAACATGTTTATTTCTGCTGAAAAACATGTTTTGACACTTTCTGCACACTGGGGTTAAGAGCTGAGTGTGTGGGCTCTTCTGAGCCTTGCAGTTACATAGGGATTCAGTTGTCTGAAAAAACGCGTTTATTTCGGGCTGAAAAACACGTTTTGAAAAGTCTACTGTAACTGCCCCATAACTTACATGGGGTTGACCAAACTTGCAGAAACATGTTTATTTCTGCTGAAAAACATGTTTTGACACTTTCTGCACACTGGGGTTAAGAGCTGAGTGTGTGGGCTGTTCTGAGCCTTGCAGTTACATAGGGATTCAGTTGTCTGAAAAAACGCGTTTATTTCGGGCTGAAAAACACGTTTTGAAAAGTGCACTGTAACTGCCCCATAACTTACATGGGGTTGACCAAACTTGCAGAAACATGTTTATTTCTGCTGAAAAACACGTTTTGACATTTTCTGCACACTGGGGTTAAGAGCTGAGTGTGTGGGCTCTTCTGAGCTTTGCAGTTACATAGGGATTCAGTTGTCTGAAAAAAACGCGTTTATTTCGGGCTGAAAAACACGTTTTGAAAAGTGTACTGTAACTGCCCCATAACTTACATGGGGTTGACCAAACTTGCAGAAACGTGTTTATTTCTGCTGAAAAACACGTTTTGACACTTTCTGCACACTGGGGTTAAGAGCAGAGTGTGTGGGCTCTTCTGAGCCTTGCAGTTACATAGGGATTCAGTTGTCTGAAAAAACGCGTTTATTTCGGGCTGAAAAACACGTTTTGAAAAGTGTACTGTAACTGCCCCATAACTTACATGGGGTTGACCAAACTTGCAGAAACATGTTTATTTCTGCTGAAAAACACGTTTTGACACTTTCTGCACACTGCGGTTAAGAGCAGAGTGTGTGGGCTCTTCTGAGCCTTGCAGTTACATAGGGATTCAGTTGTCTGAAAAAACGCGTTTATTTCGGGCTGAAAAACACGTTTTGAAAAGTGCACTGTAACAGCCCCATAACTTACATGGGGTTGACCAAACTTGCAGAAACATGTTTATTTCTGCTGAAAAATACGTTTTGACATTTTCTGCACACTGGGGTTAAGAGCTGAGTGTGTGGGCTCTTCTGAGCTTTGCAGTTACATAGGGATTCAGTTGTCTGAAAAAACGCGTTTATTTCGGGCTGAAAAACACGTTTTGAAAAGTGTACTGTAACTGCCCCATAACTTACATGGGGTTGACCAAACTTGCAGAAACATGTTTATTTCTGCTGAAAAACATGTTTTGACACTTTCTGCACACTGGGGTTAAGAGCTGAGTGTGTGGGCTGTTCTGAGCCTTGCAGTTACATAAGGATTCAGTTGTCTGAAAAAACGCGTTTATTTCGGGCTGAAAAACACGTTTTGAAAAGTGCACTGTAACTGCCCCATAACTTACATGGGGTTGACCAAACTTGCAGAAACATGTTTATTTCTGCTGAAAAACACGTTTTGACATTTTCTGCACACTGGGGTTAAGAGCTGAGTGTGTGGGCTCTTCTGAGCTTTGCAGTTACATAGGGATTCAGTTGTCTGAAAAAACGCGTTTATTTCGGGCTGAAAAACACGTTTTGAAAAGTGTACTGTAACTGCCCCATAACTTACATGGGGTTGACCAAACTTGCAGAAACATGTTTATTTCTGCTGAAAAACACGTTTTGACACTTTCTGCACACTGGGGTTAAGAGCAGAGTGTGTGGGCTCTTCTGAGCCTTGCAGTTACATAGGGATTCAGTTGTCTGAAAAAACGCGTTTATTTCGGGCTGAAAAACACGTTTTGAAAAGTGTACTGTAACTGCCCCATAACTTACATGGGGTTGACCAAACTTGCAGAAACATGTTTATTTCTGCTGAAAAACACGTTTTGACACTTTCTGCACACTGGGGTTAAGAACTGAGTGTGTGGGCTCTTCTGAGCTTTGCAGTTACATAGGTATTCAGTTGTCTGAAAAAACGCGTTTATTTCGTGCTGAAAAACACGTTTTGAAAAGTGTACTGTAAATGCCCCATAACTTACATGGGTTTGACCAAACTTGCAGAAACATGTTTATTTCTGCTGAAAAACACGTTTTGACACTTTCTGCACACTGGGGTTAAGAGCAGAGTGTGTGGGCTCTTCTGAGCCTTACAGTTACATAGGGATTCAGTTGTCTGAAAAAACGCGTTTATTTCGGGCTGAAAAACACGTTTTGAAAAAAGTGCTGTTACTGCCCCATAACTTACATGGGGTTGACCAAACTTGCAGAAACATGTTTATTTCTGCTGAAAAACACGTTATGACATTTTCTGCACACTGGGGTTAAGAGCAGAGTGTGTGGGCTCTTCTGAGCCTTACAGTTACATAGGGATTCAGTTGTCTGAAAAAACGCGTTTATTTCGGTCTGAAAAACACGTTTTGAAAAAAGTGCTGTTACTGCCCCATAACTTACATGGGGTTGACCAAACTTGCAGAAACATGTTTATTTCTGCTGAAAAACACGTTTTGACACTTTCTGCACACTGGGGTTAAGAGCAGAGTGTGTGGGCTGTTCTGAGCCTTGCAGTTACATAGGGATTCAGTTGTCTGAAAAAACGCGTTTATTTCGGGCTGAAAAACACGTTTTGAAAAGTGCACTGTAACTGCCCCATAACTTACATGGGGTTGACCAAACTTGCAGAAACATGTTTATTTCTGCTGAAAAACACGTTTTGAAACTTTCTGCACACTGGGGTTAAGAGCAGAGTGTGTGGGCTCTTCTGAGCCTTGCAGTTACATAGGGATTCAGTTGTCTGAAAAAACGCGTTTATTTCGGGCTGAAAAACACGTTTTGAAAAGTGCACTTTAACAGCCCCATAACTTACATGGGGTTGACCAAACTTGCAGAAACATGTTTATTTCTGCTGAAAAATACGTTTTGACATTTTCTGCACACTGGGGTTAAGAGCTGAGTGTGTGGGCTCTTCTGAGCTATGCAGTTACATAGGGATTCAGTTGTCTGAAAAAACGCGTTTATTTCGGGCTGAAAAACACGTTTTGAAAAGTGTACTGTAACTGCCCCATAACTTACATGGGGTTGACCAAACTTCCAGAAACATGTTTATTTCTGCTGAAAAACACGTTTTGACACTTTCTACACACTGGGGTTAAGAGCAGAGTGTGTGGGCTCTTCTGAGCCTTGCAGTTACATAGGGATTCAGTTGTCTGAGAAAACGCGTTTATTTCGGGCTGAAAAACACGTTTTGAAAAAAGTGCTGTTACTGCCCAATAAGTTACATGGGGGTGACCAAACTTGCAGAAACATGTTTATTTCTGCTTAAAAACATGTTTTGACACTTTCTGCACACTGGGGTTAAGAGCAGAGTGTGTGGGCTGTTCTGAGCCTTGCAGTTACATAGGGATTCAGTTGTCTGAAAAAACGCGTTTATTTCGGGCTGAAAAACACGTTTTGAAAAGTGCACTGTAACTGCCCCATAACTTATATGGGGTTGACCAAACTTGCAGAAACATGTTTATTTCTGCTGAAAAACATGTTTTGACACTTTCTGCACACTGGGGTTAAGAGCTGAGTGTGTGGGCTCTTCTGAGCCTTGCAGTTACATAGGGATTCAGTTGTCTGAAAAAACGCGTTTATTTCGGGCTGAAAAACACGTTTTGAAAAGTCTACTGTAACTGCCCCATAACTTACATGGGGTTGACCAAACTTGCAGAAACATGTTTATTTCTGCTGAAAAACACGTTTTGACACTTTCTGCACACTGGGGTTAAGAGCTGAGTGTGTGGGCTCTTCTGAGCTTTGCAGTTACTTAGGTATTCAGTTGTCTGAAAAAACGCGTTTATTTCGGGCTGAAAAACACGTTTTGAAAAGTGTACTGTAACTGCCCCATAACTTACATGGGGTTGACCAAACTTGCAGAAACATGTTTATTTCTGCTGAAAAACACGTTTTGACACTTTCTGCACACTGGGGTTAAGAGCAGAGTGTGTGGGCTCTTCTGAGCCTTACAGTTACATAGGGATTCAGTTGTCTGAAAAAACGCGTTTATTTCGGGCTGAAAAACACGTTTTGAAAAAAGTGCTGTTACTGCCCCATAACTTACATGGGGTTGACCAAACTTGCAGAAACATGTTTATTTCTGCTGAAAAACACGTTTTGACACTTTCTGCACACTGGGGTTAAGAGCTGAGTGTGTGGGCTCTTCTGAGCTTTGCAGTTACATAGGTATTCAGTTGTATGAAAAAACGCGTTTATTTCTGGCTGAAAAACACATTTTGAAAAGTGTACTGTAACTGCCCCATAACTTACATGGGGTTGACCAAACTTGCAGAAACATGTTTATTTCTGCTGAAAAACACGTTTTGACACTTTCTGCACACTGGGGTTAAGAGCAGAGTGTGTGGGCTCCTCTGAGCCTTGCAGTTACATAGGGATTCAGTTGTCTGAAAAAACGCGTTTATTTCGGGCTGAAAAACACGTTTTGAAAAGTGTACTGTAACTGCCCCATAACTTCCATGGGGTTGACCAAACTTGCAGAAACATGTTTATTTCTGCTGAAAAACACGTTTTGACACTTTCTGCAAACTGGGGTTAAGAGCTGAGTGTGTGGGCTCTTCTGAGCTTTGCAGTTACATAGGTATTCAGTTGTCTGAAAAAACGCGTTTATTTCGGGCTGAAAAACACGTTTTGAAAAGTGTACTGTAACTGCCCCATAACTTACATGGGGTTGACCAAACTTGCAGAAACATGTTTATTTCTGCTGAAAAACACGTTTTGACACTTTCTGCACACTGGGGTTAAGAGCAGAGTGTGTGGGCTCTTCTGAGCCTTACAGTTACATAGGGATTCAGTTGTCTGAAAAAACGCGTTTATTTCGGGCTGAAAAACACGTTTTGAAAAAAGTGCTGTTACTGCCCCATAACTTACATGGGGTTGACCAAACTTGCAGAAACATGTTTATTTCTGCTGAAAAACACGTTTTGACACTTTCTGCACACTGGGGTTAAGAGCTGAGTGTGTGGGCTCTTCTGAGCTTTGCAGTTACATAGGTATTCAGTTGTCTGAAAAAACGCGTTTATTTCGGGCTGAAAAACACGTTTTGAAAAAAGTGCTGTTACTGCCCCATAACTTACATGGGGTTGACCAAACTTGCAGAAACATGTTTATTTCTGCTGAAAAACATGTTTTGACACTTTCTGCACACTGGGGTTAAGAGCTGAGTGTGTGGGCTGTTCTGAGCCTTGCAGTTACATAGGGATTCAGTTGTCTGAAAAAACGCGTTTATTTCGGGCTGAAAAACACGTTTTGAAAAGTGCACTGTAACTGCCCCATAACTTACATGGGGTTGACCAAACTTGCAGAAACATGTTTATTTCTGCTGAAAAACATGTTTTGACACTTTCTGCACACTGGGGTTAAGAGCTGAGTGTGTGGGCTCTTCTGAGCTTTGCAGTTACATAGGGATTCAGTTGTCTGAAAAAACGCGTTTATTTCGGGCTGAAAAACACGTTTTGAAAAGTGTACTGTAACTGCCCCATAACTTACATGGGGTTGACCAAACTTGCAGAAACATGTTTATTTCTGCTGAAAAACACGTTTTGACACTTTCTGCACACTGGGGTTAAGAGCAGAGTGTGTGGGCTCTTCTGAGCTTTGCAGTTACATAGGTATTCAGTTGTCTGAAAAAACGCGTTTATTTCGGGCTGAAAAACACGTTTTGAAAAGTGCACTGTAACTGCCCCATAACTTACATGGGGTTGACCAAACTTGCAGAAACATGTTTATTTCTGCTGAAAAACACGTTTTGACATTTTCTGCACACTGGGGTTAAGAGCTGAGTGTGTGTGCTCTTCTGAGCTTTGCAGTTACATAGGGATTCAGTTGTCTGAAAAAACGCGTTTATTTCGGGCTGAAAAACACGTTTTGAAAAGTGTACTGTAACTGCCCCATAACTTACATGGGGTTGACCAAACTTGCAGAAACATGTTTATTTCTGCTGAAAAACACGTTTTGACACTTTCTGCACACTGGGGTTAAGAGCAGAGTGTGTGGGCTCTTCTGAGCCTTGCAGTTACATAGGGATTGAGTTGTCTGAAAAAACGCGTTTATTTCGGGCTGAAAAACACGTTTTGAAAAGTGTACTGTAACTGCCCCATAACTTACATGGGGTTGACCAAACTTGCAGAAACATGTTTATTTCTGCTGAAAAACATGTTTTGACACTTTCTGCACACTGGGGTTAAGAGCTGAGTGTGTGGGCTGTTCTGAGCCTTGCAGTTACATAGGGATTCAGTTGTCTGAAAAAACGCGTTTATTTCGGGCTGAAAAACACGTTTTGAAAAGTGTACTGTAACTGCCCCATAACTTACATGGGGTTGACCAAACTTGCAGAAACGTGTTTATTTCTGCTGAAAAACACGTTTTGACACTTTCTGCACACTGGGGTTAAGAGCAGAGTGTGTGGGCTCTTCTGAGCCTTGCAGTTACATAGGGATTCAGTTGTCTGAAAAAACGCGTTTATTTCGGGCTGAAAAACACGTTTTGAAAAGTGTACTGTAACTGCCCCATAACTTACATGGGGTTGACCAAACTTGCAGAAACATGTTTATTTCTGCTGAAAAACACGTTTTGACACTTTCTGCACACTGGGGTTAAGAGCTGAGTGTGTGGGCTCTTCTGAGCTTTGCAGTTACATAGGTATTCAGTTGTCTGAAAAAACGCGTTTATTTCGTGCTGAAAAACACGTTTTGAAAAGTGTACTGTAACTGCCCCATAACTTACATGGGGTTGACCAAACTTGCAGAAACATGTTTATTTCTGCTGAAAAACACGTTTTGACACTTTCTGCACACTGGGGTTAAGAGCAGAGTGTGTGGGCTCTTCTGAGCCTTACAGTTACATAGGGATTCAGTTGTCTGAAAAAACGCGTTTATTTCGGGCTGAAAAACACGTTTTGAAAACAGTGCTGTTACTGCCCCATAACTTACATGGGGTTGACCAAACTTGCAGAAACATGTTTATTTCTGCTGAAAAATACGTTTTGACATTTTCTGCACACTGGGGTTAAGAGCTGAGTGTGTGGGCTCTTCTGAGCTTTGCAGTTACATAGGGATTCAGTTGTCTGAAAAAACGCGTTTATTTCGGGCTGAAAAACACGTTTTGAAAAGTGTACTGTAACTGCCCCATAACTTACATGGGGTTGACCAAACTTGCAGAAACATGTTTATTTCTGCTGAAAAACATGTTTTGACACTTTCTGCACACTGGGGTTAAGAGCTGAGTGTGTGGGCTGTTCTGAGCCTTGCAGTTACATAAGGATTCAGTTGTCTGAAAAAACGCGTTTATTTCGGGCTGAAAAACACGTTTTGAAAAGTGCACTGTAACTGCCCCATAACTTACATGGGGTTGACCAAACTTGCAGAAACATGTTTATTTCTGCTGAAAAACACGTTTTGACATTTTCTGCACACTGGGGTTAAGAGCTGAGTGTGTGGGCTCTTCTGAGCTTTGCAGTTACATAGGGATTCAGTTGTCTGAAAAAACGCGTTTATTTCGGGCTGAAAAACACGTTTTGAAAAGTGTACTGTAACTGCCCCATAACTTACATGGGGTTGACCAAACTTGCAGAAACGTGTTTATTTCTGCTGAAAAACACGTTTTGACACTTTCTGCACACTGGGGTTAAGAACTGAGTGTGTGGGCTCTTCTGAGCTTTGCAGTTACATAGGTATTCAGTTGTCTGAAAAAACGCGTTTATTTCGTGCTGAAAAACACGTTTTGAAAAGTGTACTGTAACTGCCCCATAACTTACATGGGGTTGACCAAACTTGCAGAAACATGTTTATTTCTGCTGAAAAAAACGTTTTGACACTTTCTGCACACTGGGGTTAAGAGCAGAGTGTGTGGGCTCTTCTGAGCCTTACAGTTACATAGGGATTCAGTTGTCTGAAAAAACGCGTTTATTTCGGGCTGAAAAACACGTTTTGAAAAAAGTGCTGTTACTGCCCCATAACTTACATGGGGTTGACCAAACTTGCAGAAACATGTTTATTTCTGCTGAAAAACACGTTTTGACATTTTCTGCACACTGGGGTTAAGAGCAGAGTGTGTGGGCTCTTCTGAGCCTTACAGTTACATAGGGATTCAGTTGTCTGAAAAAACGCGTTTATTTCGGGCTGAAAAACACGTTTTGAAAAAAGTGCTGTTACTGCCCCATAACTTACATGGGGTTGACCAAACTTGCAGAAACATGTTTATTTCTGCTGAAAAACACGTTTTGACACTTTCTGCACACTGGGGTTAAGAGCAGAGTGTGTGGGCTGTTCTGAGCCTTGCAGTTACATAGGGATTCAGTTGTCTGAAAAAACGCGTTTATTTCGGGCTGAAAAACACGTTTTGAAAAGTGCACTGTAACTGCCCCATAACTTACATGGGGTTGACCAAACTTGCAGAAACATGTTTATTTCTGCTGAAAAACACGTTTTGACACTTTCTGCACACTGGGGTTAAGAGCAGAGTGTGTGGGCTCTTCTGAGCCTTGCAGTTACATAGGGCTTCAGTTGTCTGAAAAAACGCGTTTATTTCGGGCTGAAAAACACGTTTTGAAAAGTGCACTGTAACAGCCCCATAACTTACATGGGGTTGACCAAACTTGCAGAAACATGTTTATTTCTGCTGAAAAATACGTTTTGACATTTTCTGCACACTGGGGTTAAGAGCTGAGTGTGTGGGCTCTTCTGAGCTATGCAGTTACATAGGGATTCAGTTGTCTGAAAAAACGCGTTTATTTCGGGCTGAAAAACACGTTTTGAAAAGTGTACTGTAACTGCCCCATAACTTACATGGGGTTGACCAAACTTCCAGAAACATGTTTATTTCTGCTGAAAAACACGTTTTGACACTTTCTACACACTGGGGTTAAGAGCAGAGTGTGTGGGCTCTTCTGAGCCTTGCAGTTACATAGGGATTCAGTTGTCTGAGAAAACGCGTTTATTTCGGGCTGAAAAACACGTTTTGAAAAAAGTGCTGTTACTGCCCAATAAGTTACATGGGGGTGACCAAACTTGCAGAAACATGTTTATTTCTGCTTAAAAACATGTTTTGACACTTTCTGCACACTGGGGTTAAGAGCAGAGTGTGTGGGCTCTTCTGAGCCTTGCAGTTACTTAGGGATTCAGTTGTCTGAAAAAACGCGTTTATTTCGGGCTGAAAAACACGTTTTGAAAAGTGCACTGTAACTGCCCCATAACTTACATGGGGTTGACCAAACTTGCAGAAACATGTTTATTTCTGCTGAAAAACACGTTTTGACACTTTCTGCACACTGGGGTTAAGAGCAGAGTGTGTGGGCTCCTCTGAGCCTTGCAGTTACATAGGGATTCAGTTGTCTGAAAAAACGCGTTTATTTCGGGCTGAAAAACACGTTTTGAAAAAAGTGCTGTTACTGCCCCATAACTTACATGGGGTTGACCAAACTTGCAGAAACATGTTTATTTCTGCTGAAAAACACGTTTTGACACTTTCTGCACACTGGGGTTAAGAGCTGAGTGTGTGGGCTCTTCTGAGCTTTGCAGTTACATAGGTATTCAGTTGTCTGAAAAAACGCGTTTATTTCGGGCTGAAAAACACGTTTTGAAAAGTGTACTGTAACTGCCCCATAACTTACATGGGGTTGACCAAACTTGCAGAAACATGTTTATTTCTGCTGAAAAACACGTTTTGACACTTTCTGCACACTGGGGTTAAGAGCAGAGTGTGTGGGCTCCTCTGAGCCTTGCAGTTACATAGGGATTCAGTTGTCTGAAAAAACGCGTTTATTTCGGGCTGAAAAACACGTTTTGAAAAAAGTGCTGTTACTGCCCCATAACTTACATGGGGTTGACCAAACTTGCAGAAACATGTTTATTTCTGCTGAAAAACATGTTTTGACACTTTCTGCACACTGGGGTTAAGAGCTGAGTGTGTGGGCTGTTCTGAGCCTTGCAGTTACATAGGGATTCAGTTGTCTGAAAAAACGCGTTTATTTCGGGCTGAAAAACACGTTTTGAAAAGTGCACTGTATCTGCCCCATAACTTACATGGGGTTGACCAAACTTGCAGAAACATGTTTATTTCTGCTGAAAAACACGTTTTGACATTTTCTGCACACTGGGGTTAAGAGCTGAGTGTGTGGGCTCTTCTGAGCTTTGCAGTAACATAGGGATTCAGTTGTCTGAAAAAACGCGTTTATTTCGGGCTGAAAAACACGTTTTGAAAAGTGTACTGTAACTGCCCCATAACTTACATGGGGTTGACCAAACTTGCAGAAACATGTTTATTTCTGCTGAAAAACACGTTTTGACACTTTCTACACACTGGGGTTAAGAGCAGAGTGTGTGGGCTCTTCTGAGCCTTGCAGTTACATAGGGATTCAGTTGTCTGAGAAAACGCGTTTATTTCGGGCTGAAAAACACGTTTTGAAAAAATTGCTGTTACTGCCCAATAAGTTACATGGGGGTGACCAAACTTGCAGAAACATGTTTATTTCTGCTGAAAAACATGTTTTGACACTTTCTGCACACTGGGGTTAAGAGCAGAGTGTGTGGGCTCTTCTGAGCCTTGCAGTTACATAGGGATTCAGTTGTCTGAAAAAACGCATTTATTTCGGGCTGAAAAACACGTTTTGAAAAGTCTACTGTAACTGCCCCATAACTTACATGGGGTTGACCAAACTTGCAGAAACATGTTTATTTCTGCTGAAAAACACGTTTTGACACTTTCTGCACACTGGGGTTAAGAGCTGAGTGTGTGGGCTCTTCTGAGCTTTGCAGTTACATAGGTATTCAGTTGTCTGAAAAAACGCGTTTATTTCGGGCTGAAAAACACGTTTTGAAAAGTGTACTGTAACTGCCCCATAACTTACATGGGGTTGACCAAACTTGCAGAAACATGTTTATTTCTGCTGAAAAACACGTTTTGACACTTTCTGCACACTGGGGTTAAGAGCAGAGTGTGTGGGCTCTTCTGAGCCTTACAGTTACATAGGGATTCAGTTGTCTGAAAAAACGCGTTTATTTCGGGCTGAAAAACACGTTTTGAAAAAAGTGCTGTTACTGCCCCATAACTTACATGGGGTTGACCAAACTTGCAGAAACATGTTTATTTCTGCTGAAAAACACGTTTTGACACTTTCTGCACACTGGGGTTAAGAGCTGAGTGTGTGGGCTCTTCTGAGCTTTGCAGTTACATAGGTATTCAGTTGTCTGAAAAAACGCGTTTATTTCGGGCTGAAAAACACGTTTTGAAAAGTGTACTGTAACTGCCCCATAACTTACATGGGGTTGACCAAACTTGCAGAAACATGTTTATTTCTGCTGAAAAACACGTTTTGACACTTTCTGCACACTGGGGTTAAGAGCAGAGTGTGTGGGCTCCTCTGAGCCTTGCAGTTACATAGGGATTCAGTTGTCTGAAAAAACGCGTTTATTTCGGGCTGAAAAACACGTTTTGAAAAAAGTGCTGTTACTGCCCCATAACTTACATGGGGTTGACCAAACTTGCAGAAACATGTTTATTTCTGCTGAAAAACATGTTTTGACACTTTCTGCACACTGGGGTTAAGAGCTGAGTGTGTGGGCTGTTCTGAGCCTTGCAGTTACATAGGGATTCAGTTGTCTGAAAAAACGCGTTTATTTCGGGCTGAAAAACACGTTTTGAAAAGTGCACTGTAACTGCCCCATAACTTACATGGGGTTGACCAAACTTGCAGAAACATGTTTATTTCTGCTGAAAAACACGTTTTGACATTTTCTGCACACTGGGGTTAAGAGCTGAGTGTGTGGGCTCTTCTGAGCTTTGCAGTAACATAGGGATTCAGTTGTCTGAAAAAACGCGTTTATTTCGGGCTGAAAAACACGTTTTGAAAAGTGTACTGTAACTGCCCCATAACTTACATGGGGTTGACCAAACTTGCAGAAACATGTTTATTTCTGCTGAAAAACACGTTTTGACACTTTCTACACACTGGGGTTAAGAGCAGAGTGTGTGGGCTCTTCTGAGCCTTGCAGTTACATAGGGATTCAGTTGTCTGAGAAAACGCGTTTATTTCGGGCTGAAAAACACGTTTTGAAAAAATTGCTGTTACTGCCCAATAAGTTACATGGGGGTGACCAAACTTGCAGAAACATGTTTATTTCTGCTGAAAAACATGTTTTGACACTTTCTGCACACTGGGGTTAAGAGCAGAGTGTGTGGGCTCTTCTGAGCCTTGCAGTTACATAGGGATTCAGTTGTCTGAAAAAACGCATTTATTTCGGGCTGAAAAACACGTTTTGAAAAGTCTACTGTAACTGCCCCATAACTTACATGGGGTTGACCAAACTTGCAGAAACATGTTTATTTCTGCTGAAAAACACGTTTTGACACTTTCTGCACACTGGGGTTAAGAGCTGAGTGTGTGGGCTCTTCTGAGCTTTGCAGTTACATAGGTATTCAGTTGTCTGAAAAAACGCGTTTATTTCGGGCTGAAAAACACGTTTTGAAAAGTGTACTGTAACTGCCCCATAACTTACATGGGGTTGACCAAACTTGCAGAAACATGTTTATTTCTGCTGAAAAACACGTTTTGACACTTTCTGCACACTGGGGTTAAGAGCAGAGTGTGTGGGCTCTTCTGAGCCTTACAGTTACATAGGGATTCAGTTGTCTGAAAAAACGCGTTTATTTCGGGCTGAAAAACACGTTTTGAAAAAAGTGCTGTTACTGCCCCATAACTTACATGGGGTTGACCAAACTTGCAGAAACATGTTTATTTCTGCTGAAAAACACGTTTTGACACTTTCTGCACACTGGGGTTAAGAGCTGAGTGTGTGGGCTCTTCTGAGCTTTGCAGTTACATAGGTATTCAGTTGTCTGAAAAAACGCGTTTATTTCGGGCTGAAAAACACGTTTTGAAAAGTGTACTGTAACTGCCCCATAACTTACATGGGGTTGACCAAACTTGCAGAAACATGTTTATTTCTGCTGAAAAACACGTTTTGACACTTTCTGCACACTGGGGTTAAGAGCAGAGTGTGTGGGCTCTTCTGAGCCTTGCAGTTACATAGGGATTCAGTTGTCTGAAAAAACGCGTTTATTTCGGGCTGAAAAACACGTTTTGAAAAGTGTACTGTAACTGCCCCATAACTTCCATGGGGTTGACCAAACTTGCAGAAACATGTTTATTTCTGCTGAAAAACACGTTTTGACACTTTCTGCAAACTGGGGTTAAGAGCTGAGTGTGTGGGCTCTTCTGAGCTTTGCAGTTACATAGGTATTCAGTTGTCCGAAAAAACGCGTTTATTTCGGGCTGAAAAACACGTTTTGAAAAGTGTACTGTAACTGCCCCATAACTTACATGGGGTTGACCAAACTTGCAGAAACATGTTTATTTCTGCTGAAAAACACGTTTTGACACTTTCTGCACACTGGGGTTAAGAGCAGAGTGTGTGGGCTCTTCTGAGCCTTACAGTTACATACGGATTCAGTTGTCTGAAAAAACGCGTTTATTTCGGGCTGAAAAACACGTTTTGAAAAAAGTGCTGTTACTGCCCCATAACTTACATGGGGTTGACCAAACTTGCAGAAACATGTTTATTTCTGCTGAAAAACACGTTTTGACACTTTCTGCACACTGGGGTTAAGAGCTGAGTGTGTGGGCTCTTCTGAGCTTTGCAGTTACATAGGTATTCAGTTGTCTGAAAAAACGCGTTTATTTCGGGCTGAAAAACACGTTTTGAAAAGTGTACTGTAACTGCCCCATAACTTACATGGGGTTGACCAAACTTGCAGAAACATGTTTATTTCTGCTGAAAAACACGTTTTGACACTTTCTGCACACTGGGGTTAAGAGCAGAGTGTGTGGGCTCTTCTGAGCCTTGCAGTTACATAGGGATTCAGTTGTCTGAAAAAACGCGTTTATTTCGGGCTGAAAAATACGTTTTGAAAAAAGTGCTGTTACTGCCCCATAACTTACATGGGGTTGACCAAACTTGCAGAAACATGTTTATTTCTGCTGAAAAACATGTTTTGACACTTTCTGCACACTGGGGTTAAGAGCTGAGTGTGTGGGCTGTTCTGAGCCTTGCAGTTACATAGGGATTCAGTTGTCTGAAAAAACGCGTTTATTTCGGGCTGAAAAACACGTTTTGAAAAGTGCACTGTAACTGCCCCATAACTTACATGGGGTTGACCAAACTTGCAGAAACATGTTTATTTCTGCTGAAAAACATGTTTTGACACTTTCTGCACACTGGGGTTAAGAGCTGAGTGTGTGGGCTCTTCTGAGCTTTGCAGTTACATAGGGATTCAGTTGTCTGAAAAAACGCGTTTATTTCGGGCTGAAAAACACGTTTTGAAAAGTGTACTGTAACTGCCCCATAACTTACATGGGGTTGACCAAACTTGCAGAAACATGTTTATTTCTGCTGAAAAACACGTTTTGACACTTTCTGCACACTGGGGTTAAGAGCAGAGTGTGTGGGCTCTTCTGAGCTTTGCAGTTACATAGGTATTCAGTTGTCTGAAAAAACGCGTTTATTTCGGGCTGAAAAACACGTTTTGAAAAGTGCACTGTAACTGCCCCATAACTTACATGGGGTTGACCAAACTTGCAGAAACATGTTTATTTCTGCTGAAAAACACGTTTTGACATTTTCTGCACACTGGGGTTAAGAGCTGAGTGTGTGTGCTCTTCTGAGCTTTGCAGTTACATAGGGATTCAGTTGTCTGAAAAAACGCGTTTATTTCGGGCTGAAAAACACGTTTTGAAAAGTGTACTGTAACTGCCCCATAACTTACATGGGGTTGACCAAACTTGCAGAAACATGTTTATTTCTGCTGAAAAACACGTTTTGACACTTTCTGCACACTGGGGTTAAGAGCAGAGTGTGTGGGCTCTTCTGAGCCTTGCAGTTACATAGGGATTCAGTTGTCTGAAAAAACGCGTTTATTTCGGGCTGAAAAACACGTTTTGAAAAGTGTACTGTAACTGCCCCATAACTTACATGGGGTTGACCAAACATGCAGAAACATGTTTATTTCTGCTGAAAAACATGTTTTGACACTTTCTGCACACTGGGGTTAAGAGCTGAGTGTGTGGGCTGTTCTGAGCCTTGCAGTTACATAAGGATTCAGTTGTCTGAAAAAACGCGTTTATTTCGGGCTGAAAAACACTTTTTGAAAAGTGCACTGTAACTGCCCCATAACTTACATGGGGTTGACCAAACTTGCAGAAACATGTTTATTTCTGCTGAAAAACACGTTTTGACATTTTCTGCACACTGGGGTTAAGAGCTGAGTGTGTGGGCTCTTCTAAGCTTTGCAGTTACATAGGGATTCAGTTGTCTGAAAAAACGCGTTTATTTCGGGCTGAAAAACACGTTTTGAAAAGTGTACTGTAACTGCCCCATAACTTACATGGGGTTGACCAAACTTGCAGAAACGTGTTTATTTCTGCTGAAAAACACGTTTTGACACTTTCTGCACACTGGGGTTAAGAGCAGAGTGTGTGGGCTCTTCTGAGCCTTGCAGTTACATAGGGATTCAGTTGTCTGAAAAAACGCGTTTATTTCGGGCTGAAAAACACGTTTTGAAAAGTGTACTGTAACTGCCCCATAACTTACATGGGGTTGACCAAACTTGCAGAAACATGTTTATTTCTGCTGAAAAACACGTTTTGACACTTTCTGCACACTGGGGTTAAGAGCTGAGTTTGTGGGCTCTTCTGAGCTTTGCAGTTACATAGGTATTCAGTTGTCTGAAAAAACGCGTTTATTTCGTGCTGAAAAACACGTTTTGAAAAGTGTACTGTAACTGCCCCATAACTTACATGGGGTTGACCAAACTTGCAGAAACATGTTTATTTCTGCTGAAAAACACGTTTTGACACTTTCTGCACACTGGGGTTAAGAGCAGAGTGTGTGGGCTCTTCTGAGCCTTACAGTTACATAGGGATTCAGTTGTCTGAAAAAACGCGTTTATTTCGGGCTGAAAAACACGTTTTGAAAAAAGTGCTGTTACTGCCCCATAACTTACATGGGGTTGACCAAACTTGCAGAAACATGTTTATTTCTGCTGAAAAACACGTTTTGACACTTTCTGCACACTGGGGTTAAGAGCAGAGTGTGTGGGCTCTTCTGAGCTTTGCAGTTACATAGGTATTCAGTTGTCTGAAAAAACGCGTTTATTTCGGGCTGAAAAACACGTTTTGAAAAGTGCACTGTAACTGCCCCATAACTTACATGGGGTTGACCAAACTTGCAGAAACATGTTTATTTCTGCTGAAAAACACGTTTTGACATTTTCTGCACACTGGGGTTAAGAGCTGAGTGTGTGTGCTCTTCTGAGCTTTGCAGTTACATAGGGATTCAGTTGTCTGAAAAAACGCGTTTATTTCGGGCTGAAAAACACGTTTTGAAAAGTGTACTGTAACTGCCCCATAACTTACATGGGGTTGACCAAACTTGCAGAAACATGTTTATTTCTGCTGAAAAACACGTTTTGACACTTTCTGCACACTGGGGTTAAGAGCAGAGTGTGTGGGCTCTTCTGAGCCTTGCAGTTACATAGGGATTCAGTTGTCTGAAAAAACGCGTTTATTTCGGGCTGAAAAACACGTTTTGAAAAGTGTACTGTAACTGCCCCATAACTTACATGGGGTTGACCAAACTTGCAGAAACATGTTTATTTCTGCTGAAAAACATGTTTTGACACTTTCTGCACACTGGGGTTAAGAGCTGAGTGTGTGGGCTGTTCTGAGCCTTGCAGTTACATAGGGATTCAGTTGTCTGAAAAAACGCGTTTATTTCGGGCTGAAAAACACGTTTTGAAAAGTGCACTGTAACTGCCCCATAACTTACATGGGGTTGACCAAACTTGCAGAAACATGTTTATTTCTGCTGAAAAACATGTTTTGACACTTTCTGCACACTGGGGTTAAGAGCTGAGTGTGTGGGCTCTTCTGAGCTTTGCAGTTACATAGGGATTCAGTTGTCTGAAAAAACGCGTTTATTTCGGGCTGAAAAACACGTTTTGAAAAGTGTACTGTAACTGCCCCATAACTTACATGGGGTTGACCAAACTTGCAGAAACATGTTTATTTCTGCTGAAAAACACGTTTTGACACTTTCTGCACACTGGGGTTAAGAGCAGAGTGTGTGGGCTCTTCTGAGCTTTGCAGTTACATAGGTATTCAGTTGTCTGAAAAAACGCGTTTATTTCGGGCTGAAAAACACGTTTTGAAAAGTGCACTGTAACTGCCCCATAACTTACATGGGGTTGACCAAACTTGCAGAAACATGTTTATTTCTGCTGAAAAACACGTTTTGACATTTTCTGCACACTGGGGTTAAGAGCTGAGTGTGTGTGCTCTTCTGAGCTTTGCAGTTACATAGGGATTCAGTTGTCTGAAAAAACGCGTTTATTTCGGGCTGAAAAACACGTTTTGAAAAGTGTACTGTAACTGCCCCATAACTTACATGGGGTTGACCAAACTTGCAGAAACATGTTTATTTCTGCTGAAAAACACGTTTTGACACTTTCTGCACACTGGGGTTAAGAGCAGAGTGTGTGGGCTCTTCTGAGCCTTGCAGTTACATAGGGATTCAGTTGTCTGAAAAAACGCGTTTATTTCGGGCTGAAAAACACGTTTTGAAAAGTGTACTGTAACTGCCCCATAACTTACATGGGGTTGACCAAACATGCAGAAACATGTTTATTTCTGCTGAAAAACATGTTTTGACACTTTCTGCACACTGGGGTTAAGAGCTGAGTGTGTGGGCTGTTCTGAGCCTTGCAGTTACATAAGGATTCAGTTGTCTGAAAAAACGCGTTTATTTCGGGCTGAAAAACACTTTTTGAAAAGTGCACTGTAACTGCCCCATAACTTACATGGGGTTGACCAAACTTGCAGAAACATGTTTATTTCTGCTGAAAAACACGTTTTGACATTTTCTGCACACTGGGGTTAAGAGCTGAGTGTGTGGGCTCTTCTAAGCTTTGCAGTTACATAGGGATTCAGTTGTCTGAAAAAACGCGTTTATTTCGGGCTGAAAAACACGTTTTGAAAAGTGTACTGTAACTGCCCCATAACTTACATGGGGTTGACCAAACTTGCAGAAACGTGTTTATTTCTGCTGAAAAACACGTTTTGACACTTTCTGCACACTGGGGTTAAGAGCAGAGTGTGTGGGCTCTTCTGAGCCTTGCAGTTACATAGGGATTCAGTTGTCTGAAAAAACGCGTTTATTTCGGGCTGAAAAACACGTTTTGAAAAGTGTACTGTAACTGCCCCATAACTTACATGGGGTTGACCAAACTTGCAGAAACATGTTTATTTCTGCTGAAAAACACGTTTTGACACTTTCTGCACACTGGGGTTAAGAGCTGAGTTTGTGGGCTCTTCTGAGCTTTGCAGTTACATAGGTATTCAGTTGTCTGAAAAAACGCGTTTATTTCGTGCTGAAAAACACGTTTTGAAAAGTGTACTGTAACTGCCCCATAACTTACATGGGGTTGACCAAACTTGCAGAAACATGTTTATTTCTGCTGAAAAACACGTTTTGACACTTTCTGCACACTGGGGTTAAGAGCAGAGTGTGTGGGCTCTTCTGAGCCTTACAGTTACATAGGGATTCAGTTGTCTGAAAAAACGCGTTTATTTCGGGCTGAAAAACACGTTTTGAAAAAAGTGCTGTTACTGCCCCATAACTTACATGGGGTTGACCAAACTTGCAGAAACATGTTTATTTCTGCTGAAAAACACGTTTTGACACTTTCTGCACACTGGGGTTAAGAGCAGAGTGTGTGGGCTCTTCTGAGCTTTGCAGTTACATAGGTATTCAGTTGTCTGAAAAAACGCGTTTATTTCGGGCTGAAAAACACGTTTTGAAAAGTGCACTGTAACTGCCCCATAACTTACATGGGGTTGACCAAACTTGCAGAAACATGTTTATTTCTGCTGAAAAACACGTTTTGACATTTTCTGCACACTGGGGTTAAGAGCTGAGTGTGTGTGCTCTTCTGAGCTTTGCAGTTACATAGGGATTCAGTTGTCTGAAAAAACGCGTTTATTTCGGGCTGAAAAACACGTTTTGAAAAGTGTACTGTAACTGCCCCATAACTTACATGGGGTTGACCAAACTTGCAGAAACATGTTTATTTCTGCTGAAAAACACGTTTTGACACTTTCTGCACACTGGGGTTAAGAGCAGAGTGTGTGGGCTCTTCTGAGCCTTGCAGTTACATAGGGATTCAGTTGTCTGAAAAAACGCGTTTATTTCGGGCTGAAAAACACGTTTTGAAAAGTGTACTGTAACTGCCCCATAACTTACATGGGGTTGACCAAACTTGCAGAAACATGTTTATTTCTGCTGAAAAACATGTTTTGACACTTTCTGCACACTGGGGTTAAGAGCTGAGTGTGTGGGCTGTTCTGAGCCTTGCAGTTACATAAGGATTCAGTTGTCTGAAAAAACGCGTTTATTTCGGGCTGAAAAACACGTTTTGAAAAGTGCACTGTAACTGCCCCATAACTTACATGGGGTTGACCAAACTTGCAGAAACATGTTTATTTCTGCTGAAAAACACGTTTTGACATTTTCTGCACACTGGGGTTAAGAGCTGAGTGTGTGGGCTCTTCTGAGCTTTGCAGTTACATAGGGATTCAGTTGTCTGAAAAAACGCGTTTATTTCGGGCTGAAAAACACGTTTTGAAAAGTGTACTGTAACTGCCCCATAACTTACATGGGGTTGACCAAACTTGCAGAAACGTGTTTATTTCTGCTGAAAAACACGTTTTGACACTTTCTGCACACTGGGGTTAAGAGCAGAGTGTGTGGGCTCTTCTGAGCCTTGCAGTTACATAGGGATTCAGTTGTCTGAAAAAACGCGTTTATTTCGGGCTGAAAAACACGTTTTGAAAAGTGTACTGTAACTGCCCCATAACTTACATGGGGTTGACCAAACTTGCAGAAACATGTTTATTTCTGCTGAAAAACACGTTTTGACACTTTCTGCACACTGGGGTTAAGAGCTGAGTGTGTGGGCTCTTCTGAGCTTTGCAGTTACATAGGTATTCAGTTGTCTGAAAAAACGCGTTTATTTCGTGCTGAAAAACACGTTTTGAAAAGTGTACTGTAACTGCCCCATAACTTACATGGGGTTGACCAAACTTGCAGAAACATGTTTATTTCTGCTGAAAAACACGTTTTGACACTTTCTGCACACTGGGGTTAAGAGCAGAGTGTGTGGGCTCTTCTGAGCCTTACAGTTACATAGGGATTCAGTTGTCTGAAAAAACGCGTTTATTTCGGGCTGAAAAACACGTTTTGAAAAAAGTGCTGTTACTGCCCCATAACTTACATGGGGTTGACCAAACTTGCAGAAACATGTTTATTTCTGCTGAAAAACACGTTTTGACACTTTCTGCACACTGGGGTTAAGAGCTGAGTGTGTGGGCTCTTCTGAGCTTTGCAGTTACATAGGTATTCAGTTGTCTGAAAAAACGCGTTTATTTCGGGCTGAAAAACACGTTTTGAAAAGTGTACTGTAACTGCCCCATAACTTACATGGGGTTGACCAAACTTGCAGAAACATGTTTATTTCTGCTGAAAAACACGTTTTGACACTTTCTGCACACTGGGGTTAAGAGCAGAGTGTGTGGGCTCTTCTGAGCCTTGCAGTTACATAGGGATTCAGTTGTCTGAAAAAACGCGTTTATTTCGGGCTGAAAAACACGTTTTGAAAAGTGTACTGTAACTGCCCCATAACTTCCATGGGGTTGACCAAACTTGCAGAAACATGTTTATTTCTGCTGAAAAACACGTTTTGACACTTTCTGCAAACTGGGGTTAAGAGCTGAGTGTGTGGGCTCTTCTGAGCTTTGCAGTTACATAGGTATTCAGTTGTCCGAAAAAACGCGTTTATTTCGGGCTGAAAAACACGTTTTGAAAAGTGTACTGTAACTGCCCCATAACTTACATGGGGTTGACCAAACTTGCAGAAACATGTTTATTTCTGCTGAAAAACACGTTTTGACACTTTCTGCACACTGGGGTTAAGAGCAGAGTGTGTGGGCTCTTCTGAGCCTTACAGTTACATACGGATTCAGTTGTCTGAAAAAACGCGTTTATTTCGGGCTGAAAAACACGTTTTGAAAAAAGTGCTGTTACTGCCCCATAACTTACATGGGGTTGACCAAACTTGCAGAAACATGTTTATTTCTGCTGAAAAACACGTTTTGACACTTTCTGCACACTGGGGTTAAGAGCTGAGTGTGTGGGCTCTTCTGAGCTTTGCAGTTACATAGGTATTCAGTTGTCTGAAAAAACGCGTTTATTTCGGGCTGAAAAACACGTTTTGAAAAGTGTACTGTAACTGCCCCATAACTTACATGGGGTTGACCAAACTTGCAGAAACATGTTTATTTCTGCTGAAAAACACGTTTTGACACTTTCTGCACACTGGGGTTAAGAGCAGAGTGTGTGGGCTCTTCTGAGCCTTGCAGTTACATAGGGATTCAGTTGTCTGAAAAAACGCGTTTATTTCGGGCTGAAAAATACGTTTTGAAAAAAGTGCTGTTACTGCCCCATAACTTACATGGGGTTGACCAAACTTGCAGAAACATGTTTATTTCTGCTGAAAAACATGTTTTGACACTTTCTGCACACTGGGGTTAAGAGCTGAGTGTGTGGGCTGTTCTGAGCCTTGCAGTTACATAGGGATTCAGTTGTCTGAAAAAACGCGTTTATTTCGGGCTGAAAAACACGTTTTGAAAAGTGCACTGTAACTGCCCCATAACTTACATGGGGTTGACCAAACTTGCAGAAACATGTTTATTTCTGCTGAAAAACATGTTTTGACACTTTCTGCACACTGGGGTTAAGAGCTGAGTGTGTGGGCTCTTCTGAGCTTTGCAGTTACATAGGGATTCAGTTGTCTGAAAAAACGCGTTTATTTCGGGCTGAAAAACACGTTTTGAAAAGTGTACTGTAACTGCCCCATAACTTACATGGGGTTGACCAAACTTGCAGAAACATGTTTATTTCTGCTGAAAAACACGTTTTGACACTTTCTGCACACTGGGGTTAAGAGCAGAGTGTGTGGGCTCTTCTGAGCTTTGCAGTTACATAGGTATTCAGTTGTCTGAAAAAACGCGTTTATTTCGGGCTGAAAAACACGTTTTGAAAAGTGCACTGTAACTGCCCCATAACTTACATGGGGTTGACCAAACTTGCAGAAACATGTTTATTTCTGCTGAAAAACACGTTTTGACATTTTCTGCACACTGGGGTTAAGAGCTGAGTGTGTGTGCTCTTCTGAGCTTTGCAGTTACATAGGGATTCAGTTGTCTGAAAAAACGTGTTTATTTCGGGCTGAAAAACACGTTTTGAAAAGTGTACTGTAACTGCCCCATAACTTACATGGGGTTGACCAAACTTGCAGAAACATGTTTATTTCTGCTGAAAAACATGTTTTGACACTTTCTGCACACTGGGGTTAAGAGCTGAGTGTGTGGGCTGTTCTGAGCCTTGCAGTTACATAAGGATTCAGTTGTCTGAAAAAACGCGTTTATTTCGGGCTGAAAAACACGTTTTGAAAAGTGTACTGTAACTGCCCCATAACTTACATGGGGTTGACCAAACTTGCAGAAACGTGTTTATTTCTGCTGAAAAACACGTTTTGACACTTTCTGCACACTGGGGTTAAGAGCAGAGTGTGTGGGCTCTTCTGAGCCTTGCAGTTACATAGGGATTCAGTTGTCTGAAAAAACGCGTTTATTTCGGGCTGAAAAACACGTTTTGAAAAGTGTACTGTAACTGCCCCATAACTTACATGGGGTTGACCAAACTTGCAGAAACATGTTTATTTCTGCTGAAAAACACGTTTTGACACTTTCTGCACACTGGGGTTAAGAGCTGAGTTTGTGGGCTCTTCTGAGCTTTGCAGTTACATAGGTATTCAGTTGTCTGAAAAAACGCGTTTATTTCGTGCTGAAAAACACGTTTTGAAAAGTGTACTGTAACTGCCCCATAACTTACATGGGGTTGACCAAACTTGCAGAAACATGTTTATTTCTGCTGAAAAACACGTTTTGACACTTTCTGCACACTGGGGTTAAGAGCAGAGTGTGTGGGCTCTTCTGAGCCTTACAGTTACATAGGGATTCAGTTGTCTGAAAAAACGCGTTTATTTCGGGCTAAAAAACACGTTTTGAAAAAAGTGCTGTTACTGCCCCATAACTTACATGGGGTTGACCAAACTTGCAGAAACATGTTTATTTCTGCTGAAAAACACGTTTTGACACTTTCTGCACACTGGGGTTAAGAGCAGAGTGTGTGGGCTCTTCTGAGCTTTGCAGTTACATAGGTATTCAGTTGTCTGAAAAAACGCGTTTATTTCGGGCTGAAAAACACGTTTTGAAAAGTGCACTGTAACTGCCCCATAACTTACATGGGGTTGACCAAACTTGCAGAAACATGTTTATTTCTGCTGAAAAACACGTTTTGACATTTTCTGCACACTGGGGTTAAGAGCTGAGTGTGTGTGCTCTTCTGAGCTTTGCAGTTACATAGGGATTCAGTTGTCTGAAAAAACGCGTTTATTTCGGGCTGAAAAACACGTTTTGAAAAGTGTACTGTAACTGCCCCATAACTTACATGGGGTTGACCAAACTTGCAGAAACATGTTTATTTCTGCTGAAAAACACGTTTTGACACTTTCTGCACACTGGGGTTAAGAGCAGAGTGTGTGGGCTCTTCTGAGCCTTGCAGTTACATAGGGATTCAGTGGTCTGAAAAAACGCGTTTATTTCGGGCTGAAAAACACGTTTTGAAAAGTGTACTGTAACTGCCCCATAACTTACATGGGGTTGACCAAACTTGCAGAAACATGTTTATTTCTGCTGAAAAACATGTTTTGACACTTTCTGCACACTGGGGTTAAGAGCTGAGTGTGTGGGCTGTTCTGAGCCTTGCAGTTACATAAGGATTCAGTTGTCTGAAAAAACGCGTTTATTTCGGGCTGAAAAACACGTTTTGAAAAGTGCACTGTAACTGCCCCATAACTTACATGGGGTTGACCAAACTTGCAGAAACATGTTTATTTCTGCTGAAAAACACGTTTTGACATTTTCTGCACACTGGGGTTAAGAGCTGAGTGTGTGGGCTCTTCTGAGCTTTGCAGTTACATAGGTATTCAGTTGTCTGAAAAAACGCGTTTATTTCGGGCTGAAAAACACGTTTTGAAAAGTGTACTGTAACTGCCCCATAACTTACATGGGGTTGACCAAACTTGCAGAAACATGTTTATTTCTGCTGAAAAACACGTTTTGACACTTTCTGCACACTGGGGTTAAGAGCAGAGTGTGTGGGCTCTTATGAGCCTTACAGTTACATATGGATTCAGTTGTCTGAAAAAACGCGTTTATTTCGGGCTGAAAAACACGTTTTGAAAAAAGTGCTGTTACTGCCCCATAACTTACATGGGGTTGACCAAACTTGCAGAAACATGTTTATTTCTGCTGAAAAACACGTTTTGACACTTTCTGCACACTGGGGTTAAGAGCTGAGTGTGTGGGCTCTTCTGAGCTTTGCAGTTACATAGGTATTCAGTTGTCTGAAAAAACGCGTTTATTTCGGGCTGAAAAACACGTTTTGAAAAGTGTACTGTAACTGCCCCATAACTTACATGGGGTTGACCAAACTTGCAGAAACATGTTTATTTCTGCTGAAAAACATGTTTTGACACTTTCTGCACACTGGGGTTAAGAGCTGAGTGTGTGGGCTGTTCTGAGCCTTGCAGTTACATAGGGATTCAGTTGTCTGAAAAAAACGCGTTTATTTCGGGCTGAAAAACACGTTTTGAAAAGTGCACTGTAACTGCCCCATAACTTACATGGGGTTGACCAAACTTGCAGAAACATGTTTATTTCTGCTGAAAAACACGTTTTGACATTTTCTGCACACTGGGGTTAAGAGCTGAGTGTGTGGGCTCTTCTGAGCTTTGCAGTTACATAGGGATTCAGTTGTCTGAAAAAACGCGTTTATTTCGGGCTGAAAAACACGTTTTGAAAAGTGTACTGTAACTGCCCCATAACTTACATGGGGTTGACCAAACTTGCAGAAACATGTTTATTTCTGCTGAAAAACACGTTTTGACACTTTCTACACACTGGGGTTAAGAGCAGAGTGTGTGGGCTCTTCTGAGCCTTGCAGTTACATAGGGATTCAGTTGTCTGAGAAAACGCGTTTATTTCGGGCTGAAAAACACGTTTTGAAAAAATTGCTGTTACTGCCCAATAAGTTACATGGGGGTGACCAAACTTGCAGAAACATGTTTATTTCTGCTGAAAAACATGTTTTGACACTTTCTGCACACTGGGGTTAAGAGCAGAGTGTGTGGGCTCTTCTGAGCCTTGCAGTTACATAGGGATTCAGTTGTCTGAAAAAACGCATTTATTTCGGGCTGAAAAACACGTTTTGAAAAGTCTACTGTAACTGCCCCATAACTTACATGGGGTTGACCAAACTTGCAGAAACATGTTTATTTCTGCTGAAAAACACGTTTTGACACTTTCTGCACACTGGGGTTAAGAGCTGAGTGTGTGGGCTCTTCTGAGCTTTGCAGTTACATAGGTATTCAGTTGTCTGAAAAAACGCGTTTATTTCGGGCTGAAAAACACGTTTTGAAAAGTGTACTGTAACTGCCCCATAACTTACATGGGGTTGACCAAACTTGCAGAAACATGTTTATTTCTGCTGAAAAACACGTTTTGACACTTTCTGCACACTGGGGTTAAGAGCAGAGTGTGTGGGCTCTTCTGAGCCTTACAGTTACATAGGGATTCAGTTGTCTGAAAAAACGCGTTTATTTCGGGCTGAAAAACACGTTTTGAAAAAAGTGCTGTTACTGCCCCATAACTTACATGGGGTTGACCAAACTTGCAGAAACATGTTTATTTCTGCTGAAAAACACGTTTTGACACTTTCTGCACACTGGGGTTAAGAGCTGAGTGTGTGGGCTCTTCTGAGCTTTGCAGTTACATAGGTATTCAGTTGTCTGAAAAAACGCGTTTATTTCGGGCTGAAAAACACGTTTTGAAAAGTGTACTGTAACTGCCCCATAACTTACATGGGGTTGACCAAACTTGCAGAAACATGTTTATTTCTGCTGAAAAACACGTTTTGACACTTTCTGCACACTGGGGTTAAGAGCAGAGTGTGTGGGCTCTTCTGAGCCTTGCAGTTACATAGGGATTCAGTTGTCTGAAAAAACGCGTTTATTTCGGGCTGAAAAACACGTTTTGAAAAGTGTACTGTAACTGCCCCATAACTTCCATGGGGTTGACCAAACTTGCAGAAACATGTTTATTTCTGCTGAAAAACACGTTTTGACACTTTCTGCAAACTGGGGTTAAGAGCAGAGTGTGTGGGCTCTTCTGAGCTTTGCAGTTACATAGGTATTCAGTTGTCTGAAAAAACGCGTTTATTTCGGGCTGAAAAACACGTTTTGAAAAGTGCACTGTAACTGCCCCATAACTTACATGGGGTTGACCAAACTTGCAGAAACATGTTTATTTCTGCTGAAAAACACGTTTTGACATTTTCTGCACACTGGGGTTAAGAGCTGAGTGTGTGTGCTCTTCTGAGCTTTGCAGTTACATAGGGATTCAGTTGTCTGAAAAAACGCGTTTATTTCGGGCTGAAAAACACGTTTTGAAAAGTGTACTGTAACTGCCCCATAACTTACATGGGGTTGACCAAACTTGCAGAAACATGTTTATTTCTGCTGAAAAACATGTTTTGACACTTTCTGCACACTGGGGTTAAGAGCTGAGTGTGTGGGCTGTTCTGAGCCTTGCAGTTACATAAGGATTCAGTTGTCTGAAAAAACGCGTTTATTTCGGGCTGAAAAACACGTTTTGAAAAGTGCACTGTAACTGCCCCATAACTTACATGGCGTTGACCAAACTTGCAGAAACATGTTTATTTCTGCTGAAAAACACGTTTTGACGTTTTCTGCACACTGGGGTTAAGAGCTGAGTGTGTGGGCTCTTCTGAGCTTTGCAGTTACATAGGGATTCAGTTGTCTGAAAAAACGCGTTTATTTCGGGCTGAAAAACACGTTTTGAAAAGTGTACTGTAACTGCCCCATAACTTACATGGGGTTGACCAAACTTGCAGAAACGTGTTTATTTCTGCTGAAAAACACGTTTTGACACTTTCTGCACACTGGGGTTAAGAGCAGAGTGTGTGGGCTCTTCTGAGCCTTGCAGTTACATAGGGATTCAGTTGTCTGAAAAAACGCGTTTATTTCGGGCTGAAAAACACGTTTTGAAAAGTGTACTGTAACTGCCCCATAACTTACATGGGGTTGACCAAACTTGCAGAAACATGTTTATTTCTGCTGAAAAACACGTTTTGACACTTTCTGCACACTGGGGTTAAGAGCTGAGTGTGTGGGCTCTTCTGAGCTTTGCAGTTACATAGGTATTCAGTTGTCTGAAAAAACGCGTTTATTTCGCGCTGAAAAACACGTTTTGAAAAGTGTACTGTAACTGCCCCATAACTTACATGGGGTTGACCAAACTTGCAGAAACATGTTTATTTCTGCTGAAAAACACGTTTTGACACTTTCTGCACACTGGGGTTAAGAGCAGAGTGTGTGGGCTCTTCTGAGCCTTACAGTTACATAGGGATTCAGTTGTCTGAAAAAACGCGTTTATTTCGGGCTGAAAAACACGTTTTGAAAAAAGTGCTGTTACTGCCCCATAACTTACATGGGGTTGACCAAACTTGCAGAAACATGTTTATTTCTGCTGAAAAACACGTTTTGACACTTTCTGCACACTGGGGTTAAGAGCTGAGTGTGTGGGCTCTTCTGAGCTTTGCAGTTACATAGGTATTCAGTTGTCTGAAAAAACGCGTTTATTTCGGGCTGAAAAACACGTTTTGAAAAGTGTACTGTAACTGCCCCATAACTTACATGGGGTTGACCAAACTTGCAGAAACATGTTTATTTCTGCTGAAAAACATGTTTTGACACTTTCTGCACACTGGGGTTAAGAGCTGAGTGTGTGGGCTGTTCTGAGCCTTGCAGTTACATAGGGATTCAGTTGTCTGAAAAAACGCGTTTATTTCGGGCTGAAAAACACGTTTTGAAAAGTGCACTGTAACTGCCCCATAACTTACATGGGGTTGACCAAACTTGCAGAAACATGTTTATTTCTGCTGAAAAACACGTTTTGACATTTTCTGCACACTGGGGTTAAGAGCTGAGTGTGTGGGCTCTTCTGAGCTTTGCAGTTACATAGGGATTCAGTTGTCTGAAAAAACGCGTTTATTTCGGGCTGAAAAACACGTTTTGAAAAGTGTACTGTAACTGCCCCATAACTTACATGGGGTTGACCAAACTTGCAGAAACATGTTTATTTCTGCTGAAAAACACGTTTTGACACTTTCTACACACTGGGGTTAAGAGCAGAGTGTGTGGGCTCTTCTGAGCCTTGCAGTTACATAGGGATTCAGTTGTCTGAGAAAACGCGTTTATTTCGGGCTGAAAAACACGTTTTGAAAAAATTGCTGTTACTGCCCAATAAGTTACATGGGGGTGACCAAACTTGCAGAAACATGTTTATTTCTGCTGAAAAACATGTTTTGACACTTTCTGCACACTGGGGTTAAGAGCAGAGTGTGTGGGCTCTTCTGAGCCTTGCAGTTACATAGGGATTCAGTTGTCTGAAAAAACGCATTTATTTCGGGCTGAAAAACACGTTTTGAAAAGTCTACTGTAACTGCCCCATAACTTACATGGGGTTGACCAAACTTGCAGAAACATGTTTATTTCTGCTGAAAAACACGTTTTGACACTTTCTGCACACTGGGGTTAAGAGCTGAGTGTGTGGGCTCTTCTGAGCTTTGCAGTTACATAGGTATTCAGTTGTCTGAAAAAACGCGTTTATTTCGGGCTGAAAAACACGTTTTGAAAAGTGTACTGTAACTGCCCCATAACTTACATGGGGTTGACCAAACTTGCAGAAACATGTTTATTTCTGCTGAAAAACACGTTTTGACACTTTCTGCACACTGGGGTTAAGAGCAGAGTGTGTGGGCTCTTCTGAGCCTTACAGTTACATAGGGATTCAGTTGTCTGAAAAAACGCGTTTATTTCGGGCTGAAAAACACGTTTTGAAAAAAGTGCTGTTACTGCCCCATAACTTACATGGGGTTGACCAAACTTGCAGAAACATGTTTATTTCTGCTGAAAAACACGTTTTGACACTTTCTGCACACTGGGGTTAAGAGCTGAGTGTGTGGGCTCTTCTGAGCTTTGCAGTTACATAGGTATTCAGTTGTCTGAAAAAACGCGTTTATTTCGGGCTGAAAAACACGTTTTGAAAAGTGTACTGTAACTGCCCCATAACTTACATGGGGTTGACCAAACTTGCAGAAACATGTTTATTTCTGCTGAAAAACACGTTTTGACACTTTCTGCACACTGGGGTTAAGAGCAGAGTGTGTGGGCTCTTCTGAGCCTTGCAGTTACATAGGGATTCAGTTGTCTGAAAAAACGCGTTTATTTCGGGCTGAAAAACACGTTTTGAAAAGTGTACTGTAACTGCCCCATAACTTCCATGGGGTTGACCAAACTTGCAGAAACATGTTTATTTCTGCTGAAAAACACGTTTTGACACTTTCTGCAAACTGGGGTTAAGAGCAGAGTGTGTGGGCTCTTCTGAGCTTTGCAGTTACATAGGTATTCAGTTGTCTGAAAAAACGCGTTTATTTCGGGCTGAAAAACACGTTTTGAAAAGTGCACTGTAACTGCCCCATAACTTACATGGGGTTGACCAAACTTGCAGAAACATGTTTATTTCTGCTGAAAAACACGTTTTGACATTTTCTGCACACTGGGGTTAAGAGCTGAGTGTGTGTGCTCTTCTGAGCTTTGCAGTTACATAGGGATTCAGTTGTCTGAAAAAACGCGTTTATTTCGGGCTGAAAAACACGTTTTGAAAAGTGTACTGTAACTGCCCCATAACTTACATGGGGTTGACCAAACTTGCAGAAACATGTTTATTTCTGCTGAAAAACACGTTTTGACACTTTCTGCACACTGGGGTTAAGAGCAGAGTGTGTGGGCTCTTCTGAGCCTTGCAGTTACATAGGGATTCAGTTGTCTGAAAAAACGCGTTTATTTCGGGCTGAAAAACACGTTTTGAAAAGTGTACTGTAACTGCCCCATAACTTACATGGGGTTGACCAAACTTGCAGAAACATGTTTATTTCTGCTGAAAAACATGTTTTGACACTTTCTGCACACTGGGGTTAAGAGCTGAGTGTGTGGGCTGTTCTGAGCCTTGCAGTTACATAAGGATTCAGTTGTCTGAAAAAACGCGTTTATTTCGGGCTGAAAAACACGTTTTGAAAAGTGCACTGTAACTGCCCCATAACTTACATGGCGTTGACCAAACTTGCAGAAACATGTTTATTTCTGCTGAAAAACACGTTTTGACATTTTCTGCACACTGGGGTTAAGAGCTGAGTGTGTGGGCTCTTCTGAGCTTTGCAGTTACATAGGGATTCAGTTGTCTGAAAAAACGCGTTTATTTCGGGCTGAAAAACACGTTTTGAAAAGTGTACTGTAACTGCCCCATAACTTACATGGGGTTGACCAAACTTGCAGAAACGTGTTTATTTCTGCTGAAAAACACGTTTTGACACTTTCTGCACACTGGGGTTAAGAGCAGAGTGTGTGGGCTCTTCTGAGCCTTGCAGTTACATAGGGATTCAGTTGTCTGAAAAAACGCGTTTATTTCGGGCTGAAAAACACGTTTTGAAAAGTGTACTGTAACTGCCCCATAACTTACATGGGGTTGACCAAACTTGCAGAAACATGTTTATTTCTGCTGAAAAACACGTTTTGACACTTTCTGCACACTGGGGTTAAGAGCTGAGTGTGTGGGCTCTTCTGAGCTTTGCAGTTACATAGGTATTCAGTTGTCTGAAAAAACGCGTTTATTTCGTGCTGAAAAACACGTTTTGAAAAGTGTACTGTAACTGCCCCATAACTTACATGGGGTTGACCAAACTTGCAGAAACATGTTTATTTCTGCTGAAAAACACGTTTTGACACTTTCTGCACACTGGGGTTAAGAGCTGAGTGTGTGGGCTCTTCTGAGCTTTGCAGTTACATAGGTATTCAGTTGTCTGAAAAAACGCGTTTATTTCGGGCTGAAAAACACGTTTTGAAAAGTGTACTGTAACTGCCCCATAACTTACATGGGGTTGACCAAACTTGCAGAAACATGTTTATTTCTGCTGAAAAACACGTTTTGACACTTTCTGCACACTGGGGTTAAGAGCAGAGTGTGTGGGCTCCTCTGAGCCTTGCAGTTACATAGGGATTCAGTTGTCTGAAAAAACGCGTTTATTTCGGGCTGAAAAACACGTTTTGAAAAAAGTGCTGTTACTGCCCCATAACTTACATGGGGTTGACCAAACTTGCAGAAACATGTTTATTTCTGCTGAAAAACATGTTTTGACACTTTCTGCACACTGGGGTTAAGAGCTGAGTGTGTGGGCTGTTCTGAGCCTTGCAGTTACATAGGGATTCAGTTGTCTGAAAAAACGCGTTTATTTCGGGCTGAAAAACACGTTTTGAAAAGTGCACTGTATCTGCCCCATAACTTACATGGGGTTGACCAAACTTGCAGAAACATGTTTATTTCTGCTGAAAAACACGTTTTGACATTTTCTGCACACTGGGGTTAAGAGCTGAGTGTGTGGGCTCTTCTGAGCTTTGCAGTAACATAGGGATTCAGTTGTCTGAAAAAACGCGTTTATTTCGGGCTGAAAAACACGTTTTGAAAAGTGTACTGTAACTGCCCCATAACTTACATGGGGTTGACCAAACTTGCAGAAACATGTTTATTTCTGCTGAAAAACACGTTTTGACACTTTCTACACACTGGGGTTAAGAGCAGAGTGTGTGGGCTCTTCTGAGCCTTGCAGTTACATAGGGATTCAGTTGTCTGAGAAAACGCGTTTATTTCGGGCTGAAAAACACGTTTTGAAAAAATTGCTGTTACTGCCCAATAAGTTACATGGGGGTGACCAAACTTGCAGAAACATGTTTATTTCTGCTGAAAAACATGTTTTGACACTTTCTGCACACTGGGGTTAAGAGCAGAGTGTGTGGGCTCTTCTGAGCCTTGCAGTTACATAGGGATTCAGTTGTCTGAAAAAACGCATTTATTTCGGGCTGAAAAACACGTTTTGAAAAGTCTACTGTAACTGCCCCATAACTTACATGGGGTTGACCAAACTTGCAGAAACATGTTTATTTCTGCTGAAAAACACGTTTTGACACTTTCTGCACACTGGGGTTAAGAGCTGAGTGTGTGGGCTCTTCTGAGCTTTGCAGTTACATAGGTATTCAGTTGTCTGAAAAAACGCGTTTATTTCGGGCTGAAAAACACGTTTTGAAAAGTGTACTGTAACTGCCCCATAACTTACATGGGGTTGACCAAACTTGCAGAAACATGTTTATTTCTGCTGAAAAACACGTTTTGACACTTTCTGCACACTGGGGTTAAGAGCAGAGTGTGTGGGCTCTTCTGAGCCTTACAGTTACATAGGGATTCAGTTGTCTGAAAAAACGCGTTTATTTCGGGCTGAAAAACACGTTTTGAAAAAAGTGCTGTTACTGCCCCATAACTTACATGGGGTTGACCAAACTTGCAGAAACATGTTTATTTCTGCTGAAAAACACGTTTTGACACTTTCTGCACACTGGGGTTAAGAGCTGAGTGTGTGGGCTCTTCTGAGCTTTGCAGTTACATAGGTATTCAGTTGTCTGAAAAAACGCGTTTATTTCGGGCTGAAAAACACGTTTTGAAAAGTGTACTGTAACTGCCCCATAACTTACATGGGGTTGACCAAACTTGCAGAAACATGTTTATTTCTGCTGAAAAACACGTTTTGACACTTTCTGCACACTGGGGTTAAGAGCAGAGTGTGTGGGCTCCTCTGAGCCTTGCAGTTACATAGGGATTCAGTTGTCTGAAAAAACGCGTTTATTTCGGGCTGAAAAACACGTTTTGAAAAAAGTGCTGTTACTGCCCCATAACTTACATGGGGTTGACCAAACTTGCAGAAACATGTTTATTTCTGCTGAAAAACATGTTTTGACACTTTCTGCACACTGGGGTTAAGAGCTGAGTGTGTGGGCTGTTCTGAGCCTTGCAGTTACATAGGGATTCAGTTGTCTGAAAAAACGCGTTTATTTCGGGCTGAAAAACACGTTTTGAAAAGTGCACTGTAACTGCCCCATAACTTACATGGGGTTGACCAAACTTGCAGAAACATGTTTATTTCTGCTGAAAAACACGTTTTGACATTTTCTGCACACTGGGGTTAAGAGCTGAGTGTGTGGGCTCTTCTGAGCTTTGCAGTAACATAGGGATTCAGTTGTCTGAAAAAACGCGTTTATTTCGGGCTGAAAAACACGTTTTGAAAAGTGTACTGTAACTGCCCCATAACTTACATGGGGTTGACCAAACTTGCAGAAACATGTTTATTTCTGCTGAAAAACACGTTTTGACACTTTCTACACACTGGGGTTAAGAGCAGAGTGTGTGGGCTCTTCTGAGCCTTGCAGTTACATAGGGATTCAGTTGTCTGAGAAAACGCGTTTATTTCGGGCTGAAAAACACGTTTTGAAAAAATTGCTGTTACTGCCCAATAAGTTACATGGGGGTGACCAAACTTGCAGAAACATGTTTATTTCTGCTGAAAAACATGTTTTGACACTTTCTGCACACTGGGGTTAAGAGCAGAGTGTGTGGGCTCTTCTGAGCCTTGCAGTTACATAGGGATTCAGTTGTCTGAAAAAACGCATTTATTTCGGGCTGAAAAACACGTTTTGAAAAGTCTACTGTAACTGCCCCATAACTTACATGGGGTTGACCAAACTTGCAGAAACATGTTTATTTCTGCTGAAAAACACGTTTTGACACTTTCTGCACACTGGGGTTAAGAGCTGAGTGTGTGGGCTCTTCTGAGCTTTGCAGTTACATAGGTATTCAGTTGTCTGAAAAAACGCGTTTATTTCGGGCTGAAAAACACGTTTTGAAAAGTGTACTGTAACTGCCCCATAACTTACATGGGGTTGACCAAACTTGCAGAAACATGTTTATTTCTGCTGAAAAACACGTTTTGACACTTTCTGCACACTGGGGTTAAGAGCAGAGTGTGTGGGCTCTTCTGAGCCTTACAGTTACATAGGGATTCAGTTGTCTGAAAAAACGCGTTTATTTCGGGCTGAAAAACACGTTTTGAAAAAAGTGCTGTTACTGCCCCATAACTTACATGGGGTTGACCAAACTTGCAGAAACATGTTTATTTCTGCTGAAAAACACGTTTTGACACTTTCTGCACACTGGGGTTAAGAGCTGAGTGTGTGGGCTCTTCTGAGCTTTGCAGTTACATAGGTATTCAGTTGTCTGAAAAAACGCGTTTATTTCGGGCTGAAAAACACGTTTTGAAAAGTGTACTGTAACTGCCCCATAACTTACATGGGGTTGACCAAACTTGCAGAAACATGTTTATTTCTGCTGAAAAACACGTTTTGACACTTTCTGCACACTGGGGTTAAGAGCAGAGTGTGTGGGCTCTTCTGAGCCTTGCAGTTACATAGGGATTCAGTTGTCTGAAAAAACGCGTTTATTTCGGGCTGAAAAACACGTTTTGAAAAGTGTACTGTAACTGCCCCATAACTTCCATGGGGTTGACCAAACTTGCAGAAACATGTTTATTTCTGCTGAAAAACACGTTTTGACACTTTCTGCAAACTGGGGTTAAGAGCTGAGTGTGTGGGCTCTTCTGAGCTTTGCAGTTACATAGGTATTCAGTTGTCCGAAAAAACGCGTTTATTTCGGGCTGAAAAACACGTTTTGAAAAGTGTACTGTAACTGCCCCATAACTTACATGGGGTTGACCAAACTTGCAGAAACATGTTTATTTCTGCTGAAAAACACGTTTTGACACTTTCTGCACACTGGGGTTAAGAGCAGAGTGTGTGGGCTCTTCTGAGCCTTACAGTTACATACGGATTCAGTTGTCTGAAAAAACGCGTTTATTTCGGGCTGAAAAACACGTTTTGAAAAAAGTGCTGTTACTGCCCCATAACTTACATGGGGTTGACCAAACTTGCAGAAACATGTTTATTTCTGCTGAAAAACACGTTTTGACACTTTCTGCACACTGGGGTTAAGAGCTGAGTGTGTGGGCTCTTCTGAGCTTTGCAGTTACATAGGTATTCAGTTGTCTGAAAAAACGCGTTTATTTCGGGCTGAAAAACACGTTTTGAAAAGTGTACTGTAACTGCCCCATAACTTACATGGGGTTGACCAAACTTGCAGAAACATGTTTATTTCTGCTGAAAAACACGTTTTGACACTTTCTGCACACTGGGGTTAAGAGCAGAGTGTGTGGGCTCTTCTGAGCCTTGCAGTTACATAGGGATTCAGTTGTCTGAAAAAACGCGTTTATTTCGGGCTGAAAAATACGTTTTGAAAAAAGTGCTGTTACTGCCCCATAACTTACATGGGGTTGACCAAACTTGCAGAAACATGTTTATTTCTGCTGAAAAACATGTTTTGACACTTTCTGCACACTGGGGTTAAGAGCTGAGTGTGTGGGCTGTTCTGAGCCTTGCAGTTACATAGGGATTCAGTTGTCTGAAAAAACGCGTTTATTTCGGGCTGAAAAACACGTTTTGAAAAGTGCACTGTAACTGCCCCATAACTTACATGGGGTTGACCAAACTTGCAGAAACATGTTTATTTCTGCTGAAAAACATGTTTTGACACTTTCTGCACACTGGGGTTAAGAGCTGAGTGTGTGGGCTCTTCTGAGCTTTGCAGTTACATAGGGATTCAGTTGTCTGAAAAAACGCGTTTATTTCGGGCTGAAAAACACGTTTTGAAAAGTGTACTGTAACTGCCCCATAACTTACATGGGGTTGACCAAACTTGCAGAAACATGTTTATTTCTGCTGAAAAACACGTTTTGACACTTTCTGCACACTGGGGTTAAGAGCAGAGTGTGTGGGCTCTTCTGAGCTTTGCAGTTACATAGGTATTCAGTTGTCTGAAAAAACGCGTTTATTTCGGGCTGAAAAACACGTTTTGAAAAGTGCACTGTAACTGCCCCATAACTTACATGGGGTTGACCAAACTTGCAGAAACATGTTTATTTCTGCTGAAAAACACGTTTTGACATTTTCTGCACACTGGGGTTAAGAGCTGAGTGTGTGTGCTCTTCTGAGCTTTGCAGTTACATAGGGATTCAGTTGTCTGAAAAAACGCGTTTATTTCGGGCTGAAAAACACGTTTTGAAAAGTGTACTGTAACTGCCCCATAACTTACATGGGGTTGACCAAACTTGCAGAAACATGTTTATTTCTGCTGAAAAACACGTTTTGACACTTTCTGCACACTGGGGTTAAGAGCAGAGTGTGTGGGCTCTTCTGAGCCTTGCAGTTACATAGGGATTCAGTTGTCTGAAAAAACGCGTTTATTTCGGGCTGAAAAACACGTTTTGAAAAGTGTACTGTAACTGCCCCATAACTTACATGGGGTTGACCAAACATGCAGAAACATGTTTATTTCTGCTGAAAAACATGTTTTGACACTTTCTGCACACTGGGGTTAAGAGCTGAGTGTGTGGGCTGTTCTGAGCCTTGCAGTTACATAAGGATTCAGTTGTCTGAAAAAACGCGTTTATTTCGGGCTGAAAAACACTTTTTGAAAAGTGCACTGTAACTGCCCCATAACTTACATGGGGTTGACCAAACTTGCAGAAACATGTTTATTTCTGCTGAAAAACACGTTTTGACATTTTCTGCACACTGGGGTTAAGAGCTGAGTGTGTGGGCTCTTCTAAGCTTTGCAGTTACATAGGGATTCAGTTGTCTGAAAAAACGCGTTTATTTCGGGCTGAAAAACACGTTTTGAAAAGTGTACTGTAACTGCCCCATAACTTACATGGGGTTGACCAAACTTGCAGAAACGTGTTTATTTCTGCTGAAAAACACGTTTTGACACTTTCTGCACACTGGGGTTAAGAGCAGAGTGTGTGGGCTCTTCTGAGCCTTGCAGTTACATAGGGATTCAGTTGTCTGAAAAAACGCGTTTATTTCGGGCTGAAAAACACGTTTTGAAAAGTGTACTGTAACTGCCCCATAACTTACATGGGGTTGACCAAACTTGCAGAAACATGTTTATTTCTGCTGAAAAACACGTTTTGACACTTTCTGCACACTGGGGTTAAGAGCTGAGTTTGTGGGCTCTTCTGAGCTTTGCAGTTACATAGGTATTCAGTTGTCTGAAAAAACGCGTTTATTTCGTGCTGAAAAACACGTTTTGAAAAGTGTACTGTACTGCCCCATAACTTACATGGGGTTGACCAAACTTGCAGAAACATGTTTATTTCTGCTGAAAAACACGTTTTGACACTTTCTGCACACTGGGGTTAAGAGCAGAGTGTGTGGGCTCTTCTGAGCCTTACAGTTACATAGGGATTCAGTTGTCTGAAAAAACGCGTTTATTTCGGGCTGAAAAACACGTTTTGAAAAAAGTGCTGTTACTGCCCCATAACTTACATGGGGTTGACCAAACTTGCAGAAACATGTTTATTTCTGCTGAAAAACACGTTTTGACACTTTCTGCACACTGGGGTTAAGAGCAGAGTGTGTGGGCTCTTCTGAGCTTTGCAGTTACATAGGTATTCAGTTGTCTGAAAAAACGCGTTTATTTCGGGCTGAAAAACACGTTTTGAAAAGTGCACTGTAACTGCCCCATAACTTACATGGGGTTGACCAAACTTGCAGAAACATGTTTATTTCTGCTGAAAAACACGTTTTGACATTTTCTGCACACTGGGGTTAAGAGCTGAGTGTGTGTGCTCTTCTGAGCTTTGCAGTTACATAGGGATTCAGTTGTCTGAAAAAACGCGTTTATTTCGGGCTGAAAAACACGTTTTGAAAAGTGTACTGTAACTGCCCCATAACTTACATGGGGTTGACCAAACTTGCAGAAACATGTTTATTTCTGCTGAAAAACACGTTTTGACACTTTCTGCACACTGGGGTTAAGAGCAGAGTGTGTGGGCTCTTCTGAGCCTTGCAGTTACATAGGGATTCAGTTGTCTGAAAAAACGCGTTTATTTCGGGCTGAAAAACACGTTTTGAAAAGTGTACTGTAACTGCCCCATAACTTACATGGGGTTGACCAAACTTGCAGAAACATGTTTATTTCTGCTGAAAAACATGTTTTGACACTTTCTGCACACTGGGGTTAAGAGCTGAGTGTGTGGGCTGTTCTGAGCCTTGCAGTTACATAAGGATTCAGTTGTCTGAAAAAACGCGTTTATTTCGGGCTGAAAAACACGTTTTGAAAAGTGCACTGTAACTGCCCCATAACTTACATGGGGTTGACCAAACTTGCAGAAACATGTTTATTTCTGCTGAAAAACACGTTTTGACATTTTCTGCACACTGGGGTTAAGAGCTGAGTGTGTGGGCTCTTCTGAGCTTTGCAGTTACATAGGGATTCAGTTGTCTGAAAAAACGCGTTTATTTCGGGCTGAAAAACACGTTTTGAAAAGTGTACTGTAACTGCCCCATAACTTACATGGGGTTGACCAAACTTGCAGAAACGTGTTTATTTCTGCTGAAAAACACGTTTTGACACTTTCTGCACACTGGGGTTAAGAGCAGAGTGTGTGGGCTCTTCTGAGCCTTGCAGTTACATAGGGATTCAGTTGTCTGAAAAAACGCGTTTATTTCGGGCTGAAAAACACGTTTTGAAAAGTGTACTGTAACTGCCCCATAACTTACATGGGGTTGACCAAACTTGCAGAAACATGTTTATTTCTGCTGAAAAACACGTTTTGACACTTTCTGCACACTGGGGTTAAGAGCTGAGTGTGTGGGCTCTTCTGAGCTTTGCAGTTACATAGGTATTCAGTTGTCTGAAAAAACGCGTTTATTTCGTGCTGAAAAACACGTTTTGAAAAGTGTACTGTAACTGCCCCATAACTTACATGGGGTTGACCAAACTTGCAGAAACATGTTTATTTCTGCTGAAAAACACGTTTTGACACTTTCTGCACACTGGGGTTAAGAGCAGAGTGTGTGGGCTCTTCTGAGCCTTACAGTTACATAGGGATTCAGTTGTCTGAAAAAACGCGTTTATTTCGGGCTGAAAAACACGTTTTGAAAAAAGTGCTGTTACTGCCCCATAACTTACATGGGGTTGACCAAACTTGCAGAAACATGTTTATTTCTGCTGAAAAACACGTTTTGACACTTTCTGCACACTGGGGTTAAGAGCTGAGTGTGTGGGCTCTTCTGAGCTTTGCAGTTACATAGGTATTCAGTTGTCTGAAAAAACGCGTTTATTTCGGGCTGAAAAACACGTTTTGAAAAGTGTACTGTAACTGCCCCATAACTTACATGGGGTTGACCAAACTTGCAGAAACATGTTTATTTCTGCTGAAAAACACGTTTTGACACTTTCTGCACACTGGGGTTAAGAGCAGAGTGTGTGGGCTCTTCTGAGCCTTGCAGTTACATAGGGATTCAGTTGTCTGAAAAAACGCGTTTATTTCGGGCTGAAAAACACGTTTTGAAAAGTGTACTGTAACTGCCCCATAACTTCCATGGGGTTGACCAAACTTGCAGAAACATGTTTATTTCTGCTGAAAAACACGTTTTGACACTTTCTGCAAACTGGGGTTAAGAGCTGAGTGTGTGGGCTCTTCTGAGCTTTGCAGTTACATAGGTATTCAGTTGTCCGAAAAAACGCGTTTATTTCGGGCTGAAAAACACGTTTTGAAAAGTGTACTGTAACTGCCCCATAACTTACATGGGGTTGACCAAACTTGCAGAAACATGTTTATTTCTGCTGAAAAACACGTTTTGACACTTTCTGCACACTGGGGTTAAGAGCAGAGTGTGTGGGCTCTTCTGAGCCTTACAGTTACATACGGATTCAGTTGTCTGAAAAAACGCGTTTATTTCGGGCTGAAAAACACGTTTTGAAAAAAGTGCTGTTACTGCCCCATAACTTACATGGGGTTGACCAAACTTGCAGAAACATGTTTATTTCTGCTGAAAAACACGTTTTGACACTTTCTGCACACTGGGGTTAAGAGCTGAGTGTGTGGGCTCTTCTGAGCTTTGCAGTTACATAGGTATTCAGTTGTCTGAAAAAACGCGTTTATTTCGGGCTGAAAAACACGTTTTGAAAAGTGTACTGTAACTGCCCCATAACTTACATGGGGTTGACCAAACTTGCAGAAACATGTTTATTTCTGCTGAAAAACACGTTTTGACACTTTCTGCACACTGGGGTTAAGAGCAGAGTGTGTGGGCTCTTCTGAGCCTTGCAGTTACATAGGGATTCAGTTGTCTGAAAAAACGCGTTTATTTCGGGATGAAAAATACGTTTTGAAAAAAGTGCTGTTACTGCCCCATAACTTACATGGGGTTGACCAAACTTGCAGAAACATGTTTATTTCTGCTGAAAAACATGTTTTGACACTTTCTGCACACTGGGGTTAAGAGCTGAGTGTGTGGGCTGTTCTGAGCCTTGCAGTTACATAGGGATTCAGTTGTCTGAAAAAACGCGTTTATTTCGGGCTGAAAAACACGTTTTGAAAAGTGCACTGTAACTGCCCCATAACTTACATGGGGTTGACCAAACTTGCAGAAACATGTTTATTTCTGCTGAAAAACATGTTTTGACACTTTCTGCACACTGGGGTTAAGAGCTGAGTGTGTGGGCTCTTCTGAGCTTTGCAGTTACATAGGGATTCAGTTGTCTGAAAAAACGCGTTTATTTCGGGCTGAAAAACACGTTTTGAAAAGTGTACTGTAACTGCCCCATAACTTACATGGGGTTGACCAAACTTGCAGAAACATGTTTATTTCTGCTGAAAAACACGTTTTGACACTTTCTGCACACTGGGGTTAAGAGCAGAGTGTGTGGGCTCTTCTGAGCTTTGCAGTTACATAGGTATTCAGTTGTCTGAAAAAACGCGTTTATTTCGGGCTGAAAAACACGTTTTGAAAAGTGCACTGTAACTGCCCCATAACTTACATGGGGTTGACCAAACTTGCAGAAACATGTTTATTTCTGCTGAAAAACACGTTTTGACATTTTCTGCACACTGGGGTTAAGAGCTGAGTGTGTGTGCTCTTCTGAGCTTTGCAGTTACATAGGGATTCAGTTGTCTGAAAAAACGTGTTTATTTCGGGCTGAAAAACACGTTTTGAAAAGTGTACTGTAACTGCCCCATAACTTACATGGGGTTGACCAAACTTGCAGAAACATGTTTATTTCTGCTGAAAAACATGTTTTGACACTTTCTGCACACTGGGGTTAAGAGCTGAGTGTGTGGGCTGTTCTGAGCCTTGCAGTTACATAAGGATTCAGTTGTCTGAAAAAACGCGTTTATTTCGGGCTGAAAAACACGTTTTGAAAAGTGTACTGTAACTGCCCCATAACTTACATGGGGTTGACCAAACTTGCAGAAACGTGTTTATTTCTGCTGAAAAACACGTTTTGACACTTTCTGCACACTGGGGTTAAGAGCAGAGTGTGTGGGCTCTTCTGAGCCTTGCAGTTACATAGGGATTCAGTTGTCTGAAAAAACGCGTTTATTTCGGGCTGAAAAACACGTTTTGAAAAGTGTACTGTAACTGCCCCATAACTTACATGGGGTTGACCAAACTTGCAGAAACATGTTTATTTCTGCTGAAAAACACGTTTTGACACTTTCTGCACACTGGGGTTAAGAGCTGAGTTTGTGGGCTCTTCTGAGCTTTGCAGTTACATAGGTATTCAGTTGTCTGAAAAAACGCGTTTATTTCGTGCTGAAAAACACGTTTTGAAAAGTGTACTGTAACTGCCCCATAACTTACATGGGGTTGACCAAACTTGCAGAAACATGTTTATTTCTGCTGAAAAACACGTTTTGACACTTTCTGCACACTGGGGTTAAGAGCAGAGTGTGTGGGCTCTTCTGAGCCTTACAGTTACATAGGGATTCAGTTGTCTGAAAAAACGCGTTTATTTCGGGCTAAAAAACACGTTTTGAAAAAAGTGCTGTTACTGCCCCATAACTTACATGGGGTTGACCAAACTTGCAGAAACATGTTTATTTCTGCTGAAAAACACGTTTTGACACTTTCTGCACACTGGGGTTAAGAGCAGAGTGTGTGGGCTCTTCTGAGCTTTGCAGTTACATAGGTATTCAGTTGTCTGAAAAAACGCGTTTATTTCGGGCTGAAAAACACGTTTTGAAAAGTGCACTGTAACTGCCCCATAACTTACATGGGGTTGACCAAACTTGCAGAAACATGTTTATTTCTGCTGAAAAACACGTTTTGACATTTTCTGCACACTGGGGTTAAGAGCTGAGTGTGTGTGCTCTTCTGAGCTTTGCAGTTACATAGGGATTCAGTTGTCTGAAAAAACGCGTTTATTTCGGGCTGAAAAACACGTTTTGAAAAGTGTACTGTAACTGCCCCATAACTTACATGGGGTTGACCAAACTTGCAGAAACATGTTTATTTCTGCTGAAAAACACGTTTTGACACTTTCTGCACACTGGGGTTAAGAGCAGAGTGTGTGGGCTCTTCTGAGCCTTGCAGTTACATAGGGATTCAGTGGTCTGAAAAAACGCGTTTATTTCGGGCTGAAAAACACGTTTTGAAAAGTGTACTGTAACTGCCCCATAACTTACATGGGGTTGACCAAACTTGCAGAAACATGTTTATTTCTGCTGAAAAACATGTTTTGACACTTTCTGCACACTGGGGTTAAGAGCTGAGTGTGTGGGCTGTTCTGAGCCTTGCAGTTACATAAGGATTCAGTTGTCTGAAAAAACGCGTTTATTTCGGGCTGAAAAACACGTTTTGAAAAGTGCACTGTAACTGCCCCATAACTTACATGGGGTTGACCAAACTTGCAGAAACATGTTTATTTCTGCTGAAAAACACGTTTTGACATTTTCTGCACACTGGGGTTAAGAGCTGAGTGTGTGGGCTCTTCTGAGCTTTGCAGTTACATAGGTATTCAGTTGTCTGAAAAAACGCGTTTATTTCGGGCTGAAAAACACGTTTTGAAAAGTGTACTGTAACTGCCCCATAACTTACATGGGGTTGACCAAACTTGCAGAAACATGTTTATTTCTGCTGAAAAACACGTTTTGACACTTTCTGCACACTGGGGTTAAGAGCAGAGTGTGTGGGCTCTTATGAGCCTTACAGTTACATATGGATTCAGTTGTCTGAAAAAACGCGTTTATTTCGGGCTGAAAAACACGTTTTGAAAAAAGTGCTGTTACTGCCCCATAACTTACATGGGGTTGACCAAACTTGCAGAAACATGTTTATTTCTGCTGAAAAACACGTTTTGACACTTTCTGCACACTGGGGTTAAGAGCTGAGTGTGTGGGCTCTTCTGAGCTTTGCAGTTACATAGGTATTCAGTTGTCTGAAAAAACGCGTTTATTTCGGGCTGAAAAACACGTTTTGAAAAGTGTACTGTAACTGCCCCATAACTTACATGGGGTTGACCAAACTTGCAGAAACATGTTTATTTCTGCTGAAAAACATGTTTTGACACTTTCTGCACACTGGGGTTAAGAGCTGAGTGTGTGGGCTGTTCTGAGCCTTGCAGTTACATAGGGATTCAGTTGTCTGAAAAAAACGCGTTTATTTCGGGCTGAAAAACACGTTTTGAAAAGTGCACTGTAACTGCCCCATAACTTACATGGGGTTGACCAAACTTGCAGAAACATGTTTATTTCTGCTGAAAAACACGTTTTGACATTTTCTGCACACTGGGGTTAAGAGCTGAGTGTGTGGGCTCTTCTGAGCTTTGCAGTTACATAGGGATTCAGTTGTCTGAAAAAACGCGTTTATTTCGGGCTGAAAAACACGTTTTGAAAAGTGTACTGTAACTGCCCCATAACTTACATGGGGTTGACCAAACTTGCAGAAACATGTTTATTTCTGCTGAAAAACACGTTTTGACACTTTCTACACACTGGGGTTAAGAGCAGAGTGTGTGGGCTCTTCTGAGCCTTGCAGTTACATAGGGATTCAGTTGTCTGAGAAAATGCGTTTATTTCGGGCTGAAAAACACGTTTTGAAAAAATTGCTGTTACTGCCCAATAAGTTACATGGGGGTGACCAAACTTGCAGAAACATGTTTATTTCTGCTGAAAAACATGTTTTGACACTTTCTGCACACTGGGGTTAAGAGCAGAGTGTGTGGGCTCTTCTGAGCTTTGCAGTTACATAGGTATTCAGTTGTCTGAAAAAACGCGTTTATTTCGGGCTGAAAAACACGTTTTGAAAAGTGCACTGTAACTGCCCCATAACTTACATGGGGTTGACCAAACTTGCAGAAACATGTTTATTTCTGCTGAAAAACACGTTTTGACATTTTCTGCACACTGGGGTTAAGAGCTGAGTGTGTGTGCTCTTCTGAGCTTTGCAGTTACATAGGGATTCAGTTGTCTGAAAAAACGTGTTTATTTCGGGCTGAAAAACACGTTTTGAAAAGTGTACTGTAACTGCCCCATAACTTACATGGGGTTGACCAAACTTGCAGAAACATGTTTATTTCTGCTGAAAAACACGTTTTGACACTTTCTGCACACTGGGGTTAAGAGCAGAGTGTGTGGGCTCTTCTGAGCCTTGCAGTTACATAGGGATTCAGTGGTCTGAAAAAACGCGTTTATTTCGGGCTGAAAAACACGTTTTGAAAAGTGTACTGTAACTGCCCCATAACTTACATGGGGTTGACCAAACTTGCAGAAACATGTTTATTTCTGCTGAAAAACATGTTTTGACACTTTCTGCACACTGGGGTTAAGAGCTGAGTGTGTGGGCTGTTCTGAGCCTTGCAGTTACATAAGGATTCAGTTGTCTGAAAAAACGCGTTTATTTCGGGCTGAAAAACACGTTTTGAAAAGTGCACTGTAACTGCCCCATAACTTACATGGGGTTGACCAAACTTGCAGAAACATGTTTATTTCTGCTGAAAAACACGTTTTGACATTTTCTGCACACTGGGGTTAAGAGCTGAGTGTGTGGGCTCTTCTGAGCTTTGCAGTTACATAGGTATTCAGTTGTCTGAAAAAACGCGTTTATTTCGGGCTGAAAAACACGTTTTGAAAAGTGTACTGTAACTGCCCCATAACTTACATGGGGTTGACCAAACTTGCAGAAACATGTTTATTTCTGCTGAAAAACACGTTTTGACACTTTCTGCACACTGGGGTTAAGAGCAGAGTGTGTGGGCTCTTATGAGCCTTACAGTTACATATGGATTCAGTTGTCTGAAAAAACGCGTTTATTTCGGGCTGAAAAACACGTTTTGAAAAAAGTGCTGTTACTGCCCCATAACTTACATGGGGTTGACCAAACTTGCAGAAACATGTTTATTTCTGCTGAAAAACACGTTTTGACACTTTCTGCACACTGGGGTTAAGAGCTGAGTGTGTGGGCTCTTCTGAGCTTTGCAGTTACATAGGTATTCAGTTGTCTGAAAAAACGCGTTTATTTCGGGCTGAAAAACACGTTTTGAAAAGTGTACTGTAACTGCCCCATAACTTACATGGGGTTGACCAAACTTGCAGAAACATGTTTATTTCTGCTGAAAAACATGTTTTGACACTTTCTGCACACTGGGGTTAAGAGCTGAGTGTGTGGGCTGTTCTGAGCCTTGCAGTTACATAGGGATTCAGTTGTCTGAAAAAAACGCGTTTATTTCGGGCTGAAAAACACGTTTTGAAAAGTGCACTGTAACTGCCCCATAACTTACATGGGGTTGACCAAACTTGCAGAAACATGTTTATTTCTGCTGAAAAACACGTTTTGACATTTTCTGCACACTGGGGTTAAGAGCTGAGTGTGTGGGCTCTTCTGAGCTTTGCAGTTACATAGGGATTCAGTTGTCTGAAAAAACGCGTTTATTTCGGGCTGAAAAACACGTTTTGAAAAGTGTACTGTAACTGCCCCATAACTTACATGGGGTTGACCAAACTTGCAGAAACATGTTTATTTCTGCTGAAAAACACGTTTTGACACTTTCTACACACTGGGGTTAAGAGCAGAGTGTGTGGGCTCTTCTGAGCCTTGCAGTTACATAGGGATTCAGTTGTCTGAGAAAATGCGTTTATTTCGGGCTGAAAAACACGTTTTGAAAAAATTGCTGTTACTGCCCAATAAGTTACATGGGGGTGACCAAACTTGCAGAAACATGTTTATTTCTGCTGAAAAACATGTTTTGACACTTTCTGCACACTGGGGTTAAGAGCAGAGTGTGTGGGCTCTTCTGAGCTTTGCAGTTACATAGGTATTCAGTTGTCTGAAAAAACGCGTTTATTTCGGGCTGAAAAACACGTTTTGAAAAGTGCACTGTAACTGCCCCATAACTTACATGGGGTTGACCAAACTTGCAGAAACATGTTTATTTCTGCTGAAAAACACGTTTTGACATTTTCTGCACACTGGGGTTAAGAGCTGAGTGTGTGTGCTCTTCTGAGCTTTGCAGTTACATAGGGATTCAGTTGTCTGAAAAAACGTGTTTATTTCGGGCTGAAAAACACGTTTTGAAAAGTGTACTGTAACTGCCCCATAACTTACATGGGGTTGACCAAACTTGCAGAAACATGTTTATTTCTGCTGAAAAACATGTTTTGACACTTTCTGCACACTGGGGTTAAGAGCTGAGTGTGTGGGCTGTTCTGAGCCTTGCAGTTACATAAGGATTCAGTTGTCTGAAAAAACGCGTTTATTTCGGGCTGAAAAACACGTTTTGAAAAGTGTACTGTAACTGCCCCATAACTTACATGGGGTTGACCAAACTTGCAGAAACGTGTTTATTTCTGCTGAAAAACACGTTTTGACACTTTCTGCACACTGGGGTTAAGAGCAGAGTGTGTGGGCTCTTCTGAGCCTTGCAGTTACATAGGGATTCAGTTGTCTGAAAAAACGCGTTTATTTCGGGCTGAAAAACACGTTTTGAAAAGTGTACTGTAACTGCCCCATAACTTACATGGGGTTGACCAAACTTGCAGAAACATGTTTATTTCTGCTGAAAAACACGTTTTGACACTTTCTGCACACTGGGGTTAAGAGCTGAGTTTGTGGGCTCTTCTGAGCTTTGCAGTTACATAGGTATTCAGTTGTCTGAAAAAACGCGTTTATTTCGTGCTGAAAAACACGTTTTGAAAAGTGTACTGTAACTGCCCCATAACTTACATGGGGTTGACCAAACTTGCAGAAACATGTTTATTTCTGCTGAAAAACACGTTTTGACACTTTCTGCACACTGGGGTTAAGAGCAGAGTGTGTGGGCTCTTCTGAGCCTTACAGTTACATAGGGATTCAGTTGTCTGAAAAAACGCGTTTATTTCGGGCTAAAAAACACGTTTTGAAAAAAGTGCTGTTACTGCCCCATAACTTACATGGGGTTGACCAAACTTGCAGAAACATGTTTATTTCTGCTGAAAAACACGTTTTGACACTTTCTGCACACTGGGGTTAAGAGCAGAGTGTGTGGGCTCTTCTGAGCTTTGCAGTTACATAGGTATTCAGTTGTCTGAAAAAACGCGTTTATTTCGGGCTGAAAAACACGTTTTGAAAAGTGCACTGTAACTGCCCCATAACTTACATGGGGTTGACCAAACTTGCAGAAACATGTTTATTTCTGCTGAAAAACACGTTTTGACATTTTCTGCACACTGGGGTTAAGAGCTGAGTGTGTGTGCTCTTCTGAGCTTTGCAGTTACATAGGGATTCAGTTGTCTGAAAAAACGCGTTTATTTCGGGCTGAAAAACACGTTTTGAAAAGTGTACTGTAACTGCCCCATAACTTACATGGGGTTGACCAAACTTGCAGAAACATGTTTATTTCTGCTGAAAAACACGTTTTGACACTTTCTGCACACTGGGGTTAAGAGCAGAGTGTGTGGGCTCTTCTGAGCCTTGCAGTTACATAGGGATTCAGTGGTCTGAAAAAACGCGTTTATTTCGGGCTGAAAAACACGTTTTGAAAAGTGTACTGTAACTGCCCCATAACTTACATGGGGTTGACCAAACTTGCAGAAACATGTTTATTTCTGCTGAAAAACATGTTTTGACACTTTCTGCACACTGGGGTTAAGAGCTGAGTGTGTGGGCTGTTCTGAGCCTTGCAGTTACATAAGGATTCAGTTGTCTGAAAAAACGCGTTTATTTCGGGCTGAAAAACACGTTTTGAAAAGTGCACTGTAACTGCCCCATAACTTACATGGGGTTGACCAAACTTGCAGAAACATGTTTATTTCTGCTGAAAAACACGTTTTGACATTTTCTGCACACTGGGGTTAAGAGCTGAGTGTGTGGGCTCTTCTGAGCTTTGCAGTTACATAGGTATTCAGTTGTCTGAAAAAACGCGTTTATTTCGGGCTGAAAAACACGTTTTGAAAAGTGTACTGTAACTGCCCCATAACTTACATGGGGTTGACCAAACTTGCAGAAACATGTTTATTTCTGCTGAAAAACACGTTTTGACACTTTCTGCACACTGGGGTTAAGAGCAGAGTGTGTGGGCTCTTATGAGCCTTACAGTTACATATGGATTCAGTTGTCTGAAAAAACGCGTTTATTTCGGGCTGAAAAACACGTTTTGAAAAAAGTGCTGTTACTGCCCCATAACTTACATGGGGTTGACCAAACTTGCAGAAACATGTTTATTTCTGCTGAAAAACACGTTTTGACACTTTCTGCACACTGGGGTTAAGAGCTGAGTGTGTGGGCTCTTCTGAGCTTTGCAGTTACATAGGTATTCAGTTGTCTGAAAAAACGCGTTTATTTCGGGCTGAAAAACACGTTTTGAAAAGTGTACTGTAACTGCCCCATAACTTACATGGGGTTGACCAAACTTGCAGAAACATGTTTATTTCTGCTGAAAAACATGTTTTGACACTTTCTGCACACTGGGGTTAAGAGCTGAGTGTGTGGGCTGTTCTGAGCCTTGCAGTTACATAGGGATTCAGTTGTCTGAAAAAAACGCGTTTATTTCGGGCTGAAAAACACGTTTTGAAAAGTGCACTGTAACTGCCCCATAACTTACATGGGGTTGACCAAACTTGCAGAAACATGTTTATTTCTGCTGAAAAACACGTTTTGACATTTTCTGCACACTGGGGTTAAGAGCTGAGTGTGTGGGCTCTTCTGAGCTTTGCAGTTACATAGGGATTCAGTTGTCTGAAAAAACGCGTTTATTTCGGGCTGAAAAACACGTTTTGAAAAGTGTACTGTAACTGCCCCATAACTTACATGGGGTTGACCAAACTTGCAGAAACATGTTTATTTCTGCTGAAAAACACGTTTTGACACTTTCTACACACTGGGGTTAAGAGCAGAGTGTGTGGGCTCTTCTGAGCCTTGCAGTTACATAGGGATTCAGTTGTCTGAGAAAATGCGTTTATTTCGGGCTGAAAAACACGTTTTGAAAAAATTGCTGTTACTGCCCAATAAGTTACATGGGGGTGACCAAACTTGCAGAAACATGTTTATTTCTGCTGAAAAACATGTTTTGACACTTTCTGCACACTGGGGTTAAGAGCAGAGTGTGTGGGCTCTTCTGAGCCTTGCAGTTACATAGGGATTCAGTTGTCTGAAAAAACGCATTTATTTCGGGCTGAAAAACACGTTTTGAAAAGTCTACTGTAACTGCCCCATAACTTACATGGGGTTGACCAAACTTGCAGAAACATGTTTATTTCTGCTGAAAAACACGTTTTGACACTTTCTGCACACTGGGGTTAAGAGCTGAGTGTGTGGGCTCTTCTGAGCTTTGCAGTTACATAGGTATTCAGTTGTCTGAAAAAACGCGTTTATTTCGGGCTGAAAAACACGTTTTGAAAAGTGTACTGTAACTGCCCCATAACTTACATGGGGTTGACCAAACTTGCAGAAACATGTTTATTTCTGCTGAAAAACACGTTTTGACACTTTCTGCACACTGGGGTTAAGAGCAGAGTGTGTGGGCTCTTCTGAGCCTTACAGTTACATAGGGATTCAGTTGTCTGAAAAAACGCGTTTATTTCGGGCTGAAAAACACGTTTTGAAAAAAGTGCTGTTACTGCCCCATAACTTACCAAACTTGCAGAAACATGTTTATTTCTGCTGAAAAACACGTTTTGACACTTTCTGCACACTGGGGTTAAGAGCTGAGTGTGTGGGCTCTTCTGAGCTTTGCAGTTACATAGGTATTCAGTTGTCTGAAAAAACGCGTTTATTTCGGGCTGAAAAACACGTTTTGAAAAGTGTACTGTAACTGCCCCATAACTTACATGGGGTTGACCAAACTTGCAGAAACATGTTTATTTCTGCTGAAAAACACGTTTTGACACTTTCTGCACACTGGGGTTAAGAGCAGAGTGTGTGGGCTCTTCTGAGCCTTGCAGTTACATAGGGATTCAGTTGTCTGAAAAAACGCGTTTATTTCGGGCTGAAAAACACGTTTTGAAAAGTGTACTGTAACTGCCCCATAACTTCCATGGGGTTGACCAAACTTGCAGAAACATGTTTATTTCTGCTGAAAAACACGTTTTGACACTTTCTGCAAACTGGGGTTAAGAGCAGAGTGTGTGGGCTCTTCTGAGCTTTGCAGTTACATAGGTATTCAGTTGTCTGAAAAAACGCGTTTATTTCGGGCTGAAAAACACGTTTTGAAAAGTGCACTGTAACTGCCCCATAACTTACATGGGGTTGACCAAACTTGCAGAAACATGTTTATTTCTGCTGAAAAACACGTTTTGACATTTTCTGCACACTGGGGTTAAGAGCTGAGTGTGTGTGCTCTTCTGAGCTTTGCAGTTACATAGGGATTCAGTTGTCTGAAAAAACGCGTTTATTTCGGGCTGAAAAACACGTTTTGAAAAGTGTACTGTAACTGCCCCATAACTTACATGGGGTTGACCAAACTTGCAGAAACATGTTTATTTCTGCTGAAAAACACGTTTTGACACTTTCTGCACACTGGGGTTAAGAGCAGATTGTGTGGGCTCTTCTGAGCCTTGCAGTTACATAGGGATTCAGTTGTCTGAAAAAACGCGTTTATTTCGGGCTGAAAAACACGTTTTGAAAAGTGTACTGTAACTGCCCCATAACTTACATGGGGTTGACCAAACTTGCAGAAACATGTTTATTTCTGCTGAAAAACACGTTTTGACATTTTCTGCACACTGGGGTTAAGAGCTGAGTTTGTGGGCTCTTCTGAGCTTTGCAGTTACATAGGTATTCAGTTGTCTGAAAAAACGCGTTTATTTCGTGCTGAAAAACACGTTTTGAAAAGTGTACTGTAACTGCCCCATAACTTACATGGGGTTGACCAAACTTGCAGAAACATGTTTATTTCTGCTGAAAAACACGTTTTGACACTTTCTGCACACTGGGGTTAAGAGCAGAGTGTGTGGGCTCTTCTGAGCCTTACAGTTACATAGGGATTCAGTTGTCTGAAAAAACGCGTTTATTTCGGGCTAAAAAACACGTTTTGAAAAAAGTGCTGTTACTGCCCCATAACTTACATGGGGTTGACCAAACTTGCAGAAACATGTTTATTTCTGCTGAAAAACACGTTTTGACACTTTCTGCACACTGGGGTTAAGAGCAGAGTGTGTGGGCTCTTCTGAGCTTTGCAGTTACATAGGTATTCAGTTGTCTGAAAAAACGCGTTTATTTCGGGCTGAAAAACACGTTTTGAAAAGTGCACTGTAACTGCCCCATAACTTACATGGGGTTGACCAAACTTGCAGAAACATGTTTATTTCTGCTGAAAAACACGTTTTGACATTTTCTGCACACTGGGGTTAAGAGCTGAGTGTGTGTGCTCTTCTGAGCTTTGCAGTTACATAGGGATTCAGTTGTCTGAAAAAACGCGTTTATTTCGGGCTGAAAAACACGTTTTGAAAAGTGTACTGTAACTGCCCCATAACTTACATGGGGTTGACCAAACTTGCAGAAACATGTTTATTTCTGCTGAAAAACACGTTTTGACACTTTCTGCACACTGGGGTTAAGAGCAGAGTGTGTGGGCTCTTCTGAGCCTTGCAGTTACATAGGGATTCAGTGGTCTGAAAAAACGCGTTTATTTCGGGCTGAAAAACACGTTTTGAAAAGTGTACTGTAACTGCCCCATAACTTACATGGGGTTGACCAAACTTGCAGAAACATGTTTATTTCTGCTGAAAAACATGTTTTGACACTTTCTGCACACTGGGGTTAAGAGCTGAGTGTGTGGGCTGTTCTGAGCCTTGCAGTTACATAAGGATTCAGTTGTCTGAAAAAACGCGTTTATTTCGGGCTGAAAAACACGTTTTGAAAAGTGCACTGTAACTGCCCCATAACTTACATGGGGTTGACCAAACTTGCAGAAACATGTTTATTTCTGCTGAAAAACACGTTTTGACATTTTCTGCACACTGGGGTTAAGAGCTGAGTGTGTGGGCTCTTCTGAGCTTTGCAGTTACATAGGTATTCAGTTGTCTGAAAAAACGCGTTTATTTCGGGCTGAAAAACACGTTTTGAAAAGTGTACTGTAACTGCCCCATAACTTACATGGGGTTGACCAAACTTGCAGAAACATGTTTATTTCTGCTGAAAAACACGTTTTGACACTTTCTGCACACTGGGGTTAAGAGCAGAGTGTGTGGGCTCTTATGAGCCTTACAGTTACATATGGATTCAGTTGTCTGAAAAAACGCGTTTATTTCGGGCTGAAAAACACGTTTTGAAAAAAGTGCTGTTACTGCCCCATAACTTACATGGGGTTGACCAAACTTGCAGAAACATGTTTATTTCTGCTGAAAAACACGTTTTGACACTTTCTGCACACTGGGGTTAAGAGCTGAGTGTGTGGGCTCTTCTGAGCTTTGCAGTTACATAGGTATTCAGTTGTCTGAAAAAACGCGTTTATTTCGGGCTGAAAAACACGTTTTGAAAAGTGTACTGTAACTGCCCCATAACTTACATGGGGTTGACCAAACTTGCAGAAACATGTTTATTTCTGCTGAAAAACATGTTTTGACACTTTCTGCACACTGGGGTTAAGAGCTGAGTGTGTGGGCTGTTCTGAGCCTTGCAGTTACATAGGGATTCAGTTGTCTGAAAAAAACGCGTTTATTTCGGGCTGAAAAACACGTTTTGAAAAGTGCACTGTAACTGCCCCATAACTTACATGGGGTTGACCAAACTTGCAGAAACATGTTTATTTCTGCTGAAAAACACGTTTTGACATTTTCTGCACACTGGGGTTAAGAGCTGAGTGTGTGGGCTCTTCTGAGCTTTGCAGTTACATAGGGATTCAGTTGTCTGAAAAAACGCGTTTATTTCGGGCTGAAAAACACGTTTTGAAAAGTGTACTGTAACTGCCCCATAACTTACATGGGGTTGACCAAACTTGCAGAAACATGTTTATTTCTGCTGAAAAACACGTTTTGACACTTTCTACACACTGGGGTTAAGAGCAGAGTGTGTGGGCTCTTCTGAGCCTTGCAGTTACATAGGGATTCAGTTGTCTGAGAAAATGCGTTTATTTCGGGCTGAAAAACACGTTTTGAAAAAATTGCTGTTACTGCCCAATAAGTTACATGGGGGTGACCAAACTTGCAGAAACATGTTTATTTCTGCTGAAAAACATGTTTTGACACTTTCTGCACACTGGGGTTAAGAGCAGAGTGTGTGGGCTCTTCTGAGCCTTGCAGTTACATAGGGATTCAGTTGTCTGAAAAAACGCATTTATTTCGGGCTGAAAAACACGTTTTGAAAAGTCTACTGTAACTGCCCCATAACTTACATGGGGTTGACCAAACTTGCAGAAACATGTTTATTTCTGCTGAAAAACACGTTTTGACACTTTCTGCACACTGGGGTTAAGAGCTGAGTGTGTGGGCTCTTCTGAGCTTTGCAGTTACATAGGTATTCAGTTGTCTGAAAAAACGCGTTTATTTCGGGCTGAAAAACACGTTTTGAAAAGTGTACTGTAACTGCCCCATAACTTACATGGGGTTGACCAAACTTGCAGAAACATGTTTATTTCTGCTGAAAAACACGTTTTGACACTTTCTGCACACTGGGGTTAAGAGCAGAGTGTGTGGGCTCTTCTGAGCCTTACAGTTACATAGGGATTCAGTTGTCTGAAAAAACGCGTTTATTTCGGGCTGAAAAACACGTTTTGAAAAAAGTGCTGTTACTGCCCCATAACTTACATGGGGTTGACCAAACTTGCAGAAACATGTTTATTTCTGCTGAAAAACACGTTTTGACACTTTCTGCACACTGGGGTTAAGAGCTGAGTGTGTGGGCTCTTCTGAGCTTTGCAGTTACATAGGTATTCAGTTGTCTGAAAAAACGCGTTTATTTCGGGCTGAAAAACACGTTTTGAAAAGTGTACTGTAACTGCCCCATAACTTACATGGGGTTGACCAAACTTGCAGAAACATGTTTATTTCTGCTGAAAAACACGTTTTGACACTTTCTGCACACTGGGGTTAAGAGCAGAGTGTGTGGGCTCTTCTGAGCCTTGCAGTTACATAGGGATTCAGTTGTCTGAAAAAACGCGTTTATTTCGGGCTGAAAAACACGTTTTGAAAAGTGTACTGTAACTGCCCCATAACTTCCATGGGGTTGACCAAACTTGCAGAAACATGTTTATTTCTGCTGAAAAACACGTTTTGACACTTTCTGCAAACTGGGGTTAAGAGCAGAGTGTGTGGGCTCTTCTGAGCTTTGCAGTTACATAGGTATTCAGTTGTCTGAAAAAACGCGTTTATTTCGGGCTGAAAAACACGTTTTGAAAAGTGCACTGTAACTGCCCCATAACTTACATGGGGTTGACCAAACTTGCAGAAACATGTTTATTTCTGCTGAAAAACACGTTTTGACATTTTCTGCACACTGGGGTTAAGAGCTGAGTGTGTGTGCTCTTCTGAGCTTTGCAGTTACATAGGGATTCAGTTGTCTGAAAAAACGCGTTTATTTCGGGCTGAAAAACACGTTTTGAAAAGTGTACTGTAACTGCCCCATAACTTACATGGGGTTGACCAAACTTGCAGAAACATGTTTATTTCTGCTGAAAAACACGTTTTGACACTTTCTGCACACTGGGGTTAAGAGCAGATTGTGTGGGCTCTTCTGAGCCTTGCAGTTACATAGGGATTCAGTTGTCTGAAAAAACGCGTTTATTTCGGGCTGAAAAACACGTTTTGAAAAGTGTACTGTAACTGCCCCATAACTTACATGGGGTTGACCAAACTTGCAGAAACATGTTTATTTCTGCTGAAAAACATGTTTTGACACTTTCTGCACACTGGGGTTAAGAGCTGAGTGTGTGGGCTGTTCTGAGCCTTGCAGTTACATAAGGATTCAGTTGTCTGAAAAAACGCGTTTATTTCGGGCTGAAAAACACGTTTTGAAAAGTGCACTGTAACTGCCCCATAACTTACATGGCGTTGACCAAACTTGCAGAAACATGTTTATTTCTGCTGAAAAACACGTTTTGACGTTTTCTGCACACTGGGGTTAAGAGCTGAGTGTGTGGGCTCTTCTGAGCTTTGCAGTTACATAGGGATTCAGTTGTCTGAAAAAACGCGTTTATTTCGGGCTGAAAAACACGTTTTGAAAAGTGTACTGTAACTGCCCCATAACTTACATGGGGTTGACCAAACTTGCAGAAACGTGTTTATTTCTGCTGAAAAACACGTTTTGACACTTTCTGCACACTGGGGTTAAGAGCAGAGTGTGTGGGCTCTTCTGAGCCTTGCAGTTACATAGGGATTCAGTTGTCTGAAAAAACGCGTTTATTTCGGGCTGAAAAACACGTTTTGAAAAGTGTACTGTAACTGCCCCATAACTTACATGGGGTTGACCAAACTTGCAGAAACATGTTTATTTCTGCTGAAAAACACGTTTTGACACTTTCTGCACACTGGGGTTAAGAGCTGAGTGTGTGGGCTCTTCTGAGCTTTGCAGTTACATAGGTATTCAGTTGTCTGAAAAAACGCGTTTATTTCGCGCTGAAAAACACGTTTTGAAAAGTGTACTGTAACTGCCCCATAACTTACATGGGGTTGACCAAACTTGCAGAAACATGTTTATTTCTGCTGAAAAACACGTTTTGACACTTTCTGCACACTGGGGTTAAGAGCAGAGTGTGTGGGCTCTTCTGAGCCTTACAGTTACATAGGGATTCAGTTGTCTGAAAAAACGCGTTTATTTCGGGCTGAAAAACACGTTTTGAAAAAAGTGCTGTTACTGCCCCATAACTTACATGGGGTTGACCAAACTTGCAGAAACATGTTTATTTCTGCTGAAAAACACGTTTTGACACTTTCTGCACACTGGGGTTAAGAGCTGAGTGTGTGGGCTCTTCTGAGCTTTGCAGTTACATAGGTATTCAGTTGTCTGAAAAAACGCGTTTATTTCGGGCTGAAAAACACGTTTTGAAAAGTGTACTGTAACTGCCCCATAACTTACATGGGGTTGACCAAACTTGCAGAAACATGTTTATTTCTGCTGAAAAACATGTTTTGACACTTTCTGCACACTGGGGTTAAGAGCTGAGTGTGTGGGCTGTTCTGAGCCTTGCAGTTACATAGGGATTCAGTTGTCTGAAAAAACGCGTTTATTTCGGGCTGAAAAACACGTTTTGAAAAGTGCACTGTAACTGCCCCATAACTTACATGGGGTTGACCAAACTTGCAGAAACATGTTTATTTCTGCTGAAAAACACGTTTTGACATTTTCTGCACACTGGGGTTAAGAGCTGAGTGTGTGGGCTCTTCTGAGCTTTGCAGTTACATAGGGATTCAGTTGTCTGAAAAAACGCGTTTATTTCGGGCTGAAAAACACGTTTTGAAAAGTGTACTGTAACTGCCCCATAACTTACATGGGGTTGACCAAACTTGCAGAAACATGTTTATTTCTGCTGAAAAACACGTTTTGACACTTTCTACACACTGGGGTTAAGAGCAGAGTGTGTGGGCTCTTCTGAGCCTTGCAGTTACATAGGGATTCAGTTGTCTGAGAAAACGCGTTTATTTCGGGCTGAAAAACACGTTTTGAAAAAATTGCTGTTACTGCCCAATAAGTTACATGGGGGTGACCAAACTTGCAGAAACATGTTTATTTCTGCTGAAAAACATGTTTTGACACTTTCTGCACACTGGGGTTAAGAGCAGAGTGTGTGGGCTCTTCTGAGCCTTGCAGTTACATAGGGATTCAGTTGTCTGAAAAAACGCATTTATTTCGGGCTGAAAAACACGTTTTGAAAAGTCTACTGTAACTGCCCCATAACTTACATGGGGTTGACCAAACTTGCAGAAACATGTTTATTTCTGCTGAAAAACACGTTTTGACACTTTCTGCACACTGGGGTTAAGAGCTGAGTGTGTGGGCTCTTCTGAGCTTTGCAGTTACATAGGTATTCAGTTGTCTGAAAAAACGCGTTTATTTCGGGCTGAAAAACACGTTTTGAAAAGTGTACTGTAACTGCCCCATAACTTACATGGGGTTGACCAAACTTGCAGAAACATGTTTATTTCTGCTGAAAAACACGTTTTGACACTTTCTGCACACTGGGGTTAAGAGCAGAGTGTGTGGGCTCTTCTGAGCCTTACAGTTACATAGGGATTCAGTTGTCTGAAAAAACGCGTTTATTTCGGGCTGAAAAACACGTTTTGAAAAAAGTGCTGTTACTGCCCCATAACTTACATGGGGTTGACCAAACTTGCAGAAACATGTTTATTTCTGCTGAAAAACACGTTTTGACACTTTCTGCACACTGGGGTTAAGAGCTGAGTGTGTGGGCTCTTCTGAGCTTTGCAGTTACATAGGTATTCAGTTGTCTGAAAAAACGCGTTTATTTCGGGCTGAAAAACACGTTTTGAAAAGTGTACTGTAACTGCCCCATAACTTACATGGGGTTGACCAAACTTGCAGAAACATGTTTATTTCTGCTGAAAAACACGTTTTGACACTTTCTGCACACTGGGGTTAAGAGCAGAGTGTGTGGGCTCTTCTGAGCCTTGCAGTTACATAGGGATTCAGTTGTCTGAAAAAACGCGTTTATTTCGGGCTGAAAAACACGTTTTGAAAAGTGTACTGTAACTGCCCCATAACTTCCATGGGGTTGACCAAACTTGCAGAAACATGTTTATTTCTGCTGAAAAACACGTTTTGACACTTTCTGCAAACTGGGGTTAAGAGCAGAGTGTGTGGGCTCTTCTGAGCTTTGCAGTTACATAGGTATTCAGTTGTCTGAAAAAACGCGTTTATTTCGGGCTGAAAAACACGTTTTGAAAAGTGCACTGTAACTGCCCCATAACTTACATGGGGTTGACCAAACTTGCAGAAACATGTTTATTTCTGCTGAAAAACATGTTTTGACACTTTCTGCACACTGGGGTTAAGAGCTGAGTGTGTGGGCTGTTCTGAGCCTTGCAGTTACATAGGGATTCAGTTGTCTGAAAAAACGCGTTTATTTCGGGCTGAAAAACACGTTTTGAAAAGTGCACTGTAACTGCCCCATAACTTACATGGGGTTGACCAAACTTGCAGAAACATGTTTATTTCTGCTGAAAAACACGTTTTGACATTTTCTGCACACTGGGGTTAAGAGCTGAGTGTGTGGGCTCTTCTGAGCTTTGCAGTTACATAGGGATTCAGTTGTCTGAAAAAACGCGTTTATTTCGGGCTGAAAAACACGTTTTGAAAAGTGTACTGTAACTGCCCCATAACTTACATGGGGTTGACCAAACTTGCAGAAACATGTTTATTTCTGCTGAAAAACACGTTTTGACACTTTCTACACACTGGGGTTAAGAGCAGAGTGTGTGGGCTCTTCTGAGCCTTGCAGTTACATAGGGATTCAGTTGTCTGAGAAAACGCGTTTATTTCGGGCTGAAAAACACGTTTTGAAAAAATTGCTGTTACTGCCCAATAAGTTACATGGGGGTGACCAAACTTGCAGAAACATGTTTATTTCTGCTGAAAAACATGTTTTGACACTTTCTGCACACTGGGGTTAAGAGCAGAGTGTGTGGGCTCTTCTGAGCCTTGCAGTTACATAGGGATTCAGTTGTCTGAAAAAACGCATTTATTTCGGGCTGAAAAACACGTTTTGAAAAGTCTACTGTAACTGCCCCATAACTTACATGGGGTTGACCAAACTTGCAGAAACATGTTTATTTCTGCTGAAAAACACGTTTTGACACTTTCTGCACACTGGGGTTAAGAGCTGAGTGTGTGGGCTCTTCTGAGCTTTGCAGTTACATAGGTATTCAGTTGTCTGAAAAAACGCGTTTATTTCGGGCTGAAAAACACGTTTTGAAAAGTGTACTGTAACTGCCCCATAACTTACATGGGGTTGACCAAACTTGCAGAAACATGTTTATTTCTGCTGAAAAACACGTTTTGACACTTTCTGCACACTGGGGTTAAGAGCAGAGTGTGTGGGCTCTTCTGAGCCTTACAGTTACATAGGGATTCAGTTGTCTGAAAAAACGCGTTTATTTCGGGCTGAAAAACACGTTTTGAAAAAAGTGCTGTTACTGCCCCATAACTTACATGGGGTTGACCAAACTTGCAGAAACATGTTTATTTCTGCTGAAAAACACGTTTTGACACTTTCTGCACACTGGGGTTAAGAGCTGAGTGTGTGGGCTCTTCTGAGCTTTGCAGTTACATAGGTATTCAGTTGTCTGAAAAAACGCGTTTATTTCGGGCTGAAAAACACGTTTTGAAAAGTGTACTGTAACTGCCCCATAACTTACATGGGGTTGACCAAACTTGCAGAAACATGTTTATTTCTGCTGAAAAACACGTTTTGACACTTTCTGCACACTGGGGTTAAGAGCAGAGTGTGTGGGCTCTTCTGAGCCTTGCAGTTACATAGGGATTCAGTTGTCTGAAAAAACGCGTTTATTTCGGGCTGAAAAACACGTTTTGAAAAGTGTACTGTAACTGCCCCATAACTTCCATGGGGTTGACCAAACTTGCAGAAACATGTTTATTTCTGCTGAAAAACACGTTTTGACACTTTCTGCAAACTGGGGTTAAGAGCAGAGTGTGTGGGCTCTTCTGAGCTTTGCAGTTACATAGGTATTCAGTTGTCTGAAAAAACGCGTTTATTTCGGGCTGAAAAACACGTTTTGAAAAGTGCACTGTAACTGCCCCATAACTTACATGGGGTTGACCAAACTTGCAGAAACATGTTTATTTCTGCTGAAAAACACGTTTTGACATTTTCTGCACACTGGGGTTAAGAGCTGAGTGTGTGTGCTCTTCTGAGCTTTGCAGTTACATAGGGATTCAGTTGTCTGAAAAAACGCGTTTATTTCGGGCTGAAAAACACGTTTTGAAAAGTGTACTGTAACTGCCCCATAACTTACATGGGGTTGACCAAACTTGCAGAAACATGTTTATTTCTGCTGAAAAACACGTTTTGACACTTTCTGCACACTGGGGTTAAGAGCAGAGTGTGTGGGCTCTTCTGAGCCTTGCAGTTACATAGGGATTCAGTTGTCTGAAAAAACGCGTTTATTTCGGGCTGAAAAACACGTTTTGAAAAGTGTACTGTAACTGCCCCATAACTTACATGGGGTTGACCAAACTTGCAGAAACATGTTTATTTCTGCTGAAAAACATGTTTTGACACTTTCTGCACACTGGGGTTAAGAGCTGAGTGTGTGGGCTGTTCTGAGCCTTGCAGTTACATAAGGATTCAGTTGTCTGAAAAAACGCGTTTATTTCGGGCTGAAAAACACGTTTTGAAAAGTGCACTGTAACTGCCCCATAACTTACATGGCGTTGACCAAACTTGCAGAAACATGTTTATTTCTGCTGAAAAACACGTTTTGACATTTTCTGCACACTGGGGTTAAGAGCTGAGTGTGTGGGCTCTTCTGAGCTTTGCAGTTACATAGGGATTCAGTTGTCTGAAAAAACGCGTTTATTTCGGGCTGAAAAACACGTTTTGAAAAGTGTACTGTAACTGCCCCATAACTTACATGGGGTTGACCAAACTTGCAGAAACGTGTTTATTTCTGCTGAAAAACACGTTTTGACACTTTCTGCACACTGGGGTTAAGAGCAGAGTGTGTGGGCTCTTCTGAGCCTTGCAGTTACATAGGGATTCAGTTGTCTGAAAAAACGCGTTTATTTCGGGCTGAAAAACACGTTTTGAAAAGTGTACTGTAACTGCCCCATAACTTACATGGGGTTGACCAAACTTGCAGAAACATGTTTATTTCTGCTGAAAAACACGTTTTGACACTTTCTGCACACTGGGGTTAAGAGCTGAGTGTGTGGGCTCTTCTGAGCTTTGCAGTTACATAGGTATTCAGTTGTCTGAAAAAACGCGTTTATTTCGTGCTGAAAAACACGTTTTGAAAAGTGTACTGTAACTGCCCCATAACTTACATGGGGTTGACCAAACTTGCAGAAACATGTTTATTTCTGCTGAAAAACACGTTTTGACACTTTCTGCACACTGGGGTTAAGAGCAGAGTGTGTGGGCTCTTCTGAGCCTTACAGTTACATAGGGATTCAGTTGTCTGAAAAAACGCGTTTATTTCGGGCTGAAAAACACGTTTTGAAAAAAGTGCTGTTACTGCCCAATAAGTTACATGGGGGTGACCAAACTTGCAGAAACATGTTTATTTCTGCTGAAAAACATGTTTTGACACTTTCTGCACACTGGGGTTAAGAGCAGAGTGTGTGGGCTCTTCTGAGCCTTGCAGTTACATAGGGATTCAGTTGTCTGAAAAAACGCATTTATTTCGGGCTGAAAAACACGTTTTGAAAAGTCTACTGTAACTGCCCCATAACTTACATGGGGTTGACCAAACTTGCAGAAACATGTTTATTTCTGCTGAAAAACACGTTTTGACACTTTCTGCACACTGGGGTTAAGAGCTGAGTGTGTGGGCTCTTCTGAGCCTTACAGTTACATAGGGATTCAGTTGTCTGAAAAAACGCGTTTATTTCGGGCTGAAAAACACGTTTTGAAAAAAGTGCTGTTACTGCCCCATAACTTACATGGGGTTGACCAAACTTGCAGAAACATGTTTATTTCTGCTGAAAAACACGTTTTGACACTTTCTGCACACTGGGGTTAAGAGCTGAGTGTGTGGGCTCTTCTGAGCTTTGCAGTTACATAGGTATTCAGTTGTCTGAAAAAACGCGTTTATTTCGGGCTGAAAAACACGTTTTGAAAAGTGTACTGTAACTGCCCCATAACTTACATGGGCTTGACCAAACTTGCAGAAACATGTTTATTTCTGCTGAAAAACACGTTTTGACACTTTCTGCACACTGGGGTTAAGAGCAGAGTGTGTGGGCTCTTCTGAGCCTTGCAGTTACATAGGGATTCAGTTGTCTGAAAAAACGCGTTTATTTCGGGCTGAAAAACACGTTTTGAAAAAAGTGCTGTTACTGCCCCATAACTTCCATGGGGTTGACCAAACTTGCAGAAACATGTTTATTTCTGCTGAAAAACACGTTTTGACACTTTCTGCACACTGGGGTTAAGAGCAGAGTGTGTGGGCTCTTCTGAGCCTTGCAGTTACATAGGGATTCAGTTGTCTGAAAAAACGCGTTTATTTCGGGCTGAAAAACACGTTTTGAAAAAAGTGCTGTTACTGCCCCATAACTTACATGGGGTTGACCAAACTTGCAGAAACATGTTTATTTCTGCTGAAAAACATGTTTTGACACTTTCTGCACACTGGGGTTAAGAGCTGAGTGTGTGGGCTGTTCTGAGCCTTGCAGTTACATAGGGATTCAGTTGTCTGAAAAAACGCGTTTATTTCGGGCTGAAAAACACGTTTTGAAAAGTGCACTGTAACTGCCCCATAACTTACATGGGGTTGACCAAACTTGCAGAAACATGTTTATTTCTGCTGAAAAACACGTTTTGACATTTTCTGCACACTGGGGTTAAGAGCTGAGTGTGTGTGCTCTTCTGAGCTTTGCAGTTACATAGGGATTCAGTTGTCTGAAAAAACGCGTTTATTTCGGGCTGAAAAACACGTTTTGAAAAGTGTACTGTAACTGCCCCATAACTTACATGGGGTTGACCAAACTTGCAGAAACATGTTTATTTCTGCTGAAAAACACGTTTTGACACTTTCTGCACACTGGGGTTAAGAGCAGAGTGTGTGGGCTGTTCTGAGCCTTGCAGTTACATAAGGATTCAGTTGTCTGAAAAAACGCGTTTATTTCGGGCTGAAAAACACGTTTTGAAAAGTGTACTGTAACTGCCCCATAACTTACATGGGGTTGACCAAACTTGCAGAAACATGTTTATTTCTGCTGAAAAACACGTTTTGACACTTTCTGCACACTGGGGTTAAGAGCAGAGTGTGTGGGCTCTTCTGAGCCTTGCAGTTACATAGGGATTCAGTTGTCTGAAAAAACGCGTTTATTTCGGGCTGAAAAACACGTTTTGAAAAGTGTACTGTAACTGCCCCATAACTTACATGGGGTTGACCAAACTTGCAGAAACATGTTTATTTCTGCTGAAAAACATGTTTTGACACTTTCTGCACACTGGGGTTAAGAGCTGAGTGTGTGGGCTGTTCTGAGCCTTGCAGTTACATAAGGATTCAGTTGTCTGAAAAAACGCGTTTATTTCGGGCTGAAAAACACGTTTTGAAAAGTGCACTGTAACTGCCCCATAACTTACATGGGGTTGACCAAACTTGCAGAAACATGTTTATTTCTGCTGAAAAACACGTTTTGACATTTTCTGCACACTGGGGTTAAGAGCTGAGTGTGTGGGCTCTTCTGAGCTTTGCAGTTACATAGGGATTCAGTTGTCTGAAAAAACGCGTTTATTTCGGGCTGAAAAACACGTTTTGAAAAGTGTACTGTAACTGCCCCATAACTTACATGGGGTTGACCAAACTTGCAGAAACGTGTTTATTTCTGCTGAAAAACACGTTTTGACACTTTCTGCACACTGGGGTTAAGAGCAGAGTGTGTGGGCTCTTCTGAGCCTTGCAGTTACATAGGGATTCAGTTGTCTGAAAAAACGCGTTTATTTCGGGCTGAAAAACACGTTTTGAAAAGTGTACTGTAACTGCCCCATAACTTACATGGGGTTGACCAAACTTGCAGAAACATGTTTATTTCTGCTGAAAAACACGTTTTGACACTTTCTGCACACTGGGGTTAAGAGCTGAGTGTGTGGGCTCTTCTGAGCTTTGCAGTTACATAGGTATTCAGTTGTCTGAAAAAACGCGTTTATTTCGTGCTGAAAAACACGTTTTGAAAAGTGTACTGTAACTGCCCCATAACTTACATGGGGTTGACCAAACTTGCAGAAACATGTTTATTTCTGCTGAAAAACACGTTTTGACACTTTCTGCACACTGGGGTTAAGAGCAGAGTGTGTGGGCTCTTCTGAGCCTTACAGTTACATAGGGATTCAGTTGTCTGAAAAAACGCGTTTATTTCGGGCTGAAAAACACGTTTTGAAAAAAGTGCTGTTACTGCCCCATAACTTACATGGGGTTGACCAAACTTGCAGAAACATGTTTATTTCTGCTGAAAAACATGTTTTGACACTTTCTGCACACTGGGGTTAAGAGCTGAGTGTGTGGGCTGTTCTGAGCCTTGCAGTTACATAGGGATTCAGTTGTCTGAAAAAACGCGTTTATTTCGGGCTGAAAAACACGTTTTGAAAAGTGCACTGTAACTGCCCCATAACTTACATGGGGTTGACCAAACTTGCAGAAACATGTTTATTTCTGCTGAAAAACATGTTTTGACACTTTCTGCACACTGGGGTTAAGAGCTGAGTGTGTGGGCTCTTCTGAGCTTTGCAGTTACATAGGGATTCAGTTGTCTGAAAAAACGCGTTTATTTCGGGCTGAAAAACACGTTTTGAAAAGTGTACTGTAACTGCCCCATAACTTACATGGGGTTGACCAAACTTGCAGAAACATGTTTATTTCTGCTGAAAAACACGTTTTGACACTTTCTGCACACTGGGGTTAAGAGCAGAGTGTGTGGGCTCTTCTGAGCTTTGCAGTTACATAGGTATTCAGTTGTCTGAAAAAACGCGTTTATTTCGGGCTGAAAAACACGTTTTGAAAAGTGCACTGTAACTGCCCCATAACTTACATGGGGTTGACCAAACTTGCAGAAACATGTTTATTTCTGCTGAAAAACACGTTTTGACATTTTCTGCACACTGGGGTTAAGAGCTGAGTGTGTGTGCTCTTCTGAGCTTTGCAGTTACATAGGGATTCAGTTGTCTGAAAAAACGCGTTTATTTCGGGCTGAAAAACACGTTTTGAAAAGTGTACTGTAACTGCCCCATAACTTACATGGGGTTGACCAAACTTGCAGAAACATGTTTATTTCTGCTGAAAAACACGTTTTGACACTTTCTGCACACTGGGGTTAAGAGCAGAGTGTGTGGGCTGTTCTGAGCCTTGCAGTTACATAAGGATTCAGTTGTCTGAAAAAACGCGTTTATTTCGGGCTGAAAAACACGTTTTGAAAAGTGTACTGTAACTGCCCCATAACTTACATGGGGTTGACCAAACTTGCAGAAACATGTTTATTTCTGCTGAAAAACACGTTTTGACACTTTCTGCACACTGGGGTTAAGAGCAGAGTGTGTGGGCTCTTCTGAGCCTTGCAGTTACATAGGGATTCAGTTGTCTGAAAAAACGCGTTTATTTCGGGCTGAAAAACACGTTTTGAAAAGTGTACTGTAACTGCCCCATAACTTCCATGGGGTTGACCAAACTTGCAGAAACATGTTTATTTCTGCTGAAAAACACGTTTTGACACTTTCTGCAAACTGGGGTTAAGAGCAGAGTGTGTGGGCTCTTCTGAGCTTTGCAGTTACATAGGTATTCAGTTGTCTGAAAAAACGCGTTTATTTCGGGCTGAAAAACACGTTTTGAAAAGTGCACTGTAACTGCCCCATAACTTACATGGGGTTGACCAAACTTGCAGAAACATGTTTATTTCTGCTGAAAAACACGTTTTGACATTTTCTGCACACTGGGGTTAAGAGCTGAGTGTGTGTGCTCTTCTGAGCTTTGCAGTTACATAGGGATTCAGTTGTCTGAAAAAACGCGTTTATTTCGGGCTGAAAAACACGTTTTGAAAAGTGTACTGTAACTGCCCCATAACTTACATGGGGTTGACCAAACTTGCAGAAACATGTTTATTTCTGCTGAAAAACACGTTTTGACACTTTCTGCACACTGGGGTTAAGAGCAGAGTGTGTGGGCTCTTCTGAGCCTTGCAGTTACATAGGGATTCAGTTGTCTGAAAAAACGCGTTTATTTCGGGCTGAAAAACACGTTTTGAAAAGTGTACTGTAACTGCCCCATAACTTACATGGGGTTGACCAAACTTGCAGAAACATGTTTATTTCTGCTGAAAAACATGTTTTGACACTTTCTGCACACTGGGGTTAAGAGCAGAGTGTGTGGGCTCTTCTGAGCCTTGCAGTTACATAGGGATTCAGTTGTCTGAAAAAACGCGTTTATTTCGGGCTGAAAAACACGTTTTGAAAAGTGTACTGTAACTGCCCCATAACTTACATGGGGTTGACCAAACTTGCAGAAACATGTTTATTTCTGCTGAAAAACACGTTTTGACACTTTCTGCACACTGGGGTTAAGAGCTGAGTGTGTGGGCTCTTCTGAGCTTTGCAGTTACATAGGTATTCAGTTGTCTGAAAAAATGCGTTTATTTCGTGCTGAAAAACACGTTTTGAAAAGTGTACTGTAACTGCCCCATAACTTACATGGGGTTGACCAAACTTGCAGAAACATGTTTATTTCTGCTGAAAAACACGTTTTGACACTTTCTGCACACTGGGGTTAAGAGCAGAGTGTGTGGGCTCTTCTGAGCCTTACAGTTACATAGGGATTCAGTTGTCTGAAAAAACGCGTTTATTTCGGGCTGAAAAACACGTTTTGAAAAAAGTGCTGTTACTGCCCCATAACTTACATGGGGTTGACCAAACTTGCAGAAACATGTTTATTTCTGCTGAAAAACACGTTTTGACACTTTCTGCACACTGGGGTTAAGAGCTGAGTGTGTGGGCTCTTCTGAGCTTTGCAGTTACATAGGTATTCAGTTGTCTGAAAAAACGCGTTTATTTCGGGCTGAAAAACACGTTTTGAAAAGTGTACTGTAACTGCCCCATAACTTACATGGGGTTGACCAAACTTGCAGAAACATGTTTATTTCTGCTGAAAAACATGTTTTGACACTTTCTGCACACTGGGGTTAAGAGCTGAGTGTGTGGGCTGTTCTGAGCCTTGCAGTTACATAGGGATTCAGTTGTCTGAAAAAACGCGTTTATTTCGGGCTGAAAAACACGTTTTGAAAAGTGCACTGTAACTGCCCCATAACTTACATGGGGTTGACCAAACTTGCAGAAACATGTTTATTTCTGCTGAAAAACACGTTTTGACATTTTCTGCACACTGGGGTTAAGAGCTGAGTGTGTGGGCTCTTCTGAGCTTTGCAGTTACATAGGGATTCAGTTGTCTGAAAAAACGCGTTTATTTCGGGCTGAAAAATACGTTTTGAAAAGTGTACTGTAACTGCCCCATAACTTACATGGGGTTGACCAAACTTGCAGAAACATGTTTATTTCTGCTGAAAAACACGTTTTGACACTTTCTACACACTGGGGTTAAGAGCAGAGTGTGTGGGCTCTTCTGAGCCTTGCAGTTACATAGGGATTCAGTTGTCTGAGAAAACGCGTTTATTTCGGGCTGAAAAACACGTTTTGAAAAAATTGCTGTTACTGCCCAATAAGTTACATGGGGGTGACCAAACTTGCAGAAACATGTTTATTTCTGCTGAAAAACATGTTTTGACACTTTCTGCACACTGGGGTTAAGAGCAGAGTGTGTGGGCTCTTCTGAGCCTTGCAGTTACATAGGGATTCAGTTGTCTGAAAAAACGCATTTATTTCGGGCTGAAAAACACGTTTTGAAAAGTCCACTGTAACTGCCCCATAACTTACATGGGGTTGACCAAACTTGCAGAAACATGTTTATTTCTGCTGAAAAACACGTTTTGACACTTTCTGCACACTGGGGTTAAGAGCTGAGTGTGTGGGCTCTTCTGAGCTTTGCAGTTACATAGGTATTCAGTTGTCTGAAAAAACGCGTTTATTTCGGGCTGAAAAACACGTTTTGAAAAGTGTACTGTAACTGCCCCATAACTTACATGGGGTTGACCAAACTTGCAGAAACATGTTTATTTCTGCTGAAAAACACGTTTTGACACTTTCTGCACACTGGGGTTAAGAGCAGAGTGTGTGGGCTCTTCTGAGCCTTACAGTTACATAGGGATTCAGTTGTCTGAAAAAACGCGTTTATTTCGGGCTGAAAAACACGTTTTGAAAAAAGTACTGTTACTGCCCCATAACTTACATGGGGTTGACCAAACTTGCAGAAACATGTTTATTTCTGCTGAAAAACACGTTTTGACACTTTCTGCACACTGGGGTTAAGAGCTGAGTGTGTGGGCTCTTCTGAGCTTTGCAGTTACATAGGTATTCAGTTGTCTGAAAAAACGCGTTTATTTCGGGCTGAAAAACACGTTTTGAAAAGTGTACTGTAACTGCCCCATAACTTACATGGGGTTGACCAAACTTGCAGAAACATGTTTATTTCTGCTGAAAAACACGTTTTGACACTTTCTGCACACTGGGGTTAAGAGCAGAGTGTGTGGGCTCTTCTGAGCCTTGCAGTTACATAGGGATTCAGTTGTCTGAAAAAACGCGTTTATTTCGGGCTGAAAAACACGTTTTGAAAAAAGTGCTGTTACTGCCCCATAACTTCCATGGGGTTGACCAAACTTGCAGAAACATGTTTATTTCTGCTGAAAAACACGTTTTGACACTTTCTGCACACTGGGGTTAAGAGCAGAGTGTGTGGGCTCTTCTGAGCCTTGCAGTTACATAGGGATTCAGTTGTCTGAAAAAACGCGTTTATTTCGGGCTGAAAAACACGTTTTGAAAAAAGTGCTGTTACTGCCCCATAACTTACATGGGGTTGACCAAACTTGCAGAAACATGTTTATTTCTGCTGAAAAACATGTTTTGACACTTTCTGCACACTGGGGTTAAGAGCTGAGTGTGTGGGCTGTTCTGAGCCTTGCAGTTACATAGGGATTCAGTTGTCTGAAAAAACGCGTTTATTTCGGGCTGAAAAACACGTTTTGAAAAGTGCACTGTAACTGCCCCATAACTTACATGGGGTTGACCAAACTTGCAGAAACATGTTTATTTCTGCTGAAAAACATGTTTTGACACTTTCTGCACACTGGGGTTAAGAGCTGAGTGTGTGGGCTCTTCTGAGCTTTGCAGTTACATAGGGATTCAGTTGTCTGAAAAAACGCGTTTATTTCGGGCTGAAAAACACGTTTTGAAAAGTGTACTGTAACTGCCCCATAACTTACATGGGGTTGACCAAACTTGCAGAAACATGTTTATTTCTGCTGAAAAACACGTTTTGACACTTTCTGCACACTGGGGTTAAGAGCAGAGTGTGTGGGCTCTTCTGAGCTTTGCAGTTACATAGGTATTCAGTTGTCTGAAAAAACGCGTTTATTTCGGGCTGAAAAACACGTTTTGAAAAGTGCACTGTAACTGCCCCATAACTTACATGGGGTTGACCAAACTTGCAGAAACATGTTTATTTCTGCTGAAAAACACGTTTTGACATTTTCTGCACACTGGGGTTAAGAGCTGAGTGTGTGTGCTCTTCTGAGCTTTGCAGTTACATAGGGATTCAGTTGTCTGAAAAAACGCGTTTATTTCGGGCTGAAAAACACGTTTTGAAAAGTGTACTGTAACTGCCCCATAACTTACATGGGGTTGACCAAACTTGCAGAAACATGTTTATTTCTGCTGAAAAACACGTTTTGACACTTTCTGCACACTGGGGTTAAGAGCAGAGTGTGTGGGCTGTTCTGAGCCTTGCAGTTACATAAGGATTCAGTTGTCTGAAAAAACGCGTTTATTTCGGGCTGAAAAACACGTTTTGAAAAGTGTACTGTAACTGCCCCATAACTTACATGGGGTTGACCAAACTTGCAGAAACATGTTTATTTCTGCTGAAAAACACGTTTTGACACTTTCTGCACACTGGGGTTAAGAGCAGAGTGTGTGGGCTCTTCTGAGCCTTGCAGTTACATAGGGATTCAGTTGTCTGAAAAAACGCGTTTATTTCGGGCTGAAAAACACGTTTTGAAAAGTGTACTGTAACTGCCCCATAACTTACATGGGGTTGACCAAACTTGCAGAAACATGTTTATTTCTGCTGAAAAACACGTTTTGACACTTTCTGCACACTGGGGTTAAGAGCTGAGTGTGTGGGCTCTTCTGAGCTTTGCAGTTACATAGGTATTCAGTTGTCTGAAAAAACGCGTTTATTTCGTGCTGAAAAACACGTTTTGAAAAGTGTACTGTAACTGCCCCATAACTTACATGGGGTTGACCAAACTTGCAGAAACATGTTTATTTCTGCTGAAAAACACGTTTTGACACTTTCTGCACACTGGGGTTAAGAGCAGAGTGTGTGGGCTCTTCTGAGCCTTACAGTTACATAGGGATTCAGTTGTCTGAAAAAACGCGTTTATTTCGGGCTGAAAAACACGTTTTGAAAAAAGTGCTGTTACTGCCCCATAACTTACATGGGGTTGACCAAACTTGCAGAAACATGTTTATTTCTGCTGAAAAACACGTTTTGACACTTTCTGCACACTGGGGTTAAGAGCTGAGTGTGTGGGCTCTTCTGAGCTTTGCAGTTACATAGGTATTCAGTTGTCTGAAAAAACGCGTTTATTTCGGGCTGAAAAACACGTTTTGAAAAGTGTACTGTAACTGCCCCATAACTTACATGGGGTTGACCAAACTTGCAGAAACATGTTTATTTCTGCTGAAAAACATGTTTTGACACTTTCTGCACACTGGGGTTAAGAGCTGAGTGTGTGGGCTGTTCTGAGCCTTGCAGTTACATAGGGATTCAGTTGTCTGAAAAAACGCGTTTATTTCGGGCTGAAAAACACGTTTTGAAAAGTGCACTGTAACTGCCCCATAACTTACATGGGGTTGACCAAACTTGCAGAAACATGTTTATTTCTGCTGAAAAACACGTTTTGACATTTTCTGCACACTGGGGTTAAGAGCTGAGTGTGTGGGCTCTTCTGAGCTTTGCAGTTACATAGGGATTCAGTTGTCTGAAAAAACGCGTTTATTTCGGGCTGAAAAACACGTTTTGAAAAGTGTACTGTAACTGCCCCATAACTTACATGGGTTTGACCAAACTTGCAGAAACATGTTTATTTCTGCTGAAAAACACGTTTTGACACTTTCTACACACTGGGGTTAAGAGCAGAGTGTGTGGGCTCTTCTGAGCCTTGCAGTTACATAGGGATTCAGTTGTCTGAGAAAACGCGTTTATTTCGGGCTGAAAAACACGTTTTGAAAAAATTGCTGTTACTGCCCAATAAGTTACATGGGGGTGACCAAACTTGCAGAAACATGTTTATTTCTGCTGAAAAACATGTTTTGACACTTTCTGCACACTGGGGTTAAGAGCAGAGTGTGTGGGCTCTTCTGAGCCTTGCAGTTACATAGGGATTCAGTTGTCTGAAAAAACGCATTTATTTCGGGCTGAAAAACACGTTTTGAAAAGTCTACTGTAACTGCCCCATAACTTACATGGGGTTGACCAAACTTGCAGAAACATGTTTATTTCTGCTGAAAAACACGTTTTGACACTTTCTGCACACTGGGGTTAAGAGCTGAGTGTGTGGGCTCTTCTGAGCTTTGCAGTTACATAGGTATTCAGTTGTCTGAAAAAACGCGTTTATTTCGGGCTGAAAAACACGTTTTGAAAAGTGTACTGTAACTGCCCCATAACTTACATGGGGTTGACCAAACTTGCAGAAACATGTTTATTTCTGCTGAAAAACACGTTTTGACACTTTCTGCACACTGGGGTTAAGAGCAGAGTGTGTGGGCTCTTCTGAGCCTTACAGTTACATAGGGATTCAGTTGTCTGAAAAAACGCGTTTATTTCGGGCTGAAAAACACGTTTTGAAAAAAGTGCTGTTACTGCCCCATAACTTACATGGGGTTGACCAAACTTGCAGAAACATGTTTATTTCTGCTGAAAAACACGTTTTGACACTTTCTGCACACTGGGGTTAAGAGCTGAGTGTGTGGGCTCTTCTGAGCTTTGCAGTTACATAGGTATTCAGTTGTCTGAAAAAACGCGTTTATTTCGGGCTGAAAAACACGTTTTGAAAAGTGTACTGTAACTGCCCCATAACTTACATGGGGTTGACCAAACTTGCAGAAACATGTTTATTTCTGCTGAAAAACACGTTTTGACACGTTCTGCACACTGGGGTTAAGAGCAGAGTGTGTGGGCTCTTCTGAGCCTTGCAGTTACATAGGGATTCAGTTGTCTGAAAAAACGCGTTTATTTCGGGCTGAAAAACACGTTTTGAAAAGTGTACTGTAACTGCCCCATAACTTACATGGGGTTGACCAAACTTGCAGAAACATGTTTATTTCTGCTGAAAAACACGTTTTGACACTTTCTGCACACTGGGGTTAAGAGCAGAGTGTGTGGGCTCTTCTGAGCCTTACAGTTACATACGGATTCAGTTGTCTGAAAAAACGCGTTTATTTCGGGCTGAAAAACACGTTTTGAAAAAAGTGCTGTTACTGCCCCATAACTTACATGGGGTTGACCAAACTTGCAGAAACATGTTTATTTCTGCTGAAAAACACGTTTTGACACTTTCTGCACACTGGGGTTAAGAGCTGAGTGTGTGGGCTCTTCTGAGCTTTGCAGTTACATAGGTATTCAGTTGTCTGAAAAAACGCGTTTATTTCGGGCTGAAAAACACGTTTTGAAAAGTGTACTGTAACTGCCCCATAACTTACATGGGGTTGACCAAACTTGCAGAAACATGTTTATTTCTGCTGAAAAACACGTTTTGACACTTTCTGCACACTGGGGTTAAGAGCAGAGTGTGTGGGCTCTTCTGAGCCTTGCAGTTACATAGGGATTCAGTTGTCTGAAAAAACGCGTTTATTTCGGGCTGAAAAACACGTTTTGAAAAAAGTGCTGTTACTGCCCCATAACTTACATGGGGTTGACCAAACTTGCAGAAACATGTTCATTTCTGCTGAAAAACATGTTTTGACACTTTCTGCACACTGGGGTTAAGAGCTGAGTGTGTGGGCTGTTCTGAGCCTTGCAGTTACATAGGGATTCAGTTGTCTGAAAAAACGCGTTTATTTCGGGCTGAAAAACACGTTTTGAAAAGTGCACTGTAACTGCCCCATAACTTACATGGGGTTGACCAAACTTGCAGAAACATGTTTATTTCTGCTGAAAAACATGTTTTGACACTTTCTGCACACTGGGGTTAAGAGCTGAGTGTGTGGGCTCTTCTGAGCATTGCAGTTACATAGGGATTCAGTTGTCTGAAAAAACGCGTTTATTTCGGGCTGAAAAACACGTTTTGAAAAGTGTACTGTAACTGCCCCATAACTTACATGGGGTTGACCAAACTTGCAGAAACATGTTTATTTCTGCTGAAAAACACGTTTTGACACTTTCTGCACACTGGGGTTAAGAGCAGAGTGTGTGGGCTCTTCTGAGCTTTGCAGTTACATAGGTATTCAGTTGTCTGAAAAAACGCGTTTATTTCGGGCTGAAAAACACGTTTTGAAAAGTGCACTGTAACTGCCCCATAACTTACATGGGGTTGACCAAACTTGCAGAAACATGTTTATTTCTGCTGAAAAACACGTTTTGACATTTTCTGCACACTGGGGTTAAGAGCTGAGTGTGTGGGCTCTTCTGAGCTTTGCAGTTACATAGGGATTCAGTTGTCTGAAAAAACGCGTTTATTTCGGGCTGAAAAACACGTTTTGAAAAGTGCACTGTAACTGCCCCATAACTTACATGGGGTTGACCAAACTTGCAGAAACATGTTTATTTCTGCTGAAAAACATGTTTTGACACTTTCTGCACACTGGGGTTAAGAGCTGAGTGTGTGGGCTCTTCTGAGCCTTGCAGTTACATAGGGATTCAGTTGTCTGAAAAAACGCGTTTATTTCGGGCTGAAAAACACGTTTTGAAAAGTCTACTGTAACTGCCCCATAACTTACATGGGGTTGACCAAACTTGCAGAAACATGTTTATTTCTGCTGAAAAACACGTTTTGACACTTTCTGCACACTGGGGTTAAGAGCTGAGTGTGTGGGCTCTTCTGAGCTTTGCAGTTACATAGGTATTCAGTTGTCTGAAAAAACGCGTTTATTTCGGGCTGAAAAACACGTTTTGAAAAGTGTACTGTAACTGCCCCATAACTTACATGGGGTTGACCAAACTTGCAGAAACATGTTTATTTCTGCTGAAAAACACGTTTTGACACTTTCTGCACACTGGGGTTAAGAGCAGAGTGTGTGGGCTCTTCTGAGCCTTACAGTTACATAGGGATTCAGTTGTCTGAAAAAACGCGTTTATTTCGGGCTGAAAAACACGTTTTGAAAAAAGTGCTGTTACTGCCCCATAACTTACATGGGGTTGACCAAACTTGCAGAAACATGTTTATTTCTGCTGAAAAACACGTTTTGACACTTTCTGCACACTGGGGTTAAGAGCTGAGTGTGTGGGCTCTTCTGAGCTTTGCAGTTACATAGGTATTCAGTTGTCTGAAAAAACGCGTTTATTTCGGGCTGAAAAACACGTTTTGAAAAGTGTACTGTAACTGCCCCATAACTTACATGGGGTTGACCAAACTTGCAGAAACATGTTTATTTCTGCTGAAAAACACGTTTTGACACTTTCTGCACACTGGGGTTAAGAGCAGAGTGTGTGGGCTCCTCTGAGCCTTGCAGTTACATAGGGATTCAGTTGTCTGAAAAAACGCGTTTATTTCGGGCTGAAAAACACGTTTTGAAAAAAGTGCTGTTACTGCCCCATAACTTACATGGGGTTGACCAAACTTGCAGAAACATGTTTATTTCTGCTGAAAAACATGTTTTGACACTTTCTGCACACTGGGGTTAAGAGCTGAGTGTGTGGGCTGTTCTGAGCCTTGCAGTTACATAGGGATTCAGTTGTCTGAAAAAACGCGTTTATTTCGGGCTGAAAAACACGTTTTGAAAAAAGTGCTGTTACTGCCCCATAACTTACATGGGGTTGACCAAACTTGCAGAAACATGTTTATTTCTGCTGAAAAACATGTTTTGACACTTTCTGCACACTGGGGTTAAGAGCTGAGTGTGTGGGCTGTTCTGAGCCTTGCAGTTACATAGGGATTCAGTTGTCTGAAAAAACGCGTTTATTTCGGGCTGAAAAACACGTTTTGAAAAGTGCACTGTAACTGCCCCATAACTTACATGGGGTTGACCAAACTTGCAGAAACATGTTTATTTCGGGCTGAAAAACACGTTTTGAAAAAATTGCTGTTACTGCCCAATAAGTTACATGGGGGTGACCAAACTTGCAGAAACATGTTTATTTCTGCTGAAAAACATGTTTTGACACTTTCTGCACACTGGGGTTAAGAGCAGAGTGTGTGGGCTCTTCTGAGCCTTGCAGTTACATAGGGATTCAGTTGTCTGAAAAAACGCATTTATTTCGGGCTGAAAAACACGTTTTGAAAAGTCTACTGTAACTGCCCCATAACTTACATGGGGTTGACCAAACTTGCAGAAACATGTTTATTTCTGCTGAAAAACACGTTTTGACACTTTCTGCACACTGGGGTTAAGAGCAGAGTGTGTGGGCTCTTCTGAGCCTTGCAGTTACATAGGGATTCAGTTGTCTGAAAAAACGCGTTTATTTCGGGCTGAAAAACACGTTTTGAAAAGTGTACTGTAACTGCCCCATAACTTCCATGGGGTTGACCAAACTTGCAGAAACATGTTTATTTCTGCTGAAAAACACGTTTTGACACTTTCTGCACACTGGGGTTAAGAGCTGAGTGTGTGGGCTCTTCTGAGCTTTGCAGTTACATAGGTATTCAGTTGTCTGAAAAAACGCGTTTATTTCGGGCTGAAAAACACGTTTTGAAAAGTGTACTGTAACTGCCCCATAACTTACATGGGGTTGACCAAACTTGCAGAAACATGTTTATTTCTGCTGAAAAACACGTTTTGACACTTTCTGCACACTGGGGTTAAGAGCAGAGTGTGTGGGCTCTTCTGAGCCTTACAGTTACATAGGGATTCAGTTGTCTGAAAAAACGCGTTTATTTCGGGCTGAAAAACACGTTTTGAAAAAAGTGCTGTTACTGCCCCATAACTTACATGGGGTTGACCAAACTTGCAGAAACATGTTTATTTCTGCTGAAAAACACGTTTTGACACTTTCTGCACACTGGGGTTAAGAGCTGAGTGTGTGGGCTCTTCTGAGCTTTGCAGTTACATAGGTATTCAGTTGTCTGAAAAAACGCGTTTATTTCGGGCTGAAAAACACGTTTTGAACAGTGTACTGTAACTGCCCCATAACTTACATGGGGTTGACCAAACTTGCAGAAACATGTTTATTTCTGCTGAAAAACACGTTTTGACACTTTCTGCAAACTGGGGTTAAGAGCTGAGTGTGTGGGCTCTTCTGAGCTTTGCAGTTACATAGGTATTCAGTTGTCTGAAAAAACGCGTTTATTTCGGGCTGAAAAACACGTTTTGAAAAGTGTACTGTAACTGCCCCATAACTTACATGGGGTTGACCAAACTTGCAGAAACATGTTTATTTCTGCTGAAAAACACGTTTTGACACTTTCTGCAAACTGGGGTTAAGAGCTGAGTGTGTGGGCTCTTCTGAGCTTTGCAGTTACATAGGTATTCAGTTGTCTGAAAAAACGCGTTTATTTCGGGCTGAAAAACACGTTTTGAAAAGTGTACTGTAACTGCCCCATAACTTACATGGGGTTGACCAAACTTGCAGAAACATGTTTATTTCTGCTGAAAAACACGTTTTGACACTCTCTGCACACTGGGGTTAAGAGCAGAGTGTGTGGGCTCTTCTGAGCCTTACAGTTACATAGGGATTCAGTTGTCTGAAAAAACGCGTTTATTTCGGGCTGAAAAACACGTTTTGAAAAAAGTGCTGTTACTGCCCCATAACTTACATGGGGTTGACCAAACTTGCAGAAACATGTTTATTTCTGCTGAAAAACATGTTTTGACACTTTCTGCACACTGGGGTTAAGAGCTGAGTGTGTGGGCTGTTCTGAGCCTTGCAGTTACATAGGGATTCAGTTGTCTGAAAAAACGCGTTTATTTCGGGCTGAAAAACACGTTTTGAAAAGTGCACTGTAACTGCCCCATAACTTACATGGGGTTGACCAAACTTGCAGAAACATGTTTATTTCTGCTGAAAAACATGTTTTGACACTTTCTGCACACTGGGGTTAAGAGCTGAGTGTGTGGGCTCTTCTGAGCTTTGCAGTTACATAGGGATTCAGTTGTCTGAAAAAACGCGTTTATTTCGGGCTGAAAAACACGTTTTGAAAAGTGTACTGTAACTGCCCCATAACTTACATGGAGTTGACCAAACTTGCAGAAACATGTTTATTTCTGCTGAAAAACACGTTTTGACACTTTCTGCACACTGGGGTTAAGAGCAGAGTGTGTGGGCTCTTCTGAGCTTTGCAGTTACATAGGTATTCAGTTGTCTGAAAAAACGCGTTTATTTCGGGCTGAAAAACACGTTTTGAAAAGTGCACTGTAACTGCCCCATAACTTACATGGGGTTGACCAAACTTGCAGAAACATGTTTATTTCTGCTGAAAAACACGTTTTGACATTTTCTGCACACTGGGGTTAAGAGCTGAGTGTGTGTGCTCTTCTGAGCTTTGCAGTTACATAGGGATTCAGTTGTCTGAAAAAACGCGTTTATTTCGGGCTGAAAAACACGTTTTGAAAAGTGTACTGTAACTGCCCCATAACTTACATGGGGTTGACCAAACTTGCAGAAACATGTTTATTTCTGCTGAAAAACACGTTTTGACACTTTCTGCACACTGGGGTTAAGAGCAGAGTGTGTGGGCTCTTCTGAGCCTTGCAGTTACATAGGGATTCAGTTGTCTGAAAAAACGCGTTTATTTCGGGCTGAAAAACACGTTTTGAAAAGTGTACTGTAACTGCCCCATAACTTACATAGGGTTGACCAAACTTGCAGAAACATGTTTATTTCTGCTGAAAAACATGTTTTGACACTTTCTGCACACTGGGGTTAAGAGCTGAGTGTGTGGGCTGTTCTGAGCCTTGCAGTTACATAAGGATTCAGTTGTCTGAAAAAACGCGTTTATTTCGGGCTGAAAAACACGTTTTGAAAAGTGCACTGTAACTGCCCCATAACTTACATGGGGTTGACCAAACTTGCAGAAGCATGTTTATTTCTGCTGAAAAACACGTTTTGACATTTTCTGCACACTGGGGTTAAGAGCTGAGTGTGTGGGCTCTTCTGAGCTTTGCAGTTACATAGGGATTCAGTTGTCTGAAAAAACGCGTTTATTTCGGGCTGAAAAACACGTTTTGAAAAGTGTACTGTAACTGCCCCATAACTTACATGGGGTTGACCAAACTTGCAGAAACGTGTTTATTTCTGCTGAAAAACACGTTTTGACACTTTCTGCACACTGGGGTTAAGAGCAGAGTGTGTGGGCTCTTCTGAGCCTTGCAGTTACATAGGGATTCAGTTGTCTGAAAAAACGCGTTTATTTCGGGCTGAAAAACACGTTTTGAAAAGTGTACTGTAACTGCCCCATAACTTACATGGGGTTGACCAAACTTGCAGAAACATGTTTATTTCTGCTGAAAAACACGTTTTGACACTTTCTGCACACTGGGGTTAAGAGCTGAGTGTGTGGGCTCTTCTGAGCTTTGCAGTTACATAGATATTCAGTTGTCTGAAAAAACGCGTTTATTTCGTGCTGAAAAACACGTTTTGAAAAGTGTACTGTAACTGCCCCATAACTTACATGGGGTTGACCAAACTTGCAGAAACATGTTTATTTCTGCTGAAAAACACGTTTTGACACTTTCTGCACACTGGGGTTAAGAGCAGAGTGTGTGGGCTCTTCTGAGCCTTACAGTTACATAGGGATTCAGTTGTCTGAAAAAACGCGTTTATTTCGGGCTGAAAAACACGTTTTGAAAAAAGTGCTGTTACTGCCCCATAACTTACATGGGGTTGACCAAACTTGCAGAAACATGTTTATTTCTGCTGAAAAACACGTTTTGACACTTTCTGCACACTGGGGTTAAGAGCAGAGTGTGTGGGCTCTTCTGAGCTTTGCAGTTACATAGGTATTCAGTTGTCTGAAAAAACGCGTTTATTTCGGGCTGAAAAACACGTTTTGAAAAGTGCACTGTAACTGCCCCATAACTTACATGGGGTTGACCAAACTTGCAGAAACATGTTTATTTCTGCTGAAAAACACGTTTTGACATTTTCTGCACACTGGGGTTAAGAGCTGAGTGTGTGTGCTCTTCTGAGCTTTGCAGTTACATAGGGATTCAGTTGTCTGAAAAAACGCGTTTATTTCGGGCTGAAAAACACGTTTTGAAAAGTGTACTGTAACTGCCCCATAACTTACATGGGGTTGACCAAACTTGCAGAAACATGTTTATTTCTGCTGAAAAACACGTTTTGACACTTTCTGCACACTGGGGTTAAGAGCAGAGTGTGTGGGCTCTTCTGAGCCTTGCAGTTACATAGGGATTCAGTTGTCTGAAAAAACGCGTTTATTTCGGGCTGAAAAACACGTTTTGAAAAGTGTACTGTAACTGCCCCATAACTTACATGGGGTTGACCAAACTTGCAGAAACATGTTTATTTCTGCTGAAAAACACGTTTTGACACTTTCTGCACACTGGGGTTAAGAGCAGAGTGTGTGGGCTCTTCTGAGCCTTACAGTTACATAGGGATTCAGTTGTCTGAAAAAACGCGTTTATTTCGGGCTGAAAAACACGTTTTGAAAAAAGTGCTGTTACTGCCCCATAACTTACATGGGGTTGACCAAACTTGCAGAAACATGTTTATTTCTGCTGAAAAACACGTTTTGACACTTTCTGCACACTGGGGTTAAGAGCTGAGTGTGTGGGCTCTTCTGAGCTTTGCAGTTACATAGGTATTCAGTTGTCTGAAAAAACGCGTTTATTTCGGGCTGAAAAACACGTTTTGAAAAGTGTACTGTAACTGCCCCATAACTTACATGGGGTTGACCAAACTTGCAGAAACATGTTTATTTCTGCTGAAAAACATGTTTTGACACTTTCTGCACACTGGGGTTAAGAGCTGAGTGTGTGGGCTGTTCTGAGCCTTGCAGTTACATAGGGATTCAGTTGTCTGAAAAAACGCGTTTATTTCGGGCTGAAAAACACGTTTTGAAAAGTGCACTGTAACTGCCCCATAACTTACATGGGGTTGACCAAACTTGCAGAAACATGTTTATTTCTGCTGAAAAACACGTTTTGACATTTTCTGCACACTGGGGTTAAGAGCTGAGTGTGTGGGCTCTTCTGAGCTTTGCAGTTACATAGGGATTCAGTTGTCTGAAAAAACGCGTTTATTTCGGGCTGAAAAACACGTTTTGAAAAGTGTACTGTAACTGCCCCATAACTTACATGGGGTTGACCAAACTTGCAGAAACATGTTTATTTCTGCTGAAAAACACGTTTTGACACTTTCTACACACTGGGGTTAAGAGCAGAGTGTGTGGGCTCTTCTGAGCCTTGCAGTTACATAGGGATTCAGTTGTCTGAGAAAACGCGTTTATTTCGGGCTGAAAAACACGTTTTGAAAAAATTGCTGTTACTGCCCAATAAGTTACATGGGGGTGACCAAACTTGCAGAAACATGTTTATTTCTGCTGAAAAACATGTTTTGACACTTTCTGCACACTGGGGTTAAGAGCAGAGTGTGTGGGCTCTTCTGAGCCTTGCAGTTACATAGGGATTCAGTTGTCTGAAAAAACGCATTTATTTCGGGCTGAAAAACACGTTTTGAAAAGTCTACTGTAACTGCCCCATAACTTACATGGGGTTGACCAAACTTGCAGAAACATGTTTATTTCTGCTGAAAAACACGTTTTGACACTTTCTGCACACTGGGGTTAAGAGCTGAGTGTGTGGGCTCTTCTGAGCTTTGCAGTTACATAGGTATTCAGTTGTCTGAAAAAACGCGTTTATTTCGGGCTGAAAAACACGTTTTGAAAAGTGTACTGTAACTGCCCCATAACTTACATGGGGTTGACCAAACTTGCAGAAACATGTTTATTTCTGCTGAAAAACACGTTTTGACACTTTCTGCACACTGGGGTTAAGAGCAGAGTGTGTGGGCTCTTCTGAGCCTTACAGTTACATAGGGATTCAGTTGTCTGAAAAAACGCGTTTATTTCGGGCTGAAAAACACGTTTTGAAAAAAGTGCTGTTACTGCCCCATAACTTACATGGGGTTGACCAAACTTGCAGAAACATGTTTATTTCTGCTGAAAAACACGTTTTGACACTTTCTGCACACTGGGGTTAAGAGCTGAGTGTGTGGGCTCTTCTGAGCTTTGCAGTTACATAGGTATTCAGTTGTCTGAAAAAACGCGTTTATTTCGGGCTGAAAAACACGTTTTGAAAAGTGTACTGTAACTGCCCCATAACTTACATGGGGTTGACCAAACTTGCAGAAACATGTTTATTTCTGCTGAAAAACACGTTTTGACACTTTCTGCACACTGGGGTTAAGAGCAGAGTGTGTGGGCTCTTCTGAGCCTTGCAGTTACATAGGGATTCAGTTGTCTGAAAAAACGCGTTTATTTCGGGCTGAAAAACACGTTTTGAAAAGTGTACTGTAACTGCCCCATAACTTCCATGGGGTTGACCAAACTTGCAGAAACATGTTTATTTCTGCTGAAAAACACGTTTTGACACTTTCTGCAAACTGGGGTTAAGAGCTGAGTGTGTGGGCTCTTCTGAGCTTTGCAGTTACATAGGTATTCAGTTGTCTGAAAAAACGCGTTTATTTCGGGCTGAAAAACACGTTTTGAAAAGTGTACTGTAACTGCCCCATAACTTACATGGGGTTGACCAAACTTGCAGAAACATGTTTATTTCTGCTGAAAAACACGTTTTGACACTTTCTGCACACTGGGGTTAAGAGCAGAGTGTGTGGGCTCTTCTGAGCCTTACAGTTACATACGGATTCAGTTGTCTGAAAAAACGCGTTTATTTCGGGCTGAAAAACACGTTTTGAAAAAAGTGCTGTTACTGCCCCATAACTTACATGGGGTTGACCAAACTTGCAGAAACATGTTTATTTCTGCTGAAAAACACGTTTTGACACTTTCTGCACACTGGGGTTAAGAGCTGAGTGTGTGGGCTCTTCTGAGCTTTGCAGTTACATAGGTATTCAGTTGTCTGAAAAAACGCGTTTATTTCGGGCTGAAAAACACGTTTTGAAAAGTGTACTGTAACTGCCCCATAACTTACATGGGGTTGACCAAACTTGCAGAAACATGTTTATTTCTGCTGAAAAACACGTTTTGACACTTTCTGCACACTGGGGTTAAGAGCAGAGTGTGTGGGCTCTTCTGAGCCTTGCAGTTACATAGGGATTCAGTTGTCTGAAAAAACGCGTTTATTTCGGGCTGAAAAACACGTTTTGAAAAAAGTGCTGTTACTGCCCCATAACTTACATGGGGTTGACCAAACTTGCAGAAACATGTTTATTTCTGCTGAAAAACATGTTTTGACACTTTCTGCACACTGGGGTTAAGAGCTGAGTGTGTGGGCTGTTCTGAGCCTTGCAGTTACATAGGGATTCAGTTGTCTGAAAAAACGCGTTTATTTCGGGCTGAAAAACACGTTTTGAAAAGTGCACTGTAACTGCCCCATAACTTACATGGGGTTGACCAAACTTGCAGAAACATGTTTATTTCTGCTGAAAAACACGTTTTGACATTTTCTGCACACTGGGGTTAAGAGCTGAGTGTGTGTGCTCTTCTGAGCTTTGCAGTTACATAGGGATTCAGTTGTCTGAAAAAACGCGTTTATTTCGGGCTGAAAAACACGTTTTGAAAAGTGTACTGTAACTGCCCCATAACTTACATGGGGTTGACCAAACTTGCAGAAACATGTTTATTTCTGCTGAAAAACACGTTTTGACACTTTCTGCACACTGGGGTTAAGAGCAGAGTGTGTGGGCTCTTCTGAGCCTTGCAGTTACATAGGGATTCAGTTGTCTGAAAAAACGCGTTTATTTCGGGCTGAAAAACACGTTTTGAAAAGTGTACTGTAACTGCCCCATAACTTACATGGGGTTGACCAAACTTGCAGAAACATGTTTATTTCTGCTGAAAAACATGTTTTGACACTTTCTGCACACTGGGGTTAAGAGCTGAGTGTGTGGGCTGTTCTGAGCCTTGCAGTTACATAAGGATTCAGTTGTCTGAAAAAACGCGTTTATTTCGGGCTGAAAAACACGTTTTGAAAAGTGCACTGTAACTGCCCCATAACTTACATGGGGTTGACCAAACTTGCAGAAACATGTTTATTTCTGCTGAAAAACACGTTTTGTCATTTTCTGCACACTGGGGTTAAGAGCTGAGTGTGTGGGCTCTTCTGAGCTTTGCAGTTACATAGGGATTCAGTTGTCTGAAAAAACGCGTTTATTTCGGGCTGAAAAACACGTTTTGAAAAGTGTACTGTAACTGCCCCATAACTTACATGGGGTTGACCAAACTTGCAGAAACGTGTTTATTTCTGCTGAAAAACACGTTTTGACACTTTCTGCACACTGGGGTTAAGAGCAGAGTGTGTGGGCTCTTCTGAGCCTTGCAGTTACATAGGGATTCAGTTGTCTGAAAAAACGCGTTTATTTCGGGCTGAAAAACACGTTTTGAAAAGTGTACTGTAACTGCCCCATAACTTACATGGGGTTGACCAAACTTGCAGAAACATGTTTATTTCTGCTGAAAAACACGTTTTGACACTTTCTGCACACTGGGGTTAAGAGCTGAGTGTGTGGGCTCTTCTGAGCTTTGCAGTTACATAGGTATTCAGTTGTCTGAAAAAACGCGTTTATTTCGTGCTGAAAAACACGTTTTGAAAAGTGTACTGTAACTGCCCCATAACTTACATGGGGTTGACCAAACTTGCAGAAACATGTTTATTTCTGCTGAAAAACACGTTTTGACACTTTCTGCACACTGGGGTTAAGAGCTGAGTGTGTGGGCTCTTCTGAGCTTTGCAGTTACATAGGGATTCAGTTGTCTGAAAAAACGCGTTTATTTCGGGCTGAAAAACACGTTTTGAAAAGTGTACTGTAACTGCCCCATAACTTACATGGGGTTGACCAAACTTGCAGAAACATGTTTATTTCTGCTGAAAAACATGTTTTGACACTTTCTGCACACTGGGGTTAAGAGCTGAGTGTGTGGGCTCTTCTGAGCCTTGCAGTTACATAGGGATTCAGTTGTCTGAAAAAACGCGTTTATTTCGGGCTGAAAAACACGTTTTGAAAAGTGTACTGTAACTGCCCCATAACTTACATGGGGTTGACCAAACTTGCAGAAACATGTTTATTTCTGCTGAAAAACACGTTTTGACACTTTCTGCACACTGGGGTTAAGAGCAGAGTGTGTGGGCTCTTCTGAGCCTTACAGTTACATAGGGATTCAGTTGTCTGAAAAAACGCGTTTATTTCGGGCTGAAAAACACGTTTTGAAAAAAGTGCTGTTACTGCCCCATAACTTACATGGGGTTGACCAAACTTGCAGAAACATGTTTATTTCTGCTGAAAAACACGTTTTGACATTTTCTGCACACTGGGGTTAAGAGCAGAGTGTGTGGGCTCTTCTGAGCCTTACAGTTACATAGGGATTCAGTTGTCTGAAAAAACGCGTTTATTTCGGGCTGAAAAACACGTTTTGAAAAAAGTGCTGTTACTGCCCCATAACTTACATGGGGTTGACCAAACTTGCAGAAACATGTTTATTTCTGCTGAAAAACACGTTTTGACATTTTCTGCACACTGGGGTTAAGAGCTGAGTGTGTGGGCTCTTCTGAGCTATGCAGTTACATAGGGATTCAGTTGTCTGAAAAAACGCGTTTATTTCGGGCTGAAAAACACGTTTTGAAAAGTGCACTGTAACAGCCCCATAACTTACATGGGGTTGACCAAACTTGCAGAAACATGTTTATTTCTGCGGAAAAATACGTTTTGACATTTTCTGCACACTGGGGTTAAGAGCTGAGTGTGTGGGCTCTTCTGAGCTATGCAGTTACATAGGGATTCAGTTGTCTGAAAAAACGCGTTTATTTCGGGCTGAAAAACACGTTTTGAAAAGTGTACTGTAACTGCCCCATAACTTACATGGGGTTGACCAAACTTCCAGAAACATGTTTATTTCTGCTGAAAAACACGTTTTGACACTTTCTACACACTGGGGTTAAGAGCAGAGTGTGTGGGCTCTTCTGAGCCTTGCAGTTACATAGGGATTCAGTTGTCTGAGAAAACGCGTTTATTTCGGCCTGAAAAACACGTTTTGAAAAAAGTGCTGTTACTGCCCAATAAGTTACATGGGGGTGACCAAACTTGCAGAAACATGTTTAATTCTGCTTAAAAACATGTTTTGACACTTTCTGCACACTGGGGTTAAGAGCTGAGTGTGTGGGCTGTTCTGAGCCTTGCAGTTACATAGGGATTCAGTTGTCTGAAAAAACGCGTTTATTTCGGGCTGAAAAACACGTTTTGAAAAGTGCACTGTAACTGCCCCATAACTTACATGGGGTTGACCAAACTTGCAGAAACATGTTTATTTCTGCTGAAAAACACGTTTTGACACTTTCTGCACACTGGGGTTAAGAGCAGAGTGTGTGGGCTGTTCTGAGCCTTGCAGTCACATAGGGATTCAGTTGTCTGAAAAAACGCGTTTATTTCGGGCTGAAAAACACGTTTTGAAAAGTGCACTGTAACTGCCCCATAACTTACATGGGGTTGACCAAACTTGCAGAAACATGTTTATTTCTGCTGAAAAACATGTTTTGACACTTTCTGCACACTGGGGTTAAGAGCTGAGTGTGTGGGCTCTTCTGAGCCTTGCAGTTACATAGGGATTCAGTTGTCTGAAAAAACGCGTTTATTTCGGGCTGAAAAACACGTTTTGAAAAGTGTACTGTAACTGCCCCATAACTTCCATGGGGTTGACCAAACTTGCAGAAACATGTTTATTTCTGCTGAAAAACACGTTTTGACACTTTCTGCAAACTGGGGTTAAGAGCTGAGTGTGTGGGCTCTTCTGAGCTTTGCAGTTACATAGGTATTCAGTTGTCTGAAAAAACGCGTTTATTTCGGGCTGAAAAACACGTTTTGAAAAGTGTACTGTAACTGCCCCATAACTTACATGGGGTTGACCAAACTTGCAGAAACATGTTTATTTCTGCTGAAAAACACGTTTTGACACTTTCTGCACACTGGGGTTAAGAGCAGAGTGTGTGGGCTCTTCTGAGCCTTGCAGTTACATAGGGATTCAGTTGTCTGAAAAAACGCGTTTATTTCGGGCTGAAAAACACGTTTTGAAAAGTGTACTGTAACTGCCCCATAACTTACATGGGGTTGACCAAACTTGCAGAAACATGTTTATTTCTGCTGAAAAACACGTTTTGACACTTTCTGCACACTGGGGTTAAGAGCAGAGTGTGTGGGCTCTTCTGAGCCTTACAGTTACATAGGGATTCAGTTGTCTGAAAAAACGCGTTTATTTCGGGCTGAAAAACACGTTTTGAAAAAAGTGCTGTTACTGCCCCATAACTTACATGGGGTTGACCAAACTTGCAGAAACATGTTTATTTCTGCTGAAAAACACGTTTTGACATTTTCTGCACACTGGGGTTAAGAGCAGAGTGTGTGGGCTCTTCTGAGCCTTACAGTTACATAGGGATTCAGTTGTCTGAAAAAACGCGTTTATTTCGGGCTGAAAAACACGTTTTGAAAAAAGTGCTGTTACTGCCCCATAACTTACATGGGGTTGACCAAACTTGCAGAAACATGTTTATTTCTGCTGAAAAACACGTTTTGACACTTTCTGCACACTGGGGTTAAGAGCAGAGTGTGTGGGCTGTTCTGAGCCTTGCAGTTACATAGGGATTCAGTTGTCTGAAAAAACGCGTTTATTTCGGGCTGAAAAACACGTTTTGAAAAGTGCACTGTAACTGCCCCATAACTTACATGGGGTTGACCAAACTTGCAGAAACATGTTTATTTCTGCTGAAAAACACGTTTTGACACTTTCTGCACACTGGGGTTAAGAGCAGAGTGTGTGGGCTCTTCTGAGCCTTACAGTTACATAGGGATTCAGTTGTCTGAAAAAACGCGTTTATTTCGGGCTGAAAAACACGTTTTGAAAAAAGTGCTGTTACTGCCCCATAACTTACATGGGGTTGACCAAACTTGCAGAAACATGTTTATTTCTGCTGAAAAACACGTTTTGACATTTTCTGCACACTGGGGTTAAGAGCAGAGTGTGTGGGCTCTTCTGAGCCTTACAGTTACATAGGGATTCAGTTGTCTGAAAAAACGCGTTTATTTCGGGCTGAAAAACACGTTTTGAAAAAAGTGCTGTTACTGCCCCATAACTTACATGGGGTTGACCAAACTTGCAGAAACATGTTTATTTCTGCTGAAAAACACGTTTTGACATTTTCTGCACACTGGGGTTAAGAGCTGAGTGTGTGGGCTCTTCTGAGCTATGCAGTTACATAGGGATTCAGTTGTCTGAAAAAACGCGTTTATTTCGGGCTGAAAAACACGTTTTGAAAAGTGCACTGTAACAGCCCCATAACTTACATGGGGTTGACCAAACTTGCAGAAACATGTTTATTTCTGCGGAAAAATACGTTTTGACATTTTCTGCACACTGGGGTTAAGAGCTGAGTGTGTGGGCTCTTCTGAGCTATGCAGTTACATAGGGATTCAGTTGTCTGAAAAAACGCGTTTATTTCGGGCTGAAAAACACGTTTTGAAAAGTGTACTGTAACTGCCCCATAACTTACATGGGGTTGACCAAACTTCCAGAAACATGTTTATTTCTGCTGAAAAACACGTTTTGACACTTTCTACACACTGGGGTTAAGAGCAGAGTGTGTGGGCTCTTCTGAGCCTTGCAGTTACATAGGGATTCAGTTGTCTGAGAAAACGCGTTTATTTCGGCCTGAAAAACACGTTTTGAAAAAAGTGCTGTTACTGCCCAATAAGTTACATGGGGGTGACCAAACTTGCAGAAACATGTTTAATTCTGCTTAAAAAGATGTTTTGACACTTTCTGCACACTGGGGTTAAGAGCTGAGTGTGTGGGCTGTTCTGAGCCTTGCAGTTACATAGGGATTCAGTTGTCTGAAAAAACGCGTTTATTTCGGGCTGAAAAACACGTTTTGAAAAGTGCACTGTAACTGCCCCATAACTTACATGGGGTTGACCAAACTTGCAGAAACATGTTTATTTCTGCTGAAAAACACGTTTTGACACTTTCTGCACACTGGGGTTAAGAGCAGAGTGTGTGGGCTGTTCTGAGCCTTGCAGTCACATAGGGATTCAGTTGTCTGAAAAAACGCGTTTATTTCGGGCTGAAAAACACGTTTTGAAAAGTGCACTGTAACTGCCCCATAACTTACATGGGGTTGACCAAACTTGCAGAAACATGTTTATTTCTGCTGAAAAACATGTTTTGACACTTTCTGCACACTGGGGTTAAGAGCTGAGTGTGTGGGCTCTTCTGAGCCTTGCAGTTACATAGGGATTCAGTTGTCTGAAAAAACGCGTTTATTTCGGGCTGAAAAACACGTTTTGAAAAGTGTACTGTAACTGCCCCATAACTTCCATGGGGTTGACCAAACTTGCAGAAACATGTTTATTTCTGCTGAAAAACACGTTTTGACACTTTCTGCAAACTGGGGTTAAGAGCTGAGTGTGTGGGCTCTTCTGAGCTTTGCAGTTACATAGGTATTCAGTTGTCTGAAAAAACGCGTTTATTTCGGGCTGAAAAACACGTTTTGAAAAGTGTACTGTAACTGCCCCATAACTTACATGGGGTTGACCAAACTTGCAGAAACATGTTTATTTCTGCTGAAAAACACGTTTTGACACTTTCTGCACACTGGGGTTAAGAGCAGAGTGTGTGGGCTCTTCTGAGCCTTGCAGTTACATAGGGATTCAGTTGTCTGAAAAAACGCGTTTATTTCGGGCTGAAAAACACGTTTTGAAAAGTGTACTGTAACTGCCCCATAACTTACATGGGGTTGACCAAACTTGCAGAAACATGTTTATTTCTGCTGAAAAACACGTTTTGACACTTTCTGCACACTGGGGTTAAGAGCAGAGTGTGTGGGCTCTTCTGAGCCTTACAGTTACATAGGGATTCAGTTGTCTGAAAAAACGCGTTTATTTCGGGCTGAAAAACACGTTTTGAAAAAAGTGCTGTTACTGCCCCATAACTTACATGGGGTTGACCAAACTTGCAGAAACATGTTTATTTCTGCTGAAAAACACGTTTTGACATTTTCTGCACACTGGGGTTAAGAGCAGAGTGTGTGGGCTCTTCTGAGCCTTACAGTTACATAGGGATTCAGTTGTCTGAAAAAACGCGTTTATTTCGGGCTGAAAAACACGTTTTGAAAAAAGTGCTGTTACTGCCCCATAACTTACATGGGGTTGACCAAACTTGCAGAAACATGTTTATTTCTGCTGAAAAACACGTTTTGACACTTTCTGCACACTGGGGTTAAGAGCAGAGTGTGTGGGCTGTTCTGAGCCTTGCAGTTACATAGGGATTCAGTTGTCTGAAAAAACGCGTTTATTTCGGGCTGAAAAACACGTTTTGAAAAGTGCACTGTAACTGCCCCATAACTTACATGGGGTTGACCAAACTTGCAGAAACATGTTTATTTCTGCTGAAAAACACGTTTTGACACTTTCTGCACACTGGGGTTAAGAGCAGAGTGTGTGGGCTCTTCTGAGCCTTGCAGTTACATAGGGATTCAGTTGTCTGAAAAAACGCGTTTATTTCGGGCTGAAAAACACGTTTTGAAAAGTGCACTGTAACAGCCCCATAACTTACATGGGGTTGACCAAACTTGCAGAAACATGTTTATTTCTGCTGAAAAATACGTTTTGACATTTTCTGCACACTGGGGTTAAGAGCTGAGTGTGTGGGCTCTTCTGAGCTATGCAGTTACATAGGGATTCAGTTGTCTGAAAAAACGCGTTTATTTCGGGCTGAAAAACACGTTTTGAAAAGTGTACTGTAACTGCCCCATAACTTACATGGGGTTGACCAAACTTCCAGAAACATGTTTATTTCTGCTGAAAAACACGTTTTGACACTTTCTACACACTGGGGTTAAGAGCAGAGTGTGTGGGCTCTTCTGAGCCTTGCAGTTACATAGGGATTCAGTTGTCTGAGAAAACGCGTTTATTTCGGCCTGAAAAACACGTTTTGAAAAAAGTGCTGTTACTGCCCAATAAGTTACATGGGGGTGACCAAACTTGCAGAAACATGTTTAATTCTGCTTAAAAACATGTTTTGACACTTTCTGCACACTGGGGTTAAGAGCTGAGTGTGTGGGCTGTTCTGAGCCTTGCAGTTACATAGGGATTCAGTTGTCTGAAAAAACGCGTTTATTTCGGGCTGAAAAACACGTTTTGAAAAGTGCACTGTAACTGCCCCATAACTTACATGGGGTTGACCAAACTTGCAGAAACATGTTTATTTCTGCTGAAAAACACGTTTTGACACTTTCTGCACACTGGGGTTAAGAGCAGAGTGTGTGGGCTGTTCTGAGCCTTGCAGTTACATAGGGATTCAGTTGTCTGAAAAAACGCGTTTATTTCGGGCTGAAAAACACGTTTTGAAAAGTGCACTGTAACTGCCCCATAACTTACATGGGGTTGACCAAACTTGCAGAAACATGTTTATTTCTGCTGAAAAACATGTTTTGACACTTTCTGCACACTGGGGTTAAGAGCTGAGTGTGTGGGCTCTTCTGAGCCTTGCAGTTACATAGGGATTCAGTTGTCTGAAAAAACGCGTTTATTTCGGGCTGAAAAACACGTTTTGAAAAGTGTACTGTAACTGCCCCATAACTTCCATGGGGTTGACCAAACTTGCAGAAACATGTTTATTTCTGCTGAAAAACACGTTTTGACACTTTCTGCAAACTGGGGTTAAGAGCTGAGTGTGTGGGCTCTTCTGAGCTTTGCAGTTACATAGGTATTCAGTTGTCTGAAAAAACGCGTTTATTTCGGGCTGAAAAACACGTTTTGAAAAGTGTACTGTAACTGCCCCATAACTTACATGGGGTTGACCAAACTTGCAGAAACATGTTTATTTCTGCTGAAAAACACGTTTTGACACTTTCTGCACACTGGGGTTAAGAGCAGAGTGTGTGGGCTCTTCTGAGCTTTGCAGTTACATAGGTATTCAGTTGTCTGAAAAAACGCGTTTAGTTCGGGCTGAAAAACACGTTTTGAAAAGTGTACTGTAACTGCCCCATAACTTACATGGGGTTGACCAAACTTGCAGAAACATGTTTATTTCTGCTGAAAAACATGTTTTGACACTTTCTGCACACTGGGGTTAAGAGCTGAGTGTGTGGGCTGTTCTGAGCCTTGCAGTTACATAGGGATTCAGTTGTCTGAAAAAACGCGTTTATTTCGGGCTGAAAAACACGTTTTGAAAAGTGCACTGTAACTGCCCCATAACTTACATGGGGTTGACCAAACTTGCAGAAACATGTTTATTTCTGCTGAAAAACACGTTTTGACATTTTCTGCACACTGGGGTTAAGAGCTGAGTGTGTGGGCTCTTCTGAGCTTTGCAGTTACATAGGGATTCAGTTGTCTGAAAAAACGCGTTTATTTCGGGCTGAAAAACACGTTTTGAAAAGTGTACTGTAACTGCCCCATAACTTACATGGGGTTGACCAAACTTGCAGAAACATGTTTATTTCTGCTGAAAAACACGTTTTGACACTTTCTACACACTGGGGTTAAGAGCAGAGTGTGTGGGCTCTTCTGAGCCTTGCAGTTACATAGGGATTCAGTTGTCTGAGAAAACGCGTTTATTTCGGGCTGAAAAACACGTTTTGAAAAAATTGCTGTTACTGCCCAATAAGTTACATGGGGGTGACCAAACTTGCAGAAACATGTTTATTTCTGCTGAAAAACATGTTTTGACACTTTCTGCACACTGGGGTTAAGAGCAGAGTGTGTGGGCTCTTCTGAGCCTTGCAGTTACATAGGGATTCAGTTGTCTGAAAAAACGCATTTATTTCGGGCTGAAAAACACGTTTTGAAAAGTGCACTGTAACAGCCCCATAACTTACATGGGGTTGACCAAACTTGCAGAAACATGTTTATTTCTGCTGAAAAATACGTTTTGACATTTTCTGCACACTGGGGTTAAGAGCTGAGTGTGTGGGCTCTTCTGAGCTATGCAGTTACATAGGGATTCAGTTGTCTGAAAAAACGCGTTTATTTCGGGCTGAAAAACACGTTTTGAAAAGTGTACTGTAACTGCCCCATAACTTACATGGGGTTGACCAAACTTGCAGAAACATGTTTATTTCTGCTGAAAAACACGTTTTGACACTTTCTGCACACTGGGGTTAAGAGCAGAGTGTGTGGGCTCTTCTGAGCCTTACAGTTACATAGGGATTCAGTTGTCTGAAAAAACGCGTTTATTTCGGGCTGAAAAACACGTTTTGAAAAAAGTGCTGTTACTGCCCCATAACTTACATGGGGTTGACCAAACTTGCAGAAACATGTTTATTTCTGCTGAAAAACACGTTTTGACATTTTCTGCACACTGGGGTTAAGAGCAGAGTGTGTGGGCTCTTCTGAGCCTTACAGTTACATAGGGATTCAGTTGTCTGAAAAAACGCGTTTATTTCGGGCTGAAAAACACGTTTTGAAAAAAGTGCTGTTACTGCCCCATAACTTACATGGGGTTGACCAAACTTGCAGAAACATGTTTATTTCTGCTGAAAAACACGTTTTGACACTTTCTGCACACTGGGGTTAAGAGCAGAGTGTGTGGGCTGTTCTGAGCCTTGCAGTTACATAGGGATTCAGTTGTCTGAAAAAACGCGTTTATTTCGGGCTGAAAAACACGTTTTGAAAAGTGCACTGTAACTGCCCCATAACTTACATGGGGTTGACCAAACTTGCAGAAACATGTTTATTTCTGCTGAAAAACACGTTTTGACACTTTCTGCACACTGGGGTTAAGAGCAGAGTGTGTGGGCTCTTCTGAGCCTTGCAGTTACATAGGGATTCAGTTGTCTGAAAAAACGCGTTTATTTCGGGCTGAAAAACACGTTTTGAAAAGTGCACTGTAACAGCCCCATAACTTACATGGGGTTGACCAAACTTGCAGAAACATGTTTATTTCTGCTGAAAAATACGTTTTGACATTTTCTGCACACTGGGGTTAAGAGCTGAGTGTGTGGGCTCTTCTGAGCTATGCAGTTACATAGGGATTCAGTTGTCTGAAAAAACGCGTTTATTTCGGGCTGAAAAACACGTTTTGAAAAGTGTACTGTAACTGCCCCATAACTTACATGGGGTTGACCAAACTTCCAGAAACATGTTTATTTCTGCTGAAAAACACGTTTTGACACTTTCTACACACTGGGGTTAAGAGCAGAGTGTGTGGGCTCTTCTGAGCCTTGCAGTTACATAGGGATTCAGTTGTCTGAGAAAACGCGTTTATTTCGGCCTGAAAAACACGTTTTGAAAAAAGTGCTGTTACTGCCCAATAAGTTACATGGGGGTGACCAAACTTGCAGAAACATGTTTAATTCTGCTTAAAAACATGTTTTGACACTTTCTGCACACTGGGGTTAAGAGCTGAGTGTGTGGGCTGTTCTGAGCCTTGCAGTTACATAGGGATTCAGTTGTCTGAAAAAACGCGTTTATTTCGGGCTGAAAAACACGTTTTGAAAAGTGCACTGTAACTGCCCCATAACTTACATGGGGTTGACCAAACTTGCAGAAACATGTTTATTTCTGCTGAAAAACACGTTTTGACACTTTCTGCACACTGGGGTTAAGAGCAGAGTGTGTGGGCTGTTCTGAGCCTTGCAGTTACATAGGGATTCAGTTGTCTGAAAAAACGCGTTTATTTCGGGCTGAAAAACACGTTTTGAAAAGTGCACTGTAACTGCCCCATAACTTACATGGGGTTGACCAAACTTGCAGAAACATGTTTATTTCTGCTGAAAAACATGTTTTGACACTTTCTGCACACTGGGGTTAAGAGCTGAGTGTGTGGGCTCTTCTGAGCCTTGCAGTTACATAGGGATTCAGTTGTCTGAAAAAACGCGTTTAGTTCGGGCTGAAAAACACGTTTTGAAAAGTGTACTGTAACTGCCCCATAACTTACATGGGGTTGACCAAACTTGCAGAAACATGTTTATTTCTGCTGAAAAACATGTTTTGACACTTTCTGCACACTGGGGTTAAGAGCTGAGTGTGTGGGCTGTTCTGAGCCTTGCAGTTACATAGGGATTCAGTTGTCTGAAAAAACGCGTTTATTTCGGGCTGAAAAACACGTTTTGAAAAGTGCACTGTAACTGCCCCATAACTTACATGGGGTTGACCAAACTTGCAGAAACATGTTTATTTCTGCTGAAAAACACGTTTTGACATTTTCTGCACACTGGGGTTAAGAGCTGAGTGTGTGGGCTCTTCTGAGCTTTGCAGTTACATAGGGATTCAGTTGTCTGAAAAAACGCGTTTATTTCGGGCTGAAAAACACGTTTTGAAAAGTGTACTGTAACTGCCCCATAACTTACATGGGGTTGACCAAACTTGCAGAAACATGTTTATTTCTGCTGAAAAACACGTTTTGACACTTTCTACACACTGGGGTTAAGAGCAGAGTGTGTGGGCTCTTCTGAGCCTTGCAGTTACATAGGGATTCAGTTGTCTGAGAAAACGCGTTTATTTCGGGCTGAAAAACACGTTTTGAAAAAATTGCTGTTACTGCCCAATAAGTTACATGGGGGTGACCAAACTTGCAGAAACATGTTTATTTCTGCTGAAAAACATGTTTTGACACTTTCTGCACACTGGGGTTAAGAGCAGAGTGTGTGGGCTCTTCTGAGCCTTGCAGTTACATAGGGATTCAGTTGTCTGAAAAAACGCATTTATTTCGGGCTGAAAAACACGTTTTGAAAAGTGCACTGTAACAGCCCCATAACTTACATGGGGTTGACCAAACTTGCAGAAACATGTTTATTTCTGCTGAAAAATACGTTTTGACATTTTCTGCACACTGGGGTTAAGAGCTGAGTGTGTGGGCTCTTCTGAGCTATGCAGTTACATAGGGATTCAGTTGTCTGAAAAAACGCGTTTATTTCGGGCTGAAAAACACGTTTTGAAAAGTGTACTGTAACTGCCCCATAACTTACATGGGGTTGACCAAACTTCCAGAAACATGTTTATTTCTGCTGAAAAACACGTTTTGACACTTTCTACACACTGGGGTTAAGAGCAGAGTGTGTGGGCTCTTCTGAGCCTTGCAGTTACATAGGGATTCAGTTGTCTGAGAAAACGCGTTTATTTCGGCCTGAAAAACACGTTTTGAAAAAAGTGCTGTTACTGCCCAATAAGTTACATGGGGGTGACCAAACTTGCAGAAACATGTTTAATTCTGCTTAAAAACATGTTTTGACACTTTCTGCACACTGGGGTTAAGAGCTGAGTGTGTGGGCTGTTCTGAGCCTTGCAGTTACATAGGGATTCAGTTGTCTGAAAAAACGCGTTTATTTCGGGCTGAAAAACACGTTTTGAAAAGTGCACTGTAACTGCCCCATAACTTACATGGGGTTGACCAAACTTGCAGAAACATGTTTATTTCTGCTGAAAAACACGTTTTGACACTTTCTGCACACTGGGGTTAAGAGCAGAGTGTGTGGGCTGTTCTGAGCCTTGCAGTTACATAGGGATTCAGTTGTCTGAAAAAACGCGTTTATTTCGGGCTGAAAAACACGTTTTGAAAAGTGCACTGTAACTGCCCCATAACTTACATGGGGTTGACCAAACTTGCAGAAACATGTTTATTTCTGCTGAAAAACATGTTTTGACACTTTCTGCACACTGGGGTTAAGAGCTGAGTGTGTGGGCTCTTCTGAGCCTTGCAGTTACATAGGGATTCAGTTGTCTGAAAAAACGCGTTTATTTCGGGCTGAAAAACACGTTTTGAAAAGTGTACTGTAACTGCCCCATAACTTCCATGGGGTTGACCAAACTTGCAGAAACATGTTTATTTCTGCTGAAAAACACGTTTTGACACTTTCTGCAAACTGGGGTTAAGAGCTGAGTGTGTGGGCTCTTCTGAGCTTTGCAGTTACATAGGTATTCAGTTGTCTGAAAAAACGCGTTTATTTCGGGCTGAAAAACACGTTTTGAAAAGTGTACTGTAACTGCCCCATAACTTACATGGGGTTGACCAAACTTGCAGAAACATGTTTATTTCTGCTGAAAAACACGTTTTGACACTTTCTGCACACTGGGGTTAAGAGCAGAGTGTGTGGGCTCTTCTGAGCTTTGCAGTTACATAGGTATTCAGTTGTCTGAAAAAACGCGTTTAGTTCGGGCTGAAAAACACGTTTTGAAAAGTGTACTGTAACTGCCCCATAACTTACATGGGGTTGACCAAACTTGCAGAAACATGTTTATTTCTGCTGAAAAACATGTTTTGACACTTTCTGCACACTGGGGTTAAGAGCAGAGTGTGTGGGCTCTTCTGAGCCTTACAGTTACATAGGGATTCAGTTGTCTGAAAAAACGCGTTTATTTCGGGCTGAAAAACACGTTTTGAAAAAAGTGCTGTTACTGCCCCATAACTTACATGGGGTTGACCAAACTTGCAGAAACATGTTTATTTCTGCTGAAAAACACGTTTTGACATTTTCTGCACACTGGGGTTAAGAGCAGAGTGTGTGGGCTCTTCTGAGCCTTACAGTTACATAGGGATTCAGTTGTCTGAAAAAACGCGTTTATTTCGGGCTGAAAAACACGTTTTGAAAAAAGTGCTGTTACTGCCCCATAACTTACATGGGGTTGACCAAACTTGCAGAAACATGTTTATTTCTGCTGAAAAACACGTTTTGACACTTTCTGCACACTGGGGTTAAGAGCAGAGTGTGTGGGCTGTTCTGAGCCTTGCAGTTACATAGGGATTCAGTTGTCTGAAAAAACGCGTTTATTTCGGGCTGAAAAACACGTTTTGAAAAGTGCACTGTAACTGCCCCATAACTTACATGGGGTTGACCAAACTTGCAGAAACATGTTTATTTCTGCTGAAAAACACGTTTTGACACTTTCTGCACACTGGGGTTAAGAGCAGAGTGTGTGGGCTCTTCTGAGCCTTGCAGTTACATAGGGATTCAGTTGTCTGAAAAAACGCGTTTATTTCGGGCTGAAAAACACGTTTTGAAAAGTGCACTGTAACAGCCCCATAACTTACATGGGGTTGACCAAACTTGCAGAAACATGTTTATTTCTGCTGAAAAATACGTTTTGACATTTTCTGCACACTGGGGTTAAGAGCTGAGTGTGTGGGCTCTTCTGAGCTATGCAGTTACATAGGGATTCAGTTGTCTGAAAAAACGCGTTTATTTCGGGCTGAAAAACACGTTTTGAAAAGTGTACTGTAACTGCCCCATAACTTACATGGGGTTGACCAAACTTCCAGAAACATGTTTATTTCTGCTGAAAAACACGTTTTGACACTTTCTACACACTGGGGTTAAGAGCAGAGTGTGTGGGCTCTTCTGAGCCTTGCAGTTACATAGGGATTCAGTTGTCTGAGAAAACGCGTTTATTTCGGCCTGAAAAACACGTTTTGAAAAAAGTGCTGTTACTGCCCAATAAGTTACATGGGGGTGACCAAACTTGCAGAAACATGTTTAATTCTGCTTAAAAACATGTTTTGACACTTTCTGCACACTGGGGTTAAGAGCTGAGTGTGTGGGCTGTTCTGAGCCTTGCAGTTACATAGGGATTCAGTTGTCTGAAAAAACGCGTTTATTTCGGGCTGAAAAACACGTTTTGAAAAGTGCACTGTAACTGCCCCATAACTTACATGGGGTTGACCAAACTTGCAGAAACATGTTTATTTCTGCTGAAAAACACGTTTTGACACTTTCTGCACACTGGGGTTAAGAGCAGAGTGTGTGGGCTGTTCTGAGCCTTGCAGTTACATAGGGATTCAGTTGTCTGAAAAAACGCGTTTATTTCGGGCTGAAAAACACGTTTTGAAAAGTGCACTGTAACTGCCCCATAACTTACATGGGGTTGACCAAACTTGCAGAAACATGTTTATTTCTGCTGAAAAACATGTTTTGACACTTTCTGCACACTGGGGTTAAGAGCTGAGTGTGTGGGCTCTTCTGAGCCTTGCAGTTACATAGGGATTCAGTTGTCTGAAAAAACGCGTTTATTTCGGGCTGAAAAACACGTTTTGAAAAGTGTACTGTAACTGCCCCATAACTTCCATGGGGTTGACCAAACTTGCAGAAACATGTTTATTTCTGCTGAAAAACACGTTTTGACACTTTCTGCAAACTGGGGTTAAGAGCTGAGTGTGTGGGCTCTTCTGAGCTTTGCAGTTACATAGGTATTCAGTTGTCTGAAAAAACGCGTTTATTTCGGGCTGAAAAACACGTTTTGAAAAGTGTACTGTAACTGCCCCATAACTTACATGGGGTTGACCAAACTTGCAGAAACATGTTTATTTCTGCTGAAAAACACGTTTTGACACTTTCTGCACACTGGGGTTAAGAGCAGAGTGTGTGGGCTCTTCTGAGCTTTGCAGTTACATAGGTATTCAGTTGTCTGAAAAAACGCGTTTAGTTCGGGCTGAAAAACACGTTTTGAAAAGTGTACTGTAACTGCCCCATAACTTACATGGGGTTGACCAAACTTGCAGAAACATGTTTATTTCTGCTGAAAAACATGTTTTGACACTTTCTGCACACTGGGGTTAAGAGCTGAGTGTGTGGGCTGTTCTGAGCCTTGCAGTTACATAGGGATTCAGTTGTCTGAAAAAACGCGTTTATTTCGGGCTGAAAAACACGTTTTGAAAAGTGCACTGTAACTGCCCCATAACTTACATGGGGTTGACCAAACTTGCAGAAACATGTTTATTTCTGCTGAAAAACACGTTTTGACATTTTCTGCACACTGGGGTTAAGAGCTGAGTGTGTGGGCTCTTCTGAGCTTTGCAGTTACATAGGGATTCAGTTGTCTGAAAAAACGCGTTTATTTCGGGCTGAAAAACACGTTTTGAAAAGTGTACTGTAACTGCCCCATAACTTACATGGGGTTGACCAAACTTGCAGAAACATGTTTATTTCTGCTGAAAAACACGTTTTGACACTTTCTACACACTGGGGTTAAGAGCAGAGTGTGTGGGCTCTTCTGAGCCTTGCAGTTACATAGGGATTCAGTTGTCTGAGAAAACGCGTTTATTTCGGGCTGAAAAACACGTTTTGAAAAAATTGCTGTTACTGCCCAATAAGTTACATGGGGGTGACCAAACTTGCAGAAACATGTTTATTTCTGCTGAAAAACATGTTTTGACACTTTCTGCACACTGGGGTTAAGAGCAGAGTGTGTGGGCTCTTCTGAGCCTTGCAGTTACATAGGGATTCAGTTGTCTGAAAAAACGCATTTATTTCGGGCTGAAAAACACGTTTTGAAAAGTGCACTGTAACAGCCCCATAACTTACATGGGGTTGACCAAACTTGCAGAAACATGTTTATTTCTGCTGAAAAATACGTTTTGACATTTTCTGCACACTGGGGTTAAGAGCTGAGTGTGTGGGCTCTTCTGAGCTATGCAGTTACATAGGGATTCAGTTGTCTGAAAAAACGCGTTTATTTCGGGCTGAAAAACACGTTTTGAAAAGTGTACTGTAACTGCCCCATAACTTACATGGGGTTGACCAAACTTGCAGAAACATGTTTATTTCTGCTGAAAAACACGTTTTGACACTTTCTGCACACTGGGGTTAAGAGCAGAGTGTGTGGGCTCTTCTGAGCCTTACAGTTACATAGGGATTCAGTTGTCTGAAAAAACGCGTTTATTTCGGGCTGAAAAACACGTTTTGAAAAAAGTGCTGTTACTGCCCCATAACTTACATGGGGTTGACCAAACTTGCAGAAACATGTTTATTTCTGCTGAAAAACACGTTTTGACATTTTCTGCACACTGGGGTTAAGAGCAGAGTGTGTGGGCTCTTCTGAGCCTTACAGTTACATAGGGATTCAGTTGTCTGAAAAAACGCGTTTATTTCGGGCTGAAAAACACGTTTTGAAAAAAGTGCTGTTACTGCCCCATAACTTACATGGGGTTGACCAAACTTGCAGAAACATGTTTATTTCTGCTGAAAAACACGTTTTGACACTTTCTGCACACTGGGGTTAAGAGCAGAGTGTGTGGGCTGTTCTGAGCCTTGCAGTTACATAGGGATTCAGTTGTCTGAAAAAACGCGTTTATTTCGGGCTGAAAAACACGTTTTGAAAAGTGCACTGTAACTGCCCCATAACTTACATGGGGTTGACCAAACTTGCAGAAACATGTTTATTTCTGCTGAAAAACACGTTTTGACACTTTCTGCACACTGGGGTTAAGAGCAGAGTGTGTGGGCTCTTCTGAGCCTTGCAGTTACATAGGGATTCAGTTGTCTGAAAAAACGCGTTTATTTCGGGCTGAAAAACACGTTTTGAAAAGTGCACTGTAACAGCCCCATAACTTACATGGGGTTGACCAAACTTGCAGAAACATGTTTATTTCTGCTGAAAAATACGTTTTGACATTTTCTGCACACTGGGGTTAAGAGCTGAGTGTGTGGGCTCTTCTGAGCTATGCAGTTACATAGGGATTCAGTTGTCTGAAAAAACGCGTTTATTTCGGGCTGAAAAACACGTTTTGAAAAGTGTACTGTAACTGCCCCATAACTTACATGGGGTTGACCAAACTTCCAGAAACATGTTTATTTCTGCTGAAAAACACGTTTTGACACTTTCTACACACTGGGGTTAAGAGCAGAGTGTGTGGGCTCTTCTGAGCCTTGCAGTTACATAGGGATTCAGTTGTCTGAGAAAACGCGTTTATTTCGGCCTGAAAAACACGTTTTGAAAAAAGTGCTGTTACTGCCCAATAAGTTACATGGGGGTGACCAAACTTGCAGAAACATGTTTAATTCTGCTTAAAAACATGTTTTGACACTTTCTGCACACTGGGGTTAAGAGCTGAGTGTGTGGGCTGTTCTGAGCCTTGCAGTTACATAGGGATTCAGTTGTCTGAAAAAACGCGTTTATTTCGGGCTGAAAAACACGTTTTGAAAAGTGCACTGTAACTGCCCCATAACTTACATGGGGTTGACCAAACTTGCAGAAACATGTTTATTTCTGCTGAAAAACACGTTTTGACACTTTCTGCACACTGGGGTTAAGAGCAGAGTGTGTGGGCTGTTCTGAGCCTTGCAGTTACATAGGGATTCAGTTGTCTGAAAAAACGCGTTTATTTCGGGCTGAAAAACACGTTTTGAAAAGTGCACTGTAACTGCCCCATAACTTACATGGGGTTGACCAAACTTGCAGAAACATGTTTATTTCTGCTGAAAAACATGTTTTGACACTTTCTGCACACTGGGGTTAAGAGCTGAGTGTGTGGGCTCTTCTGAGCCTTGCAGTTACATAGGGATTCAGTTGTCTGAAAAAACGCGTTTAGTTCGGGCTGAAAAACACGTTTTGAAAAGTGTACTGTAACTGCCCCATAACTTACATGGGGTTGACCAAACTTGCAGAAACATGTTTATTTCTGCTGAAAAACATGTTTTGACACTTTCTGCACACTGGGGTTAAGAGCTGAGTGTGTGGGCTGTTCTGAGCCTTGCAGTTACATAGGGATTCAGTTGTCTGAAAAAACGCGTTTATTTCGGGCTGAAAAACACGTTTTGAAAAGTGCACTGTAACTGCCCCATAACTTACATGGGGTTGACCAAACTTGCAGAAACATGTTTATTTCTGCTGAAAAACACGTTTTGACATTTTCTGCACACTGGGGTTAAGAGCTGAGTGTGTGGGCTCTTCTGAGCTTTGCAGTTACATAGGGATTCAGTTGTCTGAAAAAACGCGTTTATTTCGGGCTGAAAAACACGTTTTGAAAAGTGTACTGTAACTGCCCCATAACTTACATGGGGTTGACCAAACTTGCAGAAACATGTTTATTTCTGCTGAAAAACACGTTTTGACACTTTCTACACACTGGGGTTAAGAGCAGAGTGTGTGGGCTCTTCTGAGCCTTGCAGTTACATAGGGATTCAGTTGTCTGAGAAAACGCGTTTATTTCGGGCTGAAAAACACGTTTTGAAAAAATTGCTGTTACTGCCCAATAAGTTACATGGGGGTGACCAAACTTGCAGAAACATGTTTATTTCTGCTGAAAAACATGTTTTGACACTTTCTGCACACTGGGGTTAAGAGCAGAGTGTGTGGGCTCTTCTGAGCCTTGCAGTTACATAGGGATTCAGTTGTCTGAAAAAACGCATTTATTTCGGGCTGAAAAACACGTTTTGAAAAGTGCACTGTAACAGCCCCATAACTTACATGGGGTTGACCAAACTTGCAGAAACATGTTTATTTCTGCTGAAAAATACGTTTTGACATTTTCTGCACACTGGGGTTAAGAGCTGAGTGTGTGGGCTCTTCTGAGCTATGCAGTTACATAGGGATTCAGTTGTCTGAAAAAACGCGTTTATTTCGGGCTGAAAAACACGTTTTGAAAAGTGTACTGTAACTGCCCCATAACTTACATGGGGTTGACCAAACTTCCAGAAACATGTTTATTTCTGCTGAAAAACACGTTTTGACACTTTCTACACACTGGGGTTAAGAGCAGAGTGTGTGGGCTCTTCTGAGCCTTGCAGTTACATAGGGATTCAGTTGTCTGAGAAAACGCGTTTATTTCGGCCTGAAAAACACGTTTTGAAAAAAGTGCTGTTACTGCCCAATAAGTTACATGGGGGTGACCAAACTTGCAGAAACATGTTTAATTCTGCTTAAAAACATGTTTTGACACTTTCTGCACACTGGGGTTAAGAGCTGAGTGTGTGGGCTGTTCTGAGCCTTGCAGTTACATAGGGATTCAGTTGTCTGAAAAAACGCGTTTATTTCGGGCTGAAAAACACGTTTTGAAAAGTGCACTGTAACTGCCCCATAACTTACATGGGGTTGACCAAACTTGCAGAAACATGTTTATTTCTGCTGAAAAACACGTTTTGACACTTTCTGCACACTGGGGTTAAGAGCAGAGTGTGTGGGCTGTTCTGAGCCTTGCAGTTACATAGGGATTCAGTTGTCTGAAAAAACGCGTTTATTTCGGGCTGAAAAACACGTTTTGAAAAGTGCACTGTAACTGCCCCATAACTTACATGGGGTTGACCAAACTTGCAGAAACATGTTTATTTCTGCTGAAAAACATGTTTTGACACTTTCTGCACACTGGGGTTAAGAGCTGAGTGTGTGGGCTCTTCTGAGCCTTGCAGTTACATAGGGATTCAGTTGTCTGAAAAAACGCGTTTATTTCGGGCTGAAAAACACGTTTTGAAAAGTGTACTGTAACTGCCCCATAACTTCCATGGGGTTGACCAAACTTGCAGAAACATGTTTATTTCTGCTGAAAAACACGTTTTGACACTTTCTGCAAACTGGGGTTAAGAGCTGAGTGTGTGGGCTCTTCTGAGCTTTGCAGTTACATAGGTATTCAGTTGTCTGAAAAAACGCGTTTATTTCGGGCTGAAAAACACGTTTTGAAAAGTGTACTGTAACTGCCCCATAACTTACATGGGGTTGACCAAACTTGCAGAAACATGTTTATTTCTGCTGAAAAACACGTTTTGACACTTTCTGCACACTGGGGTTAAGAGCAGAGTGTGTGGGCTCTTCTGAGCTTTGCAGTTACATAGGTATTCAGTTGTCTGAAAAAACGCGTTTAGTTCGGGCTGAAAAACACGTTTTGAAAAGTGTACTGTAACTGCCCCATAACTTACATGGGGTTGACCAAACTTGCAGAAACATGTTTATTTCTGCTGAAAAACATGTTTTGACACTTTCTGCACACTGGGGTTAAGAGCTGAGTGTGTGGGCTGTTCTGAGCCTTGCAGTTACATAGGGATTCAGTTGTCTGAAAAAACGCGTTTATTTCGGGCTGAAAAACACGTTTTGAAAAGTGCACTGTAACTGCCCCATAACTTACATGGGGTTGACCAAACTTGCAGAAACATGTTTATTTCTGCTGAAAAACACGTTTTGACATTTTCTGCACACTGGGGTTAAGAGCTGAGTGTGTGGGCTCTTCTGAGCTTTGCAGTTACATAGGGATTCAGTTGTCTGAAAAAACGCGTTTATTTCGGGCTGAAAAACACGTTTTGAAAAGTGTACTGTAACTGCCCCATAACTTACATGGGGTTGACCAAACTTGCAGAAACATGTTTATTTCTGCTGAAAAACACGTTTTGACACTTTCTACACACTGGGGTTAAGAGCAGAGTGTGTGGGCTCTTCTGAGCCTTGCAGTTACATAGGGATTCAGTTGTCTGAGAAAACGCGTTTATTTCGGGCTGAAAAACACGTTTTGAAAAAATTGCTGTTACTGCCCAATAAGTTACATGGGGGTGACCAAACTTGCAGAAACATGTTTATTTCTGCTGAAAAACATGTTTTGACACTTTCTGCACACTGGGGTTAAGAGCAGAGTGTGTGGGCTCTTCTGAGCCTTGCAGTTACATAGGGATTCAGTTGTCTGAAAAAACGCATTTATTTCGGGCTGAAAAACACGTTTTGAAAAGTCTACTGTAACTGCCCCATAACTTACATGGGGTTGACCAAACTTGCAGAAACATGTTTATTTCTGCTGAAAAACACGTTTTGACACTTTCTGCACACTGGGGTTAAGAGCTGAGTGTGTGGGCTCTTCTGAGCTTTGCAGTTACATAGGTATTCAGTTGTCTGAAAAAACGCGTTTATTTCGGGCTGAAAAACACGTTTTGAAAAGTGTACTGTAACTGCCCCATAACTTACATGGGGTTGACCAAACTTGCAGAAACATGTTTATTTCTGCTGAAAAACACGTTTTGACACTTTCTGCACACTGGGGTTAAGAGCAGAGTGTGTGGGCTCTTCTGAGCCTTACAGTTACATAGGGATTCAGTTGTCTGAAAAAACGCGTTTATTTCGGGCTGAAAAACACGTTTTGAAAAAAGTGCTGTTACTGCCCCATAACTTACATGGGGTTGACCAAACTTGCAGAAACATGTTTATTTCTGCTGAAAAACACGTTTTGACACTTTCTGCACACTGGGGTTAAGAGCTGAGTGTGTGGGCTCTTCTGAGCTTTGCAGTTACATAGGTATTCAGTTGTCTGAAAAAACGCGTTTATTTCGGGCTGAAAAACACGTTTTGAACAGTGTACTGTAACTGCCCCATAACTTACATGGGGTTGACCAAACTTGCAGAAACATGTTTATTTCTGCTGAAAAACACGTTTTGACACTTTCTGCACACTGGGGTTAAGAGCAGAGTGTGTGGGCTCTTCTGAGCCTTGCAGTTACATAGGGATTCAGTTGTCTGAAAAAACGCGTTTATTTCGGGCTGAAAAACACGTTTTGAAAAGTGTACTGTAACTGCCCCATAACTTCCATGGGGTTGACCAAACTTGCAGAAACATGTTTATTTCTGCTGAAAAACACGTTTTGACACTTTCTGCAAACTGGGGTTAAGAGCTGAGTGTGTGGGCTCTTCTGAGCTTTGCAGTTACATAGGTATTCAGTTGTCTGAAAAAACGCGTTTATTTCGGGCTGAAAAACACGTTTTGAAAAGTGTACTGTAACTGCCCCATAACTTACATGTGGTTGACCAAACTTGCAGAAACATGTTTATTTCTGCTGAAAAACACGTTTTGACACTCTCTGCACACTGGGGTTAAGAGCAGAGTGTGTGGGCTCTTCTGAGCCTTACAGTTACATAGGGATTCAGTTGTCTGAAAAAACGCGTTTATTTCGGGCTGAAAAACACGTTTTGAAAAAAGTGCTGTTACTGCCCCATAACTTACATGGGGTTGACCAAACTTGCAGAAACATGTTTATTTCTGCTGAAAAACATGTTTTGACACTTTCTGCACACTGGGGTTAAGAGCTGAGTGTGTGGGCTGTTCTGAGCCTTGCAGTTACATAGGGATTCAGTTGTCTGAAAAAACGCGTTTATTTCGGGCTGAAAAACACGTTTTGAAAAGTGCACTGTAACTGCCCCATAACTTACATGGGGTTGACCAAACTTGCAGAAACATGTTTATTTCTGCTGAAAAACATGTTTTGACACTTTCTGCACACTGGGGTTAAGAGCTGAGTGTGTGGGCTCTTCTGAGCTTTGCAGTTACATAGGGATTCAGTTGTCTGAAAAAACGCGTTTATTTCGGGCTGAAAAACACGTTTTGAAAAGTGTACTGTAACTGCCCCATAACTTACATGGGGTTGACCAAACTTGCAGAAACATGTTTATTTCTGCTGAAAAACACGTTTTGACACTTTCTGCACACTGGGGTTAAGAGCAGAGTGTGTGGGCTCTTCTGAGCTTTGCAGTTACATAGGTATTCAGTTGTCTGAAAAAACGCGTTTATTTCGGGCTGAAAAACACGTTTTGAAAAGTGCACTGTAACTGCCCCATAACTTACATGGGGTTGACCAAACTTGCAGAAACATGTTTATTTCTGCTGAAAAACACGTTTTGACATTTTCTGCACACTGGGGTTAAGAGCTGAGTGTGTGTGCTCTTCTGAGCTTTGCAGTTACATAGGGATTCAGTTGTCTGAAAAAACGCGTTTATTTCGGGCTGAAAAACACGTTTTGAAAAGTGTACTGTAACTGCCCCATAACTTACATGGGGTTGACCAAACTTGCAGAAACATGTTTATTTCTGCTGAAAAACACGTTTTGACACTTTCTGCACACTGGGGTTAAGAGCAGAGTGTGTGGGCTCTTCTGAGCCTTGCAGTTACATAGGGATTCAGTTGTCTGAAAAAACGCGTTTATTTCGGGCTGAAAAACACGTTTTGAAAAGTGTACTGTAACTGCCCCATAACTTACATAGGGTTGACCAAACTTGCAGAAACATGTTTATTTCTGCTGAAAAACATGTTTTGACACTTTCTGCACACTGGGGTTAAGAGCTGAGTGTGTGGGCTGTTCTGAGCCTTGCAGTTACATAAGGATTCAGTTGTCTGAAAAAACGCGTTTATTTCGGGCTGAAAAACACGTTTTGAAAAGTTCACTGTAACTGCCCCATAACTTACATGGGGTTGACCAAACTTGCAGAAGCATGTTTATTTCTGCTGAAAAACACGTTTTGACATTTTCTGCACACTGGGGTTAAGAGCTGAGTGTGTGGGCTCTTCTGAGCTTTGCAGTTACATAGGGATTCAGTTGTCTGAAAAAACGCGTTTATTTCGGGCTGAAAAACACGTTTTGAAAAGTGTACTGTAACTGCCCCATAACTTACATGGGGTTGACCAAACTTGCAGAAACGTGTTTATTTCTGCTGAAAAACACGTTTTGACACTTTCTGCACACTGGGGTTAAGAGCAGAGTGTGTGGGCTCTTCTGAGCCTTGCAGTTACATAGGGATTCAGTTGTCTGAAAAAACGCGTTTATTTCGGGCTGAAAAACACGTTTTGAAAAGTGTACTGTAACTGCCCCATAACTTACATGGGGTTGACCAAACTTGCAGAAACATGTTTATTTCTGCTGAAAAACACGTTTTGACACTTTCTGCACACTGGGGTTAAGAGCTGAGTGTGTGGGCTCTTCTGAGCTTTGCAGTTACATAGATATTCAGTTGTCTGAAAAAACGCGTTTATTTCGTGCTGAAAAACACGTTTTGAAAAGTGTACTGTAACTGCCCCATAACTTACATGGGGTTGACCAAACTTGCAGAAACATGTTTATTTCTGCTGAAAAACACGTTTTGACACTTTCTGCACACTGGGGTTAAGAGCAGAGTGTGTGGGCTCTTCTGAGCCTTACAGTTACATAGGGATTCAGTTGTCTGAAAAAACGCGTTTATTTCGGGCTGAAAAACACGTTTTGAAAAAAGTGCTGTTACTGCCCCATAACTTACATGGGGTTGACCAAACTTGCAGAAACATGTTTATTTCTGCTGAAAAACACGTTTTGACACTTTCTGCACACTGGGGTTAAGAGCAGAGTGTGTGGGCTCTTCTGAGCTTTGCAGTTACATAGGTATTCAGTTGTCTGAAAAAACGCGTTTATTTCGGGCTGAAAAACACGTTTTGAAAAGTGCACTGTAACTGCCCCATAACTTACATGGGGTTGACCAAACTTGCAGAAACATGTTTATTTCTGCTGAAAAACACGTTTTGACATTTTCTGCACACTGGGGTTAAGAGCTGAGTGTGTGTGCTCTTCTGAGCTTTGCAGTTACATAGGGATTCAGTTGTCTGAAAAAACGCGTTTATTTCGGGCTGAAAAACACGTTTTGAAAAGTGTACTGTAACTGCCCCATAACTTACATGGGGTTGACCAAACTTGCAGAAACATGTTTATTTCTGCTGAAAAACACGTTTTGACACTTTCTGCACACTGGGGTTAAGAGCAGAGTGTGTGGGCTCTTCTGAGCCTTGCAGTTACATAGGGATTCAGTTGTCTGAAAAAACGCGTTTATTTCGGGCTGAAAAACACGTTTTGAAAAGTGTACTGTAACTGCCCCATAACTTACATAGGGTTGACCAAACTTGCAGAAACATGTTTATTTCTGCTGAAAAACATGTTTTGACACTTTCTGCACACTGGGGTTAAGAGCTGAGTGTGTGGGCTGTTCTGAGCCTTGCAGTTACATAAGGATTCAGTTGTCTGAAAAAACGCGTTTATTTCGGGCTGAAAAACACGTTTTGAAAAGTTCACTGTAACTGCCCCATAACTTACATGGGGTTGACCAAACTTGCAGAAGCATGTTTATTTCTGCTGAAAAACACGTTTTGACATTTTCTGCACACTGGGGTTAAGAGCTGAGTGTGTGGGCTCTTCTGAGCTTTGCAGTTACATAGGGATTCAGTTGTCTGAAAAAACGCGTTTATTTCGGGCTGAAAAACACGTTTTGAAAAGTGTACTGTAACTGCCCCATAACTTACATGGGGTTGACCAAACTTGCAGAAACGTGTTTATTTCTGCTGAAAAACACGTTTTGACACTTTCTGCACACTGGGGTTAAGAGCAGAGTGTGTGGGCTCTTCTGAGCCTTGCAGTTACATAGGGATTCAGTTGTCTGAAAAAACGCGTTTATTTCGGGCTGAAAAACACGTTTTGAAAAGTGTACTGTAACTGCCCCATAACTTACATGGGGTTGACCAAACTTGCAGAAACATGTTTATTTCTGCTGAAAAACACGTTTTGACACTTTCTGCACACTGGGGTTAAGAGCTGAGTGTGTGGGCTCTTCTGAGCTTTGCAGTTACATAGATATTCAGTTGTCTGAAAAAACGCGTTTATTTCGTGCTGAAAAACACGTTTTGAAAAGTGTACTGTAACTGCCCCATAACTTACATGGGGTTGACCAAACTTGCAGAAACATGTTTATTTCTGCTGAAAAACACGTTTTGACACTTTCTGCACACTGGGGTTAAGAGCAGAGTGTGTGGGCTCTTCTGAGCCTTACAGTTACATAGGGATTCAGTTGTCTGAAAAAACGCGTTTATTTCGGGCTGAAAAACACGTTTTGAAAAAAGTGCTGTTACTGCCCCATAACTTACATGGGGTTGACCAAACTTGCAGAAACATGTTTATTTCTGCTGAAAAACACGTTTTGACACTTTCTGCACACTGGGGTTAAGAGCAGAGTGTGTGGGCTCTTCTGAGCTTTGCAGTTACATAGGTATTCAGTTGTCTGAAAAAACGCGTTTATTTCGGGCTGAAAAACACGTTTTGAAAAGTGCACTGTAACTGCCCCATAACTTACATGGGGTTGACCAAACTTGCAGAAACATGTTTATTTCTGCTGAAAAACACGTTTTGACATTTTCTGCACACTGGGGTTAAGAGCTGAGTGTGTGTGCTCTTCTGAGCTTTGCAGTTACATAGGGATTCAGTTGTCTGAAAAAACGCGTTTATTTCGGGCTGAAAAACACGTTTTGAAAAGTGTACTGTAACTGCCCCATAACTTACATGGGGTTGACCAAACTTGCAGAAACATGTTTATTTCTGCTGAAAAACACGTTTTGACACTTTCTGCACACTGGGGTTAAGAGCAGAGTGTGTGGGCTCTTCTGAGCCTTGCAGTTACATAGGGATTCAGTTGTCTGAAAAAACGCGTTTATTTCGGGCTGAAAAACACGTTTTGAAAAGTGTACTGTAACTGCCCCATAACTTACATGGGGTTGACCAAACTTGCAGAAACATGTTTATTTCTGCTGAAAAACATGTTTTGACACTTTCTGCACACTGGGGTTAAGAGCTGAGTGTGTGGGCTGTTCTGAGCCTTGCAGTTACATAAGGATTCAGTTGTCTGAAAAAACGCGTTTATTTCGGGCTGAAAAACACGTTTTGAAAAGTGCACTGTAACTGCCCCATAACTTACATGGGGTTGACCAAACTTGCAGAAACATGTTTATTTCTGCTGAAAAACACGTTTTGACACTTTCTGCACACTGGGGTTAAGAGCTGAGTGTGTGGGCTCTTCTGAGCTTTGCAGTTACATAGGTATTCAGTTGTCTGAAAAAACGCGTTTATTTCGTGCTGAAAAACACGTTTTGAAAAGTGTACTGTAACTGCCCCATAACTTACATGGGGTTGACCAAACTTGCAGAAACATGTTTATTTCTGCTGAAAAACACGTTTTGACACTTTCTGCACACTGGGGTTAAGAGCAGAGTGTGTGGGCTCTTCTGAGCCTTACAGTTACATAGGGATTCAGTTGTCTGAAAAAACGCGTTTATTTCGGGCTGAAAAACACGTTTTGAAAAAAGTGCTGTTACTGCCCCATAACTTACATGGGGTTGACCAAACTTGCAGAAACATGTTTATTTCTGCTGAAAAACACGTTTTGACACTTTCTGCACACTGGGGTTAAGAGCTGAGTGTGTGGGCTCTTCTGAGCTTTGCAGTTACATAGGTATTCAGTTGTCTGAAAAAACCCGTTTATTTCGGGCTGAAAAACACGTTTTGAAAAGTGTACTGTAACTGCCCCATAACTTACATGGGGTTGACCAAACTTGCAGAAACATGTTTATTTCTGCTGAAAAACATGTTTTGACACTTTCTGCACACTGGGGTTAAGAGCTGAGTGTGTGGGCTGTTTTGAGCCTTGCAGTTACATAGGGATTCAGTTGTCTGAAAAAACGCGTTTATTTCGGGCTGAAAAACACGTTTTGAAAAGTGCACTGTAACTGCCCCATAACTTACATGGGGTTGACCAAACTTGCAGAAACATGTTTATTTCTGCTGAAAAACACGTTTTGACATTTTCTGCACACTGGGGTTAAGAGCTGAGTGTGTGGGCTCTTCTGAGCTTTGCAGTTACATAGGGATTCAGTTGTCTGAAAAAACGCGTTTATTTCGGGCTGAAAAACACGTTTTGAAAAGTGTACTGTAACTGCCCCATAACTTACATGGGGTTGACCAAACTTGCAGAAACATGTTTATTTCTGCTGAAAAACACGTTTTGACACTTTCTACACACTGGGGTTAAGAGCAGAGTGTGTGGGCTCTTCTGAGCCTTGCAGTTACATAGGGATTCAGTTGTCTGAGAAAACGCGTTTATTTCGGGCTGAAAAACACGTTTTGAAAAAATTGCTGTTACTGCCCAATAAGTTACATGGGGGTGACCAAACTTGCAGAAACATGTTTATTTCTGCTGAAAAACATGTTTTGACACTTTCTGCACACTGGGGTTAAGAGCAGAGTGTGTGGGCTCTTCTGAGCCTTGCAGTTACATAGGGATTCAGTTGTCTGAAAAAACGCATTTATTTCGGGCTGAAAAACACGTTTTGAAAAGTCTACTGTAACTGCCCCATAACTTACATGGGGTTGACCAAACTTGCAGAAACATGTTTATTTCTGCTGAAAAACACGTTTTGACACTTTCTGCACACTGGGGTTAAGAGCTGAGTGTGTGGGCTCTTCTGAGCTTTGCAGTTACATAGGTATTCAGTTGTCTGAAAAAACGCGTTTATTTCGGGCTGAAAAACACGTTTTGAAAAGTGTACTGTAACTGCCCCATAACTTACATGGGGTTGACCAAACTTGCAGAAACATGTTTATTTCTGCTGAAAAACACGTTTTGACACTTTCTGCACACTGGGGTTAAGAGCAGAGTGTGTGGGCTCTTCTGAGCCTTACAGTTACATAGGGATTCAGTTGTCTGAAAAAACGCGTTTATTTCGGGCTGAAAAACACGTTTTGAAAAAAGTGCTGTTACTGCCCCATAACTTACATGGGGTTGACCAAACTTGCAGAAACATGTTTATTTCTGCTGAAAAACACGTTTTGACACTTTCTGCACACTGGGGTTAAGAGCTGAGTGTGTGGGCTCTTCTGAGCTTTGCAGTTACATAGGTATTCAGTTGTCTGAAAAAACGCGTTTATTTCGGGCTGAAAAACACGTTTTGAAAAGTGTACTGTAACTGCCCCATAACTTACATGGGGTTGACCAAACTTGCAGAAACGTGTTTATTTCTGCTGAAAAACACGTTTTGACACTTTCTGCACACTGGGGTTAAGAGCAGAGTGTGTGGGCTCTTCTGAGCCTTGCAGTTACATAGGGATTCAGTTGTCTGAAAAAACGCGTTTATTTCTGGCTGAAAAACACGTTTTGAAAAGTGTACTGTAACTGCCCCATAACTTCCATGGGGTTGACCAAACTTGCAGAAACATGTTTATTTCTGCTGAAAAACACGTTTTGACACTTTCTGCAAACTGGGGTTAAGAGCTGAGTGTGTGGGCTCTTCTGAGCTTTGCAGTTACATAGGTATTCAGTTGTCTGAAAAAACGCGTTTATTTCGGGCTGAAAAACACGTTTTGAAAAGTGTACTGTAACTGCCCCATAACTTACATGGGGTTGACCAAACTTGCAGAAACATGTTTATTTCTGCTGAAAAACACGTTTTGACACTCTCTGCACACTGGGGTTAAGAGCAGAGTGTGTGGGCTCTTCTGAGCCTTACAGTTACATAGGGATTCAGTTGTCTGAAAAAACGCGTTTATTTCGGGCTGAAAAACACGTTTTGAAAAAAGTGCTGTTACTGCCCCATAACTTACATGGGGTTGACCAAACTTGCAGAAACATGTTTATTTCTGCTGAAAAACATGTTTTGACACTTTCTGCACACTGGGGTTAAGAGCTGAGTGTGTGGGCTGTTCTGAGCCTTGCAGTTACATAGGGATTCAGTTTTCTGAAAAAACGCGTTTATTTCGGGCTGAAAAACACGTTTTGAAAAGTGCACTGTAACTGCCCCATAACTTACATGGGGTTGACCAAACTTGCAGAAACATGTTTATTTCTGCTGAAAAACATGTTTTGACACTTTCTGCACACTGGGGTTAAGAGCTGAGTGTGTGGGCTCTTCTGAGCTTTGCAGTTACATAGGGATTCAGTTGTCTGAAAAAACGCGTTTATTTCGGGCTGAAAAACACGTTTTGAAAAGTGTACTGTAACTGCCCCATAACTTACATGGGGTTGACCAAACTTGCAGAAACATGTTTATTTCTGCTGAAAAACACGTTTTGACACTTTCTGCACACTGGGGTTAAGAGCAGAGTGTGTGGGCTCTTCTGAGCTTTGCAGTTACATAGGTATTCAGTTGTCTGAAAAAACGCGTTTATTTCGGGCTGAAAAACACGTTTTGAAAAGTGCACTGTAACTGCCCCATAACTTACATGGGGTTGACCAAACTTGCAGAAACATGTTTATTTCTGCTGAAAAACACGTTTTGACATTTTCTGCACACTGGGGTTAAGAGCTGAGTGTGTGTGCTCTTCTGAGCTTTGCAGTTACATAGGGATTCAGTTGTCTGAAAAAACGCGTTTATTTCGGGCTGAAAAACACGTTTTGAAAAGTGTACTGTAACTGCCCCATAACTTACATGGGGTTGACCAAACTTGCAGAAACATGTTTATTTCTGCTGAAAAACACGTTTTGACACTTTCTGCACACTGGGGTTAAGAGCAGAGTGTGTGGGCTCTTCTGAGCCTTGCAGTTACATAGGGATTCAGTTGTCTGAAAAAACGCGTTTATTTCGGGCTGAAAAACACGTTTTGAAAAGTGTACTGTAACTGCCCCATAACTTACATAGGGTTGACCAAACTTGCAGAAACATGTTTATTTCTGCTGAAAAACATGTTTTGACACTTTCTGCACACTGGGGTTAAGAGCTGAGTGTGTGGGCTGTTCTGAGCCTTGCAGTTACATAAGGATTCAGTTGTCTGAAAAAACGCGTTTATTTCGGGCTGAAAAACACGTTTTGAAAAGTGCACTGTAACTGCCCCATAACTTACATGGGGTTGACCAAACTTGCAGAAGCATGTTTATTTCTGCTGAAAAACACGTTTTGACATTTTCTGCACACTGGGGTTAAGAGCTGAGTGTGTGGGCTCTTCTGAGCTTTGCAGTTACATAGGGATTCAGTTGTCTGAAAAAACGCGTTTATTTCGGGCTGAAAAACACGTTTTGAAAAGTGTACTGTAACTGCCCCATAACTTACATGGGGTTGACCAAACTTGCAGAAACGTGTTTATTTCTGCTGAAAAACACGTTTTGACACTTTCTGCACACTGGGGTTAAGAGCAGAGTGTGTGGGCTCTTCTGAGCCTTGCAGTTACATAGGGATTCAGTTGTCTGAAAAAACGCGTTTATTTCGGGCTGAAAAACACATTTTGAAAAGTGTACTGTAACTGCCCCATAACTTACATGGGGTTGACCAAACTTGCAGAAACATGTTTATTTCTGCTGAAAAACACGTTTTGACACTTTCTGCACACTGGGGTTAAGAGCTGAGTGTGTGGGCTCTTCTGAGCTTTGCAGTTACATAGATATTCAGTTGTCTGAAAAAACGCGTTTATTTCGTGCTGAAAAACACGTTTTGAAAAGTGTACTGTAACTGCCCCATAACTTACATGGGGTTGACCAAACTTGCAGAAACATGTTTATTTCTGCTGAAAAACACGTTTTGACACTTTCTGCACACTGGGGTTAAGAGCAGAGTGTGTGGGCTCTTCTGAGCCTTACAGTTACATAGGGATTCAGGTGTCTGAAAAAACGCGTTTATTTCGGGCTGAAAAACACGTTTTGAAAAAAGTGCTGTTACTGCCCCATAACTTACATGGGGTTGACCAAACTTGCAGAAACATGTTTATTTCTGCTGAAAAACACGTTTTGACACTTTCTGCACACTGGGGTTAAGAGCAGAGTGTGTGGGCTCTTCTGAGCCTTACAGTTACATAGGGATTCAGTTGTCTGAAAAAACGCGTTTATTTCGGGCTGAAAAACACGTTTTGAAAAAAGTGCTGTTACTGCCCCATAACTTACATGGGGTTGACCAAACTTGCAGAAACATGTTTATTTCTGCTGAAAAACACGTTTTGACACTTTCTGCACACTGGGGTTAAGAGCAGAGTGTGTGGGCTCTTCTGAGCTTTGCAGTTACATAGGTATTCAGTTGTCTGAAAAAACGCGTTTATTTCGGGCTGAAAAACACGTTTTGAAAAGTGCACTGTAACTGCCCCATAACTTACATGGGGTTGACCAAACTTGCAGAAACATGTTTATTTCTGCTGAAAAACACGTTTTGACATTTTCTGCACACTGGGGTTAAGAGCTGAGTGTGTGTGCTCTTCTGAGCTTTGCAGTTACATAGGGATTCAGTTGTCTGAAAAAACGCGTTTATTTCGGGCTGAAAAACACGTTTTGAAAAGTGTACTGTAACTGCCCCATAACTTACATGGGGTTGACCAAACTTGCAGAAACATGTTTATTTCTGCTGAAAAACACGTTTTGACACTTTCTGCACACTGGGGTTAAGAGCAGAGTGTGTGGGCTCTTCTGAGCCTTGCAGTTACATAGGGATTCAGTTGTCTGAAAAAACGCGTTTATTTCGGGCTGAAAAACACGTTTTGAAAAGTGTACTGTAACTGCCCCATAACTTACATGGGGTTGACCAAACTTGCAGAAACATGTTTATTTCTGCTGAAAAACATGTTTTGACACTTTCTGCACACTGGGGTTAAGAGCTGAGTGTGTGGGCTGTTCTGAGCCTTGCAGTTACATAGGGATTCAGTTGTCTGAAAAAACGCGTTTATTTCGGGCTGAAAAACACGTTTTGAAAAGTGCACTGTAACTGCCCCATAACTTACATGGGGTTGACCAAACTTGCAGAAACATGTTTATTTCTGCTGAAAAACACGTTTTGACATTTTCTGCACACTGGGGTTAAGAGCTGAGTGTGTGTGCTCTTCTGAGCTTTGCAGTTACATAGGGATTCAGTTGTCTGAAAAAACGCGTTTATTTCGGGCTGAAAAACACGTTTTGAAAAGTGCACTGTAACTGCCCCATAACTTACATGGGGTTGACCAAACTTGCAGAAACATGTTTATTTCTGCTGAAAAACACGTTTTGACACTTTCTGCACACTGGGGTTAAGAGCAGAGTGTGTGGGCTCTTCTGAGCCTTGCAGTTACATAGGGATTCAGTTGTCTGAAAAAACGCGTTTATTTCGGGCTGAAAAACACGTTTTGAAAAGTGTACTGTAACTGCCCCATAACTTACATGGGGTTGACCAAACTTGCAGAAACGTGTTTATTTCTGCTGAAAAACACGTTTTGACACTTTCTGCACACTGGGGTTAAGAGCAGAGTGTGTGGGCTCTTCTGAGCCTTGCAGTTACATAGGGATTCAGTTGTCTGAAAAAACGCGTTTATTTCGGGCTGAAAAACACGTTTTGAAAAGTGTACTGTAACTGCCCCATAACTTCCATGGGGTTGACCAAACTTGCAGAAACATGTTTATTTCTGCTGAAAAACACGTTTTGACACTTTCTGCAAACTGGGGTTAAGAGCTGAGTGTGTGGGCTCTTCTGAGCTTTGCAGTTACATAGGTATTCAGTTGTCTGAAAAAACGCGTTTATTTCGGGCTGAAAAACACGTTTTGAAAAGTGTACTGTAACTGCCCCATAACTTACATGGGGTTGACCAAACTTGCAGAAACATGTTTATTTCTGCTGAAAAACACGTTTTGACACTCTCTGCACACTGGGGTTAAGAGCAGAGTGTGTGGGCTCTTCTGAGCCTTACAGTTACATAGGGATTCAGTTGTCTGAAAAAACGCGTTTATTTCGGGCTGAAAAACACGTTTTGAAAAAAGTGCTGTTACTGCCCCATAACTTACATGGGGTTGACCAAACTTGCAGAAACATGTTTATTTCTGCTGAAAAACATGTTTTGACACTTTCTGCACACTGGGGTTAAGAGCTGAGTGTGTGGGCTGTTCTGAGCCTTGCAGTTACATAGGGATTCAGTTTTCTGAAAAAACGCGTTTATTTCGGGCTGAAAAACACGTTTTGAAAAGTGCACTGTAACTGCCCCATAACTTACATGGGGTTGACCAAACTTGCAGAAACATGTTTATTTCTGCTGAAAAACATGTTTTGACACTTTCTGCACACTGGGGTTAAGAGCTGAGTGTGTGGGCTCTTCTGAGCTTTGCAGTTACATAGGGATTCAGTTGTCTGAAAAAACGCGTTTATTTCGGGCTGAAAAACACGTTTTGAAAAGTGTACTGTAACTGCCCCATAACTTACATGGGGTTGACCAAACTTGCAGAAACATGTTTATTTCTGCTGAAAAACACGTTTTGACACTTTCTGCACACTGGGGTTAAGAGCAGAGTGTGTGGGCTCTTCTGAGCTTTGCAGTTACATAGGTATTCAGTTGTCTGAAAAAACGCGTTTATTTCGGGCTGAAAAACACGTTTTGAAAAGTGCACTGTAACTGCCCCATAACTTACATGGGGTTGACCAAACTTGCAGAAACATGTTTATTTCTGCTGAAAAACACGTTTTGACATTTTCTGCACACTGGGGTTAAGAGCTGAGTGTGTGTGCTCTTCTGAGCTTTGCAGTTACATAGGGATTCAGTTGTCTGAAAAAACGCGTTTATTTCGGGCTGAAAAACACGTTTTGAAAAGTGTACTGTAACTGCCCCATAACTTACATGGGGTTGACCAAACTTGCAGAAACATGTTTATTTCTGCTGAAAAACACGTTTTGACACTTTCTGCACACTGGGGTTAAGAGCAGAGTGTGTGGGCTCTTCTGAGCCTTGCAGTTACATAGGGATTCAGTTGTCTGAAAAAACGCGTTTATTTCGGGCTGAAAAACACGTTTTGAAAAGTGTACTGTAACTGCCCCATAACTTACATAGGGTTGACCAAACTTGCAGAAACATGTTTATTTCTGCTGAAAAACATGTTTTGACACTTTCTGCACACTGGGGTTAAGAGCTGAGTGTGTGGGCTGTTCTGAGCCTTGCAGTTACATAAGGATTCAGTTGTCTGAAAAAACGCGTTTATTTCGGGCTGAAAAACACGTTTTGAAAAGTGCACTGTAACTGCCCCATAACTTACATGGGGTTGACCAAACTTGCAGAAGCATGTTTATTTCTGCTGAAAAACACGTTTTGACATTTTCTGCACACTGGGGTTAAGAGCTGAGTGTGTGGGCTCTTCTGAGCTTTGCAGTTACATAGGGATTCAGTTGTCTGAAAAAACGCGTTTATTTCGGGCTGAAAAACACGTTTTGAAAAGTGTACTGTAACTGCCCCATAACTTACATGGGGTTGACCAAACTTGCAGAAACGTGTTTATTTCTGCTGAAAAACACGTTTTGACACTTTCTGCACACTGGGGTTAAGAGCAGAGTGTGTGGGCTCTTCTGAGCCTTGCAGTTACATAGGGATTCAGTTGTCTGAAAAAACGCGTTTATTTCGGGCTGAAAAACACGTTTTGAAAAGTGTACTGTAACTGCCCCATAACTTACATGGGGTTGACCAAACTTGCAGAAACATGTTTATTTCTGCTGAAAAACACGTTTTGACACTTTCTGCACACTGGGGTTAAGAGCTGAGTGTGTGGGCTCTTCTGAGCTTTGCAGTTACATAGATATTCAGTTGTCTGAAAAAACGCGTTTATTTCGTGCTGAAAAACACGTTTTGAAAAGTGTACTGTAACTGCCCCATAACTTACATGGGGTTGACCAAACTTGCAGAAACATGTTTATTTCTGCTGAAAAACACGTTTTGACACTTTCTGCACACTGGGGTTAAGAGCAGAGTGTGTGGGCTCTTCTGAGCCTTACAGTTACATAGGGATTCAGTTGTCTGAAAAAACGCGTTTATTTCGGGCTGAAAAACACGTTTTGAAAAAAGTGCTGTTACTGCCCCATAACTTACATGGGGTTGACCAAACTTGCAGAAACATGTTTATTTCTGCTGAAAAACACGTTTTGACACTTTCTGCACACTGGGGTTAAGAGCAGAGTGTGTGGGCTCTTCTGAGCCTTACAGTTACATAGGGATTCAGTTGTCTGAAAAAACGCGTTTATTTCGGGCTGAAAAACACGTTTTGAAAAAAGTGCTGTTACTGCCCCATAACTTACATGGGGTTGACCAAACTTGCAGAAACATGTTTATTTCTGCTGAAAAACACGTTTTGACACTTTCTGCACACTGGGGTTAAGAGCAGAGTGTGTGGGCTCTTCTGAGCTTTGCAGTTACATAGGTATTCAGTTGTCTGAAAAAACGCGTTTATTTCGGGCTGAAAAACACGTTTTGAAAAGTGCACTGTAACTGCCCCATAACTTACATGGGGTTGACCAAACTTGCAGAAACATGTTTATTTCTGCTGAAAAACACGTTTTGAAATTTTCTGCACACTGGGGTTAAGAGCTGAGTGTGTGTGCTCTTCTGAGCTTTGCAGTTACATAGGGATTCAGTTGTCTGAAAAAACGCGTTTATTTCGGGCTGAAAAACACGTTTTGAAAAGTGTACTGTAACTGCCCCATAACTTACATGGGGTTGACCAAACTTGCAGAAACATGTTTATTTCTGCTGAAAAACACGTTTTGACACTTTCTGCACACTGGGGTTAAGAGCAGAGTGTGTGGGCTCTTCTGAGCCTTGCAGTTACATAGGGATTCAGTTGTCTGAAAAAACGCGTTTATTTCGGGCTGAAAAACACGTTTTGAAAAGTGTACTGTAACTGCCCCATAACTTACATGGGGTTGACCAAACTTGCAGAAACATGTTTATTTCTGCTGAAAAACATGTTTTGACACTTTCTGCACACTGGGGTTAAGAGCTGAGTGTGTGGGCTGTTCTGAGCCTTGCAGTTACATAAGGATTCAGTTGTCTGAAAAAACGCGTTTATTTCGGGCTGAAAAACACGTTTTGAAAAGTGCACTGTAACTGCCCCATAACTTACATGGGGTTGACCAAACTTGCAGAAACATGTTTATTTCTGCTGAAAAACACGTTTTGACACTTTCTGCACACTGGGGTTAAGAGCTGAGTGTGTGGGCTCTTCTGAGCTTTGCAGTTACATAGGTATTCAGTTGTCTGAAAAAACGCGTTTATTTCGTGCTGAAAAACACGTTTTGAAAAGTGTACTGTAACTGCCCCATAACTTACATGGGGTTGACCAAACTTGCAGAAACATGTTTATTTCTGCTGAAAAACACGTTTTGACACTTTCTGCACACTGGGGTTAAGAGCAGAGTGTGTGGGCTCTTCTGAGCCTTACAGTTACATAGGGATTCAGTTGTCTGAAAAAACGCGTTTATTTCGGGCTGAAAAACACGTTTTGAAAAAAGTGCTGTTACTGCCCCATAACTTACATGGGGTTGACCAAACTTGCAGAAACATGTTTATTTCTGCTGAAAAACACGTTTTGACACTTTCTGCACACTGGGGTTAAGAGCTGAGTGTGTGGGCTCTTCTGAGCTTTGCAGTTACATAGGTATTCAGTTGTCTGAAAAAACGCGTTTATTTCGGGCTGAAAAACACGTTTTGAAAAGTGTACTGTAACTGCCCCATAACTTACATGGGGTTGACCAAACTTGCAGAAACATGTTTATTTCTGCTGAAAAACATGTTTTGACACTTTCTGCACACTGGGGTTAAGAGCTGAGTGTGTGGGCTGTTCTGAGCCTTGCAGTTACATAGGGATTCAGTTGTCTGAAAAAACGCGTTTATTTCGGGCTGAAAAACACGTTTTGAAAAGTGTACTGTAACTGCCCCATAACTTACATGGGGTTGACCAAACTTGCAGAAACATGTTTATTTCTGCTGAAAAACACGTTTTGACACTTTCTACACACTGGGGTTAAGAGCAGAGTGTGTGGGCTCTTCTGAGCCTTGCAGTTACATAGGGATTCAGTTGTCTGAGAAAACGCGTTTATTTCGGGCTGAAAAACACGTTTTGAAAAAATTGCTGTTACTGCCCAATAAGTTACATGGGGGTGACCAAACTTGCAGAAACATGTTTATTTCTGCTGAAAAACATGTTTTGACACTTTCTGCACACTGGGGTTAAGAGCAGAGTGTGTGGGCTCTTCTGAGCCTTGCAGTTACATAGGGATTCAGTTGTCTGAAAAAACGCATTTATTTCGGGCTGAAAAACACGTTTTGAAAAGTCTACTGTAACTGCCCCATAACTTACATGGGGTTGACCAAACTTGCAGAAACATGTTTATTTCTGCTGAAAAACACGTTTTGACACTTTCTGCACACTGGGGTTAAGAGCTGAGTGTGTGGGCTCTTCTGAGCTTTGCAGTTACATAGGTATTCAGTTGTCTGAAAAAACGCGTTTATTTCGGGCTGAAAAACACGTTTTGAAAAGTGTACTGTAACTGCCCCATAACTTACATGGGGTTGACCAAACTTGCAGAAACATGTTTATTTCTGCTGAAAAACACGTTTTGACACTTTCTGCACACTGGGGTTAAGAGCAGAGTGTGTGGGCTCTTCTGAGCCTTACAGTTACATAGGGATTCAGTTGTCTGAAAAAACGCGTTTATTTCGGGCTGAAAAACACGTTTTGAAAAAAGTGCTGTTACTGCCCCATAACTTACATGGGGTTGACCAAACTTGCAGAAACATGTTTATTTCTGCTGAAAAACACGTTTTGACACTTTCTGCACACTGGGGTTAAGAGCTGAGTGTGTGGGCTCTTCTGAGCTTTGCAGTTACATAGGTATTCAGTTGTCTGAAAAAACGCGTTTATTTCGGGCTGAAAAACACGTTTTGAAAAGTGTACTGTAACTGCCCCATAACTTACATGGGGTTGACCAAACTTGCAGAAACATGTTTATTTCTGCTGAAAAACACGTTTTGACACTTTCTGCACACTAGGGTTAAGAGCAGAGTGTGTGGGCTCTTCTGAGCCTTGCAGTTACATAGGGATTCAGTTGTCTGAAAAAACGCGTTTATTTCGGGCTGAAAAACACGTTTTGAAAAGTGTACTGTAACTGCCCCATAACTTCCATGGGGTTGACCAAACTTGCAGAAACATGTTTATTTCTGCTGAAAAACACGTTTTGACACTTTCTGCAAACTGGGGTTAAGAGCTGAGTGTGTGGGCTCTTCTGAGCTTTGCAGTTACATAGGTATTCAGTTGTCTGAAAAAACGCGTTTATTTCGTGCTGAAAAACACGTTTTGAAAAGTGTACTGTAACTGCCCCATAACTTACATGGGGTTGACCAAACTTGCAGAAACATGTTTATTTCTGCTGAAAAACACGTTTTGACACTTTCTGCACACTGGGGTTAAGAGCAGAGTGTGTGGGCTCTTCTGAGCCTTACAGTTACATACGGATTCAGTTGTCTGAAAAAACGCGTTTATTTCGGGCTGAAAAACACGTTTTGAAAAAAGTGCTGTTACTGCCCCATAACTTACATGGGGTTGACCAAACTTGCAGAAACATGTTTATTTCTGCTGAAAAACACGTTTTGACACTTTCTGCACACTGGGGTTAAGAGCTGAGTGTGTGGGCTCTTCTGAGCTTTGCAGTTACATAGGTATTCAGTTGTCTGAAAAAACGCGTTTATTTCGGGCTGAAAAACACGTTTTGAAAAGTGTACTGTAACTGCCCCATAACTTACATGGGGTTGACCAAACTTGCAGAAACATGTTTATTTCTGCTGAAAAACACGTTTTGACACTTTCTGCACACTGGGGTTAAGAGCAGAGTGTGTGGGCTCTTCTGAGCCTTGCAGTTACATAGGGATTCAGTTGTCTGAAAAAACGCGTTTATTTCGGGCTGAAAAACACGTTTTGAAAAAAGTGCTGTTACTGCCCCATAACTTACATGGGGTTGACCAAACTTGCAGAAACATGTTTATTTCTGCTGAAAAACATGTTTTGACACTTTCTGCACACTGGGGTTAAGAGCTGAGTGTGTGGGCTGTTCTGAGCCTTGCAGTTACATAGGGATTCAGTTGTCTGAAAAAACGCGTTTATTTCGGGCTGAAAAACACGTTTTGAAAAGTGCACTGTAACTGCCCCATAACTTACATGGGGTTGACCAAACTTGCAGAAACATGTTTATTTCTGCTGAAAAACACGTTTTGACATTTTCTGCACACTGGGGTTAAGAGCTGAGTGTGTGTGCTCTTCTGAGCTTTGCAGTTACATAGGGATTCAGTTGTCTGAAAAAACGCGTTTATTTCGGGCTGAAAAACACGTTTTGAAAAGTGCACTGTAACTGCCCCATAACTTACATGGGGTTGACCAAACTTGCAGAAACATGTTTATTTCTGCTGAAAAACACGTTTTGACACTTTCTGCACACTGGGGTTAAGAGCAGAGTGTGTGGGCTCTTCTGAGCCTTGCAGTTACATAGGGATTCAGTTGTCTGAAAAAACGCGTTTATTTCGGGCTGAAAAACACGTTTTGAAAAGTGTACTGTAACTGCCCCATAACTTACATGGGGTTGACCAAACTTGCAGAAACGTGTTTATTTCTGCTGAAAAACACGTTTTGACACTTTCTGCACACTGGGGTTAAGAGCAGAGTGTGTGGGCTCTTCTGAGCCTTGCAGTTACATAGGGATTCAGTTGTCTGAAAAAACGCGTTTATTTCGGGCTGAAAAACACGTTTTGAAAAGTGTACTGTAACTGCCCCATAACTTACATGGGGTTGACCAAACTTGCAGAAACGTGTTTATTTCTGCTGAAAAACACGTTTTGACACTTTCTGCACACTGGGGTTAAGAGCTGAGTGTGTGGGCTCTTCTGAGCTTTGCAGTTACATAGGTATTCAGTTGTCTGAAAAAACGCGTTTATTTCGTGCTGAAAAACACGTTTTGAAAAGTGTACTGTAACTGCCCCATAACTTACATGGGGTTGACCAAACTTGCAGAAACATGTTTATTTCTGCTGAAAAACACGTTTTGACACTTTCTGCACACTGGGGTTAAGAGCTGAGTGTGTGGGCTCTTCTGAGCTTTGCAGTTACATAGGGATTCAGTTGTCTGAAAAAACGCGTTTATTTCGGGCTGAAAAACACGTTTTGAAAAGTGTACTGTAACTGCCCCATAACTTACATGGGGTTGACCAAACTTGCAGAAACATGTTTATTTCTGCTGAAAAACACGTTTTGACACTTTCTGCACACTGGGGTTAAGAGCTGAGTGTGTGGGCTCTTCTGAGCCTTGCAGTTACATAGGGATTCAGTTGTCTGAAAAAACGCGTTTATTTCGGGCTGAAAAACACGTTTTGAAAAGTGTACTGTAACTGCCCCATAACTTACATGGGGTTGACCAAACTTGCAGAAACATGTTTATTTCTGCTGAAAAACACGTTTTGACACTTTCTGCACACTGGGGTTAAGAGCAGAGTGTGTGGGCTCTTCTGAGCCTTACAGTTACATAGGGATTCAGTTGTCTGAAAAAACGCGTTTATTTCGGGCTGAAAAACACGTTTTGAAAAAAGTGCTGTTACTGCCCCATAACTTACATGGGGTTGACCAAACTTGCAGAAACATGTTTATTTCTGCTGAAAAACACGTTTTGACATTTTCTGCACACTGGGGTTAAGAGCAGAGTGTGTGGGCTCTTCTGAGCCTTACAGTTACATAGGGATTCAGTTGTCTGAAAAAACGCGTTTATTTCGGGCTGAAAAACACGTTTTGAAAAAAGTGCTGTTACTGCCCCATAACTTACATGGGGTTGACCAAACTTGCAGAAACATGTTTATTTCTGCTGAAAAACACGTTTTGACACTTTCTGCACACTGGGGTTAAGAGCAGAGTGTGTGGGCTGTTCTGAGCCTTGCAGTTACATAGGGATTCAGTTGTCTGAAAAAACGCGTTTATTTCGGGCTGAAAAACACGTTTTGAAAAGTGCACTGTAACTGCCCCATAACTTACATGGGGTTGACCAAACTTGCAGAAACATGTTTATTTCTGCTGAAAAACACGTTTTGACACTTTCTGCACACTGGGGTTAAGAGCAGAGTGTGTGGGCTCTTCTGAGCCTTGCAGTTACATAGGGATTCAGTTGTCTGAAAAAACGCGTTTATTTCGGGCTGAAAAACACGTTTTGAAAAGTGCACTGTAACAGCCCCATAACTTACATGGGGTTGACCAAACTTGCAGAAACATGTTTATTTCTGCGGAAAAATACGTTTTGACATTTTCTGCACACTGGGGTTAAGAGCTGAGTGTGTGGGCTCTTCTGAGCTATGCAGTTACATAGGGATTCAGTTGTCTGAAAAAACGCGTTTATTTCGGGCTGAAAAACACGTTTTGAAAAGTGTACTGTAACTGCCCCATAACTTACATGGGGTTGACCAAACTTCCAGAAACATGTTTATTTCTGCTGAAAAACACGTTTTGACACTTTCTACACACTGGGGTTAAGAGCAGAGTGTGTGGGCTCTTCTGAGCCTTGCAGTTACATAGGGATTCAGTTGTCTGAGAAAACGCGTTTATTTCGGCCTGAAAAACACGTTTTGAAAAAAGTGCTGTTACTGCCCAATAAGTTACATGGGGGTGACCAAACTTGCAGAAACATGTTTAATTCTGCTTAAAAACATGTTTTGACACTTTCTGCACACTGGGGTTAAGAGCTGAGTGTGTGGGCTGTTCTGAGCCTTGCAGTTACATAGGGATTCAGTTGTCTGAAAAAACGCGTTTATTTCGGGCTGAAAAACACGTTTTGAAAAGTGCACTGTAACTGCCCCATAACTTACATGGGGTTGACCAAACTTGCAGAAACATGTTTATTTCTGCTGAAAAACACGTTTTGACACTTTCTGCACACTGGGGTTAAGAGCAGAGTGTGTGGGCTGTTCTGAGCCTTGCAGTTACATAGGGATTCAGTTGTCTGAAAAAACGCGTTTATTTCGGGCTGAAAAACACGTTTTGAAAAGTGCACTGTAACTGCCCCATAACTTACATGGGGTTGACCAAACTTGCAGAAACATGTTTATTTCTGCTGAAAAACATGTTTTGACACTTTCTGCACACTGGGGTTAAGAGCTGAGTGTGTGGGCTCTTCTGAGCCTTGCAGTTACATAGGGATTCAGTTGTCTGAAAAAACGCGTTTATTTCGGGCTGAAAAACACGTTTTGAAAAGTGTACTGTAACTGCCCCATAACTTCCATGGGGTTGACCAAACTTGCAGAAACATGTTTATTTCTGCTGAAAAACACGTTTTGACACTTTCTGCAAACTGGGGTTAAGAGCTGAGTGTGTGGGCTCTTCTGAGCTTTGCAGTTACATAGGTATTCAGTTGTCTGAAAAAACGCGTTTATTTCGGGCTGAAAAACACGTTTTGAAAAGTGTACTGTAACTGCCCCATAACTTACATGGGGTTGACCAAACTTGCAGAAACATGTTTATTTCTGCTGAAAAACACGTTTTGACACTTTCTGCACACTGGGGTTAAGAGCAGAGTGTGTGGGCTCTTCTGAGCCTTGCAGTTACATAGGGATTCAGTTGTCTGAAAAAACGCGTTTATTTCGGGCTGAAAAACACGTTTTGAAAAGTGTACTGTAACTGCCCCATAACTTACATGGGGTTGACCAAACTTGCAGAAACATGTTTATTTCTGCTGAAAAACACGTTTTGACACTTTCTGCACACTGGGGTTAAGAGCAGAGTGTGTGGGCTCTTCTGAGCCTTACAGTTACATAGGGATTCAGTTGTCTGAAAAAACGCGTTTATTTCGGGCTGAAAAACACGTTTTGAAAAAAGTGCTGTTACTGCCCCATAACTTACATGGGGTTGACCAAACTTGCAGAAACATGTTTATTTCTGCTGAAAAACACGTTTTGACATTTTCTGCACACTGGGGTTAAGAGCAGAGTGTGTGGGCTCTTCTGAGCCTTACAGTTACATAGGGATTCAGTTGTCTGAAAAAACGCGTTTATTTCGGGCTGAAAAACACGTTTTGAAAAAAGTGCTGTTACTGCCCCATAACTTACATGGGGTTGACCAAACTTGCAGAAACATGTTTATTTCTGCTGAAAAACACGTTTTGACACTTTCTGCACACTGGGGTTAAGAGCAGAGTGTGTGGGCTGTTCTGAGCCTTGCAGTTACATAGGGATTCAGTTGTCTGAAAAAACGCGTTTATTTCGGGCTGAAAAACACGTTTTGAAAAGTGCACTGTAACTGCCCCATAACTTACATGGGGTTGACCAAACTTGCAGAAACATGTTTATTTCTGCTGAAAAACACGTTTTGACACTTTCTGCACACTGGGGTTAAGAGCAGAGTGTGTGGGCTCTTCTGAGCCTTGCAGTTACATAGGGATTCAGTTGTCTGAAAAAACGCGTTTATTTCGGGCTGAAAAACACGTTTTGAAAAGTGCACTGTAACAGCCCCATAACTTACATGGGGTTGACCAAACTTGCAGAAACATGTTTATTTCTGCTGAAAAATACGTTTTGACATTTTCTGCACACTGGGGTTAAGAGCAGAGTGTGTGGGCTCTTCTGAGCCTTACAGTTACATAGGGATTCAGTTGTCTGAAAAAACGCGTTTATTTCGGCCTGAAAAACACGTTTTGAAAAAAGTGCTGTTACTGCCCAATAAGTTACATGGGGGTGACCAAACTTGCAGAAACATGTTTAATTCTGCTTAAAAACATGTTTTGACACTTTCTGCACACTGGGGTTAAGAGCTGAGTGTGTGGGCTGTTCTGAGCCTTGCAGTTACATAGGGATTCAGTTGTCTGAAAAAACGCGTTTATTTCGGGCTGAAAAACACGTTTTGAAAAGTGCACTGTAACTGCCCCATAACTTACATGGGGTTGACCAAACTTGCAGAAACATGTTTATTTCTGCTGAAAAACACGTTTTGACACTTTCTGCACACTGGGGTTAAGAGCAGAGTGTGTGGGCTGTTCTGAGCCTTGCAGTTACATAGGGATTCAGTTGTCTGAAAAAACGCGTTTATTTCGGGCTGAAAAACACGTTTTGAAAAGTGCACTGTAACTGCCCCATAACTTACATGGGGTTGACCAAACTTGCAGAAACATGTTTATTTCTGCTGAAAAACATGTTTTGACACTTTCTGCACACTGGGGTTAAGAGCTGAGTGTGTGGGCTCTTCTGAGCCTTGCAGTTACATAGGGATTCAGTTGTCTGAAAAAACGCGTTTATTTCGGGCTGAAAAACACGTTTTGAAAAGTGTACTGTAACTGCCCCATAACTTCCATGGGGTTGACCAAACTTGCAGAAACATGTTTATTTCTGCTGAAAAACACGTTTTGACACTTTCTGCAAACTGGGGTTAAGAGCTGAGTGTGTGGGCTCTTCTGAGCTTTGCAGTTACATAGGTATTCAGTTGTCTGAAAAAACGCGTTTATTTCGGGCTGAAAAACACGTTTTGAAAAGTGTACTGTAACTGCCCCATAACTTACATGGGGTTGACCAAACTTGCAGAAACATGTTTATTTCTGCTGAAAAACACGTTTTGACACTTTCTGCACACTGGGGTTAAGAGCAGAGTGTGTGGGCTCTTCTGAGCTTTGCAGTTACATAGGTATTCAGTTGTCTGAAAAAACGCGTTTAGTTCGGGCTGAAAAACACGTTTTGAAAAGTGTACTGTAACTGCCCCATAACTTACATGGGGTTGACCAAACTTGCAGAAACATGTTTATTTCTGCTGAAAAACATGTTTTGACACTTTCTGCACACTGGGGTTAAGAGCTGAGTGTGTGGGCTGTTCTGAGCCTTGCAGTTACATAGGGATTCAGTTGTCTGAAAAAACGCGTTTATTTCGGGCTGAAAAACACGTTTTGAAAAGTGCACTGTAACTGCCCCATAACTTACATGGGGTTGACCAAACTTGCAGAAACATGTTTATTTCTGCTGAAAAACACGTTTTGACATTTTCTGCACACTGGGGTTAAGAGCTGAGTGTGTGGGCTCTTCTGAGCTTTGCAGTTACATAGGGATTCAGTTGTCTGAAAAAACGCGTTTATTTCGGGCTGAAAAACACGTTTTGAAAAGTGTACTGTAACTGCCCCATAACTTACATGGGGTTGACCAAACTTGCAGAAACATGTTTATTTCTGCTGAAAAACACGTTTTGACACTTTCTACACACTGGGGTTAAGAGCAGAGTGTGTGGGCTCTTCTGAGCCTTGCAGTTACATAGGGATTCAGTTGTCTGAGAAAACGCGTTTATTTCGGGCTGAAAAACACGTTTTGAAAAAATTGCTGTTACTGCCCAATAAGTTACATGGGGGTGACCAAACTTGCAGAAACATGTTTATTTCTGCTGAAAAACATGTTTTGACACTTTCTGCACACTGGGGTTAAGAGCTGAGTGTGTGGGCTCTTCTGAGCCTTGCAGTTACATAGGGATTCAGTTGTCTGAAAAAACGCGTTTATTTCGGGCTGAAAAACACGTTTTGAAAAGTGTACTGTAACTGCCCCATAACTTCCATGGGGTTGACCAAACTTGCAGAAACATGTTTATTTCTGCTGAAAAACACGTTTTGACACTTTCTGCAAACTGGGGTTAAGAGCTGAGTGTGTGGGCTCTTCTGAGCTTTGCAGTTACATAGGTATTCAGTTGTCTGAAAAAACGCGTTTATTTCGGGCTGAAAAACACGTTTTGAAAAGTGTACTGTAACTGCCCCATAACTTACATGGGGTTGACCAAACTTGCAGAAACATGTTTATTTCTGCTGAAAAACACGTTTTGACACTTTCTGCACACTGGGGTTAAGAGCAGAGTGTGTGGGCTCTTCTGAGCTTTGCAGTTACATAGGTATTCAGTTGTCTGAAAAAACGCGTTTAGTTCGGGCTGAAAAACACGTTTTGAAAAGTGTACTGTAACTGCCCCATAACTTACATGGGGTTGACCAAACTTGCAGAAACATGTTTATTTCTGCTGAAAAACATGTTTTGACACTTTCTGCACACTGGGGTTAAGAGCTGAGTGTGTGGGCTGTTCTGAGCCTTGCAGTTACATAGGGATTCAGTTGTCTGAAAAAACGCGTTTATTTCGGGCTGAAAAACACGTTTTGAAAAGTGCACTGTAACTGCCCCATAACTTACATGGGGTTGACCAAACTTGCAGAAACATGTTTATTTCTGCTGAAAAACACGTTTTGACATTTTCTGCACACTGGGGTTAAGAGCTGAGTGTGTGGGCTCTTCTGAGCTTTGCAGTTACATAGGGATTCAGTTGTCTGAAAAAACGCGTTTATTTCGGGCTGAAAAACACGTTTTGAAAAGTGTACTGTAACTGCCCCATAACTTACATGGGGTTGACCAAACTTGCAGAAACATGTTTATTTCTGCTGAAAAACACGTTTTGACACTTTCTACACACTGGGGTTAAGAGCAGAGTGTGTGGGCTCTTCTGAGCCTTGCAGTTACATAGGGATTCAGTTGTCTGAGAAAACGCGTTTATTTCGGGCTGAAAAACACGTTTTGAAAAAATTGCTGTTACTGCCCAATAAGTTACATGGGGGTGACCAAACTTGCAGAAACATGTTTATTTCTGCTGAAAAACATGTTTTGACACTTTCTGCACACTGGGGTTAAGAGCAGAGTGTGTGGGCTCTTCTGAGCCTTGCAGTTACATAGGGATTCAGTTGTCTGAAAAAACGCATTTATTTCGGGCTGAAAAACACGTTTTGAAAAGTCTACTGTAACTGCCCCATAACTTACATGGGGTTGACCAAACTTGCAGAAACATGTTTATTTCTGCTGAAAAACACGTTTTGACACTTTCTGCACACTGGGGTTAAGAGCTGAGTGTGTGGGCTCTTCTGAGCTTTGCAGTTACATAGGTATTCAGTTGTCTGAAAAAACGCGTTTATTTCGGGCTGAAAAACACGTTTTGAAAAGTGTACTGTAACTGCCCCATAACTTACATGGGGTTGACCAAACTTGCAGAAACATGTTTATTTCTGCTGAAAAACACGTTTTGACACTTTCTGCACACTGGGGTTAAGAGCAGAGTGTGTGGGCTCTTCTGAGCCTTACAGTTACATAGGGATTCAGTTGTCTGAAAAAACGCGTTTATTTCGGGCTGAAAAACACGTTTTGAAAAAAGTGCTGTTACTGCCCCATAACTTACATGGGGTTGACCAAACTTGCAGAAACATGTTTATTTCTGCTGAAAAACACGTTTTGACACTTTCTGCACACTGGGGTTAAGAGCTGAGTGTGTGGGCTCTTCTGAGCTTTGCAGTTACATAGGTATTCAGTTGTCTGAAAAAACGCGTTTATTTCGGGCTGAAAAACACGTTTTGAAAAGTGTACTGTAACTGCCCCATAACTTACATGGGGTTGACCAAACTTGCAGAAACATGTTTATTTCTGCTGAAAAACACGTTTTGACACTTTCTGCACACTGGGGTTAAGAGCAGAGTGTGTGGGCTCTTCTGAGCCTTGCAGTTACATAGGAATTCAGTTGTCTGAAAAAACGCGTTTATTTCGGGCTGAAAAACACGTTTTGAAAAGTGTACTGTAACTGCCCCATAACTTCCATGGGGTTGACCAAACTTGCAGAAACATGTTTATTTCTGCTGAAAAACACGTTTTGACACTTTCTGCAAACTGGGGTTAAGAGCTGAGTGTGTGGGCTCTTCTGAGCTTTGCAGTTACATAGGTATTCAGTTGTCTGAAAAAACGCGTTTATTTCGGGCTGAAAAACACGTTTTGAAAAGTGTACTGTAACTGCCCCATAACTTACATGGGGTTGACCAAACTTGCAGAAACATGTTTATTTCTGCTGAAAAACACGTTTTGACACTTTCTGCACACTGGGGTTAAGAGCAGAGTGTGTGGGCTCTTCTGAGCCTTACAGTTACATAGGGATTCAGTTGTCTGAAAAAACGCGTTTATTTCGGGCTGAAAAACACGTTTTGAAAAAAGTGCTGTTACTGCCCCATAACTTACATGGGGTTGACCAAACTTGCAGAAACATGTTTATTTCTGCTGAAAAACACGTTTTGACACTTTCTGCACACTGGGCTTAAGAGCTGAGTGTGTGGGCTCTTCTGAGCTTTGCAGTTACATAGGTATTCAGTTGTCTGAAAAAACGCGTTTATTTCGTGCTGAAAAACACGTTTTGAAAAGTGTACTGTAACTGCCCCATAACTTACATGGGGTTGACCAAACTTGCAGAAACATGTTTATTTCTGCTGAAAAACACGTTTTGACACTTTCTGCACACTGGGGTTAAGAGCAGAGTGTGTGGGCTCTTCTGAGCCTTACAGTTACATAGGGATTCAGTTGTCTGAAAAAACGCGTTTATTTCGGGCTGAAAAACACGTTTTGAAAAAAGTGCTGTTACTGCCCCATAACTTACATGGGGTTGACCAAACTTGCAGAAACATGTTTATTTCTGCTGAAAAACACGTTTTGACACTTTCTGCACACTGGGGTTAAGAGCTGAGTGTGTGGGCTCTTCTGAGCTTTGCAGTTACATAGGTATTCAGTTGTCTGAAAAAACGCGTTTATTTCGGGCTGAAAAACACGTTTTGAAAAGTGTACTGTAACTGCCCCATAACTTACATGGGGTTGACCAAACTTGCAGAAACATGTTTATTTCTGCTGAAAAACATGTTTTGACACTTTCTGCACACTGGGGTTAAGAGCTGAGTGTGTGGGCTGTTCTGAGCCTTGCAGTTACATAGGGATTCAGTTGTCTGAAAAAACGCGTTTATTTCGGGCTGAAAAACACGTTTTGAAAAGTGCACTGTAACTGCCCCATAACTTACATGGGGTTGACCAAACTTGCAGAAACATGTTTATTTCTGCTGAAAAACACGTTTTGACATTTTCTGCACACTGGGGTTAAGAGCTGAGTGTGTGGGCTCTTCTGAGCTTTGCAGTTACATAGGGATTCAGTTGTCTGAAAAAACGCGTTTATTTCGGGCTGAAAAACACGTTTTGAAAAGTGTACTGTAACTGCCCCATAACTTACATGGGGTTGACCAAACTTGCAGAAACATGTTTATTTCTGCTGAAAAACACGTTTTGACACTTTCTACACACTGGGGTTAAGAGCAGAGTGTGTGGGCTCTTCTGAGCCTTGCAGTTACATAGGGATTCAGTTGTCTGAGAAAACGCGTTTATTTCGGGCTGAAAAACACGTTTTGAAAAAATTGCTGTTACTGCCCAATAAGTTACATGGGGGTGACCAAACTTGCAGAAACATGTTTATTTCTGCTGAAAAACATGTTTTGACACTTTCTGCACACTGGGGTTAAGAGCAGAGTGTGTGGGCTCTTCTGAGCCTTGCAGTTACATAGGGATTCAGTTGTCTGAAAAAACGCATTTATTTCGGGCTGAAAAACACGTTTTGAAAAGTCTACTGTAACTGCCCCATAACTTACATGGGGTTGACCAAACTTGCAGAAACATGTTTATTTCTGCTGAAAAACACGTTTTGACACTTTCTGCACACTGGGGTTAAGAGCAGAGTGTGTGGGCTCTTCTGAGCTTTGCAGTTACATAGGTATTCAGTTGTCTGAAAAAACGCGTTTATTTCGGGCTGAAAAACACGTTTTGAAAAGTGCACTGTAACTGCCCCATAACTTACATGGGGTTGACCAAACTTGCAGAAACATGTTTATTTCTGCTGAAAAACACGTTTTGACACTTTCTGCACACTGGGGTTAAGAGCAGAGTGTGTGGGCTCTTCTGAGCCTTGCAGTTACATAGGGATTCAGTTGTCTGAAAAAACGCGTTTATTTCGGGCTGAAAAACACGTTTTGAAAAGTGCACTGTAACAGCCCCATAACTTACATGGGGTTGACCAAACTTGCAGAAACATGTTTATTTCTGCTGAAAAATACGTTTTGACATTTTCTGCACACTGGGGTTAAGAGCAGAGTGTGTGGGCTCTTCTGAGCCTTACAGTTACATAGGGATTCAGTTGTCTGAAAAAACGCGTTTATTTCGGCCTGAAAAACACGTTTTGAAAAAAGTGCTGTTACTGCCCAATAAGTTACATGGGGGTGACCAAACTTGCAGAAACATGTTTAATTCTGCTTAAAAACATGTTTTGACACTTTCTGCACACTGGGGTTAAGAGCTGAGTGTGTGGGCTGTTCTGAGCCTTGCAGTTACATAGGGATTCAGTTGTCTGAAAAAACGCGTTTATTTCGGGCTGAAAAACACGTTTTGAAAAGTGCACTGTAACTGCCCCATAACTTACATGGGGTTGACCAAACTTGCAGAAACATGTTTATTTCTGCTGAAAAACACGTTTTGACACTTTCTGCACACTGGGGTTAAGAGCAGAGTGTGTGGGCTGTTCTGAGCCTTGCAGTTACATAGGGATTCAGTTGTCTGAAAAAACGCGTTTATTTCGGGCTGAAAAACACGTTTTGAAAAGTGCACTGTAACTGCCCCATAACTTACATGGGGTTGACCAAACTTGCAGAAACATGTTTATTTCTGCTGAAAAACATGTTTTGACACTTTCTGCACACTGGGGTTAAGAGCTGAGTGTGTGGGCTCTTCTGAGCCTTGCAGTTACATAGGGATTCAGTTGTCTGAAAAAACGCGTTTATTTCGGGCTGAAAAACACGTTTTGAAAAGTGTACTGTAACTGCCCCATAACTTCCATGGGGTTGACCAAACTTGCAGAAACATGTTTATTTCTGCTGAAAAACACGTTTTGACACTTTCTGCAAACTGGGGTTAAGAGCTGAGTGTGTGGGCTCTTCTGAGCTTTGCAGTTACATAGGTATTCAGTTGTCTGAAAAAACGCGTTTATTTCGGGCTGAAAAACACGTTTTGAAAAGTGTACTGTAACTGCCCCATAACTTACATGGGGTTGACCAAACTTGCAGAAACATGTTTATTTCTGCTGAAAAACACGTTTTGACACTTTCTGCACACTGGGGTTAAGAGCAGAGTGTGTGGGCTCTTCTGAGCTTTGCAGTTACATAGGTATTCAGTTGTCTGAAAAAACGCGTTTAGTTCGGGCTGAAAAACACGTTTTGAAAAGTGTACTGTAACTGCCCCATAACTTACATGGGGTTGACCAAACTTGCAGAAACATGTTTATTTCTGCTGAAAAACATGTTTTGACACTTTCTGCACACTGGGGTTAAGAGCTGAGTGTGTGGGCTGTTCTGAGCCTTGCAGTTACATAGGGATTCAGTTGTCTGAAAAAACGCGTTTATTTCGGGCTGAAAAACACGTTTTGAAAAGTGCACTGTAACTGCCCCATAACTTACATGGGGTTGACCAAACTTGCAGAAACATGTTTATTTCTGCTGAAAAACACGTTTTGACATTTTCTGCACACTGGGGTTAAGAGCTGAGTGTGTGGGCTCTTCTGAGCTTTGCAGTTACATAGGGATTCAGTTGTCTGAAAAAACGCGTTTATTTCGGGCTGAAAAACACGTTTTGAAAAGTGTACTGTAACTGCCCCATAACTTACATGGGGTTGACCAAACTTGCAGAAACATGTTTATTTCTGCTGAAAAACACGTTTTGACACTTTCTACACACTGGGGTTAAGAGCAGAGTGTGTGGGCTCTTCTGAGCCTTGCAGTTACATAGGGATTCAGTTGTCTGAGAAAACGCGTTTATTTCGGGCTGAAAAACACGTTTTGAAAAAATTGCTGTTACTGCCCAATAAGTTACATGGGGGTGACCAAACTTGCAGAAACATGTTTATTTCTGCTGAAAAACATGTTTTGACACTTTCTGCACACTGGGGTTAAGAGCTGAGTGTGTGGGCTCTTCTGAGCCTTGCAGTTACATAGGGATTCAGTTGTCTGAAAAAACGCGTTTATTTCGGGCTGAAAAACACGTTTTGAAAAGTGTACTGTAACTGCCCCATAACTTCCATGGGGTTGACCAAACTTGCAGAAACATGTTTATTTCTGCTGAAAAACACGTTTTGACACTTTCTGCAAACTGGGGTTAAGAGCTGAGTGTGTGGGCTCTTCTGAGCTTTGCAGTTACATAGGTATTCAGTTGTCTGAAAAAACGCGTTTATTTCGGGCTGAAAAACACGTTTTGAAAAGTGTACTGTAACTGCCCCATAACTTACATGGGGTTGACCAAACTTGCAGAAACATGTTTATTTCTGCTGAAAAACACGTTTTGACACTTTCTGCACACTGGGGTTAAGAGCAGAGTGTGTGGGCTCTTCTGAGCTTTGCAGTTACATAGGTATTCAGTTGTCTGAAAAAACGCGTTTAGTTCGGGCTGAAAAACACGTTTTGAAAAGTGTACTGTAACTGCCCCATAACTTACATGGGGTTGACCAAACTTGCAGAAACATGTTTATTTCTGCTGAAAAACATGTTTTGACACTTTCTGCACACTGGGGTTAAGAGCTGAGTGTGTGGGCTGTTCTGAGCCTTGCAGTTACATAGGGATTCAGTTGTCTGAAAAAACGCGTTTATTTCGGGCTGAAAAACACGTTTTGAAAAGTGCACTGTAACTGCCCCATAACTTACATGGGGTTGACCAAACTTGCAGAAACATGTTTATTTCTGCTGAAAAACACGTTTTGACATTTTCTGCACACTGGGGTTAAGAGCTGAGTGTGTGGGCTCTTCTGAGCTTTGCAGTTACATAGGGATTCAGTTGTCTGAAAAAACGCGTTTATTTCGGGCTGAAAAACACGTTTTGAAAAGTGTACTGTAACTGCCCCATAACTTACATGGGGTTGACCAAACTTGCAGAAACATGTTTATTTCTGCTGAAAAACACGTTTTGACACTTTCTACACACTGGGGTTAAGAGCAGAGTGTGTGGGCTCTTCTGAGCCTTGCAGTTACATAGGGATTCAGTTGTCTGAGAAAACGCGTTTATTTCGGGCTGAAAAACACGTTTTGAAAAAATTGCTGTTACTGCCCAATAAGTTACATGGGGGTGACCAAACTTGCAGAAACATGTTTATTTCTGCTGAAAAACATGTTTTGACACTTTCTGCACACTGGGGTTAAGAGCAGAGTGTGTGGGCTCTTCTGAGCCTTGCAGTTACATAGGGATTCAGTTGTCTGAAAAAACGCATTTATTTCGGGCTGAAAAACACGTTTTGAAAAGTCTACTGTAACTGCCCCATAACTTACATGGGGTTGACCAAACTTGCAGAAACATGTTTATTTCTGCTGAAAAACACGTTTTGACACTTTCTGCACACTGGGGTTAAGAGCTGAGTGTGTGGGCTCTTCTGAGCTTTGCAGTTACATAGGTATTCAGTTGTCTGAAAAAACGCGTTTATTTCGGGCTGAAAAACACGTTTTGAAAAGTGTACTGTAACTGCCCCATAACTTACATGGGGTTGACCAAACTTGCAGAAACATGTTTATTTCTGCTGAAAAACACGTTTTGACACTTTCTGCACACTGGGGTTAAGAGCAGAGTGTGTGGGCTCTTCTGAGCCTTACAGTTACATAGGGATTCAGTTGTCTGAAAAAACGCGTTTATTTCGGGCTGAAAAACACGTTTTGAAAAAAGTGCTGTTACTGCCCCATAACTTACATGGGGTTGACCAAACTTGCAGAAACATGTTTATTTCTGCTGAAAAACACGTTTTGACACTTTCTGCACACTGGGGTTAAGAGCTGAGTGTGTGGGCTCTTCTGAGCTTTGCAGTTACATAGGTATTCAGTTGTCTGAAAAAACGCGTTTATTTCGGGCTGAAAAACACGTTTTGAAAAGTGTACTGTAACTGCCCCATAACTTACATGGGGTTGACCAAACTTGCAGAAACATGTTTATTTCTGCTGAAAAACACGTTTTGACACTTTCTGCACACTGGGGTTAAGAGCAGAGTGTGTGGGCTCTTCTGAGCCTTGCAGTTACATAGGAATTCAGTTGTCTGAAAAAACGCGTTTATTTCGGGCTGAAAAACACGTTTTGAAAAGTGTACTGTAACTGCCCCATAACTTCCATGGGGTTGACCAAACTTGCAGAAACATGTTTATTTCTGCTGAAAAACACGTTTTGACACTTTCTGCAAACTGGGGTTAAGAGCTGAGTGTGTGGGCTCTTCTGAGCTTTGCAGTTACATAGGTATTCAGTTGTCTGAAAAAACGCGTTTATTTCGGGCTGAAAAACACGTTTTGAAAAGTGTACTGTAACTGCCCCATAACTTACATGGGGTTGACCAAACTTGCAGAAACATGTTTATTTCTGCTGAAAAACACGTTTTGACACTTTCTGCACACTGGGGTTAAGAGCAGAGTGTGTGGGCTCTTCTGAGCCTTACAGTTACATACGGATTCAGTTGTCTGAAAAAACGCGTTTATTTCGGGCTGAAAAACACGTTTTGAAAAAAGTGCTGTTACTGCCCCATAACTTACATGGGGTTGACCAAACTTGCAGAAACATGTTTATTTCTGCTGAAAAACACGTTTTGACACTTTCTGCACACTGGGGTTAAGAGCTGAGTGTGTGGGCTCTTCTGAGCTTTGCAGTTACATAGGGATTCAGTTGTCTGAAAAAACGCGTTTATTTCGGGCTGAAAAACACGTTTTGAAAAGTGTACTGTAACTGCCCCATAACTTACATGGGGTTGACCAAACTTGCAGAAACATGTTTATTTCTGCTGAAAAACACGTTTTGACACTTTCTGCACACTGGGGTTAAGAGCAGAGTGTGTGGGCTCTTCTGAGCCTTGCAGTTACATAGGGATTCAGTTGTCTGAAAAAACGCGTTTATTTCGGGCTGAAAAACACGTTTTGAAAAAAGTGCTGTTACTGCCCCATAACTTACATGGGGTTGACCAAACTTGCAGAAACATGTTTATTTCTGCTGAAAAACATGTTTTGACACTTTCTGCACACTGGGGTTAAGAGCTGAGTGTGTGGGCTGTTCTGAGCCTTGCAGTTACATAGGGATTCAGTTGTCTGAAAAAACGCGTTTATTTCGGGCTGAAAAACACGTTTTGAAAAGTGCACTGTAACTGCCCCATAACTTACATGGGGTTGACCAAACTTGCAGAAACATGTTTATTTCTGCTGAAAAACATGTTTTGACACTTTCTGCACACTGGGGTTAAGAGCTGAGTGTGTGGGCTCTTCTGAGCTTTGCAGTTACATAGGGATTCAGTTGTCTGAAAAAACGCGTTTATTTCGGGCTGAAAAACACGTTTTGAAAAGTGTACTGTAACTGCCCCATAACTTCCATGGGGTTGACCAAACTTGCAGAAACATGTTTATTTCTGCTGAAAAACACGTTTTGACACTTTCTGCAAACTGGGGTTAAGAGCTGAGTGTGTGGGCTCTTCTGAGCTTTGCAGTTACATAGGTATTCAGTTGTCTGAAAAAACGCGTTTATTTCGGGCTGAAAAACACGTTTTGAAAAGTGTACTGTAACTGCCCCATAACTTACATGGGGTTGACCAAACTTGCAGAAACATGTTTATTTCTGCTGAAAAACACGTTTTGACACTTTCTGCACACTGGGGTTAAGAGCAGAGTGTGTGGGCTCTTCTGAGCCTTACAGTTACATAGGGATTCAGTTGTCTGAAAAAACGCGTTTATTTCGTGCTGAAAAACACGTTTTGAAAAGTGTACTGTAACTGCCCCATAACTTACATGGGGTTGACCAAACTTGCAGAAACATGTTTATTTCTGCTGAAAAACACGTTTTGACACTTTCTGCACACTGGGGTTAAGAGCAGAGTGTGTGGGCTCTTCTGAGCCTTACAGTTACATAGGGATTCAGTTGTCTGAAAAAACGCGTTTATTTCGGGCTGAAAAACACGTTTTGAAAAAAGTGCTGTTACTGCCCCATAACTTACATGGGGTTGACCAAACTTGCAGAAACATGTTTATTTCTGCTGAAAAACACGTTTTGACACTTTCTGCACACTGGGCTTAAGAGCTGAGTGTGTGGGCTCTTCTGAGCTTTGCAGTTACATAGGTATTCAGTTGTCTGAAAAAACGCGTTTATTTCGTGCTGAAAAACACGTTTTGAAAAGTGTACTGTAACTGCCCCATAACTTACATGGGGTTGACCAAACTTGCAGAAACATGTTTATTTCTGCTGAAAAACACGTTTTGACACTTTCTGCACACTGGGGTTAAGAGCAGAGTGTGTGGGCTCTTCTGAGCCTTACAGTTACATAGGGATTCAGTTGTCTGAAAAAACGCGTTTATTTCGGGCTGAAAAACACGTTTTGAAAAAAGTGCTGTTACTGCCCCATAACTTACATGGGGTTGACCAAACTTGCAGAAACATGTTTATTTCTGCTGAAAAACACGTTTTGACACTTTCTGCACACTGGGGTTAAGAGCTGAGTGTGTGGGCTCTTCTGAGCTTTGCAGTTACATAGGTATTCAGTTGTCTGAAAAAACGCGTTTATTTCGGGCTGAAAAACACGTTTTGAAAAGTGCACTGTAACTGCCCCATAACTTACATGGGGTTGACCAAACTTGCAGAAACATGTTTATTTCTGCTGAAAAACACGTTTTGACATTTTCTGCACACTGGGGTTAAGAGCTGAGTGTGTGGGCTCTTCTGAGCTTTGCAGTTACATAGGGATTCAGTTGTCTGAAAAAACGCGTTTATTTCGGGCTGAAAAACACGTTTTGAAAAGTGTACTGTAACTGCCCCATAACTTACATGGGGTTGACCAAACTTGCAGAAACATGTTTATTTCTGCTGAAAAACACGTTTTGACACTTTCTACACACTGGGGTTAAGAGCAGAGTGTGTGGGCTCTTCTGAGCCTTGCAGTTACATAGGGATTCAGTTGTCTGAGAAAACGCGTTTATTTCGGGCTGAAAAACACGTTTTGAAAAAATTGCTGTTACTGCCCAATAAGTTACATGGGGGTGACCAAACTTGCAGAAACATGTTTATTTCTGCTGAAAAACATGTTTTGACACTTTCTGCACACTGGGGTTAAGAGCAGAGTGTGTGGGCTCTTCTGAGCCTTGCAGTTACATAGGGATTCAGTTGTCTGAAAAAACGCATTTATTTCGGGCTGAAAAACACGTTTTGAAAAGTCTACTGTAACTGCCCCATAACTTACATGGGGTTGACCAAACTTGCAGAAACATGTTTATTTCTGCTGAAAAACACGTTTTGACACTTTCTGCACACTGGGGTTAAGAGCTGAGTGTGTGGGCTCTTCTGAGCTTTGCAGTTACATAGGTATTCAGTTGTCTGAAAAAACGCGTTTATTTCGGGCTGAAAAACACGTTTTGAAAAGTGTACTGTAACTGCCCCATAACTTACATGGGGTTGACCAAACTTGCAGAAACATGTTTATTTCTGCTGAAAAACACGTTTTGACACTTTCTGCACACTGGGGTTAAGAGCAGAGTGTGTGGGCTCTTCTGAGCCTTACAGTTACATAGGGATTCAGTTGTCTGAAAAAACGCGTTTATTTCGGGCTGAAAAACACGTTTTGAAAAAAGTGCTGTTACTGCCCCATAACTTACATGGGGTTGACCAAACTTGCAGAAACATGTTTATTTCTGCTGAAAAACACGTTTTGACACTTTCTGCACACTGGGGTTAAGAGCTGAGTGTGTGGGCTCTTCTGAGCTTTGCAGTTACATAGGTATTCAGTTGTCTGAAAAAACGCGTTTATTTCGGGCTGAAAAACACGTTTTGAAAAGTGTACTGTAACTGCCCCATAACTTACATGGGGTTGACCAAACTTGCAGAAACATGTTTATTTCTGCTGAAAAACACGTTTTGACACTTTCTGCACACTGGGGTTAAGAGCAGAGTGTGTGGGCTCTTCTGAGCCTTGCAGTTACATAGAGATTCAGTTGTCTGAAAAAACGCGTTTATTTCGGGCTGAAAAACACGTTTTGAAAAGTGTACTGTAACTGCCCCATAACTTCCATGGGGTTGACCAAACTTGCAGAAACATGTTTATTTCTGCTGAAAAACACGTTTTGACACTTTCTGCAAACTGGGGTTAAGAGCTGAGTGTGTGGGCTCTTCTGAGCTTTGCAGTTACATAGGTATTCAGTTGTCTGAAAAAACGCGTTTATTTCGGGCTGAAAAACACGTTTTGAAAAGTGTACTGTAACTGCCCCATAACTTACATGGGGTTGACCAAACTTGCAGAAACATGTTTATTTCTGCTGAAAAACACGTTTTGACACTTTCTGCACACTGGGGTTAAGAGCAGAGTGTGTGGGCTCTTCTGAGCCTTACAGTTACATACGGATTCAGTTGTCTGAAAAAACGCGTTTATTTCGGGCTGAAAAACACGTTTTGAAAAAAGTGCTGTTACTGCCCCATAACTTACATGGGGTTGACCAAACTTGCAGAAACATGTTTATTTCTGCTGAAAAACACGTTTTGACACTTTCTGCACACTGGGGTTAAGAGCTGAGTGTGTGGGCTCTTCTGAGCTTTGCAGTTACATAGGTATTCAGTTGTCTGAAAAAACGCGTTTATTTCGGGCTGAAAAACACGTTTTGAAAAGTGTACTGTAACTGCCCCATAACTTACATGGGGTTGACCAAACTTGCAGAAACATGTTTATTTCTGCTGAAAAACACGTTTTGACACTTTCTGCACACTGGGGTTAAGAGCAGAGTGTGTGGGCTCTTCTGAGCCTTGCAGTTACATAGGGATTCAGTTGTCTGAAAAAACGCGTTTATTTCGGGCTGAAAAACACGTTTTGAAAAAAGTGCTGTTACTGCCCCATAACTTACATGGGGTTGACCAAACTTGCAGAAACATGTTTATTTCTGCTGAAAAACATGTTTTGACACTTTCTGCACACTGGGGTTAAGAGCTGAGTGTGTGGGCTGTTCTGAGCCTTGCAGTTACATAGGGATTCAGTTGTCTGAAAAAACGCGTTTATTTCGGGCTGAAAAACACGTTTTGAAAAGTGCACTGTAACTGCCCCATAACTTACATGGGGTTGACCAAACTTGCAGAAACATGTTTATTTCTGCTGAAAAACACGTTTTGACATTTTCTGCACACTGGGGTTAAGAGCTGAGTGTGTGTGCTCTTCTGAGCTTTGCAGTTACATAGGGATTCAGTTGTCTGAAAAAACGCGTTTATTTCGGGCTGAAAAACACGTTTTGAAAAGTGTACTGTAACTGCCCCATAACTTACATGGGGTTGACCAAACTTGCAGAAACATGTTTATTTCTGCTGAAAAACACGTTTTGACACTTTCTGCACACTGGGGTTAAGAGCAGAGTGTGTGGGCTCTTCTGAGCCTTGCAGTTACATAGGGATTCAGTTGTCTGAAAAAACGCGTTTATTTCGGGCTGAAAAACACGTTTTGAAAAGTGTACTGTAACTGCCCCATAACTTACATGGGGTTGACCAAACTTGCAGAAACATGTTTATTTCTGCTGAAAAACATGTTTTGACACTTTCTGCACACTGGGGTTAAGAGCTGAGTGTGTGGGCTGTTCTGAGCCTTGCAGTTACATAAGGATTCAGTTGTCTGAAAAAACGCGTTTATTTCGGGCTGAAAAACACGTTTTGAAAAGTGCACTGTAACTGCCCCATAACTTACATGGGGTTGACCAAACTTGCAGAAACATGTTTATTTCTGCTGAAAAACACGTTTTGACATTTTCTGCACACTGGGGTTAAGAGCTGAGTGTGTGGGCTCTTCTGAGCTTTGCAGTTACATAGGGATTCAGTTGTCTGAAAAAACGCGTTTATTTCGGGCTGAAAAACACGTTTTGAAAAGTGTACTGTAACTGCCCCATAACTTACATGGGGTTGACCAAACTTGCAGAAACGTGTTTATTTCTGCTGAAAAACACGTTTTGACACTTTCTGCACACTGGGGTTAAGAGCAGAGTGTGTGGGCTCTTCTGAGCCTTGCAGTTACATAGGGATTCAGTTGTCTGAAAAAACGCGTTTATTTCGGGCTGAAAAACACGTTTTGAAAAGTGTACTGTAACTGCCCCATAACTTACATGGGGTTGACCAAACTTGCAGAAACATGTTTATTTCTGCTGAAAAACACGTTTTGACACTTTCTGCACACTGGGGTTAAGAGCTGAGTGTGTGGGCTCTTCTGAGCTTTGCAGTTACATAGGTATTCAGTTGTCTGAAAAAACGCGTTTATTTCGTGCTGAAAAACACGTTTTGAAAAGTGTACTGTAACTGCCCCATAACTTACATGGGGTTGACCAAACTTGCAGAAACATGTTTATTTCTGCTGAAAAACACGTTTTGACACTTTCTGCACACTGGGGTTAAGAGCTGAGTGTGTGGGCTCTTCTGAGCTTTGCAGTTACATAGGGATTCAGTTGTCTGAAAAAACGCGTTTATTTCGGGCTGAAAAACACGTTTTGAAAAGTGTACTGTAACTGCCCCATAACTTACATGGGGTTGACCAAACTTGCAGAAACATGTTTATTTCTGCTGAAAAACACGTTTTGACACTTTCTGCACACTGGGGTTAAGAGCTGAGTGTGTGGGCTCTTCTGAGCCTTGCAGTTACATAGGGATTCAGTTGTCTGAAAAAACGCGTTTATTTCGGGCTGAAAAACACGTTTTGAAAAGTGTACTGTAACTGCCCCATAACTTACATGGGGTTGACCAAACTTGCAGAAACATGTTTATTTCTGCTGAAAAACACGTTTTGACACTTTCTGCACACTGGGGTTAAGAGCAGAGTGTGTGGGATCTTCTGAGCCTTACAGTTACATAGGGATTCAGTTGTCTGAAAAAACGCGTTTATTTCGGGCTGAAAAACACGTTTTGAAAAAAGTGCTGTTACTGCCCCATAACTTACATGGGGTTGACCAAACTTGCAGAAACATGTTTATTTCTGCTGAAAAACACGTTTTGACACTTTCTGCACACTGGGGTTAAGAGCTGAGTGTGTGGGCTCTTCTGAGCTTTGCAGTTACATAGGTATTCAGTTGTCTGAAAAAACGCGTTTATTTCGGGCTGAAAAACACGTTTTGAAAAGTGTACTGTAACTGCCCCATAACTTACATGGGGTTGACCAAACTTGCAGAAACATGTTTATTTCTGCTGAAAAACACGTTTTGACACTTTCTGCACACTGGGGTTAAGAGCAGAGTGTGTGGGCTCTTCTGAGCCTTGCAGTTACATAGGGATTCAGTTGTCTGAAAAAACGCGTTTATTTCGGGCTGAAAAACACGTTTTGAAAAGTGTACTGTAACTGCCCCATAACTTCCATGGGGTTGACCAAACTTGCAGAAACATGTTTATTTCTGCTGAAAAACACGTTTTGACACTTTCTGCAAACTGGGGTTAAGAGCTGAGTGTGTGGGCTCTTCTGAGCTTTGCAGTTACATAGGTATTCAGTTGTCTGAAAAAACGCGTTTATTTCGGGCTGAAAAACACGTTTTGAAAAGTGTACTGTAACTGCCCCATAACTTACATGGGGTTGACCAAACTTGCAGAAACATGTTTATTTCTGCTGAAAAACACGTTTTGACACTTTCTGCACACTGGGGTTAAGAGCAGAGTGTGTGGGCTCTTCTGAGCCTTACAGTTACATACGGATTCAGTTGTCTGAAAAAACGCGTTTATTTCGGGCTGAAAAACACGTTTTGAAAAAAGTGCTGTTACTGCCCCATAACTTACATGGTGTTGACCAAACTTGCAGAAACATGTTTATTTCTGCTGAAAAACACGTTTTGACACTTTCTGCACACTGGGGTTAAGAGCTGAGTGTGTGGGCTCTTCTGAGCTTTGCAGTTACATAGGTATTCAGTTGTCTGAAAAAACGCGTTTATTTCGGGCTGAAAAACACGTTTTGAAAAGTGTACTGTAACTGCCCCATAACTTACATGGGGTTGACCAAACTTGCAGAAACATGTTTATTTCTGCTGAAAAACACGTTTTGACACTTTCTGCACACTGGGGTTAAGAGCAGAGTGTGTGGGCTCTTCTGAGCCTTGCAGTTACATAGGGATTCAGTTGTCTGAAAAAACGCGTTTATTTCGGGCTGAAAAACACGTTTTGAAAAAAGTGCTGTTACTGCCCCATAACTTACATGGGGTTGACCAAACTTGCAGAAACATGTTTATTTCTGCTGAAAAACATGTTTTGACACTTTCTGCACACTGGGGTTAAGAGCTGAGTGTGTGGGCTGTTCTGAGCCTTGCAGTTACATAGGGATTCAGTTGTCTGAAAAAACGCGTTTATTTCGGGCTGAAAAACACGTTTTGAAAAGTGCACTGTAACTGCCCCATAACTTACATGGGGTTGACCAAACTTGCAGAAACATGTTTATTTCTGCTGAAAAACACGTTTTGACATTTTCTGCACACTGGGGTTAAGAGCTGAGTGTGTGTGCTCTTCTGAGCTTTGCAGTTACATAGGGATTCAGTTGTCTGAAAAAACGCGTTTATTTCGGGCTGAAAAACACGTTTTGAAAAGTGTACTGTAACTGCCCCATAACTTACATGGGGTTGACCAAACTTGCAGAAACATGTTTATTTCTGCTGAAAAACACGTTTTGACACTTTCTGCACACTGGGGTTAAGAGCAGAGTGTGTGGGCTCTTCTGAGCCTTGCAGTTACATAGGGATTCAGTTGTCTGAAAAAACGCGTTTATTTCGGGCTGAAAAACACGTTTTGAAAAGTGTACTGTAACTGCCCCATAACTTACATGGGGTTGACCAAACTTGCAGAAACATGTTTATTTCTGCTGAAAAACATGTTTTGACACTTTCTGCACACTGGGGTTAAGAGCTGAGTGTGTGGGCTGTTCTGAGCCTTGCAGTTACATAAGGATTCAGTTGTCTGAAAAAACGCGTTTATTTCGGGCTGAAAAACACGTTTTGAAAAGTGCACTGTAACTGCCCCATAACTTACATGGGGTTGACCAAACTTGCAGAAACATGTTTATTTCTGCTGAAAAACACGTTTTGACATTTTCTGCACACTGGGGTTAAGAGCTGAGTGTGTGGGCTCTTCTGAGCTTTGCAGTTACATAGGGATTCAGTTGTCTGAAAAAACGCGTTTATTTCGGGCTGAAAAACACGTTTTGAAAAGTGTACTGTAACTGCCCCATAACTTACATGGGGTTGACCAAACTTGCAGAAACGTGTTTATTTCTGCTGAAAAACACGTTTTGACACTTTCTGCACACTGGGGTTAAGAGCAGAGTGTGTGGGCTCTTCTGAGCCTTGCAGTTACATAGGGATTCAGTTGTCTGAAAAAACGCGTTTATTTCGGGCTGAAAAACACGTTTTGAAAAGTGTACTGTAACTGCCCCATAACTTACATGGGGTTGACCAAACTTGCAGAAACATGTTTATTTCTGCTGAAAAACACGTTTTGACACTTTCTGCACACTGGGGTTAAGAGCTGAGTGTGTGGGCTCTTCTGAGCTTTGCAGTTACATAGGTATTCAGTTGTCTGAAAAAACGCGTTTATTTCGTGCTGAAAAACACGTTTTGAAAAGTGTACTGTAACTGCCCCATAACTTACATGGGGTTGACCAAACTTGCAGAAACATGTTTATTTCTGCTGAAAAACACGTTTTGACACTTTCTGCACACTGGGGTTAAGAGCTGAGTGTGTGGGCTCTTCTGAGCTTTGCAGTTACATAGGGATTCAGTTGTCTGAAAAAACGCGTTTATTTCGGGCTGAAAAACACGTTTTGAAAAGTGTACTGTAACTGCCCCATAACTTACATGGGGTTGACCAAACTTGCAGAAACATGTTTATTTCTGCTGAAAAACACGTTTTGACACTTTCTGCACACTGGGGTTAAGAGCTGAGTGTGTGGGCTCTTCTGAGCCTTGCAGTTACATAGGGATTCAGTTGTCTGAAAAAACGCGTTTATTTCGGGCTGAAAAACACGTTTTGAAAAGTGTACTGTAACTGCCCCATAACTTACATGGGGTTGACCAAACTTGCAGAAACATGTTTATTTCTGCTGAAAAACACGTTTTGACACTTTCTGCACACTGGGGTTAAGAGCAGAGTGTGTGGGCTCTTCTGAGCCTTACAGTTACATAGGGATTCAGTTGTCTGAAAAAACGCGTTTATTTCGGGCTGAAAAACACGTTTTGAAAAAAGTGCTGTTACTGCCCCATAACTTACATGGGGTTGACCAAACTTGCAGAAACATGTTTATTTCTGCTGAAAAACACGTTTTGACATTTTCTGCACACTGGGGTTAAGAGCAGAGTGTGTGGGCTCTTCTGAGCCTTACAGTTACATAGGGATTCAGTTGTCTGAAAAAACGCGTTTATTTCGGGCTGAAAAACACGTTTTGAAAAAAGTGCTGTTACTGCCCCATAACTTACATGGGGTTGACCAAACTTGCAGAAACATGTTTATTTCTGCTGAAAAACACGTTTTGACACTTTCTGCACACTGGGGTTAAGAGCAGAGTGTGTGGGCTGTTCTGAGCCTTGCAGTTACATAGGGATTCAGTTGTCTGAAAAAACGCGTTTATTTCGGGCTGAAAAACACGTTTTGAAAAGTGCACTGTAACTGCCCCATAACTTACATGGGGTTGACCAAACTTGCAGAAACATGTTTATTTCTGCTGAAAAACACGTTTTGACACTTTCTGCACACTGGGGTTAAGAGCAGAGTGTGTGGGCTCTTCTGAGCCTTGCAGTTACATAGGGATTCAGTTGTCTGAAAAAACGCGTTTATTTCGGGCTGAAAAACACGTTTTGAAAAGTGCACTGTAACAGCCCCATAACTTACATGGGGTTGACCAAACTTGCAGAAACATGTTTATTTCTGCTGAAAAATACGTTTTGACATTTTCTGCACACTGGGGTTAAGAGCTGAGTGTGTGGGCTCTTCTGAGCTATGCAGTTACATAGGGATTCAGTTGTCTGAAAAAACGCGTTTATTTCGGGCTGAAAAACACGTTTTGAAAAGTGTACTGTAACTGCCCCATAACTTACATGGGGTTGACCAAACTTCCAGAAACATGTTTATTTCTGCTGAAAAACACGTTTTGACACTTTCTACACACTGGGGTTAAGAGCAGAGTGTGTGGGCTCTTCTGAGCCTTGCAGTTACATAGGGATTCAGTTGTCTGAGAAAACGCGTTTATTTCGGCCTGAAAAACACGTTTTGAAAAAAGTGCTGTTACTGCCCAATAAGTTACATGGGGGTGACCAAACTTGCAGAAACATGTTTAATTCTGCTTAAAAACATGTTTTGACACTTTCTGCACACTGGGGTTAAGAGCTGAGTGTGTGGGCTGTTCTGAGCCTTGCAGTTACATAGGGATTCAGTTGTCTGAAAAAACGCGTTTATTTCGGGCTGAAAAACACGTTTTGAAAAGTGCACTGTAACTGCCCCATAACTTACATGGGGTTGACCAAACTTGCAGAAACATGTTTATTTCTGCTGAAAAACACGTTTTGACACTTTCTGCACACTGGGGTTAAGAGCAGAGTGTGTGGGCTGTTCTGAGCCTTGCAGTTACATAGGGATTCAGTTGTCTGAAAAAACGCGTTTATTTCGGGCTGAAAAACACGTTTTGAAAAGTGCACTGTAACTGCCCCATAACTTACATGGGGTTGACCAAACTTGCAGAAACATGTTTATTTCTGCTGAAAAACATGTTTTGACATTTTCTGCACACTGGGGTTAAGAGCTGAGTGTGTGGGCTCTTCTGAGCCTTGCAGTTACAAAGGGATTCAGTTGTCTGAAAAAACGCGTTTATTTCGGGCTGAAAAACACGTTTTGAAAAGTGTACTGTAACTGCCCCATAACTTCCATGGGGTTGACCAAACTTGCAGAAACATGTTTATTTCTGCTGAAAAACACGTTTTGACACTTTCTGCAAACTGGGGTTAAGAGCTGAGTGTGTGGGCTCTTCTGAGCTTTGCAGTTACATAGGTATTCAGTTGTCTGAAAAAACGCGTTTATTTCGGGCTGAAAAACACGTTTTGAAAAGTGTACTGTAACTGCCCCATAACTTACATGGGGTTGACCAAACTTGCAGAAACATGTTTATTTCTGCTGAAAAACACGTTTTGACACTTTCTGCACACTGGGGTTAAGAGCAGAGTGTGTGGGCTCTTCTGAGCCTTGCAGTTACATAGGGATTCAGTTGTCTGAAAAAACGCGTTTATTTCGGGCTGAAAAACACGTTTTGAAAAGTGTACTGTAACTGCCCCATAACTTACATGGGGTTGACCAAACTTGCAGAAACATGTTTATTTCTGCTGAAAAACACGTTTTGACACTTTCTGCACACTGGGGTTAAGAGCAGAGTGTGTGGGCTCTTCTGAGCCTTACAGTTACATAGGGATTCAGTTGTCTGAAAAAACGCGTTTATTTCGGGCTGAAAAACACGTTTTGAAAAAAGTGCTGTTACTGCCCCATAACTTACATGGGGTTGACCAAACTTGCAGAAACATGTTTATTTCTGCTGAAAAACACGTTTTGACATTTTCTGCACACTGGGGTTAAGAGCAGAGTGTGTGGGCTCTTCTGAGCCTTACAGTTACATAGGGATTCAGTTGTCTGAAAAAACGCGTTTATTTCGGGCTGAAAAACACGTTTTGAAAAAAGTGCTGTTACTGCCCCATAACTTACATGGGGTTGACCAAACTTGCAGAAACATGTTTATTTCTGCTGAAAAACACGTTTTGACACTTTCTGCACACTGGGGTTAAGAGCAGAGTGTGTGGGCTGTTCTGAGCCTTGCAGTTACATAGGGATTCAGTTGTCTGAAAAAACGCGTTTATTTCGGGCTGAAAAACACGTTTTGAAAAGTGCACTGTAACTGCCCCATAACTTACATGGGGTTGACCAAACTTGCAGAAACATGTTTATTTCTGCTGAAAAACACGTTTTGACACTTTCTGCACACTGGGGTTAAGAGCAGAGTGTGTGGGCTCTTCTGAGCCTTGCAGTTACATAGGGATTCAGTTGTCTGAAAAAACGCGTTTATTTCGGGCTGAAAAACACGTTTTGAAAAGTGCACTGTAACTGCCCCATAACTTACATGGGGTTGACCAAACTTGCAGAAACATGTTTATTTCTGCTGAAAAACACGTTTTGACACTTTCTGCACACTGGGGTTAAGAGCAGAGTGTGTGGGCTGTTCTGAGCCTTGCAGTTACATAGGGATTCAGTTGTCTGAAAAAACGCGTTTATTTCGGGCTGAAAAACACGTTTTGAAAAGTGCACTGTAACTGCCCCATAACTTACATGGGGTTGACCAAACTTGCAGAAACATGTTTATTTCTGCTGAAAAACATGTTTTGACACTTTCTGCACACTGGGGTTAAGAGCTGAGTGTGTGGGCTCTTCTGAGCCTTAAAGTTACATAGGGATTCAGTTGTCTGAAAAAACGCGTTTATTTCGGGCTGAAAAACACGTTTTGAAAAGTGTACTGTAACTGCCCCATAACTTCCATGGGGTTGACCAAACTTGCAGAAACATGTTTATTTCTGCTGAAAAACACGTTTTGACACTTTCTGCAAACTGGGGTTAAGAGCTGAGTGTGTGGGCTCTTCTGAGCTTTGCAGTTACATAGGTATTCAGTTGTCTGAAAAAACGCGTTTATTTCGGGCTGAAAAACACGTTTTGAAAAGTGTACTGTAACTGCCCCATAACTTACATGGGGTTGACCAAACTTGCAGAAACATGTTTATTTCTGCTGAAAAACACGTTTTGACACTTTCTGCACACTGGGGTTAAGAGCAGAGTGTGTGGGCTCTTCTGAGCTTTGCAGTTACATAGGTATTCAGTTGTCTGAAAAAACGCGTTTAGTTCGGGCTGAAAAACACGTTTTGAAAAGTGTACTGTAACTGCCCCATAACTTACATGGGGTTGACCAAACTTGCAGAAACATGTTTATTTCTGCTGAAAAACATGTTTTGACACTTTCTGCACACTGGGGTTAAGAGCTGAGTGTGTGGGCTGTTCTGAGCCTTGCAGTTACATAGGGATTCAGTTGTCTGAAAAAACGCGTTTATTTCGGGCTGAAAAACACGTTTTGAAAAGTGCACTGTAACTGCCCCATAACTTACATGGGGTTGACCAAACTTGCAGAAACATGTTTATTTCTGCTGAAAAACACGTTTTGACATTTTCTGCACACTGGGGTTAAGAGCTGAGTGTGTGGGCTCTTCTGAGCTTTGCAGTTACATAGGGATTCAGTTGTCTGAAAAAACGCGTTTATTTCGGGCTGAAAAACACGTTTTGAAAAGTGTACTGTAACTGCCCCATAACTTACATGGGGTTGACCAAACTTGCAGAAACATGTTTATTTCTGCTGAAAAACACGTTTTGACACTTTCTACACACTGGGGTTAAGAGCAGAGTGTGTGGGCTCTTCTGAGCCTTGCAGTTACATAGGGATTCAGTTGTCTGAGAAAACGCGTTTATTTCGGGCTGAAAAACACGTTTTGAAAAAATTGCTGTTACTGCCCAATAAGTTACATGGGGGTGACCAAACTTGCAGAAACATGTTTATTTCTGCTGAAAAACATGTTTTGACACTTTCTGCACACTGGGGTTAAGAGCAGAGTGTGTGGGCTCTTCTGAGCCTTGCAGTTACATAGGGATTCAGTTGTCTGAAAAAACGCATTTATTTCGGGCTGAAAAACACGTTTTGAAAAGTCTACTGTAACTGCCCCATAACTTACATGGGGTTGACCAAACTTGCAGAAACATGTTTATTTCTGCTGAAAAACACGTTTTGACACTTTCTGCACACTGGGGTTAAGAGCTGAGTGTGTGGGCTCTTCTGAGCTTTGCAGTTACATAGGTATTCAGTTGTCTGAAAAAACGCGTTTATTTCGGGCTGAAAAACACGTTTTGAAAAGTGTACTGTAACTGCCCCATAACTTACATGGGGTTGACCAAACTTGCAGAAACATGTTTATTTCTGCTGAAAAACACGTTTTGACACTTTCTGCACACTGGGGTTAAGAGCAGAGTGTGTGGGCTCTTCTGAGCCTTACAGTTACATAGGGATTCAGTTGTCTGAAAAAACGCGTTTATTTCGGGCTGAAAAACACGTTTTGAAAAAAGTGCTGTTACTGCCCCATAACTTACATGGGGTTGACCAAACTTGCAGAAACATGTTTATTTCTGCTGAAAAACACGTTTTGACACTTTCTGCACACTGGGGTTAAGAGCTGAGTGTGTGGGCTCTTCTGAGCTTTGCAGTTACATAGGGATTCAGTTGTCTGAAAAAACGCGTTTATTTCGGGCTGAAAAACACGTTTTGAAAAGTGTACTGTAACTGCCCCATAACTTACATGGGGTTGACCAAACTTGCAGAAACATGTTTATTTCTGCTGAAAAACACGTTTTGACACTTTCTGCACACTGGGGTTAAGAGCAGAGTGTGTGGGCTCTTCTGAGCCTTGCAGTTACATAGGAATTCAGTTGTCTGAAAAAACGCGTTTATTTCGGGCTGAAAAACACGTTTTGAAAAGTGTACTGTAACTGCCCCATAACTTCCATGGGGTTGACCAAACTTGCAGAAACATGTTTATTTCTGCTGAAAAACACGTTTTGACACTTTCTGCAAACTGGGGTTAAGAGCTGAGTGTGTGGGCTCTTCTGAGCTTTGCAGTTACATAGGTATTCAGTTGTCTGAAAAAACGCGTTTATTTCGGGCTGAAAAACACGTTTTGAAAAGTGTACTGTAACTGCCCCATAACTTACATGGGGTTGACCAAACTTGCAGAAACATGTTTATTTCTGCTGAAAAACACGTTTTGACACTTTCTGCACACTGGGGTTAAGAGCAGAGTGTGTGGGCTCTTCTGAGCCTTACAGTTACATACGGATTCAGTTGTCTGAAAAAACGCGTTTATTTCGGGCTGAAAAACACGTTTTGAAAAAAGTGCTGTTACTGCCCCATAACTTACATGGGGTTGACCAAACTTGCAGAAACATGTTTATTTCTGCTGAAAAACACGTTTTGACACTTTCTGCACACTGGGGTTAAGAGCTGAGTGTGTGGGCTCTTCTGAGCTTTGCAGTTACATAGGGATTCAGTTGTCTGAAAAAACGCGTTTATTTCGGGCTGAAAAACACGTTTTGAAAAGTGTACTGTAACTGCCCCATAACTTACATGGGGTTGACCAAACTTGCAGAAACATGTTTATTTCTGCTGAAAAACACGTTTTGACACTTTCTGCACACTGGGGTTAAGAGCAGAGTGTGTGGGCTCTTCTGAGCCTTGCAGTTACATAGGGATTCAGTTGTCTGAAAAAACGCGTTTATTTCGGGCTGAAAAACACGTTTTGAAAAAAGTGCTGTTACTGCCCCATAACTTACATGGGGTTGACCAAACTTGCAGAAACATGTTTATTTCTGCTGAAAAACATGTTTTGACACTTTCTGCACACTGGGGTTAAGAGCTGAGTGTGTGGGCTGTTCTGAGCCTTGCAGTTACATAGGGATTCAGTTGTCTGAAAAAACGCGTTTATTTCGGGCTGAAAAACACGTTTTGAAAAGTGCACTGTAACTGCCCCATAACTTACATGGGGTTGACCAAACTTGCAGAAACATGTTTATTTCTGCTGAAAAACATGTTTTGACACTTTCTGCACACTGGGGTTAAGAGCTGAGTGTGTGGGCTCTTCTGAGCTTTGCAGTTACATAGGGATTCAGTTGTCTGAAAAAACGCGTTTATTTCGGGCTGAAAAACACGTTTTGAAAAGTGTACTGTAACTGCCCCATAACTTCCATGGGGTTGACCAAACTTGCAGAAACATGTTTATTTCTGCTGAAAAACACGTTTTGACACTTTCTGCAAACTGGGGTTAAGAGCTGAGTGTGTGGGCTCTTCTGAGCTTTGCAGTTACATAGGTATTCAGTTGTCTGAAAAAACGCGTTTATTTCGGGCTGAAAAACACGTTTTGAAAAGTGTACTGTAACTGCCCCATAACTTACATGGGGTTGACCAAACTTGCAGAAACATGTTTATTTCTGCTGAAAAACACGTTTTGACACTTTCTGCACACTGGGGTTAAGAGCAGAGTGTGTGGGCTCTTCTGAGCCTTACAGTTACATAGGGATTCAGTTGTCTGAAAAAACGCGTTTATTTCGTGCTGAAAAACACGTTTTGAAAAGTGTACTGTAACTGCCCCATAACTTACATGGGGTTGACCAAACTTGCAGAAACATGTTTATTTCTGCTGAAAAACACGTTTTGACACTTTCTGCACACTGGGGTTAAGAGCAGAGTGTGTGGGCTCTTCTGAGCCTTACAGTTACATAGGGATTCAGTTGTCTGAAAAAACGCGTTTATTTCGGGCTGAAAAACACGTTTTGAAAAAAGTGCTGTTACTGCCCCATAACTTACATGGGGTTGACCAAACTTGCAGAAACATGTTTATTTCTGCTGAAAAACACGTTTTGACACTTTCTGCACACTGGGGTTAAGAGCTGAGTGTGTGGGCTCTTCTGAGCCTTGCAGTTACATAGGGATTCAGTTGTCTGAGAAAACGCGTTTATTTCGGGCTGAAAAACACGTTTTGAAAAAATTGCTGTTACTGCCCAATAAGTTACATGGGGGTGACCAAACTTGCAGAAACATATTTATTTCTGCTGAAAAACATGTTTTGACACTTTCTGCACACTGGGGTTAAGAGCAGAGTGTGTGGGCTCTTCTGAGCCTTGCAGTTACATAGGGATTCAGTTGTCTGAAAAAACGCATTTATTTCGGGCTGAAAAACACGTTTTGAAAAGTCTACTGTAACTGTCCCATAACTTACATGGGGTTGACCAAACTTGCAGAAACATGTTTATTTCTGCTGAAAAACACGTTTTGACACTTTCTGCACACTGGGGTTAAGAGCTGAGTGTGTGGGCTCTTCTGAGCTTTGCAGTTACATAGGTATTCAGTTGTCTGAAAAAACGCGTTTATTTCGGGCTGAAAAACACGTTTTGAAAAGTGTACTGTAACTGCCCCATAACTTACATGGGGTTGACCAAACTTGCAGAAACATGTTTATTTCTGCTGAAAAACACGTTTTGACACTTTCTGCACACTGGGGTTAAGAGCAGAGTGTGTGGGCTCTTCTGAGCCTTACAGTTACATAGGGATTCAGTTGTCTGAAAAAACGCGTTTATTTCGGGCTGAAAAACACGTTTTGAAAAAAGTGCTGTTACTGCCCCATAACTTACATGGGGTTGACCAAACTTGCAGAAACATGTTTATTTCTGCTGAAAAACACGTTTTGACACTTTCTGCACACTGGGGTTAAGAGCTGAGTGTGTGGGCTCTTCTGAGCTTTGCAGTTACATAGGTATTCAGTTGTCTGAAAAAACGCGTTTATTTCGGGCTGAAAAACACGTTTTGAAAAGTGTACTGTAACTGCCCCATAACTTACATGGGGTTGACCAAACTTGCAGAAACATGTTTATTTCTGCTGAAAAACACGTTTTGACACTTTCTGCACACTGGGGTTAAGAGCAGAGTGTGTGGGCTCTTCTGAGCCTTGCAGTTACATAGGAATTCAGTTGTCTGAAAAAACGCGTTTATTTCGGGCTGAAAAACACGTTTTGAAAAGTGTACTGTAACTGCCCCATAACTTCCATGGGGTTGACCAAACTTGCAGAAACATGTTTATTTCTGCTGAAAAACACGTTTTGACACTTTCTGCAAACTGGGGTTAAGAGCTGAGTGTGTGGGCTCTTCTGAGCTTTGCAGTTACATAGGTATTCAGTTGTCTGAAAAAACGCGTTTATTTCGGGCTGAAAAACACGTTTTGAAAAGTGTACTGTAACTGCCCCATAACTTACATGGGGTTGACCAAACTTGCAGAAACATGTTTATTTCTGCTGAAAAACACGTTTTGACACTTTCTGCACACTGGGGTTAAGAGCAGAGTGTGTGGGCTCTTCTGAGCCTTACAGTTACATACGGATTCAGTTGTCTGAAAAAACGCGTTTATTTCGGGCTGAAAAACACGTTTTGAAAAAAGTGCTGTGACTGCCCCATAACTTACATGGGGTTGACCAAACTTGCAGAAACATGTTTATTTCTGCTGAAAAACACGTTTTGACACTTTCTGCACACTGGGGTTAAGAGCTGAGTGTGTGGGCTCTTCTGAGCTTTGCAGTTACATAGGGATTCAGTTGTCTGAAAAAACGCGTTTATTTCGGGCTGAAAAACACGTTTTGAAAAGTGTACTGTAACTGCCCCATAACTTACATGGGGTTGACCAAACTTGCAGAAACATGTTTATTTCTGCTGAAAAACACGTTTTGACACTTTCTGCACACTGGGGTTAAGAGCAGAGTGTGTGGGCTCTTCTGAGCCTTGCAGTTACATAGGGATTCAGTTGTCTGAAAAAACGCGTTTATTTCGGGCTGAAAAACACGTTTTGAAAAAAGTGCTGTTACTGCCCCATAACTTACATGGGGTTGACCAAACTTGCAGAAACATGTTTATTTCTGCTGAAAAACATGTTTTGACACTTTCTGCACACTGGGGTTAAGAGCTGAGTGTGTGGGCTGTTCTGAGCCTTGCAGTTACATAGGGATTCAGTTGTCTGAAAAAACGCGTTTATTTCGGGCTGAAAAACACGTTTTGAAAAGTGCACTGTAACTGCCCCATAACTTACATGGGGTTGACCAAACTTGCAGAAACATGTTTATTTCTGCTGAAAAACATGTTTTGACACTTTCTGCACACTGGGGTTAAGAGCTGAGTGTGTGGGCTCTTCTGAGCTTTGCAGTTACATAGGGATTCAGTTGTCTGAAAAAACGCGTTTATTTCGGGCTGAAAAACACGTTTTGAAAAGTGTACTGTAACTGCCCCATAACTTACATGGGGTTGACCAAACTTGCAGAAACATGTTTATTTCTGCTGAAAAACACGTTTTGACACTTTCTGCACACTGGGGTTAAGAGCAGAGTGTGTGGGCTCTTCTGAGCTTTGCAGTTACATAGGTATTCAGTTGTCTGAAAAAACGCGTTTATTTCGGGCTGAAAAACACGTTTTGAAAAGTGCACTGTAACTGCCCCATAACTTACATGGGGTTGACCAAACTTGCAGAAACATGTTTATTTCTGCTGAAAAACACGTTTTGACATTTTCTGCACACTGGGGTTAAAAGCTGAGTGTGTGTGCTCTTCTGAGCTTTGCAGTTACATAGGGATTCAGTTGTCTGAAAAAACGCGTTTATTTCGGGCTGAAAAACACGTTTTGAAAAGTGTACTGTAACTGCCCCATAACTTACATGGGGTTGACCAAACTTGCAGAAACATGTTTATTTCTGCTGAAAAACACGTTTTGACACTTTCTGCACACTGGGGTTAAGAGCAGAGTGTGTGGGCTCTTCTGAGCCTTGCAGTTACATAGGGATTCAGTTGTCTGAAAAAACGCGTTTATTTCGGGCTGAAAAACACGTTTTGAAAAGTGTACTGTAACTGCCCCATAACTTACATGGGGTTGACCAAACTTGCAGAAACATGTTTATTTCTGCTGAAAAACATGTTTTGACACTTTCTGCACACTGGGGTTAAGAGCTGAGTGTGTGGGCTGTTCTGAGCCTTGCAGTTACATAAGGATTCAGTTGTCTGAAAAAACGCGTTTATTTCGGGCTGAAAAACACGTTTTGAAAAGTGCACTGTAACTGCCCCATAACTTACATGGGGTTGACCAAACTTGCAGAAACATGTTTATTTCTGCTGAAAAACACGTTTTGACATTTTCTGCACACTGGGGTTAAGAGCTGAGTGTGTGGGCTCTTCTGAGCTTTGCAGTTACATAGGGATTCAGTTGTCTGAAAAAACGCGTTTATTTCGGGCTGAAAAACACGTTTTGAAAAGTGTACTGTAACTGCCCCATAACTTACATGGGGTTGACCAAACTTGCAGAAACGTGTTTATTTCTGCTGAAAAACACGTTTTGACACTTTCTGCACACTGGGGTTAAGAGCAGAGTGTGTGGGCTCTTCTGAACCTTGCAGTTACATAGGGATTCAGTTGTCTGAAAAAACGCGTTTATTTCGGGCTGAAAAACACGTTTTGAAAAGTGTACTGTAACTGCCCCATAACTTACATGGGGTTGACCAAACTTGCAGAAACATGTTTATTTCTGCTGAAAAACACGTTTTGACACTTTCTGCACACTGGGGTTAAGAGCTGAGTGTGTGGGCTCTTCTGAGCTTTGCAGTTACATAGGTATTCAGTTGTCTGAAAAAACGCGTTTATTTCGTGCTGAAAAACACGTTTTGAAAAGTGTACTGTAACTGCCCCATAACTTACATGGGGTTGACCAAACTTGCAGAAACATGTTTATTTCTGCTGAAAAACACGTTTTGACACTTTCTGCACACTGGGGTTAAGAGCAGAGTGTGTGGGCTCTTCTGAGCCTTACAGTTACATAGGGATTCAGTTGTCTGAAAAAACGCGTTTATTTCGGGCTGAAAAACACGTTTTGAAAAAAGTGCTGTTACTGCCCCATAACTTACATGGGGTTGACCAAACTTGCAGAAACATGTTTATTTCTGCTGAAAAACACGTTTTGACACTTTCTGCACACTGGGGTTAAGAGCTGAGTGTGTGGGCTCTTCTGAGCTTTGCAGTTACATAGGTATTCAGTTGTCTGAAAAAACGCGTTTATTTCGGGCTGAAAAACACGTTTTGAAAAGTGTACTGTAACTGCCCCATAACTTACATGGGGTTGACCAAACTTGCAGAAACATGTTTATTTCTGCTGAAAAACATGTTTTGACACTTTCTGCACACTGGGGTTAAGAGCTGAGTGTGTGGGCTGTTCTGAGCCTTGCAGTTACATAAGGATTCAGTTGTCTGAAAAAACGCGTTTATTTCGGGCTGAAAAACACGTTTTGAAAAGTGCACTGTAACTGCCCCATAACTTACATGGGGTTGACCAAACTTGCAGAAACATGTTTATTTCTGCTGAAAAACACGTTTTTACACTTTCTGCACACTGGGGTTAAGAGCAGAGTGTGTGGGCTCTTCTGAGCTTTGCAGTTACATAGGTATTCAGTTGTCTGAAAAAACGCGTTTATTTCGGGCTGAAAAACACGTTTTGAAAAGTGCACTGTAACTGCCCCATAACTTACATGGGGTTGACCAAACTTGCAGAAACATGTTTATTTCTGCTGAAAAACACGTTTTGACATTTTCTGCACACTGGGGTTAAGAGCTGAGTGTGTGTGCTCTTCTGAGCTTTGCAGTTACATAGGGATTCAGTTGTCTGAAAAAACGCGTTTATTTCGGGCTGAAAAACACGTTTTGAAAAGTGTACTGTAACTGCCCCATAACTTACATGGGGTTGACCAAACTTGCAGAAACATGTTTATTTCTGCTGAAAAACACGTTTTGACACTTTCTGCACACTGGGGTTAAGAGCAGAGTGTGTGGGCTCTTCTGAGCCTTGCAGTTACATAGGGATTCAGTTGTCTGAAAAAACGCGTTTATTTCGGGCTGAAAAACACGTTTTGAAAAGTGTACTGTAACTGCCCCATAACTTACATGGGGTTGACCAAACTTGCAGAAACATGTTTATTTCTGCTGAAAAACATGTTTTGACACTTTCTGCACACTGGGGTTAAGAGCTGAGTGTGTGGGCTGTTCTGAGCCTTGCAGTTACATAAGGATTCAGTTGTCTGAAAAAACGCGTTTATTTCGGGCTGAAAAACACGTTTTGAAAAGTGCACTGTAACTGCCCCATAACTTACATGGGGTTGACCAAACTTGCAGAAACATGTTTATTTCTGCTGAAAAACACGTTTTGACATTTTCTGCACACTGGGGTTAAGAGCTGAGTGTGTGGGCTCTTCTGAGCTTTGCAGTTACATAGGGATTCAGTTGTCTGAAAAAACGCGTTTATTTCGGGCTGAAAAACACGTTTTGAAAAGTGTACTGTAACTGCCCCATAACTTACATGGGGTTGACCAAACTTGCAGAAACGTGTTTATTTCTGCTGAAAAACACGTTTTGACACTTTCTGCACACTGGGGTTAAGAGCAGAGTGTGTGGGCTCTTCTGAGCCTTGCAGTTACATAGGGATTCAGTTGTCTGAAAAAACGCGTTTATTTCGGGCTGAAAAACACGTTTTGAAAAGTGTACTGTAACTGCCCCATAACTTACATGGGGTTGACCAAACTTGCAGAAACATGTTTATTTCTGCTGAAAAACACGTTTTGACACTTTCTGCACACTGGGGTTAAGAGCTGAGTGTGTGGGCTCTTCTGAGCTTTGCAGTTACATAGGTATTCAGTTGTCTGAAAAAACGCGTTTATTTCGTGCTGAAAAACACGTTTTGAAAAGTGTACTGTAACTGCCCCATAACTTACATGGGGTTGACCAAACTTGCAGAAACATGTTTATTTCTGCTGAAAAACACGTTTTGACACTTTCTGCACACTGGGGTTAAGAGCAGAGTGTGTGGGCTCTTCTGAGCCTTACAGTTACATAGGGATTCAGTTGTCTGAAAAAACGCGTTTATTTCGGGCTGAAAAACACGTTTTGAAAAAAGTGCTGTTACTGCCCCATAACTTACATGGGGTTGACCAAACTTGCAGAAACATGTTTATTTCTGCTGAAAAACACGTTTTGACACTTTCTGCACACTGGGGTTAAGAGCTGAGTGTGTGGGCTCTTCTGAGCTTTGCAGTTACATAGGTATTCAGTTGTCTGAAAAAACGCGTTTATTTCGGGCTGAAAAACACGTTTTGAAAAGTGTACTGTAACTGCCCCATAACTTACATGGGGTTGACCAAACTTGCAGAAACATGTTTATTTCTGCTGAAAAACACGTTTTGACACTTTCTGCACACTGGGGTTAAGAGCAGAGTGTGTGGGCTCTTCTGAGCCTTGCAGTTACATAGGGATTCAGTTGTCTGAAAAAACTAGTTTATTTCGGGCTGAAAAACACGTTTTGAAAAGTGCACTGTAACAGCCCCATAACTTACATGGGGTTGACCAAACTTGCAGAAACATGTTTATTTCTGCTGAAAAATACGTTTTGACATTTTCTGCACACTGGGGTTAAGAGCTGAGTGTGTGGGCTCTTCTGAGCTTTGCAGTTACATAGGGATTCAGTTGTCTGAAAAAACGCGTTTATTTCGGGCTGAAAAACACGTTTTGAAAAGTGTACTGTAACTGCCCCATAACTTACATGGGGTTGACCAAACTTGCAGAAACATGTTTATTTCTGCTGAAAAACATGTTTTGACACTTTCTGCACACTGGGGTTAAGAGCTGAGTGTGTGGGCTCTTCTGAGCCTTGCAGTTACATAAGGATTCAGTTGTCTGAAAAAACGCGTTTATTTCGGGCTGAAAAACACGTTTTGAAAAGTGCACTGTAACTGCCCCATAACTTACATGGGGTTGACCAAACTTGCAGAAACATGTTTATTTCTGCTGAAAAACACGTTTTGACATTTTCTGCACACTGGGGTTAAGAGCTGAGTGTGTGGGCTCTTCTGAGCTTTGCAGTTACATAGGGATTCAGTTGTCTGAAAAAACGCGTTTATTTCGGGCTGAAAAACACGTTTTGAAAAGTGTACTGTAACTGCCCCATAACTTACATGGGGTTGACCAAACTTGCAGAAACATGTTTATTTCTGCTGAAAAACACGTTTTGACACTTTCTGCACACTGGGGTTAAGAGCAGAGTGTGTGGGCTCTTCTGAGCCTTGCAGTTACATAGGGATTCAGTTGTCTGAAAAAACGCGTTTATTTCGGGCTGAAAAACACGTTTTGAAAAGTGTACTGTAACTGCCCCATAACTTACATGGGGTTGACCAAACTTGCAGAAACATGTTTATTTCTGCTGAAAAACACGTTTTGACACTTTCTGCACACTGGGGTTAAGAACTGAGTGTGTGGGCTCTTCTGAGCTTTGCAGTTACATAGGTATTCAGTTGTCTGAAAAAACGCGTTTATTTCGTGCTGAAAAACACGTTTTGAAAAGTGTACTGTAACTGCCCCATAACTTACATGGGGTTGACCAAACTTGCAGAAACATGTTTATTTCTGCTGAAAAACACGTTTTGACACTTTCTGCACACTGGGGTTAAGAGCAGAGTGTGTGGGCTCTTCTGAGCCTTACAGTTACATAGGGATTCAGTTGTCTGAAAAAACGCTTTTATTTCGGGCTGAAAAACACGTTTTGAAAAAAGTGCTGTTACTGCCCCATAACTTACATGGGGTTGACCAAACTTGCAGAAACATGTTTATTTCTGCTGAAAAACACGTTTTGACATTTTCTGCACACTGGGGTTAAGAGCAGAGTGTGTGGGCTCTTCTGAGCCTTACAGTTACATAGGGATTCAGTTGTCTGAAAAAACGCGTTTATTTCGGGCTGAAAAACACGTTTTGAAAAAAGTGCTGTTACTGCCCCATAACTTAAATGGGGTTGACCAAACTTGCAGAAACATGTTTATTTCTGCTGAAAAACACGTTTTGACACTTTCTGCACACTGGGGTTAAGAGCAGAGTGTGTGGGCTGTTCTGAGCCTTGCAGTTACATAGGGATTCAGTTGTCTGAAAAAACGCGTTTATTTCGGGCTGAAAAACACGTTTTGAAAAGTGCACTGTAACTGCCCCATAACTTACATGGGGTTGACCAAACTTGCAGAAACATGTTTATTTCTGCTGAAAAACACGTTTTGACACTTTCTGCACACTGGGGTTAAGAGCAGAGTGTGTGGGCTCTTCTGAGCCTTGCAGTTACATAGGGATTCAGTTGTCTGAAAAAACGCGTTTATTTCGGGCTGAAAAACACGTTTTGAATAGTGCACTGTAACAGCCCCATAACTTACATGGGGTTGACCAAACTTGCAGAAACATGTTTATTTCTGCTGAAAAATACGTTTTGACATTTTCTGCACACTGGGGTTAAGAGCTGAGTGTGTGGGCTCTTCTGAGCTATGCAGTTACATAGGGATTCAGTTGTCTGAAAAAACGCGTTTATTTCGGGCTGAAAAACACGTTTTGAAAAGTGTACTGTAACTGCCCCATAACTTACATGGGGTTGACCAAACTTCCAGAAACATGTTTATTTCTGCTGAAAAACACGTTTTGACACTTTCTACACACTGGGGTTAAGAGCAGAGTGTGTGGGCTCTTCTGAGCCTTGCAGTTACATAGGGATTCAGTTGTCTGAGAAAACGCGTTTATTTCGGGCTGAAAAACACGTTTTGAAAAAAGTGCTGTTACTGCCCAATAAGTTACATGGGGGTGACCAAACTTGCAGAAACATGTTTAATTCTGCTTAAAAACATGTTTTGACACTTTCTGCACACTGGGGTTAAGAGCTGAGTGTGTGGGCTGTTCTGAGCCTTGCAGTTACATAGGGATTCAGTTGTCTGAAAAAACGCGTTTATTTCGGGCTGAAAAACACGTTTTGAAAAGGGCACTGTAACTGCCCCATAACTTACATGGGGTTGACCAAACTTGCAGAAACATGTTTATTTCTGCTGAAAAACACGTTTTGACACTTTCTGCACACTGGGGTTAAGAGCAGAGTGTGTGGGCTGTTCTGAGCCTTGCAGTTACATAGGGATTCAGTTGTCTGAAAAAACGCGTTTATTTCGGGCAGAAAAACACGTTTTGAAAAGTGCACTGTAACTGCCCCATAACTTACATGGGGTTGACCAAACTTGCAGAAACATGTTTATTTCTGCTGAAAAACATGTTTTGACACTTTCTGCACACTGGGGTTAAGAGCTGAGTGTGTGGGCTCTTCTGAGCCTTGCAGTTACATAGGGATTCAGTTGTCTGAAAAAACGCGTTTATTTCGGGCTGAAAAACACGTTTTGAAAAGTGTACTGTAACTGCCCCATAACTTCCATGGGGTTGACCAAACTTGCAGAAACATGTTTATTTCTGCTGAAAAACACGTTTTGACACTTTCTGCAAACTGGGGTTAAGAGCTGAGTGTGTGGGCTCTTCTGAGCTTTGCAGTTACATAGGTATTCAGTTGTCTGAAAAAACGCGTTTATTTCGGGCTGAAAAACACGTTTTGAAAAGTGTACTGTAACTGCCCCATAACTTACATGGGGTTGACCAAACTTGCAGAAACATGTTTATTTCTGCTGAAAAACACGTTTTGACACTTTCTGCACACTGGGGTTAAGAGCAGAGTGTGTGGGCTCTTCTGAGCCTTACAGTTACATAGGGATTCAGTTGTCTGAAAAAACGCGTTTATTTCGGGCTGAAAAACACGTTTTGAAAAAAGTGCTGTTACTGCCCCATAACTTACATGGGGTTGACCAAACTTGCAGAAACATGTTTATTTCTGCTGAAAAACACGTTTTGACACTTTCTGCACACTGGGGTTAAGAGCAGAGTGTGTGGGCTGTTCTGAGCCTTGCAGTTACATAGGGATTCAGTTGTCTGAAAAAACGCGTTTATTTCGGGCTGAAAAACACGTTTTGAAAAGTGCACTGTAACTGCCCCATAACTTACATGGGGTTGACCAAACTTGCAGAAACATGTTTATTTCTGCTGAAAAACATGTTTTGACACTTTCTGCACACTGGGGTTAAGAGCTGAGTGTGTGGGCTCTTCTGAGCCTTGCAGTTACATAGGGATTCAGTTGTCTGAAAAAACGCGTTTATTTCGGGCTGAAAAACACGTTTTGAAAAGTGTACTGTAACTGCCCCATAACTTCCATGGGGTTGACCAAACTTGCAGAAACATGTTTATTTCTGCTGAAAAACACGTTTTGACACTTTCTGCACACTGGGGTTAAGAGCTGAGTGTGTGGGCTCTTCTGAGCTTTGCAGTTACATAGGTATTCAGTTGTCTGAAAAAACGCGTTTATTTCGGGCTGAAAAACACGTTTTGAAAAGTGTACTGTAACTGCCCCATAACTTACATGGGGTTGACCAAACTTGCAGAAACATGTTTATTTCTGCTGAAAAACACGTTTTGACACTTTCTGCACACTGGGGTTAAGAGCAGAGTGTGTGGGCTCTTCTGAGCCTTGCAGTTACATAGGGATTCAGTTGTCTGAAAAAACGCGTTTATTTCGGGCTGAAAAACACGTTTTGAAAAAAGTGCTTTTACTGCCCCATAACTTACATGGGGTTGACCAAACTTGCAGAAACATGTTTATTTCTGCTGAAAAACATGTTTTGACACTTTCCGCACACTGGGGTTAAGAGCTGAGTGTGTGGGCTCTTCTGAGCTTTGCAGTTACATAGGGATTCAGTTGTATGAAAAAACGCGTTTATTTCGGGCTGAAAAACACGTTTTGAAAAGTGTACTGTAACTGCCCCATAACTTACATGGGGTTGACCAAACTTGCAGAAACATGTTTATTTCTGCTGAAAAACACGTTTTGACACTTTCTGCACACTGGGGTTAAGAGCAGAGTGTGTGGGCTCTTCTGAGCTTTGCAGTTACATAGGTATTCAGTTGTCTGAAAAAACGCGTTTATTTCGGGCTGAAAAACACGTTTTGAAAAGTGCACTGTAACTGCCCCATAACTTACATGGGGTTGACCAAACTTGCAGAAAATTGTTTATTTCTGCTGAAAAACACGTTTTGACATTTTCTGCACACTGGGGTTAAGAGCTGAGTGTGTGTGCTCTTCTGAGCTTTGCAGTTACATAGGGATTCAGTTGTCTGAAAAAACGCGTTTATTTCGGGCTGAAAAACACGTTTTGAAAAGTGTACTGTAACTGCCCCATAACTTACATGGGGTTGACCAAACTTGCAGAAACATGTTTATTTCTGCTGAAAAACACGTTTTGACACTTTCTGCACACTGGGGTTAAGAGCAGAGTGTGTGGGCTCTTCTGAGCCTTGCAGTTACATAGGGATTCAGTTGTCTGAAAAAACGCGTTTATTTCGGGCTGAAAAAACACGTTTTGAAAAAAGTGCTGTTACTGCCCCATAACTTACATGGGGTTGACCAAACTTGCAGAAACATGTTTATTTCTGCTGAAAAACATGTTTTGACACTTTCTGCACACTGGGGTTAAGAGCTGAGTGTGTGGGCTGTTCTGAGCCTTGCAGTTACATAGGGATTCAGTTGTCTGAAAAAACGCGTTTATTTCGGGCTGAAAAACACGTTTTGAAAAGTGCACTGTAACTGCCCCATAACTTACATGGGGTTGACCAAACTTGCAGAAACATGTTTATTTCTGCTGAAAAACATGTTTTGACACTTTCTGCACACTGGGGTTAAGAGCTGAGTGTGTGGGCCCTTCTGAGCTTTGCAGTTACATAGGGATTCAGTTGTCTGAAAAAACGCGTTTATTTCGGGCTGAAAAACACGTTTTGAAAAGTGTACTGTAACTGCCCCATAACTTACATGGGGTTGACCAAACTTGCAGAAACATGTTTATTTCTGCTGAAAAACACGTTTTGACACTTTCTGCACACTGGGGTTAAGAGCAGAGTGTGTGGGCTCTTCTGAGCTTTGCAGTTACATAGGTATTCAGTTGTCTGAAAAAACGCGTTTATTTCGGGCTGAAAAACACGTTTTGAAAAGTGCACTGTAACTGCCCCATAACTTACATGGGGTTGACCAAACTTGCAGAAACATGTTTATTTCTGCTGAAAAACACGTTTTGACACTTTCTGCACACTGGGGTTAAGAGCAGAGTGTGTGGGCTCTTCTGAGCCTTGCAGTTACATAGGGATTCAGTTGTCTGAAAAAACGCGTTTATTTCGGGCTGAAAAACACGTTTTGAAAAGTGTACTGTAACTGCCCCATAACTTACATGGGGTTGACCAAACTTGCAGAAACATGTTTATTTCTGCTGAAAAACATGTTTTGACACTTTCTGCACACTGGGGTTAAGAGCTGAGTGTGTGGGCTGTTCTGAGCCTTGCAGTTACATAAGGATTCAGTTGTCTGAAAAAACGCGTTTATTTCGGGCTGAAAAACACGTTTTGAAAAGTGCACTGTAACTGCCCCATAACTTACATGGGGTTGACCAAACTTGCAGAAACATGTTTATTTCTGCTGAAAAACACGTTTTGACATTTTCTGCACACTGGGGTTAAGAGCTGAGTGTGTGGGCTCTTCTGAGCTTTGCAGTTACATAGGGATTCAGTTGTCTGAAAAAACGCGTTTATTTCGGGCTGAAAAACACGTTTTGAAAAGTGTACTGTAACTGCCCCATAACTTACATGGGGTTGACCAAACTTGCAGAAACGTGTTTATTTCTGCTGAAAAACACGTTTTGACACTTTCTGCACACTGGGGTTAAGAGCAGAGTGTGTGGGCTCTTCTGAGCCTTGCAGTTACATAGGGATTCAGTTGTCTGAAAAAACGCGTTTATTTCGGGCTGAAAAACACGTTTTGAAAAGTGTACTGTAACTGCCCCATAACTTACATGGGGTTGACCAAACTTGCAGAAACATGTTTATTTCTGCTGAAAAACACGTTTTGACACTTTCTGCACACTGGGGTTAAGAGCTGAGTGTGTGGGCTCTTCTGAGCTTTGCAGTTACATAGGTATTCAGTTGTCTGAAAAAACGCGTTTATTTCGTGCTGAAAAACACGTTTTGAAAAGTGTACTGTAACTGCCCCATAACTTACATGGGGTTGACCAAACTTGCAGAAACATGTTTATTTCTGCTGAAAAACACGTTTTGACACTTTCTGCACACTGGGGTTAAGAGCAGAGTGTGTGGGCTCTTCTGAGCCTTACAGTTACATAGGGATTCAGTTGTCTGAAAAAACGCGTTTATTTCGGGCTGAAAAACACGTTTTGAAAAAAGTGCTGTTACTGCCCCATAACTTACATGGGGTTGACCAAACTTGCAGAAACATGTTTATTTCTGCTGAAAAACACGTTTTGACACTTTCTGCACACTGGGGTTAAGAGCAGAGTGTGTGGGCTCTTCTGAGCCTTGCAGTTACATAGGGATTCAGTTGTCTGAAAAAACGCGTTTATTTCGGGCTGAAAAACACGTTTTGAAAAGTGTACTGTAACTGCCCCATAACTTACATGGGGTTGACCAAACTTCCAGAAACATGTTTATTTCTGCTGAAAAACACGTTTTGACACTTTCTGCACACTGGGGTTAAGAGCAGAGTGTGTGGGCTCTTCTGAGCCTTGCAGTTACATAGGGATTCAGTTGTCTGAGAAAACGCGTTTATTTCGGGCTGAAAAACACGTTTTGAAAAAAGTGCTGTTACTGCCCAATAAGTTACATGGGGGTGACCAAACTTGCAGAAACATGTTTATTTCTGCTGAAAAACACGTTTTGACACTTTCTGCACACTGGGGTTAAGAGCAGAGTGTGTGGGCTCTTCTGAGCCTTGCAGTTACATAGGGATTCAGTTGTCTGAAAAAACGCGTTTATTTCGGGCTGAAAAACACGTTTTGAAAAGTGTACTGTAACTGCCCCATAACTTACATGGGGTTGACCAAACTTGCAGAAACATGTTTATTTCTGCTGAAAAACACGTTTTGACACTTTCTGCACACTGGGGTTAAGAGCAGAGTGTGTGGGCTCTTCTGAGCCTTGCAGTTACATAGGGATTCAGTTGTCTGAAAAAACGCGTTTATTTCGGGCTGAAAAACACGTTTTGAAAAGTGTACTGTAACTGCCCCATAACTTACATGGGGTTGACCAAACTTGCAGAAACATGTTTATTTCTGCTGAAAAACACGTTTTGACACTTTCTGCACACTGGGGTTAAGAGCTGAGTGTGTGGGCTCTTCTGAGCTTTGCAGTTACATAGGTATTCAGTTGTCTGAAAAAACGCGTTTATTTCGGGCTGAAAAACACGTTTTGAAAAGTGCACTGTAACTGCCCCATAACTTACATGGGGTTGACCAAACTTGCAGAAACATGTTTATTTCTGCTGAAAAACACGTTTTGACACTTTCTGCACACTGGGGTTAAGAGCAGAGTGTGTGGGCTCTTCTGAGCCTTGCAGTTACATAGGGATTCAGTTGTCTGAAAAAACGCGTTTATTTCGGGTTGAAAAACACGTTTTGAAAAAAGTGCTGTTACTGCCCCATAACTTACATGGGGTTGACCAAACTTGCAGAAACATGTTTATTTCTGCTGAAAAACATGTTTTGACACTTTCTGCACACTGGGGTTAAGAGCTGAGTGTGTGGGCTGTTCTGAGCCTTGCAGTTACATAAGGATTCAGTTGTCTGAAAAAACGCGTTTATTTCGGGCTGAAAAACACGTTTTGAAAAGTGCACTGTAACTGCCCCATAACTTACATGGGGTTGACCAAACTTGCAGAAACATGTTTATTTCTGCTGAAAAACACGTTTTGACATTTTCTGCACACTGGGGTTAAGAGCTGAGTGTGTGGGCTCTTCTGAGCTTTGCAGTTACATAGGGATTCAGTTGTCTGAAAAAACGCGTTTATTTCGGGCTGAAAAACACGTTTTGAAAAGTGTACTGTAACTGCCCCATAACTTACATGGGGTTGACCAAACTTGCAGAAACATGTTTATTTCTGCTGAAAAACACGTTTTGACACTTTCTGCACACTGGGGTTAAGAGCAGAGTGTGTGGGCTCTTCTGAGCCTTGCAGTTACATAGGGATTCAGTTGTCTGAAAAAACGCGTTTATTTCGGGCTGAAAAACACGTTTTGAAAAAAGTGCTGTTACTGCCCCATAACTTACATGGGGTTGACCAAACTTGCAGAAACATGTTTATTTCTGCTGAAAAACACGTTTTGACACTTTCTGCACACTGGGGTTAAGAGCTGAGTGTGTGGGCTCTTCTGAGCTTTGCAGTTACATAGGTATTCAGATGTCTGAAAAAACGCGTTTATTTCGGGCTGAAAAACACGTTTTGAAAAGTGTACTGTAACTGCCCCATAACTTACATGGGGTTGACCAAACTTGCAGAAACATGTTTATTTCTGCTGAAAAACACGTTTTGACACTTTCTGCACACTGGGGTTAAGAGCAGAGTGTGTGGGCTCTTCTGAGCCTTGCAGTTACATAGGGATTCAGTTGTCTGAAAAAACGCGTTTATTTCGGGTTGAAAAACACGTTTTGAAAAAAGTGCTGTTACTGCCCCATAACTTACATGGGGTTGACCAAACTTGCAGAAACATGTTTATTTCTGCTGAAAAACATGTTTTGACACTTTCTGCACACTGGGGTTAAGAGCTGAGTGTGTGGGCTGTTCTGAGCCTTGCAGTTACATAGGGATTCAGTTGTCTGAAAAAACGCGTTTATTTCGGGCTGAAAAACACGTTTTGAAAAGTGCACTGTAACTGCCCCATAACTTACATGGGGTTGACCAAACTTGCAGAAACATGTTTATTTCTGCTGAAAAACATGTTTTGACACTTTCTGCACACTGGGGTTAAGAGCTGAGTGTGTGGGCTCTTCTGAGCTTTGCAGTTACATAGGGATTCAGTTGTCTGAAAAAACGCGTTTATTTCGGGCTGAAAAACACGTTTTGAAAAGTGCACTCTAACTGCCCCATAACTTACATGGGGTTGACCAAACTTGCAGAAACATGTTTATTTCTGCTGAAAAACATGTTTTGACACTTTCTGCACACTGGGGTTAAGAGCTGAGTGTGTGGGCTGTTCTGAGCCTTGCAGTTACATAAGGATTCAGTTGTCTGAAAAAACGCGTTTATTTCGGGCTGAAAAACACGTTTTGAAAAGTGCACTGTATCTGCCCCATAACTTACAAGGGGTTGACCAAACTTGCAGAAACATGTTTATTTCTGCTGAAAAACACGTTTTGACACTTTCTGCACACTGGGGTTAAGAGCAGAGTGTGTGGGCTCTTCTGAGCCTTGCAGTTACATAGGGATTCAGTTGTCTGAAAAAACGCGTTTATTTCGGGCTGAAAAAACACGTTTTGAAAAAAGTGCTGTTACTGCCCCATAACTTACATGGGGTTGACCAAACTTGCAGAAACATGTTTATTTCTGCTGAAAAACATGTTTTGACACTTTCTGCACACTGGGGTTAAGAGCTGAGTGTGTGGGCTGTTCTGAGCCTTGCAGTTACATAGGGATTCAGTTGTCTGAAAAAACGCGTTTATTTCGGGCTGAAAAACACGTTTTGAAAAGTGCACTGTAACTGCCCCATAACTTACATGGGGTTGACCAAACTTGCAGAAACATGTTTATTTCTGCTGAAAAAACATGTTTTGACACTTTCTGCACACTGGGGTTAAGAGCTGAGTGTGTGGGCTGTTCTGAGCCTTGCAGTTACATAAGGATTCAGTTGTCTGAAAAAACGCGTTTATTTCGGGCTGAAAAACACGTTTTGAAAAGTGCACTGTAACTGCCCCATAACTTACATGGGGTTGACCAAACTTGCAGAAACATGTTTATTTCTGCTGAAAAACACGTTTTGACATTTTCTGCACACTGGGGTTAAGAGCTGAGTGTGTGGGCTCTTCTGAGCTTTGCAGTTACATAGGGATTCAGTTGTCTGAAAAAACGCGTTTATTTCGGGCTGAAAAACACGTTTTGAAAAGTGTACTGTAACTGCCCCATAACTTACATGGGGTTGACCAAACTTGCAGAAACGTGTTTATTTCTGCTGAAAAACACGTTTTGACACTTTCTGCACACTGGGGTTAAGAGCAGAGTGTGTGGGCTCTTCTGAGCCTTGCAGTTACATAGGGATTCAGTTGTCTGAAAAAACGCGTTTATTTCGGGCTGAAAAAACACGTTTTGAAAAAAGTGCTGTTACTGCCCCATAACTTACATGGGGTTGACCAAACTTGCAGAAACATGTTTATTTCTGCTGAAAAACATGTTTTGACACTTTCTGCACACTGGGGTTAAGAGCTGAGTGTGTGGGCTGTTCTGAGCCTTGCAGTTACATAGGGATTCAGTTGTCTGAAAAAACGCGTTTATTTCGGGCTGAAAAACACGTTTTGAAAAGTGCACTGTAACTGCCCCATAACTTACATGGGGTTGACCAAACTTGCAGAAACATGTTTATTTCTGCTGAAAAACATGTTTTGACACTTTCTGCACACTGGGGTTAAGAGCTGAGTGTGTGGGCCCTTCTGAGCTTTGCAGTTACATAGGGATTCAGTTGTCTGAAAAAACGCGTTTATTTCGGGCTGAAAAACACGTTTTGAAAAGTGTACTGTAACTGCCCCATAACTTACATGGGGTTGACCAAACTTGCAGAAACATGTTTATTTCTGCTGAAAAACACGTTTTGACACTTTCTGCACACTGGGGTTAAGAGCAGAGTGTGTGGGCTCTTCTGAGCTTTGCAGTTACATAGGTATTCAGTTGTCTGAAAAAACGCGTTTATTTCGGGCTGAAAAACACGTTTTGAAAAGTGCACTGTAACTGCCCCATAACTTACATGGGGTTGACCAAACTTGCAGAAACATGTTTATTTCTGCTGAAAAACACGTTTTGACACTTTCTGCACACTGGGGTTAAGAGCAGAGTGTGTGGGCTCTTCTGAGCCTTGCAGTTACATAGGGATTCAGTTGTCTGAAAAAACGCGTTTATTTCGGGCTGAAAAACACGTTTTGAAAAGTGTACTGTAACTGCCCCATAACTTACATGGGGTTGACCAAACTTGCAGAAACATGTTTATTTCTGCTGAAAAACATGTTTTGACACTTTCTGCACACTGGGGTTAAGAGCTGAGTGTGTGGGCTGTTCTGAGCCTTGCAGTTACATAAGGATTCAGTTGTCTGAAAAAACGCGTTTATTTCGGGCTGAAAAACACGTTTTGAAAAGTGCACTGTAACTGCCCCATAACTTACATGGGGTTGACCAAACTTGCAGAAACATGTTTATTTCTGCTGAAAAACACGTTTTGACATTTTCTGCACACTGGGGTTAAGAGCTGAGTGTGTGGGCTCTTCTGAGCTTTGCAGTTACATAGGGATTCAGTTGTCTGAAAAAACGCGTTTATTTCGGGCTGAAAAACACGTTTTGAAAAGTGTACTGTAACTGCCCCATAACTTACATGGGGTTGACCAAACTTGCAGAAACGTGTTTATTTCTGCTGAAAAACACGTTTTGACACTTTCTGCACACTGGGGTTAAGAGCAGAGTGTGTGGGCTCTTCTGAGCCTTGCAGTTACATAGGGATTCAGTTGTCTGAAAAAACGCGTTTATTTCGGGCTGAAAAACACGTTTTGAAAAGTGTACTGTAACTGCCCCATAACTTACATGGGGTTGACCAAACTTGCAGAAACATGTTTATTTCTGCTGAAAAACACGTTTTGACACTTTCTGCACACTGGGGTTAAGAGCTGAGTGTGTGGGCTCTTCTGAGCTTTGCAGTTACATAGGTATTCAGTTGTCTGAAAAAACGCGTTTATTTCGTGCTGAAAAACACGTTTTGAAAAGTGTACTGTAACTGCCCCATAACTTACATGGGGTTGACCAAACTTGCAGAAACATGTTTATTTCTGCTGAAAAACACGTTTTGACACTTTCTGCACACTGGGGTTAAGAGCAGAGTGTGTGGGCTCTTCTGAGCCTTACAGTTACATAGGGATTCAGTTGTCTGAAAAAACGCGTTTATTTCGGGCTGAAAAACACGTTTTGAAAAAAGTGCTGTTACTGCCCCATAACTTACATGGGGTTGACCAAACTTGCAGAAACATGTTTATTTCTGCTGAAAAACACGTTTTGACACTTTCTGCACACTGGGGTTAAGAGCAGAGTGTGTGGGCTCTTCTGAGCCTTGCAGTTACATAGGGATTCAGTTGTCTGAAAAAACGCGTTTATTTCGGGCTGAAAAACACGTTTTGAAAAGTGTACTGTAACTGCCCCATAACTTACATGGGGTTGACCAAACTTCCAGAAACATGTTTATTTCTGCTGAAAAACACGTTTTGACACTTTCTGCACACTGGGGTTAAGAGCAGAGTGTGTGGGCTCTTCTGAGCCTTGCAGTTACATAGGGATTCAGTTGTCTGAGAAAACGCGTTTATTTCGGGCTGAAAAACACGTTTTGAAAAAAGTGCTGTTACTGCCCAATAAGTTACATGGGGGTGACCAAACTTGCAGAAACATGTTTATTTCTGCTGAAAAACACGTTTTGACACTTTCTGCACACTGGGGTTAAGAGCAGAGTGTGTGGGCTCTTCTGAGCCTTGCAGTTACATAGGGATTCAGTTGTCTGAAAAAACGCGTTTATTTCGGGCTGAAAAACACGTTTTGAAAAGTGTACTGTAACTGCCCCATAACTTACATGGGGTTGACCAAACTTGCAGAAACATGTTTATTTCTGCTGAAAAACACGTTTTGACACTTTCTGCACACTGGGGTTAAGAGCAGAGTGTGTGGGCTCTTCTGAGCCTTGCAGTTACATAGGGATTCAGTTGTCTGAAAAAACGCGTTTATTTCGGGCTGAAAAACACGTTTTGAAAAGTGTACTGTAACTGCCCCATAACTTACATGGGGTTGACCAAACTTGCAGAAACATGTTTATTTCTGCTGAAAAACACGTTTTGACACTTTCTGCACACTGGGGTTAAGAGCTGAGTGTGTGGGCTCTTCTGAGCTTTGCAGTTACATAGGTATTCAGTTGTCTGAAAAAACGCGTTTATTTCGGGCTGAAAAACACGTTTTGAAAAGTGCACTGTAACTGCCCCATAACTTACATGGGGTTGACCAAACTTGCAGAAACATGTTTATTTCTGCTGAAAAACACGTTTTGACACTTTCTGCACACTGGGGTTAAGAGCAGAGTGTGTGGGCTCTTCTGAGCCTTGCAGTTACATAGGGATTCAGTTGTCTGAAAAAACGCGTTTATTTCGGGTTGAAAAACACGTTTTGAAAAAAGTGCTGTTACTGCCCCATAACTTACATGGGGTTGACCAAACTTGCAGAAACATGTTTATTTCTGCTGAAAAACATGTTTTGACACTTTCTGCACACTGGGGTTAAGAGCTGAGTGTGTGGGCTGTTCTGAGCCTTGCAGTTACATAAGGATTCAGTTGTCTGAAAAAACGCGTTTATTTCGGGCTGAAAAACACGTTTTGAAAAGTGCACTGTAACTGCCCCATAACTTACATGGGGTTGACCAAACTTGCAGAAACATGTTTATTTCTGCTGAAAAACACGTTTTGACATTTTCTGCACACTGGGGTTAAGAGCTGAGTGTGTGGGCTCTTCTGAGCTTTGCAGTTACATAGGGATTCAGTTGTCTGAAAAAACGCGTTTATTTCGGGCTGAAAAACACGTTTTGAAAAGTGTACTGTAACTGCCCCATAACTTACATGGGGTTGACCAAACTTGCAGAAACATGTTTATTTCTGCTGAAAAACACGTTTTGACACTTTCTGCACACTGGGGTTAAGAGCAGAGTGTGTGGGCTCTTCTGAGCCTTGCAGTTACATAGGGATTCAGTTGTCTGAAAAAACGCGTTTATTTCGGGCTGAAAAACACGTTTTGAAAAAAGTGCTGTTACTGCCCCATAACTTACATGGGGTTGACCAAACTTGCAGAAACATGTTTATTTCTGCTGAAAAACACGTTTTGACACTTTCTGCACACTGGGGTTAAGAGCTGAGTGTGTGGGCTCTTCTGAGCTTTGCAGTTACATAGGTATTCAGATGTCTGAAAAAACGCGTTTATTTCGGGCTGAAAAACACGTTTTGAAAAGTGTACTGTAACTGCCCCATAACTTACATGGGGTTGACCAAACTTGCAGAAACATGTTTATTTCTGCTGAAAAACACGTTTTGACACTTTCTGCACACTGGGGTTAAGAGCAGAGTGTGTGGGCTCTTCTGAGCCTTGCAGTTACATAGGGATTCAGTTGTCTGAAAAAACGCGTTTATTTCGGGTTGAAAAACACGTTTTGAAAAAAGTGCTGTTACTGCCCCATAACTTACATGGGGTTGACCAAACTTGCAGAAACATGTTTATTTCTGCTGAAAAACATGTTTTGACACTTTCTGCACACTGGGGTTAAGAGCTGAGTGTGTGGGCTGTTCTGAGCCTTGCAGTTACATAGGGATTCAGTTGTCTGAAAAAACGCGTTTATTTCAGGCTGAAAAACACGTTTTGAAAAGTGCACTGTAACTGCCCCATAACTTACATGGGGTTGACCAAACTTGCAGAAACATGTTTATTTCTGCTGAAAAACATGTTTTGACACTTTCTGCACACTGGGGTTAAGAGCTGAGTGTGTGGGCTCTTCTGAGCTTTGCAGTTACATAGGGATTCAGTTGTCTGAAAAAACGCGTTTATTTCGGGCTGAAAAACACGTTTTGAAAAGTGTACTGTAACTGCCCCATAACTTACATGGGGTTGACCAAACTTGCAGAAACATGTTTATTTCTGCTGAAAAACACGTTTTGACACTTTCTGCACACTGGGGTTAAGAGCAGAGTGTGTGGGCTCTTCTGAGCTTTGCAGTTACATAGGTATTCAGTTGTCTGAAAAAACGCGTTTATTTCGGGCTGAAAAACACGTTTTGAAAAGTGCACTCTAACTGCCCCATAACTTACATGGGGTTGACCAAACTTGCAGAAACATGTTTATTTCTGCTGAAAAACATGTTTTGACACTTTCTGCACACTGGGGTTAAGAGCTGAGTGTGTGGGCTGTTCTGAGCCTTGCAGTTACATAAGGATTCAGTTGTCTGAAAAAACGCGTTTATTTCGGGCTGAAAAACACGTTTTGAAAAGTGCACTGTATCTGCCCCATAACTTACATGGGGTTGACCAAACTTGCAGAAACATGTTTATTTCTGCTGAAAAACACGTTTTGACACTTTCTGCACACTGGGGTTAAGAGCAGAGTGTGTGGGCTCTTCTGAGCCTTGCAGTTACATAGGGATTCAGTTGTCTGAAAAAACGCGTTTATTTCGGGCTGAAAAACACGTTTTGAAAAGTGTACTGTAACTGCCCCATAACTTACATGGGGTTGACCAAACTTGCAGAAACATGTTTATTTCTGCTGAAAAACATGTTTTGACACTTTCTGCACACTGGGGTTAAGAGCTGAGTGTGTGGGCTGTTCTGAGCCTTGCAGTTACATAAGGATTCAGTTGTCTGAAAAAACGCGTTTATTTCGGGCTGAAAAACACGTTTTGAAAAGTGCACTGTAACTGCCCCATAACTTACTTGGGGTTGACCAAACTTGCAGAAACATGTTTATTTCTGCTGAAAAACACGTTTTGACATTTTCTGCACACTGGGGTTAAGAGCTGAGTGTGTGGGCTCTTCTGAGCTTTGCAGTTACATAGGGATTCAGTTGTCTGAAAAAACGCGTTTATTTCGGGCTGAAAAACACGTTTTGAAAAGTGTACTGTAACTGCCCCATAACTTACATGGGGTTGACCAAACTTGCAGAAACGTGTTTATTTCTGCTGAAAAACACGTTTTGACACTTTCTGCACACTGGGGTTAAGAGCAGAGTGTGTGGGCTCTTCTGAGCCTTGCAGTTACATAGGGATTCAGTTGTCTGAAAAAACGCGTTTATTTCGGGCTGAAAAACACGTTTTGAAAAGTGTACTGTAACTGCCCCATAACTTACATGGGGTTGACCAAACTTGCAGAAACATGTTTATTTCTGCTGAAAAACACGTTTTGACACTTTCTGCACACTGGGGTTAAGAGCTGAGTGTGTGGGCTCTTCTGAGCTTTGCAGTTACATAGGTATTCAGTTGTCTGAAAAAACGCGTTTATTTCGTGCTGAAAAACACGTTTTGAAAAGTGTACTGTAACTGCCCCATAACTTACATGGGGTTGACCAAACTTGCAGAAACATGTTTATTTCTGCTGAAAAACACGTTTTGACACTTTCTGCACACTGGGGTTAAGAGCAGAGTGTGTGGGCTCTTCTGAGCCTTACAGTTACATAGGGATTCAGTTGTCTGAAAAAACGCGTTTATTTCGGGCTGAAAAACACGTTTTGAAAAAAGTGCTGTTACTGCCCCATAACTTACATGGGGTTGACCAAACTTGCAGAAACATGTTTATTTCTGCTGAAAAACACGTTTTGACACTTTCTGCACACTGGGGTTAAGAGCTGAGTGTGTGGGCTGTTCTGAGCCTTGCAGTTACATAAGGATTCAGTTGTCTGAAAAAACGCGTTTATTTCGGGCTGAAAAACACGTTTTGAAAAGTGCACTGTAACTGCCCCATAACTTACATGGGGTTGACCAAACTTGCAGAAACATGTTTATTTCTGCTGAAAAACACGTTTTGACATTTTCTGCACACTGGGGTTAAGAGCTGAGTGTGTGGGCTCTTCTGAGCCTTGCAGTTACATAGGGATTCAGTTGTCTGAAAAAACGCGTTTATTTCGGGCTGAAAAACACGTTTTGAAAAGTGTACTGTAACTGCCCCATAACTTACATGGGGTTGACCAAACTTGCAGAAACATGTTTATTTCTGCTGAAAAACACGTTTTGACACTTTCTGCACACTGGGGTTAAGAACTGAGTGTGTGGGCTCTTCTGAGCTTTGCAGTTACATAGGTATTCAGTTGTCTGAAAAAACGCGTTTATTTCGTGCTGAAAAACACGTTTTGAAAAGTGTACTGTAACTGCCCCATAACTTACATGGGGTTGACCAAACTTGCAGAAACATGTTTATTTCTGCTGAAAAACACGTTTTGACACTTTCTGCACACTGGGGTTAAGAGCAGAGTGTGTGGGCTCTTCTGAGCCTTACAGTTACATAGGGATTCAGTTGTCTGAAAAAACGCGTTTATTTCGGGCTGAAAAACACGTTTTGAAAAAAGTGCTGTTACTGCCCCATTACTTACATGGGGTTGACCAAACTTGCAGAAACATGTTTATTTCTGCTGAAAAACACGTTTTGACATTTTCTGCACACTGGGGTTAAGAGCAGAGTGTGTGGGCTCTTCTGAGCCTTACAGTTACATAGGGATTCAGTTGTCTGAAAAAACGCGTTTATTTCGGGCTGAAAAACACGTTTTGAAAAAAGTGCTGTTACTGCCCCATAACTTACATGGGGTTGACCAAACTTGCAGAAACATGTTTATTTCTGCTGAAAAACACGTTTTGACACTTTCTGCACACTGGGGTTAAGAGCAGAGTGTGTGGGCTGTTCTGAGCCTTGCAGTTACATAGGGATTCAGTTGTCTGAAAAAACGCGTTTATTTCGGGCTGAAAAACACGTTTTGAAAAGTGCACTGTAACTGCCCCATAACTTACATGGGGTTGACCAAACTTGCAGAAACATGTTTATTTCTGCTGAAAAACACGTTTTGACACTTTCTGCACACTGGGGTTAAGAGCAGAGTGTGTGGGCTCTTCTGAGCCTTGCAGTTACATAGGGATTCAGTTGTCTGAAAAAACGCGTTTATTTCGGGCTGAAAAACACGTTTTGAAAAGTGCACTGTAACAGCCCCATAACTTACATGGGGTTGACCAAACTTGCAGAAACATGTTTATTTCTGCTGAAAAATACGTTTTGACATTTTCTGCACACTGGGGTTAAGAGCTGAGTGTGTGGGCTCTTCTGAGCTATGCAGTTACATAGGGATTCAGTTGTCTGAAAAAACGCGTTTATTTCGGGCTGAAAAACACGTTTTGAAAAGTGTACTGTAACTGCCCCATAACTTACATGGGGTTGACCAAACTTCCAGAAACATGTTTATTTCTGCTGAAAAACACGTTTTGACACTTTCTACACACTGGGGTTAAGAGCAGAGTGTGTGGGCTCTTCTGAGCCTTGCAGTTACATAGGGATTCAGTTGTCTGTGAAAACGCGTTTATTTCGGGCTGAAAAACACGTTTTGAAAAAAGTGCTGTTACTGCCCAATAAGTTACATGGGGGTGACCAAACTTGCAGAAACATGTTTATTTCTGCTTAAAAACATGTTTTGACACTTTCTGCACACTGGGGTTAAGAGCTGAGTGTGTGGGCTGTTCTGAGCCTTGCAGTTACATAGGGATTCAGTTGTCTGAAAAAACGCGTTTATTTCGGGCTGAAAAACACGTTTTGAAAAGTGCACTGTAACTGCCCCATAACTTACATGGGGTTGACCAAACTTGCAGAAACATGTTTATTTCTGCTGAAAAACACGTTTTGACACTTTCTGCACACTGGGGTTAAGAGCAGAGTGTGTGGGCTGTTCTGAGCCTTGCAGTTACATAGGGATTCAGTTGTCTGAAAAAACGCGTTTATTTCGGGCTGAAAAACACGTTTTGAAAAGTGCACTGTAACTGCCCCATAACTTACATGGGGTTGACCAAACTTGCAGAAACATGTTTATTTCTGCTGAAAAACATGTTTTGACACTTTCTGCACACTGGGGTTAAGAGCTGAGTGTGTGGGCTCTTCTGAGCCTTGCAGTTACATAGGGATTCAGTTGTCTGAAAAAACGCGTTTATTTCGGGCTGAAAAACACGTTTTGAAAAGTCTACTGTAACTGCCCCATAACTTACATGGGGTTGACCAAACTTGCAGAAACATGTTTATTTCTGCTGAAAAACACGTTTTGACACTTTCTGCACACTGGGGTTAAGAGCTGAGTGTGTGGGCTCTTCTGAGCTTTGCAGTTACATAGGTATTCAGTTGTCTGAAAAAACGCGTTTATTTCGGGCTGAAAAACACGTTTTGAAAAGTGTACTGTAACTGCCCCATAACTTACATGGGGTTGACCAAACTTGCAGAAACATGTTTATTTCTGCTGAAAAACACGTTTTGACACTTTCTGCACACTGGGGTTAAGAGCAGAGTGTGTGGGCTCTTCTGAGCTTTGCAGTTACATAGGTATTCAGTTGTCTGAAAAAACGCGTTTATTTCGGGCTGAAAAACACGTTTTGAAAAGTGCACTGTAACTGCCCCATAACTTACATGGGGTTGACCAAACTTGCAGAAACATGTTTATTTCTGCTGAAAAACACGTTTTGACATTTTCTGCACACTGGGGTTAAGAGCTGAGTGTGTGTGCTCTTCTGAGCTTTGCAGTTACATAGGGATTCAGTTGTCTGAAAAAAACGCGTTTATTTCGGGCTGAAAAACACGTTTTGAAAAGTGTACTGTAACTGCCCCATAACTTACATGGGGTTGACCAAACTTGCAGAAACATGTTTATTTCTGCTGAAAAACACGTTTTGACACTTTCTGCACACTGGGGTTAAGAGCAGAGTGTGTGGGCTGTTCTGAGCCTTGCAGTTACATAGGGATTCAGTTGTCTGAAAAAACGCGTTTATTTCGGGCTGAAAAACACGTTTTGAAAAAAGTGCTGTTACTGCCCCATAACTTACATGGGGTTGACCAAACTTGCAGAAACATGTTTATTTCTGCTGAAAAACATGTTTTGACACTTTCTGCACACTGGGGTTAAGAGCTGAGTGTGTGGGCTGTTCTGAGCCTTGCAGTTACATAGGGATTCAGTTGTCTGAAAAAACGCGTTTATTTCGGGCTGAAAAACATGTTTTGAAAAGTGCACTGTAACTGCCCCATAACTTACATGGGGTTGACCAAACTTGCAGAAACATGTTTTTTTCTGCTGAAAAACATGTTTTGACACTTTCTGCACACTGGGGTTAAGAGCTGAGTGTGTGGGCTCTTCTGAGCTTTGCAGTTACATAGGGATTCAGTTGTCTGAAAAAACGCGTTTATTTCGGGCTGAAAAACACGTTTTGAAAAGTGTACTGTAACTGCCCCATAACTTACATGGGGTTGACCAAACTTGCAGAAACATGTTTATTTCTGCTGAAAAACACGTTTTGACACTTTCTGCACACTGGGGTTAAGAGCAGAGTGTGTGGGCTCTTCTGAGCTTTGCAGTTACATAGGTATTCAGTTGTCTGAAAAAACGCGTTTATTTCGGGCTGAAAAACACGTTTTGAAAAGTGCACTGTAACTGCCCCATAACTTACATGGGGTTGACCAAACTTGCAGAAACATGTTTATTTCTGCTGAAAAACACGTTTTGACATTTTCTGCACACTGGGGTTAAGAGCTGAGTGTGTGTGCTCTTCTGAGCTTTGCAGTTACATAGGGATTCAGTTGTCTGAAAAAACGCGTTTATTTTGGGCTGAAAAACACGTTTTGAAAAGTGTACTGTAACTGCCCCATAACTTACATGGGGTTGACCAAACTTGCAGAAACATGTTTATTTCTGCTGAAAAACACGTTTTGACACTTTCTGCACACTGGGGTTAAGAGCAGAGTGTGTGGGCTCTTCTGAGCCTTGCAGTTACATAGGGATTCAGTTGTCTGAAAAAACGCGTTTATTTCGGGCTGAAAAACACGTTTTGAAAAGTGTACTGTAACTGCCCCATAACTTACATGGGGTTGACCAAACTTGCAGAAACATGTTTATTTCTGCTGAAAAACATGTTTTGACACTTTCTGCACACTGGGGTTAAGAGCAGAGTGTGTGGGCTCTTCTGAGCCTTACAGTTACATAGGGATTCAGTTGTCTGAAAAAACGTGTTTATTTCGGGCTGAAAAACACGTTTTGAAAAAAGTGCTGTTACTGCCCCATAACTTACATGGGGTTGACCAAACTTCCAGAAACATGTTTATTTCTGCTGAAAAACACGTTTTGACACTTTCTGCACACTGGGGTTAAGAGCAGAGTGTGTGGGCTCTTCTGAGCTTTGCAGTTACATAGGTATTCAGTTGTCTGAAAAAACGCGTTTATTTCGGGCTGAAAAACACGTTTTGAAAAGTGCACTGTAACTGCCCCATAACTTACATGGGGTTGACCAAACTTGCAGAAACATGTTTATTTCTGCTGAAAAACACGTTTTGACACTTTCTGCACACTGGGGTTAAGAGCAGAGTGTGTGGGCTCTTCTGAGCCTTGCAGTTACATAGGGATTCAGTTGTCTGAAAAAACGCGTTTATTTCGGGCTGAAAAACACGTTTTGAAAAGTGCACTGTAACTGCCCCATAACTTACATGGGGTTGACCAAACTTGCAGAAACATGTTTATTTCTGCTGAAAAACATGTTTTGACACTTTCTGCACACTGGGGTTAAGAGCTGAGTGTGTGGGCTCTTCTGAGCCTTGCAGTTACATAGGGATTCAGTTGTCTGAAAAAACGCGTTTATTTCGGGCTGAAAAACACGTTTTGAAAAGTCTACTGTAACTGCCCCATAACTTACATGGGGTTGACCAAACTTGCAGAAACATGTTTATTTCTGCTGAAAAACACGTTTTGACACTTTCTGCACACTGGGGTTAAGAGCTGAGTGTGTGGGCTCTTCTGAGCTTTGCAGTTACATAGGTATTCAGTTGTCTGAAAAAACGCGTTTATTTCGGGCTGAAAAACACGTTTTGAAAAGTGTACTGTAACTGCCCCATAACTTACATGGGGTTGACCAAACTTGCAGAAACATGTTTATTTCTGCTGAAAAACACGTTTTGACACTTTCTGCACACTGGGGTTAAGAGCAGAGTGTGTGGGCTCTTCTGAGCTTTGCAGTTACATAGGTATTCAGTTGTCTGAAAAAACGCGTTTATTTCGGGCTGAAAAACACGTTTTGAAAAGTGCACTGTAACTGCCCCATAACTTACATGGGGTTGACCAAACTTGCAGAAACATGTTTATTTCTGCTGAAAAACACGTTTTGACATTTTCTGCACACTGGGGTTAAGAGCTGAGTGTGTGTGCTCTTCTGAGCTTTGCAGTTACATAGGGATTCAGTTGTCTGAAAAAAACGCGTTTATTTCGGGCTGAAAAACACGTTTTGAAAAGTGTACTGTAACTGCCCCATAACTTACATGGGGTTGACCAAACTTGCAGAAACATGTTTATTTCCGCTGAAAAACACGTTTTGACACTTTCTGCACACTGGGGTTAAGAGCACAGTGTGTGGGCTCTTCTGAGCCTTGCAGTTACATAGGGATTCAGTTGTCTGAAAAAACGCGTTTATTTCGGGCTGAAAAACACGTTTTGAAAAAAGTGCTGTTACTGCCCCATAACTTACATGGGGTTGACCAAACTTGCAGAAACATGTTTATTTCTGCTGAAAAACATGTTTTGACACTTTCTGCACACTGGGGTTAAGAGCTGAGTGTGTGGGCTGTTCTGAGCCTTGCAGTTACATAGGGATTCAGTTGTCTGAAAAAACGCGTTTATTTCGGGCTGAAAAACATGTTTTGAAAAGTGCACTGTAACTGCCCCATAACTTACATGGGGTTGACCAAACTTGCAGAAACATGTTTATTTCTGCTGAAAAACATGTTTTGACACTTTCTGCACACTGGGGTTAAGAGCTGAGTGTGTGGGCTCTTCTGAGCTTTGCAGTTACATAGGGATTCAGTTGTCTGAAAAAACGCGTTTATTTCGGGCTGAAAAACACGTTTTGAAAAGTGTACTGTAACTGCCCCATAACTTACATGGGGTTGACCAAACTTGCAGAAACATGTTTATTTCTGCTGAAAAACACGTTTTGACACTTTCTGCACACTGGGGTTAAGAGCAGAGTGTGTGGGCTCTTCTGAGCTTTGCAGTTACATAGGTATTCAGTTGTCTGAAAAAACGCGTTTATTTCGGGCTGAAAAACACGTTTTGAAAAGTGCACTGTAACTGCCCCATAACTTACATGGGGTTGACCAAACTTGCAGAAACATGTTTATTTCTGCTGAAAAACACGTTTTGACATTTTCTGCACACTGGGGTTAAGAGCTGAGTGTGTGTGCTCTTCTGAGCTTTGCAGTTACATAGGGATTCAGTTGTCTGAAAAAACGCGTTTATTTCGGGCTGAAAAACACGTTTTGAAAAGTGTACTGTAACTGCCCCATAACTTACATGGGGTTGACCAAACTTGCAGAAACATGTTTATTTCTGCTGAAAAACACGTTTTGACACTTTCTGCACACTGGGGTTAAGAGCAGAGTGTGTGGGCTCTTCTGAGCCTTGCAGTTACATAGGGATTCAGTTGTCTGAAAAAACGCGTTTATTTCGGGCTGAAAAACACGTTTTGAAAAGTGTACTGTAACTGCCCCATAACTTACATGGGGTTGACCAAACTTGCAGAAACATGTTTATTTCTGCTGAAAAACATGTTTTGACACTTTCTGCACACTGGGGTTAAGAGCAGAGTGTGTGGGCTCTTCTGAGCCTTACAGTTACATAGGGATTCAGTTGTCTGAAAAAACGCGTTTATTTCGGGCTGAAAAACACGTTTTGAAAAAAGTGCTGTTACTGCCCCATAACTTACATGGGGTTGACCAAACTTCCAGAAACATGTTTATTTCTGCTGAAAAACACGTTTTGACACTTTCTGCACACTGGGGTTAAGAGCAGAGTGTGTGGGCTCTTCTGAGCTTTGCAGTTACATAGGTATTCAGTTGTCTGAAAAAACGCGTTTATTTCGGGCTGAAAAACACGTTTTGAAAAGTGCACTGTAACTGCCCCATAACTTACATGGGGTTGACCAAACTTGCAGAAACATGTTTATTTCTGCTGAAAAACACGTTTTGACACTTTCTGCACACTGGGGTTAAGAGCAGAGTGTGTGGGCTCTTCTGAGCCTTGCAGTTACATAGGGATTCAGTTGTCTGAAAAAACGCGTTTATTTCGGGCTGAAAAACACGTTTTGAAAAGTGCACTGTAACTGCCCCATAACTTACATGGGGTTGACCAAACTTGCAGAAACATGTTTATTTCTGCTGAAAAACATGTTTTGACACTTTCTGCACACTGGGGTTAAGAGCTGAGTGTGTGGGCTCTTCTGAGCCTTGCAGTTACATAGGGATTCAGTTGTCTGAAAAAACGCGTTTATTTCGGGCTGAAAAACACGTTTTGAAAAGTCTACTGTAACTGCCCCATAACTTACATGGGGTTGACCAAACTTGCAGAAACATGTTTATTTCTGCTGAAAAACACGTTTTGACACTTTCTGCACACTGGGGTTAAGAGCTGAGTGTGTGGGCTCTTCTGAGCTTTGCAGTTACATAGGTATTCAGTTGTCTGAAAAAACGCGTTTATTTCGGGCTGAAAAACACGTTTTGAAAAGTGTACTGTAACTGCCCCATAACTTACATGGGGTTGACCAAACTTGCAGAAACATGTTTATTTCTGCTGAAAAACACGTTTTGACACTTTCTGCACACTGGGGTTAAGAGCAGAGTGTGTGGGCTCTTCTGAGCTTTGCAGTTACATAGGTATTCAGTTGTCTGAAAAAACGCGTTTATTTCGGGCTGAAAAACACGTTTTGAAAAGTGCACTGTAACTGCCCCATAACTTACATGGGGTTGACCAAACTTGCAGAAACATGTTTATTTCTGCTGAAAAACACGTTTTGACATTTTCTGCACACTGGGGTTAAGAGCTGAGTGTGTGTGCTCTTCTGAGCTTTGCAGTTACATAGGGATTCAGTTGTCTGAAAAAAACGCGTTTATTTCGGGCTGAAAAACACGTTTTGAAAAGTGTACTGTAACTGCCCCATAACTTACATGGGGTTGACCAAACTTGCAGAAACATGTTTATTTCTGCTGAAAAACACGTTTTGACACTTTCTGCACACTGGGGTTAAGAGCACAGTGTGTGGGCTCTTCTGAGCCTTGCAGTTACATAGGGATTCAGTTGTCTGAAAAAACGCGTTTATTTCGGGCTGAAAAACACGTTTTGAAAAAAGTGCTGTTACTGCCCCATAACTTACATGGGGTTGACCAAACTTGCAGAAACATGTTTATTTCTGCTGAAAAACATGTTTTGACACTTTCTGCACACTGGGGTTAAGAGCTGAGTGTGTGGGCTGTTCTGAGCCTTGCAGTTACATAGGGATTCAGTTGTCTGAAAAAACGCGTTTATTTCGGGCTGAAAAACATGTTTTGAAAAGTGCACTGTAACTGCCCCATAACTTACATGGGGTTGACCAAACTTGCAGAAACATGTTTATTTCTGCTGAAAAACATGTTTTGACACTTTCTGCACACTGGGGTTAAGAGCTGAGTGTGTGGGCTCTTCTGAGCTTTGCAGTTACATAGGGATTCAGTTGTCTGAAAAAACGCGTTTATTTCGGGCTGAAAAACACGTTTTGAAAAGTGTACTGTAACTGCCCCATAACTTACATGGGGTTGACCAAACTTGCAGAAACATGTTTATTTCTGCTGAAAAACACGTTTTGACACTTTCTGCACACTGGGGTTAAGAGCAGAGTGTGTGGGCTCTTCTGAGCTTTGCAGTTACATAGGTATTCAGTTGTCTGAAAAAACGCGTTTATTTCGGGCTGAAAAACACGTTTTGAAAAGTGCACTGTAACTGCCCCATAACTTACATGGGGTTGACCAAACTTGCAGAAACATGTTTATTTCTGCTGAAAAACACGTTTTGACACTTTCTGCACACTGGGGTTAAGAGCAGAGTGTGTGGGCTCTTCTGAGCCTTACAGTTACATAGGGATTCAGTTGTCTGAAAAAACGCGTTTATTTCGGGCTGAAAAACACGTTTTGAAAAAAGTGCTGTTACTGCCCCATAACTTACATGGGGTTGACCAAACTTGCAGAAACATGTTTATTTCTGCTGAAAAACACGTTTTGACACTTTCTGCACACTGGGGTTAAGAGCTGAGTGTGTGGGCTGTTCTGAGCCTTGCAGTTACATAAGGATTCAGTTGTCTGAAAAAACGCGTTTATTTCGGGCTGAAAAACACGTTTTGAAAAGTGCACTGTAACTGCCCCATAACTTACATGGGGTTGACCAAACTTGCAGAAACATGTTTATTTCTGCTGAAAAACACGTTTTGACATTTTCTGCACACTGGGGTTAAGAGCTGAGTGTGTGGGCTCTTCTGAGCCTTGCAGTTACATAGGGATTCAGTTGTCTGAAAAAACGCGTTTATTTCGGGCTGAAAAACACGTTTTGAAAAGTGTACTGTAACTGCCCCATAACTTACATGGGGTTGACCAAACTTGCAGAAACATGTTTATTTCTGCTGAAAAACACGTTTTGACACTTTCTGCACACTGGGGTTAAGAACTGAGTGTGTGGGCTCTTCTGAGCTTTGCAGTTACATAGGTATTCAGTTGTCTGAAAAAACGCGTTTATTTCGTGCTGAAAAACACGTTTTGAAAAGTGTACTGTAACTGCCCCATAACTTACATGGGGTTGACCAAACTTGCAGAAACATGTTTATTTCTGCTGAAAAACACGTTTTGACACTTTCTGCACACTGGGGTTAAGAGCAGAGTGTGTGGGCTCTTCTGAGCCTTACAGTTACATAGGGATTCAGTTGTCTGAAAAAACGCGTTTATTTCGGGCTGAAAAACACGTTTTGAAAAAAGTGCTGTTACTGCCCCATTACTTACATGGGGTTGACCAAACTTGCAGAAACATGTTTATTTCTGCTGAAAAACACGTTTTGACATTTTCTGCACACTGGGGTTAAGAGCAGAGTGTGTGGGCTCTTCTGAGCCTTACAGTTACATAGGGATTCAGTTGTCTGAAAAAACGCGTTTATTTCGGGCTGAAAAACACGTTTTGAAAAAAGTGCTGTTACTGCCCCATAACTTACATGGGGTTGACCAAACTTGCAGAAACATGTTTATTTCTGCTGAAAAACACGTTTTGACACTTTCTGCACACTGGGGTTAAGAGCAGAGTGTGTGGGCTGTTCTGAGCCTTGCAGTTACATAGGGATTCAGTTGTCTGAAAAAACGCGTTTATTTCGGGCTGAAAAACACGTTTTGAAAAGTGCACTGTAACTGCCCCATAACTTACATGGGGTTGACCAAACTTGCAGAAACATGTTTATTTCTGCTGAAAAACACGTTTTGACACTTTCTGCACACTGGGGTTAAGAGCAGAGTGTGTGGGCTCTTCTGAGCCTTGCAGTTACATAGGGATTCAGTTGTCTGAAAAAACGCGTTTATTTCGGGCTGAAAAACACGTTTTGAAAAGTGCACTGTAACAGCCCCATAACTTACATGGGGTTGACCAAACTTGCAGAAACATGTTTATTTCTGCTGAAAAATACGTTTTGACATTTTCTGCACACTGGGGTTAAGAGCTGAGTGTGTGGGCTCTTCTGAGCTATGCAGTTACATAGGGATTCAGTTGTCTGAAAAAACGCGTTTATTTCGGGCTGAAAAACACGTTTTGAAAAGTGTACTGTAACTGCCCCATAACTTACATGGGGTTGACCAAACTTCCAGAAACATGTTTATTTCTGCTGAAAAACACGTTTTGACACTTTCTACACACTGGGGTTAAGAGCAGAGTGTGTGGGCTCTTCTGAGCCTTGCAGTTACATAGGGATTCAGTTGTCTGTGAAAACGCGTTTATTTCGGGCTGAAAAACACGTTTTGAAAAAAGTGCTGTTACTGCCCAATAAGTTACATGGGGGTGACCAAACTTGCAGAAACATGTTTATTTCTGCTTAAAAACATGTTTTGACACTTTCTGCACACTGGGGTTAAGAGCTGAGTGTGTGGGCTGTTCTGAGCCTTGCAGTTACATAGGGATTCAGTTGTCTGAAAAAACGCGTTTATTTCGGGCTGAAAAACACGTTTTGAAAAGTGCACTGTAACTGCCCCATAACTTACATGGGGTTGACCAAACTTGCAGAAACATGTTTATTTCTGCTGAAAAACACGTTTTGACACTTTCTGCACACTGGGGTTAAGAGCAGAGTGTGTGGGCTCTTCTGAGCTTTGCAGTTACATAGGTATTCAGTTGTCTGAAAAAACGCGTTTATTTCGGGCTGAAAAACACGTTTTGAAAAGTGCACTGTAACTGCCCCATAACTTACATGGGGTTGACCAAACTTGCAGAAACATGTTTATTTCTGCTGAAAAACACGTTTTGACACTTTCTGCACACTGGGGTTAAGAGCAGAGTGTGTGGGCTCTTCTGAGCCTTGCAGTTACATAGGGATTCAGTTGTCTGAAAAAACGCGTTTATTTCGGGCTGAAAAACACGTTTTGAAAAGTGCACTGTAACTGCCCCATAACTTACATGGGGTTGACCAAACTTGCAGAAACATGTTTATTTCTGCTGAAAAACATGTTTTGACACTTTCTGCACACTGGGGTTAAGAGCTGAGTGTGTGGGCTCTTCTGAGCCTTGCAGTTACATAGGGATTCAGTTGTCTGAAAAAACGCGTTTATTTCGGGCTGAAAAACACGTTTTGAAAAGTCTACTGTAACTGCCCCATAACTTACATGGGGTTGACCAAACTTGCAGAAACATGTTTATTTCTGCTGAAAAACACGTTTTGACACTTTCTGCACACTGGGGTTAAGAGCTGAGTGTGTGTGCTCTTCTGAGCTTTGCAGTTACATAGGGATTCAGTTGTCTGAAAAAACGCGTTTATTTCGGGCTGAAAAACACATTTTGAAAAGTGTACTGTAACTGCCCCATAACTTACATGGGGTTGACCAAACTTGCAGAAACATGTTTATTTCTGCTGAAAAACACGTTTTGACACTTTCTGCACACTGGGGTTAAGAGCAGAGTGTGTGGGCTCTTCTGAGCCTTGCAGTTACATAGGGATTCAGTTGTCTGAAAAAACGCGTTTATTTCGGGCTGAAAAACACGTTTTGAAAAGTGTACTGTAACTGCCCCATAACTTACATGGGGTTGACCAAACTTGCAGAAACATGTTTACTTCTGCTGAAAAACATGTTTTGACACTTTCTGCACACTGGGGTTAAGAGCTGAGTGTGTGGGCTGTTCTGAGCCTTGCAGTTACATAAGGATTCAGTTGTCTGAAAAAACGCGTTTATTTCGGGCTGAAAAACACGTTTTGAAAAGTGCACTGTAACTGCCCCATAACTTACATGGGGTTGACCAAACTTGCAGAAACATGTTTATTTCTGCTGAAAAACACGTTTTGACATTTTCTGCACACTGGGGTTAAGAGCTGAGTGTGTGGGCTCTTCTGAGCTTTGCAGTTACATAGGGATTCAGTTGTCTGAAAAAACGCGTTTATTTCGGGCTGAAAAACACGTTTTGAAAAGTGTACTGTAACTGCCCCATAACTTACATGGGGTTGACCAAACTTGCAGAAACGTGTTTATTTCTGCTGAAAAACACGTTTTGACACTTTCTGCACACTGGGGTTAAGAGCAGAGTGTGTGGTCTCTTCTGAGCCTTGCAGTTACATAGGGATTCAGTTGTCTGAAAAAACGCGTTTATTTCGGGCTGAAAAACACGTTTTGAAAAGTGTACTGTAACTGCCCCATAACTTACATGGGGTTGACCAAACTTGCAGAAACATGTTTATTTCTGCTGAAAAACACGTTTTGACACTTTCTGCACACTGGGGTTAAGAGCTGAGTGTGTGGGCTCTTCTGAGCTTTGCAGTTACATAGGTATTCAGTTGTCTGAAAAAACGCGTTTATTTCGTGCTGAAAAACACGTTTTGAAAAGTGTACTGTAACTGCCCCATAACTTACATGGGGTTGACCAAACTTGCAGAAACATGTTTATTTCTGCTGAAAAACACGTTTTGACACTTTCTGCACACTGGGGTTAAGAGCAGAGTGTGTGGGCTCTTCTGAGCCTTACAGTTACATAGGGATTCAGTTGTCTGAAAAAACGCGTTTATTTCGGGCTGAAAAACACGTTTTGAAAAAAGTGCTGTTACTGCCCCATAACTTACATGGGGTTGACCAAACTTGCAGAAACATGTTTATTTCTGCTGAAAAACACGTTTTGACACTTTCTGCACACTGGGGTTAAGAGCTGAGTGTGTGGGCTCTTCTGAGCTTTGCAGTTACATAGGTATTCAGTTGTCTGAAAAAACGCGTTTATTTCGGGCTGAAAAACACGTTTTGAAAAGTGTACTGTAACTGCCCCATAACTTACATGGGGTTGACCAAACTTCCAGAAACATGTTTATTTCTGCTGAAAAACACGTTTTGACACTTTCTGCACACTGGGGTTAAGAGCAGAGTGTGTGGGCTCTTCTGAGCCTTGCAGTTACTTAGGGATTCAGTTGTCTGAAAAAACGCGTTTATTTCGGGCTGAAAAACACGTTTTGAAAAGTGCACTGTAACAGCCCCATAACTTACATGGGGTTGACCAAACTTGCAGAAACATGTTTATTTCTGCTGAAAAATACGTTTTGACATTTTCTGCACACTGGGGTTAAGAGCTGAGTGTGTGGGCTCTTCTGAGCTTTGCAGTTACATAGGGATTCAGTTGTCTGAAAAAACGCGTTTATTTCGGGCTGAAAAACACGTTTTGAAAAGTGTACTGTAACTGCCCCATAACTTACATGGGGTTGACCAAACTGGCAGAAACATGTTTATTTCTGCTGAAAAACATGTTTTGACACTTTCTGCACACTGGGGTTAAGAGCTGAGTGTGTGGGCTGTTCTGAGCCTTGCAGTTACATAAGGATTCAGTTGTCTGAAAAAACGCGTTTATTTCGGGCTGAAAAACACGTTTTGAAAAGTGCACTGTAACTGCCCCATAACTTACATGGGGTTGACCAAACTTGCAGAAACATGTTTATTTCTGCTGAAAAACACGTTTTGACATTTTCTGCACACTGGGGTTAAGAGCTGAGTGTGTGGGCTCTTCTGAGCCTTGCAGTTACATAGGGATTCAGTTGTCTGAAAAAACGCGTTTATTTCGGGCTGAAAAACACGTTTTGAAAAGTGTACTGTAACTGCCCCATAACTTACATGGGGTTGACCAAACTTGCAGAAACATGTTTATTTCTGCTGAAAAAACACGTTTTGACACTTTCTGCACACTGGGGTTAAGAACTGAGTGTGTGGGCTCTTCTGAGCTTTGCAGTTACATAGGTATTCAGTTGTCTGAAAAAACGCGTTTATTTCGTGCTGAAAAACACGTTTTGAAAAGTGTACTGTAACTGCCCCATAACTTACATGGGGTTGACCAAACTTGCAGAAACATGTTTATTTCTGCTGAAAAACACGTTTTGACACTTTCTGCACACTGGGGTTAAGAGCAGAGTGTGTGGGCTCTTCTGAGCCTTACAGTTACATAGGGATTCAGTTGTCTGAAAAAACGCGTTTATTTCGGGCTGAAAAACACGTTTTGAAAAAAGTGCTGTTACTGCCCCATAACTTACATGGGGTTGACCAAACTTGCAGAAACATGTTTATTTCTGCTGAAAAACACGTTTTGACATTTTCTGCACACTGGGGTTAAGAGCAGAGTGTGTGGGCTCTTCTGAGCCTTACAGTTACATAGGGATTCAGTTGTCTGAAAAAACGCGTTTATTTCAGGCTGAAAAACACGTTTTGAAAAAAGTGCTGTTACTGCCCCATAACTTACATGGGGTTGACCAAACTTGCAGAAACATGTTTATTTCTGCTGAAAAACACGTTTTGACACTTTCTGCACACTGGGGTTAAGAGCAGAGTGTGTGGGCTGTTCTGAGCCTTGCAGTTACATAGGGATTCAGTTGTCTGAAAAAACGCGTTTATTTCGGGCTGAAAAACACGTTTTGAAAAGTGCACTGTAACTGCCCCATAACTTACATGGGGTTGACCAAACTTGCAGAAACATGTTTATTTCTGCTGAAAAACACGTTTTGACACTTTCTGCACACTGGGGTTAAGAGCAGAGTGTGTGGGCTCTTCTGAGCCTTGCAGTTACATAGGGATTCAGTTGTCTGAAAAAACGCGTTTATTTCGGGCTGAAAAACACGTTTTGAAAAGTGTACTGTAACTGCCCCATAACTTACATGGGGTTGACCAAACTTGCAGAAACATGTTTATTTCTGCTGAAAAACACGTTTTGACACTTTCTGCACACTGGGGTTAAGAGCTGAGTGTGTGGGCTCTTCTGAGCTTTGCAGTTACATAGGTATTCAGTTGTCTGAAAAAACGCGTTTATTTCGTGCTGAAAAACACGTTTTGAAAAGTGTACTGTAACTGCCCCATAACTTACATGGGGTTGACCAAACTTGCAGAAACATGTTTATTTCTGCTGAAAAACACGTTTTGACACTTTCTGCACACTGGGGTTAAGAGCAGAGTGTGTGGGCTCTTCTGAGCCTTACAGTTACATAGGGATTCAGTTGTCTGAAAAAACGCGTTTATTTCGGGCTGAAAAACACGTTTTGAAAAAAGTGCTGTTACTGCCCCATAACTTACATGGGGTTGACCAAACTTGCAGAAACATGTTTATTTCTGCTGAAAAACACGTTTTGACACTTTCTGCACACTGGGGTTAAGAGCTGAGTGTGTGGGCTCTTCTGAGCTTTGCAGTTACATAGGTATTCAGTTGTCTGAAAAAACGCGTTTATTTCGGGCTGAAAAACACGTTTTGAAAAGTGTACTGTAACTGCCCCATAACTTACATGGGGTTGACCAAACTTGCAGAAACATGTTTATTTCTGCTGAAAAACACGTTTTGACACTTTCTGCACACTGGGGTTAAGAGCAGAGTGTGTGGGCTCTTCTGAGCCTTGCAGTTACTTAGGGATTCAGTTGTCTGAAAAAACGCGTTTATTTCGGGCTGAAAAACACGTTTTGAAAAGTGCACTGTAACAGCCCCATAACTTACATGGGGTTGACCAAACTTGCAGAAACATGTTTATTTCTGCTGAAAAATACGTTTTGACATTTTCTGCACACTGGGGTTAAGAGCTGAGTGTGTGGGCTCTTCTGAGCTTTGCAGTTACATAGGGATTCAGTTGTCTGAAAAAACGCGTTTATTTCGGGCTGAAAAACACGTTTTGAAAAGTGTACTGTAACTGCCCCATAACTTACATGGGGTTGACCAAACTTGCAGAAACATGTTTATTTCTGCTGAAAAACATGTTTTGACACTTTCTGCACACTGGGGTTAAGAGCTGAGTGTGTGGGCTGTTCTGAGCCTTGCAGTTACATAAGGATTCAGTTGTCTGAAAAAACGCGTTTATTTCGGGCTGAAAAACACGTTTTGAAAAGTGCACTGTAACTGCCCCATAACTTACATGGGGTTGACCAAACTTGCAGAAACATGTTTATTTCTGCTGAAAAACACGTTTTGACATTTTCTGCACACTGGGGTTAAGAGCTGAGTGTGTGGGCTCTTCTGAGCCTTGCAGTTACATAGGGATTCAGTTGTCTGAAAAAACGCGTTTATTTCGGGCTGAAAAACACGTTTTGAAAAGTGTACTGTAACTGCCCCATAACTTACATGGGGTTGACCAAACTTGCAGAAACATGTTTATTTCTGCTGAAAAACACGTTTTGACACTTTCTGCACACTGGGGTTAAGAACTGAGTGTGTGGGCTCTTCTGAGCTTTGCAGTTACATAGGTATTCAGTTGTCTGAAAAAACGCGTTTATTTCGTGCTGAAAAACACGTTTTGAAAAGTGTACTGTAACTGCCCCATAACTTACATGGGGTTGACCAAACTTGCAGAAACATGTTTATTTCTGCTGAAAAACACGTTTTGACACTTTCTGCACACTGGGGTTAAGAGCAGAGTGTGTGGGCTCTTCTGAGCCTTACAGTTACATAGGGATTCAGTTGTCTGAAAAAACGCGTTTATTTCGGGCTGAAAAACACGTTTTGAAAAAAGTGCTGTTACTGCCCCATTACTTACATGGGGTTGACCAAACTTGCAGAAACATGTTTATTTCTGCTGAAAAACACGTTTTGACATTTTCTGCACACTGGGGTTAAGAGCAGAGTGTGTGGGCTCTTCTGAGCCTTACAGTTACATAGGGATTCAGTTGTCTGAAAAAACGCGTTTATTTCGGGCTGAAAAACACGTTTTGAAAAAAGTGCTGTTACTGCCCCATAACTTACATGGGGTTGACCAAACTTGCAGAAACATGTTTATTTCTGCTGAAAAACACGTTTTGACACTTTCTGCACACTGGGGTTAAGAGCAGAGTGTGTGGGCTGTTCTGAGCCTTGCAGTTACATAGGGATTCAGTTGTCTGAAAAAACGCGTTTATTTCGGGCTGAAAAACACGTTTTGAAAAGTGCACTGTAACTGCCCCATAACTTACATGGGGTTGACCAAACTTGCAGAAACATGTTTATTTCTGCTGAAAAACACGTTTTGACACTTTCTGCACACTGGGGTTAAGAGCAGAGTGTGTGGGCTCTTCTGAGCCTTGCAGTTACATAGGGATTCAGTTGTCTGAAAAAACGCGTTTATTTCGGGCTGAAAAACACGTTTTGAAAAGTGCACTGTAACAGCCCCATAACTTACATGGGGTTGACCAAACTTGCAGAAACATGTTTATTTCTGCTGAAAAATACGTTTTGACATTTTCTGCACACTGGGGTTAAGAGCTGAGTGTGTGGGCTCTTCTGAGCTATGCAGTTACATAGGGATTCAGTTGTCTGAAAAAACGCGTTTATTTCGGGCTGAAAAACACGTTTTGAAAAGTGTACTGTAACTGCCCCATAACTTACATGGGGTTGACCAAACTTCCAGAAACATGTTTATTTCTGCTGAAAAACACGTTTTGACACTTTCTACACACTGGGGTTAAGAGCAGAGTGTGTGGGCTCTTCTGAGCCTTGCAGTTACATAGGGATTCAGTTGTCTGTGAAAACGCGTTTATTTCGGGCTGAAAAACACGTTTTGAAAAAAGTGCTGTTACTGCCCAATAAGTTACATGGGGGTGACCAAACTTGCAGAAACATGTTTATTTCTGCTTAAAAACATGTTTTGACACTTTCTGCACACTGGGGTTAAGAGCTGAGTGTGTGGGCTGTTCTGAGCCTTGCAGTTACATAGGGATTCAGTTGTCTGAAAAAACGCGTTTATTTCGGGCTGAAAAACACGTTTTGAAAAGTGCACTGTAACTGCCCCATAACTTACATGGGGTTGACCAAACTTGCAGAAACATGTTTATTTCTGCTGAAAAACACGTTTTGACACTTTCTGCACACTGGGGTTAAGAGCAGAGTGTGTGGGCTGTTCTGAGCCTTGCAGTTACATAGGGATTCAGTTGTCTGAAAAAACGCGTTTATTTCGGGCTGAAAAACACGTTTTGAAAAGTGCACTGTAACTGCCCCATAACTTACATGGGGTTGACCAAACTTGCAGAAACATGTTTATTTCTGCTGAAAAACATGTTTTGACACTTTCTGCACACTGGGGTTAAGAGCTGAGTGTGTGGGCTCTTCTGAGCCTTGCAGTTACATAGGGATTCAGTTGTCTGAAAAAACGCGTTTATTTCGGGCTGAAAAACACGTTTTGAAAAGTCTACTGTAACTGCCCCATAACTTACATGGGGTTGACCAAACTTGCAGAAACATGTTTATTTCTGCTGAAAAACACGTTTTGACACTTTCTGCACACTGGGGTTAAGAGCTGAGTGTGTGGGCTCTTCTGAGCTTTGCAGTTACATAGGTATTCAGTTGTCTGAAAAAACGCGTTTATTTCGGGCTGAAAAACACGTTTTGAAAAGTGTACTGTAACTGCCCCATAACTTACATGGGGTTGACCAAACTTGCAGAAACATGTTTATTTCTGCTGAAAAACACGTTTTGACACTTTCTGCACACTGGGGTTAAGAGCAGAGTGTGTGGGCTCTTCTGAGCTTTGCAGTTACATAGGTATTCAGTTGTCTGAAAAAACGCGTTTATTTCGGGCTGAAAAACACGTTTTGAAAAGTGCACTGTAACTGCCCCATAACTTACATGGGGTTGACCAAACTTGCAGAAACATGTTTATTTCTGCTGAAAAACACGTTTTGACATTTTCTGCACACTGGGGTTAAGAGCTGTGTGTGTGTGCTCTTCTGAGCTTTGCAGTTACATAGGGATTCAGTTGTCTGAAAAAAACGCGTTTATTTCGGGCTGAAAAACACGTTTTGAAAAGTGTACTGTAACTGCCCCATAACTTACATGGGGTTGACCAAACTTGCAGAAACATGTTTATTTCTGCTGAAAAACACGTTTTGACACTTTCTGCACACTGGGGTTAAGAGCACAGTGTGTGGGCTCTTCTGAGCCTTGCAGTTACATAGGGATTCAGTTGTCTGAAAAAACGCGTTTATTTCGGGCTGAAAAACACGTTTTGAAAAAAGTGCTGTTACTGCCCCATAACTTACATGGGGTTGACCAAACTTGCAGAAACATGTTTATTTCTGCTGAAAAACATGTTTTGACACTTTCTGCACACTGGGGTTAAGAGCTGAGTGTGTGGGCTGTTCTGAGCCTTGCAGTTACATAGGGATTCAGTTGTCTGAAAAAACGCGTTTATTTCGGGCTGAAAAACATGTTTTGAAAAGTGCACTGTAACTGCCCCATAACTTACATGGGGTTGACCAAACTTGCAGAAACATGTTTATTTCTGCTGAAAAACATGTTTTGACACTTTCTGCACACTGGGGTTAAGAGCTGAGTGTGTGGGCTCTTCTGAGCTTTGCAGTTACATAGGGATTCAGTTGTCTGAAAAAACGCGTTTATTTCGGGCTGAAAAACACGTTTTGAAAAGTGTACTGTAACTGCCCCATAACTTACATGGGGTTGACCAAACTTGCAGAAACATGTTTATTTCTGCTGAAAAACACGTTTTGACACTTTCTGCACACTGGGGTTAAGAGCAGAGTGTGTGGGCTCTTCTGAGCTTTGCAGTTACATAGGTATTCAGTTGTCTGAAAAAACGCGTTTATTTCGGGCTGAAAAACACGTTTTGAAAAGTGCACTGTAACTGCCCCATAACTTACATGGGGTTGACCAAACTTGCAGAAACATGTTTATTTCTGCTGAAAAACACGTTTTGACATTTTCTGCACACTGGGGTTAAGAGCTGAGTGTGTGTGCTCTTCTGAGCTTTGCAGTTACATAGGGATTCAGTTGTCTGAAAAAACGCGTTTATTTCGGGCTGAAAAACACGTTTTGAAAAGTGTACTGTAACTGCCCCATAACTTACATGGGGTTGACCAAACTTGCAGAAACATGTTTATTTCTGCTGAAAAACACGTTTTGACACTTTCTGCACACTGGGGTTAAGAGCAGAGTGTGTGGGCTCTTCTGAGCCTTGCAGTTACATAGGGATTCAGTTGTCTGAAAAAACGCGTTTATTTCGGGCTGAAAAACACGTTTTGAAAAGTGTACTGTAACTGCCCCATAACTTACATGGGGTTGACCAAACTTGCAGAAACATGTTTATTTCTGCTGAAAAACATGTTTTGACACTTTCTGCACACTGGGGTTAAGAGCAGAGTGTGTGGGCTCTTCTGAGCCTTACAGTTACATAGGGATTCAGTTGTCTGAAAAAACGCGTTTATTTCGGGCTGAAAAACACGTTTTGAAAAAAGTGCTGTTACTGCCCCATAACTTACATGGGGTTGACCAAACTTGCAGAAACATGTTTATTTCTGCTGAAAAACACGTTTTGACATTTTCTGCACACTGGGGTTAAGAGCAGAGTGTGTGGGATCTTCTGAGCCTTACAGTTACATAGGGATTCAGTTGTCTGAAAAAACGCGTTTATTTCGGGCTGAAAAACACGTTTTGAAAAAAGTGCTGTTACTGCCCCATAACTTACATGGGGTTGACCAAACTTGCAGAAACATGTTTATTTCTGCTGAAAAACACGTTTTGACACTTTCTGCACACTGGGGTTAAGAGCAGAGTGTGTGGGCTGTTCTGAGCCTTGCAGTTACATAGGGATTCAGTTGTCTGAAAAAACGCGTTTATTTCGGGCTGAAAAACACGTTTTGAAAAGTGCACTGTAACTGCCCCATAACTTACATGGGGTTGACCAAACTTGCAGAAACATGTTTATTTCTGCTGAAAAATACGTTTTGACATTTTCTGCACACTGGGGTTAAGAGCTGAGTGTGTGGGCTCTTCTGAGCTATGCAGTTACATAGGGATTCAGTTGTCTGAAAAAACGCGTTTATTTCGGGCTGAAAAACACGTTTTGAAAAGTGTACTGTAACTGCCCCATAACTTACATGGGGTTGACCAAACTTCCAGAAACATGTTTATTTCTGCTGAAAAACACGTTTTGACACTTTCTACACACTGGGGTTAAGAGCAGAGTGTGTGGGCTCTTCTGAGCCTTGCAGTTACATAGGGATTCAGTTGTCTGTGAAAACGCGTTTATTTCGGGCTGAAAAACACGTTTTGAAAAAAGTGCTGTTACTGCCCAATAAGTTACATGGGGGTGACCAAACTTGCAGAAACATGTTTATTTCTGCTTAAAAACATGTTTTGACACTTTCTGCACACTGGGGTTAAGAGCAGAGTGTGTGGGCTGTTCTGAGCCTTGCAGTTACATAGGGATTCAGTTGTCTGAAAAAACGCGTTTATTTCGGGCTGAAAAACACGTTTTGAAAAAAGTGCTGTTACTGCCCCATTACTTACATGGGGTTGACCAAACTTGCAGAAACATGTTTATTTCTGCTGAAAAACACGTTTTGACATTTTCTGCACACTGGGGTTAAGAGCAGAGTGTGTGGGCTCTTCTGAGCCTTACAGTTACATAGGGATTCAGTTGTCTGAAAAAACGCGTTTATTTCGGGCTGAAAAACACGTTTTGAAAAAAGTGCTGTTACTGCCCCATAACTTACATGGGGTTGACCAAACTTGCAGAAACATGTTTATTTCTGCTGAAAAACACGTTTTGACACTTTCTGCACACTGGGGTTAAGAGCAGAGTGTGTGGGCTGTTCTGAGCCTTGCAGTTACATAGGGATTCAGTTGTCTGAAAAAACGCGTTTATTTCGGGCTGAAAAACACGTTTTGAAAAGTGCACTGTAACTGCCCCATAACTTACATGGGGTTGACCAAACTTGCAGAAACATGTTTATTTCTGCTGAAAAACACGTTTTGACACTTTCTGCACACTGGGGTTAAGAGCAGAGTGTGTGGGCTCTTCTGAGCCTTGCAGTTACATAGGGATTCAGTTGTCTGAAAAAACGCGTTTATTTCGGGCTGAAAAACACGTTTTGAAAAGTGCACTGTAACAGCCCCATAACTTACATGGGGTTGACCAAACTTGCAGAAACATGTTTATTTCTGCTGAAAAATACGTTTTGACATTTTCTGCACACTGGGGTTAAGAGCTGAGTGTGTGGGCTCTTCTGAGCTATGCAGTTACATAGGGATTCAGTTGTCTGAAAAAACGCGTTTATTTCGGGCTGAAAAACACGTTTTGAAAAGTGTACTGTAACTGCCCCATAACTTACATGGGGTTGACCAAACTTCCAGAAACATGTTTATTTCTGCTGAAAAACACGTTTTGACACTTTCTACACACTGGGGTTAAGAGCAGAGTGTGTGGGCTCTTCTGAGCCTTGCAGTTACATAGGGATTCAGTTGTCTGTGAAAACGCGTTTATTTCGGGCTGAAAAACACGTTTTGAAAAAAGTGCTGTTACTGCCCAATAAGTTACATGGGGGTGACCAAACTTGCAGAAACATGTTTATTTCTGCTTAAAAACATGTTTTGACACTTTCTGCACACTGGGGTTAAGAGCTGAGTGTGTGGGCTGTTCTGAGCCTTGCAGTTACATAGGGATTCAGTTGTCTGAAAAAACGCGTTTATTTCGGGCTGAAAAACACGTTTTGAAAAGTGCACTGTAACTGCCCCATAACTTACATGGGGTTGACCAAACTTGCAGAAACATGTTTATTTCTGCTGAAAAACACGTTTTGACACTTTCTGCACACTGGGGTTAAGAGCAGAGTGTGTGGGCTGTTCTGAGCCTTGCAGTTACATAGGGATTCAGTTGTCTGAAAAAACGCGTTTATTTCGGGCTGAAAAACACGTTTTGAAAAGTGCACTGTAACTGCCCCATAACTTACATGGGGTTGACCAAACTTGCAGAAACATGTTTATTTCTGCTGAAAAACATGTTTTGACACTTTCTGCACACTGGGGTTAAGAGCTGAGTGTGTGGGCTCTTCTGAGCCTTGCAGTTACATAGGGATTCAGTTGTCTGAAAAAACGCGTTTATTTCGGGCTGAAAAACACGTTTTGAAAAGTCTACTGTAACTGCCCCATAACTTACATGGGGTTGACCAAACTTGCAGAAACATGTTTATTTCTGCTGAAAAACACGTTTTGACACTTTCTGCACACTGGGGTTAAGAGCTGAGTGTGTGGGCTCTTCTGAGCTTTGCAGTTACATAGGTATTCAGTTGTCTGAAAAAACGCGTTTATTTCGGGCTGAAAAACACGTTTTGAAAAGTGTACTGTAACTGCCCCATAACTTACATGGGGTTGACCAAACTTGCAGAAACATGTTTATTTCTGCTGAAAAACACGTTTTGACACTTTCTGCACACTGGGGTTAAGAGCAGAGTGTGTGGGCTCTTCTGAGCTTTGCAGTTACATAGGGATTCAGTTGTCTGAAAAAAACGCGTTTATTTCGGGCTGAAAAACACGTTTTGAAAAGTGTACTGTAACTGCCCCATAACTTACATGGGGTTGACCAAACTTGCAGAAACATGTTTATTTCTGCTGAAAAACACGTTTTGACACTTTCTGCACACTGGGGTTAAGAGCACAGTGTGTGGGCTCTTCTGAGCCTTGCAGTTACATAGGGATTCAGTTGTCTGAAAAAACGCGTTTATTTCGGGCTGAAAAACACGTTTTGAAAAAAGTGCTGTTACTGCCCCATAACTTACATGGGGTTGACCAAACTTGCAGAAACATGTTTATTTCTGCTGAAAAACATGTTTTGACACTTTCTGCACACTGGGGTTAAGAGCTGAGTGTGTGGGCTGTTCTGAGCCTTGCAGTTACATAGGGATTCAGTTGTCTGAAAAAACGCGTTTATTTCGGGCTGAAAAACATGTTTTGAAAAGTGCACTGTAACTGCCCCATAACTTACATGGGGTTGACCAAACTTGCAGAAACATGTTTATTTCTGCTGAAAAACATGTTTTGACACTTTCTGCACACTGGGGTTAAGAGCTGAGTGTGTGGGCTCTTCTGAGCTTTGCAGTTACATAGGGATTCAGTTGTCTGAAAAAACGCGTTTATTTCGGGCTGAAAAACACGTTTTGAAAAGTGTACTGTAACTGCCCCATAACTTACATGGGGTTGACCAAACTTGCAGAAACATGTTTATTTCTGCTGAAAAACACGTTTTGACACTTTCTGCACACTGGGGTTAAGAGCAGAGTGTGTGGGCTCTTCTGAGCTTTGCAGTTACATAGGTATTCAGTTGTCTGAAAAAACGCGTTTATTTCGGGCTGAAAAACACGTTTTGAAAAGTGCACTGTAACTGCCCCATAACTTACATGGGGTTGACCAAACTTGCAGAAACATGTTTATTTCTGCTGAAAAACACGTTTTGACATTTTCTGCACACTGGGGTTAAGAGCTGAGTGTGTGTGCTCTTCTGAGCTTTGCAGTTACATAGGGATTCAGTTGTCTGAAAAAACGCGTTTATTTCGGGCTGAAAAACACGTTTTGAAAAGTGTACTGTAACTGCCCCATAACTTACATGGGGTTGACCAAACTTGCAGAAACATGTTTATTTCTGCTGAAAAACACGTTTTGACACTTTCTGCACACTGGGGTTAAGAGCAGAGTGTGTGGGCTCTTCTGAGCCTTGCAGTTACATAGGGATTCAGTTGTCTGAAAAAACGCGTTTATTTCGGGCTGAAAAACACGTTTTGAAAAGTGTACTGTAACTGCCCCATAACTTACATGGGGTTGACCAAACTTGCAGAAACATGTTTATTTCTGCTGAAAAACATGTTTTGACACTTTCTGCACACTGGGGTTAAGAGCAGAGTGTGTGGGCTCTTCTGAGCCTTACAGTTACATAGGGATTCAGTTGTCTGAAAAAACGCGTTTATTTCGGGCTGAAAAACACGTTTTGAAAAAAGTGCTGTTACTGCCCAATAACTTACATGGGGTTGACCAAACTTGCAGAAACATGTTTATTTCTGCTGAAAAACACGTTTTGACATTTTCTGCACACTGGGGTTAAGAGCAGAGTGTGTGGGCTCTTCTGAGCCTTACAGTTACATAGGGATTCAGTTGTCTGAAAAAACGCGTTTATTTCGGGCTGAAAAACACGTTTTGAAAAAAGTGCTGTTACTGCCCCATAACTTACATGGGGTTGACCAAACTTGCAGAAACATGTTTATTTCTGCTGAAAAACACGTTTTGACACTTTCTGCACACTGGGGTTAAGAGCAGAGTGTGTGGGCTGTTCTGAGCCTTGCAGTTACATAGGGATTCAGTTGTCTGAAAAAACGCGTTTATTTCGGGCTGAAAAACACGTTTTGAAAAGTGCACTGTAACTGCCCCATAACTTACATGGGGTTGACCAAACTTGCAGAAACATGTTTATTTCTGCTGAAAAACACGTTTTGACACTTTCTGCACACTGGGGTTAAGAGCAGAGTGTGTGGGCTCTTCTGAGCCTTGCAGTTACATAGGGATTCAGTTGTCTGAAAAAACGCGTTTATTTCGGGCTGAAAAACACGTTTTGAAAAGTGCACTGTAACAGCCCCATAACTTACATGGGGTTGACCAAACTTGCAGAAACATGTTTATTTCTGCTGAAAAATACGTTTTGACATTTTCTGCACACTGGGGTTAAGAGCTGAGTGTGTGGGCTCTTCTGAGCTATGCAGTTACATAGGGATTCAGTTGTCTGAAAAAACGCGTTTATTTCGGGCTGAAAAACACGTTTTGAAAAGTGTACTGTAACTGCCCCATAACTTACATGGGGTTGACCAAACTTCCAGAAACATGTTTATTTCTGCTGAAAAACACGTTTTGACACTTTCTACACACTGGGGTTAAGAGCAGAGTGTGTGGGCTCTTCTGAGCCTTGCAGTTACATAGGGATTCAGTTGTCTGTGAAAACGCGTTTATTTCGGGCTGAAAAACACGTTTTGAAAAAAGTGCTGTTACTGCCCAATAAGTTACATGGGGGTGACCAAACTTGCAGAAACATGTTTATTTCTGCTTAAAAACATGTTTTGACACTTTCTGCACACTGGGGTTAAGAGCTGAGTGTGTGGGCTGTTCTGAGCCTTGCAGTTACATAGGGATTCAGTTGTCTGAAAAAACGCGTTTATTTCGGGCTGAAAAACACGTTTTGAAAAGTGCACTGTAACTGCCCCATAACTTACATGGGGTTGACCAAACTTGCAGAAACATGTTTATTTCTGCTGAAAAACACGTTTTGACACTTTCTGCACACTGGGGTTAAGAGCAGAGTGTGTGGGCTCTTCTGAGCCTTGCAGTTACATAGGGATTCAGTTGTCTGAAAAAACGCGTTTATTTCGGGCTGAAAAACACGTTTTGAAAAGTGCACTGTAACTGCCCCATAACTTACATGGGGTTGACCAAACTTGCAGAAACATGTTTATTTCTGCTGAAAAACATGTTTTGACACTTTCTGCACACTGGGGTTAAGAGCTGAGTGTGTGGGCTCTTCTGAGCCTTGCAGTTACATAGGGATTCAGTTGTCTGAAAAAACGCGTTTATTTCAGGCTGAAAAACACGTTTTGAAAAGTCTACTGTAACTGCCCCATAACTTACATGGGGTTGACCAAACTTGCAGAAACATGTTTATTTCTGCTGAAAAACACGTTTTGACACTTTCTGCACACTGGGGTTAAGAGCTGAGTGTGTGGGCTCTTCTGAGCTTTGCAGTTACATAGGTATTCAGTTGTCTGAAAAAACGCGTTTATTTCGGGCTGAAAAACACGTTTTGAAAAGTGTACTGTAACTGCCCCATAACTTACATGGGGTTGACCAAACTTGCAGAAACATGTTTATTTCTGCTGAAAAACACGTTTTGACACTTTCTGCACACTGGGGTTAAGAGCAGAGTGTGTGGGCTCTTCTGAGCTTTGCAGTTACATAGGTATTCAGTTGTCTGAAAAAACGCGTTTATTTCGGGCTGAAAAACACGTTTTGAAAAGTGCACTGTAACTGCCCCATAACTTACATGGGGTTGACCAAACTTGCAGAAACATGTTTATTTCTGCTGAAAAACACGTTTTGACATTTTCTGCACACTGGGGTTAAGAGCTGAGTGTGTGTGCTCTTCTGAGCTTTGCAGTTACATAGGGATTCAGTTGTCTGAAAAAAACGCGTTTATTTCGGGCTGAAAAACACGTTTTGAAAAGTGTACTGTAACTGCCCCATAACTTACATGGGGTTGACCAAACTTGCAGAAACATGTTTATTTCTGCTGAAAAACACGTTTTGACACTTTCTGCACACTGGGGTTAAGAGCACAGTGTGTGGGCTCTTCTGAGCCTTGCAGTTACATAGGGATTCAGTTGTCTGAAAAAACGCGTTTATTTCGGGCTGAAAAACACGTTTTGAAAAAAGTGCTGTTACTGCCCCATAACTTACATGGGGTTGACCAAACTTGCAGAAACATGTTTATTTCTGCTGAAAAACATGTTTTGACACTTTCTGCACACTGGGGTTAAGAGCTGAGTGTGTGGGCTGTTCTGAGCCTTGCAGTTACATAGGGATTCAGTTGTCTGAAAAAACGCGTTTATTTCGGGCTGAAAAACATGTTTTGAAAAGTGCACTGTAACTGCCCCATAACTTACATGGGGTTGACCAAACTTGCAGAAACATGTTTATTTCTGCTGAAAAACATGTTTTGACACTTTCTGCACACTGGGGTTAAGAGCTGAGTGTGTGGGCTCTTCTGAGCTTTGCAGTTACATAGGGATTCAGTTGTCTGAAAAAACGCGTTTATTTCGGGCTGAAAAACACGTTTTGAAAAGTGTACTGTAACTGCCCCATAACTTACATGGGGTTGACCAAACTTGCAGAAACATGTTTATTTCTGCTGAAAAACACGTTTTGACACTTTCTGCACACTGGGGTTAAGAGCAGAGTGTGTGGGCTCTTCTGAGCTTTGCAGTTACATAGGTATTCAGTTGTCTGAAAAAACTCGTTTATTTCGGGCTGAAAAACACGTTTTGAAAAGTGCACTGTAACTGCCCCATAACTTACATGGGGTTGACCAAACTTGCAGAAACATGTTTATTTCTGCTGAAAAACACGTTTTGACATTTTCTGCACACTGGGGTTAAGAGCTGAGTGTGTGTGCTCTTCTGAGCTTTGCAGTTACATAGGGATTCAGTTGTCTGAAAAAACGCGTTTATTTCGGGCTGAAAAACACGTTTTGAAAAGTGTACTGTAACTGCCCCATAACTTACATGGGGTTGACCAAACTTGCAGAAACATGTTTATTTCTGCTGAAAAACACGTTTTGACACTTTCTGCACACTGGGGTTAAGAGCAGAGTGTGTGGGCTCTTCTGAGCCTTGCAGTTACATAGGGATTCAGTTGTCTGAAAAAACGCGTTTATTTCGGGCTGAAAAACACGTTTTGAAAAGTGTACTGTAACTGCCCCATAACTTACATGGGGTTGACCAAACTTGCAGAAACATGTTTATTTCTGCTGAAAATCATGTTTTGACACTTTCTGCACACTGGGGTTAAGAGCTGAGTGTGTGGGCTGTTCTGAGCCTTGCAGTTACATAAGGATTCAGTTGTCTGAAAAAACGCGTTTATTTCGGGCTGAAAAACACGTTTTGAAAAGTGCACTGTAACTGCCCCATAACTTACATGGGGTTGACCAAACTTGCAGAAACATGTTTATTTCTGCTGAAAAACACGTTTTGACATTTTCTGCACACTGGGGTTAAGAGCTGAGTGTGTGGGCTCTTCTGAGCTTTGCAGTTACATAGGGATTCAGTTGTCTGAAAAAACGCGTTTATTTCGGGCTGAAAAACACGTTTTGAAAAGTGTACTGTAACTGCCCCATAACTTACATGGGGTTGACCAAACTTGCAGAAACGTGTTTATTTCTGCTGAAAAACACGTTTTGACACTTTCTGCACACTGGGGTTAAGAGCAGAGTGTGTGGGCTCTTCTGAGCCTTGCAGTTACATAGGGATTCAGTTGTCTGAAAAAACGCGTTTATTTCGGGCTGAAAAACACGTTTTGAAAAGTGTACTGTAACTGCCCCATAACTTACATGGGGTTGACCAAACTTGCAGAAACATGTTTATTTCTGCTGAAAAACACGTTTTGACACTTTCTGCACACTGGGGTTAAGAGCTGAGTGTGTGGGCTCTTCTGAGCTTTGCAGTTACATAGGTATTCAGTTGTCTGAAAAAACGCGTTTATTTCGTGCTGAAAAACACGTTTTGAAAAGTGTACTGTAACTGCCCCATAACTTACATGGGGTTGACCAAACTTGCAGAAACATGTTTATTTCTGCTGAAAAACACGTTTTGACACTTTCTGCACACTGGGGTTAAGAGCAGAGTGTGTGGGCTCTTCTGAGCCTTACAGTTACATAGGGATTCAGTTGTCTGAAAAAACGCGTTTATTTCGGGCTGAAAAACACGTTTTGAAAAAAGTGCTGTTACTGCCCCATAACTTACATGGGGTTGACCAAACTTGCAGAAACATGTTTATTTCTGCTGAAAAACACGTTTTGACACTTTCTGCACACTGGGGTTAAGAGCTGAGTGTGTGGGCTCTTCTGAGCTTTGCAGTTACATAGGTATTCAGTTGTCTGAAAAAACGCGTTTATTTCGGGCTGAAAAACACGTTTTGAAAAGTGTACTGTAACTGCCCCATAACTTACATGGGGTTGACCAAACTTGCAGAAACATGTTTATTTCTGCTGAAAAACACGTTTTGACACTTTCTGCACACTGGGGTTAAGAGCAGAGTGTGTGGGCTCTTCTGAGCCTTGCAGTTACTTAGGGATTCAGTTGTCTGAAAAAACGCGTTTATTTCGGGCTGAAAAACACGTTTTGAAAAGTGCACTGTAACAGCCCCATAACTTACATGGGGTTGACCAAACTTGCAGAAACATGTTTATTTCTGCTGAAAAATACGTTTTGACATTTTCTGCACACTGGGGTTAAGAGCTGAGTGTGTGGGCTCTTCTGAGCTTTGCAGTTACATAGGGATTCAGTTGTCTGAAAAAACGCGTTTATTTCGGGCTGAAAAACACGTTTTGAAAAGTGTACTGTAACTGCCCCATAACTTACATGGGGTTGACCAAACTGGCAGAAACATGTTTATTTCTGCTGAAAAACATGTTTTGACACTTTCTGCACACTGGGGTTAAGAGCTGAGTGTGTGGGCTGTTCTGAGCCTTGCAGTTACATAAGGATTCAGTTGTCTGAAAAAACGCGTTTATTTCGGGCTGAAAAACACGTTTTGAAAAGTGCACTGTAACTGCCCCATAACTTACATGGGGTTGACCAAACTTGCAGAAACATGTTTATTTCTGCTGAAAAACACGTTTTGACATTTTCTGCACACTGGGGTTAAGAGCTGAGTGTGTGGGCTCTTCTGAGCCTTGCAGTTACATAGGGATTCAGTTGTCTGAAAAAACGCGTTTATTTCGGGCTGAAAAACACGTTTTGAAAAGTGTACTGTAACTGCCCCATAACTTACATGGGGTTGACCAAACTTGCAGAAACATGTTTATTTCTGCTGAAAAACACGTTTTGACACTTTCTGCACACTGGGGTTAAGAGCAGAGTGTGTGGGCTCTTCTGAGCCTTACAGTTACATAGGGATTCAGTTGTCTGAAAAAACGCGTTTATTTCGGGCTGAAAAACACGTTTTGAAAAAAGTGCTGTTACTGCCCCATAACTTACATGGGGTTGACCAAACTTGCAGAAACATGTTTATTTCTGCTGAAAAACACGTTTTGACATTTTCTGCACACTGGGGTTAAGAGCAGAGTGTGTGGGCTCTTCTGAGCCTTACAGTTACATAGGGATTCAGTTGTCTGAAAAAACGCGTTTATTTTGGGCTGAAAAACACGTTTTGAAAAAAGTGCTGTTACTGCCCCATAACTTACATGGGGTTGACCAAACTTGCAGAAACATGTTTATTTCTGCTGAAAAACACGTTTTGACACTTTCTGCACACTGGGGTTAAGAGCAGAGTGTGTGGGCTGTTCTGAGCCTTGCAGTTACATAGGGATTCAGTTGTCTGAAAAAACGCGTTTATTTCGGGCTGAAAAACACGTTTTGAAAAGTGCACTGTAACTGCCCCATAACTTACATGGGGTTGACCAAACTTGCAGAAACATGTTTATTTCTGCTGAAAAACACGTTTTGACACTTTCTGCACACTGGGGTTAAGAGCAGAGTGTGTGGGCTCTTCTGAGCCTTGCAGTTACATAGGGATTCAGTTGTCTGAAAAAACGCGTTTATTTCGGGCTGAAAAACACGTTTTGAAAAGTGCACTGTAACAGCCCCATAACTTACATGGGGTTGACCAAACTTGCAGAAACATGTTTATTTCTGCTGAAAAACACGTTTTGACACTTTCTACACACTGGGGTTAAGAGCAGAGTGTGTGGGCTCTTCTGAGCCTTGCAGTTACATAGGGATTCAGTTGTCTGTGAAAACGCGTTTATTTCGGGCTGAAAAACACGTTTTGAAAAGTCTACTGTAACTGCCCCATAACTTACATGGGGTTGACCAAACTTGCAGAAACATGTTTATTTCTGCTGAAAAACACGTTTTGACACTTTCTGCACACTGGGGTTAAGAGCTGAGTGTGTGGGCTCTTCTGAGCTTTGCAGTTACATAGGTATTCAGTTGTCTGAAAAAACGCGTTTATTTCGGGCTGAAAAACACGTTTTGAAAAGTGTACTGTAACTGCCCCATAACTTACATGGGGTTGACCAAACTTGCAGAAACATGTTTATTTCTGCTGAAAAACACGTTTTGACACTTTCTGCACACTGGGGTTAAGAGCAGAGTGTGTGGGCTCTTCTGAGCCTTACAGTTACATAGGGATTCAGTTGTCTGAAAAAACGCGTTTATTTCGGGCTGAAAAACACGTTTTGAAAAAAGTGCTGTTACTGCCCCATAACTTACATGGGGTTGACCAAACTTGCAGAAACATGTTTATTTCTGCTGAAAAACACGTTTTGACACTTTCTGCACACTGGGGTTAAGAGCTGAGTGTGTGGGCTCTTCTGAGCTTTGCAGTTACATAGGTATTCAGTTGTCTGAAAAAACGCGTTTATTTCGGGCTGAAAAACACGTTTTGAAAAGTGTACTGTAACTGCCCCATAACTTACATGGGGTTGACCAAACTTGCAGAAACATGTTTATTTCTGCTGAAAAACACGTTTTGACACTTTCTGCACACTGGGGTTAAGAGCAGAGTGTTTGGGCTCCTCTGAGCCTTGCAGTTACATAGGGATTCAGTTGTCTGAAAAAACGCGTTTATTTCGGGCTGAAAAACACGTTTTGAAAAGTGCACTGTAACTGCCCCATAACTTACATGGGGTTGACCAAACTTGCAGAAACATGTTTATTTCTGCTGAAAAACACGTTTTGACACTTTCTGCACACTGGGGTTAAGAGCAGAGTGTGTGGGCTCTTCTGAGCCTTGCAGTTACATAGGGATTCAGTTGTCTGAAAAAACGCGTTTATTTCGGGCTGAAAAACACGTTTTGAAAAGTGCACTGTAACAGCCCCATAACTTACATGGGGTTGACCAAACTTGCAGAAACATGTTTATTTCTGCTGAAAAATACGTTTTGACATTTTCTGCACACTGGGGTTAAGAGCTGAGTGTGTGGGCTCTTCTGAGCTATGCAGTTACATAGGGATTCAGTTGTCTGAAAAAACGCGTTTATTTCGGGCTGAAAAACACGTTTTGAAAAGTGTACTGTAACTGCCCCATAACTTACATGGGGTTGACCAAACTTCCAGAAACATGTTTATTTCTGCTGAAAAACACGTTTTGACACTTTCTACACACTGGGGTTAAGAGCAGAGTGTGTGGGCTCTTCTGAGCCTTGCAGTTACATAGGGATTCAGTTGTCTGTGAAAACGCGTTTATTTCGGGCTGAAAAACACGTTTTGAAAAAAGTGCTGTTACTGCCCAATAAGTTACATGGGGGTGACCAAACTTGCAGAAACATGTTTATTTCTGCTTAAAAACATGTTTTGACACTTTCTGCACACTGGGGTTAAGAGCTGAGTGTGTGGGCTGTTCTGAGCCTTGCAGTTACATAGGGATTCAGTTGTCTGTGAAAACGCGTTTATTTCGGGCTGAAAAACACGTTTTGAAAAAAGTGCTGTTACTGCCCAATAAGTTACATGGGGGTGACCAAACTTGCAGAAACATGTTTATTTCTGCTTAAAAACATGTTTTGACACTTTCTGCACACTGGGGTTAAGAGCTGAGTGTGTGGGCTGTTCTGAGCCTTGCAGTTACATAGGGATTCAGTTGTCTGAAAAAACGCGTTTATTTCGGGCTGAAAAACACGTTTTGAAAAGTGCACTGTAACTGCCCCATAACTTACATGGGGTTGACCAAACTTGCAGAAACATGTTTATTTCTGCTGAAAAACACGTTATGACACTTTCTGCACACTGGGGTTAAGAGCAGAGTGTGTGGGCTCTTCTGAGCCTTACAGTTACATACGGATTCAGTTGTCTGAAAAAACGCGTTTATTTCGGGCTGAAAAACACGTTTTGAAAAAAGTGCTGTTACTGCCCCATAACTTACATGGGGTTGACCAAACTTGCAGAAACATGTTTATTTCTGCTGAAAAACACGTTTTGACACTTTCTGCACACTGGGGTTAAGAGCTGAGTGTGTGGGCTCTTCTGAGCTTTGCAGTTACATAGGGATTCAGTTGTCTGAAAAAACGCGTTTATTTCGGGCTGAAAAACACGTTTTGAAAAGTGTACTGTAACTGCCCCATAACTTACATGGGGTTGACCAAACTTGCAGAAACATGTTTATTTCTGCTGAAAAACACGTTTTGACACTTTCTGCACACTGGGGTTAAGAGCAGAGTGTGTGGGCTCTTCTGAGCCTTGCAGTTACATAGGGATTCAGTTGTCTGAAAAAACGCGTTTATTTCGGGCTGAAAAACACGTTTTGAAAAAAGTGCTGTTACTGCCCCATAACTTACATGGGGTTGACCAAACTTGCAGAAACATGTTTATTTCTGCTGAAAAACACGTTTTGACATTTTCTGCACACTGGGGTTAAGAGCAGAGTGTGTGGGCTCTTCTGAGCCTTACAGTTACATAGGTATTCAGTTGTCTGAAAAAACGCGTTTATTTCGGGCTGAAAAACACGTTTTGAAAAGTGTACTGTAACTGCCCCATAACTTACATGGGGTTGACCAAACTTGCAGAAACATGTTTATTTCTGCTGAAAAACACGTTTTGACACTTTCTGCACACTGGGGTTAAGAGCAGAGTGTGTGGGCTCTTCTGAGCCTTACAGTTACATAGGGATTCAGTTGTCTGAAAAAACGCGTTTATTTCGGGCTGAAAAACACGTTTTGAAAAAAGTGCTGTTACTGCCCCATAACTTACATGGGGTTGACCAAACTTGCAGAAACATGTTTATTTCTGCTGAAAAACACGTTTTGACACTTTCTGCACACTGGGGTTAAGAGCTGAGTGTGTGGGCTCTTCTGAGCTTTGCAGTTACATAGGTATTCAGTTGTCTGAAAAAACGCGTTTATTTCGGGCTGAAAAACACGTTTTGAAAAGTGTACTGTAACTGCCCCATAACTTACATGGGGTTGACCAAACTTGCAGAAACATGTTTATTTCTGCTGAAAAACACGTTTTGACACTTTCTGCACACTGGGGTTAAGAGCAGAGTGTGTGGGCTCCTCTGAGCCTTGCAGTTACATAGGGATTCAGTTGTCTGAAAAAACGCGTTTATTTCGGGCTGAAAAACACGTTTTGAAAAGTGCACTGTAACTGCCCCATAACTTACATGGGGTTGACCAAACTTGCAGAAACATGTTTATTTCTGCTGAAAAACACGTTTTGACACTTTCTGCACACTGGGGTTAAGAGCAGAGTGTGTGGGCTCTTCTGAGCCTTGCAGTTACATAGGGATTCAGTTGTCTGAAAAAACGCGTTTATTTCGGGCTGAAAAACACGTTTTGAAAAGTGCACTGTAACAGCCCCATAACTTACATGGGGTTGACCAAACTTGCAGAAACATGTTTATTTCTGCTGAAAAATACGTTTTGACATTTTCTGCACACTGGGGTTAAGAGCTGAGTGTGTGGGCTCTTCTGAGCTATGCAGTTACATAGGGATTCAGTTGTCTGAAAAAACGCGTTTATTTCGGGCTGAAAAACACGTTTTGAAAAGTGTACTGTAACTGCCCCATAACTTACATGGGGTTGACCAAACTTCCAGAAACATGTTTATTTCTGCTGAAAAACACGTTTTGACACTTTCTACACACTGGGGTTAAGAGCAGAGTGTGTGGGCTCTTCTGAGCCTTGCAGTTACATAGGGATTCAGTTGTCTGTGAAAACGCGTTTATTTCGGGCTGAAAAACACGTTTTGAAAAAAGTGCTGTTACTGCCCAATAAGTTACATGGGGGTGACCAAACTTGCAGAAACATGTTTATTTCTGCTTAAAAACATGTTTTGACACTTTCTGCACACTGGGGTTAAGAGCTGAGTGTGTGGGCTGTTCTGAGCCTTGCAGTTACATAGGGATTCAGTTGTCTGTGAAAACGCGTTTATTTCGGGCTGAAAAACACGTTTTGAAAAAAGTGCTGTTACTGCCCAATAAGTTACATGGGGGTGACCAAACTTGCAGAAACATGTTTATTTCTGCTTAAAAACATGTTTTGACACTTTCTGCACACTGGGGTTAAGAGCAGAGTGTGTGGGCTCTTCTGAGCCTTGCAGTTACATAGGGATTCAGTTGTCTGAAAAAACGCGTTTATTTCGGGCTGAAAAACACGTTTTGAAAAGTGCACTGTAACAGCCCCATAACTTACATGGGGTTGACCAAACTTGCAGAAACATGTTTATTTCTGCTGAAAAATACGTTTTGACATTTTCTGCACACTGGGGTTAAGAGCTGAGTGTGTGGGCTCTTCTGAGCTATGCAGTTACATAGGGATTCAGTTGTCTGAAAAAACGCGTTTATTTCGGGCTGAAAAACACGTTTTGAAAAGTGTACTGTAACTGCCCCATAACTTACATGGGGTTGACCAAACTTCCAGAAACATGTTTATTTCTGCTGAAAAACACGTTTTGACACTTTCTACACACTGGGGTTAAGAGCAGAGTGTGTGGGCTCTTCTGAGCCTTGCAGTTACATAGGGATTCAGTTGTCTGTGAAAACGCGTTTATTTCGGGCTGAAAAACACGTTTTGAAAAAAGTGCTGTTACTGCCCAATAAGTTACATGGGGGTGACCAAACTTGCAGAAACATGTTTATTTCTGCTTAAAAACATGTTTTGACACTTTCTGCACACTGGGGTTAAGAGCTGAGTGTGTGGGCTGTTCTGAGCCTTGCAGTTACATAGGGATTCAGTTGTCTGTGAAAACGCGTTTATTTCGGGCTGAAAAACACGTTTTGAAAAAAGTGCTGTTACTGCCCAATAAGTTACATGGGGGTGACCAAACTTGCAGAAACATGTTTATTTCTGCTTAAAAACATGTTTTGACACTTTCTGCACACTGGGGTTAAGAGCTGAGTGTGTGGGCTGTTCTGAGCCTTGCAGTTACATAGGGATTCAGTTGTCTGAAAAAACGCGTTTATTTCGGGCTGAAAAACACGTTTTGAAAAGTGCACTGTAACTGCCCCATAACTTACATGGGGTTGACCAAACTTGCAGAAACATGTTTATTTCTGCTGAAAAACACGTTATGACACTTTCTGCACACTGGGGTTAAGAGCAGAGTGTGTGGGCTCTTCTGAGCCTTACAGTTACATACGGATTCAGTTGTCTGAAAAAACGCGTTTATTTCGGGCTGAAAAACACGTTTTGAAAAAAGTGCTGTTACTGCCCCATAACTTACATGGGGTTGACCAAACTTGCAGAAACATGTTTATTTCTGCTGAAAAACACGTTTTGACACTTTCTGCACACTGGGGTTAAGAGCTGAGTGTGTGGGCTCTTCTGAGCTTTGCAGTTACATAGGGATTCAGTTGTCTGAAAAAACGCGTTTATTTCGGGCTGAAAAACACGTTTTGAAAAGTGTACTGTAACTGCCCCATAACTTACATGGGGTTGACCAAACTTGCAGAAACATGTTTATTTCTGCTGAAAAACACGTTTTGACACTTTCTGCACACTGGGGTTAAGAGCAGAGTGTGTGGGCTCTTCTGAGCCTTGCAGTTACATAGGGATTCAGTTGTCTGAAAAAACGCGTTTATTTCGGGCTGAAAAACACGTTTTGAAAAAAGTGCTGTTACTGCCCCATAACTTACATGGGGTTGACCAAACTTGCAGAAACATGTTTATTTCTGCTGAAAAACACGTTTTGACATTTTCTGCACACTGGGGTTAAGAGCAGAGTGTGTGGGCTCTTCTGAGCCTTACAGTTACATAGGTATTCAGTTGTCTGAAAAAACGCGTTTATTTCGGGCTGAAAAACACGTTTTGAAAAGTGTACTGTAACTGCCCCATAACTTACATGGGGTTGACCAAACTTGCAGAAACATGTTTATTTCTGCTGAAAAACACGTTTTGACACTTTCTGCACACTGGGGTTAAGAGCAGAGTGTGTGGGCTCTTCTGAGCCTTACAGTTACATAGGGATTCAGTTGTCTGAAAAAACGCGTTTATTTCGGGCTGAAAAACACGTTTTGAAAAAAGTGCTGTTACTGCCCCATAACTTACATGGGGTTGACCAAACTTGCAGAAACATGTTTATTTCTGCTGAAAAACACGTTTTGACACTTTCTGCACACTGGGGTTAAGAGCTGAGTGTGTGGGCTCTTCTGAGCTTTGCAGTTACATAGGTATTCAGTTGTCTGAAAAAACGCGTTTATTTCGGGCTGAAAAACACGTTTTGAAAAGTGTACTGTAACTGCCCCATAACTTACATGGGGTTGACCAAACTTGCAGAAACATGTTTATTTCTGCTGAAAAACACGTTTTGACACTTTCTGCACACTGGGGTTAAGAGCAGAGTGTGTGGGCTCCTCTGAGCCTTGCAGTTACATAGGGATTCAGTTGTCTGAAAAAACGCGTTTATTTCGGGCTGAAAAACACGTTTTGAAAAGTGCACTGTAACTGCCCCATAACTTACATGGGGTTGACCAAACTTGCAGAAACATGTTTATTTCTGCTGAAAAACACGTTTTGACACTTTCTGCACACTGGGGTTAAGAGCAGAGTGTGTGGGCTCTTCTGAGCCTTGCAGTTACATAGGGATTCAGTTGTCTGAAAAAACGCGTTTATTTCGGGCTGAAAAACACGTTTTGAAAAGTGCACTGTAACAGCCCCATAACTTACATGGGGTTGACCAAACTTGCAGAAACATGTTTATTTCTGCTGAAAAATACGTTTTGACATTTTCTGCACACTGGGGTTAAGAGCTGAGTGTGTGGGCTCTTCTGAGCTATGCAGTTACATAGGGATTCAGTTGTCTGAAAAAACGCGTTTATTTCGGGCTGAAAAACACGTTTTGAAAAGTGTACTGTAACTGCCCCATAACTTACATGGGGTTGACCAAACTTCCAGAAACATGTTTATTTCTGCTGAAAAACACGTTTTGACACTTTCTACACACTGGGGTTAAGAGCAGAGTGTGTGGGCTCTTCTGAGCCTTGCAGTTACATAGGGATTCAGTTGTCTGTGAAAACGCGTTTATTTCGGGCTGAAAAACACGTTTTGAAAAAAGTGCTGTTACTGCCCAATAAGTTACATGGGGGTGACCAAACTTGCAGAAACATGTTTATTTCTGCTTAAAAACATGTTTTGACACTTTCTGCACACTGGGGTTAAGAGCTGAGTGTGTGGGCTGTTCTGAGCCTTGCAGTTACATAGGGATTCAGTTGTCTGTGAAAACGCGTTTATTTCGGGCTGAAAAACACGTTTTGAAAAAAGTGCTGTTACTGCCCAATAAGTTACATGGGGGTGACCAAACTTGCAGAAACATGTTTATTTCTGCTTAAAAACATGTTTTGACACTTTCTGCACACTGGGGTTAAGAGCTGAGTGTGTGGGCTGTTCTGAGCCTTGCAGTTACATAGGGATTCAGTTGTCTGAAAAAACGCGTTTATTTCGGGCTGAAAAACACGTTTTGAAAAGTGCACTGTAACTGCCCCATAACTTACATGGGGTTGACCAAACTTGCAGAAACATGTTTATTTCTGCTGAAAAACACGTTTTGACACTTTCTGCAAACTGGGGTTAAGAGCTGAGTGTGTGGGCTCTTCTGAGCTTTGCAGTTACATAGGTATTCAGTTGTCTGAAAAAACGCGTTTATTTCGGGCTGAAAAACACGTTTTGAAAAGTGCACTGTAACTGCCCCATAACTTACATGGGGTTGACCAAACTTGCAGAAACATGTTTATTTCTGCTGAAAAACACGTTTTGACACTTTCTGCACACTGGGGTTAAGAGCAGAGTGTGTGGGCTCTTCTGAGCCTTACAGTTACATACGGATTCAGTTGTCTGAAAAAACGCGTTTATTTCGGGCTGAAAAACACGTTTTGAAAAAAGTGCTGTTACTGCCCCATAACTTACATGGGGTTGACCAAACTTGCAGAAACATGTTTATTTCTGCTGAAAAACACGTTTTGACACTTTCTGCACACTGGGGTTAAGAGCTGAGTGTGTGGGCTCTTCTGAGCTTTGCAGTTACATAGGGATTCAGTTGTCTGAAAAAACGCGTTTATTTCGGGCTGAAAAACACGTTTTGAAAAGTGTACTGTAACTGCCCCATAACTTACATGGGGTTGACCAAACTTGCAGAAACATGTTTATTTCTGCTGAAAAACACGTTTTGACACTTTCTGCACACTGGGGTTAAGAGCAGAGTGTGTGGGCTCTTCTGAGCCTTGCAGTTACATAGGGATTCAGTTGTCTGAAAAAACGCGTTTATTTCGGGCTGAAAAACACGTTTTGAAAAAAGTGCTGTTACTGCCCCATAACTTACATGGGGTTGACCAAACTTGCAGAAACATGTTTATTTCTGCTGAAAAACATGTTTTGACACTTTCTGCACACTGGGGTTAAGAGCTGAGTGTGTGGGCTGTTCTGAGCCTTGCAGTTACATAGGGATTCAGTTGTCTGAAAAAACGCGTTTATTTCGGGCTGAAAAACACGTTTTGAAAAGTGCACTGTAACTGCCCCATAACTTACATGGGGTTGACCAAACTTGCAGAAACATGTTTATTTCTGCTGAAAAACATGTTTTGACACTTTCTGCACACTGGGGTTAAGAGCTGAGTGTGTGGGCTCTTCTGAGCTTTGCAGTTACATAGGGATTCAGTTGTCTGAAAAAACGCGTTTATTTCGGGCTGAAAAACACGTTTTGAAAAGTGTACTGTAACTGCCCCATAACTTACATGGGGTTGACCAAACTTCCAGAAACATGTTTATTTCTGCTGAAAAACACGTTTTGACACTTTCTACACACTGGGGTTAAGAGCAGAGTGTGTGGGCTCTTCTGAGCCTTGCAGTTACATAGGGATTCAGTTGTCTGTGAAAACGCGTTTATTTCGGGCTGAAAAACACGTTTTGAAAAAAGTGCTGTTACTGCCCAATAAGTTACATGGGGGTGACCAAACTTGCAGAAACATGTTTATTTCTGCTTAAAAACATGTTTTGACACTTTCTGCACACTGGGGTTAAGAGCTGAGTGTGTGGGCTGTTCTGAGCCTTGCAGTTACATAGGGATTCAGTTGTCTGTGAAAACGCGTTTATTTCGGGCTGAAAAACACGTTTTGAAAAAAGTGCTGTTACTGCCCAATAAGTTACATGGGGGTGACCAAACTTGCAGAAACATGTTTATTTCTGCTTAAAAACATGTTTTGACACTTTCTGCACACTGGGGTTAAGAGCTGAGTGTGTGGGCTGTTCTGAGCCTTGCAGTTACATAGGGATTCAGTTGTCTGAAAAAACGCGTTTATTTCGGGCTGAAAAACACGTTTTGAAAAGTGCACTGTAACTGCCCCATAACTTACATGGGGTTGACCAAACTTGCAGAAACATGTTTATTTCTGCTGAAAAACACGTTTTGACACTTTCTGCAAACTGGGGTTAAGAGCTGAGTGTGTGGGCTCTTCTGAGCTTTGCAGTTACATAGGTATTCAGTTGTCTGAAAAAACGCGTTTATTTCGGGCTGAAAAACACGTTTTGAAAAGTGCACTGTAACTGCCCCATAACTTACATGGGGTTGACCAAACTTGCAGAAACATGTTTATTTCTGCTGAAAAACACGTTTTGACACTTTCTGCACACTGGGGTTAAGAGCAGAGTGTGTGGGCTCTTCTGAGCCTTACAGTTACATACGGATTCAGTTGTCTGAAAAAACGCGTTTATTTCGGGCTGAAAAACACGTTTTGAAAAAAGTGCTGTTACTGCCCCATAACTTACATGGGGTTGACCAAACTTGCAGAAACATGTTTATTTCTGCTGAAAAACACGTTTTGACACTTTCTGCACACTGGGGTTAAGAGCTGAGTGTGTGGGCTCTTCTGAGCTTTGCAGTTACATAGGGATTCAGTTGTCTGAAAAAACGCGTTTATTTCGGGCTGAAAAACACGTTTTGAAAAGTGTACTGTAACTGCCCCATAACTTACATGGGGTTGACCAAACTTGCAGAAACATGTTTATTTCTGCTGAAAAACACGTTTTGACACTTTCTGCACACTGGGGTTAAGAGCAGAGTGTGTGGGCTCTTCTGAGCCTTGCAGTTACATAGGGATTCAGTTGTCTGAAAAAACGCGTTTATTTCGGGCTGAAAAACACGTTTTGAAAAAAGTGCTGTTACTGCCCCATAACTTACATGGGGTTGACCAAACTTGCAGAAACATGTTTATTTCTGCTGAAAAACATGTTTTGACACTTTCTGCACACTGGGGTTAAGAGCTGAGTGTGTGGGCTCTTCTGAGCTTTGCAGTTACATAGGGATTCAGTTGTCTGAAAAAACGCGTTTATTTCGGGCTGAAAAACACGTTTTGAAAAGTGTACTGTAACTGCCCCATAACTTACATGGGGTTGACCAAACTTGCAGAAACATGTTTATTTCTGCTGAAAAACACGTTTTGACACTTTCTGCACACTGGGGTTAAGAGCAGAGTGTGTGGGCTCTTCTGAGCTTTGCAGTTACATAGGTATTCAGTTGTCTGAAAAAACGCGTTTATTTCGGGCTGAAAAACACGTTTTGAAAAGTGCACTGTAACTGCCCCATAACTTACATGGGGTTGACCAAACTTGCAGAAACATGTTTATTTCTGCTGAAAAACACGTTTTGACATTTTCTGCACACTGGGGTTAAAAGCTGAGTGTGTGTGCTCTTCTGAGCTTTGCAGTTACATAGGGATTCAGTTGTCTGAAAAAACGCGTTTATTTCGGGCTGAAAAACACGTTTTGAAAAGTGTACTGTAACTGCCCCATAACTTACATGGGGTTGACCAAACTTGCAGAAACATGTTTATTTCTGCTGAAAAACACGTTTTGACACTTTCTGCACACTGGGGTTAAGAGCAGAGTGTGTGGGCTCTTCTGAGCCTTGCAGTTACATAGGGATTCAGTTGTCTGAAAAAACGCGTTTATTTCGGGCTGAAAAACACGTTTTGAAAAGTGTACTGTAACTGCCCCATAACTTACATGGGGTTGACCAAACTTGCAGAAACATGTTTATTTCTGCTGAAAAACATGTTTTGACACTTTCTGCACACTGGGGTTAAGAGCTGAGTGTGTGGGCTGTTCTGAGCCTTGCAGTTACATAAGGATTCAGTTGTCTGAAAAAACGCGTTTATTTCGGGCTGAAAAACACGTTTTGAAAAGTGCACTGTAACTGCCCCATAACTTACATGGGGTTGACCAAACTTGCAGAAACATGTTTATTTCTGCTGAAAAACACGTTTTGACATTTTCTGCACACTGGGGTTAAGAGCTGAGTGTGTGGGCTCTTCTGAGCTTTGCAGTTACATAGGGATTCAGTTGTCTGAAAAAACGCGTTTATTTCGGGCTGAAAAACACGTTTTGAAAAGTGTACTGTAACTGCCCCATAACTTACATGGGGTTGACCAAACTTGCAGAAACGTGTTTATTTCTGCTGAAAAACACGTTTTGACACTTTCTGCACACTGGGGTTAAGAGCAGAGTGTGTGGGCTCTTCTGAACCTTGCAGTTACATAGGTTTTCAGTTGTCTGAAAAAACGCGTTTATTTCGGGCTGAAAAACACGTTTTGAAAAGTGTACTGTAACTGCCCCATAACTTACATGGGGTTGACCAAACTTGCAGAAACATGTTTATTTCTGCTGAAAAACACGTTTTGACACTTTCTGCACACTGGGGTTAAGAGCTGAGTGTGTGGGCTCTTCTGAGCTTTGCAGTTACATAGGTATTCAGTTGTCTGAAAAAACGCGTTTATTTCGTGCTGAAAAACACGTTTTGAAAAGTGTACTGTAACTGCCCCATAACTTACATGGGGTTGACCAAACTTGCAGAAACATGTTTATTTCTGCTGAAAAACACGTTTTGACACTTTCTGCACACTGGGGTTAAGAGCAGAGTGTGTGGGCTCTTCTGAGCCTTACAGTTACATAGGGATTCAGTTGTCTGAAAAAACGCGTTTATTTCGGGCTGAAAAACACGTTTTGAAAAAAGTGCTGTTACTGCCCCATAACTTACATGGGGTTGACCAAACTTGCAGAAACATGTTTATTTCTGCTGAAAAACACGTTTTGACACTTTCTGCACACTGGGGTTAAGAGCTGAGTGTGTGGGCTCTTCTGAGCTTTGCAGTTACATAGGTATTCAGTTGTCTGAAAAAACGCGTTTATTTCGGGCTGAAAAACACGTTTTGAAAAGTGTACTGTAACTGCCCCATAACTTACATGGGGTTGACCAAACTTGCAGAAACATGTTTATTTCTGCTGAAAAACATGTTTTGACACTTTCTGCACACTGGGGTTAAGAGCTGAGTGTGTGGGCTGTTCTGAGCCTTGCAGTTACATAAGGATTCAGTTGTCTGAAAAAACGCGTTTATTTCGGGCTGAAAAACACGTTTTGAAAAGTGCACTGTAACTGCCCCATAACTTACATGGGGTTGACCAAACTTGCAGAAACATGTTTATTTCTGCTGAAAAACACGTTTTGACACTTTCTGCACACTGGGGTTAAGAGCAGAGTGTGTGGGCTCTTCTGAGCTTTGCAGTTACATAGGTATTCAGTTGTCTGAAAAAACGCGTTTATTTCGGGCTGAAAAACACGTTTTGAAAAGTGCACTGTAACTGCCCCATAACTTACATGGGGTTGACCAAACTTGCAGAAACATGTTTATTTCTGCTGAAAAACACGTTTTGACATTTTCTGCACACTGGGGTTAAGAGCTGAGTGTGTGTGCTCTTCTGAGCTTTGCAGTTACATAGGGATTCAGTTGTCTGAAAAAACGCGTTTATTTCGGGCTGAAAAACACGTTTTGAAAAGTGTACTGTAACTGCCCCATAACTTACATGGGGTTGACCAAACTTGCAGAAACATGTTTATTTCTGCTGAAAAACACGTTTTGACACTTTCTGCACACTGGGGTTAAGAGCAGAGTGTGTGGGCTCTTCTGAGCCTTGCAGTTACATAGGGATTCAGTTGTCTGAAAAAACGCGTTTATTTCGGGCTGAAAAACACGTTTTGAAAAGTGTACTGTAACTGCCCCATAACTTACATGGGGTTGACCAAACTTGCAGAAACATGTTTATTTCTGCTGAAAAACATGTTTTGACACTTTCTGCACACTGGGGTTAAGAGCTGAGTGTGTGGGCTGTTCTGAGCCTTGCAGTTACATAAGGATTCAGTTGTCTGAAAAAACGCGTTTATTTCGGGCTGAAAAACACGTTTTGAAAAGTGCACTGTAACTGCCCCATAACTTACATGGGGTTGACCAAACTTGCAGAAACATGTTTATTTCTGCTGAAAAACACGTTTTGACATTTTCTGCACACTGGGGTTAAGAGCTGAGTGTGTGGGCTCTTCTGAGCTTTGCAGTTACATAGGGATTCAGTTGTCTGAAAAAACGCGTTTATTTCGGGCTGAAAAACACGTTTTGAAAAGTGTACTGTAACTGCCCCATAACTTACATGGGGTTGACCAAACTTGCAGAAACGTGTTTATTTCTGCTGAAAAACACGTTTTGACACTTTCTGCACACTGGGGTTAAGAGCAGAGTGTGTGGGCTCTTCTGAACCTTGCAGTTACATAGGTTTTCAGTTGTCTGAAAAAACGCGTTTATTTCGGGCTGAAAAACACGTTTTGAAAAGTGTACTGTAACTGCCCCATAACTTACATGGGGTTGACCAAACTTGCAGAAACATGTTTATTTCTGCTGAAAAACACGTTTTGACACTTTCTGCACACTGGGGTTAAGAGCTGAGTGTGTGGGCTCTTCTGAGCTTTGCAGTTACATAGGTATTCAGTTGTCTGAAAAAACGCGTTTATTTCGTGCTGAAAAACACGTTTTGAAAAGTGTACTGTAACTGCCCCATAACTTACATGGGGTTGACCAAACTTGCAGAAACATGTTTATTTCTGCTGAAAAACACGTTTTGACACTTTCTGCACACTGGGGTTAAGAGCAGAGTGTGTGGGCTCTTCTGAGCCTTACAGTTACATAGGGATTCAGTTGTCTGAAAAAACGCGTTTATTTCGGGCTGAAAAACACGTTTTGAAAAAAGTGCTGTTACTGCCCCATAACTTACATGGGGTTGACCAAACTTGCAGAAACATGTTTATTTCTGCTGAAAAACACGTTTTGACACTTTCTGCACACTGGGGTTAAGAGCTGAGTGTGTGGGCTCTTCTGAGCTTTGCAGTTACATAGGTATTCAGTTGTCTGAAAAAACGCGTTTATTTCGGGCTGAAAAACACGTTTTGAAAAGTGTACTGTAACTGCCCCATAACTTACATGGGGTTGACCAAACTTGCAGAAACATGTTTATTTCTGCTGAAAAACATGTTTTGACACTTTCTGCACACTGGGGTTAAGAGCTGAGTGTGTGGGCTGTTCTGAGCCTTGCAGTTACATAAGGATTCAGTTGTCTGAAAAAACGCGTTTATTTCGGGCTGAAAAACACGTTTTGAAAAGTGCACTGTAACTGCCCCATAACTTACATGGGGTTGACCAAACTTGCAGAAACATGTTTATTTCTGCTGAAAAACACGTTTTGACACTTTCTGCACACTGGGGTTAAGAGCAGAGTGTGTGGGCTCTTCTGAGCTTTGCAGTTACATAGGTATTCAGTTGTCTGAAAAAACGCGTTTATTTCGGGCTGAAAAACACGTTTTGAAAAGTGCACTGTAACTGCCCCATAACTTACATGGGGTTGACCAAACTTGCAGAAACATGTTTATTTCTGCTGAAAAACACGTTTTGACATTTTCTGCACACTGGGGTTAAGAGCTGAGTGTGTGTGCTCTTCTGAGCTTTGCAGTTACATAGGGATTCAGTTGTCTGAAAAAACGCGTTTATTTCGGGCTGAAAAACACGTTTTGAAAAGTGTACTGTAACTGCCCCATAACTTACATGGGGTTGACCAAACTTGCAGAAACATGTTTATTTCTGCTGAAAAACACGTTTTGACACTTTCTGCACACTGGGGTTAAGAGCAGAGTGTGTGGGCTCTTCTGAGCCTTGCAGTTACATAGGGATTCAGTTGTCTGAAAAAACGCGTTTATTTCGGGCTGAAAAACACGTTTTGAAAAGTGTACTGTAACTGCCCCATAACTTACATGGGGTTGACCAAACTTGCAGAAACATGTTTATTTCTGCTGAAAAACATGTTTTGACACTTTCTGCACACTGGGGTTAAGAGCTGAGTGTGTGGGCTGTTCTGAGCCTTGCAGTTACATAAGGATTCAGTTGTCTGAAAAAACGCGTTTATTTCGGGCTGAAAAACACGTTTTGAAAAGTGCACTGTAACTGCCCCATAACTTACATGGGGTTGACCAAACTTGCAGAAACATGTTTATTTCTGCTGAAAAACACGTTTTGACATTTTCTGCACACTGGGGTTAAGAGCTGAGTGTGTGGGCTCTTCTGAGCTTTGCAGTTACATAGGGATTCAGTTGTCTGAAAAAACGCGTTTATTTCGGGCTGAAAAACACGTTTTGAAAAGTGCACTGTAACTGCCCCATAACTTACATGGGGTTGACCAAACTTGCAGAAACGTGTTTATTTCTGCTGAAAAACACGTTTTGACACTTTCTGCACACTGGGGTTAAGAGCAGAGTGTGTGGGCTCTTCTGAGCCTTGCAGTTACATAGGGATTCAGTTGTCTGAAAAAACGCGTTTATTTCGGGCTGAAAAACACGTTTTGAAAAGTGTACTGTAACTGCCCCATAACTTACATGGGGTTGACCAAACTTGCAGAAACATGTTTATTTCTGCTGAAAAACACGTTTTGACACTTTCTGCACACTGGGGTTAAGAGCTGAGTGTGTGGGCTCTTCTGAGCTTTGCAGTTACATAGGTATTCAGTTGTCTGAAAAAACGCGTTTATTTCGTGCTGAAAAACACGTTTTGAAAAGTGTACTGTAACTGCCCCATAACTTACATGGGGTTGACCAAACTTGCAGAAACATGTTTATTTCTGCTGAAAAACACGTTTTGACACTTTCTGCACACTGGGGTTAAGAGCAGAGTGTGTGGGCTCTTCTGAGCCTTACAGTTACATAGGGATTCAGTTGTCTGAAAAAACGCGTTTATTTCGGGCTGAAAAACACGTTTTGAAAAAAGTGCTGTTACTGCCCCATAACTTACATGGGGTTGACCAAACTTGCAGAAACATGTTTATTTCTGCTGAAAAACACGTTTTGACACTTTCTGCACACTGGGGTTAAGAGCTGAGTGTGTGGGCTCTTCTGAGCTTTGCAGTTACATAGGTATTCAGTTGTCTGAAAAAACGCGTTTATTTCGGGCTGAAAAACACGTTTTGAAAAGTGTACTGTAACTGCCCCATAACTTACATGGGGTTGACCAAACTTGCAGAAACATGTTTATTTCTGCTGAAAAACACGTTTTGACACTTTCTGCACACTGGGGTTAAGAGCAGAGTGTGTGGGCTCTTCTGAGCCTTGCAGTTACATAGGGATTCAGTTGTCTGAAAAAACTCGTTTATTTCGGGCTGAAAAACACGTTTTGAAAAGTGCACTGTAACAGCCCCATAACTTACATGGGGTTGACCAAACTTGCAGAAACATGTTTATTTCTGCTGAAAAATACGTTTTGACATTTTCTGCACACTGGGGTTAAGAGCTGAGTGTGTGGGCTCTTCTGAGCTTTGCAGTTACATAGGGATTCAGTTGTCTGAAAAAACGCGTTTATTTCGGGCTGAAAAACACGTTTTGAAAAGTGTACTGTAACTGCCCCATAACTTACATGGGGTTGACCAAACTTGCAGAAACATGTTTATTTCTGCTGAAAAACATGTTTTGACACTTTCTGCACACTGGGGTTAAGAGCTGAGTGTGTGGGCTGTTCTGAGCCTTGCAGTTACATAAGGATTCAGTTGTCTGAAAAAACGCGTTTATTTCGGGCTGAAAAACACGTTTTGAAAAGTGCACTGTAACTGCCCCATAACTTACATGGGGTTGACCAAACTTGCAGAAACATGTTTATTTCTGCTGAAAAACACGTTTTGACATTTTCTGCACACTGGGGTTAAGAGCTGAGTGTGTGGGCTCTTCTGAGCTTTGCAGTTACATAGGGATTCAGTTGTCTGAAAAAACGCGTTTATTTCGGGCTGAAAAACACGTTTTGAAAAGTGTACTGTAACTGCCCCATAACTTACATGGGGTTGACCAAACTTGCAGAAACATGTTTATTTCTGCTGAAAAACACGTTTTGACACTTTCTGCACACTGGGGTTAAGAGCAGAGTGTGTGGGCTCTTCTGAGCCTTGCAGTTACATAGGGATTCAGTTGTCTGAAAAAACGCGTTTATTTCGGGCTGAAAAACACGTTTTGAAAAGTGTACTGTAACTGCCCCATAACTTACATGGGGTTGACCAAACTTGCAGAAACATGTTTATTTCTGCTGAAAAACACGTTTTGACACTTTCTGCACACTGGGGTTAAGAACTGAGTGTGTGGGCTCTTCTGAGCTTTGCAGTTACATAGGTATTCAGTTGTCTGAAAAAACGCGTTTATTTCGTGCTGAAAAACACGTTTTGAAAAGTGTACTGTAACTGCCCCATAACTTACATGGGGTTGACCAAACTTGCAGAAACATGTTTATTTCTGCTGAAAAACACGTTTTGACACTTTCTGCACACTGGGGTTAAGAGCAGAGTGTGTGGGCTCTTCTGAGCCTTACAGTTACATAGGGATTCAGTTGTCTGAAAAAACGCTTTTATTTCGGGCTGAAAAACACGTTTTGAAAAAAGTGCTGTTACTGCCCCATAACTTACATGGGGTTGACCAAACTTGCAGAAACATGTTTATTTCTGCTGAAAAACACGTTTTGACATTTTCTGCACACTGGGGTTAAGAGCAGAGTGTGTGGGCTCTTCTGAGCCTTACAGTTACATAGGGATTCAGTTGTCTGAAAAAACGCGTTTATTTCGGGCTGAAAAACACGTTTTGAAAAAAGTGCTGTTACTGCCCCATAACTTACATGGGGTTGACCAAACTTGCAGAAACATGTTTATTTCTGCTGAAAAACACGTTTTGACACTTTCTGCACACTGGGGTTAAGAGCAGAGTGTGTGGGCTGTTCTGAGCCTTGCAGTTACATAGGGATTCAGTTGTCTGAAAAAACGCGTTTATTTCGGGCTGAAAAACACGTTTTGAAAAGTGCACTGTAACTGCCCCATAACTTACATGGGGTTGACCAAACTTGCAGAAACATGTTTATTTCTGCTGAAAAACACGTTTTGACACTTTCTGCACACTGGGGTTAAGAGCAGAGTGTGTGGGCTCTTCTGAGCCTTGCAGTTACATAGGGATTCAGTTGTCTGAAAAAACGCGTTTATTTCGGGCTGAAAAACACGTTTTGAATAGTGCACTGTAACAGCCCCATAACTTACATGGGGTTGACCAAACTTGCAGAAACATGTTTATTTCTGCTGAAAAATACGTTTTGACATTTTCTGCACACTGGGGTTAAGAGCTGAGTGTGTGGGCTCTTCTGAGCTATGCAGTTACATAGGGATTCAGTTGTCTGAAAAAACGCGTTTATTTCGGGCTGAAAAACACGTTTTGAAAAGTGTACTGTAACTGCCCCATAACTTACATGGGGTTGACCAAACTTCCAGAAACATGTTTATTTCTGCTGAAAAACACGTTTTGACACTTTCTACACACTGGGGTTAAGAGCAGAGTGTGTGGGCTCTTCTGAGCCTTGCAGTTACATAGGGATTCAGTTGTCTGAGAAAACGCGTTTATTTCGGGCTGAAAAACACGTTTTGAAAAAAGTGCTGTTACTGCCCAATAAGTTACATGGGGTTGACCAAACTTGCAGAAACATGTTTAATTCTGCTTAAAAACATGTTTTGACACTTTCTGCACACTGGGGTTAAGAGCTGAGTGTGTGGGCTGTTCTGAGCCTTGCAGTTACATAGGGATTCAGTTGTCTGAAAAAACGCGTTTATTTCGGGCTGAAAAACACGTTTTGAAAAGGGCACTGTAACTGCCCCATAACTTACATGGGGTTGACCAAACTTGCAGAAACATGTTTATTTCTGCTGAAAAACACGTTTTGACACTTTCTGCACACTGGGGTTAAGAGCTGAGTGTGTGGGCTCTTCTGAGCTTTGCAGTTACATAGGGATTCAGTTGTCTGAAAAAACGCGTTTATTTCGGGCTGAAAAACACGTTTTGAAAAGTGTACTGTAACTGCCCCATAACTTACATGGGGTTGACCAAACTTGCAGAAACATGTTTATTTCTGCTGAAAAACACGTTTTGACACTTTCTGCACACTGGGGTTAAGAGCAGAGTGTGTGGGCTCTTCTGAGCTTTGCAGTTACATAGGTATTCAGTTGTCTGAAAAAACGCGTTTATTTCGGGCTGAAAAACACGTTTTGAAAAGTGCACTGTAACTGCCCCATAACTTACATGGGGTTGACCAAACTTGCAGAAACATGTTTATTTCTGCTGAAAAACACGTTTTGACATTTTCTGCACACTGGGGTTAAAAGCTGAGTGTGTGTGCTCTTCTGAGCTTTGCAGTTACATAGGGATTCAGTTGTCTGAAAAAACGCGTTTATTTCGGGCTGAAAAACACGTTTTGAAAAGTGTACTGTAACTGCCCCATAACTTACATGGGGTTGACCAAACTTGCAGAAACATGTTTATTTCTGCTGAAAAACACGTTTTGACACTTTCTGCACACTGGGGTTAAGAGCAGAGTGTGTGGGCTCTTCTGAGCCTTGCAGTTACATAGGGATTCAGTTGTCTGAAAAAACGCGTTTATTTCGGGCTGAAAAACACGTTTTGAAAAGTGTACTGTAACTGCCCCATAACTTACATGGGGTTGACCAAACTTGCAGAAACATGTTTATTTCTGCTGAAAAACATGTTTTGACACTTTCTGCACACTGGGGTTAAGAGCTGAGTGTGTGGGCTGTTCTGAGCCTTGCAGTTACATAAGGATTCAGTTGTCTGAAAAAACGCGTTTATTTCGGGCTGAAAAACACGTTTTGAAAAGTGCACTGTAACTGCCCCATAACTTACATGGGGTTGACCAAACTTGCAGAAACATGTTTATTTCTGCTGAAAAACACGTTTTGACATTTTCTGCACACTGGGGTTAAGAGCTGAGTGTGTGGGCTCTTCTGAGCTTTGCAGTTACATAGGGATTCAGTTGTCTGAAAAAACGCGTTTATTTCGGGCTGAAAAACACGTTTTGAAAAGTGTACTGTAACTGCCCCATAACTTACATGGGGTTGACCAAACTTGCAGAAACGTGTTTATTTCTGCTGAAAAACACGTTTTGACACTTTCTGCACACTGGGGTTAAGAGCAGAGTGTGTGGGCTCTTCTGAACCTTGCAGTTACATAGGGATTCAGTTGTCTGAAAAAACGCGTTTATTTCGGGCTGAAAAACACGTTTTGAAAAGTGTACTGTAACTGCCCCATAACTTACATGGGGTTGACCAAACTTGCAGAAACATGTTTATTTCTGCTGAAAAACACGTTTTGACACTTTCTGCACACTGGGGTTAAGAGCTGAGTGTGTGGGCTCTTCTGAGCTTTGCAGTTACATAGGTATTCAGTTGTCTGAAAAAACGCGTTTATTTCGTGCTGAAAAACACGTTTTGAAAAGTGTACTGTAACTGCCCCATAACTTACATGGGGTTGACCAAACTTGCAGAAACATGTTTATTTCTGCTGAAAAACACGTTTTGACACTTTCTGCACACTGGGGTTAAGAGCAGAGTGTGTGGGCTCTTCTGAGCCTTACAGTTACATAGGGATTCAGTTGTCTGAAAAAACGCGTTTATTTCGGGCTGAAAAACACGTTTTGAAAAAAGTGCTGTTACTGCCCCATAACTTACATGGGGTTGACCAAACTTGCAGAAACATGTTTATTTCTGCTGAAAAACACGTTTTGACACTTTCTGCACACTGGGGTTAAGAGCTGAGTGTGTGGGCTCTTCTGAGCTTTGCAGTTACATAGGTATTCAGTTGTCTGAAAAAACGCGTTTATTTCGGGCTGAAAAACACGTTTTGAAAAGTGTACTGTAACTGCCCCATAACTTACATGGGGTTGACCAAACTTGCAGAAACATGTTTATTTCTGCTGAAAAACATGTTTTGACACTTTCTGCACACTGGGGTTAAGAGCTGAGTGTGTGGGCTGTTCTGAGCCTTGCAGTTACATAAGGATTCAGTTGTCTGAAAAAACGCGTTTATTTCGGGCTGAAAAACACGTTTTGAAAAGTGCACTGTAACTGCCCCATAACTTACATGGGGTTGACCAAACTTGCAGAAACATGTTTATTTCTGCTGAAAAACACGTTTTGACACTTTCTGCACACTGGGGTTAAGAGCAGAGTGTGTGGGCTCTTCTGAGCTTTGCAGTTACATAGGTATTCAGTTGTCTGAAAAAACGCGTTTATTTCGGGCTGAAAAACACGTTTTGAAAAGTGCACTGTAACTGCCCCATAACTTACATGGGGTTGACCAAACTTGCAGAAACATGTTTATTTCTGCTGAAAAACACGTTTTGACATTTTCTGCACACTGGGGTTAAGAGCTGAGTGTGTGTGCTCTTCTGAGCTTTGCAGTTACATAGGGATTCAGTTGTCTGAAAAAACGCGTTTATTTCGGGCTGAAAAACACGTTTTGAAAAGTGTACTGTAACTGCCCCATAACTTACATGGGGTTGACCAAACTTGCAGAAACATGTTTATTTCTGCTGAAAAACACGTTTTGACACTTTCTGCACACTGGGGTTAAGAGCAGAGTGTGTGGGCTCTTCTGAGCCTTGCAGTTACATAGGGATTCAGTTGTCTGAAAAAACGCGTTTATTTCGGGCTGAAAAACACGTTTTGAAAAGTGTACTGTAACTGCCCCATAACTTACATGGGGTTGACCAAACTTGCAGAAACATGTTTATTTCTGCTGAAAAACATGTTTTGACACTTTCTGCACACTGGGGTTAAGAGCTGAGTGTGTGGGCTGTTCTGAGCCTTGCAGTTACATAAGGATTCAGTTGTCTGAAAAAACGCGTTTATTTCGGGCTGAAAAACACGTTTTGAAAAGTGCACTGTAACTGCCCCATAACTTACATGGGGTTGACCAAACTTGCAGAAACATGTTTATTTCTGCTGAAAAACACGTTTTGACATTTTCTGCACACTGGGGTTAAGAGCTGAGTGTGTGGGCTCTTCTGAGCTTTGCAGTTACATAGGGATTCAGTTGTCTGAAAAAACGCGTTTATTTCGGGCTGAAAAACACGTTTTGAAAAGTGCACTGTAACTGCCCCATAACTTACATGGGGTTGACCAAACTTGCAGAAACGTGTTTATTTCTGCTGAAAAACACGTTTTGACACTTTCTGCACACTGGGGTTAAGAGCAGAGTGTGTGGGCTCTTCTGAGCCTTGCAGTTACATAGGGATTCAGTTGTCTGAAAAAACGCGTTTATTTCGGGCTGAAAAACACGTTTTGAAAAGTGTACTGTAACTGCCCCATAACTTACATGGGGTTGACCAAACTTGCAGAAACATGTTTATTTCTGCTGAAAAACACGTTTTGACACTTTCTGCACACTGGGGTTAAGAGCTGAGTGTGTGGGCTCTTCTGAGCTTTGCAGTTACATAGGTATTCAGTTGTCTGAAAAAACGCGTTTATTTCGTGCTGAAAAACACGTTTTGAAAAGTGTACTGTAACTGCCCCATAACTTACATGGGGTTGACCAAACTTGCAGAAACATGTTTATTTCTGCTGAAAAACACGTTTTGACACTTTCTGCACACTGGGGTTAAGAGCAGAGTGTGTGGGCTCTTCTGAGCCTTACAGTTACATAGGGATTCAGTTGTCTGAAAAAACGCGTTTATTTCGGGCTGAAAAACACGTTTTGAAAAAAGTGCTGTTACTGCCCCATAACTTACATGGGGTTGACCAAACTTGCAGAAACATGTTATTTCTGCTGAAAAACACGTTTTGACACTTTCTGCACACTGGGGTTAAGAGCTGAGTGTGTGGGCTCTTCTGAGCTTTGCAGTTACATAGGTATTCAGTTGTCTGAAAAAACGCGTTTATTTCGGGCTGAAAAACACGTTTTGAAAAGTGTACTGTAACTGCCCCATAACTTACATGGGGTTGACCAAACTTGCAGAAACATGTTTATTTCTGCTGAAAAACACGTTTTGACACTTTCTGCACACTGGGGTTAAGAGCAGAGTGTGTGGGCTCTTCTGAGCCTTGCAGTTACATAGGGATTCAGTTGTCTGAAAAAACTCGTTTATTTCGGGCTGAAAAACACGTTTTGAAAAGTGCACTGTAACAGCCCCATAACTTACATGGGGTTGACCAAACTTGCAGAAACATGTTTATTTCTGCTGAAAAATACGTTTTGACATTTTCTGCACACTGGGGTTAAGAGCTGAGTGTGTGGGCTCTTCTGAGCTTTGCAGTTACATAGGGATTCAGTTGTCTGAAAAAACGCGTTTATTTCGGGCTGAAAAACACGTTTTGAAAAGTGTACTGTAACTGCCCCATAACTTACATGGGGTTGACCAAACTTGCAGAAACATGTTTATTTCTGCTGAAAAACATGTTTTGACACTTTCTGCACACTGGGGTTAAGAGCTGAGTGTGTGGGCTGTTCTGAGCCTTGCAGTTACATAAGGATTCAGTTGTCTGAAAAAACGCGTTTATTTCGGGCTGAAAAACACGTTTTGAAAAGTGCACTGTAACTGCCCCATAACTTACATGGGGTTGACCAAACTTGCAGAAACATGTTTATTTCTGCTGAAAAACACGTTTTGACATTTTCTGCACACTGGGGTTAAGAGCTGAGTGTGTGGGCTCTTCTGAGCTTTGCAGTTACATAGGGATTCAGTTGTCTGAAAAAACGCGTTTATTTCGGGCTGAAAAACACGTTTTGAAAAGTGTACTGTAACTGCCCCATAACTTACATGGGGTTGACCAAACTTGCAGAAACATGTTTATTTCTGCTGAAAAACACGTTTTGACACTTTCTGCACACTGGGGTTAAGAGCAGAGTGTGTGGGCTCTTCTGAGCCTTGCAGTTACATAGGGATTCAGTTGTCTGAAAAAACGCGTTTATTTCGGGCTGAAAAACACGTTTTGAAAAGTGTACTGTAACTGCCCCATAACTTACATGGGGTTGACCAAACTTGCAGAAACATGTTTATTTCTGCTGAAAAACACGTTTTGACACTTTCTGCACACTGGGGTTAAGAACTGAGTGTGTGGGCTCTTCTGAGCTTTGCAGTTACATAGGTATTCAGTTGTCTGAAAAAACGCGTTTATTTCGTGCTGAAAAACACGTTTTGAAAAGTGTACTGTAACTGCCCCATAACTTACATGGGGTTGACCAAACTTGCAGAAACATGTTTATTTCTGCTGAAAAACACGTTTTGACACTTTCTGCACACTGGGGTTAAGAGCAGAGTGTGTGGGCTCTTCTGAGCCTTACAGTTACATAGGGATTCAGTTGTCTGAAAAAACGCTTTTATTTCGGGCTGAAAAACACGTTTTGAAAAAAGTGCTGTTACTGCCCCATAACTTACATGGGGTTGACCAAACTTGCAGAAACATGTTTATTTCTGCTGAAAAACACGTTTTGACATTTTCTGCACACTGGGGTTAAGAGCAGAGTGTGTGGGCTCTTCTGAGCCTTACAGTTACATAGGGATTCAGTTGTCTGAAAAAACGCGTTTATTTCGGGCTGAAAAACACGTTTTGAAAAAAGTGCTGTTACTGCCCCATAACTTACATGGGGTTGACCAAACTTGCAGAAACATGTTTATTTCTGCTGAAAAACACGTTTTGACACTTTCTGCACACTGGGGTTAAGAGCAGAGTGTGTGGGCTGTTCTGAGCCTTGCAGTTACATAGGGATTCAGTTGTCTGAAAAAACGCGTTTATTTCGGGCTGAAAAACACGTTTTGAAAAGTGCACTGTAACTGCCCCATAACTTACATGGGGTTGACCAAACTTGCAGAAACATGTTTATTTCTGCTGAAAAACACGTTTTGACACTTTCTGCACACTGGGGTTAAGAGCAGAGTGTGTGGGCTCTTCTGAGCCTTGCAGTTACATAGGGATTCAGTTGTCTGAAAAAACGCGTTTATTTCGGGCTGAAAAACACGTTTTGAATAGTGCACTGTAACAGCCCCATAACTTACATGGGGTTGACCAAACTTGCAGAAACATGTTTATTTCTGCTGAAAAATACGTTTTGACATTTTCTGCACACTGGGGTTAAGAGCTGAGTGTGTGGGCTCTTCTGAGCTATGCAGTTACATAGGGATTCAGTTGTCTGAAAAAACGCGTTTATTTCGGGCTGAAAAACACGTTTTGAAAAGTGTACTGTAACTGCCCCATAACTTACATGGGGTTGACCAAACTTCCAGAAACATGTTTATTTCTGCTGAAAAACACGTTTTGACACTTTCTACACACTGGGGTTAAGAGCAGAGTGTGTGGGCTCTTCTGAGCCTTGCAGTTACATAGGGATTCAGTTGTCTGAGAAAACGCGTTTATTTCGGGCTGAAAAACACGTTTTGAAAAAAGTGCTGTTACTGCCCAATAAGTTACATGGGGGTGACCAAACTTGCAGAAACATGTTTAATTCTGCTTAAAAACATGTTTTGACACTTTCTGCACACTGGGGTTAAGAGCTGAGTGTGTGGGCTGTTCTGAGCCTTGCAGTTACATAGGGATTCAGTTGTCTGAAAAAACGCGTTTATTTCGGGCTGAAAAACACGTTTTGAAAAGGGCACTGTAACTGCCCCATAACTTACATGGGGTTGACCAAACTTGCAGAAACATGTTTATTTCTGCTGAAAAACACGTTTTGACACTTTCTGCACACTGGGGTTAAGAGCAGAGTGTGTGGGCTGTTCTGAGCCTTGCAGTTACATAGGGATTCAGTTGTCTGAAAAAACGCGTTTATTTCGGGCAGAAAAACACGTTTTGAAAAGTGCACTGTAACTGCCCCATAACTTACATGGGGTTGACCAAACTTGCAGAAACATGTTTATTTCTGCTGAAAAACATGTTTTGACACTTTCTGCACACTGGGGTTAAGAGCTGAGTGTGTGGGCTCTTCTGAGCCTTGCAGTTACATAGGGATTCAGTTGTCTGAAAAAACGCGTTTATTTCGGGCTGAAAAACACGTTTTGAAAAGTGTACTGTAACTGCCCCATAACTTCCATGGGGTTGACCAAACTTGCAGAAACATGTTTATTTCTGCTGAAAAACACGTTTTGACACTTTCTGCAAACTGGGGTTAAGAGCTGAGTGTGTGGGCTCTTCTGAGCTTTGCAGTTACATAGGTATTCAGTTGTCTGAAAAAACGCGTTTATTTCGGGCTGAAAAACACGTTTTGAAAAGTGTACTGTAACTGCCCCATAACTTACATGGGGTTGACCAAACTTGCAGAAACATGTTTATTTCTGCTGAAAAACACGTTTTGACACTTTCTGCACACTGGGGTTAAGAGCAGAGTGTGTGGGCTGTTCTGAGCCTTGCAGTTACATAGGGATTCAGTTGTCTGAAAAAACGCGTTTATTTCGGGCAGAAAAACACGTTTTGAAAAGTGCACTGTAACTGCCCCATAACTTACATGGGGTTGACCAAACTTGCAGAAACATGTTTATTTCTGCTGAAAAACATGTTTTGACACTTTCTGCACACTGGGGTTAAGAGCTGAGTGTGTGGGCTCTTCTGAGCCTTGCAGTTACATAGGGATTCAGTTGTCTGAAAAAACGCGTTTATTTCGGGCTGAAAAACACGTTTTGAAAAGTGTACTGTAACTGCCCCATAACTTCCATGGGGTTGACCAAACTTGCAGAAACATGTTTATTTCTGCTGAAAAACACGTTTTGACACTTTCTGCACACTGGGGTTAAGAGCTGAGTGTGTGGGCTCTTCTGAGCTTTGCAGTTACATAGGTATTCAGTTGTCTGAAAAAACGCGTTTATTTCGGGCTGAAAAACACGTTTTGAAAAGTGTACTGTAACTGCCCCATAACTTACATGGGGTTGACCAAACTTGCAGAAACATGTTTATTTCTGCTGAAAAACACGTTTTGACACTTTCTGCACACTGGGGTTAAGAGCAGAGTGTGTGGGCTCTTCTGAGCCTTGCAGTTACATAGGGATTCAGTTGTCTGAAAAAACGCGTTTATTTCGGGCTGAAAAACACGTTTTGAAAAAAGTGCTTTTACTGCCCCATAACTTACATGGGGTTGACCAAACTTGCAGAAACATGTTTATTTCTGCTGAAAAACATGTTTTGACACTTTCCGCACACTGGGGTTAAGAGCTGAGTGTGTGGGCTCTTCTGAGCTTTGCAGTTACATAGGGATTCAGTTTTATGAAAAAACGCGTTTATTTCGGGCTGAAAAACACGTTTTGAAAAGTGTACTGTAACTGCCCCATAACTTACATGGGGTTGACCAAACTTGCAGAAACATGTTTATTTCTGCTGAAAAACACGTTTTGACACTTTCTGCACACTGGGGTTAAGAGCAGAGTGTGTGGGCTCTTCTGAGCTTTGCAGTTACATAGGTATTCAGTTGTCTGAAAAAACGCGTTTATTTCGGGCTGAAAAACACGTTTTGAAAAGTGCACTGTAACTGCCCCATAACTTACATGGGGTTGACCAAACTTGCAGAAAATTGTTTATTTCTGCTGAAAAACACGTTTTGACATTTTCTGCACACTGGGGTTAAGAGCTGAGTGTGTGTGCTCTTCTGAGCTTTGCAGTTACATAGGGATTCAGTTGTCTGAAAAAACGCGTTTATTTCGGGCTGAAAAACACGTTTTGAAAAGTGTACTGTAACTGCCCCATAACTTACATGGGGTTGACCAAACTTGCAGAAACATGTTTATTTCTGCTGAAAAACACGTTTTGACACTTTCTGCACACTGGGGTTAAGAGCAGAGTGTGTGGGCTCTTCTGAGCCTTGCAGTTACATAGGGATTCAGTTGTCTGAAAAAACGCGTTTATTTCGGGCTGAAAAAACACGTTTTGAAAAAAGTGCTGTTACTGCCCCATAACTTACATGGGGTTGACCAAACTTGCAGAAACATGTTTATTTCTGCTGAAAAACATGTTTTGACACTTTCTGCACACTGGGGTTAAGAGCTGAGTGTGTGGGCTGTTCTGAGCCTTGCAGTTACATAGGGATTCAGTTGTCTGAAAAAACGCGTTTATTTCGGGCTGAAAAACACGTTTTGAAAAGTGCACTGTAACTGCCCCATAACTTACATGGGGTTGACCAAACTTGCAGAAACATGTTTATTTCTGCTGAAAAACATGTTTTGACACTTTCTGCACACTGGGGTTAAGAGCTGAGTGTGTGGGCCCTTCTGAGCTTTGCAGTTACATAGGGATTCAGTTGTCTGAAAAAACGCGTTTATTTCGGGCTGAAAAACACGTTTTGAAAAGTGTACTGTAACTGCCCCATAACTTACATGGGGTTGACCAAACTTGCAGAAACATGTTTATTTCTGCTGAAAAACACGTTTTGACACTTTCTGCACACTGGGGTTAAGAGCAGAGTGTGTGGGCTCTTCTGAGCTTTGCAGTTACATAGGTATTCAGTTGTCTGAAAAAACGCGTTTATTTCGGGCTGAAAAACACGTTTTGAAAAGTGCACTGTAACTGCCCCATAACTTACATGGGGTTGACCAAACTTGCAGAAACATGTTTATTTCTGCTGAAAAACACGTTTTGACACTTTCTGCACACTGGGGTTAAGAGCAGAGTGTGTGGGCTCTTCTGAGCCTTGCAGTTACATAGGGATTCAGTTGTCTGAAAAAACGCGTTTATTTCGGGCTGAAAAACACGTTTTGAAAAGTGTACTGTAACTGCCCCATAACTTACATGGGGTTGACCAAACTTGCAGAAACATGTTTATTTCTGCTGAAAAACATGTTTTGACACTTTCTGCACACTGGGGTTAAGAGCTGAGTGTGTGGGCTGTTCTGAGCCTTGCAGTTACATAAGGATTCAGTTGTCTGAAAAAACGCGTTTATTTCGGGCTGAAAAACACGTTTTGAAAAGTGCACTGTAACTGCCCCATAACTTACATGGGGTTGACCAAACTTGCAGAAACATGTTTATTTCTGCTGAAAAACACGTTTTGACATTTTCTGCACACTGGGGTTAAGAGCTGAGTGTGTGGGCTCTTCTGAGCTTTGCAGTTACATAGGGATTCAGTTGTCTGAAAAAACGCGTTTATTTCGGGCTGAAAAACACGTTTTGAAAAGTGTACTGTAACTGCCCCATAACTTACATGGGGTTGACCAAACTTGCAGAAACGTGTTTATTTCTGCTGAAAAACACGTTTTGACACTTTCTGCACACTGGGGTTAAGAGCAGAGTGTGTGGGCTCTTCTGAGCCTTGCAGTTACATAGGGATTCAGTTGTCTGAAAAAACGCGTTTATTTCGGGCTGAAAAACACGTTTTGAAAAGTGTACTGTAACTGCCCCATAACTTACATGGGGTTGACCAAACTTGCAGAAACATGTTTATTTCTGCTGAAAAACACGTTTTGACACTTTCTGCACACTGGGGTTAAGAGCTGAGTGTGTGGGCTCTTCTGAGCTTTGCAGTTACATAGGTATTCAGTTGTCTGAAAAAACGCGTTTATTTCGTGCTGAAAAACACGTTTTGAAAAGTGTACTGTAACTGCCCCATAACTTACATGGGGTTGACCAAACTTGCAGAAACATGTTTATTTCTGCTGAAAAACACGTTTTGACACTTTCTGCACACTGGGGTTAAGAGCAGAGTGTGTGGGCTCTTCTGAGCCTTACAGTTACATAGGGATTCAGTTGTCTGAAAAAACGTGTTTATTTCGGGCTGAAAAACACGTTTTGAAAAAAGTGCTGTTACTGCCCCATAACTTACATGGGGTTGACCAAACTTGCAGAAACATGTTTATTTCTGCTGAAAAACACGTTTTGACACTTTCTGCACACTGGGGTTAAGAGCAGAGTGTGTGGGCTCTTCTGAGCCTTGCAGTTACATAGGGATTCAGTTGTCTGAAAAAACGCGTTTATTTCGGGCTGAAAAACACGTTTTGAAAAGTGTACTGTAACTGCCCCATAACTTACATGGGGTTGACCAAACTTCCAGAAACATGTTTATTTCTGCTGAAAAACACGTTTTGACACTTTCTGCACACTGGGGTTAAGAGCAGAGTGTGTGGGCTCTTCTGAGCCTTGCAGTTACATAGGGATTCAGTTGTCTGAGAAAACGCGTTTATTTCGGGCTGAAAAACACATTTTGAAAAAAGTGCTGTTACTGCCCAATAAGTTACATGGGGGTGACCAAACTTGCAGAAACATGTTTATTTCTGCTGAAAAACACGTTTTGACACTTTCTGCACACTGGGGTTAAGAGCAGAGTGTGTGGGCTCTTCTGAGCCTTGCAGTTACATAGGGATTCAGTTGTCTGAAAAAACGCGTTTATTTCGGGCTGAAAAACACGTTTTGAAAAGTGTACTGTAACTGCCCCATAACTTACATGGGGTTGACCAAACTTGCAGAAACATGTTTATTTCTGCTGAAAAACACGTTTTGACACTTTCTGCACACTGGGGTTAAGAGCAGAGTGTGTGGGCTCTTCTGAGCCTTGCAGTTACATAGGGATTCAGTTGTCTGAAAAAACGCGTTTATTTCGGGCTGAAAAACACGTTTTGAAAAGTGTACTGTAACTGCCCCATAACTTACATGGGGTTGACCAAACTTGCAGAAACATGTTTATTTCTGCTGAAAAACACGTTTTGACATTTTCTGCACACTGGGGTTAAGAGCTGAGTGTGTGGGCTCTTCTGAGCTTTGCAGTTACATAGGGATTCAGTTGTCTGAAAAAACGCGTTTATTTCGGGCTGAAAAACACGTTTTGAAAAGTGTACTGTAACTGCCCCATAACTTACATGGGGTTGACCAAACTTGCAGAAACATGTTTATTTCTGCTGAAAAACACGTTTTGACACTTTCTGCACACTGGGGTTAAGAGCAGAGTGTGTGGGCTCTTCTGAGCCTTGCAGTTACATAGGGATTCAGTTGTCTGAAAAAACGCGTTTATTTCGGGCTGAAAAACACGTTTTGAAAAAAGTGCTGTTACTGCCCCATAACTTACATGGGGTTGACCAAACTTGCAGAAACATGTTTATTTCTGCTGAAAAACACGTTTTGACACTTTCTGCACACTGGGGTTAAGAGCTGAGTGTGTGGGCTCTTCTGAGCTTTGCAGTTACATAGGTATTCAGATGTCTGAAAAAACGCGTTTATTTCGGGCTGAAAAACACGTTTTGAAAAGTGTACTGTAACTGCCCCATAACTTACATGGGGTTGACCAAACTTGCAGAAACATGTTTATTTCTGCTGAAAAACACGTTTTGACACTTTCTGCACACTGGGGTTAAGAGCAGAGTGTGTGGGCTCTTCTGAGCCTTGCAGTTACATAGGGATTCAGTTGTCTGAAAAAACGCGTTTATTTCGGGTTGAAAAACACGTTTTGAAAAAAGTGCTGTTACTGCCCCATAACTTACATGGGGTTGACCAAACTTGCAGAAACATGTTTATTTCTGCTGAAAAACATGTTTTGACACTTTCTGCACACTGGGGTTAAGAGCTGAGTGTGTGGGCTGTTCTGAGCCTTGCAGTTACATAGGGATTCAGTTGTCTGAAAAAACGCGTTTATTTCGGGCTGAAAAACACGTTTTGAAAAGTGCACTGTAACTGCCCCATAACTTACATGGGGTTGACCAAACTTGCAGAAACATGTTTATTTCTGCTGAAAAACATGTTTTGACACTTTCTGCACACTGGGGTTAAGAGCTGAGTGTGTGGGCTCTTCTGAGCTTTGCAGTTACATAGGGATTCAGTTGTCTGAAAAAACGCGTTTATTTCGGGCTGAAAAACACGTTTTGAAAAGTGTACTGTAACTGCCCCATAACTTACATGGGGTTGACCAAACTTGCAGAAACATGTTTATTTCTGCTGAAAAACACGTTTTGACACTTTCTGCACACTGGGGTTAAGAGCAGAGTGTGTGGGCTCTTCTGAGCTTTGCAGTTACATAGGTATTCAGTTGTCTGAAAAAACGCGTTTATTTCGGGCTGAAAAACACGTTTTGAAAAGTGCACTCTAACTGCCCCATAACTTACATGGGGTTGACCAAACTTGCAGAAACATGTTTATTTCTGCTGAAAAACATGTTTTGACACTTTCTGCACACTGGGGTTAAGAGCTGAGTGTGTGGGCTGTTCTGAGCCTTGCAGTTACATAAGGATTCAGTTGTCTGAAAAAACGCGTTTATTTCGGGCTGAAAAACACGTTTTGAAAAGTGCACTGTATCTGCCCCATAACTTACATGGGGTTGACCAAACTTGCAGAAACATGTTTATTTCTGCTGAAAAACACGTTTTGACACTTTCTGCACACTGGGGTTAAGAGCAGAGTGTGTGGGCTCTTCTGAGCCTTGCAGTTACATAGGGATTCAGTTGTCTGAAAAAACGCGTTTATTTCGGGCTGAAAAACACGTTTTGAAAAGTGTACTGTAACTGCCCCATAACTTACATGGGGTTGACCAAACTTGCAGAAACATGTTTATTTCTGCTGAAAAACATGTTTTGACACTTTCTGCACACTGGGGTTAAGAGCTGAGTGTGTGGGCTGTTCTGAGCCTTGCAGTTACATAAGGATTCAGTTGTCTGAAAAAACGCGTTTATTTCGGGCTGAAAAACACGTTTTGAAAAGTGCACTGTAACTGCCCCATAACTTACATGGGGTTGACCAAACTTGCAGAAACATGTTTATTTCTGCTGAAAAACACGTTTTGACATTTTCTGCACACTGGGGTTAAGAGCTGAGTGTGTGGGCTCTTCTGAGCTTTGCAGTTACATAGGGATTCAGTTGTCTGAAAAAACGCGTTTATTTCGGGCTGAAAAACACGTTTTGAAAAGTGTACTGTAACTGCCCCATAACTTACATGGGGTTGACCAAACTTGCAGAAACGTGTTTATTTCTGCTGAAAAACACGTTTTGACACTTTCTGCACACTGGGGTTAAGAGCAGAGTGTGTGGGCTCTTCTGAGCCTTGCAGTTACATAGGGATTCAGTTGTCTGAAAAAACGCGTTTATTTCGGGCTGAAAAACACGTTTTGAAAAGTGTACTGTAACTGCCCCATAACTTACATGGGGTTGACCAAACTTGCAGAAACATGTTTATTTCTGCTGAAAAACACGTTTTGACACTTTCTGCACACTGGGGTTAAGAGCTGAGTGTGTGGGCTCTTCTGAGCTTTGCAGTTACATAGGTATTCAGTTGTCTGAAAAAACGCGTTTATTTCGTGCTGAAAAACACGTTTTGAAAAGTGTACTGTAACTGCCCCATAACTTACATGGGGTTGACCAAACTTGCAGAAACATGTTTATTTCTGCTGAAAAACACGTTTTGACACTTTCTGCACACTGGGGTTAAGAGCAGAGTGTGTGGGCTCTTCTGAGCCTTACAGTTACATAGGGATTCAGTTGTCTGAAAAAACGCGTTTATTTCGGGCTGAAAAACACGTTTTGAAAAAAGTGCTGTTACTGCCCCATAACTTACATGGGGTTGACCAAACTTGCAGAAACATGTTTATTTCTGCTGAAAAACACGTTTTGACACTTTCTGCACACTGGGGTTAAGAGCTGAGTGTGTGGGCTGTTCTGAGCCTTGCAGTTACATAAGGATTCAGTTGTCTGAAAAAACGCGTTTATTTCGGGCTGAAAAACACGTTTTGAAAAGTGCACTGTAACTGCCCCATAACTTACATGGGGTTGACCAAACTTGCAGAAACATGTTTATTTCTGCTGAAAAACACGTTTTGACATTTTCTGCACACTGGGGTTAAGAGCTGAGTGTGTGGGCTCTTCTGAGCCTTGCAGTTACATAGGGATTCAGTTGTCTGAAAAAACGCGTTTATTTCGGGCTGAAAAACACGTTTTGAAAAGTGTACTGTAACTGCCCCATAACTTACATGGGGTTGACCAAACTTGCAGAAACATGTTTATTTCTGCTGAAAAACACGTTTTGACACTTTCTGCACACTGGGGTTAAGAACTGAGTGTGTGGGCTCTTCTGAGCTTTGCAGTTACATAGGTATTCAGTTGTCTGAAAAAACGCGTTTATTTCGTGCTGAAAAACACGTTTTGAAAAGTGTACTGTAACTGCCCCATAACTTACATGGGGTTGACCAAACTTGCAGAAACATGTTTATTTCTGCTGAAAAACACGTTTTGACACTTTCTGCACACTGGGGTTAAGAGCAGAGTGTGTGGGCTCTTCTGAGCCTTACAGTTACATAGGGATTCAGTTGTCTGAAAAAACGCGTTTATTTCGGGCTGAAAAACACGTTTTGAAAAAAGTGCTGTTACTGCCCCATTACTTACATGGGGTTGACCAAACTTGCAGAAACATGTTTATTTCTGCTGAAAAACACGTTTTGACATTTTCTGCACACTGGGGTTAAGAGCAGAGTGTGTGGGCTCTTCTGAGCCTTACAGTTACATAGGGATTCAGTTGTCTGAAAAAACGCGTTTATTTCGGGCTGAAAAACACGTTTTGAAAAAAGTGCTGTTACTGCCCCATAACTTACATGGGGTTGACCAAACTTGCAGAAACATGTTTATTTCTGCTGAAAAACACGTTTTGACACTTTCTGCACACTGGGGTTAAGAGCAGAGTGTGTGGGCTCTTCTGAGCCTTGCAGTTACATAGGGATTCAGTTGTCTGAAAAAACGCGTTTATTTCGGGCTGAAAAACACGTTTTGAAAAGTGCACTGTAACAGCCCCATAACTTACATGGGGTTGACCAAACTTGCAGAAACATGTTTATTTCTGCTGAAAAATACGTTTTGACATTTTCTGCACACTGGGGTTAAGAGCTGAGTGTGTGGGCTCTTCTGAGCTATGCAGTTACATAGGGATTCAGTTGTCTGAAAAAACGCGTTTATTTCGGGCTGAAAAACACGTTTTGAAAAGTGTACTGTAACTGCCCCATAACTTACATGGGGTTGACCAAACTTCCAGAAACATGTTTATTTCTGCTGAAAAACACGTTTTGACACTTTCTACACACTGGGTTTAAGAGCAGAGTGTGTGGGCTCTTCTGAGCCTTGCAGTTACATAGGGATTCAGTTGTCTGTGAAAACGCGTTTATTTCGGGCTGAAAAACACGTTTTGAAAAAAGTGCTGTTACTGCCCAATAAGTTACATGGGGGTGACCAAACTTGCAGAAACATGTTTATTTCTGCTTAAAAACATGTTTTGACACTTTCTGCACACTGGGGTTAAGAGCTGAGTGTGTGGGCTGTTCTGAGCCTTGCAGTTACATAGGGATTCAGTTGTCTGAAAAAACGCGTTTATTTCGGGCTGAAAAACACGTTTTGAAAAGTGCACTGTAACTGCCCCATAACTTACATGGGGTTGACCAAACTTGCAGAAACATGTTTATTTCTGCTGAAAAACACGTTTTGACACTTTCTGCACACTGGGGTTAAGAGCAGAGTGTGTGGGCTGTTCTGAGCCTTGCAGTTACATAGGGATTCAGTTGTCTGAAAAAACGCGTTTATTTCGGGCTGAAAAACACGTTTTGAAAAGTGCACTGTAACTGCCCCATAACTTACATGGGGTTGACCAAACTTGCAGAAACATGTTTATTTCTGCTGAAAAACATGTTTTGACACTTTCTGCACACTGGGGTTAAGAGCTGAGTGTGTGGGCTCTTCTGAGCCTTGCAGTTACATAGGGATTCAGTTGTCTGAAAAAACGCGTTTATTTCGGGCTGAAAAACACGTTTTGAAAAGTCTACTGTAACTGCCCCATAACTTACATGGGGTTGACCAAACTTGCAGAAACATGTTTATTTCTGCTGAAAAACACGTTTTGACACTTTCTGCACACTGGGGTTAAGAGCTGAGTGTGTGGGCTCTTCTGAGCTTTGCAGTTACATAGGTATTCAGTTGTCTGAAAAAACGCGTTTATTTCGGGCTGAAAAACACGTTTTGAAAAGTGTACTGTAACTGCCCCATAACTTACATGGGGTTGACCAAACTTGCAGAAACATGTTTATTTCTGCTGAAAAACACGTTTTGACACTTTCTGCACACTGGGGTTAAGAGCAGAGTGTGTGGGCTCTTCTGAGCTTTGCAGTTACATAGGTATTCAGTTGTCTGAAAAAACGCGTTTATTTCGGGCTGAAAAACACGTTTTGAAAAGTGCACTGTAACTGCCCCATAACTTACATGGGGTTGACCAAACTTGCAGAAACATGTTTATTTCTGCTGAAAAACACGTTTTGACATTTTCTGCACACTGGGGTTAAGAGCTGAGTGTGTGTGCTCTTCTGAGCTTTGCAGTTACATAGGGATTCAGTTGTCTGAAAAAAACGCGTTTATTTCGGGCTGAAAAACACGTTTTGAAAAGTGTACTGTAACTGCCCCATAACTTACATGGGGTTGACCAAACTTGCAGAAACATGTTTATTTCTGCTGAAAAACATGTTTTGACACTTTCTGCACACTGGGGTTAAGAGCTGAGTGTGTGGGCTGTTCTGAGCCTTGCAGTTACATAAGGATTCAGTTGTCTGAAAAAACGCGTTTATTTCGGGCTGAAAAACACGTTTTGAAAAGTGCACTGTAACTGCCCCATAACTTACATGGGGTTGACCAAACTTGCAGAAACATGTTTATTTCTGCTGAAAAACACGTTTTGACACTTTCTGCACACTGGGGTTAAGAGCAGAGTGTGTGGGCTCTTCTGAGCTTTGCAGTTACATAGGTATTCAGTTGTCTGAAAAAACGCGTTTATTTCGGGCTGAAAAACACGTTTTGAAAAGTGCACTGTAACTGCCCCATAACTTACATGGGGTTGACCAAACTTGCAGAAAATTGTTTATTTCTGCTGAAAAACACGTTTTGACATTTTCTGCACACTGGGGTTAAGAGCTGAGTGTGTGTGCTCTTCTGAGCTTTGCAGTTACATAGGGATTCAGTTGTCTGAAAAAACGCGTTTATTTCGGGCTGAAAAACACGTTTTGAAAAGTGTACTGTAACTGCCCCATAACTTACATGGGGTTGACCAAACTTGCAGAAACATGTTTATTTCTGCTGAAAAACACGTTTTGACACTTTCTGCACACTGGGGTTAAGAGCAGAGTGTGTGGGCTCTTCTGAGCCTTGCAGTTACATAGGGATTCAGTTGTCTGAAAAAACGCGTTTATTTCGGGCTGAAAAAACACGTTTTGAAAAAAGTGCTGTTACTGCCCCATAACTTACATGGGGTTGACCAAACTTGCAGAAACATGTTTATTTCTGCTGAAAAACATGTTTTGACACTTTCTGCACACTGGGGTTAAGAGCTGAGTGTGTGGGCTGTTCTGAGCCTTGCAGTTACATAGGGATTCAGTTGTCTGAAAAAACGCGTTTATTTCGGGCTGAAAAACACGTTTTGAAAAGTGCACTGTAACTGCCCCATAACTTACATGGGGTTGACCAAACTTGCAGAAACATGTTTATTTCTGCTGAAAAACATGTTTTGACACTTTCTGCACACTGGGGTTAAGAGCTGAGTGTGTGGGCCCTTCTGAGCTTTGCAGTTACATAGGGATTCAGTTGTCTGAAAAAACGCGTTTATTTCGGGCTGAAAAACACGTTTTGAAAAGTGTACTGTAACTGCCCCATAACTTACATGGGGTTGACCAAACTTGCAGAAACATGTTTATTTCTGCTGAAAAACACGTTTTGACACTTTCTGCACACTGGGGTTAAGAGCAGAGTGTGTGGGCTCTTCTGAGCTTTGCAGTTACATAGGAATTCAGTTGTCTGAAAAAACGCGTTTATTTCGGGCTGAAAAACACGTTTTGAAAAGTGCACTGTAACTGCCCCATAACTTACATGGGGTTGACCAAACTTGCAGAAACATGTTTATTTCTGCTGAAAAACACGTTTTGACACTTTCTGCACACTGGGGTTAAGAGCAGAGTGTGTGGGCTCTTCTGAGCCTTGCAGTTACATAGGGATTCAGTTGTCTGAAAAAACGCGTTTATTTCGGGCTGAAAAACACGTTTTGAAAAGTGTACTGTAACTGCCCCATAACTTACATGGGGTTGACCAAACTTGCAGAAACATGTTTATTTCTGCTGAAAAACATGTTTTGACACTTTCTGCACACTGGGGTTAAGAGCTGAGTGTGTGGGCTGTTCTGAGCCTTGCAGTTACATAAGGATTCAGTTGTCTGAAAAAACGCGTTTATTTCGGGCTGAAAAACACGTTTTGAAAAGTGCACTGTAACTGCCCCATAACTTACATGGGGTTGACCAAACTTGCAGAAACATGTTTATTTCTCCTGAAAAACACGTTTTGACATTTTCTGCACACTGGGGTTAAGAGCTGAGTGTGTGGGCTCTTCTGAGCTTTGCAGTTACATAGGGATTCAGTTGTCTGAAAAAACGCGTTTATTTCGGGCTGAAAAACACGTTTTGAAAAGTGTACTGTAACTGCCCCATAACTTACATGGGGTTGACCAAACTTGCAGAAACGTGTTTATTTCTGCTGAAAAACACGTTTTGACACTTTCTGCACACTGGGGTTAAGAGCAGAGTGTGTGGGCTCTTCTGAGCCTTGCAGTTACATAGGGATTCAGTTGTCTGAAAAAACGCGTTTATTTCGGGCTGAAAAACACGTTTTGAAAAGTGTACTGTAACTGCCCCATAACTTACATGGGGTTGACCAAACTTGCAGAAACATGTTTATTTCTGCTGAAAAACACGTTTTGACACTTTCTGCACACTGGGGTTAAGAGCTGAGTGTGTGGGCTCTTCTGAGCTTTGCAGTTACATAGGTATTCAGTTGTCTGAAAAAACGCGTTTATTTCGTGCTGAAAAACACGTTTTGAAAAGTGTACTGTAACTGCCCCATAACTTACATGGGGTTGACCAAACTTGCAGAAACATGTTTATTTCTGCTGAAAAACACGTTTTGACACTTTCTGCACACTGGGGTTAAGAGCAGAGTGTGTGGGCTCTTCTGAGCCTTACAGTTACATAGGGATTCAGTTGTCTGAAAAAACGTGTTTATTTCGGGCTGAAAAACACGTTTTGAAAAAAGTGCTGTTACTGCCCCATAACTTACATGGGGTTGACCAAACTTGCAGAAACATGTTTATTTCTGCTGAAAAACACGTTTTGACACTTTCTGCACACTGGGGTTAAGAGCAGAGTGTGTGGGCTCTTCTGAGCCTTGCAGTTACATAGGGATTCAGTTGTCTGAAAAAACGCGTTTATTTCGGGCTGAAAAACACGTTTTGAAAAGTGTACTGTAACTGCCCCATAACTTACATGGGGTTGACCAAACTTCCAGAAACATGTTTATTTCTGCTGAAAAACACGTTTTGACACTTTCTGCACACTGGGGTTAAGAGCAGAGTGTGTGGGCTCTTCTGAGCCTTGCAGTTACATAGGGATTCAGTTGTCTGAGAAAACGCGTTTATTTCGGGCTGAAAAACACATTTTGAAAAAAGTGCTGTTACTGCCCAATAAGTTACATGGGGGTGACCAAACTTGCAGAAACATGTTTATTTCTGCTGAAAAACACGTTTTGACACTTTCTGCACACTGGGGTTAAGAGCAGAGTGTGTGGGCTCTTCTGAGCCTTGCAGTTACATAGGGATTCAGTTGTCTGAAAAAACGCGTTTATTTCGGGCTGAAAAACACGTTTTGAAAAGTGTACTGTAACTGCCCCATAACTTACATGGGGTTGACCAAACTTGCAGAAACATGTTTATTTCTGCTGAAAAACACGTTTTGACACTTTCTGCACACTGGGGTTAAGAGCAGAGTGTGTGGGCTCTTCTGAGCCTTGCAGTTACATAGGGATTCAGTTGTCTGAAAAAACGCGTTTATTTCGGGCTGAAAAACACGTTTTGAAAAGTGTACTGTAACTGCCCCATAACTTACATGGGGTTGACCAAACTTGCAGAAACATGTTTATTTCTGCTGAAAAACACGTTTTGACACTTTCTGCACACTGGGGTTAAGAACTGAGTGTGTGGGCTCTTCTGAGCTTTGCAGTTACATAGGTATTCAGTTGTCTGAAAAAACGCGTTTATTTCGTGCTGAAAAACACGTTTTGAAAAGTGTACTGTAACTGCCCCATAACTTACATGGGGTTGACCAAACTTGCAGAAACATGTTTATTTCTGCTGAAAAACACGTTTTGACACTTTCTGCACACTGGGGTTAAGAGCAGAGTGTGTGGGCTCTTCTGAGCCTTACAGTTACATAGGGATTCAGTTGTCTGAAAAAACGCGTTTATTTCGGGCTGAAAAACACGTTTTGAAAAAAGTGCTGTTACTGCCCCATTACTTACATGGGGTTGACCAAACTTGCAGAAACATGTTTATTTCTGCTGAAAAACACGTTTTGACATTTTCTGCACACTGGGGTTAAGAGCAGAGTGTGTGGGCTCTTCTGAGCCTTACAGTTACATAGGGATTCAGTTGTCTGAAAAAACGCGTTTATTTCGGGCTGAAAAACACGTTTTGAAAAAAGTGCTGTTACTGCCCCATAACTTACATGGGGTTGACCAAACTTGCAGAAACATGTTTATTTCTGCTGAAAAACACGTTTTGACACTTTCTGCACACTGGGGTTAAGAGCAGAGTGTGTGGGCTCTTCTGAGCCTTGCAGTTACATAGGGATTCAGTTGTCTGAAAAAACGCGTTTATTTCGGGCTGAAAAACACGTTTTGAAAAGTGCACTGTAACAGCCCCATAACTTACATGGGGTTGACCAAACTTGCAGAAACATGTTTATTTCTGCTGAAAAATACGTTTTGACATTTTCTGCACACTGGGGTTAAGAGCTGAGTGTGTGGGCTCTTCTGAGCTATGCAGTTACATAGGGATTCAGTTGTCTGAAAAAACGCGTTTATTTCGGGCTGAAAAACACGTTTTGAAAAGTGTACTGTAACTGCCCCATAACTTACATGGGGTTGACCAAACTTCCAGAAACATGTTTATTTCTGCTGAAAAACACGTTTTGACACTTTCTACACACTGGGTTTAAGAGCAGAGTGTGTGGGCTCTTCTGAGCCTTGCAGTTACATAGGGATTCAGTTGTCTGTGAAAACGCGTTTATTTCGGGCTGAAAAACACGTTTTGAAAAAAGTGCTGTTACTGCCCAATAAGTTACATGGGGGTGACCAAACTTGCAGAAACATGTTTATTTCTGCTTAAAAACATGTTTTGACACTTTCTGCACACTGGGGTTAAGAGCTGAGTGTGTGGGCTGTTCTGAGCCTTGCAGTTACATAGGGATTCAGTTGTCTGAAAAAACGCGTTTATTTCGGGCTGAAAAACACGTTTTGAAAAGTGCACTGTAACTGCCCCATAACTTACATGGGGTTGACCAAACTTGCAGAAACATGTTTATTTCTGCTGAAAAACACGTTTTGACACTTTCTGCACACTGGGGTTAAGAGCAGAGTGTGTGGGCTGTTCTGAGCCTTGCAGTTACATAGGGATTCAGTTGTCTGAAAAAACGCGTTTATTTCGGGCTGAAAAACACGTTTTGAAAAGTGCACTGTAACTGCCCCATAACTTACATGGGGTTGACCAAACTTGCAGAAACATGTTTATTTCTGCTGAAAAACATGTTTTGACACTTTCTGCACACTGGGGTTAAGAGCTGAGTGTGTGGGCTCTTCTGAGCCTTGCAGTTACATAGGGATTCAGTTGTCTGAAAAAACGCGTTTATTTCGGGCTGAAAAACACGTTTTGAAAAGTCTACTGTAACTGCCCCATAACTTACATGGGGTTGACCAAACTTGCAGAAACATGTTTATTTCTGCTGAAAAACACGTTTTGACACTTTCTGCACACTGGGGTTAAGAGCTGAGTGTGTGGGCTCTTCTGAGCTTTGCAGTTACATAGGTATTCAGTTGTCTGAAAAAACGCGTTTATTTCGGGCTGAAAAACACGTTTTGAAAAGTGTACTGTAACTGCCCCATAACTTACATGGGGTTGACCAAACTTGCAGAAACATGTTTATTTCTGCTGAAAAACACGTTTTGACACTTTCTGCACACTGGGGTTAAGAGCAGAGTGTGTGGGCTCTTCTGAGCTTTGCAGTTACATAGGTATTCAGTTGTCTGAAAAAACGCGTTTATTTCGGGCTGAAAAACACGTTTTGAAAAGTGCACTGTAACTGCCCCATAACTTACATGGGGTTGACCAAACTTGCAGAAACATGTTTATTTCTGCTGAAAAACACGTTTTGACATTTTCTGCACACTGGGGTTAAGAGCTGAGTGTGTGTGCTCTTCTGAGCTTTGCAGTTACATAGGGATTCAGTTGTCTGAAAAAAACGCGTTTATTTCGGGCTGAAAAACACGTTTTGAAAAGTGTACTGTAACTGCCCCATAACTTACATGGGGTTGACCAAACTTGCAGAAACATGTTTATTTCTGCTGAAAAACACGTTTTGACACTTTCTGCACACTGGGGTTAAGAGCAGAGTGTGTGGGCTCTTCTGAGCCTTGCAGTTACATAGGGATTCAGTTGTCTGAAAAAACGCGTTTATTTCGGGTTGAAAAACACGTTTTGAAAAAAGTGCTGTTACTGCCCCATAACTTACATGGGGTTGACCAAACTTGCAGAAACATGTTTATTTCTGCTGAAAAACATGTTTTGACACTTTCTGCACACTGGGGTTAAGAGCTGAGTGTGTGGGCTGTTCTGAGCCTTGCAGTTACATAAGGATTCAGTTGTCTGAAAAAACGCGTTTATTTCGGGCTGAAAAACACGTTTTGAAAAGTGCACTGTAACTGCCCCATAACTTACATGGGGTTGACCAAACTTGCAGAAACATGTTTATTTCTGCTGAAAAACACGTTTTGACACTTTCTGCACACTGGGGTTAAGAGCAGAGTGTGTGGGCTCTTCTGAGCTTTGCAGTTACATAGGTATTCAGTTGTCTGAAAAAACGCGTTTATTTCGGGCTGAAAAACACGTTTTGAAAAGTGCACTGTAACTGCCCCATAACTTACATGGGGTTGACCAAACTTGCAGAAAATTGTTTATTTCTGCTGAAAAACACGTTTTGACATTTTCTGCACACTGGGGTTAAGAGCTGAGTGTGTGTGCTCTTCTGAGCTTTGCAGTTACATAGGGATTCAGTTGTCTGAAAAAACGCGTTTATTTCGGGCTGAAAAACACGTTTTGAAAAGTGTACTGTAACTGCCCCATAACTTACATGGGGTTGACCAAACTTGCAGAAACATGTTTATTTCTGCTGAAAAACACGTTTTGACACTTTCTGCACACTGGGGTTAAGAGCAGAGTGTGTGGGCTCTTCTGAGCCTTGCAGTTACATAGGGATTCAGTTGTCTGAAAAAACGCGTTTATTTCGGGCTGAAAAAACACGTTTTGAAAAAAGTGCTGTTACTGCCCCATAACTTACATGGGGTTGACCAAACTTGCAGAAACATGTTTATTTCTGCTGAAAAACATGTTTTGACACTTTCTGCACACTGGGGTTAAGAGCTGAGTGTGTGGGCTGTTCTGAGCCTTGCAGTTACATAGGGATTCAGTTGTCTGAAAAAACGCGTTTATTTCGGGCTGAAAAACACGTTTTGAAAAGTGCACTGTAACTGCCCCATAACTTACATGGGGTTGACCAAACTTGCAGAAACATGTTTATTTCTGCTGAAAAACATGTTTTGACACTTTCTGCACACTGGGGTTAAGAGCTGAGTGTGTGGGCCCTTCTGAGCTTTGCAGTTACATAGGGATTCAGTTGTCTGAAAAAACGCGTTTATTTCGGGCTGAAAAACACGTTTTGAAAAGTGTACTGTAACTGCCCCATAACTTACATGGGGTTGACCAAACTTGCAGAAACATGTTTATTTCTGCTGAAAAACACGTTTTGACACTTTCTGCACACTGGGGTTAAGAGCAGAGTGTGTGGGCTCTTCTGAGCTTTGCAGTTACATAGGTATTCAGTTGTCTGAAAAAACGCGTTTATTTCGGGCTGAAAAACACGTTTTGAAAAGTGCACTGTAACTGCCCCATAACTTACATGGGGTTGACCAAACTTGCAGAAACATGTTTATTTCTGCTGAAAAACACGTTTTGACACTTTCTGCACACTGGGGTTAAGAGCAGAGTGTGTGGGCTCTTCTGAGCCTTGCAGTTACATAGGGATTCAGTTGTCTGAAAAAACGCGTTTATTTCGGGCTGAAAAACACGTTTTGAAAAGTGTACTGTAACTGCCCCATAACTTACATGGGGTTGACCAAACTTGCAGAAACATGTTTATTTCTGCTGAAAAACATGTTTTGACACTTTCTGCACACTGGGGTTAAGAGCTGAGTGTGTGGGCTGTTCTGAGCCTTGCAGTTACATAAGGATTCAGTTGTCTGAAAAAACGCGTTTATTTCGGGCTGAAAAACACGTTTTGAAAAGTGCACTGTAACTGCCCCATAACTTACATGGGGTTGACCAAACTTGCAGAAACATGTTTATTTCTCCTGAAAAACACGTTTTGACATTTTCTGCACACTGGGGTTAAGAGCTGAGTGTGTGGGCTCTTCTGAGCTTTGCAGTTACATAGGGATTCAGTTGTCTGAAAAAACGCGTTTATTTCGGGCTGAAAAACACGTTTTGAAAAGTGTACTGTAACTGCCCCATAACTTACATGGGGTTGACCAAACTTGCAGAAACGTGTTTATTTCTGCTGAAAAACACGTTTTGACACTTTCTGCACACTGGGGTTAAGAGCAGAGTGTGTGGGCTCTTCTGAGCCTTGCAGTTACATAGGGATTCAGTTGTCTGAAAAAACGCGTTTATTTCGGGCTGAAAAACACGTTTTGAAAAGTGTACTGTAACTGCCCCATAACTTACATGGGGTTGACCAAACTTGCAGAAACATGTTTATTTCTGCTGAAAAACACGTTTTGACACTTTCTGCACACTGGGGTTAAGAGCTGAGTGTGTGGGCTCTTCTGAGCTTTGCAGTTACATAGGTATTCAGTTGTCTGAAAAAACGCGTTTATTTCGTGCTGAAAAACACGTTTTGAAAAGTGTACTGTAACTGCCCCATAACTTACATGGGGTTGACCAAACTTGCAGAAACATGTTTATTTCTGCTGAAAAACACGTTTTGACACTTTCTGCACACTGGGGTTAAGAGCAGAGTGTGTGGGCTCTTCTGAGCCTTACAGTTACATAGGGATTCAGTTGTCTGAAAAAACGTGTTTATTTCGGGCTGAAAAACACGTTTTGAAAAAAGTGCTGTTACTGCCCCATAACTTACATGGGGTTGACCAAACTTGCAGAAACATGTTTATTTCTGCTGAAAAACACGTTTTGACACTTTCTGCACACTGGGGTTAAGAGCAGAGTGTGTGGGCTCTTCTGAGCCTTGCAGTTACATAGGGATTCAGTTGTCTGAAAAAACGCGTTTATTTCGGGCTGAAAAACACGTTTTGAAAAGTGTACTGTAACTGCCCCATAACTTACATGGGGTTGACCAAACTTCCAGAAACATGTTTATTTCTGCTGAAAAACACGTTTTGACACTTTCTGCACACTGGGGTTAAGAGCAGAGTGTGTGGGCTCTTCTGAGCCTTGCAGTTACATAGGGATTCAGTTGTCTGAGAAAACGCGTTTATTTCGGGCTGAAAAACACATTTTGAAAAAAGTGCTGTTACTGCCCAATAAGTTACATGGGGGTGACCAAACTTGCAGAAACATGTTTATTTCTGCTGAAAAACACGTTTTGACACTTTCTGCACACTGGGGTTAAGAGCAGAGTGTGTGGGCTCTTCTGAGCCTTGCAGTTACATAGGGATTCAGTTGTCTGAAAAAACGCGTTTATTTCGGGCTGAAAAACACGTTTTGAAAAGTGTACTGTAACTGCCCCATAACTTACATGGGGTTGACCAAACTTGCAGAAACATGTTTATTTCTGCTGAAAAACACGTTTTGACACTTTCTGCACACTGGGGTTAAGAGCAGAGTGTGTGGGCTCTTCTGAGCCTTGCAGTTACATAGGGATTCAGTTGTCTGAAAAAACGCGTTTATTTCGGGCTGAAAAACACGTTTTGAAAAGTGTACTGTAACTGCCCCATAACTTACATGGGGTTGACCAAACTTGCAGAAACATGTTTATTTCTGCTGAAAAACACGTTTTGACATTTTCTGCACACTGGGGTTAAGAGCTGAGTGTGTGGGCTCTTCTGAGCTTTGCAGTTACATAGGGATTCAGTTGTCTGAAAAAACGCGTTTATTTCGGGCTGAAAAACACGTTTTGAAAAGTGTACTGTAACTGCCCCATAACTTACATGGGGTTGACCAAACTTGCAGAAACATGTTTATTTCTGCTGAAAAACACGTTTTGACACTTTCTGCACACTGGGGTTAAGAGCAGAGTGTGTGGGCTCTTCTGAGCCTTGCAGTTACATAGGGATTCAGTTGTCTGAAAAAACGCGTTTATTTCGGGCTGAAAAACACGTTTTGAAAAAAGTGCTGTTACTGCCCCATAACTTACATGGGGTTGACCAAACTTGCAGAAACATGTTTATTTCTGCTGAAAAACACGTTTTGACACTTTCTGCACACTGGGGTTAAGAGCTGAGTGTGTGGGCTCTTCTGAGCTTTGCAGTTACATAGGTATTCAGATGTCTGAAAAAACGCGTTTATTTCGGGCTGAAAAACACGTTTTGAAAAGTGTACTGTAACTGCCCCATAACTTACATGGGGTTGACCAAACTTGCAGAAACATGTTTATTTCTGCTGAAAAACACGTTTTGACACTTTCTGCACACTGGGGTTAAGAGCAGAGTGTGTGGGCTCTTCTGAGCCTTGCAGTTACATAGGGATTCAGTTGTCTGAAAAAACGCGTTTATTTCGGGTTGAAAAACACGTTTTGAAAAAAGTGCTGTTACTGCCCCATAACTTACATGGGGTTGACCAAACTTGCAGAAACATGTTTATTTCTGCTGAAAAACATGTTTTGACACTTTCTGCACACTGGGGTTAAGAGCTGAGTGTGTGGGCTGTTCTGAGCCTTGCAGTTACATAGGGATTCAGTTGTCTGAAAAAACGCGTTTATTTCGGGCTGAAAAACACGTTTTGAAAAGTGCACTGTAACTGCCCCATAACTTACATGGGGTTGACCAAACTTGCAGAAACATGTTTATTTCTGCTGAAAAACATGTTTTGACACTTTCTGCACACTGGGGTTAAGAGCTGAGTGTGTGGGCTCTTCTGAGCTTTGCAGTTACATAGGGATTCAGTTGTCTGAAAAAACGCGTTTATTTCGGGCTGAAAAACACGTTTTGAAAAGTGTACTGTAACTGCCCCATAACTTACATGGGGTTGACCAAACTTGCAGAAACATGTTTATTTCTGCTGAAAAACACGTTTTGACACTTTCTGCACACTGGGGTTAAGAGCAGAGTGTGTGGGCTCTTCTGAGCTTTGCAGTTACATAGGTATTCAGTTGTCTGAAAAAACGCGTTTATTTCGGGCTGAAAAACACGTTTTGAAAAGTGCACTCTAACTGCCCCATAACTTACATGGGGTTGACCAAACTTGCAGAAACATGTTTATTTCTGCTGAAAAACATGTTTTGACACTTTCTGCACACTGGGGTTAAGAGCTGAGTGTGTGGGCTGTTCTGAGCCTTGCAGTTACATAAGGATTCAGTTGTCTGAAAAAACGCGTTTATTTCGGGCTGAAAAACACGTTTTGAAAAGTGCACTGTATCTGCCCCATAACTTACATGGGGTTGACCAAACTTGCAGAAACATGTTTATTTCTGCTGAAAAACACGTTTTGACACTTTCTGCACACTGGGGTTAAGAGCAGAGTGTGTGGGCTCTTCTGAGCCTTGCAGTTACATAGGGATTCAGTTGTCTGAAAAAACGCGTTTATTTCGGGCTGAAAAACACGTTTTGAAAAGTGTACTGTAACTGCCCCATAACTTACATGGGGTTGACCAAACTTGCAGAAACATGTTTATTTCTGCTGAAAAACATGTTTTGACACTTTCTGCACACTGGGGTTAAGAGCTGAGTGTGTGGGCTGTTCTGAGCCTTGCAGTTACATAAGGATTCAGTTGTCTGAAAAAACGCGTTTATTTCGGGCTGAAAAACACGTTTTGAAAAGTGCACTGTAACTGCCCCATAACTTACATGGGGTTGACCAAACTTGCAGAAACATGTTTATTTCTGCTGAAAAACACGTTTTGACATTTTCTGCACACTGGGGTTAAGAGCTGAGTGTGTGGGCTCTTCTGAGCTTTGCAGTTACATAGGGATTCAGTTGTCTGAAAAAACGCGTTTATTTCGGGCTGAAAAACACGTTTTGAAAAGTGTACTGTAACTGCCCCATAACTTACATGGGGTTGACCAAACTTGCAGAAACGTGTTTATTTCTGCTGAAAAACACGTTTTGACACTTTCTGCACACTGGGGTTAAGAGCAGAGTGTGTGGGCTCTTCTGAGCCTTGCAGTTACATAGGGATTCAGTTGTCTGAAAAAACGCGTTTATTTCGGGCTGAAAAACACGTTTTGAAAAGTGTACTGTAACTGCCCCATAACTTACATGGGGTTGACCAAACTTGCAGAAACATGTTTATTTCTGCTGAAAAACACGTTTTGACACTTTCTGCACACTGGGGTTAAGAGCTGAGTGTGTGGGCTCTTCTGAGCTTTGCAGTTACATAGGTATTCAGTTGTCTGAAAAAACGCGTTTATTTCGTGCTGAAAAACACGTTTTGAAAAGTGTACTGTAACTGCCCCATAACTTACATGGGGTTGACCAAACTTGCAGAAACATGTTTATTTCTGCTGAAAAACACGTTTTGACACTTTCTGCACACTGGGGTTAAGAGCAGAGTGTGTGGGCTCTTCTGAGCCTTACAGTTACATAGGGATTCAGTTGTCTGAAAAAACGCGTTTATTTCGGGCTGAAAAACACGTTTTGAAAAAAGTGCTGTTACTGCCCCATAACTTACATGGGGTTGACCAAACTTGCAGAAACATGTTTATTTCTGCTGAAAAACACGTTTTGACACTTTCTGCACACTGGGGTTAAGAGCTGAGTGTGTGGGCTGTTCTGAGCCTTGCAGTTACATAAGGATTCAGTTGTCTGAAAAAACGCGTTTATTTCGGGCTGAAAAACACGTTTTGAAAAGTGCACTGTAACTGCCCCATAACTTACATGGGGTTGACCAAACTTGCAGAAACATGTTTATTTCTGCTGAAAAACACGTTTTGACATTTTCTGCACACTGGGGTTAAGAGCTGAGTGTGTGGGCTCTTCTGAGCCTTGCAGTTACATAGGGATTCAGTTGTCTGAAAAAACGCGTTTATTTCGGGCTGAAAAACACGTTTTGAAAAGTGTACTGTAACTGCCCCATAACTTACATGGGGTTGACCAAACTTGCAGAAACATGTTTATTTCTGCTGAAAAACACGTTTTGACACTTTCTGCACACTGGGGTTAAGAACTGAGTGTGTGGGCTCTTCTGAGCTTTGCAGTTACATAGGTATTCAGTTGTCTGAAAAAACGCGTTTATTTCGTGCTGAAAAACACGTTTTGAAAAGTGTACTGTAACTGCCCCATAACTTACATGGGGTTGACCAAACTTGCAGAAACATGTTTATTTCTGCTGAAAAACACGTTTTGACACTTTCTGCACACTGGGGTTAAGAGCAGAGTGTGTGGGCTCTTCTGAGCCTTACAGTTACATAGGGATTCAGTTGTCTGAAAAAACGCGTTTATTTCGGGCTGAAAAACACGTTTTGAAAAAAGTGCTGTTACTGCCCCATTACTTACATGGGGTTGACCAAACTTGCAGAAACATGTTTATTTCTGCTGAAAAACACGTTTTGACATTTTCTGCACACTGGGGTTAAGAGCAGAGTGTGTGGGCTCTTCTGAGCCTTACAGTTACATAGGGATTCAGTTGTCTGAAAAAACGCGTTTATTTCGGGCTGAAAAACACGTTTTGAAAAAAGTGCTGTTACTGCCCCATAACTTACATGGGGTTGACCAAACTTGCAGAAACATGTTTATTTCTGCTGAAAAACACGTTTTGACACTTTCTGCACACTGGGGTTAAGAGCAGAGTGTGTGGGCTCTTCTGAGCCTTGCAGTTACATAGGGATTCAGTTGTCTGAAAAAACGCGTTTATTTCGGGCTGAAAAACACGTTTTGAAAAGTGCACTGTAACAGCCCCATAACTTACATGGGGTTGACCAAACTTGCAGAAACATGTTTATTTCTGCTGAAAAATACGTTTTGACATTTTCTGCACACTGGGGTTAAGAGCTGAGTGTGTGGGCTCTTCTGAGCTATGCAGTTACATAGGGATTCAGTTGTCTGAAAAAACGCGTTTATTTCGGGCTGAAAAACACGTTTTGAAAAGTGTACTGTAACTGCCCCATAACTTACATGGGGTTGACCAAACTTCCAGAAACATGTTTATTTCTGCTGAAAAACACGTTTTGACACTTTCTACACACTGGGTTTAAGAGCAGAGTGTGTGGGCTCTTCTGAGCCTTGCAGTTACATAGGGATTCAGTTGTCTGTGAAAACGCGTTTATTTCGGGCTGAAAAACACGTTTTGAAAAAAGTGCTGTTACTGCCCAATAAGTTACATGGGGGTGACCAAACTTGCAGAAACATGTTTATTTCTGCTTAAAAACATGTTTTGACACTTTCTGCACACTGGGGTTAAGAGCTGAGTGTGTGGGCTGTTCTGAGCCTTGCAGTTACATAGGGATTCAGTTGTCTGAAAAAACGCGTTTATTTCGGGCTGAAAAACACGTTTTGAAAAGTGCACTGTAACTGCCCCATAACTTACATGGGGTTGACCAAACTTGCAGAAACATGTTTATTTCTGCTGAAAAACACGTTTTGACACTTTCTGCACACTGGGGTTAAGAGCAGAGTGTGTGGGCTGTTCTGAGCCTTGCAGTTACATAGGGATTCAGTTGTCTGAAAAAACGCGTTTATTTCGGGCTGAAAAACACGTTTTGAAAAGTGCACTGTAACTGCCCCATAACTTACATGGGGTTGACCAAACTTGCAGAAACATGTTTATTTCTGCTGAAAAACATGTTTTGACACTTTCTGCACACTGGGGTTAAGAGCTGAGTGTGTGGGCTCTTCTGAGCCTTGCAGTTACATAGGGATTCAGTTGTCTGAAAAAACGCGTTTATTTCGGGCTGAAAAACACGTTTTGAAAAGTCTACTGTAACTGCCCCATAACTTACATGGGGTTGACCAAACTTGCAGAAACATGTTTATTTCTGCTGAAAAACACGTTTTGACACTTTCTGCACACTGGGGTTAAGAGCTGAGTGTGTGGGCTCTTCTGAGCTTTGCAGTTACATAGGTATTCAGTTGTCTGAAAAAACGCGTTTATTTCGGGCTGAAAAACACGTTTTGAAAAGTGCACTGTAACTGCCCCATAACTTACATGGGGTTGACCAAACTTGCAGAAACATGTTTATTTCTGCTGAAAAACATGTTTTGACACTTTCTGCACACTGGGGTTAAGAGCTGAGTGTGTGGGCTCTTCTGAGCTTTGCAGTTACATAGGGATTCAGTTGTCTGAAAAAACGCGTTTATTTCGGGCTGAAAAACACGTTTTGAAAAGTGTACTGTAACTGCCCCATAACTTACATGGGGTTGACCAAACTTGCAGAAACATGTTTATTTCTGCTGAAAAACACGTTTTGACACTTTCTGCACACTGGGGTTAAGAGCAGAGTGTGTGGGCTCTTCTGAGCTTTGCAGTTACATAGGTATTCAGTTGTCTGAAAAAACGCGTTTATTTCGGGCTGAAAAACACGTTTTGAAAAGTGCACTCTAACTGCCCCATAACTTACATGGGGTTGACCAAACTTGCAGAAACATGTTTATTTCTGCTGAAAAACATGTTTTGACACTTTCTGCACACTGGGGTTAAGAGCTGAGTGTGTGGGCTGTTCTGAGCCTTGCAGTTACATAAGGATTCAGTTGTCTGAAAAAACGCGTTTATTTCGGGCTGAAAAACACGTTTTGAAAAGTGCACTGTATCTGCCCCATAACTTACATGGGGTTGACCAAACTTGCAGAAACATGTTTATTTCTGCTGAAAAACACGTTTTGACACTTTCTGCACACTGGGGTTAAGAGCAGAGTGTGTGGGCTCTTCTGAGCCTTGCAGTTACATAGGGATTCAGTTGTCTGAAAAAACGCGTTTATTTCGGGCTGAAAAACACGTTTTGAAAAGTGTACTGTAACTGCCCCATAACTTACATGGGGTTGACCAAACTTGCAGAAACATGTTTATTTCTGCTGAAAAACATGTTTTGACACTTTCTGCACACTGGGGTTAAGAGCTGAGTGTGTGGGCTGTTCTGAGCCTTGCAGTTACATAAGGATTCAGTTGTCTGAAAAAACGCGTTTATTTCGGGCTGAAAAACACGTTTTGAAAAGTGCACTGTAACTGCCCCATAACTTACATGGGGTTGACCAAACTTGCAGAAACATGTTTATTTCTGCTGAAAAACACGTTTTGACATTTTCTGCACACTGGGGTTAAGAGCTGAGTGTGTGGGCTCTTCTGAGCTTTGCAGTTACATAGGGATTCAGTTGTCTGAAAAAACGCGTTTATTTCGGGCTGAAAAACACGTTTTGAAAAGTGTACTGTAACTGCCCCATAACTTACATGGGGTTGACCAAACTTGCAGAAACGTGTTTATTTCTGCTGAAAAACACGTTTTGACACTTTCTGCACACTGGGGTTAAGAGCAGAGTGTGTGGGCTCTTCTGAGCCTTGCAGTTACATAGGGATTCAGTTGTCTGAAAAAACGCGTTTATTTCGGGCTGAAAAACACGTTTTGAAAAGTGTACTGTAACTGCCCCATAACTTACATGGGGTTGACCAAACTTGCAGAAACATGTTTATTTCTGCTGAAAAACACGTTTTGACACTTTCTGCACACTGGGGTTAAGAGCTGAGTGTGTGGGCTCTTCTGAGCTTTGCAGTTACATAGGTATTCAGTTGTCTGAAAAAACGCGTTTATTTCGTGCTGAAAAACACGTTTTGAAAAGTGTACTGTAACTGCCCCATAACTTACATGGGGTTGACCAAACTTGCAGAAACATGTTTATTTCTGCTGAAAAACACGTTTTGACACTTTCTGCACACTGGGGTTAAGAGCAGAGTGTGTGGGCTCTTCTGAGCCTTACAGTTACATAGGGATTCAGTTGTCTGAAAAAACGCGTTTATTTCGGGCTGAAAAACACGTTTTGAAAAAAGTGCTGTTACTGCCCCATAACTTACATGGGGTTGACCAAACTTGCAGAAACATGTTTATTTCTGCTGAAAAACACGTTTTGACACTTTCTGCACACTGGGGTTAAGAGCTGAGTGTGTGGGCTGTTCTGAGCCTTGCAGTTACATAAGGATTCAGTTGTCTGAAAAAACGCGTTTATTTCGGGCTGAAAAACACGTTTTGAAAAGTGCACTGTAACTGCCCCATAACTTACATGGGGTTGACCAAACTTGCAGAAACATGTTTATTTCTGCTGAAAAACACGTTTTGACATTTTCTGCACACTGGGGTTAAGAGCTGAGTGTGTGGGCTCTTCTGAGCCTTGCAGTTACATAGGGATTCAGTTGTCTGAAAAAACGCGTTTATTTCGGGCTGAAAAACACGTTTTGAAAAGTGTACTGTAACTGCCCCATAACTTACATGGGGTTGACCAAACTTGCAGAAACATGTTTATTTCTGCTGAAAAACACGTTTTGACACTTTCTGCACACTGGGGTTAAGAACTGAGTGTGTGGGCTCTTCTGAGCTTTGCAGTTACATAGGTATTCAGTTGTCTGAAAAAACGCGTTTATTTCGTGCTGAAAAACACGTTTTGAAAAGTGTACTGTAACTGCCCCATAACTTACATGGGGTTGACCAAACTTGCAGAAACATGTTTATTTCTGCTGAAAAACACGTTTTGACACTTTCTGCACACTGGGGTTAAGAGCAGAGTGTGTGGGCTCTTCTGAGCCTTACAGTTACATAGGGATTCAGTTGTCTGAAAAAACGCGTTTATTTCGGGCTGAAAAACACGTTTTGAAAAAAGTGCTGTTACTGCCCCATTACTTACATGGGGTTGACCAAACTTGCAGAAACATGTTTATTTCTGCTGAAAAACACGTTTTGACATTTTCTGCACACTGGGGTTAAGAGCAGAGTGTGTGGGCTCTTCTGAGCCTTACAGTTACATAGGGATTCAGTTGTCTGAAAAAACGCGTTTATTTCGGGCTGAAAAACACGTTTTGAAAAAAGTGCTGTTACTGCCCCATAACTTACATGGGGTTGACCAAACTTGCAGAAACATGTTTATTTCTGCTGAAAAACACGTTTTGACACTTTCTGCACACTGGGGTTAAGAGCAGAGTGTGTGGGCTCTTCTGAGCCTTGCAGTTACATAGGGATTCAGTTGTCTGAAAAAACGCGTTTATTTCGGGCTGAAAAACACGTTTTGAAAAGTGCACTGTAACAGCCCCATAACTTACATGGGGTTGACCAAACTTGCAGAAACATGTTTATTTCTGCTGAAAAATACGTTTTGACATTTTCTGCACACTGGGGTTAAGAGCTGAGTGTGTGGGCTCTTCTGAGCTATGCAGTTACATAGGGATTCAGTTGTCTGAAAAAACGCGTTTATTTCGGGCTGAAAAACACGTTTTGAAAAGTGTACTGTAACTGCCCCATAACTTACATGGGGTTGACCAAACTTCCAGAAACATGTTTATTTCTGCTGAAAAACACGTTTTGACACTTTCTACACACTGGGTTTAAGAGCAGAGTGTGTGGGCTCTTCTGAGCCTTGCAGTTACATAGGGATTCAGTTGTCTGTGAAAACGCGTTTATTTCGGGCTGAAAAACACGTTTTGAAAAAAGTGCTGTTACTGCCCAATAAGTTACATGGGGGTGACCAAACTTGCAGAAACATGTTTATTTCTGCTTAAAAACATGTTTTGACACTTTCTGCACACTGGGGTTAAGAGCTGAGTGTGTGGGCTGTTCTGAGCCTTGCAGTTACATAGGGATTCAGTTGTCTGAAAAAACGCGTTTATTTCGGGCTGAAAAACACGTTTTGAAAAGTGCACTGTAACTGCCCCATAACTTACATGGGGTTGACCAAACTTGCAGAAACATGTTTATTTCTGCTGAAAAACACGTTTTGACACTTTCTGCACACTGGGGTTAAGAGCAGAGTGTGTGGGCTGTTCTGAGCCTTGCAGTTACATAGGGATTCAGTTGTCTGAAAAAACGCGTTTATTTCGGGCTGAAAAACACGTTTTGAAAAGTGCACTGTAACTGCCCCATAACTTACATGGGGTTGACCAAACTTGCAGAAACATGTTTATTTCTGCTGAAAAACATGTTTTGACACTTTCTGCACACTGGGGTTAAGAGCTGAGTGTGTGGGCTCTTCTGAGCCTTGCAGTTACATAGGGATTCAGTTGTCTGAAAAAACGCGTTTATTTCGGGCTGAAAAACACGTTTTGAAAAGTCTACTGTAACTGCCCCATAACTTACATGGGGTTGACCAAACTTGCAGAAACATGTTTATTTCTGCTGAAAAACACGTTTTGACACTTTCTGCACACTGGGGTTAAGAGCTGAGTGTGTGGGCTCTTCTGAGCTTTGCAGTTACATAGGTATTCAGTTGTCTGAAAAAACGCGTTTATTTCGGGCTGAAAAACACGTTTTGAAAAGTGTACTGTAACTGCCCCATAACTTACATGGGGTTGACCAAACTTGCAGAAACATGTTTATTTCTGCTGAAAAACACGTTTTGACACTTTCTGCACACTGGGGTTAAGAGCAGAGTGTGTGGGCTCTTCTGAGCTTTGCAGTTACATAGGTATTCAGTTGTCTGAAAAAACGCGTTTATTTCGGGCTGAAAAACACGTTTTGAAAAGTGCACTGTAACTGCCCCATAACTTACATGGGGTTGACCAAACTTGCAGAAACATGTTTATTTCTGCTGAAAAACACGTTTTGACATTTTCTGCACACTGGGGTTAAGAGCTGAGTGTGTGTGCTCTTCTGAGCTTTGCAGTTACATAGGGATTCAGTTGTCTGAAAAAAACGCGTTTATTTCGGGCTGAAAAACACGTTTTGAAAAGTGTACTGTAACTGCCCCATAACTTACATGGGGTTCACCAAACTTGCAGAAACATGTTTATTTCTGCTGAAAAACACGTTTTGACACTTTCTGCACACTGGGGTTAAGAGCACAGTGTGTGGGCTCTTCTGAGCCTTGCAGTTACATAGGGATTCAGTTGTCTGAAAAAACGCGTTTATTTCGGGCTGAAAAACACGTTTTGAAAAAAGTGCTGTTACTGCCCCATAACTTACATGGGGTTGACCAAACTTGCAGAAACATGTTTATTTCTGCTGAAAAACATGTTTTGACACTTTCTGCACACTGGGGTTAAGAGCTGAGTGTGTGGGCTGTTCTGAGCCTTGCAGTTACATAGGGATTCAGTTGTCTGAAAAAACGCGTTTATTTCGGGCTGAAAAACATGTTTTGAAAAGTGCACTGTAACTGCCCCATAACTTACATGGGGTTGACCAAACTTGCAGAAACATGTTTATTTCTGCTGAAAAACATGTTTTGACACTTTCTGCACACTGGGGTTAAGAGCTGAGTGTGTGGGCTCTTCTGAGCTTTGCAGTTACATAGGGATTCAGTTGTCTGAAAAAACGCGTTTATTTCGGGCTGAAAAACACGTTTTGAAAAGTGTACTGTAACTGCCCCATAACTTACATGGGGTTGACCAAACTTGCAGAAACATGTTTATTTCTGCTGAAAAACACGTTTTGACACTTTCTGCACACTGGGGTTAAGAGCAGAGTGTGTGGGCTCTTCTGAGCTTTGCAGTTACATAGGTATTCAGTTGTCTGAAAAAACGCGTTTATTTCGGGCTGAAAAACACGTTTTGAAAAGTGCACTGTAACTGCCACATAACTTACATGGGGTTGACCAAACTTGCAGAAACATGTTTATTTCTGCTGAAAAACACGTTTTGACATTTTCTGCACACTGGGGTTAAGAGCTGAGTGTGTGTGCTCTTCTGAGCTTTGCAGTTACATAGGGATTCAGTTGTCTGAAAAAACGCGTTTATTTCGGGCTGAAAAACACGTTTTGAAAAGTGTACTGTAACTGCCCCATAACTTACATGGGGTTGACCAAACTTGCAGAAACATGTTTATTTCTGCTGAAAAACACGTTTTGACACTTTCTGCACACTGGGGTTAAGAGCAGAGTGTGTGGGCTCTTCTGAGCCTTGCAGTTACATAGGGATTCAGTTGTCTGAAAAAACGCGTTTATTTCGGGCTGAAAAACACGTTTTGAAAAGTGTACTGTAACTGCCCCATAACTTACATGGGGTTGACCAAACTTGCAGAAACATGTTTATTTCTGCTGAAAAACATGTTTTGACACTTTCTGCACACTGGGGTTAAGAGCAGAGTGTGTGGGCTCTTCTGAGCCTTACAGTTACATAGGGATTCAGTTGTCTGAAAAAACGCGTTTATTTCGGGCTGAAAAACACGTTTTGAAAAAAGTGCTGTTACTGCCCCATAACTTACATGGGGTTGACCAAACTTGCAGAAACATGTTTATTTCTGCTGAAAAACACGTTTTGACATTTTCTGCACACTGGGGTTAAGAGCAGAGTGTGTGGGCTCTTCTGAGCCTTACAGTTACATAGGGATTCAGTTGTCTGAAAAAACGCGTTTATTTCGGGCTGAAAAACACGTTTTGAAAAAAGTGCTGTTACTGCCCCATAACTTACATGGGGTTGACCAAACTTGCAGAAACATGTTTATTTCTGCTGAAAAACACGTTTTGACACTTTCTGCACACTGGGGTTAAGAGCAGAGTGTGTGGGCTGTTCTGAGCCTTGCAGTTACATAGGGATTCAGTTGTCTGAAAAAACGCGTTTATTTCGGGCTGAAAAACACGTTTTGAAAAGTGCACTGTAACTGCCCCATAACTTACATGGGGTTGACCAAACTTGCAGAAACATGTTTATTTCTGCTGAAAAACACGTTTTGACACTTTCTGCACACTGGGGTTAAGAGCAGAGTGTGTGGGCTCTTCTGAGCCTTGCAGTTACATAGGGATTCAGTTGTCTGAAAAAACGCGTTTATTTCGGGCTGAAAAACACGTTTTGAAAAGTGCACTGTAACAGCCCCATAACTTACATGGGGTTGACCAAACTTGCAGAAACATGTTTATTTCTGCTGAAAAATACGTTTTGACATTTTCTGCACACTGGGGTTAAGAGCTGAGTGTGTGGGCTCTTCTGAGCTATGCAGTTACATAGGGATTCAGTTGTCTGAAAAAACGCGTTTATTTCGGGCTGAAAAACACGTTTTGAAAAGTGTACTGTAACTGCCCCATAACTTACATGGGGTTGACCAAACTTCCAGAAACATGTTTATTTCTGCTGAAAAACACGTTTTGACACTTTCTACACACTGGGGTTAAGAGCAGAGTGTGTGGGCTCTTCTGAGCCTTGCAGTTACATAGGGATTCAGTTGTCTGTGAAAACGCGTTTATTTCGGGCTGAAAAACACGTTTTGAAAAAAGTGCTGTTACTGCCCAATAAGTTACATGGGGGTGACCAAACTTGCAGAAACATGTTTATTTCTGCTTAAAAACATGTTTTGACACTTTCTGCACACTGGGGTTAAGAGCTGAGTGTGTGGGCTGTTCTGAGCCTTGCAGTTACATAGGGATTCAGTTGTCTGAAAAAACGCGTTTATTTCGGGCTGAAAAACACGTTTTGAAAAGTGCACTGTAACTGCCCCATAACTTACATGGGGTTGACCAAACTTGCAGAAACATGTTTATTTCTGCTGAAAAACACGTTTTGACACTTTCTGCACACTGGGGTTAAGAGCAGAGTGTGTGGGCTCTTCTGAGCCTTGTAGTTACATAGGGATTCAGTTGTCTGAAAAAACGCGTTTATTTCGGGCTGAAAAACACGTTTTGAAAAGTGCACTGTAACTGCCCCATAACTTACATGGGGTTGACCAAACTTGCAGAAACATGTTTATTTCTGCTGAAAAACATGTTTTGACACTTTCTGCACACTGGGGTTAAGAGCTGAGTGTGTGGGCTCTTCTGAGCCTTGCAGTTACATAGGGATTCAGTTGTCTGAAAAAACGCGTTTATTTCGGGCTGAAAAACACGTTTTGAAAAGTCTACTGTAACTGCCCCATAACTTACATGGGGTTGACCAAACTTGCAGAAACATGTTTATTTCTGCTGAAAAACACGTTTTGACACTTTCTGCACACTGGGGTTAAGAGCTGAGTGTGTGGGCTCTTCTGAGCTTTGCAGTTACATAGGTATTCAGTTGTCTGAAAAAACGCGTTTATTTCGGGCTGAAAAACACGTTTTGAAAAGTGTACTGTAACTGCCCCATAACTTACATGGGGTTGACCAAACTTGCAGAAACATGTTTATTTCTGCTGAAAAACACGTTTTGACACTTTCTGCACACTGGGGTTAAGAGCAGAGTGTGTGGGCTCTTCTGAGCTTTGCAGTTACATAGGTATTCAGTTGTCTGAAAAAACGCGTTTATTTCGGGCTGAAAAACACGTTTTGAAAAGTGCACTGTAACTGCCCCATAACTTACATGGGGTTGACCAAACTTGCAGAAACATGTTTATTTCTGCTGAAAAACACGTTTTGACATTTTCTGCACACTGGGGTTAAGAGCTGAGTGTGTGTGCTCTTCTGAGCTTTGCAGTTACATAGGGATTCAGTTGTCTGAAAAAAACGCGTTTATTTCGGGCTGAAAAACACGTTTTGAAAAGTGTACTGTAACTGCCCCATAACTTACATGGGGTTGACCAAACTTGCAGAAACATGTTTATTTCTGCTGAAAAACACGTTTTGACACTTTCTGCACACTGGGGTTAAGAGCACAGTGTGTGGGCTCTTCTGAGCCTTGCAGTTACATAGGGATTCAGTTGTCTGAAAAAACGCGTTTATTTCGGGCTGAAAAACACGTTTTGAAAAAAGTGCTGTTACTGCCCCATAACTTACATGGGGTTGACCAAACTTGCAGAAACATGTTTATTTCTGCTGAAAAACATGTTTTGACACTTTCTGCACACTGGGGTTAAGAGCTGAGTGTGTGGGCTGTTCTGAGCCTTGCAGTTACATAGGGATTCAGTTGTCTGAAAAAACGCGTTTATTTCGGGCTGAAAAACATGTTTTGAAAAGTGCACTGTAACTGCCCCATAACTTACATGGGGTTGACCAAACTTGCAGAAACATGTTTATTTCTGCTGAAAAACATGTTTTGACACTTTCTGCACACTGGGGTTAAGAGCTGAGTGTGTGGGCTCTTCTGAGCTTTGCAGTTACATAGGGATTCAGTTGTCTGAAAAAACGCGTTTATTTCGGGCTGAAAAACACGTTTTGAAAAGTGTACTGTAACTGCCCCATAACTTACATGGGGTTGACCAAACTTGCAGAAACATGTTTATTTCTGCTGAAAAACACGTTTTGACACTTTCTGCACACTGGGGTTAAGAGCAGAGTGTGTGGGCTCTTCTGAGCTTTGCAGTTACATAGGTATTCAGTTGTCTGAAAAAACGCGTTTATTTCGGGCTGAAAAACACGTTTTGAAAAGTGCACTGTAACTGCCCCATAACTTACATGGGGTTGACCAAACTTGCAGAAACATGTTTATTTCTGCTGAAAAACACGTTTTGACATTTTCTGCACACTGGGGTTAAGAGCTGAGTGTGTGTGCTCTTCTGAGCTTTGCAGTTACATAGGGATTCAGTTGTCTGAAAAAACGCGTTTATTTCGGGCTGAAAAACACGTTTTGAAAAGTGTACTGTAACTGCCCCATAACTTACATGGGGTTGACCAAACTTGCAGAAACATGTTTATTTCTGCTGAAAAACACGTTTTGACACTTTCTGCACACTGGGGTTAAGAGCAGAGTGTGTGGGCTCTTCTGAGCCTTGCAGTTACATAGGGATTCAGTTGTCTGAAAAAACGCGTTTATTTCGGGCTGAAAAACACGTTTTGAAAAGTGTACTGTAACTGCCCCATAACTTACATGGGGTTGACCAAACTTGCAGAAACATGTTTATTTCTGCTGAAAAACATGTTTTGACACTTTCTGCACACTGGGGTTAAGAGCTGAGTGTGTGGGCTGTTCTGAGCCTTGCAGTTACATAAGGATTCAGTTGTCTGAAAAAACGCGTTTATTTCGGGCTGAAAAACACGTTTTGAAAAGTGCACTGTAACTGCCCCATAACTTACATGGGGTTGACCAAACTTGCAGAAACATGTTTATTTCTGCTGAAAAACACGTTTTGACATTTTCTGCACACTGGGGTTAAGAGCTGAGTGTGTGGGCTCTTCTGAGCTTTGCAGTTACATAGGGATTCAGTTGTCTGAAAAAACGCGTTTATTTCGGGCTGAAAAACACGTTTTGAAAAGTGTACTGTAACTGCCCCATAACTTACATGGGGTTGACCAAACTTGCAGAAACGTGTTTATTTCTGCTGAAAAACACGTTTTGACACTTTCTGCACACTGGGGTTAAGAGCAGAGTGTGTGGGCTCTTCTGAGCCTTGCAGTTACATAGGGATTCAGTTGTCTGAAAAAACGCGTTTATTTCGGGCTGAAAAACACGTTTTGAAAAGTGTACTGTAACTGCCCCATAACTTACATGGGGTTGACCAAACTTGCAGAAACATGTTTATTTCTGCTGAAAAACACGTTTTGACACTTTCTGCACACTGGGGTTAAGAGCTGAGTGTGTGGGCTCTTCTGAGCTTTGCAGTTACATAGGTATTCAGTTGTCTGAAAAAACGCGTTTATTTCGTGCTGAAAAACACGTTTTGAAAAGTGTACTGTAACTGCCCCATAACTTACATGGGGTTGACCAAACTTGCAGAAACATGTTTATTTCTGCTGAAAAACACGTTTTGACACTTTCTGCACACTGGGGTTAAGAGCAGAGTGTGTGGGCTCTTCTGAGCCTTACAGTTACATAGGGATTCAGTTGTCTGAAAAAACGCGTTTATTTCGGGCTGAAAAACACGTTTTGAAAAAAGTGCTGTTACTGCCCCATAACTTACATGGGGTTGACCAAACTTGCAGAAACATGTTTATTTCTGCTGAAAAACACGTTTTGACACTTTCTGCACACTGGGGTTAAGAGCTGAGTGTGTGGGCTCTTCTGAGCTTTGCAGTTACATAGGTATTCAGTTGTCTGAAAAAACGCGTTTATTTCGGGCTGAAAAACACGTTTTGAAAAGTGTACTGTAACTGCCCCATAACTTACATGGGGTTGACCAAACTTGCAGAAACATGTTTATTTCTGCTGAAAAACACGTTTTGACACTTTCTGCACACTGGGGTTAAGAGCAGAGTGTGTGGGCTCTTCTGAGCCTTGCAGTTACTTAGGGATTCAGTTGTCTGAAAAAACGCGTTTATTTCGGGCTGAAAAACACGTTTTGAAAAGTGCACTGTAACAGCCCCATAACTTACATGGGGTTGACCAAACTTGCAGAAACATGTTTATTTCTGCTGAAAAATACGTTTTGACATTTTCTGCACACTGGGGTTAAGAGCTGAGTGTGTGGGCTCTTCTGAGCTTTGCAGTTACATAGGGATTCAGTTGTCTGAAAAAACGCGTTTATTTCGGGCTGAAAAACACGTTTTGAAAAGTGTACTGTAACTGCCCCATAACTTACATGGGGTTGACCAAACTGGCAGAAACATGTTTATTTCTGCTGAAAAACATGTTTTGACACTTTCTGCACACTGGGGTTAAGAGCTGAGTGTGTGGGCTGTTCTGAGCCTTGCAGTTACATAAGGATTCAGTTGTCTGAAAAAACGCGTTTATTTCGGGCTGAAAAACACGTTTTGAAAAGTGCACTGTAACTGCCCCATAACTTACATGGGGTTGACCAAACTTGCAGAAACATGTTTATTTCTGCTGAAAAACACGTTTTGACATTTTCTGCACACTGGGGTTAAGAGCTGAGTGTGTGGGCTCTTCTGAGCCTTGCAGTTACATAGGGATTCAGTTGTCTGAAAAAACGCGTTTATTTCGGGCTGAAAAACACGTTTTGAAAAGTGTACTGTAACTGCCCCATAACTTACATGGGGTTGACCAAACTTGCAGAAACATGTTTATTTCTGCTGAAAAAACACGTTTTGACACTTTCTGCACACTGGGGTTAAGAACTGAGTGTGTGGGCTCTTCTGAGCTTTGCAGTTACATAGGTATTCAGTTGTCTGAAAAAACGCGTTTATTTCGTGCTGAAAAACACGTTTTGAAAAGTGTACTGTAACTGCCCCATAACTTACATGGGGTTGACCAAACTTGCAGAAACATGTTTATTTCTGCTGAAAAACACGTTTTGACATTTTCTGCACACTGGGGTTAAGAGCAGAGTGTGTGGGCTCTTCTGAGCCTTACAGTTACATAGGGATTCAGTTGTCTGAAAAAACGCGTTTATTTCGGGCTGAAAAACACGTTTTGAAAAAAGTGCTGTTACTGCCCCATAACTTACATGGGGTTGACCAAACTTGCAGAAACATGTTTATTTCTGCTGAAAAACACGTTTTGACACTTTCTGCACACTGGGGTTAAGAGCAGAGTGTGTGGGCTGTTCTGAGCCTTGCAGTTACATAGGGATTCAGTTGTCTGAAAAAACGCGTTTATTTCGGGCTGAAAAACACGTTTTGAAAAGTGCACTGTAACTGCCCCATAACTTACATGGGGTTGACCAAACTTGCAGAAACATGTTTATTTCTGCTGAAAAACACGTTTTGACACTTTCTGCACACTGGGGTTAAGAGCAGAGTGTGTGGGCTCTTCTGAGCCTTGCAGTTACATAGGGATTCAGTTGTCTGAAAAAACGCGTTTATTTCGGGCTGAAAAACACGTTTTGAAAAGTGTACTGTAACTGCCCCATAACTTACATGGGGTTGACCAAACTTGCAGAAACATGTTTATTTCTGCTGAAAAACACGTTTTGACACTTTCTGCACACTGGGGTTAAGAGCTGAGTGTGTGGGCTCTTCTGAGCTTTGCAGTTACATAGGTATTCAGTTGTCTGAAAAAACGCGTTTATTTCGTGCTGAAAAACACGTTTTGAAAAGTGTACTGTAACTGCCCCATAACTTACATGGGGTTGACCAAACTTGCAGAAACATGTTTATTTCTGCTGAAAAACACGTTTTGACACTTTCTGCACACTGGGGTTAAGAGCAGAGTGTGTGGGCTCTTCTGAGCCTTACAGTTACATAGGGATTCAGTTGTCTGAAAAAACGCGTTTATTTCGGGCTGAAAAACACGTTTTGAAAAAAGTGCTGTTACTGCCCCATAACTTACATGGGGTTGACCAAACTTGCAGAAACATGTTTATTTCTGCTGAAAAACACGTTTTGACACTTTCTGCACACTGGGGTTAAGAGCTGAGTGTGTGGGCTCTTCTGAGCTTTGCAGTTACATAGGTATTCAGTTGTCTGAAAAAACGCGTTTATTTCGGGCTGAAAAACACGTTTTGAAAAGTGTACTGTAACTGCCCCATAACTTACATGGGGTTGACCAAACTTGCAGAAACATGTTTATTTCTGCTGAAAAACACGTTTTGACACTTTCTGCACACTGGGGTTAAGAGCAGAGTGTGTGGGCTCTTCTGAGCCTTGCAGTTACTTAGGGATTCAGTTGTCTGAAAAAACGCGTTTATTTCGGGCTGAAAAACACGTTTTGAAAAGTGCACTGTAACAGCCCCATAACTTACATGGGGTTGACCAAACTTGCAGAAACATGTTTATTTCTGCTGAAAAATACGTTTTGACATTTTCTGCACACTGGGGTTAAGAGCTGAGTGTGTGGGCTCTTCTGAGCTTTGCAGTTACATAGGGATTCAGTTGTCTGAAAAAACGCGTTTATTTCGGGCTGAAAAACACGTTTTGAAAAGTGTACTGTAACTGCCCCATAACTTACATGGGGTTGACCAAACTTGCAGAAACATGTTTATTTCTGCTGAAAAACATGTTTTGACACTTTCTGCACACTGGGGTTAAGAGCTGAGTGTGTGGGCTGTTCTGAGCCTTGCAGTTACATAAGGATTCAGTTGTCTGAAAAAACGCGTTTATTTCGGGCTGAAAAACACGTTTTGAAAAGTGCACTGTAACTGCCCCATAACTTACATGGGGTTGACCAAACTTGCAGAAACATGTTTATTTCTGCTGAAAAACACGTTTTGACATTTTCTGCACACTGGGGTTAAGAGCTGAGTGTGTGGGCTCTTCTGAGCCTTGCAGTTACATAGGGATTCAGTTGTCTGAAAAAACGCGTTTATTTCGGGCTGAAAAACACGTTTTGAAAAGTGTACTGTAACTGCCCCATAACTTACATGGGGTTGACCAAACTTGCAGAAACATGTTTATTTCTGCTGAAAAACACGTTTTGACACTTTCTGCACACTGGGGTTAAGAACTGAGTGTGTGGGCTCTTCTGAGCTTTGCAGTTACATAGGTATTCAGTTGTCTGAAAAAACGCGTTTATTTCGTGCTGAAAAACACGTTTTGAAAAGTGTACTGTAACTGCCCCATAACTTACATGGGGTTGACCAAACTTGCAGAAACATGTTTATTTCTGCTGAAAAACACGTTTTGACACTTTCTGCACACTGGGGTTAAGAGCTGAGTGTGTGGGCTCTTCTGAGCTTTGCAGTTACATAGGTATTCAGTTGTCTGAAAAAACGCGTTTATTTCGGGCTGAAAAACACGTTTTGAAAAGTGTACTGTAACTGCCCCATAACTTACATGGGGTTGACCAAACTTGCAGAAACATGTTTATTTCTGCTGAAAAACACGTTTTGACACTTTCTGCACACTGGGGTTAAGAGCAGAGTGTGTGGGCTCTTCTGAGCCTTGCAGTTACTTAGGGATTCAGTTGTCTGAAAAAACGCGTTTATTTCGGGCTGAAAAACACGTTTTGAAAAGTGCACTGTAACAGCCCCATAACTTACATGGGGTTGACCAAACTTGCAGAAACATGTTTATTTCTGCTGAAAAATACGTTTTGACATTTTCTGCACACTGGGGTTAAGAGCTGAGTGTGTGGGCTCTTCTGAGCTTTGCAGTTACATAGGGATTCAGTTGTCTGAAAAAACGCGTTTATTTCGGGCTGAAAAACACGTTTTGAAAAGTGTACTGTAACTGCCCCATAACTTACATGGGGTTGACCAAACTTGCAGAAACATGTTTATTTCTGCTGAAAAACATGTTTTGACACTTTCTGCACACTGGGGTTAAGAGCTGAGTGTGTGGGCTGTTCTGAGCCTTGCAGTTACATAAGGATTCAGTTGTCTGAAAAAACGCGTTTATTTCGGGCTGAAAAACACGTTTTGAAAAGTGCACTGTAACTGCCCCATAACTTACATGGGGTTGACCAAACTTGCAGAAACATGTTTATTTCTGCTGAAAAACACGTTTTGACATTTTCTGCACACTGGGGTTAAGAGCTGAGTGTGTGGGCTCTTCTGAGCCTTGCAGTTACATAGGGATTCAGTTGTCTGAAAAAACGCGTTTATTTCGGGCTGAAAAACACGTTTTGAAAAGTGTACTGTAACTGCCCCATAACTTACATGGGGTTGACCAAACTTGCAGAAACATGTTTATTTCTGCTGAAAAACACGTTTTGACACTTTCTGCACACTGGGGTTAAGAACTGAGTGTGTGGGCTCTTCTGAGCTTTGCAGTTACATAGGTATTCAGTTGTCTGAAAAAACGCGTTTATTTCGTGCTGAAAAACACGTTTTGAAAAGTGTACTGTAACTGCCCCATAACTTACATGGGGTTGACCAAACTTGCAGAAACATGTTTATTTCTGCTGAAAAACACGTTTTGACACTTTCTGCACACTGGGGTTAAGAGCAGAGTGTGTGGGCTCTTCTGAGCCTTACAGTTACATAGGGATTCAGTTGTCTGAAAAAACGCGTTTATTTCGGGCTGAAAAACACGTTTTGAAAAAAGGGCTGTTACTGCCCCATTACTTACATGGGGTTGACCAAACTTGCAGAAACATGTTTATTTCTGCTGAAAAACACGTTTTGACATTTTCTGCACACTGGGGTTAAGAGCAGAGTGTGTGGGCTCTTCTGAGCCTTACAGTTACATAGGGATTCAGTTGTCTGAAAAAACGCGTTTATTTCGGGCTGAAAAACACGTTTTGAAAAAAGTGCTGTTACTGCCCCATAACTTACATGGGGTTGACCAAACTTGCAGAAACATGTTTATTTCTGCTGAAAAACACGTTTTGACACTTTCTGCACACTGGGGTTAAGAGCAGAGTGTGTGGGCTGTTCTGAGCCTTGCAGTTACATAGGGATTCAGTTGTCTGAAAAAACGCGTTTATTTCGGGCTGAAAAACACGTTTTGAAAAGTGCACTGTAACTGCCCCATAACTTACATGGGGTTGACCAAACTTGCAGAAACATGTTTATTTCTGCTGAAAAACACGTTTTGACATTTTCTGCACACTGGGGTTAAGAGCTGAGTGTGTGGGCTCTTCTGAGCCTTGCAGTTACATAGGGATTCAGTTGTCTGAAAAAACGCGTTTATTTCGGGCTGAAAAACACGTTTTGAAAAGTGTACTGTAACTGCCCCATAACTTACATGGGGTTGACCAAACTTGCAGAAACATGTTTATTTCTGCTGAAAAACACGTTTTGACACTTTCTGCACACTGGGGTTAAGAACTGAGTGTGTGGGCTCTTCTGAGCTTTGCAGTTACATAGGTATTCAGTTGTCTGAAAAAACGCGTTTATTTCGTGCTGAAAAACACGTTTTGAAAAGTGTACTGTAACTGCCCCATAACTTACATGGGGTTGACCAAACTTGCAGAAACATGTTTATTTCTGCTGAAAAACACGTTTTGACACTTTCTGCACACTGGGGTTAAGAGCAGAGTGTGTGGGCTCTTCTGAGCCTTACAGTTACATAGGGATTCAGTTGTCTGAAAAAACGCGTTTATTTCGGGCTGAAAAACACGTTTTGAAAAAAGTGCTGTTACTGCCCCATTACTTACATGGGGTTGACCAAACTTGCAGAAACATGTTTATTTCTGCTGAAAAACACGTTTTGACATTTTCTGCACACTGGGGTTAAGAGCAGAGTGTGTGGGCTCTTCTGAGCCTTACAGTTACATAGGGATTCAGTTGTCTGAAAAAACGCGTTTATTTCGGGCTGAAAAACACGTTTTGAAAAAAGTGCTGTTACTGCCCCATAACTTACATGGGGTTGACCAAACTTGCAGAAACATGTTTATTTCTGCTGAAAAACACGTTTTGACACTTTCTGCACACTGGGGTTAAGAGCAGAGTGTGTGGGCTGTTCTGAGCCTTGCAGTTACATAGGGATTCAGTTGTCTGAAAAAACGCGTTTATTTCGGGCTGAAAAACACGTTTTGAAAAGTGCACTGTAACTGCCCCATAACTTACATGGGGTTGACCAAACTTGCAGAAACATGTTTATTTCTGCTGAAAAACACGTTTTGACACTTTCTGCACACTGGGGTTAAGAGCAGAGTGTGTGGGCTCTTCTGAGCCTTGCAGTTACATAGGGATTCAGTTGTCTGAAAAAACGCGTTTATTTCGGGCTGAAAAACACGTTTTGAAAAGTGCACTGTAACAGCCCCATAACTTACATGGGGTTGACCAAACTTGCAGAAACATGTTTATTTCTGCTGAAAAATACGTTTTGACATTTTCTGCACACTGGGGTTAAGAGCTGAGTGTGTGGGCTCTTCTGAGCTATGCAGTTACATAGGGATTCAGTTGTCTGAAAAAACGCGTTTATTTCGGGCTGAAAAACACGTTTTGAAAAGTGTACTGTAACTGCCCCATAACTTACATGGGGTTGACCAAACTTCCAGAAACATGTTTATTTCTGCTGAAAAACACGTTTTGACACTTTCTACACACTGGGGTTAAGAGCAGAGTGTGTGGGCTCTTCTGAGCCTTGCAGTTACATAGGGATTCAGTTGTCTGTGAAAACGCGTTTATTTCGGGCTGAAAAACACGTTTTGAAAAAAGTGCTGTTACTGCCCAATAAGTTACATGGGGGTGACCAAACTTGCAGAAACATGTTTATTTCTGCTTAAAAACATGTTTTGACACTTTCTGCACACTGGGGTTAAGAGCTGAGTGTGTGGGCTGTTCTGAGCCTTGCAGTTACATAGGGATTCAGTTGTCTGAAAAAACGCGTTTATTTCGGGCTGAAAAACACGTTTTGAAAAGTGCACTGTAACTGCCCCATAACTTACATGGGGTTGACCAAACTTGCAGAAACATGTTTATTTCTGCTGAAAAACACGTTTTGACACTTTCTGCACACTGGGGTTAAGAGCAGAGTGTGTGGGCTGTTCTGAGCCTTGCAGTTACATAGGGATTCAGTTGTCTGAAAAAACGCGTTTATTTCGGGCTGAAAAACACGTTTTGAAAAGTGCACTGTAACTGCCCCATAACTTACATGGGGTTGACCAAACTTGCAGAAACATGTTTATTTCTGCTGAAAAACATGTTTTGACACTTTCTGCACACTGGGGTTAAGAGCTGAGTGTGTGGGCTCTTCTGAGCCTTGCAGTTACATAGGGATTCAGTTGTCTGAAAAAACGCGTTTATTTCGGGCTGAAAAACACGTTTTGAAAAGTCTACTGTAACTGCCCCATAACTTACATGGGGTTGACCAAACTTGCAGAAACATGTTTATTTCTGCTGAAAAACACGTTTTGACACTTTCTGCACACTGGGGTTAAGAGCTGAGTGTGTGGGCTCTTCTGAGCTTTGCAGTTACATAGGTATTCAGTTGTCTGAAAAAACGCGTTTATTTCGGGCTGAAAAACACGTTTTGAAAAGTGTACTGTAACTGCCCCATAACTTACATGGGGTTGACCAAACTTGCAGAAACATGTTTATTTCTGCTGAAAAACACGTTTTGACACTTTCTGCACACTGGGGTTAAGAGCAGAGTGTGTGGGCTCTTCTGAGCTTTGCAGTTACATAGGTATTCAGTTGTCTGAAAAAACGCGTTTATTTCGGGCTGAAAAACACGTTTTGAAAAGTGCACTGTAACTGCCCCATAACTTACATGGGGTTGACCAAACTTGCAGAAACATGTTTATTTCTGCTGAAAAACACGTTTTGACATTTTCTGCACACTGGGGTTAAGAGCTGAGTGTGTGTGCTCTTCTGAGCTTTGCAGTTACATAGGGATTCAGTTGTCTGAAAAAAACGCGTTTATTTCGGGCTGAAAAACACGTTTTGAAAAGTGTACTGTAACTGCCCCATAACTTACATGGGGTTGACCAAACTTGCAGAAACATGTTTATTTCTGCTGAAAAACACGTTTTGACACTTTCTGCACACTGGGGTTAAGAGCACAGTGTGTGGGCTCTTCTGAGCCTTGCAGTTATATAGGGATTCAGTTGTCTGAAAAAACGCGTTTATTTCGGGCTGAAAAACACGTTTTGAAAAAAGTGCTGTTACTGCCCCATAACTTACATGGGGTTGACCAAACTTGCAGAAACATGTTTATTTCTGCTGAAAAACATGTTTTGACACTTTCTGCACACTGGGGTTAAGAGCTGAGTGTGTGGGCTGTTCTGAGCCTTGCAGTTACATAGGGATTCAGTTGTCTGAAAAAACGCGTTTATTTCGGGCTGAAAAACATGTTTTGAAAAGTGCACTGTAACTGCCCCATAACTTACATGGGGTTGACCAAACTTGCAGAAACATGTTTATTTCTGCTGAAAAACATGTTTTGACACTTTCTGCACACTGGGGTTAAGAGCTGAGTGTGTGGGCTCTTCTGAGCTTTGCAGTTACATAGGGATTCAGTTGTCTGAAAAAACGCGTTTATTTCGGGCTGAAAAACACGTTTTGAAAAGTGTACTGTAACTGCCCCATAACTTACATGGGGTTGACCAAACTTGCAGAAACATGTTTATTTCTGCTGAAAAACACGTTTTGACACTTTCTGCACACTGGGGTTAAGAGCAGAGTGTGTGGGCTCTTCTGAGCTTTGCAGTTACATAGGTATTCAGTTGTCTGAAAAAACGCGTTTATTTCGGGCTGAAAAACACGTTTTGAAAAGTGCACTGTAACTGCCCCATAACTTACATGGGGTTGACCAAACTTGCAGAAACATGTTTATTTCTGCTGAAAAACACGTTTTGACATTTTCTGCACACTGGGGTTAAGAGCTGAGTGTGTGTGCTCTTCTGAGCTTTGCAGTTACATAGGGATTCAGTTGTCTGAAAAAACGCGTTTATTTCGGGCTGAAAAACACGTTTTGAAAAGTGTACTGTAACTGCCCCATAACTTACATGGGGTTGACCAAACTTGCAGAAACATGTTTATTTCTGCTGAAAAACACGTTTTGACACTTTCTGCACACTGGGGTTAAGAGCAGAGTGTGTGGGCTCTTCTGAGCCTTACAGTTACATAGGGATTCAGTTGTCTGAAAAAACGCGTTTATTTCGGGCTGAAAAACACGTTTTGAAAAAAGTGCTGTTACTGCCCCATAACTTACATGGGGTTGACCAAACTTGCAGAAACATGTTTATTTCTGCTGAAAAACACGTTTTGACATTTTCTGCACACTGGGGTTAAGAGCAGAGTGTGTGGGCTCTTCTGAGCCTTACAGTTACATAGGGATTCAGTTGTCTGAAAAAACGCGTTTATTTCGGGCTGAAAAACACGTTTTGAAAAAAGTGCTGTTACTGCCCCATAACTTACATGGGGTTGACCAAACTTGCAGAAACATGTTTATTTCTGCTGAAAAACACGTTTTGACACTTTCTGCACACTGGGGTTAAGAGCAGAGTGTGTGGGCTGTTCTGAGCCTTGCAGTTACATAGAGATTCAGTTGTCTGAAAAAACGCGTTTATTTCGGGCTGAAAAACACGTTTTGAAAAGTGCACTGTAACTGCCCCATAACTTACATGGGGTTGACCAAACTTGCAGAAACATGTTTATTTCTGCTGAAAAACACGTTTTGACACTTTCTGCACACTGGGGTTAAGAGCAGAGTGTGTGGGCTCTTCTGAGCCTTGCAGTTACATAGGGATTCAGTTGTCTGAAAAAACGCGTTTATTTCGGGCTGAAAAACACGTTTTGAAAAATGCACTGTAACAGCCCCATAACTTACATGGGGTTGACCAAACTTGCAGAAACATGTTTATTTCTGCTGAAAAATACGTTTTGACATTTTCTGCACACTGGGGTTAAGAGCTGAGTGTGTGGGCTCTTCTGAGCTATGCAGTTACATAGGGATTCAGTTGTCTGAAAAAACGCGTTTATTTCGGGCTGAAAAACACGTTTTGAAAAGTGTACTGTAACTGCCCCATAACTTACATGGGGTTGACCAAACTTGCAGAAACATGTTTATTTCTGCTGAAAAAACACGTTTTGACACTTTCTGCACACTGGGGTTAAGAACTGAGTGTGTGGGCTCTTCTGAGCTTTGCAGTTACATAGGTATTCAGTTGTCTGAAAAAACGCGTTTATTTCGTGCTGAAAAACACGTTTTGAAAAGTGTACTGTAACTGCCCCATAACTTACATGGGGTTGACCAAACTTGCAGAAACATGTTTATTTCTGCTGAAAAACACGTTTTGACATTTTCTGCACACTGGGGTTAAGAGCAGAGTGTGTGGGCTCTTCTGAGCCTTACAGTTACATAGGGATTCAGTTGTCTGAAAAAACGCGTTTATTTCGGGCTGAAAAACACGTTTTGAAAAAAGTGCTGTTACTGCCCCATAACTTACATGGGGTTGACCAAACTTGCAGAAACATGTTTATTTCTGCTGAAAAACACGTTTTGACACTTTCTGCACACTGGGGTTAAGAGCAGAGTGTGTGGGCTGTTCTGAGCCTTGCAGTTACATAGGGATTCAGTTGTCTGAAAAAACGCGTTTATTTCGGGCTGAAAAACACGTTTTGAAAAGTGCACTGTAACTGCCCCATAACTTACATGGGGTTGACCAAACTTGCAGAAACATGTTTATTTCTGCTGAAAAACACGTTTTGACACTTTCTGCACACTGGGGTTAAGAGCAGAGTGTGTGGGCTCTTCTGAGCCTTGCAGTTACATAGGGATTCAGTTGTCTGAAAAAACGCGTTTATTTCGGGCTGAAAAACACGTTTTGAAAAGTGTACTGTAACTGCCCCATAACTTACATGGGGTTGACCAAACTTGCAGAAACATGTTTATTTCTGCTGAAAAACACGTTTTGACACTTTCTGCACACTGGGGTTAAGAGCTGAGTGTGTGGGCTCTTCTGAGCTTTGCAGTTACATAGGTATTCAGTTGTCTGAAAAAACGCGTTTATTTCGTGCTGAAAAACACGTTTTGAAAAGTGTACTGTAACTGCCCCATAACTTACATGGGGTTGACCAAACTTGCAGAAACATGTTTATTTCTGCTGAAAAACACGTTTTGACACTTTCTGCACACTGGGGTTAAGAGCAGAGTGTGTGGGCTCTTCTGAGCCTTACAGTTACATAGGGATTCAGTTGTCTGAAAAAACGCGTTTATTTCGGGCTGAAAAACACGTTTTGAAAAAAGTGCTGTTACTGCCCCATAACTTACATGGGGTTGACCAAACTTGCAGAAACATGTTTATTTCTGCTGAAAAACACGTTTTGACACTTTCTGCACACTGGGGTTAAGAGCTGAGTGTGTGGGCTCTTCTGAGCTTTGCAGTTACATAGGTATTCAGTTGTCTGAAAAAACGCGTTTATTTCGGGCTGAAAAACACGTTTTGAAAAGTGTACTGTAACTGCCCCATAACTTACATGGGGTTGACCAAACTTGCAGAAACATGTTTATTTCTGCTGAAAAACACGTTTTGACACTTTCTGCACACTGGGGTTAAGAGCAGAGTGTGTGGGCTCTTCTGAGCCTTGCAGTTACTTAGGGATTCAGTTGTCTGAAAAAACGCGTTTATTTCGGGCTGAAAAACACGTTTTGAAAAGTGCACTGTAACAGCCCCATAACTTACATGGGGTTGACCAAACTTGCAGAAACATGTTTATTTCTGCTGAAAAATACGTTTTGACATTTTCTGCACACTGGGGTTAAGAGCTGAGTGTGTGGGCTCTTCTGAGCTTTGCAGTTACATAGGGATTCAGTTGTCTGAAAAAACGCGTTTATTTCGGGCTGAAAAACACGTTTTGAAAAGTGTACTGTAACTGCCCCATAACTTACATGGGGTTGACCAAACTTGCAGAAACATGTTTATTTCTGCTGAAAAACATGTTTTGACACTTTCTGCACACTGTTGTTAAGAGCTGAGTGTGTGGGCTGTTCTGAGCCTTGCAGTTACATAAGGATTCAGTTGTCTGAAAAAACGCGTTTATTTCGGGCTGAAAAACACGTTTTGAAAAGTGCACTGTAACTGCCCCATAACTTACATGGGGTTGACCAAACTTGCAGAAACATGTTTATTTCTGCTGAAAAACACGTTTTGACATTTTCTGCACACTGGGGTTAAGAGCTGAGTGTGTGGGCTCTTCTGAGCCTTGCAGTTACATAGGGATTCAGTTGTCTGAAAAAACGCGTTTATTTCGGGCTGAAAAACACGTTTTGAAAAGTGTACTGTAACTGCCCCATAACTTACATGGGGTTGACCAAACTTGCAGAAACATGTTTATTTCTGCTGAAAAACACGTTTTGACACTTTCTGCACACTGGGGTTAAGAACTGAGTGTGTGGGCTCTTCTGAGCTTTGCAGTTACATAGGTATTCAGTTGTCTGAAAAAACGCGTTTATTTCGTGCTGAAAAACACGTTTTGAAAAGTGTACTGTAACTGCCCCATAACTTACATGGGGTTGACCAAACTTGCAGAAACATGTTTATTTCTGCTGAAAAACACGTTTTGACACTTTCTGCACACTGGGGTTAAGAGCTGAGTGTGTGGGCTCTTCTGAGCTTTGCAGTTACATAGGTATTCAGTTGTCTGAAAAAACGCGTTTATTTCGGGCTGAAAAACACGTTTTGAAAAGTGTACTGTAACTGCCCCATAACTTACATGGGGTTGACCAAACTTGCAGAAACATGTTTATTTCTGCTGAAAAACACGTTTTGACACTTTCTGCACACTGGGGTTAAGAGCAGAGTGTGTGGGCTCTTCTGAGCCTTGCAGTTACTTAGGGATTCAGTTGTCTGAAAAAACGCGTTTATTTCGGGCTGAAAAACACGTTTTGAAAAGTGCACTGTAACAGCCCCATAACTTACATGGGGTTGACCAAACTTGCAGAAACATGTTTATTTCTGCTGAAAAATACGTTTTGACATTTTCTGCACACTGGGGTTAAGAGCTGAGTGTGTGGGCTCTTCTGAGCTTTGCAGTTACATAGGGATTCAGTTGTCTGAAAAAACGCGTTTATTTCGGGCTGAAAAACACGTTTTGAAAAGTGTACTGTAACTGCCCCATAACTTACATGGGGTTGACCAAACTTGCAGAAACATGTTTATTTCTGCTGAAAAACATGTTTTGACACTTTCTGCACACTGGGGTTAAGAGCTGAGTGTGTGGGCTGTTCTGAGCCTTGCAGTTACATAAGGATTCAGTTGTCTGAAAAAACGCGTTTATTTCGGGCTGAAAAACACGTTTTGAAAAGTGCACTGTAACTGCCCCATAACTTACATGGGGTTGACCAAACTTGCAGAAACATGTTTATTTCTGCTGAAAAACACGTTTTGACATTTTCTGCACACTGGGGTTAAGAGCTGAGTGTGTGGGCTCTTCTGAGCCTTGCAGTTACATAGGGATTCAGTTGTCTGAAAAAACGCGTTTATTTCGGGCTGAAAAACACGTTTTGAAAAGTGTACTGTAACTGCCCCATAACTTACATGGGGTTGACCAAACTTGCAGAAACATGTTTATTTCTGCTGAAAAACACGTTTTGACACTTTCTGCACACTGGGGTTAAGAACTGAGTGTGTGGGCTCTTCTGAGCTTTGCAGTTACATAGGTATTCAGTTGTCTGAAAAAACGCGTTTATTTCGTGCTGAAAAACACGTTTTGAAAAGTGTACTGTAACTGCCCCATAACTTACATGGGGTTGACCAAACTTGCAGAAACATGTTTATTTCTGCTGAAAAACACGTTTTGACACTTTCTGCACACTGGGGTTAAGAGCTGAGTGTGTGGGCTCTTCTGAGCTTTGCAGTTACATAGGTATTCAGTTGTCTGAAAAAACGCGTTTATTTCGGGCTGAAAAACACGTTTTGAAAAGTGTACTGTAACTGCCCCATAACTTACATGGGGTTGACCAAACTTGCAGAAACATGTTTATTTCTGCTGAAAAACACGTTTTGACACTTTCTGCACACTGGGGTTAAGAGCAGAGTGTGTGGGCTCTTCTGAGCCTTGCAGTTACTTAGGGATTCAGTTGTCTGAAAAAACGCGTTTATTTCGGGCTGAAAAACACGTTTTGAAAAGTGCACTGTAACAGCCCCATAACTTACATGGGGTTGACCAAACTTGCAGAAACATGTTTATTTCTGCTGAAAAATACGTTTTGACATTTTCTGCACACTGGGGTTAAGAGCTGAGTGTGTGGGCTCTTCTGAGCTTTGCAGTTACATAGGGATTCAGTTGTCTGAAAAAACGCGTTTATTTCGGGCTGAAAAACACGTTTTGAAAAGTGTACTGTAACTGCCCCATAACTTACATGGGGTTGACCAAACTTGCAGAAACATGTTTATTTCTGCTGAAAAACATGTTTTGACACTTTCTGCACACTGGGGTTAAGAGCTGAGTGTGTGGGCTGTTCTGAGCCTTGCAGTTACATAAGGATTCAGTTGTCTGAAAAAACGCGTTTATTTCGGGCTGAAAAACACGTTTTGAAAAGTGCACTGTAACTGCCCCATAACTTACATGGGGTTGACCAAACTTGCAGAAACATGTTTATTTCTGCTGAAAAACACGTTTTGACATTTTCTGCACACTGGGGTTAAGAGCTGAGTGTGTGGGCTCTTCTGAGCCTTGCAGTTACATAGGGATTCAGTTGTCTGAAAAAACGCGTTTATTTCGGGCTGAAAAACACGTTTTGAAAAGTGTACTGTAACTGCCCCATAACTTACATGGGGTTGACCAAACTTGCAGAAACATGTTTATTTCTGCTGAAAAACACGTTTTGACACTTTCTGCACACTGGGGTTAAGAACTGAGTGTGTGGGCTCTTCTGAGCTTTGCAGTTACATAGGTATTCAGTTGTCTGAAAAAACGCGTTTATTTCGTGCTGAAAAACACGTTTTGAAAAGTGTACTGTAACTGCCCCATAACTTACATGGGGTTGACCAAACTTGCAGAAACATGTTTATTTCTGCTGAAAAACACGTTTTGACATTTTCTGCACACTGGGGTTAAGAGCAGAGTGTGTGGGCTCTTCTGAGCCTTACAGTTACATAGGGATTCAGTTGTCTGAAAAAACGCGTTTATTTCGGGCTGAAAAACACGTTTTGAAAAAAGTGCTGTTACTGCCCCATAACTTACATGGGGTTGACCAAACTTGCAGAAACATGTTTATTTCTGCTGAAAAACACGTTTTGACACTTTCTGCACACTGGGGTTAAGAGCAGAGTGTGTGGGCTGTTCTGAGCCTTGCAGTTACATAGGGATTCAGTTGTCTGAAAAAACGCGTTTATTTCGGGCTGAAAAACACGTTTTGAAAAGTGCACTGTAACTGCCCCATAACTTACATGGGGTTGACCAAACTTGCAGAAACATGTTTATTTCTGCTGAAAAACACGTTTTGACATTTTCTGCACACTGGGGTTAAGAGCTGAGTGTGTGGGCTCTTCTGAGCCTTGCAGTTACATAGGGATTCAGTTGTCTGAAAAAACGCGTTTATTTCGGGCTGAAAAACACGTTTTGAAAAGTGTACTGTAACTGCCCCATAACTTACATGGGGTTGACCAAACTTGCAGAAACATGTTTATTTCTGCTGAAAAACACGTTTTGACACTTTCTGCACACTGGGGTTAAGAACTGAGTGTGTGGGCTCTTCTGAGCTTTGCAGTTACATAGGTATTCAGTTGTCTGAAAAAACGCGTTTATTTCGTGCTGAAAAACACGTTTTGAAAAGTGTACTGTAACTGCCCCATAACTTACATGGGGTTGACCAAACTTGCAGAAACATGTTTATTTCTGCTGAAAAACACGTTTTGACACTTTCTGCACACTGGGGTTAAGAGCAGAGTGTGTGGGCTCTTCTGAGCCTTACAGTTACATAGGGATTCAGTTGTCTGAAAAAACGCGTTTATTTCGGGCTGAAAAACACGTTTTGAAAAAAGTGCTGTTACTGCCCCATTACTTACATGGGGTTGACCAAACTTGCAGAAACATGTTTATTTCTGCTGAAAAACACGTTTTGACATTTTCTGCACACTGGGGTTAAGAGCAGAGTGTGTGGGCTCTTCTGAGCCTTACAGTTACATAGGGATTCAGTTGTCTGAAAAAACGCGTTTATTTCGGGCTGAAAAACACGTTTTGAAAAAAGTGCTGTTACTGCCCCATAACTTACATGGGGTTGACCAAACTTGCAGAAACATGTTTATTTCTGCTGAAAAACACGTTTTGACACTTTCTGCACACTGGGGTTAAGAGCAGAGTGTGTGGGCTGTTCTGAGCCTTGCAGTTACATAGGGATTCAGTTGTCTGAAAAAACGCGTTTATTTCGGGCTGAAAAACACGTTTTGAAAAGTGCACTGTAACTGCCCCATAACTTACATGGGGTTGACCAAACTTGCAGAAACATGTTTATTTCTGCTGAAAAACACGTTTTGACACTTTCTGCACACTGGGGTTAAGAGCAGAGTGTGTGGGCTCTTCTGAGCCTTGCAGTTACATAGGGATTCAGTTGTCTGAAAAAACGCGTTTATTTCGGGCTGAAAAACACGTTTTGAAAAGTGCACTGTAACAGCCCCATAACTTACATGGGGTTGACCAAACTTGCAGAAACATGTTTATTTCTGCTGAAAAATACGTTTTGACATTTTCTGCACACTGGGGTTAAGAGCTGAGTGTGTGGGCTCTTCTGAGCTATGCAGTTACATAGGGATTCAGTTGTCTGAAAAAACGCGTTTATTTCGGGCTGAAAAACACGTTTTGAAAAGTGTACTGTAACTGCCCCATAACTTACATGGGGTTGACCAAACTTCCAGAAACATGTTTATTTCTGCTGAAAAACACGTTTTGACACTTTCTACACACTGGGGTTAAGAGCAGAGTGTGTGGGCTCTTCTGAGCCTTGCAGTTACATAGGGATTCAGTTGTCTGTGAAAACGCGTTTATTTCGGGCTGAAAAACACGTTTTGAAAAAAGTGCTGTTACTGCCCAATAAGTTACATGGGGGTGACCAAACTTGCAGAAACATGTTTATTTCTGCTTAAAAACATGTTTTGACACTTTCTGCACACTGCGGTTAAGAGCTGAGTGTGTGGGCTGTTCTGAGCCTTGCAGTTACATAGGGATTCAGTTGTCTGAAAAAACGCGTTTATTTCGGGCTGAAAAACACGTTTTGAAAAGTGCACTGTAACTGCCCCATAACTTACATGGGGTTGACCAAACTTGCAGAAACATGTTTATTTCTGCTGAAAAACACGTTTTGACACTTTCTGCACACTGGGGTTAAGAGCAGAGTGTGTGGGCTGTTCTGAGCCTTGCAGTTACATAGGGATTCAGTTGTCTGAAAAAACGCGTTTATTTCGGGCTGAAAAACACGTTTTGAAAAGTGCACTGTAACTGCCCCATAACTTACATGGGGTTGACCAAACTTGCAGAAACATGTTTATTTCTGCTGAAAAACATGTTTTGACACTTTCTGCACACTGGGGTTAAGAGCTGAGTGTGTGGGCTCTTCTGAGCCTTGCAGTTACATAGGGATTCAGTTGTCTGAAAAAACGCGTTTATTTCGGGCTGAAAAACACGTTTTGAAAAGTCTACTGTAACTGCCCCATAACTTACATGGGGTTGACCAAACTTGCAGAAACATGTTTATTTCTGCTGAAAAACACGTTTTGACACTTTCTGCACACTGGGGTTAAGAGCTGAGTGTGTGGGCTCTTCTGAGCTTTGCAGTTACATAGGTATTCAGTTGTCTGAAAAAACGCGTTTATTTCGGGCTGAAAAACACGTTTTGAAAAGTGTACTGTAACTGCCCCATAACTTACATGGGGTTGACCAAACTTGCAGAAACATGTTTATTTCTGCTGAAAAACACGTTTTGACACTTTCTGCACACTGGGGTTAAGAGCAGAGTGTGTGGGCTCTTCTGAGCTTTGCAGTTACATAGGTATTCAGTTGTCTGAAAAAACGCGTTTATTTCGGGCTGAAAAACACGTTTTGAAAAGTGCACTGTAACTGCCCCATAACTTACATGGGGTTGACCAAACTTGCAGAAACATGTTTATTTCTGCTGAAAAACACGTTTTGACACTTTCTGCACACTGGGGTTAAGAGCACAGTGTGTGGGCTCTTCTGAGCCTTGCAGTTACATAGGGATTCAGTTGTCTGAAAAAACGCGTTTATTTCGGGCTGAAAAACACGTTTTGAAAAAAGTGCTGTTACTGCCCCATAACTTACATGGGGTTGACCAAACTTGCAGAAACATGTTTATTTCTGCTGAAAAACATGTTTTGACACTTTCTGCACACTGGGGTTAAGAGCTGAGTGTGTGGGCTGTTCTGAGCCTTGCAGTTACATAGGGATTCAGTTGTCTGAAAAAACGCGTTTATTTCGGGCTGAAAAACATGTTTTGAAAAGTGCACTGTAACTGCCCCATAACTTACATGGGGTTGACCAAACTTGCAGAAACATGTTTATTTCTGCTGAAAAACATGTTTTGACACTTTCTGCACACTGGGGTTAAGAGCTGAGTGTGTGGGCTCTTCTGAGCTTTGCAGTTACATAGGGATTCAGTTGTCTGAAAAAACGCGTTTATTTCGGGCTGAAAAACACGTTTTGAAAAGTGTACTGTAACTGCCCCATAACTTACATGGGGTTGACCAAACTTGCAGAAACATGTTTATTTCTGCTGAAAAACACGTTTTGACACTTTCTGCACACTGGGGTTAAGAGCAGAGTGTGTGGGCTCTTCTGAGCTTTGCAGTTACATAGGTATTCAGTTGTCTGAAAAAACGCGTTTATTTCGGGCTGAAAAACACGTTTTGAAAAGTGCACTGTAACTGCCCCATAACTTACATGGGGTTGACCAAACTTGCAGAAACATGTTTATTTCTGCTGAAAAACACGTTTTGACATTTTCTGCACACTGGGGTTAAGAGCTGAGTGTGTGTGCTCTTCTGAGCTTTGCAGTTACATAGGGATTCAGTTGTCTGAAAAAACGCGTTTATTTCGGGCTGAAAAACACGTTTTGAAAAGTGTACTGTAACTGCCCCATAACTTACATGGGGTTGACCAAACTTGCAGAAACATGTTTATTTCTGCTGAAAAACACGTTTTGACACTTTCTGCACACTGGGGTTAAGAGCAGAGTGTGTGGGCTCTTCTGAGCCTTGCAGTTACATAGGGATTCAGTTGTCTGAAAAAACGCGTTTATTTCGGGCTGAAAAACACGTTTTGAAAAGTGTACTGTAACTGCCCCATAACTTACATGGGGTTGACCAAACTTGCAGAAACATGTTTATTTCTGCTGAAAAACATGTTTTGACACTTTCTGCACACTGGGGTTAAGAGCAGAGTGTGTGGGCTCTTCTGAGCCTTACAGTTACATAGGGATTCAGTTGTCTGAAAAAACGCGTTTATTTCGGGCTGAAAAACACGTTTTGAAAAAAGTGCTGTTACTGCCCCATAACTTACATGGGGTTGACCAAACTTGCAGAAACATGTTTATTTCTGCTGAAAAACACGTTTTGACATTTTCTGCACACTGGGGTTAAGAGCAGAGTGTGTGGGCTCTTCTGAGCCTTACAGTTACATAGGGATTCAGTTGTCTGAAAAAACGCGTTTATTTCGGGCTGAAAAACACGTTTTGAAAAAAGTGCTGTTACTGCCCCATAACTTACATGGGGTTGACCAAACTTGCAGAAACATGTTTATTTCTGCTGAAAAACACGTTTTGACACTTTCTGCACACTGGGGTTAAGAGCAGAGTGTGTGGGCTGTTCTGAGCCTTGCAGTTACATAGGGATTCAGTTGTCTGAAAAAACGCGTTTATTTCGGGCTGAAAAACACGTTTTGAAAAGTGCACTGTAACTGCCCCATAACTTACATGGGGTTGACCAAACTTGCAGAAACATGTTTATTTCTGCTGAAAAACACGTTTTGACACTTTCTGCACACTGGGGTTAAGAGCAGAGTGTGTGGGCTCTTCTGAGCCTTGCAGTTACATAGGGATTCAGTTGTCTGAAAAAACGCGTTTATTTCGGGCTGAAAAACACGTTTTGAAAAGTGCACTGTAACAGCCCCATAACTTACATGGGGTTGACCAAACTTGCAGAAACATGTTTATTTCTGCTGAAAAATACGTTTTGACATTTTCTGCACACTGGGGTTAAGAGCTGAGTGTGTGGGCTCTTCTGAGCTATGCAGTTACATAGGGATTCAGTTGTCTGAAAAAACGCGTTTATTTCGGGCTGAAAAACACGTTTTGAAAAGTGTACTGTAACTGCCCCATAACTTACATGGGGTTGACCAAACTTGCAGAAACATGTTTATTTCTGCTGAAAAACACGTTTTGACACTTTCTGCACACTGGGGTTAAGAGCAGAGTGTGTGGGCTCTTCTGAGCCTTGCAGTTACATAGGGATTCAGTTGTCTGAAAAAACGCGTTTATTTCGGGCTGAAAAACACGTTTTGAAAAGTGCACTGTAACTGCCCCATAACTTACATGGGGTTGACCAAACTTGCAGAAACATGTTTATTTCTGCTGAAAAACATGTTTTGACACTTTCTGCACACTGGGGTTAAGAGCTGAGTGTGTGGGCTCTTCTGAGCCTTGCAGTTACATAGGGATTCAGTTGTCTGAAAAAACGCGTTTATTTCGGGCTGAAAAACACGTTTTGAAAAGTCTACTGTAACTGCCCCATAACTTACATGGGGTTGACCAAACTTGCAGAAACATGTTTATTTCTGCTGAAAAACACGTTTTGACACTTTCTGCACACTGGGGTTAAGAGCTGAGTGTGTGGGCTCTTCTGAGCTTTGCAGTTACATAGGTATTCAGTTGTCTGAAAAAACGCGTTTATTTCGGGCTGAAAAACACGTTTTGAAAAGTGTACTGTAACTGCCCCATAACTTACATGGGGTTGACCAAACTTGCAGAAACATGTTTATTTCTGCTGAAAAACACGTTTTGACACTTTCTGCACACTGGGGTTAAGAGCAGAGTGTGTGGGCTCTTCTGAGCTTTGCAGTTACATAGGTATTCAGTTGTCTGAAAAAACGCGTTTATTTCGGGCTGAAAAACACGTTTTGAAAAGTGCACTGTAACTGCCCCATAACTTACATGGGGTTGACCAAACTTGCAGAAACATGTTTATTTCTGCTGAAAAACACGTTTTGACATTTTCTGCACACTGGGGTTAAGAGCTGAGTGTGTGTGCTCTTCTGAGCTTTGCAGTTACATAGGGATTCAGTTGTCTGAAAAAAACGCGTTTATTTCGGGCTGAAAAACACGTTTTGAAAAGTGTACTGTAACTGCCCCATAACTTACATGGGGTTGACCAAACTTGCAGAAACATGTTTATTTCTGCTGAAAAACACGTTTTGACACTTTCTGCACACTGGGGTTAAGAGCACAGTGTGTGGGCTCTTCTGAGCCTTGCAGTTACATAGGGATTCAGTTGTCTGAAAAAACGCGTTTATTTCGGGCTGAAAAACACGTTTTGAAAAAAGTGCTGTTACTGCCCCATAACTTACATGGGGTTGACCAAACTTGCAGAAACATGTTTATTTCTGCTGAAAAACATGTTTTGACACTTTCTGCACACTGGGGTTAAGAGCTGAGTGTGTGGGCTGTTCTGAGCCTTGCAGTTACATAGGGATTCAGTTGTCTGAAAAAACGCGTTTATTTCGGGCTGAAAAACATGTTTTGAAAAGTGCACTGTAACTGCCCCATAACTTACATGGGGTTGACCAAACTTGCAGAAACATGTTTATTTCTGCTGAAAAACATGTTTTGACACTTTCTGCACACTGGGGTTAAGAGCTGAGTGTGTGGGCTCTTCTGAGCTTTGCAGTTACATAGGGATTCAGTTGTCTGAAAAAACGCGTTTATTTCGGGCTGAAAAACACGTTTTGAAAAGTGTACTGTAACTGCCCCATAACTTACATGGGGTTGACCAAACTTGCAGAAACATGTTTATTTCTGCTGAAAAACACGTTTTGACACTTTCTGCACACTGGGGTTAAGAGCAGAGTGTGTGGGCTCTTCTGAGCTTTGCAGTTACATAGGTATTCAGTTGTCTGAAAAAACGCGTTTATTTCGGGCTGAAAAACACGTTTTGAAAAGTGCACTGTAACTGCCCCATAACTTACATGGGGTTGACCAAACTTGCAGAAACATGTTTATTTCTGCTGAAAAACACGTTTTGACATTTTCTGCACACTGGGGTTAAGAGCTGAGTGTGTGTGCTCTTCTGAGCTTTGCAGTTACATAGGGATTCAGTTGTCTGAAAAAACGCGTTTATTTCGGGCTGAAAAACACGTTTTGAAAAGTGTACTGTAACTGCCCCATAACTTACATGGGGTTGACCAAACTTGCAGAAACATGTTTATTTCTGCTGAAAAACACGTTTTGACACTTTCTGCACACTGGGGTTAAGAGCAGAGTGTGTGGGCTCTTCTGAGCCTTGCAGTTACATAGGGATTCAGTTGTCTGAAAAAACGCGTTTATTTCGGGCTGAAAAACACGTTTTGAAAAGTGTACTGTAACTGCCCCATAACTTACATGGGGTTGACCAAACTTGCAGAAACATGTTTATTTCTGCTGAAAATCATGTTTTGACACTTTCTGCACACTGGGGTTAAGAGCTGAGTGTGTGGGCTGTTCTGAGCCTTGCAGTTACATAAGGATTCAGTTGTCTGAAAAAACGCGTTTATTTCGGGCTGAAAAACACGTTTTGAAAAGTGCACTGTAACTGCCCCATAACTTACATGGGGTTGACCAAACTTGCAGAAACATGTTTATTTCTGCTGAAAAACACGTTTTGACATTTTCTGCACACTGGGGTTAAGAGCTGAGTGTGTGGGCTCTTCTGAGCTTTGCAGTTACATAGGGATTCAGTTGTCTGAAAAAACGCGTTTATTTCGGGCTGAAAAACACGTTTTGAAAAGTGTACTGTAACTGCCCCATAACTTACATGGGGTTGACCAAACTTGCAGAAACGTGTTTATTTCTGCTGAAAAACACGTTTTGACACTTTCTGCACACTGGGGTTAAGAGCTGAGTGTGTGGGCTCTTCTGAGCTTTGCAGTTACATAGGTATTCAGTTGTCTGAAAAAACGCGTTTATTTCGTGCTGAAAAACACGTTTTGAAAAGTGTACTGTAACTGCCCCATAACTTACATGGGGTTGACCAAACTTGCAGAAACATGTTTATTTCTGCTGAAAAACACGTTTTGACACTTTCTGCACACTGGGGTTAAGAGCAGAGTGTGTGGGCTCTTCTGAGCCTTACAGTTACATAGGGATTCAGTTGTCTGAAAAAACGCGTTTATTTCGGGCTGAAAAACACGTTTTGAAAAAAGTGCTGTTACTGCCCCATAACTTACATGGGGTTGACCAAACTTGCAGAAACATGTTTATTTCTGCTGAAAAACACGTTTTGACACTTTCTGCACACTGGGGTTAAGAGCTGAGTGTGTGGGCTCTTCTGAGCTTTGCAGTTACATAGGTATTCAGTTGTCTGAAAAAACGCGTTTATTTCGGGCTGAAAAACACGTTTTGAAAAGTGTACTGTAACTGCCCCATAACTTACATGGGGTTGACCAAACTTGCAGAAACATGTTTATTTCTGCTGAAAAACACGTTTTGACACTTTCTGCACACTGGGGTTAAGAGCAGAGTGTGTGGGCTCTTCTGAGCCTTGCAGTTACTTAGGGATTCAGTTGTCTGAAAAAACGCGTTTATTTCGGGCTGAAAAACACGTTTTGAAAAGTGCACTGTAACAGCCCCATAACTTACATGGGGTTGACCAAACTTGCAGAAACATGTTTATTTCTGCTGAAAAATACGTTTTGACATTTTCTGCACACTGGGGTTAAGAGCTGAGTGTGTGGGCTCTTCTGAGCTTTGCAGTTACATAGGGATTCAGTTGTCTGAAAAAACGCGTTTATTTCGGGCTGAAAAACACGTTTTGAAAAGTGTACTGTAACTGCCCCATAACTTACATGGGGTTGACCAAACTGGCAGAAACATGTTTATTTCTGCTGAAAAACATGTTTTGACACTTTCTGCACACTGGGGTTAAGAGCTGAGTGTGTGGGCTGTTCTGAGCCTTGCAGTTACATAAGGATTCAGTTGTCTGAAAAAACGCGTTTATTTCGGGCTGAAAAACACGTTTTGAAAAGTGCACTGTAACTGCCCCATAACTTACATGGGGTTGACCAAACTTGCAGAAACATGTTTATTTCTGCTGAAAAACACGTTTTGACATTTTCTGCACACTGGGGTTAAGAGCTGAGTGTGTGGGCTCTTCTGAGCCTTGCAGTTACATAGGGATTCAGTTGTCTGAAAAAACGCGTTTATTTCGGGCTGAAAAACACGTTTTGAAAAGTGTACTGTAACTGCCCCATAACTTACATGGGGTTGACCAAACTTGCAGAAACATGTTTATTTCTGCTGAAAAACACGTTTTGACACTTTCTGCACACTGGGGTTAAGAGCAGAGTGTGTGGGCTCTTCTGAGCCTTACAGTTACATAGGGATTCAGTTGTCTGAAAAAACGCGTTTATTTCGGGCTGAAAAACACGTTTTGAAAAAAGTGCTGTTACTGCCCCATAACTTACATGGGGTTGACCAAACTTGCAGAAACATGTTTATTTCTGCTGAAAAACACGTTTTGACATTTTCTGCACACTGGGGTTAAGAGCAGAGTGTGTGGGCTCTTCTGAGCCTTACAGTTACATAGGGATTCAGTTGTCTGAAAAAACGCGTTTATTTTGGGCTGAAAAACACGTTTTGAAAAAAGTGCTGTTACTGCCCCATAACTTACATGGGGTTGACCAAACTTGCAGAAACATGTTTATTTCTGCTGAAAAACACGTTTTGACACTTTCTGCACACTGGGGTTAAGAGCAGAGTGTGTGGGCTGTTCTGAGCCTTGCAGTTACATAGGGATTCAGTTGTCTGAAAAAACGCGTTTATTTCGGGCTGAAAAACACGTTTTGAAAAGTGCACTGTAACTGCCCCATAACTTACATGGGGTTGACCAAACTTGCAGAAACATGTTTATTTCTGCTGAAAAACACGTTTTGACACTTTCTGCACACTGGGGTTAAGAGCAGAGTGTGTGGGCTCTTCTGAGCCTTGCAGTTACATAGGGATTCAGTTGTCTGAAAAAACGCGTTTATTTCGGGCTGAAAAACACGTTTTGAAAAGTGCACTGTAACAGCCCCATAACTTACATGGGGTTGACCAAACTTGCAGAAACATGTTTATTTCTGCTGAAAAACACGTTTTGACACTTTCTACACACTGGGGTTAAGAGCAGAGTGTGTGGGCTCTTCTGAGCCTTGCAGTTACATAGGGATTCAGTTGTCTGAGAAAACGCGTTTATTTCGGGCTGAAAAACACGTTTTGAAAAAAGTGCTGTTACTGCCCAATAAGTTACATGGGGGTGACCAAACTTGCAGAAACATGTTTATTTCTGCTTAAAAACATGTTTTGACACTTTCTGCACACTGGGGTTAAGAGCTGAGTGTGTGGGCTGTTCTGAGCCTTGCAGTTACATAGGGATTCAGTTGTCTGAAAAAACGCGTTTATTTCGGGCTGAAAAACACGTTTTGAAAAGTGCACTGTAACTGCCCCATAACTTACATGGGGTTGACCAAACTTGCAGAAACATGTTTATTTCTGCTGAAAAATACGTTTTGACATTTTCTGCACACTGGGGTTAAGAGCTGAGTGTGTGGGCTCTTCTGAGCTATGCAGTTACATAGGGATTCAGTTGTCTGAAAAAACGCGTTTATTTCGGGCTGAAAAACACGTTTTGAAAAGTGTACTGTAACTGCCCCATAACTTACATGGGGTTGACCAAACTTGCAGAAACATGTTTATTTCTGCTGAAAAACACGTTATGACACTTTCTGCACACTGGGGTTAAGAGCAGAGTGTGTGGGCTCTTCTGAGCCTTGCAGTTACATAGGGATTCAGTTGTCTGAAAAAACGCGTTTATTTCGGGCTGAAAAACACGTTTTGAAAAGTGCACTGTAACTGCCCCATAACTTACATGGGGTTGACCAAACTTGCAGAAACATGTTTATTTCTGCTGAAAAACATGTTTTGACACTTTCTGCACACTGGGGTTAAGAGCTGAGTGTGTGGGCTCTTCTGAGCCTTGCAGTTACATAGGGATTCAGTTGTCTGAAAAAACGCGTTTATTTCGGGCTGAAAAACACGTTTTGAAAAGTCTACTGTAACTGCCCCATAACTTACATGGGGTTGACCAAACTTGCAGAAACATGTTTATTTCTGCTGAAAAACACGTTTTGACACTTTCTGCACACTGGGGTTAAGAGCTGAGTGTGTGGGCTCTTCTGAGCTTTGCAGTTACATAGGTATTCAGTTGTCTGAAAAAACGCGTTTATTTCGGGCTGAAAAACACGTTTTGAAAAGTGTACTGTAACTGCCCCATAACTTACATGGGGTTGACCAAACTTGCAGAAACATGTTTATTTCTGCTGAAAAACACGTTTTGACACTTTCTGCACACTGGGGTTAAGAGCAGAGTGTGTGGGCTCTTCTGAGCTTTGCAGTTACATAGGTATTCAGTTGTCTGAAAAAACGCGTTTATTTCGGGCTGAAAAACACGTTTTGAAAAGTGCACTGTAACTGCCCCATAACTTACATGGGGTTGACCAAACTTGCAGAAACATGTTTATTTCTGCTGAAAAACACGTTTTGACATTTTCTGCACACTGGGGTTAAGAGCTGAGTGTGTGTGCTCTTCTGAGCTTTGCAGTTACATAGGGATTCAGTTGTCTGAAAAAAACGCGTTTATTTCGGGCTGAAAAACACGTTTTGAAAAGTGTACTGTAACTGCCCCATAACTTACATGGGGTTGACCAAACTTGCAGAAACATGTTTATTTCTGCTGAAAAACATGTTTTGACACTTTCTGCACACTGGGGTTAAGAGCACAGTGTGTGGGCTCTTCTGAGCCTTGCAGTTACATAGGGATTCAGTTGTCTGAAAAAACGCGTTTATTTCGGGCTGAAAAACACGTTTTGAAAAAAGTGCTGTTACTGCCCCATAACTTACATGGGGTTGACCAAACTTGCAGAAACATGTTTATTTCTGCTGAAAAACATGTTTTGACACTTTCTGCACACTGGGGTTAAGAGCTGAGTGTGTGGGCTGTTCTGAGCCTTGCAGTTACATAGGGATTCAGTTGTCTGAAAAAACGCGTTTATTTCGGGCTGAAAAACATGTTTTGAAAAGTGCACTGTAACTGCCCCATAACTTACATGGGGTTGACCAAACTTGCAGAAACATGTTTATTTCTGCTGAAAAACATGTTTTGACACTTTCTGCACACTGGGGTTAAGAGCTGAGTGTGTGGGCTCTTCTGAGCTTTGCAGTTACATAGGGATTCAGTTGTCTGAAAAAACGCGTTTATTTCGGGCTGAAAAACACGTTTTGAAAAGTGTACTGTAACTGCCCCATAACTTACATGGGGTTGACCAAACTTGCAGAAACATGTTTATTTCTGCTGAAAAACACGTTTTGACACTTTCTGCACACTGGGGTTAAGAGCAGAGTGTGTGGGCTCTTCTGAGCTTTGCAGTTACATAGGTATTCAGTTGTCTGAAAAAACGCGTTTATTTCGGGCTGAAAAACACGTTTTGAAAAGTGCACTGTAACTGCCCCATAACTTACATGGGGTTGACCAAACTTGCAGAAACATGTTTATTTCTGCTGAAAAACACGTTTTGACATTTTCTGCACACTGGGGTTAAGAGCTGAGTGTGTGTGCTCTTCTGAGCTTTGCAGTTACATAGGGATTCAGTTGTCTGAAAAAACGCGTTTATTTCGGGCTGAAAAACACGTTTTGAAAAGTGTACTGTAACTGCCCCATAACTTACATGGGGTTGACCAAACTTGCAGAAACATGTTTATTTCTGCTGAAAAACACGTTTTGACACTTTCTGCACACTGGGGTTAAGAGCAGAGTGTGTGGGCTCTTCTGAGCCTTGCAGTTACATAGGGATTCAGTTGTCTGAAAAAACGCGTTTATTTCGGGCTGAAAAACACGTTTTGAAAAGTGTACTGTAACTGCCCCATAACTTACATGGGGTTGACCAAACTTGCAGAAACATGTTTATTTCTGCTGAAAATCATGTTTTGACACTTTCTGCACACTGGGGTTAAGAGCTGAGTGTGTGGGCTGTTCTGAGCCTTGCAGTTACATAAGGATTCAGTTGTCTGAAAAAACGCGTTTATTTCGGGCTGAAAAACACGTTTTGAAAAGTGCACTGTAACTGCCCCATAACTTACATGGGGTTGACCAAACTTGCAGAAACATGTTTATTTCTGCTGAAAAACACGTTTTGACATTTTCTGCACACTGGGGTTAAGAGCTGAGTGTGTGGGCTCTTCTGAGCTTTGCAGTTACATAGGGATTCAGTTGTCTGAAAAAACGCGTTTATTTCGGGCTGAAAAACACGTTTTGAAAAGTGTACTGTAACTGCCCCATAACTTACATGGGGTTGACCAAACTTGCAGAAACGTGTTTATTTCTGCTGAAAAACACGTTTTGACACTTTCTGCACACTGGGGTTAAGAGCAGAGTGTGTGGGCTCTTCTGAGCCTTGCAGTTACATAGGGATTCAGTTGTCTGAAAAAACGCGTTTATTTCGGGCTGAAAAACACGTTTTGAAAAGTGTACTGTAACTGCCCCATAACTTACATGGGGTTGACCAAACTTGCAGAAACATGTTTATTTCTGCTGAAAAACACGTTTTGACACTTTCTGCACACTGGGGTTAAGAGCTGAGTGTGTGGGCTCTTCTGAGCTTTGCAGTTACATAGGTATTCAGTTGTCTGAAAAAACGCGTTTATTTCGTGCTGAAAAACACGTTTTGAAAAGTGTACTGTAACTGCCCCATAACTTACATGGGGTTGACCAAACTTGCAGAAACATGTTTATTTCTGCTGAAAAACACGTTTTGACACTTTCTGCACACTGGGGTTAAGAGCAGAGTGTGTGGGCTCTTCTGAGCCTTACAGTTACATAGGGATTCAGTTGTCTGAAAAAACGCGTTTATTTCGGGCTGAAAAACACGTTTTGAAAAAAGTGCTGTTACTGCCCCATAACTTACATGGGGTTGACCAAACTTGCAGAAACATGTTTATTTCTGCTGAAAAACACGTTTTGACACTTTCTGCACACTGGGGTTAAGAGCTGAGTGTGTGGGCTCTTCTGAGCTTTGCAGTTACATAGGTATTCAGTTGTCTGAAAAAACGCGTTTATTTCGGGCTGAAAAACACGTTTTGAAAAGTGTACTGTAACTGCCCCATAACTTACATGGGGTTGACCAAACTTGCAGAAACATGTTTATTTCTGCTGAAAAACACGTTTTGACACTTTCTGCACACTGGGGTTAAGAGCAGAGTGTGTGGGCTCTTCTGAGCCTTGCAGTTACTTAGGGATTCAGTTGTCTGAAAAAACGCGTTTATTTCGGGCTGAAAAACACGTTTTGAAAAGTGCACTGTAACAGCCCCATAACTTACATGGGGTTGACCAAACTTGCAGAAACATGTTTATTTCTGCTGAAAAATACGTTTTGACATTTTCTGCACACTGGGGTTAAGAGCTGAGTGTGTGGGCTCTTCTGAGCTTTGCAGTTACATAGGGATTCAGTTGTCTGAAAAAACGCGTTTATTTCGGGCTGAAAAACACGTTTTGAAAAGTGTTCTGTAACTGCCCCATAACTTACATGGGGTTGACCAAACTGGCAGAAACATGTTTATTTCTGCTGAAAAACATGTTTTGACACTTTCTGCACACTGGGGTTAAGAGCTGAGTGTGTGGGCTGTTCTGAGCCTTGCAGTTACATAAGGATTCAGTTGTCTGAAAAAACGCGTTTATTTCGGGCTGAAAAACACGTTTTGAAAAGTGCACTGTAACTGCCCCATAACTTACATGGGGTTGACCAAACTTGCAGAAACATGTTTATTTCTGCTGAAAAACACGTTTTGACATTTTCTGCACACTGGGGTTAAGAGCTGAGTGTGTGGGCTCTTCTGAGCCTTGCAGTTACATAGGGATTCAGTTGTCTGAAAAAACGCGTTTATTTCGGGCTGAAAAACACGTTTTGAAAAGTGTACTGTAACTGCCCCATAACTTACATGGGGTTGACCAAACTTGCAGAAACATGTTTATTTCTGCTGAAAAACACGTTTTGACACTTTCTGCACACTGGGGTTAAGAGCAGAGTGTGTGGGCTCTTCTGAGCCTTACAGTTACATAGGGATTCAGTTGTCTGAAAAAACGCGTTTATTTCGGGCTGAAAAACACGTTTTGAAAAAAGTGCTGTTACTGCCCCATAACTTACATGGGGTTGACCAAACTTGCAGAAACATGTTTATTTCTGCTGAAAAACACGTTTTGACATTTTCTGCACACTGGGGTTAAGAGCAGAGTGTGTGGGCTCTTCTGAGCCTTACAGTTACATAGGGATTCAGTTGTCTGAAAAAACGCGTTTATTTTGGGCTGAAAAACACGTTTTGAAAAAAGTGCTGTTACTGCCCCATAACTTACATGGGGTTGACCAAACTTGCAGAAACATGTTTATTTCTGCTGAAAAACACGTTTTGACACTTTCTGCACACTGGGGTTAAGAGCAGAGTGTGTGGGCTGTTCTGAGCCTTGCAGTTACATAGGGATTCAGTTGTCTGAAAAAACGCGTTTATTTCGGGCTGAAAAACACGTTTTGAAAAGTGCACTGTAACTGCCCCATAACTTACATGGGGTTGACCAAACTTGCAGAAACATGTTTATTTCTGCTGAAAAACACGTTTTGACACTTTCTGCACACTGGGGTTAAGAGCAGAGTGTGTGGGCTCTTCTGAGCCTTGCAGTTACATAGGGATTCAGTTGTCTGAAAAAACGCGTTTATTTCGGGCTGAAAAACACGTTTTGAAAAGTGCACTGTAACAGCCCCATAACTTACATGGGGTTGACCAAACTTGCAGAAACATGTTTATTTCTGCTGAAAAACACGTTTTGACACTTTCTACACACTGGGGTTAAGAGCAGAGTGTGTGGGCTCTTCTGAGCCTTGCAGTTACATAGGGATTCAGTTGTCTGAGAAAACGCGTTTATTTCGGGCTGAAAAACACGTTTTGAAAAAAGTGCTGTTACTGCCCAATAAGTTACATGGGGGTGACCAAACTTGCAGAAACATGTTTATTTCTGCTTAAAAACATGTTTTGACACTTTCTGCACACTGGGGTTAAGAGCTGAGTGTGTGGGCTGTTCTGAGCCTTGCAGTTACATAGGGATTCAGTTGTCTGAAAAAACGCGTTTATTTCGGGCTGAAAAACACGTTTTGAAAAGTGCACTGTAACTGCCCCATAACTTACATGGGGTTGACCAAACTTGCAGAAACATGTTTATTTCTGCTGAAAAACACGTTTTGACACTTTCTGCACACTGGGGTTAAGAGCAGAGTGTGTGGGCTGTTCTGAGCCTTGCAGTTACATAGGGATTCAGTTGTCTGAAAAAACGCGTTTATTTCGGGCTGAAAAACACGTTTTGAAAAGTGCACTGTAACTGCCCCATAACTTACATGGGGTTGACCAAACTTGCAGAAACATGTTTATTTCTGCTGAAAAACATGTTTTGACACTTTCTGCACACTGGGGTTAAGAGCTGAGTGTGTGGGCTCTTCTGAGCCTTGCAGTTACATAGGGATTCAGTTGTCTGAAAAAACGCGTTTATTTCGGGCTGAAAAACACGTTTTGAAAAGTCTACTGTAACTGCCCCATAACTTACATGGGGTTGACCAAACTTGCAGAAACATGTTTATTTCTGCTGAAAAACACGTTTTGACACTTTCTGCACACTGGGGTTAAGAGCTGAGTGTGTGGGCTCTTCTGAGCTTTGCAGTTACATAGGTATTCAGTTGTCTGAAAAAACGCGTTTATTTCGGGCTGAAAAACACGTTTTGAAAAGTGTACTGTAACTGCCCCATAACTTACATGGGGTTGACCAAACTTGCAGAAACATGTTTATTTCTGCTGAAAAACACGTTTTGACACTTTCTGCACACTGGGGTTAAGAGCAGAGTGTGTGGGCTCTTCTGAGCCTTACAGTTACATAGGGATTCAGTTGTCTGAAAAAACGCGTTTATTTCGGGCTGAAAAACACGTTTTGAAAAAAGTGCTGTTACTGCCCCATAACTTACATGGGGTTGACCAAACTTGCAGAAACATGTTTATTTCTGCTGAAAAACACGTTTTGACACTTTCTGCACACTGGGGTTAAGAGCTGAGTGTGTGGGCTCTTCTGAGCTTTGCAGTTACATAGGTATTCAGTTGTCTGAAAAAACGCGTTTATTTCGGGCTGAAAAACACGTTTTGAAAAGTGTACTGTAACTGCCCCATAACTTACATGGGGTTGACCAAACTTGCAGAAACATGTTTATTTCTGCTGAAAAACACGTTTTGACACTTTCTGCACACTGGGGTTAAGAGCAGAGTGTGTGGGCTCCTCTGAGCCTTGCAGTTACATAGGGATTCAGTTGTCTGAAAAAACGCGTTTATTTCGGGCTGAAAAACACGTTTTGAAAAGTGCACTGTAACAGCCCCATAACTTACATGGGGTTGACCAAACTTGCAGAAACATGTTTATTTCTGCTGAAAAACACGTTTTGACACTTTCTACACACTGGGGTTAAGAGCAGAGTGTGTGGGCTCTTCTGAGCCTTGCAGTTACATAGGGATTCAGTTGTCTGAGAAAACGCGTTTATTTCGGGCTGAAAAACACGTTTTGAAAAAAGTGCTGTTACTGCCCAATAAGTTACATGGGGGTGACCAAACTTGCAGAAACATGTTTATTTCTGCTTAAAAACATGTTTTGACACTTTCTGCACACTGGGGTTAAGAGCTGAGTGTGTGGGCTGTTCTGAGCCTTGCAGTTACATAGGGATTCAGTTGTCTGAAAAAACGCGTTTATTTCGGGCTGAAAAACACGTTTTGAAAAGTGCACTGTAACTGCCCCATAACTTACATGGGGTTGACCAAACTTGCAGAAACATGTTTATTTCTGCTGAAAAACACGTTTTGACACTTTCTGCACACTGGGGTTAAGAGCAGAGTGTGTGGGCTGTTCTGAGCCTTGCAGTTACATAGGGATTCAGTTGTCTGAAAAAACGCGTTTATTTCGGGCTGAAAAACACGTTTTGAAAAGTGCACTGTAACTGCCCCATAACTTACATGGGGTTGACCAAACTTGCAGAAACATGTTTATTTCTGCTGAAAAACATGTTTTGACACTTTCTGCACACTGGGGTTAAGAGCTGAGTGTGTGGGCTCTTCTGAGCCTTGCAGTTACATAGGGATTCAGTTGTCTGAAAAAACGCGTTTATTTCGGGCTGAAAAACACGTTTTGAAAAGTCTACTGTAACTGCCCCATAACTTACATGGGGTTGACCAAACTTGCAGAAACATGTTTATTTCTGCTGAAAAACACGTTTTGACACTTTCTGCACACTGGGGTTAAGAGCTGAGTGTGTGGGCTCTTCTGAGCTTTGCAGTTACATAGGTATTCAGTTGTCTGAAAAAACGCGTTTATTTCGGGCTGAAAAACACGTTTTGAAAAGTGTACTGTAACTGCCCCATAACTTACATGGGGTTGACCAAACTTGCAGAAACATGTTTATTTCTGCTGAAAAACACGTTTTGACACTTTCTGCACACTGGGGTTAAGAGCAGAGTGTGTGGGCTCTTCTGAGCCTTACAGTTACATAGGGATTCAGTTGTCTGAAAAAACGCGTTTATTTCGGGCTGAAAAACACGTTTTGAAAAAAGTGCTGTTACTGCCCCATAACTTACATGGGGTTGACCAAACTTGCAGAAACATGTTTATTTCTGCTGAAAAACACGTTTTGACACTTTCTGCACACTGGGGTTAAGAGCTGAGTGTGTGGGCTCTTCTGAGCTTTGCAGTTACATAGGTATTCAGTTGTCTGAAAAAACGCGTTTATTTCGGGCTGAAAAACACGTTTTGAAAAGTGTACTGTAACTGCCCCATAACTTACATGGGGTTGACCAAACTTGCAGAAACATGTTTATTTCTGCTGAAAAACACGTTTTGACACTTTCTGCACACTGGGGTTAAGAGCAGAGTGTGTGGGCTCCTCTGAGCCTTGCAGTTACATAGGGATTCAGTTGTCTGAAAAAACGCGTTTATTTCGGGCTGAAAAACACGTTTTGAAAAGTGCACTGTAACTGCCCCATAACTTACATGGGGTTGACCAAACTTGCAGAAACATGTTTATTTCTGCTGAAAAACACGTTTTGACACTTTCTGCACACTGGGGTTAAGAGCAGAGTGTGTGGGCTCTTCTGAGCCTTGCAGTTACATAGGGATTCAGTTGTCTGAAAAAACGCGTTTATTTCGGGCTGAAAAACACGTTTTGAAAAGTGCACTGTAACAGCCCCATAACTTACATGGGGTTGACCAAACTTGCAGAAACATGTTTATTTCTGCTGAAAAATACGTTTTGACATTTTCTGCACACTGGGGTTAAGAGCTGAGTGTGTGGGCTCTTCTGAGCTATGCAGTTACATAGGGATTCAGTTGTCTGAAAAAACGCGTTTATTTCGGGCTGAAAAACACGTTTTGAAAAGTGTACTGTAACTGCCCCATAACTTACATGGGGTTGACCAAACTTCCAGAAACATGTTTATTTCTGCTGAAAAACACGTTTTGACACTTTCTACACACTGGGGTTAAGAGCAGAGTGTGTGGGCTCTTCTGAGCCTTGCAGTTACATAGGGATTCAGTTGTCTGTGAAAACGCGTTTATTTCGGGCTGAAAAACACGTTTTGAAAAAAGTGCTGTTACTGCCCAATAAGTTACATGGGGGTGACCAAACTTGCAGAAACATGTTTATTTCTGCTTAAAAACATGTTTTGACACTTTCTGCACACTGGGGTTAAGAGCTGAGTGTGTGGGCTGTTCTGAGCCTTGCAGTTACATAGGGATTCAGTTGTCTGAAAAAACGCGTTTATTTCGGGCTGAAAAACACGTTTTGAAAAGTGCACTGTAACTGCCCCATAACTTACATGGGGTTGACCAAACTTGCAGAAACATGTTTATTTCTGCTGAAAAACACGTTTTGACACTTTCTGCAAACTGGGGTTAAGAGCTGAGTGTGTGGGCTCTTCTGAGCTTTGCAGTTACATAGGTATTCAGTTGTCTGAAAAAACGCGTTTATTTCGGGCTGAAAAACACGTTTTGAAAAGTGCACTGTAACTGCCCCATAACTTACATGGGGTTGACCAAACTTGCAGAAACATGTTTATTTCTGCTGAAAAACACGTTTTGACACTTTCTGCACACTGGGGTTAAGAGCAGAGTGTGTGGGCTCTTCTGAGCCTTACAGTTACATACGGATTCAGTTGTCTGAAAAAACGCGTTTATTTCGGGCTGAAAAACACGTTTTGAAAAAAGTGCTGTTACTGCCCCATAACTTACATGGGGTTGACCAAACTTGCAGAAACATGTTTATTTCTGCTGAAAAACACGTTTTGACACTTTCTGCACACTGGGGTTAAGAGCTGAGTGTGTGGGCTCTTCTGAGCTTTGCAGTTACATAGGGATTCAGTTGTCTGAAAAAACGCGTTTATTTCGGGCTGAAAAACACGTTTTGAAAAGTGTACTGTAACTGCCCCATAACTTACATGGGGTTGACCAAACTTGCAGAAACATGTTTATTTCTGCTGAAAAACACGTTTTGACACTTTCTGCACACTGGGGTTAAGAGCAGAGTGTGTGGGCTCTTCTGAGCCTTGCAGTTACATAGGGATTCAGTTGTCTGAAAAAACGCGTTTATTTCGGGCTGAAAAACACGTTTTGAAAAAAGTGCTGTTACTGCCCCATAACTTACATGGGGTTGACCAAACTTGCAGAAACATGTTTATTTCTGCTGAAAAACATGTTTTGACACTTTCTGCACACTGGGGTTAAGAGCTGAGTGTGTGGGCTGTTCTGAGCCTTGCAGTTACATAGGGATTCAGTTGTCTGAAAAAACGCGTTTATTTCGGGCTGAAAAACACGTTTTGAAAAGTGCACTGTAACTGCCCCATAACTTACATGGGGTTGACCAAACTTGCAGAAACATGTTTATTTCTGCTGAAAAACATGTTTTGACACTTTCTGCACACTGGGGTTAAGAGCTGAGTGTGTGGGCTCTTCTGAGCTTTGCAGTTACATAGGGATTCAGTTGTCTGAAAAAACGCGTTTATTTCGGGCTGAAAAACACGTTTTGAAAAGTGTACTGTAACTGCCCCATAACTTACATGGGGTTGACCAAACTTCCAGAAACATGTTTATTTCTGCTGAAAAACACGTTTTGACACTTTCTACACACTGGGGTTAAGAGCAGAGTGTGTGGGCTCTTCTGAGCCTTGCAGTTACATAGGGATTCAGTTGTCTGTGAAAACGCGTTTATTTCGGGCTGAAAAACACGTTTTGAAAAAAGTGCTGTTACTGCCCAATAAGTTACATGGGGGTGACCAAACTTGCAGAAACATGTTTATTTCTGCTTAAAAACATGTTTTGACACTTTCTGCACACTGGGGTTAAGAGCTGAGTGTGTGGGCTGTTCTGAGCCTTGCAGTTACTTAGGGATTCAGTTGTCTGTGAAAACGCGTTTATTTCGGGCTGAAAAACACGTTTTGAAAAAAGTGCTGTTACTGCCCAATAAGTTACATGGGGGTGACCAAACTTGCAGAAACATGTTTATTTCTGCTTAAAAACATGTTTTGACACTTTCTGCACACTGGGGTTAAGAGCTGAGTGTGTGGGCTGTTCTGAGCCTTGCAGTTACATAGGGATTCAGTTGTCTGAAAAAACGCGTTTATTTCGGGCTGAAAAACACGTTTTGAAAAGTGCACTGTAACTGCCCCATAACTTACATGGGGTTGACCAAACTTGCAGAAACATGTTTATTTCTGCTGAAAAACACGTTTTGACACTTTCTGCAAACTGGGGTTAAGAGCTGAGTGTGTGGGCTCTTCTGAGCTTTGCAGTTACATAGGTATTCAGTTGTCTGAAAAAACGCGTTTATTTCGGGCTGAAAAACACGTTTTGAAAAGTGCACTGTAACTGCCCCATAACTTACATGGGGTTGACCAAACTTGCAGAAACATGTTTATTTCTGCTGAAAAACACGTTTTGACACTTTCTGCACACTGGGGTTAAGAGCAGAGTGTGTGGGCTCTTCTGAGCCTTACAGTTACATACGGATTCAGTTGTCTGAAAAAACGCGTTTATTTCGGGCTGAAAAACACGTTTTGAAAAAAGTGCTGTTACTGCCCCATAACTTACATGGGGTTGACCAAACTTGCAGAAACATGTTTATTTCTGCTGAAAAACACGTTTTGACACTTTCTGCACACTGGGGTTAAGAGCTGAGTGTGTGGGCTCTTCTGAGCTTTGCAGTTACATAGGGATTCAGTTGTCTGAAAAAACGCGTTTATTTCGGGCTGAAAAACACGTTTTGAAAAGTGTACTGTAACTGCCCCATAACTTACATGGGGTTGACCAAACTTGCAGAAACATGTTTATTTCTGCTGAAAAACATGTTTTGTCACTTTCTGCACACTGGGGTTAAGAGCTGAGTGTGTGGGCTGTTCTGAGCCTTGCAGTTACATAGGGATTCAGTTGTCTGAAAAAACGCGTTTATTTCGGGCTGAAAAACACGTTTTGAAAAGTGCACTGTAACTGCCCCATAACTTACATGGGGTTGACCAAACTTGCAGAAACATGTTTATTTCTGCTGAAAAACATGTTTTGACACTTTCTGCACACTGGGGTTAAGAGCTGAGTGTGTGGGCTCTTCTGAGCTTTGCAGTTACATAGGGATTCAGTTGTCTGAAAAAACGCGTTTATTTCGGGCTGAAAAACACGTTTTGAAAAGTGTACTGTAACTGCCCCATAACTTACATGGGGTTGACCAAACTTGCAGAAACATGTTTATTTCTGCTGAAAAACACGTTTTGACACTTTCTGCACACTGGGGTTAAGAGCAGAGTGTGTGGGCTCTTCTGAGCTTTGCAGTTACATAGGTATTCAGTTGTCTGAAAAAACGCGTTTATTTCGGGCTGAAAAACACGTTTTGAAAAGTGCACTGTAACTGCCCCATAACTTACATGGGGTTGACCAAACTTGCAGAAACATGTTTATTTCTGCTGAAAAACACGTTTTGACATTTTCTGCACACTGGGGTTAAAAGCTGAGTGTGTGTGCTCTTCTGAGCTTTGCAGTTACATAGGGATTCAGTTGTCTGAAAAAACGCGTTTATTTCGGGCTGAAAAACACGTTTTGAAAAGTGTACTGTAACTGCCCCATAACTTACATGGGGTTGACCAAACTTGCAGAAACATGTTTATTTCTGCTGAAAAACACGTTTTGACACTTTCTGCACACTGGGGTTAAGAGCAGAGTGTGTGGGCTCTTCTGAGCCTTGCAGTTACATAGGGATTCAGTTGTCTGAAAAAACGCGTTTATTTCGGGCTGAAAAACACGTTTTGAAAAGTGTACTGTAACTGCCCCATAACTTACATGGGGTTGACCAAACTTGCAGAAACATGTTTATTTCTGCTGAAAAACATGTTTTGACACTTTCTGCACACTGGGGTTAAGAGCTGAGTGTGTGGGCTGTTCTGAGCCTTGCAGTTACATAAGGATTCAGTTGTCTGAAAAAACGCGTTTATTTCGGGCTGAAAAACACGTTTTGAAAAGTGCACTGTAACTGCCCCATAACTTACATGGGGTTGACCAAACTTGCAGAAACATGTTTATTTCTGCTGAAAAACACGTTTTGACATTTTCTGCACACTGGGGTTAAGAGCTGAGTGTGTGGGCTCTTCTGAGCTTTGCAGTTACATAGGGATTCAGTTGTCTGAAAAAACGCGTTTATTTCGGGCTGAAAAACACGTTTTGAAAAGTGTACTGTAACTGCCCCATAACTTACATGGGGTTGACCAAACTTGCAGAAACGTGTTTATTTCTGCTGAAAAACACGTTTTGACACTTTCTGCACACTGGGGTTAAGAGCAGAGTGTGTGGGCTCTTCTGAACCTTGCAGTTACATAGGGATTCAGTTGTCTGAAAAAACGCGTTTATTTCGGGCTGAAAAACACGTTTTGAAAAGTGTACTGTAACTGCCCCATAACTTACATGGGGTTGACCAAACTTGCAGAAACATGTTTATTTCTGCTGAAAAACACGTTTTGACACTTTCTGCACACTGGGGTTAAGAGCTGAGTGTGTGGGCTCTTCTGAGCTTTGCAGTTACATAGGTATTCAGTTGTCTGAAAAAACGCGTTTATTTCGTGCTGAAAAACACGTTTTGAAAAGTGTACTGTAACTGCCCCATAACTTACATGGGGTTGACCAAACTTGCAGAAACATGTTTATTTCTGCTGAAAAACACGTTTTGACACTTTCTGCACACTGGGGTTAAGAGCAGAGTGTGTGGGCTCTTCTGAGCCTTACAGTTACATAGGGATTCAGTTGTCTGAAAAAACGCGTTTATTTCGGGCTGAAAAACACGTTTTGAAAAAAGTGCTGTTACTGCCCCATAACTTACATGGGGTTGACCAAACTTGCAGAAACATGTTTATTTCTGCTGAAAAACACGTTTTGACACTTTCTGCACACTGGGGTTAAGAGCTGAGTGTGTGGGCTCTTCTGAGCTTTGCAGTTACATAGGTATTCAGTTGTCTGAAAAAACGCGTTTATTTCGGGCTGAAAAACACGTTTTGAAAAGTGTACTGTAACTGCCCCATAACTTACATGGGGTTGACCAAACTTGCAGAAACATGTTTATTTCTGCTGAAAAACATGTTTTGACACTTTCTGCACACTGGGGTTAAGAGCTGAGTGTGTGGGCTGTTCTGAGCCTTGCAGTTACATAAGGATTCAGTTGTCTGAAAAAACGCGTTTATTTCGGGCTGAAAAACACGTTTTGAAAAGTGCACTGTAACTGCCCCATAACTTACATGGGGTTGACCAAACTTGCAGAAACATGTTTATTTCTGCTGAAAAACACGTTTTGACACTTTCTGCACACTGGGGTTAAGAGCAGAGTGTGTGGGCTCTTCTGAGCTTTGCAGTTACATAGGTATTCAGTTGTCTGAAAAAACGCGTTTATTTCGGGCTGAAAAACACGTTTTGAAAAGTGCACTGTAACTGCCCCATAACTTACATGGGGTTGACCAAACTTGCAGAAACATGTTTATTTCTGCTGAAAAACACGTTTTGACATTTTCTGCACACTGGGGTTAAGAGCTGAGTGTGTGTGCTCTTCTGAGCTTTGCAGTTACATAGGGATTCAGTTGTCTGAAAAAACGCGTTTATTTCGGGCTGAAAAACACGTTTTGAAAAGTGTACTGTAACTGCCCCATAACTTACATGGGGTTGACCAAACTTGCAGAAACATGTTTATTTCTGCTGAAAAACACGTTTTGACACTTTCTGCACACTGGGGTTAAGAGCAGAGTGTGTGGGCTCTTCTGAGCCTTGCAGTTACATAGGGATTCAGTTGTCTGAAAAAACGCGTTTATTTCGGGCTGAAAAACACGTTTTGAAAAGTGTACTGTAACTGCCCCATAACTTACATGGGGTTGACCAAACTTGCAGAAACATGTTTATTTCTGCTGAAAAACATGTTTTGACACTTTCTGCACACTGGGGTTAAGAGCTGAGTGTGTGGGCTGTTCTGAGCCTTGCAGTTACATAAGGATTCAGTTGTCTGAAAAAACGCGTTTATTTCGGGCTGAAAAACACGTTTTGAAAAGTGCACTGTAACTGCCCCATAACTTACATGGGGTTGACCAAACTTGCAGAAACATGTTTATTTCTGCTGAAAAACACGTTTTGACACTTTCTGCAAACTGGGGTTAAGAGCAGAGTGTGTGGGCTCTTCTGAGCCTTGCAGTTACATAGGGATTCAGTTGTCTGAAAAAACGCGTTTATTTCGGGCTGAAAAACACGTTTTGAAAAGTGTACTGTAACTGCCCCATAACTTACATGGGGTTGACCAAACTTGCAGAAACATGTTTATTTCTGCTGAAAAACACGTTTTGACACTTTCTGCACACTGGGGTTAAGAACTGAGTGTGTGGGCTCTTCTGAGCTTTGCAGTTACATAGGTATTCAGTTGTCTGAAAAAACGCGTTTATTTCGTGCTGAAAAACACGTTTTGAAAAGTGTACTGTAACTGCCCCATAACTTACATGGGGTTGACCAAACTTGCAGAAACATGTTTATTTCTGCTGAAAAACACGTTTTGACACTTTCTGCACACTGGGGTTAAGAGCAGAGTGTGTGGGCTCTTCTGAGCCTTACAGTTACATAGGGATTCAGTTGTCTGAAAAAACGCGTTTATTTCGGGCTGAAAAACACGTTTTGAAAAAAGTGCTGTTACTGCCCCATAACTTACATGGGGTTGACCAAACTTGCAGAAACATGTTTATTTCTGCTGAAAAACACGTTTTGACACTTTCTGCACACTGGGGTTAAGAGCTGAGTGTGTGGGCTCTTCTGAGCTTTGCAGTTACATAGGTATTCAGTTGTCTGAAAAAACGCGTTTATTTCGGGCTGAAAAACACGTTTTGAAAAGTGTACTGTAACTGCCCCATAACTTACATGGGGTTGACCAAACTTGCAGAAACATGTTTATTTCTGCTGAAAAACACGTTTTGACACTTTCTGCACACTGGGGTTAAGAGCAGAGTGTGTGGGCTCTTCTGAGCCTTGCAGTTACATAGGGATTCAGTTGTCTGAAAAAACTCGTTTATTTCGGGCTGAAAAACACGTTTTGAAAAGTGCACTGTAACAGCCCCATAACTTACATGGGGTTGACCAAACTTGCAGAAACATGTTTATTTCTGCTGAAAAATACGTTTTGACATTTTCTGCACACTGGGGTTAAGAGCTGAGTGTGTGGGCTCTTCTGAGCTTTGCAGTTACATAGGGATTCAGTTGTCTGAAAAAACGCGTTTATTTCGGGCTGAAAAACACGTTTTGAAAAGTGTACTGTAACTGCCCCATAACTTACATGGGGTTGACCAAACTTGCAGAAACATGTTTATTTCTGCTGAAAAACACGTTTTGACACTTTCTGCACACTGGGGTTAAGAGCAGAGTGTGTGGGCTCTTCTGAGCCTTGCAGTTACATAGGGATTCAGTTGTCTGAAAAAACGCGTTTATTTCGGGCTGAAAAACACGTTTTGAAAAGTGTACTGTAACTGCCCCATAACTTACATGGGGTTGACCAAACTTGCAGAAACATGTTTATTTCTGCTGAAAAACACGTTTTGACACTTTCTGCACACTGGGGTTAAGAACTGAGTGTGTGGGCTCTTCTGAGCTTTGCAGTTACATAGGTATTCAGTTGTCTGAAAAAACGCGTTTATTTCGTGCTGAAAAACACGTTTTGAAAAGTGTACTGTAACTGCCCCATAACTTACATGGGGTTGACCAAACTTGCAGAAACATGTTTATTTCTGCTGAAAAACACGTTTTGACACTTTCTGCACACTGGGGTTAAGAGCAGAGTGTGTGGGCTCTTCTGAGCCTTACAGTTACATAGGGATTCAGTTGTCTGAAAAAACGCTTTTATTTCGGGCTGAAAAACACGTTTTGAAAAAAGTGCTGTTACTGCCCCATAACTTACATGGGGTTGACCAAACTTGCAGAAACATGTTTATTTCTGCTGAAAAACACGTTTTGACATTTTCTGCACACTGGGGTTAAGAGCAGAGTGTGTGGGCTCTTCTGAGCCTTACAGTTACATAGGGATTCAGTTGTCTGAAAAAACGCGTTTATTTCGGGCTGAAAAACACGTTTTGAAAAAAGTGCTGTTACTGCCCCATAACTTACATGGGGTTGACCAAACTTGCAGAAACATGTTTATTTCTGCTGAAAAACACGTTTTGACACTTTCTGCACACTGGGGTTAAGAGCAGAGTGTGTGGGCTGTTCTGAGCCTTGCAGTTACATAGGGATTCAGTTGTCTGAAAAAACGCGTTTATTTCGGGCTGAAAAACACGTTTTGAAAAGTGCACTGTAACTGCCCCATAACTTACATGGGGTTGACCAAACTTGCAGAAACATGTTTATTTCTGCTGAAAAACACGTTTTGACACTTTCTGCACACTGGGGTTAAGAGCAGAGTGTGTGGGCTCTTCTGAGCCTTGCAGTTACATAGGGATTCAGTTGTCTGAAAAAACGCGTTTATTTCGGGCTGAAAAACACGTTTTGAATAGTGCACTGTAACAGCCCCATAACTTACATGGGGTTGACCAAACTTGCAGAAACATGTTTATTTCTGCTGAAAAATACGTTTTGACATTTTCTGCACACTGGGGTTAAGAGCTGAGTGTGTGGGCTCTTCTGAGTTATGCAGTTACATAGGGATTCAGTTGTCTGAAAAAACGCGTTTATTTCGGGCTGAAAAACACGTTTTGAAAAGTGTACTGTAACTGCCCCATAACTTACATGGGGTTGACCAAACTTCCAGAAACATGTTTATTTCTGCTGAAAAACACGTTTTGACACTTTCTACACACTGGGGTTAAGAGCAGAGTGTGTGGGCTCTTCTGAGCCTTGCAGTTACATAGGGATTCAGTTGTCTGAGAAAACGCGTTTATTTCGGGCTGAAAAACACGTTTTGAAAAAAGTGCTGTTACTGCCCAATAAGTTACATGGGGGTGACCAAACTTGCAGAAACATGTTTAATTCTGCTTAAAAACATGTTTTGACACTTTCTGCACACTGGGGTTAAGAGCTGAGTGTGTGGGCTGTTCTGAGCCTTGCAGTTACATAGGGATTCAGTTGTCTGAAAAAACGCGTTTATTTCGGGCTGAAAAACACGTTTTGAAAAGGGCACTGTAACTGCCCCATAACTTACATGGGGTTGACCAAACTTGCAGAAACATGTTTATTTCTGCTGAAAAACACGTTTTGACACTTTCTGCACACTGGGGTTAAGAGCAGAGTGTGTGGGCTGTTCTGAGCCTTGCAGTTACATAGGGATTCAGTTGTCTGAAAAAACGCGTTTATTTCGGGCAGAAAAACACGTTTTGAAAAGTGCACTGTAACTGCCCCATAACTTACATGGGGTTGACCAAACTTGCAGAAACATGTTTATTTCTGCTGAAAAACATGTTTTGACACTTTCTGCACACTGGGGTTAAGAGCTGAGTGTGTGGGCTCTTCTGAGCCTTGCAGTTACATAGGGATTCAGTTGTCTGAAAAAACGCGTTTATTTCGGGCTGAAAAACACGTTTTGAAAAGTGTACTGTAACTGCCCCATAACTTCCATGGGGTTGACCAAACTTGCAGAAACATGTTTATTTCTGCTGAAAAACACGTTTTGACACTTTCTGCAAACTGGGGTTAAGAGCTGAGTGTGTGGGCTCTTCTGAGCTTTGCAGTTACATAGGTATTCAGTTGTCTGAAAAAACGCGTTTATTTCGGGCTGAAAAACACGTTTTGAAAAGTGTACTGTAACTGCCCCATAACTTACATGGGGTTGACCAAACTTGCAGAAACATGTTTATTTCTGCTGAAAAACACGTTTTGACACTTTCTGCACACTGGGGTTAAGAGCAGAATGTGTGGGCTGTTCTGAGCCTTGCAGTTACATAGGGATTCAGTTGTCTGAAAAAACGCGTTTATTTCGGGCAGAAAAACACGTTTTGAAAAGTGCACTGTAACTGCCCCATAACTTACATGGGGTTGACCAAACTTGCAGAAACATGTTTATTTCTGCTGAAAAACATGTTTTGACACTTTCTGCACACTGGGGTTAAGAGCTGAGTGTGTGGGCTCTTCTGAGCCTTGCAGTTACATAGGGATTCAGTTGTCTGAAAAAACGCGTTTATTTCGGGCTGAAAAACACGTTTTGAAAAGTGTACTGTAACTGCCCCATAACTTCCATGGGGTTGACCAAACTTGCAGAAACATGTTTATTTCTGCTGAAAAACACGTTTTGACACTTTCTGCACACTGGGGTTAAGAGCTGAGTGTGTGGGCTCTTCTGAGCTTTGCAGTTACATAGGTATTCAGTTGTCTGAAAAAACGCGTTTATTTCGGGCTGAAAAACACGTTTTGAAAAGTGTACTGTAACTGCCCCATAACTTACATGGGGTTGACCAAACTTGCAGAAACATGTTTATTTCTGCTGAAAAACACGTTTTGACACTTTCTGCACACTGGGGTTAAGAGCAGAGTGTGTGGGCTCTTCTGAGCCTTGCAGTTACATAGGGATTCAGTTGTCTGAAAAAACGCGTTTATTTCGGGCTGAAAAACACGTTTTGAAAAAAGTGCTTTTACTGCCCCATAACTTACATGGGGTTGACCAAACTTGCAGAAACATGTTTATTTCTGCTGAAAAACATGTTTTGACACTTTCCGCACACTGGGGTTAAGAGCTGAGTGTGTGGGCTCTTCTGAGCTTTGCAGTTACATAGGGATTCAGTTTTATGAAAAAACGCGTTTATTTCGGGCTGAAAAACACGTTTTGAAAAGTGTACTGTAACTGCCCCATAACTTACATGGGGTTGACCAAACTTGCAGAAACATGTTTATTTCTGCTGAAAAACACGTTTTGACACTTTCTGCACACTGGGGTTAAGAGCAGAGTGTGTGGGCTCTTCTGAGCTTTGCAGTTACATAGGTATTCAGTTGTCTGAAAAAACGCGTTTATTTCGGGCTGAAAAACACGTTTTGAAAAGTGCACTGTAACTGCCCCATAACTTACATGGGGTTGACCAAACTTGCAGAAAATTGTTTATTTCTGCTGAAAAACACGTTTTGACATTTTCTGCACACTGGGGTTAAGAGCTGAGTGTGTGTGCTCTTCTGAGCTTTGCAGTTACATAGGGATTCAGTTGTCTGAAAAAACGCGTTTATTTCGGGCTGAAAAACACGTTTTGAAAAGTGTACTGTAACTGCCCCATAACTTACATGGGGTTGACCAAACTTGCAGAAACATGTTTATTTCTGCTGAAAAACACGTTTTGACACTTTCTGCACACTGGGGTTAAGAGCAGAGTGTGTGGGCTCTTCTGAGCCTTGCAGTTACATAGGGATTCAGTTGTCTGAAAAAACGCGTTTATTTCGGGCTGAAAAAACACGTTTTGAAAAAAGTGCTGTTACTGCCCCATAACTTACATGGGGTTGACCAAACTTGCAGAAACATGTTTATTTCTGCTGAAAAACATGTTTTGACACTTTCTGCACACTGGGGTTAAGAGCTGAGTGTGTGGGCTGTTCTGAGCCTTGCAGTTACATAGGGATTCAGTTGTCTGAAAAAACGCGTTTATTTCGGGCTGAAAAACACGTTTTGAAAAGTGTACTGTAACTGCCCCATAACTTACATGGGGTTGACCAAACTTGCAGAAACATGTTTATTTCTGCTGAAAAACACGTTTTGACACTTTCTGCACACTGGGGTTAAGAGCAGAGTGTGTGGGCTCTTCTGAGCTTTGCAGTTACATAGGTATTCAGTTGTCTGAAAAAACGCGTTTATTTCGGGCTGAAAAACACGTTTTGAAAAGTGCACTGTAACTGCCCCATAACTTACATGGGGTTGACCAAACTTGCAGAAACATGTTTATTTCTGCTGAAAAACACGTTTTGACACTTTCTGCACACTGGGGTTAAGAGCAGAGTGTGTGGGCTCTTCTGAGCCTTGCAGTTACATAGGGATTCAGTTGTCTGAAAAAACGCGTTTATTTCGGGCTGAAAAACACGTTTTGAAAAGTGTACTGTAACTGCCCCATAACTTACATGGGGTTGACCAAACTTGCAGAAACATGTTTATTTCTGCTGAAAAACATGTTTTGACACTTTCTGCACACTGGGGTTAAGAGCTGAGTGTGTGGGCTGTTCTGAGCCTTGCAGTTACATAAGGATTCAGTTGTCTGAAAAAACGCGTTTATTTCGGGCTGAAAAACACGTTTTGAAAAGTGCACTGTAACTGCCCCATAACTTACATGGGGTTGACCAAACTTGCAGAAACATGTTTATTTCTGCTGAAAAACACGTTTTGACATTTTCTGCACACTGGGGTTAAGAGCTGAGTGTGTGGGCTCTTCTGAGCTTTGCAGTTACATAGGGATTCAGTTGTCTGAAAAAACGCGTTTATTTCGGGCTGAAAAACACGTTTTGAAAAGTGTACTGTAACTGCCCCATAACTTACATGGGGTTGACCAAACTTGCAGAAACGTGTTTATTTCTGCTGAAAAACACGTTTTGACACTTTCTGCACACTGGGGTTAAGAGCAGAGTGTGTGGGCTCTTCTGAGCCTTGCAGTTACATAGGGATTCAGTTGTCTGAAAAAACGCGTTTATTTCGGGCTGAAAAACACGTTTTGAAAAGTGTACTGTAACTGCCCCATAACTTACATGGGGTTGACCAAACTTGCAGAAACATGTTTATTTCTGCTGAAAAACACGTTTTGACACTTTCTGCACACTGGGGTTAAGAGCTGAGTGTGTGGGCTCTTCTGAGCTTTGCAGTTACATAGGTATTCAGTTGTCTGAAAAAACGCGTTTATTTCGTGCTGAAAAACACGTTTTGAAAAGTGTACTGTAACTGCCCCATAACTTACATGGGGTTGACCAAACTTGCAGAAACATGTTTATTTCTGCTGAAAAACACGTTTTGACACTTTCTGCACACTGGGGTTAAGAGCAGAGTGTGTGGGCTCTTCTGAGCCTTACAGTTACATAGGGATTCAGTTGTCTGAAAAAACGCGTTTATTTCGGGCTGAAAAACACGTTTTGAAAAAAGTGCTGTTACTGCCCCATAACTTACATGGGGTTGACCAAACTTGCAGAAACATGTTTATTTCTGCTGAAAAACACGTTTTGACACTTTCTGCACACTGGGGTTAAGAGCAGAGTGTGTGGGCTCTTCTGAGCCTTGCAGTTACATAGGGATTCAGTTGTCTGAAAAAACGCGTTTATTTCGGGCTGAAAAACACGTTTTGAAAAGTGTACTGTAACTGCCCCATAACTTACATGGGGTTGACCAAACTTCCAGAAACATGTTTATTTCTGCTGAAAAACACGTTTTGACACTTTCTGCACACTGGGGTTAAGAGCAGAGTGTGTGGGCTCTTCTGAGCCTTGCAGTTACATAGGGATTCAGTTGTCTGAGAAAACGCGTTTATTTCGGGCTGAAAAACACATTTTGAAAAAAGTGCTGTTACTGCCCAATAAGTTACATGGGGGTGACCAAACTTGCAGAAACATGTTTATTTCTGCTGAAAAACACGTTTTGACACTTTCTGCAAACTGGGGTTAAGAGCAGAGTGTGTGGGCTCTTCTGAGCCTTGCAGTTACATAGGGATTCAGTTGTCTGAAAAAACGCGTTTATTTCGGGCTGAAAAACACGTTTTGAAAAGTGTACTGTAACTGCCCCATAACTTACATGGGGTTGACCAAACTTGCAGAAACATGTTTATTTCTGCTGAAAAACACGTTTTGACACTTTCTGCACACTGGGGTTAAGAGCTGAGTGTGTGGGCTCTTCTGAGCTTTGCAGTTACATAGGTATTCAGTTGTCTGAAAAAACGCGTTTATTTCGGGCTGAAAAACACGTTTTGAAAAGTGCACTGTAACTGCCCCATAACTTACATGGGGTTGACCAAACTTGCAGAAACATGTTTATTTCTGCTGAAAAACACGTTTTGACACTTTCTGCACACTGGGGTTAAGAGCAGAGTGTGTGGGCTCTTCTGAGCCTTGCAGTTACATAGGGATTCAGTTGTCTGAAAAAACGCGTTTATTTCGGGTTGAAAAACACGTTTTGAAAAAAGTGCTGTTACTGCCCCATAACTTACATGGGGTTGACCAAACTTGCAGAAACATGTTTATTTCTGCTGAAAAACATGTTTTGACACTTTCTGCACACTGGGGTTAAGAGCTGAGTGTGTGGGCTCTTCTGAGCTTTGCAGTTACATAGGGATTCAGTTGTCTGAAAAAACGCGTTTATTTCGGGCTGAAAAACACGTTTTGAAAAGTGTACTGTAACTGCCCCATAACTTACATGGGGTTGACCAAACTTGCAGAAACATGTTTATTTCTGCTGAAAAACACGTTTTGACACTTTCTGCACACTGGGGTTAAGAGCAGAGTGTGTGGGCTCTTCTGAGCCTTGCAGTTACATAGGGATTCAGTTGTCTGAAAAAACGCGTTTATTTCGGGCTGAAAAACACGTTTTGAAAAAAGTGCTGTTACTGCCCCATAACTTACATGGGGTTGACCAAACTTGCAGAAACATGTTTATTTCTGCTGAAAAACACGTTTTGACACTTTCTGCACACTGGGGTTAAGAGCTGAGTGTGTGGGCTCTTCTGAGCTTTGCAGTTACATAGGTATTCAGATGTCTGAAAAAACGCGTTTATTTCGGGCTGAAAAACACGTTTTGAAAAGTGTACTGTAACTGCCCCATAACTTACATGGGGTTGACCAAACTTGCAGAAACATGTTTATTTCTGCTGAAAAACATGTTTTGACACTTTCTGCACACTGGGGTTAAGAGCTGAGTGTGTGGGCTGTTCTGAGCCTTGCAGTTACATAGGGATTCAGTTGTCTGAAAAAACGCGTTTATTTCGGGCTGAAAAACACGTTTTGAAAAGTGCACTGTAACTGCCCCATAACTTACATGGGGTTGACCAAACTTGCAGAAACATGTTTATTTCTGCTGAAAAACATGTTTTGACACTTTCTGCACACTGGGGTTAAGAGCTGAGTGTGTGGGCTCTTCTGAGCTTTGCAGTTACATAGGGATTCAGTTGTCTGAAAAAACGCGTTTATTTCGGGCTGAAAAACACGTTTTGAAAAGTGTACTGTAACTGCCCCATAACTTACATGGGGTTGACCAAACTTGCAGAAACATGTTTATTTCTGCTGAAAAACACGTTTTGACACTTTCTGCACACTGGGGTTAAGAGCAGAGTGTGTGGGCTCTTCTGAGCTTTGCAGTTACATAGGTATTCAGTTGTCTGAAAAAACGCGTTTATTTCGGGCTGAAAAACACGTTTTGAAAAGTGCACTCTAACTGCCCCATAACTTACATGGGGTTGACCAAACTTGCAGAAACATGTTTATTTCTGCTGAAAAACATGTTTTGACACTTTCTGCACACTGGGGTTAAGAGCTGAGTGTGTGGGCTGTTCTGAGCCTTGCAGTTACATAAGGATTCAGTTGTCTGAAAAAACGCGTTTATTTCGGGCTGAAAAACACGTTTTGAAAAGTGCACTGTATCTGCCCCATAACTTACATGGGGTTGACCAAACTTGCAGAAACATGTTTATTTCTGCTGAAAAACACGTTTTGACACTTTCTGCACACTGGGGTTAAGAGCAGAGTGTGTGGGCTCTTCTGAGCCTTGCAGTTACATAGGGATTCAGTTGTCTGAAAAAACGCGTTTATTTCGGGCTGAAAAACACGTTTTGAAAAGTGTACTGTAACTGCCCCATAACTTACATGGGGTTGACCAAACTTGCAGAAACATGTTTATTTCTGCTGAAAAACATGTTTTGACACTTTCTGCACACTGGGGTTAAGAGCTGAGTGTGTGGGCTGTTCTGAGCCTTGCAGTTACATAAGGATTCAGTTGTCTGAAAAAACGCGTTTATTTCGGGCTGAAAAACACGTTTTGAAAAGTGCACTGTAACTGCCCCATAACTTACATGGGGTTGACCAAACTTGCAGAAACATGTTTATTTCTGCTGAAAAACACGTTTTGACATTTTCTGCACACTGGGGTTAAGAGCTGAGTGTGTGGGCTCTTCTGAGCTTTGCAGTTACATAGGGATTCAGTTGTCTGAAAAAACGCGTTTATTTCGGGCTGAAAAACACGTTTTGAAAAGTGTACTGTAACTGCCCCATAACTTACATGGGGTTGACCAAACTTGCAGAAACGTGTTTATTTCTGCTGAAAAACACGTTTTGACACTTTCTGCACACTGGGGTTAAGAGCAGAGTGTGTGGGCTCTTCTGAGCCTTGCAGTTACATAGGGATTCAGTTGTCTGAAAAAACGCGTTTATTTCGGGTTGAAAAACACGTTTTGAAAAAAGTGCTGTTACTGCCCCATAACTTACATGGGGTTGACCAAACTTGCAGAAACATGTTTATTTCTGCTGAAAAACATATTTTGACACTTTCTGCACACTGGGGTTAAGAGCTGAGTGTGTGGGCTGTTCTGAGCCTTGCAGTTACATAAGGATTCAGTTGTCTGAAAAAACGCGTTTATTTCGGGCTGAAAAACACGTTTTGAAAAGTGCACTGTAACTGCCCCATAACTTACATGGGGTTGACCAAACTTGCAGAAACATGTTTATTTCTGCTGAAAAACACGTTTTGACATTTTCTGCACACTGGGGTTAAGAGCTGAGTGTGTGGGCTCTTCTGAGCTTTGCAGTTACATAGGGATTCAGTTGTCTGAAAAAACGCGTTTATTTCGGGCTGAAAAACACGTTTTGAAAAGTGTACTGTAACTGCCCCATAACTTACATGGGGTTGACCAAACTTGCAGAAACATGTTTATTTCTGCTGAAAAACACGTTTTGACACTTTCTGCACACTGGGGTTAAGAGCAGAGTGTGTGGGCTCTTCTGAGCCTTGCAGTTACATAGGGATTCAGTTGTCTGAAAAAACGCGTTTATTTCGGGCTGAAAAACACGTTTTGAAAAAAGTGCTGTTACTGCCCCATAACTTACATGGGGTTGACCAAACTTGCAGAAACATGTTTATTTCTGCTGAAAAACACGTTTTGACACTTTCTGCACACTGGGGTTAAGAGCTGAGTGTGTGGGCTCTTCTGAGCTTTGCAGTTACATAGGTATTCAGATGTCTGAAAAAACGCGTTTATTTCGGGCTGAAAAACACGTTTTGAAAAGTGTACTGTAACTGCCCCATAACTTACATGGGGTTGACCAAACTTGCAGAAACATGTTTATTTCTGCTGAAAAACATGTTTTGACACTTTCTGCACACTGGGGTTAAGAGCTGAGTGTGTGGGCTGTTCTGAGCCTTGCAGTTACATAGGGATTCAGTTGTCTGAAAAAACGCGTTTATTTCGGGCTGAAAAACACGTTTTGAAAAGTGCACTGTAACTGCCCCATAACTTACATGGGGTTGACCAAACTTGCAGAAACATGTTTATTTCTGCTGAAAAACATGTTTTGACACTTTCTGCACACTGGGGTTAAGAGCTGAGTGTGTGGGCTCTTCTGAGCTTTGCAGTTACATAGGGATTCAGTTGTCTGAAAAAACGCGTTTATTTCGGGCTGAAAAACACGTTTTGAAAAGTGTACTGTAACTGCCCCATAACTTACATGGGGTTGACCAAACTTGCAGAAACATGTTTATTTCTGCTGAAAAACACGTTTTGACACTTTCTGCACACTGGGGTTAAGAGCAGAGTGTGTGGGCTCTTCTGAGCTTTGCAGTTACATAGGTATTCAGTTGTCTGAAAAAACGCGTTTATTTCGGGCTGAAAAACACGTTTTGAAAAGTGCACTCTAACTGCCCCATAACTTACATGGGGTTGACCAAACTTGCAGAAACATGTTTATTTCTGCTGAAAAACATGTTTTGACACTTTCTGCACACTGGGGTTAAGAGCTGAGTGTGTGGGCTGTTCTGAGCCTTGCAGTTACATAAGGATTCAGTTGTCTGAAAAAACGCGTTTATTTCGGGCTGAAAAACACGTTTTGAAAAGTGCACTGTATCTGCCCCATAACTTACATGGGGTTGACCAAACTTGCAGAAACATGTTTATTTCTGCTGAAAAACACGTTTTGACACTTTCTGCACACTGGGGTTAAGAGCAGAGTGTGTGGGCTCTTCTGAGCCTTGCAGTTACATAGGGATTCAGTTGTCTGAAAAAACGCGTTTATTTCGGGCTGAAAAACACGTTTTGAAAAGTGTACTGTAACTGCCCCATAACTTACATGGGGTTGACCAAACTTGCAGAAACATGTTTATTTCTGCTGAAAAACATGTTTTGACACTTTCTGCACACTGGGGTTAAGAGCTGAGTGTGTGGGCTGTTCTGAGCCTTGCAGTTACATAAGGATTCAGTTGTCTGAAAAAACGCGTTTATTTCGGGCTGAAAAACACGTTTTGAAAAGTGCACTGTAACTGCCCCATAACTTACATGGGGTTGACCAAACTTGCAGAAACATGTTTATTTCTGCTGAAAAACACGTTTTGACATTTTCTGCACACTGGGGTTAAGAGCTGAGTGTGTGGGCTCTTCTGAGCTTTGCAGTTACATAGGGATTCAGTTGTCTGAAAAAACGCGTTTATTTCGGGCTGAAAAACACGTTTTGAAAAGTGTACTGTAACTGCCCCATAACTTACATGGGGTTGACCAAACTTGCAGAAACGTGTTTATTTCTGCTGAAAAACACGTTTTGACACTTTCTGCACACTGGGGTTAAGAGCAGAGTGTGTGGGCTCTTCTGAGCCTTGCAGTTACATAGGGATTCAGTTGTCTGAAAAAACGCGTTTATTTCGGGCTGAAAAACACGTTTTGAAAAGTGTACTGTAACTGCCCCATAACTTACATGGGGTTGACCAAACTTGCAGAAACATGTTTATTTCTGCTGAAAAACACGTTTTGACACTTTCTGCACACTGGGGTTAAGAGCTGAGTGTGTGGGCTCTTCTGAGCTTTGCAGTTACATAGGTATTCAGTTGTCTGAAAAAACGCGTTTATTTCGTGCTGAAAAACACGTTTTGAAAAGTGTACTGTAACTGCCCCATAACTTACATGGGGTTGACCAAACTTGCAGAAACATGTTTATTTCTGCTGAAAAACACGTTTTGACACTTTCTGCACACTGGGGTTAAGAGCAGAGTGTGTGGGCTCTTCTGAGCCTTACAGTTACATAGGGATTCAGTTGTCTGAAAAAACGCGTTTATTTCGGGCTGAAAAACACGTTTTGAAAAAAGTGCTGTTACTGCCCCATAACTTACATGGGGTTGACCAAACTTGCAGAAACATGTTTATTTCTGCTGAAAAACACGTTTTGACACTTTCTGCACACTGGGGTTAAGAGCTGAGTGTGTGGGCTGTTCTGAGCCTTGCAGTTACATAAGGATTCAGTTGTCTGAAAAAACGCGTTTATTTCGGGCTGAAAAACACGTTTTGAAAAGTGCACTGTAACTGCCCCATAACTTACATGGGGTTGACCAAACTTGCAGAAACATGTTTATTTCTGCTGAAAAACACGTTTTGACATTTTCTGCACACTGGGGTTAAGAGCAGAGTGTGTGGGCTCTTCTGAGCTTTGCAGTTACATAGGTATTCAGTTGTCTGAAAAAACGCGTTTATTTCGTGCTGAAAAACACGTTTTGAAAAGTGTACTGTAACTGCCCCATAACTTACATGGGGTTGACCAAACTTGCAGAAACATGTTTATTTCTGCTGAAAAACACGTTTTGACACTTTCTGCACACTGGGGTTAAGAGCAGAGTGTGTGGGCTCTTCTGAGCCTTACAGTTACATAGGGATTCAGTTGTCTGAAAAAACGCGTTTATTTCGGGCTGAAAAACACGTTTTGAAAAAAGTGCTGTTACTGCCCCATAACTTACATGGGGTTGACCAAACTTGCAGAAACATGTTTATTTCTGCTGAAAAACACGTTTTGACACTTTCTGCACACTGGGGTTAAGAGCAGAGTGTGTGGGCTCTTCTGAGCCTTGCAGTTACATAGGGATTCAGTTGTCTGAAAAAACGCGTTTATTTCGGGCTGAAAAACACGTTTTGAAAAGTGTACTGTAACTGCCCCATAACTTACATGGGGTTGACCAAACTTCCAGAAACATGTTTATTTCTGCTGAAAAACACGTTTTGACACTTTCTGCACACTGGGGTTAAGAGCAGAGTGTGTGGGCTCTTCTGAGCCTTGCAGTTACATAGGGATTCAGTTGTCTGAGAAAACGCGTTTATTTCGGGCTGAAAAACACATTTTGAAAAAAGTGCTGTTACTGCCCAATAAGTTACATGGGGGTGACCAAACTTGCAGAAACATGTTTATTTCTGCTGAAAAACACGTTTTGACACTTTCTGCACACTGGGGTTAAGAGCAGAGTGTGTGGGCTCTTCTGAGCCTTGCAGTTACATAGGGATTCAGTTGTCTGAAAAAACGCGTTTATTTCGGGCTGAAAAACACGTTTTGAAAAGTGTACTGTAACTGCCCCATAACTTACATGGGGTTGACCAAACTTGCAGAAACATGTTTATTTCTGCTGAAAAACACGTTTTGACACTTTCTGCACACTGGGGTTAAGAGCTGAGTGTGTGGGCTCTTCTGAGCTTTGCAGTTACATAGGTATTCAGTTGTCTGAAAAAACGCGTTTATTTCGGGCTGAAAAACACGTTTTGAAAAGTGCACTGTAACTGCCCCATAACTTACATGGGGTTGACCAAACTTGCAGAAACATGTTTATTTCTGCTGAAAAACACGTTTTGACACTTTCTGCACACTGGGGTTAAGAGCAGAGTGTGTGGGCTCTTCTGAGCCTTGCAGTTACATAGGGATTCAGTTGTCTGAAAAAACGCGTTTATTTCGGGTTGAAAAACACGTTTTGAAAAAAGTGCTGTTACTGCCCCATAACTTACATGGGGTTGACCAAACTTGCAGAAACATGTTTATTTCTGCTGAAAAACATGTTTTGACACTTTCTGCACACTGGGGTTAAGAGCTGAGTGTGTGGGCTGTTCTGAGCCTTGCAGTTACATAAGGATTCAGTTGTCTGAAAAAACGCGTTTATTTCGGGCTGAAAAACACGTTTTGAAAAGTGCACTGTAACTGCCCCATAACTTACATGGGGTTGACCAAACTTGCAGAAACATGTTTATTTCTGCTGAAAAACACGTTTTGACATTTTCTGCACACTGGGGTTAAGAGCTGAGTGTGTGGGCTCTTCTGAGCTTTGCAGTTACATAGGGATTCAGTTGTCTGAAAAAACGCGTTTATTTCGGGCTGAAAAACACGTTTTGAAAAGTGTACTGTAACTGCCCCATAACTTACATGGGGTTGACCAAACTTGCAGAAACATGTTTATTTCTGCTGAAAAACACGTTTTGACACTTTCTGCACACTGGGGTTAAGAGCAGAGTGTGTGGGCTCTTCTGAGCCTTGCAGTTACATAGGGATTCAGTTGTCTGAAAAAACGCGTTTATTTCGGGCTGAAAAACACGTTTTGAAAAAAGTGCTGTTACTGCCCCATAACTTACATGGGGTTGACCAAACTTGCAGAAACATGTTTATTTCTGCTGAAAAACACGTTTTGACACTTTCTGCACACTGGGGTTAAGAGCTGAGTGTGTGGGCTCTTCTGAGCTTTGCAGTTACATAGGTATTCAGATGTCTGAAAAAACGCGTTTATTTCGGGCTGAAAAACACGTTTTGAAAAGTGTACTGTAACTGCCCCATAACTTACATGGGGTTGACCAAACTTGCAGAAACATGTTTATTTCTGCTGAAAAACATGTTTTGACACTTTCTGCACACTGGGGTTAAGAGCTGAGTGTGTGGGCTGTTCTGAGCCTTGCAGTTACATAGGGATTCAGTTGTCTGAAAAAACGCGTTTATTTCGGGCTGAAAAACACGTTTTGAAAAGTGCACTGTAACTGCCCCATAACTTACATGGGGTTGACCAAACTTGCAGAAACATGTTTATTTCTGCTGAAAAACATGTTTTGACACTTTCTGCACACTGGGGTTAAGAGCTGAGTGTGTGGGCTCTTCTGAGCTTTGCAGTTACATAGGGATTCAGTTGTCTGAAAAAACGCGTTTATTTCGGGCTGAAAAACACGTTTTGAAAAGTGTACTGTAACTGCCCCATAACTTACATGGGGTTGACCAAACTTGCAGAAACATGTTTATTTCTGCTGAAAAACACGTTTTGACACTTTCTGCACACTGGGGTTAAGAGCAGAGTGTGTGGGCTCTTCTGAGCTTTGCAGTTACATAGGTATTCAGTTGTCTGAAAAAACGCGTTTATTTCGGGCTGAAAAACACGTTTTGAAAAGTGCACTCTAACTGCCCCATAACTTACATGGGGTTGACCAAACTTGCAGAAACATGTTTATTTCTGCTGAAAAACATGTTTTGACACTTTCTGCACACTGGGGTTAAGAGCTGAGTGTGTGGGCTGTTCTGAGCCTTGCAGTTACATAAGGATTCAGTTGTCTGAAAAAACGCGTTTATTTCGGGCTGAAAAACACGTTTTGAAAAGTGCACTGTATCTGCCCCATAACTTACATGGGGTTGACCAAACTTGCAGAAACATGTTTATTTCTGCTGAAAAACACGTTTTGACACTTTCTGCACACTGGGGTTAAGAGCAGAGTGTGTGGGCTCTTCTGAGCCTTGCAGTTACATAGGGATTCAGTTGTCTGAAAAAACGCGTTTATTTCGGGCTGAAAAACACGTTTTGAAAAGTGTACTGTAACTGCCCCATAACTTACATGGGGTTGACCAAACTTGCAGAAACATGTTTATTTCTGCTGAAAAACATGTTTTGACACTTTCTGCACACTGGGGTTAAGAGCTGAGTGTGTGGGCTGTTCTGAGCCTTGCAGTTACATAAGGATTCAGTTGTCTGAAAAAACGCGTTTATTTCGGGCTGAAAAACACGTTTTGAAAAGTGCACTGTAACTGCCCCATAACTTACATGGGGTTGACCAAACTTGCAGAAACATGTTTATTTCTGCTGAAAAACACGTTTTGACATTTTCTGCACACTGGGGTTAAGAGCTGAGTGTGTGGGCTCTTCTGAGCTTTGCAGTTACATAGGGATTCAGTTGTCTGAAAAAACGCGTTTATTTCGGGCTGAAAAACACGTTTTGAAAAGTGTACTGTAACTGCCCCATAACTTACATGGGGTTGACCAAACTTGCAGAAACGTGTTTATTTCTGCTGAAAAACACGTTTTGACACTTTCTGCACACTGGGGTTAAGAGCAGAGTGTGTGGGCTCTTCTGAGCCTTGCAGTTACATAGGGATTCAGTTGTCTGAAAAAACGCGTTTATTTCGGGTTGAAAAACACGTTTTGAAAAAAGTGCTGTTACTGCCCCATAACTTACATGGGGTTGACCAAACTTGCAGAAACATGTTTATTTCTGCTGAAAAACATGTTTTGACACTTTCTGCACACTGGGGTTAAGAGCTGAGTGTGTGGGCTGTTCTGAGCCTTGCAGTTACATAAGGATTCAGTTGTCTGAAAAAACGCGTTTATTTCGGGCTGAAAAACACGTTTTGAAAAGTGCACTGTAACTGCCCCATAACTTACATGGGGTTGACCAAACTTGCAGAAACATGTTTATTTCTGCTGAAAAACACGTTTTGACATTTTCTGCACACTGGGGTTAAGAGCTGAGTGTGTGGGCTCTTCTGAGCTTTGCAGTTACATAGGGATTCAGTTGTCTGAAAAAACGCGTTTATTTCGGGCTGAAAAACACGTTTTGAAAAGTGTACTGTAACTGCCCCATAACTTACATGGGGTTGACCAAACTTGCAGAAACATGTTTATTTCTGCTGAAAAACACGTTTTGACACTTTCTGCACACTGGGGTTAAGAGCAGAGTGTGTGGGCTCTTCTGAGCCTTGCAGTTACATAGGGATTCAGTTGTCTGAAAAAACGCGTTTATTTCGGGCTGAAAAACACGTTTTGAAAAAAGTGCTGTTACTGCCCCATAACTTACATGGGGTTGACCAAACTTGCAGAAACATGTTTATTTCTGCTGAAAAACACGTTTTGACACTTTCTGCACACTGGGGTTAAGAGCTGAGTGTGTGGGCTCTTCTGAGCTTTGCAGTTACATAGGTATTCAGATGTCTGAAAAAACGCGTTTATTTCGGGCTGAAAAACACGTTTTGAAAAGTGTACTGTAACTGCCCCATAACTTACATGGGGTTGACCAAACTTGCAGAAACATGTTTATTTCTGCTGAAAAACATGTTTTGACACTTTCTGCACACTGGGGTTAAGAGCTGAGTGTGTGGGCTGTTCTGAGCCTTGCAGTTACATAGGGATTCAGTTGTCTGAAAAAACGCGTTTATTTCGGGCTGAAAAACACGTTTTGAAAAGTGCACTGTAACTGCCCCATAACTTACATGGGGTTGACCAAACTTGCAGAAACATGTTTATTTCTGCTGAAAAACATGTTTTGACACTTTCTGCACACTGGGGTTAAGAGCTGAGTGTGTGGGCTCTTCTGAGCTTTGCAGTTACATAGGGATTCAGTTGTCTGAAAAAACGCGTTTATTTCGGGCTGAAAAACACGTTTTGAAAAGTGTACTGTAACTGCCCCATAACTTACATGGGGTTGACCAAACTTGCAGAAACATGTTTATTTCTGCTGAAAAACACGTTTTGACACTTTCTGCACACTGGGGTTAAGAGCAGAGTGTGTGGGCTCTTCTGAGCTTTGCAGTTACATAGGTATTCAGTTGTCTGAAAAAACGCGTTTATTTCGGGCTGAAAAACACGTTTTGAAAAGTGCACTCTAACTGCCCCATAACTTACATGGGGTTGACCAAACTTGCAGAAACATGTTTATTTCTGCTGAAAAACATGTTTTGACACTTTCTGCACACTGGGGTTAAGAGCTGAGTGTGTGGGCTGTTCTGAGCCTTGCAGTTACATAAGGATTCAGTTGTCTGAAAAAACGCGTTTATTTCGGGCTGAAAAACACGTTTTGAAAAGTGCACTGTATCTGCCCCATAACTTACATGGGGTTGACCAAACTTGCAGAAACATGTTTATTTCTGCTGAAAAACACGTTTTGACACTTTCTGCACACTGGGGTTAAGAGCAGAGTGTGTGGGCTCTTCTGAGCCTTGCAGTTACATAGGGATTCAGTTGTCTGAAAAAACGCGTTTATTTCGGGCTGAAAAACACGTTTTGAAAAGTGTACTGTAACTGCCCCATAACTTACATGGGGTTGACCAAACTTGCAGAAACATGTTTATTTCTGCTGAAAAACATGTTTTGACACTTTCTGCACACTGGGGTTAAGAGCTGAGTGTGTGGGCTGTTCTGAGCCTTGCAGTTACATAAGGATTCAGTTGTCTGAAAAAACGCGTTTATTTCGGGCTGAAAAACACGTTTTGAAAAGTGCACTGTAACTGCCCCATAACTTACATGGGGTTGACCAAACTTGCAGAAACATGTTTATTTCTGCTGAAAAACACGTTTTGACATTTTCTGCACACTGGGGTTAAGAGCTGAGTGTGTGGGCTCTTCTGAGCTTTGCAGTTACATAGGGATTCAGTTGTCTGAAAAAACGCGTTTATTTCGGGCTGAAAAACACGTTTTGAAAAGTGTACTGTAACTGCCCCATAACTTACATGGGGTTGACCAAACTTGCAGAAACGTGTTTATTTCTGCTGAAAAACACGTTTTGACACTTTCTGCACACTGGGGTTAAGAGCAGAGTGTGTGGGCTCTTCTGAGCCTTGCAGTTACATAGGGATTCAGTTGTCTGAAAAAACGCGTTTATTTCGGGCTGAAAAACACGTTTTGAAAAGTGTACTGTAACTGCCCCATAACTTACATGGGGTTGACCAAACTTGCAGAAACATGTTTATTTCTGCTGAAAAACACGTTTTGACACTTTCTGCACACTGGGGTTAAGAGCTGAGTGTGTGGGCTGTTCTGAGCCTTGCAGTTACATAAGGATTCAGTTGTCTGAAAAAACGCGTTTATTTCGGGCTGAAAAACACGTTTTGAAAAGTGCACTGTAACTGCCCCATAACTTACATGGGGTTGACCAAACTTGCAGAAACATGTTTATTTCTGCTGAAAAACACGTTTTGACATTTTCTGCACACTGGGGTTAAGAGCTGAGTGTGTGGGCTCTTCTGAGCCTTGCAGTTACATAGGGATTCAGTTGTCTGAAAAAACGCGTTTATTTCGGGCTGAAAAACACGTTTTGAAAAGTGTACTGTAACTGCCCCATAACTTACATGGGGTTGACCAAACCTGCAGAAACATGTTTATTTCTGCTGAAAAACACGTTTTGACACTTTCTGCACACTGGGGTTAAGAACTGAGTGTGTGGTCTCTTCTGAGCTTTGCAGTTACATAGGTATTCAGTTGTCTGAAAAAACGCGTTTATTTCGTGCTGAAAAACACGTTTTGAAAAGTGTACTGTAACTGCCCCATAACTTACATGGGGTTGACCAAACTTGCAGAAACATGTTTATTTCTGCTGAAAAACACGTTTTGACACTTTCTGCACACTGGGGTTAAGAGCAGAGTGTGTGGGCTCTTCTGAGCCTTACAGTTACATAGGGATTCAGTTGTCTGAAAAAACGCGTTTATTTCGGGCTGAAAAACACGTTTTGAAAAAAGTGCTGTTACTGCCCCATTACTTACATGGGGTTGACCAAACTTGCAGAAACATGTTTATTTCTGCTGAAAAACACGTTTTGACATTTTCTGCACACTGGGGTTAAGAGCAGAGTGTGTGGGCTCTTCTGAGCCTTACAGTTACATAGGGATTCAGTTGTCTGAAAAAACGCGTTTATTTCGGGCTGAAAAACACGTTTTGAAAAAAGTGCTGTTACTGCCCCATAACTTACATGGGGTTGACCAAACTTGCAGAAACATGTTTATTTCTGCTGAAAAACACGTTTTGACACTTTCTGCACACTGGGGTTAAGAGCAGAGTGTGTGGGCTCTTCTGAGCCTTGCAGTTACATAGGGATTCAGTTGTCTGAAAAAACGCGTTTATTTCGGGCTGAAAAACACGTTTTGAAAAGTGCACTGTAACAGCCCCATAACTTACATGGGGTTGACCAAACTTGCAGAAACATGTTTATTTCTGCTGAAAAATACGTTTTGACATTTTCTGCACACTGGGGTTAAGAGCTGAGTGTGTGGGCTCTTCTGAGCTATGCAGTTACATAGGGATTCAGTTGTCTGAAAAAACGCGTTTATTTCGGGCTGAAAAACACGTTTTGAAAAGTGTACTGTAACTGCCCCATAACTTACATGGGGTTGACCAAACTTCCAGAAACATGTTTATTTCTGCTGAAAAACACGTTTTGACACTTTCTACACACTGGGGTTAAGAGCAGAGTGTGTGGGCTCTTCTGAGCCTTGCAGTTACATAGGGATTCAGTTGTCTGTGAAAACGCGTTTATTTCGGGCTGAAAAACACGTTTTGAAAAAAGTGCTGTTACTGCCCAATAAGTTACATGGGGGTGACCAAACTTGCAGAAACATGTTTATTTCTGCTTAAAAACATGTTTTGACACTTTCTGCACACTGGGGTTAAGAGCTGAGTGTGTGGGCTGTTCTGAGCCTTGCAGTTACATAGGGATTCAGTTGTCTGAAAAAACGCGTTTATTTCGGGCTGAAAAACACGTTTTGAAAAGTGCACTGTAACTGCCCCATAACTTACATGGGGTTGACCAAACTTGCAGAAACATGTTTATTTCTGCTGAAAAACACGTTTTGACACTTTCTGCACACTGGGGTTAAGAGCAGAGTGTGTGGGCTGTTCTGAGCCTTGCAGTTACATAGGGATTCAGTTGTCTGAAAAAACGCGTTTATTTCGGGCTGAAAAACACGTTTTGAAAAGTGCACTGTAACTGCCCCATAACTTACATGGGGTTGACCAAACTTGCAGAAACATGTTTATTTCTGCTGAAAAACATGTTTTGACACTTTCTGCACACTGGGGTTAAGAGCTGAGTGTGTGGGCTCTTCTGAGCCTTGCAGTTACATAGGGATTCAGTTGTCTGAAAAAACGCGTTTATTTCGGGCTGAAAAACACGTTTTGAAAAGTCTACTGTAACTGCCCCATAACTTACATGGGGTTGACCAAACTTGCAGAAACATGTTTATTTCTGCTGAAAAACACGTTTTGACACTTTCTGCACACTGGGGTTAAGAGCTGAGTGTGTGGGCTCTTCTGAGCTTTGCAGTTACATAGGTATTCAGTTGTCTGAAAAAACGCGTTTATTTCGGGCTGAAAAACACGTTTTGAAAAGTGTACTGTAACTGCCCCATAACTTACATGGGGTTGACCAAACTTGCAGAAACATGTTTATTTCTGCTGAAAAACACGTTTTGACACTTTCTGCACACTGGGGTTAAGAGCAGAGTGTGTGGGCTCTTCTGAGCTTTGCAGTTACATAGGTATTCAGTTGTCTGAAAAAACGCGTTTATTTCGGGCTGAAAAACACGTTTTGAAAAGTGCACTGTAACTGCCCCATAACTTACATGGGGTTGACCAAACTTGCAGAAACATGTTTATTTCTGCTGAAAAACACGTTTTGACATTTTCTGCACACTGGGGTTAAGAGCTGAGTGTGTGTGCTCTTCTGAGCTTTGCAGTTACATAGGGATTCAGTTGTCTGAAAAAAACGCGTTTATTTCGGGCTGAAAAACACGTTTTGAAAAGTGTACTGTAACTGCCCCATAACTTACATGGGGTTGACCAAACTTGCAGAAACATGTTTATTTCTGCTGAAAAACACGTTTTGACACTTTCTGCACACTGGGGTTAAGAGCACAGTGTGTGGGCTCTTCTGAGCCTTGCAGTTACATAGGGATTCAGTTGTCTGAAAAAACGCGTTTATTTCGGGCTGAAAAACACGTTTTGAAAAAAGTGCTGTTACTGCCCCATAACTTACATGGGGTTGACCAAACTTGCAGAAACATGTTTATTTCTGCTGAAAAACATGTTTTGACACTTTCTGCACACTGGGGTTAAGAGCTGAGTGTGTGGGCTGTTCTGAGCCTTGCAGTTACATAGGGATTCAGTTGTCTGAAAAAACGCGTTTATTTCGGGCTGAAAAACATGTTTTGAAAAGTGCACTGTAACTGCCCCATAACTTACATGGGGTTGACCAAACTTGCAGAAACATGTTTATTTCTGCTGAAAAACATGTTTTGACACTTTCTGCACACTGGGGTTAAGAGCTGAGTGTGTGGGCTCTTCTGAGCTTTGCAGTTACATAGGGATTCAGTTGTCTGAAAAAACGCGTTTATTTCGGGCTGAAAAACACGTTTTGAAAAGTGTACTGTAACTGCCCCATAACTTACATGGGGTTGACCAAACTTGCAGAAACATGTTTATTTCTGCTGAAAAACACGTTTTGACACTTTCTGCACACTGGGGTTAAGAGCAGAGTGTGTGGGCTCTTCTGAGCTTTGCAGTTACATAGGTATTCAGTTGTCTGAAAAAACGCGTTTATTTCGGGCTGAAAAACACGTTTTGAAAAGTGCACTGTAACTGCCCCATAACTTACATGGGGTTGACCAAACTTGCAGAAACATGTTTATTTCTGCTGAAAAACACGTTTTGACATTTTCTGCACACTGGGGTTAAGAGCTGAGTGTGTGTGCTCTTCTGAGCTTTGCAGTTACATAGGGATTCAGTTGTCTGAAAAAACGCGTTTATTTCGGGCTGAAAAACACGTTTTGAAAAGTGTACTGTAACTGCCCCATAACTTACATGGGGTTGACCAAACTTGCAGAAACATGTTTATTTCTGCTGAAAAACACGTTTTGACACTTTCTGCACACTGGGGTTAAGAGCAGAGTGTGTGGGCTCTTCTGAGCCTTGCAGTTACATAGGGATTCAGTTGTCTGAAAAAACGCGTTTATTTCGGGCTGAAAAACACGTTTTGAAAAGTGTACTGTAACTGCCCCATAACTTACATGGGGTTGACCAAACTTGCAGAAACATGTTTATTTCTGCTGAAAAACATGTTTTGACACTTTCTGCACACTGGGGTTAAGAGCAGAGTGTGTGGGCTCTTCTGAGCCTTACAGTTACATAGGGATTCAGTTGTCTGAAAAAACGCGTTTATTTCGGGCTGAAAAACACGTTTTGAAAAAAGTGCTGTTACTGCCCCATAACTTACATGGGGTTGACCAAACTTGCAGAAACATGTTTATTTCTGCTGAAAAACACGTTTTGACATTTTCTGCACACTGGGGTTAAGAGCAGAGTGTGTGGGCTCTTCTGAGCCTTACAGTTACATAGGGATTCAGTTGTCTGAAAAAACGCGTTTATTTCGGGCTGAAAAACACGTTTTGAAAAAAGTGCTGTTACTGCCCCATAACTTACATGGGGTTGACCAAACTTGCAGAAACATGTTTATTTCTGCTGAAAAACACGTTTTGACACTTTCTGCACACTGGGGTTAAGAGCAGAGTGTGTGGGCTGTTCTGAGCCTTGCAGTTACATAGGGATTCAGTTGTCTGAAAAAACGCGTTTATTTCGGGCTGAAAAACACGTTTTGAAAAGTGCACTGTAACTGCCCCATAACTTACATGGGGTTGACCAAACTTGCAGAAACATGTTTATTTCTGCTGAAAAACACGTTTTGACACTTTCTGCACACTGGGGTTAAGAGCAGAGTGTGTGGGCTCTTCTGAGCCTTGCAGTTACATAGGGATTCAGTTGTCTGAAAAAAACGCATTTATTTCGGGCTGAAAAACACGTTTTGAAAAAAGTGCTGTTACTGCCCCATAACTTACATGGGGTTGACCAAACTTGCAGAAACATGTTTATTTCTGCTGAAAAACATGTTTTGACACTTTCTGCACACTGGGGTTAAGAGCTGAGTGTGTGGGCTGTTCTGAGCCTTGCAGTTACATAGGGATTCAGTTGTCTGAAAAAACGCGTTTATTTCGGGCTGAAAAACATGTTTTGAAAAGTGCACTGTAACTGCCCCATAACTTACATGGGGTTGACCAAACTTGCAGAAACATGTTTATTTCTGCTGAAAAACATGTTTTGACACTTTCTGCACACTGGGGTTAAGAGCTGAGTGTGTGGGCTCTTCTGAGCTTTGCAGTTACATAGGGATTCAGTTGTCTGAAAAAACGCGTTTATTTCGGGCTGAAAAACACGTTTTGAAAAGTGTACTGTAACTGCCCCATAACTTACATGGGGTTGACCAAACTTGCAGAAACATGTTTATTTCTGCTGAAAAACACGTTTTGACACTTTCTGCACACTGGGGTTAAGAGCAGAGTGTGTGGGCTCTTCTGAGCTTTGCAGTTACATAGGTATTCAGTTGTCTGAAAAAACGCGTTTATTTCGGGCTGAAAAACACGTTTTGAAAAGTGCACTGTAACTGCCCCATAACTTACATGGGGTTGACCAAACTTGCAGAAACATGTTTATTTCTGCTGAAAAACACGTTTTGACATTTTCTGCACACTGGGGTTAAGAGCTGAGTGTGTGTGCTCTTCTGAGCTTTGCAGTTACATAGGGATTCAGTTGTCTGAAAAAACGCGTTTATTTCGGGCTGAAAAACACGTTTTGAAAAGTGTACTGTAACTGCCCCATAACTTACATGGGGTTGACCAAACTTGCAGAAACATGTTTATTTCTGCTGAAAAACACGTTTTGACACTTTCTGCACACTGGGGTTAAGAGCAGAGTGTGTGGGCTCTTCTGAGCCTTGCAGTTACATAGGGATTCAGTTGTCTGAAAAAACGCGTTTATTTCGGGCTGAAAAACACGTTTTGAAAAGTGTACTGTAACTGCCCCATAACTTACATGGGGTTGACCAAACTTGCAGAAACATGTTTATTTCTGCTGAAAAACATGTTTTGACACTTTCTGCACACTGGGGTTAAGAGCTGAGTGTGTGGGCTGTTCTGAGCCTTGCAGTTACATAAGGATTCAGTTGTCTGAAAAAACGCGTTTATTTCGGGCTGAAAAACACGTTTTGAAAAGTGCACTGTAACTGCCCCATAACTTACATGGGGTTGACCAAACTTGCAGAAACATGTTTATTTCTGCTGAAAAACACGTTTTGACATTTTCTGCACACTGGGGTTAAGAGCTGAGTGTGTGGGCTCTTCTGAGCTTTGCAGTTACATAGGGATTCAGTTGTCTGAAAAAACGCGTTTATTTCGGGCTGAAAAACACGTTTTGAAAAGTGTACTGTAACTGCCCCATAACTTACATGGGGTTGACCAAACTTGCAGAAACGTGTTTATTTCTGCTGAAAAACACGTTTTGACACTTTCTGCACACTGGGGTTAAGAGCAGAGTGTGTGGGCTCTTCTGAGCCTTGCAGTTACATAGGGATTCAGTTGTCTGAAAAAACGCGTTTATTTCGGGCTGAAAAACACGTTTTGAAAAGTGTACTGTAACTGCCCCATAACTTACATGGGGTTGACCAAACTTGCAGAAACATGTTTATTTCTGCTGAAAAACACGTTTTGACACTTTCTGCACACTGGGGTTAAGAGCTGAGTGTGTGGGCTCTTCTGAGCTTTGCAGTTACATAGGTATTCAGTTGTCTGAAAAAACGCGTTTATTTCGTGCTGAAAAACACGTTTTGAAAAGTGCACTGTAACTGCCCCATAACTTACATGGGGTTGACCAAACTTGCAGAAACATGTTTATTTCTGCTGAAAAACACGTTTTGACACTTTCTGCACACTGGGGTTAAGAGCAGAGTGTGTGGGCTCTTCTGAGCCTTGCAGTTACATAGGGATTCAGTTGTCTGAAAAAACGCGTTTATTTCGTGCTGAAAAACACGTTTTGAAAAGTGTACTGTAACTGCCCCATAACTTACATGGGGTTGACCAAACTTGCAGAAACATGTTTATTTCTGCTGAAAAACATGTTTTGACACTTTCTGCACACTGGGGTTAAGAGCTGAGTGTGTGGGCTGTTCTGAGCCTTGCAGTTACATAGGGATTCAGTTGTCTGAAGAAACGCGTTTATTTCGGGCTGAAAAACACGTTTTGAAAAGTGCACTGTAACTGCCCCATAACTTACATGGGGTTGACCAAACTTGCAGAAACATGTTTATTTCTGCTGAAAAACATGTTTTGACACTTTCTGCACACTGGGGTTAAGAGCTGAGTGTGTGGGCTCTTCTGAGCTTTGCAGTTACATAGGGATTCAGTTGTCTGAAAAAACGCGTTTATTTCGGGCTGAAAAACACGTTTTGAAAAGTGCACTGTAACTGCCCCATAACTTACATGGGGTTGACCAAACTTGCAGAAACATGTTTATTTCTGCTGAAAAACACGTTTTGACACTTTCTGCACACTGGGGTTAAGAGCAGAGTGTGTGGGCTGTTCTGAGCCTTGCAGTTACATAGGGATTCAGTTGTCTGAAAAAACGCGTTTATTTCGGGCTGAAAAACACGTTTTGAAAAGTGCACTGTAACTGCCCCATAACTTACATGGGGTTGACCAAACTTGCAGAAACATGTTTATTTCTGCTGAAAAACATGTTTTGACACTTTCTGCACACTGGGGTTAAGAGCTGAGTGTGTGGGCTGTTCTGAGCCTTGCAGTTACATAGGGATTCAGTTGTCTGAAAAAACGCGTTTATTTCGGGCTGAAAAACACGTTTTGAAAAGTGCACTGTAACTGCCCCATAACTTACTTGGGGTTGACCAAACTTGCAGAAACATGTTTATTTCTGCTGAAAAACACGTTTTGACACTTTCTGCACACTGGGGTTAAGAGCAGAGTGTGTGGGCTGTTCTGAGCCTTGCAGTTACATAGGGATTCAGTTGTCTGAAAAAACGCGTTTATTTCGGTCTGAAAAACACGTTTTGAAAAGTGCACTGTAACTGCCCCATAACTTACAGGGGGTTGACCAAACTTGCAGAAACATGTTTATTTCTGCTGAAAAACATGTTTTGACACTTTCTGCACACTGGGGTTAAGAGCTGAGTGTGTGGGCTCTTCTGAGCCTTGCAGTTACATAGGGATTCAGTTGTCTGAAAAAACGCGTTTATTTCGGGCTGAAAAACACGTTTTGAAAAGTCTACTGTAACTGCCCCATAACTTACATGGGGTTGACCAAACTTGCAGAAACATGTTTATTTCTGCTGAAAAACACGTTTTGACACTTTCTGCACACTGGGGTTAAGAGCAGAGTGTGTGGGCTCTTCTGAACCTTGCAGTTACATAGGGATTCAGTTGTCTGAAAAAACGCGTTTATTTCGGGCTGAAAAACACGTTTTGAAAAGTGCACTGTAACTGCCCCATAACTTACATGGGGTTGACCAAACTTGCAGAAACATGTTTATTTCTGCTGAAAAACATGTTTTGACACTTTCTGCACACTGGGGTTAAGAGCTGAGTGTGTGGGCTGTTCTGAGCCTTGCAGTTACATAGGGATTCAGTTGTCTGAAAAAACGCGTTTATTTCGGGCTGAAAAACACGTTTTGAAAAGTGCACTGTAACTGCCCCATAACTTACATGGGGTTGACCAAACTTGCAGAAACATGTTTATTTCTGCTGAAAAACACGTTTTGACACTTTCTGCACACTGGGGTTAAGAGCAGAGTGTGTGGGCTGTTCTGAGCCTTGCAGTTACATAGGGATTCAGTTGTCTGAAAAAACGCGTTTATTTCGGTCTGAAAAACACGTTTTGAAAAGTGCACTGTAACTGCCCCATAACTTACAGGGGGTTGACCAAACTTGCAGAAACATGTTTATTTCTGCTGAAAAACATGTTTTGACACTTTCTGCACACTGGGGTTAAGAGCTGAGTGTGTGGGCTCTTCTGAGCCTTGCAGTTACATAGGGATTCAGTTGTCTGAAAAAACGCGTTTATTTCGGGCTGAAAAACACGTTTTGAAAAGTCTACTGTAACTGCCCCATAACTTACATGGGGTTGACCAAACTTGCAGAAACATGTTTATTTCTGCTGAAAAACACGTTTTGACACTTTCTGCACACTGGGGTTAAGAGCAGAGTGTGTGGGCTCTTCTGAACCTTGCAGTTACATAGGGATTCAGTTGTCTGAAAAAACGCGTTTATTTCGGGCTGAAAAACACGTTTTGAAAAGTGCACTGTAACAGCCCCATAACTTACATGGGGTTGACCAAACTTGCAGAAACATTTTTATTTCTGCTGAAAAACACGTTTTGACACTTTCTGCACACTGGGGTTAAGAGCTGAGTGTGTGGGCTCTTCTGAGCTTTGCAGTTACATAGGTATTCAGTTGTCTGAAAAAACGCGTTTATTTCGGGCTGAAAAACACGTTTTGAAAAGTGCACTGTAACAGCCCCATAACTTACATGGGGTTGACCAAACTTGCAGAAACATTTTTATTTCTGCTGAAAAACACGTTTTGACACTTTCTGCACACTGGGGTTAAGAGCTGAGTGTGTGGGCTCTTCTGAGCTTTGCAGTTACATAGGTATTCAGTTGTCTGAAAAAACGCGTTTATTTCGGGCTGAAAAACACGTTTTGAAAAAAGTGCTGTTACTGCCCCATAACTTACATGGGGTTGACCAAACTTGCAGAAACATGTTTATTTCTGCTGAAAAACATGTTTTGACACTTTCTGCACACTGGAGTTAAAAGCTGAGTGTGTGGGCTGTTCTGAGCCTTGCAGTTACATAGGGATTCAGTTGTCTGAAAAAACGCGTTTATTTCGGGCTGAAAAACACGTTTTGAAAAGTGCACTGTAACTGCCCCATAACTTACATGGGGTTGACCAAACTTGCAGAAACATGTTTATTTCTGCTGAAAAACACGTTTTGACACTTTCTGCACACTGGGGTTAAGAGCAGAGTGTGTGGGCTGTTCTGAGCCTTGCAGTTACATAGGGATTCAGTTGTCTGAAAAAACGCGTTTATTTCGGGCTGAAAAACACGTTTTGAAAAGTCTACTGTAACTGCCCCATAACTTACATGGGGTTGACCAAACTTGCAGAAACATGTTTATTTCTGCTGAAAAACACGTTTTGACACTTTCTGCACACTGGGGTTAAGAGCTGAGTGTGTGGGCTCTTCTGAGCTTTGCAGTTACATAGGTATTCAGTTGTCTGAAAAAACGCGTTTATTTCGGGCTGAAAAACACGTTTTGAAAAGTGTACTGTAACTGCCCCATAACTTACATGGGGTTGACCAAACTTGCAGAAACATGTTTATTTCTGCTGAAAAACACGTTTTGACACTTTCTGCACACTGGGGTTAAGAGCAGAGTGTGTGGGCTCTTCTGAGCCTTACAGTTACATAGGGATTCAGTTGTCTGAAAAAACGCGTTTATTTCAGGCTGAAAAACACGTTTTGAAAAGTGCACTGTAACTGCCCCATAACTTACATGGGGTTGACCAAACTTGCAGAAACATGTTTATTTCTGCTGAAAAACATGTTTTGACACTTTCTGCACACTGGGGTTAAGAGCAGAGTGTGTGGGCTGTTCTGAGCCTTGCAGTTACATAGGGATTCAGTTGTCTGAAAAAACGCGTTTATTTCGGGCTGAAAAACACGTTTTGAAAAGTGCACTGTAACTGCCCCATAACTTACATGGGGTTGACCAAACTTGCAGAAACATGTTTATTTCTGCTGAAAAACATGTTTTGACACTTTCTGCTCACTGGGGTTAAGAGCTGAGTGTGTGGGCTCTTCTGAGCCTTGCAGTTACATAGGGATTCAGTTGTCTGAAAAAACGCGTTTATTTCGGGCTGAAAAACACGTTTTGAAAAGTCTACTGTAACTGCCCCATAACTTACATGGGGTTGACCAAACTTGCAGAAACATGTTTATTTCTGCTGAAAAACACGTTTTGACACTTTCTGCACACTGGGGTTAAGAGCTGAGTGTGTGGGCTCTTCTGAGCTTTGCAGTTACATAGGGATTCAGTTGTCTGAAAAAACGCGTTTATTTCGGGCTGAAAAACACGTTTTGAAAAGTGCACTGTAACTGCCCCATAACTTACATGGGGTTGACCAAACTTGCAGAAACATGTTTATTTCTGCTGAAAAACATGTTTTGACACTTTCTGCACACTGGGTTTAAGAGCTGAGTGTGTGGGCTGTTCTGAGCCTTGCAGTTACATAGGGATTCAGTTGTCTGAAAAAACGCGTTTATTTCGGGCTGAAAAACACGTTTTGAAAAGTGCACTGTAACTGCCCCATAACTTACATGGGGTTGACCAAACTTGCAGAAACATGTTTATTTCTGCTGAAAAACATGTTTTGACACTTTCTGCACACTGGGGTTAAGAGCTGAGTGTGTGGGCTCTTCTGAGCTTTGCAGTTACATAGGGATTCAGTTGTCTGAAAAAACGCGTTTATTTCGGGCTGAAAAACACGTTTTGAAAAGTGCACTGTAACTGCCCCATAACTTACATGGGGTTGACCAAACTTGCAGAAACATGTTTATTTCTGCTGAAAAACACGTTTTGACACTTTCTGCACACTGGGGTTAAGAGCAGAGTGTGTGGGCTGTTCTGAGCCTTGCAGTTACATAGGGATTCAGTTGTCTGAAAAAACGCGTTTATTTCGGGCTGAAAAACACGTTTTGAAAAGTCTACTGTAACTGCCCCATAACTTACATGGGGTTGACCAAACTTGCAGAAACATGTTTATTTCTGCTGAAAAACACGTTTTGACACTTTCTGCACACTGGGGTTAAGAGCTGAGTGTGTGGGCTCTTCTGAGCTTTGCAGTTACATAGGTATTCAGTTGTCTGAAAAAACGCGTTTATTTCGGGCTGAAAAACACGTTTTGAAAAGTGTACTGTAACTGCCCCATAACTTACATGGGGTTGACCAAACTTGCAGAAACATGTTTATTTCTGCTGAAAAACACGTTTTGACACTTTCTGCACACTGGGGTTAAGAGCTGAGTGTGTGGGCTGTTCTGAGCCTTGCAGTTACTTAAGGATTCAGTTGTCTGAAAAAACGCGTTTATTTCGGGCTGAAAAACACGTTTTGAAAAGTGCACTGTAACTGCCCCATAACTTACATGGGGTTGACCAAACTTGCAGAAACATGTTTATTTCTGCTGAAAAACACGTTTTGACACTTTCTGCACACTGGGGTTAAGAGCAGAGTGTGTGGGCTCTTCTGAGCCTTGCAGTTACATAGGGATTCAGTTGTCTGAAAAAACGCGTTTATTTCGTGCTGAAAAACACGTTTTGAAAAGTGTACTGTAACTGCCCCATAACTTACATGGGGTTGACCAAACTTGCAGAAACATGTTTATTTCTGCTGAAAAACATGTTTTGACACTTTCTGCACACTGGGGTTAAGAGCTGAGTGTGTGGGCTGTTCTGAGCCTTGCAGTTACATAGGGATTCAGTTGTCTGAAGAAACGCGTTTATTTCGGGCTGAAAAACACGTTTTGAAAAGTGCACTGTAACTGCCCCATAACTTACATGGGGTTGACCAAACTTGCAGAAACATGTTTATTTCTGCTGAAAAACATGTTTTGACACTTTCTGCACACTGGGGTTAAGAGCTGAGTGTGTGGGCTCTTCTGAGCTTTGCAGTTACATAGGGATTCAGTTGTCTGAAAAAACGCGTTTATTTCGGGCTGAAAAACACGTTTTGAAAAGTGCACTGTAACTGCCCCATAACTTACATGGGGTTGACCAAACTTGCAGAAACATGTTTATTTCTGCTGAAAAACACGTTTTGACACTTTCTGCACACTGGGGTTAAGAGCAGAGTGTGTGGGCTGTTCTGAGCCTTGCAGTTACATAGGGATTCAGTTGTCTGAAAAAACGCGTTTATTTCGGGCTGAAAAACACGTTTTGAAAAGTGCACTGTAACTGCCCCATAACGTACATGGGGTTGACCAAACTTGCAGAAACATGTTTATTTCTGCTGAAAAACATGTTTTGACACTTTCTGCACACTGGGGTTAAGAGCTGAGTGTGTGGGCTGTTCTGAGCCTTGCAGTTACATAGGGATTCAGTTGTCTGAAAAAACGCGTTTATTTCGGGCTGAAAAACACGTTTTGAAAAGTGCACTGTAACTGCCCCATAACTTACATGGGGTTGACCAAACTTGCAGAAACATGTTTATTTCTGCTGAAAAACACGTTTTGACACTTTCTGCACACTGGGGTTAAGAGCAGAGTGTGTGGGCTGTTCTGAGCCTTGCAGTTACATAGGGATTCAGTTGTCTGAAAAAACGCGTTTATTTCGGTCTGAAAAACACGTTTTGAAAAGTGCACTGTAACTGCCCCATAACTTACAGGGGGTTGACCAAACTTGCAGAAACATGTTTATTTCTGCTGAAAAACATGTTTTGACACTTTCTGCACACTGGGGTTAAGAGCTGAGTGTGTGGGCTCTTCTGAGCCTTGCAGTTACATAGGGATTCAGTTGTCTGAAAAAACGCGTTTATTTCGGGCTGAAAAACACGTTTTGAAAAGTCTACTGTAACTGCCCCATAACTTACATGGGGTTGACCAAACTTGCAGAAACATGTTTATTTCTGCTGAAAAACACGTTTTGACACTTTCTGCACACTGGGGTTAAGAGCAGAGTGTGTGGGCTCTTCTGAACCTTGCAGTTACATAGGGATTCAGTTGTCTGAAAAAACGCGTTTATTTCGGGCTGAAAAACACGTTTTGAAAAGTGCACTGTAACAGCCCCATAACTTACATGGGGTTGACCAAACTTGCAGAAACATGTTTATTTCTGCTGAAAAACACGTTTTGACACTTTCTGCACACTGGGGTTAAGAGCTGAGTGTGTGGGCTCTTCTGAGCTTTGCAGTTACATAGGTATTCAGTTGTCTGAAAAAACGCGTTTATTTCGGGCTGAAAAACACGTTTTGAAAAAAGTGCTGTTACTGCCCCATAACTTACATGGGGTTGACCAAACTTGCAGAAACATGTTTATTTCTGCTGAAAAACATGTTTTGACACTTTCTGCACACTGGGGTTAAGAGCTGAGTGTGTGGGCTGTTCTGAGCCTTGCAGTTACATAGGGATTCAGTTGTCTGAAAAAACGCGTTTATTTCGGGCTGAAAAACACGTTTTGAAAAGTGCACTGTAACTGCCCCATAACTTACATGGGGTTGACCAAACTTGCAGAAACATGTTTATTTCTGCTGAAAAACATGTTTTGACACTTTCTGCACACTGGGGTTAAGAGCTGAGTGTGTGGGCTGTTCTGAGCCTTGCAGTTACATAGGGATTCAGTTGTCTGAAAAAACGCGTTTATTTCGGGCTGAAAAACACGTTTTGAAAAGTCTACTGTAACTGCCCCATAACTTACATGGGGTTGACCAAACTTGCAGAAACATGTTTATTTCTGCTGAAAAACACGTTTTGACACTTTCTGCACACTGGGGTTAAGAGCTGAGTGTGTGGGCTCTTCTGAGCTTTGCAGTTACATAGGGATTCAGTTGTCTGAAAAAACGCGTTTATTTCGGGCTGAAAAACACGTTTTGAAAAGTGCACTGTAACTGCCCCATAACTTACATGGGGTTGACCAAACTTGCAGAAACATGTTTATTTCTGCTGAAAAACACGTTTTGACACTTTCTGCACACTGGGGTTAAGAGCAGAGTGTGTGGGCTGTTCTGAGCCTTGCAGTTACATAGGGATTCAGTTGTCTGAAAAAACGCGTTTATTTCGGGCTGAAAAACACGTTTTGAAAAGTCTACTGTAACTGCCCCATAACTTACATGGGGTTGACCAAACTTGCAGAAACATGTTTATTTCTGCTGAAAAACACGTTTTGACACTTTCTGCACACTGGGGTTAAGAGCTGAGTGTGTGGGCTCTTCTGAGCTTTGCAGTTACATAGGTATTCAGTTGTCTGAAAAAACGCGTTTATTTCGGGCTGAAAAACACGTTTTGAAAAGTGTACTGTAACTGCCCCATAACTTACATGGGGTTGACCAAACTTGCAGAAACATGTTTATTTCTGCTGAAAAACACGTTTTGACACTTTCTGCACACTGGGGTTAAGAGCAGAGTGTGTGGGCTCTTCTGAGCCTTACAGTTACATAGGGATTCAGTTGTCTGAAAAAACGCGTTTATTTCAGGCTGAAAAACACGTTTTGAAAAGTGCACTGTAACTGCCCCATAACTTACATGGGGTTGACCAAACTTGCAGAAACATGTTTATTTCTGCTGAAAAACATGTTTTGACACTTTCTGCACACTGGGGTTAAGAGCTGAGTGTGTGGGCTGTTCTGAGCCTTGCAGTTACTTAAGGATTCAGTTGTCTGAAAAAACGCGTTTATTTCGGGCTGAAAAACACGTTTTGAAAAGTGCACTGTAACTGCCCCATAACTTACATGGGGTTGACCAAACTTGCAGAAACATGTTTATTTCTGCTGAAAAACACGTTTTGACACTTTCTGCACACTGGGGTTAAGAGCAGAGTGTGTGGGCTCTTCTGAGCCTTGCAGTTACATAGGGATTCAGTTGTCTGAAAAAACGCGTTTATTTCGTGCTGAAAAACACGTTTTGAAAAGTGTACTGTAACTGCCCCATAACTTACATGGGGTTGACCAAACTTGCAGAAACATGTTTATTTCTGCTGAAAAACATGTTTTGACACTTTCTGCACACTGGGGTTAAGAGCTGAGTGTGTGGGCTGTTCTGAGCCTTGCAGTTACATAGGGATTCAGTTGTCTGAAGAAACGCGTTTATTTCGGGCTGAAAAACACGTTTTGAAAAGTGCACTGTAACTGCCCCATAACTTACATGGGGTTGACCAAACTTGCAGAAACATGTTTATTTCTGCTGAAAAACATGTTTTGACACTTTCTGCACACTGGGGTTAAGAGCTGAGTGTGTGGGCTCTTCTGAGCTTTGCAGTTACATAGGGATTCAGTTGTCTGAAAAAACGCGTTTATTTCGGGCTGAAAAACACGTTTTGAAAAGTGCACTGTAACTGCCCCATAACTTACATGGGGTTGACCAAACTTGCAGAAACATGTTTATTTCTGCTGAAAAACACGTTTTGACACTTTCTGCACACTGGGGTTAAGAGCAGAGTGTGTGGGCTGTTCTGAGCCTTGCAGTTACATAGGGATTCAGTTGTCTGAAAAAACGCGTTTATTTCGGGCTGAAAAACACGTTTTGAAAAGTGCACTGTAACTGCCCCATAACTTACATGGGGTTGACCAAACTTGCAGAAACATGTTTATTTCTGCTGAAAAACATGTTTTGACACTTTCTGCACACTGGGGTTAAGAGCTGAGTGTGTGGGCTGTTCTGAGCCTTGCAGTTACATAGGGATTCAGTTGTCTGAAAAAACGCGTTTATTTCGGGCTGAAAAACACGTTTTGAAAAGTGCACTGTAACTGCCCCATAACTTACATGGGGTTGACCAAACTTGCAGAAACATGTTTATTTCTGCTGAAAAACACGTTTTGACACTTTCTGCACACTGGGGTTAAGAGCAGAGTGTGTGGGCTGTTCTGAGCCTTGCAGTTACATAGGGATTCAGTTGTCTGAAAAAACGCGTTTATTTCGGTCTGAAAAACACGTTTTGAAAAGTGCACTGTAACTGCCCCATAACTTACATGGGGTTGACCAAACTTGCAGAAACATGTTTATTTCTGCTGAAAAACATGTTTTGACACTTTCTGCACACTGGGGTTAAGAGCTGAGTGTGTGGGCTCTTCTGAGCCTTGCAGTTACATAGGGATTCAGTTGTCTGAAAAAACGCGTTTATTTCGGGCTGAAAAACACGTTTTGAAAAGTCTACTGTAACTGCCCCATAACTTACATGGGGTTGACCAAACTTGCAGAAACATGTTTATTTCTGCTGAAAAACACGTTTTGACACTTTCTGCACACTGGGGTTAAGAGCAGAGTGTGTGGGCTCTTCTGAGCCTTACAGTTACATAGGGATTCAGTTGTCTGAAAAAACGCGTTTATTTCAGGCTGAAAAACACGTTTTGAAAAGTGCACTGTAACTGCCCCATAACTTACATGGGGTTGACCAAACTTGCAGAAACATGTTTATTTCTGCTGAAAAACATGTTTTGACACTTTCTGCACACTGGGGTTAAGAGCTGAGTGTGTGGGCTGTTCTGAGCCTTGCAGTTACTTAAGGATTCAGTTGTCTGAAAAAACGCGTTTATTTCGGGCTGAAAAACACGTTTTGAAAAGTGCACTGTAACTGCCCCATAACTTACATGGGGTTGACCAAACTTGCAGAAACATGTTTATTTCTGCTGAAAAACACGTTTTGACACTTTCTGCACACTGGGGTTAAGAGCAGAGTGTGTGGGCTCTTCTGAGCCTTGCAGTTACATAGGGATTCAGTTGTCTGAAAAAACGCGTTTATTTCGTGCTGAAAAACACGTTTTGAAAAGTGTACTGTAACTGCCCCATAACTTACATGGGGTTGACCAAACTTGCAGAAACATGTTTATTTCTGCTGAAAAACATGTTTTGACACTTTCTGCACACTGGGGTTAAGAGCTGAGTGTGTGGGCTGTTCTGAGCCTTGCAGTTACATAGGGATTCAGTTGTCTGAAGAAACGCGTTTATTTCGGGCTGAAAAACACGTTTTGAAAAGTGCACTGTAACTGCCCCATAACTTACATGGGGTTGACCAAACTTGCAGAAACATGTTTATTTCTGCTGAAAAACATGTTTTGACACTTTCTGCACACTGGGGTTAAGAGCTGAGTGTGTGGGCTCTTCTGAGCTTTGCAGTTACATAGGGATTCAGTTGTCTGAAAAAACGCGTTTATTTCGGGCTGAAAAACACGTTTTGAAAAGTGCACTGTAACTGCCCCATAACTTACATGGGGTTGACCAAACTTGCAGAAACATGTTTATTTCTGCTGAAAAACACGTTTTGACACTTTCTGCACACTGGGGTTAAGAGCAGAGTGTGTGGGCTGTTCTGAGCCTTGCAGTTACATAGGGATTCAGTTGTCTGAAAAAACGCGTTTATTTCGGGCTGAAAAACACGTTTTGAAAAGTGCACTGTAACTGCCCCATAACTTACATGGGGTTGACCAAACTTGCAGAAACATGTTTATTTCTGCTGAAAAACATGTTTTGACACTTTCTGCACACTGGGGTTAAGAGCTGAGTGTGTGGGCTGTTCTGAGCCTTGCAGTTACATAGGGATTCAGTTGTCTGAAAAAACGCGTTTATTTCGGGCTGAAAAACACGTTTTGAAAAGTGCACTGTAACTGCCCCATAACTTACATGGGGTTGACCAAACTTGCAGAAACATGTTTATTTCTGCTGAAAAACACGTTTTGACACTTTCTGCACACTGGGGTTAAGAGCAGAGTGTGTGGGCTGTTCTGAGCCTTGCAGTTACATAGGGATTCAGTTGTCTGAAAAAACGCGTTTATTTCGGTCTGAAAAACACGTTTTGAAAAGTGCACTGTAACTGCCCCATAACTTACATGGGGTTGACCAAACTTGCAGAAACATGTTTATTTCTGCTGAAAAACATGTTTTGACACTTTCTGCACACTGGGGTTAAGAGCTGAGTGTGTGGGCTCTTCTGAGCTTTGCAGTTACATAGGGATTCAGTTGTCTGAAAAAACGCGTTTATTTCGGGCTGAAAAACACGTTTTGAAAAGTGCACTGTAACTGCCCCATAACTTACATGGGGTTGACCAAACTTGCAGAAACATGTTTATTTCTGCTGAAAAACACGTTTTGACACTTTCTGCACACTGGGGTTAAGAGCAGAGTGTGTGGGCTGTTCTGAGCCTTGCAGTTACATAGGGATTCAGTTGTCTGAAAAAACGCGTTTATTTCGGGCTGAAAAACACGTTTTGAAAAGTGCACTGTAACTGCCCCATAACTTACATGGGGTTGACCAAACTTGCAGAAACATGTTTATTTCTGCTGAAAAACATGTTTTGACACTTTCTGCTCACTGGGGTTAAGAGCTGAGTGTGTGGGCTCTTCTGAGCCTTGCAGTTACATAGGGATTCAGTTGTCTGAAAAAACGCGTTTATTTCGGGCTGAAAAACACGTTTTGAAAAGTCTACTGTAACTGCCCCATAACTTACATGGGGTTGACCAAACTTGCAGAAACATGTTTATTTCTGCTGAAAAACACGTTTTGACACTTTCTGCACACTGGGGTTAAGAGCTGAGTGTGTGGGCTCTTCTGAGCTTTGCAGTTACATAGGGATTCAGTTGTCTGAAAAAACGCGTTTATTTCGGGCTGAAAAACACGTTTTGAAAAGTGCACTGTAACTGCCCCATAACTTACATGGGGTTGACCAAACTTGCAGAAACATGTTTATTTCTGCTGAAAAACACGTTTTGACACTTTCTGCACACTGGGGTTAAGAGCAGAGTGTGTGGGCTGTTCTGAGCCTTGCAGTTACATAGGGATTCAGTTGTCTGAAAAAACGCGTTTATTTCGGGCTGAAAAACACGTTTTGAAAAGTCTACTGTAACTGCCCCATAACTTACATGGGGTTGACCAAACTTGCAGAAACATGTTTATTTCTGCTGAAAAACACGTTTTGACACTTTCTGCACACTGGGGTTAAGAGCTGAGTGTGTGGGCTCTTCTGAGCTTTGCAGTTACATAGGTATTCAGTTGTCTGAAAAAACGCGTTTATTTCGGGCTGAAAAACACGTTTTGAAAAGTGTACTGTAACTGCCCCATAACTTACATGGGGTTGACCAAACTTGCAGAAACATGTTTATTTCTGCTGAAAAACACGTTTTGACACTTTCTGCACACTGGGGTTAAGAGCAGAGTGTGTGGGCTCTTCTGAGCCTTACAGTTACATAGGGATTCAGTTGTCTGAAAAAACGCGTTTATTTCAGGCTGAAAAACACGTTTTGAAAAGTGCACTGTAACTGCCCCATAACTTACATGGGGTTGACCAAACTTGCAGAAACATGTTTATTTCTGCTGAAAAACATGTTTTGACACTTTCTGCACACTGGGGTTAAGAGCTGAGTGTGTGGGCTGTTCTGAGCCTTGCAGTTACTTAAGGATTCAGTTGTCTGAAAAAACGCGTTTATTTCGGGCTGAAAAACACGTTTTGAAAAGTGCACTGTAACTGCCCCATAACTTACATGGGGTTGACCAAACTTGCAGAAACATGTTTATTTCTGCTGAAAAACACGTTTTGACACTTTCTGCACACTGGGGTTAAGAGCAGAGTGTGTGGGCTCTTCTGAGCCTTGCAGTTACATAGGGATTCAGTTGTCTGAAAAAACGCGTTTATTTCGTGCTGAAAAACACGTTTTGAAAAGTGTACTGTAACTGCCCCATAACTTACATGGGGTTGACCAAACTTGCAGAAACATGTTTATTTCTGCTGAAAAACATGTTTTGACACTTTCTGCACACTGGGGTTAAGAGCTGAGTGTGTGGGCTGTTCTGAGCCTTGCAGTTACATAGGGATTCAGTTGTCTGAAGAAACGCGTTTATTTCGGGCTGAAAAACACGTTTTGAAAAGTGCACTGTAACTGCCCCATAACTTACATGGGGTTGACCAAACTTGCAGAAACATGTTTATTTCTGCTGAAAAACATGTTTTGACACTTTCTGCACACTGGGGTTAAGAGCTGAGTGTGTGGGCTCTTCTGAGCTTTGCAGTTACATAGGGATTCAGTTGTCTGAAAAAACGCGTTTATTTCGGGCTGAAAAACACGTTTTGAAAAGTGCACTGTAACTGCCCCATAACTTACATGGGGTTGACCAAACTTGCAGAAACATGTTTATTTCTGCTGAAAAACACGTTTTGACACTTTCTGCACACTGGGGTTAAGAGCAGAGTGTGTGGGCTGTTCTGAGCCTTGCAGTTACATAGGGATTCAGTTGTCTGAAAAAACGCGTTTATTTCGGGCTGAAAAACACGTTTTGAAAAGTGCACTGTAACTGCCCCATAACTTACATGGGGTTGACCAAACTTGCAGAAACATGTTTATTTCTGCTGAAAAACATGTTTTGACACTTTCTGCACACTGGGGTTAAGAGCTGAGTGTGTGGGCTGTTCTGAGCCTTGCAGTTACATAGGGATTCAGTTGTCTGAAAAAACGCGTTTATTTCGGGCTGAAAAACACGTTTTGAAAAGTGCACTGTAACTGCCCCATAACTTACATGGGGTTGACCAAACTTGCAGAAACATGTTTATTTCTGCTGAAAAACACGTTTTGACACTTTCTGCACACTGGGGTTAAGAGCTGAGTGTGTGGGCTGTTCTGAGCCTTGCAGTTACATAGGGATTCAGTTGTCTGAAAAAACGCGTTTATTTCGGGCTGAAAAACACGTTTTGAAAAGTGCACTGTAACTGCCCCATAACTTACATGGGGTTGACCAAACTTGCAGAAACATGTTTATTTCTGCTGAAAAACACGTTTTGACACTTTCTGCACACTGGGGTTAAGAGCAGAGTGTGTGGGCTGTTCTGAGCCTTGCAGTTACATAGGGATTCAGTTGTCTGAAAAAACGCGTTTATTTCGGTCTGAAAAACACGTTTTGAAAAGTCTACTGTAACTGCCCCATAACTTACATGGGGTTGACCAAACTTGCAGAAACATGTTTATTTCTGCTGAAAAACACGTTTTGACACTTTCTGCACACTGGGGTTAAGAGCTGAGTGTGTGGGCTCTTCTGAGCTTTGCAGTTACATAGGGATTCAGTTGTCTGAAAAAACGCGTTTATTTCGGGCTGAAAAACACGTTTTGAAAAGTGCACTGTAACTGCCCCATAACTTACATGGGGTTGACCAAACTTGCAGAAACATGTTTATTTCTGCTGAAAAACACGTTTTGACACTTTCTGCACACTGGGGTTAAGAGCAGAGTGTGTGGGCTGTTCTGAGCCTTGCAGTTACATAGGGATTCAGTTGTCTGAAAAAACGCGTTTATTTCGGGCTGAAAAACACGTTTTGAAAAGTCTACTGTAACTGCCCCATAACTTACATGGGGTTGACCAAACTTGCAGAAACATGTTTATTTCTGCTGAAAAACACGTTTTGACACTTTCTGCACACTGGGGTTAAGAGCTGAGTGTGTGGGCTCTTCTGAGCTTTGCAGTTACATAGGTATTCAGTTGTCTGAAAAAACGCGTTTATTTCGGGCTGAAAAACACGTTTTGAAAAGTGTACTGTAACTGCCCCATAACTTACATGGGGTTGACCAAACTTGCAGAAACATGTTTATTTCTGCTGAAAAACACGTTTTGACACTTTCTGCACACTGGGGTTAAGAGCAGAGTGTGTGGGCTCTTCTGAGCCTTACAGTTACATAGGGATTCAGTTGTCTGAAAAAACGCGTTTATTTCAGGCTGAAAAACACGTTTTGAAAAGTGCACTGTAACTGCCCCATAACTTACATGGGGTTGACCAAACTTGCAGAAACATGTTTATTTCTGCTGAAAAACATGTTTTGACACTTTCTGCACACTGGGGTTAAGAGCAGAGTGTGTGGGCTGTTCTGAGCCTTGCAGTTACATAGGGATTCAGTTGTCTGAAAAAACGCGTTTATTTCGGGCTGAAAAACACGTTTTGAAAAGTGCACTGTAACTGCCCCATAACTTACATGGGGTTGACCAAACTTGCAGAAACATGTTTATTTCTGCTGAAAAACATGTTTTGACACTTTCTGCTCACTGGGGTTAAGAGCTGAGTGTGTGGGCTCTTCTGAGCCTTGCAGTTACATAGGGATTCAGTTGTCTGAAAAAACGCGTTTATTTCGGGCTGAAAAACACGTTTTGAAAAGTCTACTGTAACTGCCCCATAACTTACATGGGGTTGACCAAACTTGCAGAAACATGTTTATTTCTGCTGAAAAACACGTTTTGACACTTTCTGCACACTGGGGTTAAGAGCTGAGTGTGTGGGCTCTTCTGAGCTTTGCAGTTACATAGGGATTCAGTTGTCTGAAAAAACGCGTTTATTTCGGGCTGAAAAACACGTTTTGAAAAGTGCACTGTAACTGCCCCATAACTTACATGGGGTTGACCAAACTTGCAGAAACATGTTTATTTCTGCTGAAAAACTTGTTTTGACACTTTCTGCACACTGGGGTTAAGAGCTGAGTGTGTGGGCTGTTCTGAGCCTTGCAGTTACATAGGGATTCAGTTGTCTGAAAAAACGCGTTTATTTCGGGCTGAAAAACACGTTTTGAAAAGTGCACTGTAACTGCCCCATAACTTACATGGGGTTGACCAAACTTGCAGAAACATGTTTATTTCTGCTGAAAAACATGTTTTGACACTTTCTGCACACTGGGGTTAAGAGCTGAGTGTGTGGGCTCTTCTGAGCTTTGCAGTTACATAGGGATTCAGTTGTCTGAAAAAACGCGTTTATTTCGGGCTGAAAAACACGTTTTGAAAAGTGCACTGTAACTGCCCCATAACTTACATGGGGTTGACCAAACTTGCAGAAACATGTTTATTTCTGCTGAAAAACACGTTTTGACACTTTCTGCACACTGGGGTTAAGAGCAGAGTGTGTGGGCTGTTCTGAGCCTTGCAGTTACATAGGGATTCAGTTGTCTGAAAAAACGCGTTTATTTCGGGCTGAAAAACACGTTTTGAAAAGTCTACTGTAACTGCCCCATAACTTACATGGGGTTGACCAAACTTGCAGAAACATGTTTATTTCTGCTGAAAAACACGTTTTGACACTTTCTGCACACTGGGGTTAAGAGCTGAGTGTGTGGGCTCTTCTGAGCTTTGCAGTTACATAGGTATTCAGTTGTCTGAAAAAACGCGTTTATTTCGGGCTGAAAAACACGTTTTGAAAAGTGCACTGTAACTGCCCCATAACTTACATGGGGTTGACCAAACTTGCAGAAACATGTTTATTTCTGCTGAAAAACATGTTTTGACACTTTCTGCACACTGGGGTTAAGAGCTGAGTGTGTGGGCTGTTCTGAGCCTTGCAGTTACATAGGGATTCAGTTGTCTGAAAAAACGCGTTTATTTCGGGCTGAAAAACACGTTTTGAAAAGTGCACTGTAACTGCCCCATAACTTACATGGGGTTGACCAAACTTGCAGAAACATGTTTATTTCTGCTGAAAAACACGTTTTGACACTTTCTGCACACTGGGGTTAAGAGCAGAGTGTGTGGGCTGTTCTGAGCCTTGCAGTTACATAGGGATTCAGTTGTCTGAAAAAACGCGTTTATTTCGGTCTGAAAAACACGTTTTGAAAAGTGCACTGTAACTGCCCCATAACTTACATGGGGTTGACCAAACTTGCAGAAACATGTTTATTTCTGCTGAAAAACATGTTTTGACACTTTCTGCACACTGGGGTTAAGAGCTGAGTGTGTGGGCTCTTCTGAGCTTTGCAGTTACATAGGGATTCAGTTGTCTGAAAAAACGCGTTTATTTCGGGCTGAAAAACACGTTTTGAAAAGTGCACTGTAACTGCCCCATAACTTACATGGGGTTGACCAAACTTGCAGAAACATGTTTATTTCTGCTGAAAAACACGTTTTGACACTTTCTGCACACTGGGGTTAAGAGCAGAGTGTGTGGGCTGTTCTGAGCCTTGCAGTTACATAGGGATTCAGTTGTCTGAAAAAACGCGTTTATTTCGGGCTGAAAAACACGTTTTGAAAAGTGCACTGTAACTGCCCCATAACTTACATGGGGTTGACCAAACTTGCAGAAACATGTTTATTTCTGCTGAAAAACATGTTTTGACACTTTCTGCTCACTGGGGTTAAGAGCTGAGTGTGTGGGCTCTTCTGAGCCTTGCAGTTACATAGGGATTCAGTTGTCTGAAAAAACGCGTTTATTTCGGGCTGAAAAACACGTTTTGAAAAGTCTACTGTAACTGCCCCATAACTTACATGGGGTTGACCAAACTTGCAGAAACATGTTTATTTCTGCTGAAAAACACGTTTTGACACTTTCTGCACACTGGGGTTAAGAGCTGAGTGTGTGGGCTCTTCTGAGCTTTGCAGTTACATAGGGATTCAGTTGTCTGAAAAAACGCGTTTATTTCGGGCTGAAAAACACGTTTTGAAAAGTGCACTGTAACTGCCCCATAACTTACATGGGGTTGACCAAACTTGCAGAAACATGTTTATTTCTGCTGAAAAACACGTTTTGACACTTTCTGCACACTGGGGTTAAGAGCAGAGTGTGTGGGCTGTTCTGAGCCTTGCAGTTACATAGGGATTCAGTTGTCTGAAAAAACGCGTTTATTTCGGGCTGAAAAACACGTTTTGAAAAGTCTACTGTAACTGCCCCATAACTTACATGGGGTTGACCAAACTTGCAGAAACATGTTTATTTCTGCTGAAAAACACGTTTTGACACTTTCTGCACACTGGGGTTAAGAGCTGAGTGTGTGGGCTCTTCTGAGCTTTGCAGTTACATAGGTATTCAGTTGTCTGAAAAAACGCGTTTATTTCGGGCTGAAAAACACGTTTTGAAAAGTGTACTGTAACTGCCCCATAACTTACATGGGGTTGACCAAACTTGCAGAAACATGTTTATTTCTGCTGAAAAACACGTTTTGACACTTTCTGCACACTGGGGTTAAGAGCAGAGTGTGTGGGCTCTTCTGAGCCTTACAGTTACATAGGGATTCAGTTGTCTGAAAAAACGCGTTTATTTCAGGCTGAAAAACACGTTTTGAAAAGTGCACTGTAACTGCCCCATAACTTACATGGGGTTGACCAAACTTGCAGAAACATGTTTATTTCTGCTGAAAAACATGTTTTGACACTTTCTGCACACTGGGGTTAAGAGCAGAGTGTGTGGGCTGTTCTGAGCCTTGCAGTTACATAGGGATTCAGTTGTCTGAAAAAACGCGTTTATTTCGGGCTGAAAAACACGTTTTGAAAAGTGCACTGTAACTGCCCCATAACTTACATGGGGTTGACCAAACTTGCAGAAACATGTTTATTTCTGCTGAAAAACATGTTTTGACACTTTCTGCTCACTGGGGTTAAGAGCTGAGTGTGTGGGCTCTTCTGAGCCTTGCAGTTACATAGGGATTCAGTTGTCTGAAAAAACGCGTTTATTTCGGGCTGAAAAACACGTTTTGAAAAGTCTACTGTAACTGCCCCATAACTTACATGGGGTTGACCAAACTTGCAGAAACATGTTTATTTCTGCTGAAAAACACGTTTTGACACTTTCTGCACACTGGGGTTAAGAGCTGAGTGTGTGGGCTCTTCTGAGCTTTGCAGTTACATAGGGATTCAGTTGTCTGAAAAAACGCGTTTATTTCGGGCTGAAAAACACGTTTTGAAAAGTGCACTGTAACTGCCCCATAACTTACATGGGGTTGACCAAACTTGCAGAAACATGTTTATTTCTGCTGAAAAACATGTTTTGACACTTTCTGCACACTGGGGTTAAGAGCTGAGTGTGTGGGCTGTTCTGAGCCTTGCAGTTACATAGGGATTCAGTTGTCTGAAAAAACGCGTTTATTTCGGGCTGAAAAACACGTTTTGAAAAGTGCACTGTAACTGCCCCATAACTTACATGGGGTTGACCAAACTTGCAGAAACATGTTTATTTCTGCTGAAAAACATGTTTTGACACTTTCTGCACACTGGGGTTAAGAGCTGAGTGTGTGGGCTCTTCTGAGCTTTGCAGTTACATAGGGATTCAGTTGTCTGAAAAAACGCGTTTATTTCGGGCTGAAAAACACGTTTTGAAAAGTGCACTGTAACTGCCCCATAACTTACATGGGGTTGACCAAACTTGCAGAAACATGTTTATTTCTGCTGAAAAACACGTTTTGACACTTTCTGCACACTGGGGTTAAGAGCAGAGTGTGTGGGCTGTTCTGAGCCTTGCAGTTACATAGGGATTCAGTTGTCTGAAAAAACGCGTTTATTTCGGGCTGAAAAACACGTTTTGAAAAGTCTACTGTAACTGCCCCATAACTTACATGGGGTTGACCAAACTTGCAGAAACATGTTTATTTCTGCTGAAAAACACGTTTTGACACTTTCTGCACACTGGGGTTAAGAGCTGAGTGTGTGGGCTCTTCTGAGCTTTGCAGTTACATAGGTATTCAGTTGTCTGAAAAAACGCGTTTATTTCGGGCTGAAAAACACGTTTTGAAAAGTGTACTGTAACTGCCCCATAACTTACATGGGGTTGACCAAACTTGCAGAAACATGTTTATTTCTGCTGAAAAACACGTTTTGACACTTTCTGCACACTGGGGTTAAGAGCAGAGTGTGTGGGCTCTTCTGAGCCTTACAGTTACATAGGGATTCAGTTGTCTGAAAAAACGCGTTTATTTCAGGCTGAAAAACACGTTTTGAAAAGTGCACTGTAACTGCCCCATAACTTACATGGGGTTGACCAAACTTGCAGAAACATGTTTATTTCTGCTGAAAAACATGTTTTGACACTTTCTGCACACTGGGGTTAAGAGCTGAGTGTGTGGGCTGTTCTGAGCCTTGCAGTTACTTAAGGATTCAGTTGTCTGAAAAAACGCGTTTATTTCGGGCTGAAAAACACGTTTTGAAAAGTGCACTGTAACTGCCCCATAACTTACATGGGGTTGACCAAACTTGCAGAAACATGTTTATTTCTGCTGAAAAACACGTTTTGACACTTTCTGCACACTGGGGTTAAGAGCAGAGTGTGTGGGCTCTTCTGAGCCTTGCAGTTACATAGGGATTCAGTTGTCTGAAAAAACGCGTTTATTTCGTGCTGAAAAACACGTTTTGAAAAGTGTACTGTAACTGCCCCATAACTTACATGGGGTTGACCAAACTTGCAGAAACATGTTTATTTCTGCTGAAAAACATGTTTTGACACTTTCTGCACACTGGGGTTAAGAGCTGAGTGTGTGGGCTGTTCTGAGCCTTGCAGTTACATAGGGATTCAGTTGTCTGAAGAAACGCGTTTATTTCGGGCTGAAAAACACGTTTTGAAAAGTGCACTGTAACTGCCCCATAACTTACATGGGGTTGACCAAACTTGCAGAAACATGTTTATTTCTGCTGAAAAACATGTTTTGACACTTTCTGCACACTGGGGTTAAGAGCTGAGTGTGTGGGCTCTTCTGAGCTTTGCAGTTACATAGGGATTCAGTTGTCTGAAAAAACGCGTTTATTTCGGGCTGAAAAACACGTTTTGAAAAGTGCACTGTAACTGCCCCATAACTTACATGGGGTTGACCAAACTTGCAGAAACATGTTTATTTCTGCTGAAAAACACGTTTTGACACTTTCTGCACACTGGGGTTAAGAGCAGAGTGTGTGGGCTGTTCTGAGCCTTGCAGTTACATAGGGATTCAGTTGTCTGAAAAAACGCGTTTATTTCGGGCTGAAAAACACGTTTTGAAAAGTGCACTGTAACTGCCCCATAACTTACATGGGGTTGACCAAACTTGCAGAAACATGTTTATTTCTGCTGAAAAACATGTTTTGACACTTTCTGCACACTGGGGTTAAGAGCTGAGTGTGTGGGCTGTTCTGAGCCTTGCAGTTACATAGGGATTCAGTTGTCTGAAAAAACGCGTTTATTTCGGGCTGAAAAACACGTTTTGAAAAGTGCACTGTAACTGCCCCATAACTTACATGGGGTTGACCAAACTTGCAGAAACATGTTTATTTCTGCTGAAAAACACGTTTTGACACTTTCTGCACACTGGGGTTAAGAGCAGAGTGTGTGGGCTGTTCTGAGCCTTGCAGTTACATAGGGATTCAGTTGTCTGAAAAAACGCGTTTATTTCGGTCTGAAAAACACGTTTTGAAAAGTGCACTGTAACTGCCCCATAACTTACAGGGGGTTGACCAAACTTGCAGAAACATGTTTATTTCTGCTGAAAAACATGTTTTGACACTTTCTGCACACTGGGGTTAAGAGCTGAGTGTGTGGGCTCTTCTGAGCCTTGCAGTTACATAGGGATTCAGTTGTCTGAAAAAACGCGTTTATTTCGGGCTGAAAAACACGTTTTGAAAAGTCTACTGTAACTGCCCCATAACTTACATGGGGTTGACCAAACTTGCAGAAACATGTTTATTTCTGCTGAAAAACACGTTTTGACACTTTCTGCACACTGGGGTTAAGAGCAGAGTGTGTGGGCTCTTCTGAACCTTGCAGTTACATAGGGATTCAGTTGTCTGAAAAAACGCGTTTATTTCGGGCTGAAAAACACGTTTTGAAAAGTGCACTGTAACAGCCCCATAACTTACATGGGGTTGACCAAACTTGCAGAAACATTTTTATTTCTGCTGAAAAACACGTTTTGACACTTTCTGCACACTGGGGTTAAGAGCTGAGTGTGTGGGCTCTTCTGAGCTTTGCAGTTACATAGGTATTCAGTTGTCTGAAAAAACGCGTTTATTTCGGGCTGAAAAACACGTTTTGAAAAGTGCACTGTAACAGCCCCATAACTTACATGGGGTTGACCAAACTTGCAGAAACATTTTTATTTCTGCTGAAAAACACGTTTTGACACTTTCTGCACACTGGGGTTAAGAGCTGAGTGTGTGGGCTCTTCTGAGCTTTGCAGTTACATAGGTATTCAGTTGTCTGAAAAAACGCGTTTATTTCGGGCTGAAAAACACGTTTTGAAAAAAGTGCTGTTACTGCCCCATAACTTACATGGGGTTGACCAAACTTGCAGAAACATGTTTATTTCTGCTGAAAAACATGTTTTGACACTTTCTGCACACTGGGGTTAAGAGCTGAGTGTGTGGGCTGTTCTGAGCCTTGCAGTTACATAGGGATTCAGTTGTCTGAAAAAACGCGTTTATTTCGGGCTGAAAAACACGTTTTGAAAAGTGCACTGTAACTGCCCCATAACTTACATGGGGTTGACCAAACTTGCAGAAACATGTTTATTTCTGCTGAAAAACATGTTTTGACACTTTCTGCACACTGGGGTTAAGAGCTGAGTGTGTGGGCTGTTCTGAGCCTTGCAGTTACATAGGGATTCAGTTGTCTGAAAAAACGCGTTTATTTCGGGCTGAAAAACACGTTTTGAAAAGTCTACTGTAACTGCCCCATAACTTACATGGGGTTGACCAAACTTGCAGAAACATGTTTATTTCTGCTGAAAAACACGTTTTGACACTTTCTGCACACTGGGGTTAAGAGCTGAGTGTGTGGGCTCTTCTGAGCTTTGCAGTTACATAGGGATTCAGTTGTCTGAAAAAACGCGTTTATTTCGGGCTGAAAAACACGTTTTGAAAAGTGCACTGTAACTGCCCCATAACTTACATGGGGTTGACCAAACTTGCAGAAACATGTTTATTTCTGCTGAAAAACACGTTTTGACACTTTCTGCACACTGGGGTTAAGAGCAGAGTGTGTGGGCTGTTCTGAGCCTTGCAGTTACATAGGGATTCAGTTGTCTGAAAAAACGCGTTTATTTCGGGCTGAAAAACACGTTTTGAAAAGTCTACTGTAACTGCCCCATAACTTACATGGGGTTGACCAAACTTGCAGAAACATGTTTATTTCTGCTGAAAAACACGTTTTGACACTTTCTGCACACTGGGGTTAAGAGCTGAGTGTGTGGGCTCTTCTGAGCTTTGCAGTTACATAGGTATTCAGTTGTCTGAAAAAACGCGTTTATTTCGGGCTGAAAAACACGTTTTGAAAAGTGTACTGTAACTGCCCCATAACTTACATGGGGTTGACCAAACTTGCAGAAACATGTTTATTTCTGCTGAAAAACACGTTTTGACACTTTCTGCACACTGGGGTTAAGAGCAGAGTGTGTGGGCTCTTCTGAGCCTTACAGTTACATAGGGATTCAGTTGTCTGAAAAAACGCGTTTATTTCAGGCTGAAAAACACGTTTTGAAAAGTGCACTGTAACTGCCCCATAACTTACATGGGGTTGACCAAACTTGCAGAAACATGTTTATTTCTGCTGAAAAACATGTTTTGACACTTTCTGCACACTGGGGTTAAGAGCTGAGTGTGTGGGCTGTTCTGAGCCTTGCAGTTACTTAAGGATTCAGTTGTCTGAAAAAACGCGTTTATTTCGGGCTGAAAAACACGTTTTGAAAAGTGCACTGTAACTGCCCCATAACTTACATGGGGTTGACCAAACTTGCAGAAACATGTTTATTTCTGCTGAAAAACACGTTTTGACACTTTCTGCACACTGGGGTTAAGAGCAGAGTGTGTGGGCTCTTCTGAGCCTTGCAGTTACATAGGGATTCAGTTGTCTGAAAAAACGCGTTTATTTCGTGCTGAAAAACACGTTTTGAAAAGTGTACTGTAACTGCCCCATAACTTACATGGGGTTGACCAAACTTGCAGAAACATGTTTATTTCTGCTGAAAAACATGTTTTGACACTTTCTGCACACTGGGGTTAAGAGCTGAGTGTGTGGGCTGTTCTGAGCCTTGCAGTTACATAGGGATTCAGTTGTCTGAAGAAACGCGTTTATTTCGGGCTGAAAAACACGTTTTGAAAAGTGCACTGTAACTGCCCCATAACTTACATGGGGTTGACCAAACTTGCAGAAACATGTTTATTTCTGCTGAAAAACATGTTTTGACACTTTCTGCACACTGGGGTTAAGAGCTGAGTGTGTGGGCTCTTCTGAGCTTTGCAGTTACATAGGGATTCAGTTGTCTGAAAAAACGCGTTTATTTCGGGCTGAAAAACACGTTTTGAAAAGTGCACTGTAACTGCCCCATAACTTACATGGGGTTGACCAAACTTGCAGAAACATGTTTATTTCTGCTGAAAAACACGTTTTGACACTTTCTGCACACTGGGGTTAAGAGCAGAGTGTGTGGGCTGTTCTGAGCCTTGCAGTTACATAGGGATTCAGTTGTCTGAAAAAACGCGTTTATTTCGGGCTGAAAAACACGTTTTGAAAAGTGCACTGTAACTGCCCCATAACTTACATGGGGTTGACCAAACTTGCAGAAACATGTTTATTTCTGCTGAAAAACATGTTTTGACACTTTCTGCACACTGGGGTTAAGAGCTGAGTGTGTGGGCTGTTCTGAGCCTTGCAGTTACATAGGGATTCAGTTGTCTGAAAAAACGCGTTTATTTCGGGCTGAAAAACACGTTTTGAAAAGTGCACTGTAACTGCCCCATAACTTACATGGGGTTGACCAAACTTGCAGAAACATGTTTATTTCTGCTGAAAAACACGTTTTGACACTTTCTGCACACTGGGGTTAAGAGCAGAGTGTGTGGGCTGTTCTGAGCCTTGCAGTTACATAGGGATTCAGTTGTCTGAAAAAACGCGTTTATTTCGGTCTGAAAAACACGTTTTGAAAAGTGCACTGTAACTGCCCCATAACTTACAGGGGGTTGACCAAACTTGCAGAAACATGTTTATTTCTGCTGAAAAACATGTTTTGACACTTTCTGCACACTGGGGTTAAGAGCTGAGTGTGTGGGCTCTTCTGAGCCTTGCAGTTACATAGGGATTCAGTTGTCTGAAAAAACGCGTTTATTTCGGGCTGAAAAACACGTTTTGAAAAGTCTACTGTAACTGCCCCATAACTTACATGGGGTTGACCAAACTTGCAGAAACATGTTTATTTCTGCTGAAAAACACGTTTTGACACTTTCTGCACACTGGGGTTAAGAGCAGAGTGTGTGGGCTCTTCTGAACCTTGCAGTTACATAGGGATTCAGTTGTCTGAAAAAACGCGTTTATTTCGGGCTGAAAAACACGTTTTGAAAAGTGCACTGTAACAGCCCCATAACTTACATGGGGTTGACCAAACTTGCAGAAACATTTTTATTTCTGCTGAAAAACACGTTTTGACACTTTCTGCACACTGGGGTTAAGAGCTGAGTGTGTGGGCTCTTCTGAGCTTTGCAGTTACATAGGTATTCAGTTGTCTGAAAAAACGCGTTTATTTCGGGCTGAAAAACACGTTTTGAAAAGTGCACTGTAACAGCCCCATAACTTACATGGGGTTGACCAAACTTGCAGAAACATTTTTATTTCTGCTGAAAAACACGTTTTGACACTTTCTGCACACTGGGGTTAAGAGCTGAGTGTGTGGGCTCTTCTGAGCTTTGCAGTTACATAGGTATTCAGTTGTCTGAAAAAACGCGTTTATTTCGGGCTGAAAAACACGTTTTGAAAAAAGTGCTGTTACTGCCCCATAACTTACATGGGGTTGACCAAACTTGCAGAAACATGTTTATTTCTGCTGAAAAACATGTTTTGACACTTTCTGCACACTGGGGTTAAGAGCTGAGTGTGTGGGCTGTTCTGAGCCTTGCAGTTACATAGGGATTCAGTTGTCTGAAAAAACGCGTTTATTTCGGGCTGAAAAACACGTTTTGAAAAGTGCACTGTAACTGCCCCATAACTTACATGGGGTTGACCAAACTTGCAGAAACATGTTTATTTCTGCTGAAAAACATGTTTTGACACTTTCTGCACACTGGGGTTAAGAGCTGAGTGTGTGGGCTGTTCTGAGCCTTGCAGTTACATAGGGATTCAGTTGTCTGAAAAAACGCGTTTATTTCGGGCTGAAAAACACGTTTTGAAAAGTCTACTGTAACTGCCCCATAACTTACATGGGGTTGACCAAACTTGCAGAAACATGTTTATTTCTGCTGAAAAACACGTTTTGACACTTTCTGCACACTGGGGTTAAGAGCTGAGTGTGTGGGCTCTTCTGAGCTTTGCAGTTACATAGGGATTCAGTTGTCTGAAAAAACGCGTTTATTTCGGGCTGAAAAACACGTTTTGAAAAGTGCACTGTAACTGCCCCATAACTTACATGGGGTTGACCAAACTTGCAGAAACATGTTTATTTCTGCTGAAAAACACGTTTTGACACTTTCTGCACACTGGGGTTAAGAGCAGAGTGTGTGGGCTGTTCTGAGCCTTGCAGTTACATAGGGATTCAGTTGTCTGAAAAAACGCGTTTATTTCGGGCTGAAAAACACGTTTTGAAAAGTCTACTGTAACTGCCCCATAACTTACATGGGGTTGACCAAACTTGCAGAAACATGTTTATTTCTGCTGAAAAACACGTTTTGACACTTTCTGCACACTGGGGTTAAGAGCTGAGTGTGTGGGCTCTTCTGAGCTTTGCAGTTACATAGGTATTCAGTTGTCTGAAAAAACGCGTTTATTTCGGGCTGAAAAACACGTTTTGAAAAGTGTACTGTAACTGCCCCATAACTTACATGGGGTTGACCAAACTTGCAGAAACATGTTTATTTCTGCTGAAAAACACGTTTTGACACTTTCTGCACACTGGGGTTAAGAGCAGAGTGTGTGGGCTCTTCTGAGCCTTACAGTTACATAGGGATTCAGTTGTCTGAAAAAACGCGTTTATTTCAGGCTGAAAAACACGTTTTGAAAAGTGCACTGTAACTGCCCCATAACTTACATGGGGTTGACCAAACTTGCAGAAACATGTTTATTTCTGCTGAAAAACATGTTTTGACACTTTCTGCACACTGGGGTTAAGAGCTGAGTGTGTGGGCTGTTCTGAGCCTTGCAGTTACTTAAGGATTCAGTTGTCTGAAAAAACGCGTTTATTTCGGGCTGAAAAACACGTTTTGAAAAGTGCACTGTAACTGCCCCATAACTTACATGGGGTTGACCAAACTTGCAGAAACATGTTTATTTCTGCTGAAAAACACGTTTTGACACTTTCTGCACACTGGGGTTAAGAGCAGAGTGTGTGGGCTCTTCTGAGCCTTGCAGTTACATAGGGATTCAGTTGTCTGAAAAAACGCGTTTATTTCGTGCTGAAAAACACGTTTTGAAAAGTGTACTGTAACTGCCCCATAACTTACATGGGGTTGACCAAACTTGCAGAAACATGTTTATTTCTGCTGAAAAACATGTTTTGACACTTTCTGCACACTGGGGTTAAGAGCTGAGTGTGTGGGCTGTTCTGAGCCTTGCAGTTACATAGGGATTCAGTTGTCTGAAGAAACGCGTTTATTTCGGGCTGAAAAACACGTTTTGAAAAGTGCACTGTAACTGCCCCATAACTTACATGGGGTTGACCAAACTTGCAGAAACATGTTTATTTCTGCTGAAAAACATGTTTTGACACTTTCTGCACACTGGGGTTAAGAGCTGAGTGTGTGGGCTCTTCTGAGCTTTGCAGTTACATAGGGATTCAGTTGTCTGAAAAAACGCGTTTATTTCGGGCTGAAAAACACGTTTTGAAAAGTGCACTGTAACTGCCCCATAACTTACATGGGGTTGACCAAACTTGCAGAAACATGTTTATTTCTGCTGAAAAACACGTTTTGACACTTTCTGCACACTGGGGTTAAGAGCAGAGTGTGTGGGCTGTTCTGAGCCTTGCAGTTACATAGGGATTCAGTTGTCTGAAAAAACGCGTTTATTTCGGGCTGAAAAACACGTTTTGAAAAGTGCACTGTAACTGCCCCATAACTTACATGGGGTTGACCAAACTTGCAGAAACATGTTTATTTCTGCTGAAAAACATGTTTTGACACTTTCTGCACACTGGGGTTAAGAGCTGAGTGTGTGGGCTGTTCTGAGCCTTGCAGTTACATAGGGATTCAGTTGTCTGAAAAAACGCGTTTATTTCGGGCTGAAAAACACGTTTTGAAAAGTGCACTGTAACTGCCCCATAACTTACATGGGGTTGACCAAACTTGCAGAAACATGTTTATTTCTGCTGAAAAACACGTTTTGACACTTTCTGCACACTGGGGTTAAGAGCAGAGTGTGTGGGCTGTTCTGAGCCTTGCAGTTACATAGGGATTCAGTTGTCTGAAAAAACGCGTTTATTTCGGTCTGAAAAACACGTTTTGAAAAGTGCACTGTAACTGCCCCATAACTTACATGGGGTTGACCAAACTTGCAGAAACATGTTTATTTCTGCTGAAAAACATGTTTTGACACTTTCTGCACACTGGGGTTAAGAGCTGAGTGTGTGGGCTCTTCTGAGCCTTGCAGTTACATAGGGATTCAGTTGTCTGAAAAAACGCGTTTATTTCGGGCTGAAAAACACGTTTTGAAAAGTCTACTGTAACTGCCCCATAACTTACATGGGGTTGACCAAACTTGCAGAAACATGTTTATTTCTGCTGAAAAACACGTTTTGACACTTTCTGCACACTGGGGTTAAGAGCAGAGTGTGTGGGCTCTTCTGAGCCTTACAGTTACATAGGGATTCAGTTGTCTGAAAAAACGCGTTTATTTCAGGCTGAAAAACACGTTTTGAAAAGTGCACTGTAACTGCCCCATAACTTACATGGGGTTGACCAAACTTGCAGAAACATGTTTATTTCTGCTGAAAAACATGTTTTGACACTTTCTGCACACTGGGGTTAAGAGCTGAGTGTGTGGGCTGTTCTGAGCCTTGCAGTTACTTAAGGATTCAGTTGTCTGAAAAAACGCGTTTATTTCGGGCTGAAAAACACGTTTTGAAAAGTGCACTGTAACTGCCCCATAACTTACATGGGGTTGACCAAACTTGCAGAAACATGTTTATTTCTGCTGAAAAACACGTTTTGACACTTTCTGCACACTGGGGTTAAGAGCAGAGTGTGTGGGCTCTTCTGAGCCTTGCAGTTACATAGGGATTCAGTTGTCTGAAAAAACGCGTTTATTTCGTGCTGAAAAACACGTTTTGAAAAGTGTACTGTAACTGCCCCATAACTTACATGGGGTTGACCAAACTTGCAGAAACATGTTTATTTCTGCTGAAAAACATGTTTTGACACTTTCTGCACACTGGGGTTAAGAGCTGAGTGTGTGGGCTGTTCTGAGCCTTGCAGTTACATAGGGATTCAGTTGTCTGAAGAAACGCGTTTATTTCGGGCTGAAAAACACGTTTTGAAAAGTGCACTGTAACTGCCCCATAACTTACATGGGGTTGACCAAACTTGCAGAAACATGTTTATTTCTGCTGAAAAACATGTTTTGACACTTTCTGCACACTGGGGTTAAGAGCTGAGTGTGTGGGCTCTTCTGAGCTTTGCAGTTACATAGGGATTCAGTTGTCTGAAAAAACGCGTTTATTTCGGGCTGAAAAACACGTTTTGAAAAGTGCACTGTAACTGCCCCATAACTTACATGGGGTTGACCAAACTTGCAGAAACATGTTTATTTCTGCTGAAAAACACGTTTTGACACTTTCTGCACACTGGGGTTAAGAGCAGAGTGTGTGGGCTGTTCTGAGCCTTGCAGTTACATAGGGATTCAGTTGTCTGAAAAAACGCGTTTATTTCGGGCTGAAAAACACGTTTTGAAAAGTGCACTGTAACTGCCCCATAACTTACATGGGGTTGACCAAACTTGCAGAAACATGTTTATTTCTGCTGAAAAACATGTTTTGACACTTTCTGCACACTGGGGTTAAGAGCTGAGTGTGTGGGCTGTTCTGAGCCTTGCAGTTACATAGGGATTCAGTTGTCTGAAAAAACGCGTTTATTTCGGGCTGAAAAACACGTTTTGAAAAGTGCACTGTAACTGCCCCATAACTTACATGGGGTTGACCAAACTTGCAGAAACATGTTTATTTCTGCTGAAAAACACGTTTTGACACTTTCTGCACACTGGGGTTAAGAGCAGAGTGTGTGGGCTGTTCTGAGCCTTGCAGTTACATAGGGATTCAGTTGTCTGAAAAAACGCGTTTATTTCGGTCTGAAAAAAACGTTTTGAAAAGTGCACTGTAACTGCCCCATAACTTACATGGGATTGACCAAACTTGCAGAAACATGTTTATTTCTGCTGAAAAACATGTTTTGACACTTTCTGCACACTGGGGTTAAGAGCTGAGTGTGTGGGCTCTTCTGAGCCTTGCAGTTACATAGGGATTCAGTTGTCTGAAAAAACGCGTTTATTTCGGGCTGAAAAACACGTTTTGAAAAGTCTACTGTAACTGCCCCATAACTTACATGGGGTTGACCAAACTTGCAGAAACATGTTTATTTCTGCTGAAAAACACGTTTTGACACTTTCTGCACACTGGGGTTAAGAGCAGAGTGTGTGGGCTCTTCTGAACCTTGCAGTTACATAGGGATTCAGTTGTCTGAAAAAACGCGTTTATTTCGGGCTGAAAAACACGTTTTGAAAAGTGCACTGTAACAGCCCCATAACTTACATGGGGTTGACCAAACTTGCAGAAACATTTTTATTTCTGCTGAAAAACACGTTTTGACACTTTCTGCACACTGGGGTTAAGAGCTGAGTGTGTGGGCTCTTCTGAGCTTTGCAGTTACATAGGTATTCAGTTGTCTGAAAAAACGCGTTTATTTCGGGCTGAAAAACACGTTTTGAAAAGTGCACTGTAACAGCCCCATAACTTACATGGGGTTGACCAAACTTGCAGAAACATTTTTATTTCTGCTGAAAAACACGTTTTGACACTTTCTGCACACTGGGGTTAAGAGCTGAGTGTGTGGGCTCTTCTGAGCTTTGCAGTTACATAGGTATTCAGTTGTCTGAAAAAACGCGTTTATTTCGGGCTGAAAAACACGTTTTGAAAAAAGTGCTGTTACTGCCCCATAACTTACATGGGGTTGACCAAACTTGCAGAAACATGTTTATTTCTGCTGAAAAACATGTTTTGACACTTTCTGCACACTGGGGTTAAGAGCTGAGTGTGTGGGCTGTTCTGAGCCTTGCAGTTACATAGGGATTCAGTTGTCTGAAAAAACGCGTTTATTTCGGGCTGAAAAACACGTTTTGAAAAGTGCACTGTAACTGCCCCATAACTTACATGGGGTTGACCAAACTTGCAGAAACATGTTTATTTCTGCTGAAAAACATGTTTTGACACTTTCTGCACACTGGGGTTAAGAGCTGAGTGTGTGGGCTCTTCTGAGCTTTGCAGTTACATAGGGATTCAGTTGTCTGAAAAAACGCGTTTATTTCGGGCTGAAAAACACGTTTTGAAAAGTGCACTGTAACTGCCCCATAACTTACATGGGGTTGACCAAACTTGCAGAAACATGTTTATTTCTGCTGAAAAACACGTTTTGACACTTTCTGCACACTGGGGTTAAGAGCAGAGTGTGTGGGCTGTTCTGAGCCTTGCAGTTACATAGGGATTCAGTTGTCTGAAAAAACGCGTTTATTTCGGGCTGAAAAACACGTTTTGAAAAGTGCACTGTAACTGCCCCATAACTTACATGGGGTTGACCAAACTTGCAGAAACATGTTTATTTCTGCTGAAAAACATGTTTTGACACTTTCTGCACACTGGGGTTAAGAGCTGAGTGTGTGGGCTCTTCTGAGCCTTGCAGTTACATAGGGATTCAGTTGTCTGAAAAAAACGCGTTTATTTCGGGCTGAAAAACACGTTTTGAAAAGTCTACTGTAACTGCCCCATAACTTACATGGGGTTGACCAAACTTGCAGAAACATGTTTATTTCTGCTGAAAAACACGTTTTGACACTTTCTGCACACTGGGGTTAAGAGCTGAGTGTGTGGGCTCTTCTGAGCTTTGCAGTTACATAGGGATTCAGTTGTCTGAAAAAACGCGTTTATTTCGGGCTGAAAAACACGTTTTGAAAAGTGCACTGTAACTGCCCCATAACTTACATGGGGTTGACCAAACTTGCAGAAACATGTTTATTTCTGCTGAAAAACACGTTTTGACACTTTCTGCACACTGGGGTTAAGAGCAGAGTGTGTGGGCTGTTCTGAGCCTTGCAGTTACATAGGGATTCAGTTGTCTGAAAAAACGCGTTTATTTCAGGCTGAAAAACACGTTTTGAAAAGTGCACTGTAACTGCCCCATAACTTACATGGGGTTGACCAAACTTGCAGAAACATGTTTATTTCTGCTGAAAAACATGTTTTGACACTTTCTGCACACTGGGGTTAAGAGCTGAGTGTGTGGGCTCTTCTGAGCCTTGCAGTTACATAGGGATTCAGTTGTCTGAAAAAACGCGTTTATTTCGGGCTGAAAAACACGTTTTGAAAAGTCTACTGTAACTGCCCCATAACTTACATGGGGTTGACCAAACTTGCAGAAACATGTTTATTTCTGCTGAAAAACACGTTTTGACACTTTCTGCACACTGGGGTTAAGAGCTGAGTGTGTGGGCTCTTCTGAGCTTTGCAGTTACATAGGTATTCAGTTGTCTGAAAAAACGCGTTTATTTCGGGCTGAAAAACACGTTTTGAAAAGTGTACTGTAACTGCCCCATAACTTACATGGGGTTGACCAAACTTGCAGAAACATGTTTATTTCTGCTGAAAAACACGTTTTGACATTTTCTGCACACTGGGGTTAAGAGCTGAGTGTGTGGGCTCTTCTGAGCTTTGCAGTTACATAGGGATTCAGTTGTCTGAAAAAACGCGTTTATTTCGGGCTGAAAAACACGTTTTGAAAAGTGTACTGTAACTGCCCCATAACTTACATGGGGTTGACCAAACTTCCAGAAACATGTTTATTTCTGCTGAAAAACACGTTTTGACACTTTCTGCACACTGGGGTTAAGAGCAGAGTGTGTGGGCTCTTCTGAGCCTTACAGTTACATAGGGATTCAGTTGTCTGAAAAAACGCGTTTATTTCGGGCTGAAAAACACGTTTTGAAAAAAGTGCTGTTACTGCCCCATAACTTACATGGGGTTGACCAAACTTGCAGAAACATGTTTATTTCTGCTGAAAAACACGTTTTGACACTTTCTGCACACTGGGGTTAAGAGCAGAGTGTGTGGGCTCTTCTGAGCCTTACAGTTACATAGGGATTCAGTTGTCTGAAAAAACGCGTTTATTTCGGGCTGAAAAACACGTTTTGAAAAAAGTGCTGTTACTGCCCCATAACTTACATGGGGTTGACCAAACTTGCAGAAACATGTTTATTTCTGCTGAAAAACACGTTTTGACACTTTCTGCACACTGGGGTTAAGAGCTGAGTGTGTGGGCTCTTCTGAGCTTTGCAGTTACATAGGGATTCAGTTGTCTGAAAAAACGCGTTTATTTCGGGCTGAAAAACACGTTTTGAAAAGTGCACTGTAACTGCCCCATAACTTACATGGGGTTGACCAAACTTGCAGAAACATCTTTATTTCTGCTGAAAAACATGTTTTGACACTTTCTGCACACTGGGGTTAAGAGCTGAGTGTGTGGGCTGTTCTGAGCCTTGCAGTTACATAGGGATTCAGTTGTCTGAAAAAACGCGTTTATTTCGGGCTGAAAAACACGTTTTGAAAAGTGCACTGTAACTGCCCCATAACTTACATGGGGTTGACCAAACTTGCAGAAACATGTTTATTTCTGCTGAAAAACACGTTTTGACACTTTCTGCACACTGGGGTTAAGAGCTGAGTGTGTGGGCTCTTCTGAGCCTTGCAGTTACTGTGGGATTCTGAAGTCTGAAAAAACGCGTTTATTTCGGGCTGAAAAACACGTTTTGAAAAGTGTGTTGTTACTTCCCCATAAGTTAAATGGGGTTGACCAAACTTGCAGAAACATGTTTATTTCTGCTGAAAAACACGTTTTGACACTTTCTGCACACTGGGGTTAAGAGCTGAGTGTGTGGGCTGTTCTGAGCCTTGCAGTTACATAGGGATTCAGTTGTCTGAAAAAACGCGTTTATTTCGGTCTGAAAAACACGTTTTGAAAAGTGCACTGTAACTGCCCCATAACTTACATGGGGTTGACCAAACTTGCAGAAACATGTTTATTTCTGCTGAAAAACATGTTTTGACACTTTCTGCACACTGGGGTTAAGAGCTGAGTGTGTGGGCTCTTCTGAGCCTTGCAGTTACATAGGGATTCAGTTGTCTGAAAAAACGCGTTTATTTCGGGCTGAAAAACACGTTTTGAAAAGTCTACTGTAACTGCCCCATAACTTACATGGGGTTGACCAAACTTGCAGAAACATGTTTATTTCTGCTGAAAAACACGTTTTGACACTTTCTGCACACTGGGGTTAAGAGCAGAGTGTGTGGGCTCTTCTGAACCTTGCAGTTACATAGGGATTCAGTTGTCTGAAAAAACGCGTTTATTTCGGGCTGAAAAACACGTTTTGAAAAGTGCACTGTAACAGCCCCATAACTTACATGGGGTTGACCAAACTTGCAGAAACATTTTTATTTCTGCTGAAAAACACGTTTTGACACTTTCTGCACACTGGGGTTAAGAGCTGAGTGTGTGGGCTCTTCTGAGCTTTGCAGATACATAGGTATTCAGTTGTCTGAAAAAACGCGTTTATTTCGGGCTGAAAAACACGTTTTGAAAAGTGCACTGTAACAGCCCCATAACTTACATGGGGTTGACCAAACTTGCAGAAACATTTTTATTTCTGCTGAAAAACACGTTTTGACACTTTCTGCACACTGGGGTTAAGAGCTGAGTGTGTGGGCTCTTCTGAGCTTTGCAGTTACATAGGTATTCAGTTGTCTGAAAAAACGCGTTTATTTCGGTCTGAAAAACACGTTTTGAAAAAAGTGCTGTTACTGCCCCATAACTTACATGGGGTTGACCAAACTTGCAGAAACATGTTTATTTCTGCTGAAAAACATGTTTTGACACTTTCTGCACACTGGGGTTAAGAGCTGAGTGTGTGGGCTGTTCTGAGCCTTGCAGTTACATAGGGATTCAGTTGTCTGAAAAAACGCGTTTATTTCGGGCTGAAAAACACGTTTTGAAAAGTGCACTGTAACTGCCCCATAACTTACATGGGGTTGACCAAACTTGCAGAAACATGTTTATTTCTGCTGAAAAACACGTTTTGACACTTTCTGCACACTGGGGTTAAGAGCAGAGTGTGTGGGCTGTTCTGAGCCTTGCAGTTACATAGGGATTCAGTTGTCTGAAAAAACGCGTTTATTTCGGGCTGAAAAACACGTTTTGAAAAGTGCACTGTAACTGCCCCATAACTTACATGGGGTTGACCAAACTTGCAGAAACATGTTTATTTCTGCTGAAAAACATGTTTTGACACTTTCTGCACACTGGGGTTAAGAGCTGAGTGTGTGGGCTCTTCTGAGCCTTGCAGTTACATAGGGATTCAGTTGTCTGAAAAAACGCGTTTATTTCGGGCTGAAAAACACGTTTTGAAAAGTCTACTGTAACTGCCCCATAACTTACATGGGGTTGACCAAACTTGCAGAAACATGTTTATTTCTGCTGAAAAACACGTTTTGACACTTTCTGCACACTGGGGTTAAGAGCTGAGTGTGTGGGCTCTTCTGAGCTTTGCAGTTACATAGGGATTCAGTTGTCTGAAAAAACGCGTTTATTTCGGGCTGAAAAACACGTTTTGAAAAGTGCACTGTAACTGCCCCATAACTTACATGGGGTTGACCAAACTTGCAGAAACATGTTTATTTCTGCTGAAAAACACGTTTTGACACTTTCTGCACACTGGGGTTAAGAGCAGAGTGTGTGGGCTGTTCTGAGCCTTGCAGTTACATAGGGATTCAGTTGTCTGAAAAAACGCGTTTATTTCGGGCTGAAAAACACGTTTTGAAAAGTGCACTGTAACTGCCCCATAACTTACATGGGGTTGACCAAACTTGCAGAAACATGTTTATTTCTGCTGAAAAACATGTTTTGACACTTTCTGCACACTGGGGTTAAGAGCTGAGTGTGTGGGCTCTTCTGAGCCTTGCAGTTACATAGGGATTCAGTTGTCTGAAAAAACGCGTTTATTTCGGGCTGAAAAACACGTTTTGAAAAGTCTACTGTAACTGCCCCATAACTTACATGGGGTTGACCAAACTTGCAGAAACATGTTTATTTCTGCTGAAAAACACGTTTTGACACTTTCTGCACACTGGGGTTAAGAGCTGAGTGTGTGGGCTCTTCTGAGCTTTGCAGTTACATAGGTATTCAGTTGTCTGAAAAAACGCGTTTATTTCGGGCTGAAAAACACGTTTTGAAAAGTGCACTGTAACTGCCCCATAACTTACATGGGGTTGACCAAACTTGCAGAAACATGTTTATTTCTGCTGAAAAACATGTTTTGACACTTTCTGCACACTGGGGTTAAGAGCTGAGTGTGTGGGCTCTTCTGAGCCTTGCAGTTACATAGGGATTCAGTTGTCTGAAAAAACGCGTTTATTTCGGGCTGAAAAACACGTTTTGAAAAGTCTACTGTAACTGCCCCATAACTTACATGGGGTTGACCAAACTTGCAGAAACATGTTTATTTCTGCTGAAAAACACGTTTTGACACTTTCTGCACACTGGGGTTAAGAGCAGAGTGTGTGGGCTCTTCTGAACCTTGCAGTTACATAGGGATTCAGTTGTCTGAAAAAACGCGTTTATTTCGGGCTGAAAAACACGTTTTGAAAAGTGCACTGTAACAGCCCCATAATTTACATGGGGTTGACCAAACTTGCAGAAACATTTTTATTTCTGCTGAAAAACACGTTTTGACACTTTCTGCACACTGGGGTTAAGAGCTGAGTGTGTGGGCTCTTCTGAGCTTTGCAGTTACATAGGTATTCAGTTGTCTGAAAAAACGCGTTTATTTCGGGCTGAAAAACACGTTTTGAAAAAAGTGCTGTTACTGCCCCATAACTTACATGGGGTTGACCAAACTTGCAGAAACATGTTTATTTCTGCTGAAAAACATGTTTTGACACTTTCTGCACACTGGGGTTAAGAGCTGAGTGTGTGGGCTGTTCTGAGCCTTGCAGTTACATAGGGATTCAGTTGTCTGAAAAAACGCGTTTATTTCGGGCTGAAAAACACGTTTTGAAAAGTGCACTGTAACTGCCCCATAACTTACATGGGGTTGACCAAACTTGCAGAAACATGTTTATTTCTGCTGAAAAACACGTTTTGACACTTTCTGCACACTGGGGTTAAGAGCAGAGTGTGTGGGCTGTTCTGAGCCTTGCAGTTACATAGGGATTCAGTTGTCTGAAAAAACGCGTTTATTTCGGGCTGAAAAACACGTTTTGAAAAGTGCACTGTAACTGCCCCATAACTTACATGGGGTTGACCAAACTTGCAGAAACATGTTTATTTCTGCTGAAAAACATGTTTTGACACTTTCTGCACACTGGGGTTAAGAGCTGAGTGTGTGGGCTCTTCTGAGCCTTGCAGTTACATAGGGATTCAGTTGTCTGAAAAAACGCGTTTATTTCGGGCTGAAAAACACGTTTTGAAAAGTCTACTGTAACTGCCCCATAACTTACATGGGGTTGACCAAACTTGCAGAAACATGTTTATTTCTGCTGAAAAACACGTTTTGACACTTTCTGCACACTGGGGTTAAGAGCTGAGTGTGTGGGCTCTTCTGAGCTTTGCAGTTACATAGGGATTCAGTTGTCTGAAAAAACGCGTTTATTTCGGGCTGAAAAACACGTTTTGAAAAGTGCACTGTAACTGCCCCATAACTTACATGGGGTTGACCAAACTTGCAGAAACATGTTTATTTCTGCTGAAAAACACGTTTTGACACTTTCTGCACACTGGGGTTAAGAGCAGAGTGTGTGGGCTGTTCTGAGCCTTGCAGTTACATAGGGATTCAGTTGTCTGAAAAAACGCGTTTATTTCGGGCTGAAAAACACGTTTTGAAAAGTGCACTGTAACTGCCCCATAACTTACATGGGGTTGACCAAACTTGCAGAAACATGTTTATTTCTGCTGAAAAACATGTTTTGACACTTTCTGCACACTGGGGTTAAGAGCTGAGTGTGTGGGCTCTTCTGAGCCTTGCAGTTACATAGGGATTCAGTTGTCTGAAAAAACGCGTTTATTTCGGGCTGAAAAACACGTTTTGAAAAGTCTACTGTAACTGCCCCATAACTTACATGGGGTTGACCAAACTTGCAGAAACATGTTTATTTCTGCTGAAAAACACGTTTTGACACTTTCTGCACACTGGGGTTAAGAGCTGAGTGTGTGGGCTCTTCTGAGCTTTGCAGTTACATAGGTATTCAGTTGTCTGAAAAAACGCGTTTATTTCGGGCTGAAAAACACGTTTTGAAAAGTGCACTGTAACTGCCCCATAACTTACATGGGGTTGACCAAACTTGCAGAAACATGTTTATTTCTGCTGAAAAACATGTTTTGACACTTTCTGCACACTGGGGTTAAGAGCTGAGTGTGTGGGCTCTTCTGAGCCTTGCAGTTACATAGGGATTCAGTTGTCTGAAAAAACGCGTTTATTTCGGGCTGAAAAACACGTTTTGAAAAGTCTACTGTAACTGCCCCATAACTTACATGGGGTTGACCAAACTTGCAGAAACATGTTTATTTCTGCTGAAAAACACGTTTTGACACTTTCTGCACACTGGGGTTAAGAGCAGAGTGTGTGGGCTCTTCTGAACCTTGCAGTTACATAGGGATTCAGTTGTCTGAAAAAACGCGTTTATTTCGGGCTGAAAAACACGTTTTGAAAAGTGCACTGTAACAGCCCCATAATTTACATGGGGTTGACCAAACTTGCAGAAACATTTTTATTTCTGCTGAAAAACACGTTTTGACACTTTCTGCACACTGGGGTTAAGAGCTGAGTGTGTGGGCTCTTCTGAGCTTTGCAGTTACATAGGTATTCAGTTGTCTGAAAAAACGCGTTTATTTCGGGCTGAAAAACACGTTTTGAAAAGTGCACTGTAACAGCCCCATAACTTACATGGGGTTGACCAAACTTGCAGAAACATTTTTATTTCTGCTGAAAAACACGTTTTGACACTTTCTGCACACTGGGGTTAAGAGCTGAGTGTGTGGGCTCTTCTGAGCTTTGCAGTTACATAGGTATTCAGTTGTCTGAAAAAACGCGTTTATTTCGGGCTGAAAAACACGTTTTGAAAAAAGTGCTGTTACTGCCCCATAACTTACATGGGGTTGACCAAACTTGCAGAAACATGTTTATTTCTGCTGAAAAACATGTTTTGACACTTTCTGCACACTGGGGTTAAGAGCTGAGTGTGTGGGCTGTTCTGAGCCTTGCAGTTACATAGGGATTCAGTTGTCTGAAAAAACGCGTTTATTTCGGGCTGAAAAACACGTTTTGAAAAGTCTACTGTAACTGCCCCATAACTTACATGGGGTTGACCAAACTTGCAGAAACATGTTTATTTCTGCTGAAAAACACGTTTTGACACTTTCTGCACACTGGGGTTAAGAGCTGAGTGTGTGGGCTCTTCTGAGCTTTGCAGTTACATAGGGATTCAGTTGTCTGAAAAAACGCGTTTATTTCGGGCTGAAAAACACGTTTTGAAAAGTGCACTGTAACTGCCCCATAACTTACATGGGGTTGACCAAACTTGCAGAAACATGTTTATTTCTGCTGAAAAACACGTTTTGACACTTTCTGCACACTGGGGTTAAGAGCAGAGTGTGTGGGCTGTTCTGAGCCTTGCAGTTACATAGGGATTCAGTTGTCTGAAAAAACGCGTTTATTTCGGGCTGAAAAACACGTTTTGAAAAGTGCACTGTAACTGCCCCATAACTTACATGGGGTTGACCAAACTTGCAGAAACATGTTTATTTCTGCTGAAAAACATGTTTTGACACTTTCTGCACACTGGGGTTAAGAGCTGAGTGTGTGGGCTCTTCTGAGCCTTGCAGTTACATAGGGATTCAGTTGTCTGAAAAAACGCGTTTATTTCGGGCTGAAAAACACGTTTTGAAAAGTCTACTGTAACTGCCCCATAACTTACATGGGGTTGACCAAACTTGCAGAAACATGTTTATTTCTGCTGAAAAACACGTTTTGACACTTTCTGCACACTGGGGTTAAGAGCTGAGTGTGTGGGCTCTTCTGAGCTTTGCAGTTACATAGGTATTCAGTTGTCTGAAAAAACGCGTTTATTTCGGGCTGAAAAACACGTTTTGAAAAGTGCACTGTAACTAACCCATAACTTACATGGGGTTGACCAAACTTGCAGAAACATGTTTATTTCTGCTGAAAAACATGTTTTGACACTTTCTGCACACTGGGGTTAAGAGCTGAGTGTGTGGGCTCTTCTGAGCCTTGCAGTTACATAGGGATTCAGTTGTCTGAAAAAACGCGTTTATTTCGGGCTGAAAAACACGTTTTGAAAAGTCTACTGTAACTGCCCCATAACTTACATGGGGTTGACCAAACTTGCAGAAACATGTTTATTTCTGCTGAAAAACACGTTTTGACACTTTCTGCACACTGGGGTTAAGAGCAGAGTGTGTGGGCTCTTCTGAACCTTGCAGTTACATAGGGATTCAGTTGTCTGAAAAAACGCGTTTATTTCGGGCTGAAAAACACGTTTTGAAAAGTGCACTGTAACAGCCCCATAATTTACATGGGGTTGACCAAACTTGCAGAAACATTTTTATTTCTGCTGAAAAACACGTTTTGACACTTTCTGCACACTGGGGTTAAGAGCTGAGTGTGTGGGCTCTTCTGAGCTTTGCAGTTACATAGGTATTCAGTTGTCTGAAAAAACGCGTTTATTTCGGGCTGAAAAACACGTTTTGAAAAAAGTGCTGTTACTGCCCCATAACTTACATGGGGTTGACCAAACTTGCAGAAACATGTTTATTTCTGCTGAAAAACATGTTTTGACACTTTCTGCACACTGGGGTTAAGAGCTGAGTGTGTGGGCTGTTCTGAGCCTTGCAGTTACATAGGGATTCAGTTGTCTGAAAAAACGCGTTTATTTCGGGCTGAAAAACACGTTTTGAAAAGTGCACTGTAACTGCCCCATAACTTACATGGGGTTGACCAAACTTGCAGAAACATGTTTATTTCTGCTGAAAAACACGTTTTGACACTTTCTGCACACTGGGGTTAAGAGCAGAGTGTGTGGGCTGTTCTGAGCCTTGCAGTTACATAGGGATTCAGTTGTCTGAAAAAACGCGTTTATTTCGGGCTGAAAAACACGTTTTGAAAAGTGCACTGTAACTGCCCCATAACTTACATGGGGTTGACCAAACTTGCAGAAACATGTTTATTTCTGCTGAAAAACATGTTTTGACACTTTCTGCACACTGGGGTTAAGAGCTGAGTGTGTGGGCTCTTCTGAGCCTTGCAGTTACATAGGGATTCAGTTGTCTGAAAAAACGCGTTTATTTCGGGCTGAAAAACACGTTTTGAAAAGTCTACTGTAACTGCCCCATAACTTACATGGGGTTGACCAAACTTGCAGAAACATGTTTATTTCTGCTGAAAAACACGTTTTGACACTTTCTGCACACTGGGGTTAAGAGCAGAGTGTGTGGGCTGTTCTGAGCCTTGCAGTTACATAGGGATTCAGTTGTCTGAAAAAACGCGTTTATTTCGGGCTGAAAAACACGTTTTGAAAAGTGCACTGTAACTGCCCCATAACTTACATGGGGTTGACCAAACTTGCAGAAACATGTTTATTTCTGCTGAAAAACATGTTTTGACACTTTCTGCACACTGGGGTTAAGAGCTGAGTGTGTGGGCTCTTCTGAGCCTTGCAGTTACATAGGGATTCAGTTGTCTGAAAAAACGCGTTTATTTCGGGCTGAAAAACACGTTTTGAAAAGTCTACTGTAACTGCCCCATAACTTACATGGGGTTGACCAAACTTGCAGAAACATGTTTATTTCTGCTGAAAAACACGTTTTGACACTTTCTGCACACTGGGGTTAAGAGCTGAGTGTGTGGGCTCTTCTGAGCTTTGCAGTTACATAGGTATTCAGTTGTCTGAAAAAACGCGTTTATTTCGGGCTGAAAAACACGTTTTGAAAAGTGCACTGTAACTGCCCCATAACTTACATGGGGTTGACCAAACTTGCAGAAACATGTTTATTTCTGCTGAAAAACATGTTTTGACACTTTCTGCACACTGGGGTTAAGAGCTGAGTGTGTGGGCTCTTCTGAGCCTTGCAGTTACATAGGGATTCAGTTGTCTGAAAAAACGCGTTTATTTCGGGCTGAAAAACACGTTTTGAAAAGTCTACTGTAACTGCCCCATAACTTACATGGGGTTGACCAAACTTGCAGAAACATGTTTATTTCTGCTGAAAAACACGTTTTGACACTTTCTGCACACTGGGGTTAAGAGCAGAGTGTGTGGGCTCTTCTGAACCTTGCAGTTACATAGGGATTCAGTTGTCTGAAAAAACGCGTTTATTTCGGGCTGAAAAACACGTTTTGAAAAGTGCACTGTAACAGCCCCATAATTTACATGGGGTTGACCAAACTTGCAGAAACATTTTTATTTCTGCTGAAAAACACGTTTTGACACTTTCTGCACACTGGGGTTAAGAGCTGAGTGTGTGGGCTCTTCTGAGCTTTGCAGTTACATAGGTATTCAGTTGTCTGAAAAAACGCGTTTATTTCGGGCTGAAAAACACGTTTTGAAAAGTGCACTGTAACAGCCCCATAACTTACATGGGGTTGACCAAACTTGCAGAAACATTTTTATTTCTGCTGAAAAACACGTTTTGACACTTTCTGCACACTGGGGTTAAGAGCTGAGTGTGTGGGCTCTTCTGAGCTTTGCAGTTACATAGGTATTCAGTTGTCTGAAAAAACGCGTTTATTTCGGGCTGAAAAACACGTTTTGAAAAAAGTGCTGTTACTGCCCCATAACTTACATGGGGTTGACCAAACTTGCAGAAACATGTTTATTTCTGCTGAAAAACATGTTTTGACACTTTCTGCACACTGGGGTTAAGAGCTGAGTGTGTGGGCTGTTCTGAGCCTTGCAGTTACATAGGGATTCAGTTGTCTGAAAAAACGCGTTTATTTCGGGCTGAAAAACACGTTTTGAAAAGTGCACTGTAACTGCCCCATAACTTACATGGGGTTGACCAAACTTGCAGAAACATGTTTATTTCTGCTGAAAAACATGTTTTGACACTTTCTGCACACTGGGGTTAAGAGCTGAGTGTGTGGGCTCTTCTGAGCTTTGCAGTTACATAGGGATTCAGTTGTCTGAAAAAACGCGTTTATTTCGGGCTGAAAAACACGTTTTGAAAAGTGCACTGTAACTGCCCCATAACTTACATGGGGTTGACCAAACTTGCAGAAACATGTTTATTTCTGCTGAAAAACACGTTTTGACACTTTCTGCACACTGGGGTTAAGAGCAGAGTGTGTGGGCTGTTCTGAGCCTTGCAGTTACATAGGGATTCAGTTGTCTGAAAAAACGCGTTTATTTCGGGCTGAAAAACACGTTTTGAAAAGTGCACTGTAACTGCCCCATAACTTACATGGGGTTGACCAAACTTGCAGAAACATGTTTATTTCTGCTGAAAAACATGTTTTGACACTTTCTGCACACTGGGGTTAAGAGCTGAGTGTGTGGGCTCTTCTGAGCCTTGCAGTTACATAGGGATTCAGTTGTCTGAAAAAAACGCGTTTATTTCGGGCTGAAAAACACGTTTTGAAAAGTCTACTGTAACTGCCCCATAACTTACATGGGGTTGACCAAACTTGCAGAAACATGTTTATTTCTGCTGAAAAACACGTTTTGACACTTTCTGCACACTGGGGTTAAGAGCTGAGTGTGTGGGCTCTTCTGAGCTTAGCAGTTACATAGGGATTCAGTTGTCTGAAAAAACGCGTTTATTTCGGGCTGAAAAACACGTTTTGAAAAGTGCACTGTAACTGCCCCATAACTTACATGGGGTTGACCAAACTTGCAGAAACATGTTTATTTCTGCTGAAAAACACGTTTTGACACTTTCTGCACACTGGGGTTAAGAGCAGAGTGTGTGGGCTGTTCTGAGCCTTGCAGTTACATAGGGATTCAGTTGTCTGAAAAAACGCGTTTATTTCGGGCTGAAAAACACGTTTTGAAAAGTGCACTGTAACTGCCCCATAACTTACATGGGGTTGACCAAACTTGCAGAAACATGTTTATTTCTGCTGAAAAACATGTTTTGACACTTTCTGCACACTGGGGTTAAGAGCTGAGTGTGTGGGCTCTTCTGAGCCTTGCAGTTACATAGGGATTCAGTTGTCTGAAAAAACGCGTTTATTTCGGGCTGAAAAACACGTTTTGAAAAGTGCACTGTAACTGCCCCATAACTTACATGGGGTTGACCAAACTTGCAGAAACATGTTTATTTCTGCTGAAAAACATGTTTTGACACTTTCTGCACACTGGGGTTAAGAGCTGAGTGTGTGGGCTCTTCTGAGCCTTGCAGTTACATAGGGATTCAGTTGTCTGAAAAAACGCGTTTATTTCGGGCTGAAAAACACGTTTTGAAAAGTCTACTGTAACTGCCCCATAACTTACATGGGGTTGACCAAACTTGCAGAAACATGTTTATTTCTGCTGAAAAACACGTTTTGACACTTTCTGCACACTGGGGTTAAGAGCTGAGTGTGTGGGCTCTTCTGAGCTTTGCAGTTACATAGGTATTCAGTTGTCTGAAAAAACGCGTTTATTTCGGGCTGAAAAACACGTTTTGAAAAGTGTACTGTAACTGCCCCATAACTTACATGGGGTTGACCAAACTTGCAGAAACATGTTTATTTCTGCTGAAAAACACGTTTTGACATTTTCTGCACACTGGGGTTAAGAGCTGAGTGTGTGGGCTCTTCTGAGCTTTGCAGTTACATAGGGATTCAGTTGTCTGAAAAAACGCGTTTATTTCGGGCTGAAAAACACGTTTTGAAAAGTGTACTGTAACTGCCCCATAACTTACATGGGGTTGACCAAACTTCCAGAAACATGTTTATTTCTGCTGAAAAACACGTTTTGACACTTTCTGCACACTGGGGTTAAGAGCAGAGTGTGTGGGCTCTTCTGAGCCTTACAGTTACATAGGGATTCAGTTGTCTGAAAAAACGCGTTTATTTCGGGCTGAAAAACAAGTTTTGAAAAAAGTGCTGTTACTGCCCCATAACTTACATGGGGTTGACCAAACTTGCAGAAACATGTTTATTTCTGCTGAAAAACACGTTTTGACACTTTCTGCACACTGGGGTTAAGAGCAGAGTGTGTGGGCTCTTCTTAGCCTTACAGTTACATAGGGATTCAGTTGTCTGAAAAAACGCGTTTATTTCGGGCTGAAAAACACGTTTTGAAAAAAGTGCTGTTACTGCCCCATAACTTACATGGGGTTGACCAAACTTGCAGAAACATGTTTATTTCTGCTGAAAAACACGTTTTGACACTTTCTGCACACTGGGGTTAAGAGCTGAGTGTGTGGGCTCTTCTGAGCTTTGCAGTTACATAGGGATTCAGTTGTCTGAAAAAACGCGTTTATTTCGGGCTGAAAAACACGTTTTGAAAAGTGCACTGTAACTGCCCCATAACTTACATGGGGTTGACCAAACTTGCAGAAACATGTTTATTTCTGCTGAAAAACATGTTTTGACACTTTCTGCACACTGGGGTTAAGAGCTGAGTGTGTGGGCTGTTCTGAGCCTTGCAGTTACATAGGGATTCAGTTGTCTGAAAAAACGCGTTTATTTCGGGCTGAAAAACACGTTTTGAAAAGTGCACTGTAACTGCCCCATAACTTACATGGGGTTGACCAAACTTGCAGAAACATGTTTATTTCTGCTGAAAAACACGTTTTGACACTTTCTGCACACTGGGGTTAAGAGCAGAGTGTGTGGGCTGTTCTGAGCCTTGCAGTTACATAGGGATTCAGTTGTCTGAAAAAACGCGTTTATTTCGGTCTGAAAAACACGTTTTGAAAAGTGCACTGTAACTGCCCCATAACTTACATGGGGTTGACCAAACTTGCAGAAACATGTTTATTTCTGCTGAAAAACATGTTTTGACACTTTCTGCACACTGGGGTTAAGAGCTGAGTGTGTGGGCTCTTCTGAGCCTTGCAGTTACATAGGGATTCAGTTGTCTGAAAAAACGCGTTTATTTCGGGCTGAAAAACACGTTTTGAAAAGTCTACTGTAACTGCCCCATAACTTACATGGGGTTGACCAAACTTGCAGAAACATGTTTATTTCTGCTGAAAAACACGTTTTGACACTTTCTGCACACTGGGGTTAAGAGCAGAGTGTGTGGGCTCTTCTGAACCTTGCAGTTACATAGGGATTCAGTTATCTGAAAAAACGCGTTTATTTCGGGCTGAAAAACACGTTTTGAAAAGTGCACTGTAACAGCCCCATAACTTACATGGGGTTGACCAAACTTGCAGAAACATTTTTATTTCTGCTGAAAAACACGTTTTGACACTTTCTGCACACTGGGGTTAAGAGCTGAGTGTGTGGACTCTTCTGAGCTTTGCAGTTACATAGGTATTCAGTTGTCTGAAAAAACGCGTTTATTTCGGGCTGAAAAACACGTTTTGAAAAGTGCACTGTAACAGCCCCATAACTTACATGGGGTTGACCAAACTTGCAGAAACATTTTTATTTCTGCTGAAAAACACGTTTTGACACTTTCTGCACACTGGGGTTAAGAGCTGAGTGTGTGGGCTCTTCTGAGCTTTGCAGTTACATAGGTATTCAGTTGTCTGAAAAAACGCGTTTATTTCGGGCTGAAAAACACGTTTTGAAAAAAGTGCTGTTACTGCCCCATAACTTACATGGGGTTGACCAAACTTGCAGAAACATGTTTATTTCTGCTGAAAAACATGTTTTGACACTTTCTGCACACTGGGGTTAAGAGCTGAGTGTGTGGGCTGTTCTGAGCCTTGCAGTTACATAGGGATTCAGTTGTCTGAAAAAACGCGTTTATTTCGGGCTGAAAAACACGTTTTGAAAAGTGCACTGTAACTGCCCCATAACTTACATGGGGTTGACCAAACTTGCAGAAACATGTTTATTTCTGCTGAAAAACACGTTTTGACACTTTCTGCACACTGGGGTTAAGAGCAGAGTGTGTGGGCTGTTCTGAGCCTTGCAGTTACATAGGGATTCAGTTGTCTGAAAAAACGCGTTTATTTCGGGCTGAAAAACACGTTTTGAAAAGTGCACTGTAACTGCCCCATAACTTACATGGGGTTGACCAAACTTGCAGAAACATGTTTATTTCTGCTGAAAAACATGTTTTGACACTTTCTGCACACTGGGGTTAAGAGCTGAGTGTGTGGGCTCTTCTGAGCCTTGCAGTTACATAGGGATTCAGTTGTCTGAAAAAACGCGTTTATTTCGGGCTGAAAAACACGTTTTGAAAAGTCTACTGTAACTGCCCCATAACTTACATGGGGTTGACCAAACTTGCAGAAACATGTTTATTTCTGCTGAAAAACACGTTTTGACACTTTCTGCACACTGGGGTTAAGAGCTGAGTGTGTGGGCTCTTCTGAGCTTTGCAGTTACATAGGGATTCAGTTGTCTGAAAAAACGCGTTTATTTCGGGCTGAAAAACACGTTTTGAAAAGTGCACTGTAACTGCCCCATAACTTACATGGGGTTGACCAAACTTGCAGAAACATGTTTATTTCTGCTGAAAAACACGTTTTGACACTTTCTGCACACTGGGGTTAAGAGCAGAGTGTGTGGGCTGTTCTGAGCCTTGCAGTTACATAGGGATTCAGTTGTATGAAAAAACGCGTTTATTTCGGGCTGAAAAACACGTTTTGAAAAGTGCACTGTAACTGCCCCATAACTTACATGGGGTTGACCAAACTTGCAGAAACATGTTTATTTCTGCTGAAAAACATGTTTTGACACTTTCTGCACACTGGGGTTAAGAGCTGAGTGTGTGGGCTCTTCTGAGCCTTGCAGTTACATAGGGATTCAGTTGTCTGAAAAAACGCGTTTATTTCGGGCTGAAAAACACGTTTTGAAAAGTCTACTGTAACTGCCCCATAACTTACATGGGGTTGACCAAACTTGCAGAAACATGTTTATTTCTGCTGAAAAACACGTTTTGACACTTTCTGCACACTGGGGTTAAGAGCAGAGTGTGTGGGCTCTTCTGAACCTTGCAGTTACATAGGGATTCAGTTGTCTGAAAAAACGCGTTTATTTCGGGCTGAAAAACACGTTTTGAAAAGTGCACTGTAACAGCCCCATAACTTACATGGGGTTGACCAAACTTGCAGAAACATTTTTATTTCTGCTGAAAAACACGTTTTGACACTTTCTGCACACTGGGGTTAAGAGCTGAGTGTGTGGGCTCTTCTGAGCTTTGCAGTTACATAGGTATTCAGTTGTCTGAAAAAACGCGTTTATTTCGGGCTGAAAAACACGTTTTGAAAAGTGCACTGTAACAGCCCCATAACTTACATGGGGTTGACCAAACTTGCAGAAACATTTTTATTTCTGCTGAAAAACACGTTTTGACACTTTCTGCACACTGGGGTTAAGAGCTGAGTGTGTGGGCTCTTCTGAGCTTTGCAGTTACATAGGTATTCAGTTGTCTGAAAAAACGCGTTTATTTCGGGCTGAAAAACACGTTTTGAAAAAAGTGCTGTTACTGCCCCATAACTTACATGGGGTTGACCAAACTTGCAGAAACATGTTTATTTCTGCTGAAAAACATGTTTTGACACTTTCTGCACACTGGGGTTAAGAGCTGAGTGTGTGGGCTGTTCTGAGCCTTGCAGTTACATAGGGATTCAGTTGTCTGAAAAAACGCGTTTATTTCGGGCTGAAAAACACGTTTTGAAAAGTGCACTGTAACTGCCCCATAACTTACATGGGGTTGACCAAACTTGCAGAAACATGTTTATTTCTGCTGAAAAACATGTTTTGACACTTTCTGCACACTGGGGTTAAGAGCTGAGTGTGTGGGCTCTTCTGAGCTTTGCAGTTACATAGGGATTCAGTTGTCTGAAAAAACGCGTTTATTTCGGGCTGAAAAACACGTTTTGAAAAGTGCACTGTAACTGCCCCATAACTTACATGGGGTTGACCAAACTTGCAGAAACATGTTTATTTCTGCTGAAAAACACGTTTTGACACTTTCTGCACACTGGGGTTAAGAGCAGAGTGTGTGGGCTGTTCTGAGCCTTGCAGTTACATAGGGATTCAGTTGTCTGAAAAAACGCGTTTATTTCGGGCTGAAAAACACGTTTTGAAAAGTGCACTGTAACTGCCCCATAACTTACATGGGGTTGACCAAACTTGCAGAAACATGTTTATTTCTGCTGAAAAACATGTTTTGACACTTTCTGCACACTGGGGTTAAGAGCTGAGTGTGTGGGCTCTTCTGAGCCTTGCAGTTACATAGGGATTCAGTTGTCTGAAAAAAACGCGTTTATTTCGGGCTGAAAAACACGTTTTGAAAAGTCTACTGTAACTGCCCCATAACTTACATGGGGTTGACCAAACTTGCAGAAACATGTTTATTTCTGCTGAAAAACACGTTTTGACACTTTCTGCACACTGGGGTTAAGAGCTGAGTGTGTGGGCTCTTCTGAGCTTTGCAGTTACATAGGGATTCAGTTGTCTGAAAAAACGCGTTTATTTCGGGCTGAAAAACACGTTTTGAAAAGTGCACTGTAACTGCCCCATAACTTACATGGGGTTGACCAAACTTGCAGAAACATGTTTATTTCTGCTGAAAAACACGTTTTGACACTTTCTGCACACTGGGGTTAAGAGCAGAGTGTGTGGGCTGTTCTGAGCCTTGCAGTTACATAGGGATTCAGTTGTCTGAAAAAACGCGTTTATTTCGGGCTGAAAAACACGTTTTGAAAAGTGCACTGTAACTGCCCCATAACTTACATGGGGTTGACCAAACTTGCAGAAACATGTTTATTTCTGCTGAAAAACATGTTTTGACACTTTCTGCACACTGGGGTTAAGAGCTGAGTGTGTGGGCTCTTCTGAGCCTTGCAGTTACATAGGGATTCAGTTGTCTGAAAAAACGCGTTTATTTCGGGCTGAAAAACACGTTTTGAAAAGTGCACTGTAACTGCCCCATAACTTACATGGGGTTGACCAAACTTGCAGAAACATGTTTATTTCTGCTGAAAAACATGTTTTGACACTTTCTGCACACTGGGGTTAAGAGCTGAGTGTGTGGGCTCTTCTGAGCCTTGCAGTTACATAGGGATTCAGTTGTCTGAAAAAACGCGTTTATTTCGGGCTGAAAAACACGTTTTGAAAAGTCTACTGTAACTGCCCCATAACTTACATGGGGTTGACCAAACTTGCAGAAACATGTTTATTTCTGCTGAAAAACACGTTTTGACACTTTCTGCACACTGGGGTTAAGAGCTGAGTGTGTGGGCTCTTCTGAGCTTTGCAGTTACATAGGTATTCAGTTGTCTGAAAAAACGCGTTTATTTCGGGCTGAAAAACACGTTTTGAAAAGTGTACTGTAACTGCCCCATAACTTACATGGGGTTGACCAAACTTGCAGAAACATGTTTATTTCTGCTGAAAAACACGTTTTGACATTTTCTGCACACTGGGGTTAAGAGCTGAGTGTGTGGGCTCTTCTGAGCTTTGCAGTTACATAGGGATTCAGTTGTCTGAAAAAACGCGTTTATTTCGGGCTGAAAAACACGTTTTGAAAAGTGTACTGTAACTGCCCCATAACTTACATGGGGTTGACCAAACTTCCAGAAACATGTTTATTTCTGCTGAAAAACACGTTTTGACACTTTCTGCACACTGGGGTTAAGAGCAGAGTGTGTGGGCTCTTCTGAGCTTTGCAGTTACATAGGGATTCAGTTGTCTGAAAAAACGCGTTTATTTCGGGCTGAAAAACACGTTTTGAAAAGTGCACTGTAACTGCCCCATAACTTACATGGGGTTGACCAAACTTGCAGAAACATGTTTATTTCTGCTGAAAAACACGTTTTGACACTTTCTGCACACTGGGGTTAAGAGCAGAGTGTGTGGGCTGTTCTGAGCCTTGCAGTTACATAGGGATTCAGTTGTCTGAAAAAACGCGTTTATTTCGGGCTGAAAAACACGTTTTGAAAAGTGCACTGTAACTGCCCCATAACTTACATGGGGTTGACCAAACTTGCAGAAACATGTTTATTTCTGCTGAAAAACATGTTTTGACACTTTCTGCACACTGGGGTTAAGAGCTGAGTGTGTGGGCTCTTCTGAGCCTTGCAGTTACATAGGGATTCAGTTGTCTGAAAAAACGCGTTTATTTCGGGCTGAAAAACACGTTTTGAAAAGTCTACTGTAACTGCCCCATAACTTACATGGGGTTGACCAAACTTGCAGAAACATGTTTATTTCTGCTGAAAAACACGTTTTGACACTTTCTGCACACTGGGGTTAAGAGCTGAGTGTGTGGGCTCTTCTGAGCTTTGCAGTTACATAGGTATTCAGTTGTCTGAAAAAACGCGTTTATTTCGGGCTGAAAAACACGTTTTGAAAAGTGCACTGTAACTGCCCCATAACTTACATGGGGTTGACCAAACTTGCAGAAACATGTTTATTTCTGCTGAAAAACATGTTTTGACACTTTCTGCACACTGGGGTTAAGAGCTGAGTGTGTGGGCTCTTCTGAGCCTTGCAGTTACATAGGGATTCAGTTGTCTGAAAAAACGCGTTTATTTCGGGCTGAAAAACACGTTTTGAAAAGTCTACTGTAACTGCCCCATAACTTACATGGGGTTGACCAAACTTGCAGAAACATGTTTATTTCTGCTGAAAAACACGTTTTGACACTTTCTGCACACTGGGGTTAAGAGCAGAGTGTGTGGGCTCTTCTGAACCTTGCAGTTACATAGGGATTCAGTTGTCTGAAAAAACGCGTTTATTTCGGGCTGAAAAACACGTTTTGAAAAGTGCACTGTAACAGCCCCATAATTTACATGGGGTTGACCAAACTTGCAGAAACATTTTTATTTCTGCTGAAAAACACGTTTTGACACTTTCTGCACACTGGGGTTAAGAGCTGAGTGTGTGGGCTCTTCTGAGCTTTGCAGTTACATAGGTATTCAGTTGTCTGAAAAAACGCGTTTATTTCGGGCTGAAAAACACGTTTTGAAAAAAGTGCTGTTACTGCCCCATAACTTACATGGGGTTGACCAAACTTGCAGAAACATGTTTATTTCTGCTGAAAAACATGTTTTGACACTTTCTGCACACTGGGGTTAAGAGCTGAGTGTGTGGGCTGTTCTGAGCCTTGCAGTTACATAGGGATTCAGTTGTCTGAAAAAACGCGTTTATTTCGGGCTGAAAAACACGTTTTGAAAAGTGCACTGTAACTGCCCCATAACTTACATGGGGTTGACCAAACTTGCAGAAACATGTTTATTTCTGCTGAAAAACACGTTTTGACACTTTCTGCACACTGGGGTTAAGAGCAGAGTGTGTGGGCTGTTCTGAGCCTTGCAGTTACATAGGGATTCAGTTGTCTGAAAAAACGCGTTTATTTCGGGCTGAAAAACACGTTTTGAAAAGTGCACTGTAACTGCCCCATAACTTACATGGGGTTGACCAAACTTGCAGAAACATGTTTATTTCTGCTGAAAAACATGTTTTGACACTTTCTGCACACTGGGGTTAAGAGCTGAGTGTGTGGGCTCTTCTGAGCCTTGCAGTTACATAGGGATTCAGTTGTCTGAAAAAACGCGTTTATTTCGGGCTGAAAAACACGTTTTGAAAAGTCTACTGTAACTGCCCCATAACTTACATGGGGTTGACCAAACTTGCAGAAACATGTTTATTTCTGCTGAAAAACACGTTTTGACACTTTCTGCACACTGGGGTTAAGAGCTGAGTGTGTGGGCTCTTCTGAGCTTTGCAGTTACATAGGGATTCAGTTGTCTGAAAAAACGCGTTTATTTCGGGCTGAAAAACACGTTTTGAAAAGTGCACTGTAACTGCCCCATAACTTACATGGGGTTGACCAAACTTGCAGAAACATGTTTATTTCTGCTGAAAAACACGTTTTGACACTTTCTGCACACTGGGGTTAAGAGCAGAGTGTGTGGGCTGTTCTGAGCCTTGCAGTTACATAGGGATTCAGTTGTCTGAAAAAACGCGTTTATTTCGGGCTGAAAAACACGTTTTGAAAAGTGCACTGTAACTGCCCCATAACTTACATGGGGTTGACCAAACTTGCAGAAACATGTTTATTTCTGCTGAAAAACATGTTTTGACACTTTCTGCACACTGGGGTTAAGAGCTGAGTGTGTGGGCTCTTCTGAGCCTTGCAGTTACATAGGGATTCAGTTGTCTGAAAAAACGCGTTTATTTCGGGCTGAAAAACACGTTTTGAAAAGTCTACTGTAACTGCCCCATAACTTACATGGGGTTGACCAAACTTGCAGAAACATGTTTATTTCTGCTGAAAAACACGTTTTGACACTTTCTGCACACTGGGGTTAAGAGCTGAGTGTGTGGGCTCTTCTGAGCTTTGCAGTTACATAGGTATTCAGTTGTCTGAAAAAACGCGTTTATTTCGGGCTGAAAAACACGTTTTGAAAAGTGCACTGTAACTGCCCCATAACTTACATGGGGTTGACCAAACTTGCAGAAACATGTTTATTTCTGCTGAAAAACATGTTTTGACACTTTCTGCACACTGGGGTTAAGAGCTGAGTGTGTGGGCTCTTCTGAGCCTTGCAGTTACATAGGGATTCAGTTGTCTGAAAAAACGCGTTTATTTCGGGCTGAAAAACACGTTTTGAAAAGTCTACTGTAACTGCCCCATAACTTACATGGGGTTGACCAAACTTGCAGAAACATGTTTATTTCTGCTGAAAAACACGTTTTGACACTTTCTGCACACTGGGGTTAAGAGCAGAGTGTGTGGGCTCTTCTGAACCTTGCAGTTACATAGGGATTCAGTTGTCTGAAAAAACGCGTTTATTTCGGGCTGAAAAACACGTTTTGAAAAGTGCACTGTAACAGCCCCATAATTTACATGGGGTTGACCAAACTTGCAGAAACATTTTTATTTCTGCTGAAAAACACGTTTTGACACTTTCTGCACACTGGGGTTAAGAGCTGAGTGTGTGGGCTCTTCTGAGCTTTGCAGTTACATAGGTATTCAGTTGTCTGAAAAAACGCGTTTATTTCGGGCTGAAAAACACGTTTTGAAAAGTGCACTGTAACAGCCCCATAACTTACATGGGGTTGACCAAACTTGCAGAAACATTTTTATTTCTGCTGAAAAACACGTTTTGACACTTTCTGCACACTGGGGTTAAGAGCTGAGTGTGTGGGCTCTTCTGAGCTTTGCAGTTACATAGGTATTCAGTTGTCTGAAAAAACGCGTTTATTTCGGGCTGAAAAACACGTTTTGAAAAAAGTGCTGTTACTGCCCCATAACTTACATGGGGTTGACCAAACTTGCAGAAACATGTTTATTTCTGCTGAAAAACATGTTTTGACACTTTCTGCACACTGGGGTTAAGAGCTGAGTGTGTGGGCTGTTCTGAGCCTTGCAGTTACATAGGGATTCAGTTGTCTGAAAAAACGCGTTTATTTCGGGCTGAAAAACACGTTTTGAAAAGTGCACTGTAACTGCCCCATAACTTACATGGGGTTGACCAAACTTGCAGAAACATGTTTATTTCTGCTGAAAAACATGTTTTGACACTTTCTGCACACTGGGGTTAAGAGCTGAGTGTGTGGGCTCTTCTGAGCTTTGCAGTTACATAGGGATTCAGTTGTCTGAAAAAACGCGTTTATTTCGGGCTGAAAAACACGTTTTGAAAAGTGCACTGTAACTGCCCCATAACTTACATGGGGTTGACCAAACTTGCAGAAACATGTTTATTTCTGCTGAAAAACACGTTTTGACACTTTCTGCACACTGGGGTTAAGAGCAGAGTGTGTGGGCTGTTCTGAGCCTTGCAGTTACATAGGGATTCAGTTGTCTGAAAAAACGCGTTTATTTCGGGCTGAAAAACACGTTTTGAAAAGTGCACTGTAACTGCCCCATAACTTACATGGGGTTGACCAAACTTGCAGAAACATGTTTATTTCTGCTGAAAAACATGTTTTGACACTTTCTGCACACTGGGGTTAAGAGCTGAGTGTGTGGGCTCTTCTGAGCCTTGCAGTTACATAGGGATTCAGTTGTCTGAAAAAAACGCGTTTATTTCGGGCTGAAAAACACGTTTTGAAAAGTCTACTGTAACTGCCCCATAACTTACATGGGGTTGACCAAACTTGCAGAAACATGTTTATTTCTGCTGAAAAACACGTTTTGAGACTTTCTGCACACTGGGGTTAAGAGCTGAGTGTGTGGGCTCTTCTGAGCTTTGCAGTTACATAGGGATTCAGTTGTCTGAAAAAACGCGTTTATTTCGGGCTGAAAAACACGTTTTGAAAAGTGCACTGTAACTGCCCCATAACTTACATGGGGTTGACCAAACTTGCAGAAACATGTTTATTTCTGCTGAAAAACACGTTTTGACACTTTCTGCACACTGGGGTTAAGAGCAGAGTGTGTGGGCTGTTCTGAGCCTTGCAGTTACATAGGGATTCAGTTGTCTGAAAAAACGCGTTTATTTCGGGCTGAAAAACACGTTTTGAAAAGTGCACTGTAACTGCCCCATAACTTACATGGGGTTGACCAAACTTGCAGAAACATGTTTATTTCTGCTGAAAAACATGTTTTGACACTTTCTGCACACTGGGGTTAAGAGCTGAGTGTGTGGGCTCTTCTGAGCCTTGCAGTTACATAGGGATTCAGTTGTCTGAAAAAACGCGTTTATTTCGGGCTGAAAAACACGTTTTGAAAAGTGCACTGTAACTGCCCCATAACTTACATGGGGTTGACCAAACTTGCAGAAACATGTTTATTTCTGCTGAAAAACATGTTTTGACACTTTCTGCACACTGGGGTTAAGAGCTGAGTGTGTGGGCTCTTCTGAGCCTTGCAGTTACATAGGGATTCAGTTGTCTGAAAAAACGCGTTTATTTCGGGCTGAAAAACACGTTTTGAAAAGTCTACTGTAACTGCCCCATAACTTACATGGGGTTGACCAAACTTGCAGAAACATGTTTATTTCTGCTGAAAAACACGTTTTGACACTTTCTGCACACTGGGGTTAAGAGCTGAGTGTGTGGGCTCTTCTGAGCTTTGCAGTTACATAGGTATTCAGTTGTCTGAAAAAACGCGTTTATTTCGGGCTGAAAAACACGTTTTGAAAAGTGTACTGTAACTGCCCCATAACTTACATGGGGTTGACCAAACTTGCAGAAACATGTTTATTTCTGCTGAAAAACACGTTTTGACATTTTCTGCACACTGGGGTTAAGAGCTGAGTGTGTGGGCTCTTCTGAGCTTTGCAGTTACATAGGGATTCAGTTGTCTGAAAAAACGCGTTTATTTCGGGCTGAAAAACACGTTTTGAAAAGTGTACTGTAACTGCCCCATAACTTACATGGGGTTGACCAAACTTCCAGAAACATGTTTATTTCTGCTGAAAAACACGTTTTGACACTTTCTGCACACTGGGGTTAAGAGCAGAGTGTGTGGGCTCTTCTGAGCCTTACAGTTACATAGGGATTCAGTTGTCTGAAAAAACGCGTTTATTTCGGGCTGAAAAACAAGTTTTGAAAAAAGTGCTGTTACTGCCCCATAACTTACATGGGGTTGACCAAACTTGCAGAAACATGTTTATTTCTGCTGAAAAACACGTTTTGACACTTTCTGCACACTGGGGTTAAGAGCAGAGTGTGTGGGCTCTTCTTAGCCTTACAGTTACATAGGGATTCAGTTGTCTGAAAAAACGCGTTTATTTCGGGCTGAAAAACACGTTTTGAAAAAAGTGCTGTTACTGCCCCATAACTTACATGGGGTTGACCAAACTTGCAGAAACATGTTTATTTCTGCTGAAAAACACGTTTTGACACTTTCTGCACACTGGGGTTAAGAGCTGAGTGTGTGGGCTCTTCTGAGCTTTGCAGTTACATAGGGATTCAGTTGTCTGAAAAAACGCGTTTATTTCGGGCTGAAAAACACGTTTTGAAAAGTGCACTGTAACTGCCCCATAACTTACATGGGGTTGACCAAACTTGCAGAAACATGTTTATTTCTGCTGAAAAACATGTTTTGACACTTTCTGCACACTGGGGTTAAGAGCTGAGTGTGTGGGCTGTTCTGAGCCTTGCAGTTACATAGGGATTCAGTTGTCTGAAAAAACGCGTTTATTTCGGGCTGAAAAACACGTTTTGAAAAGTGCACTGTAACTGCCCCATAACTTACATGGGGTTGACCAAACTTGCAGAAACATGTTTATTTCTGCTGAAAAACACGTTTTGACACTTTCTGCACACTGGGGTTAAGAGCAGAGTGTGTGGGCTGTTCTGAGCCTTGCAGTTACATAGGGATTCAGTTGTCTGAAAAAACGCGTTTATTTCGGTCTGAAAAACACGTTTTGAAAAGTGCACTGTAACTGCCCCATAACTTACATGGGGTTGACCAAACTTGCAGAAACATGTTTATTTCTGCTGAAAAACATGTTTTGACACTTTCTGCACACTGGGGTTAAGAGCTGAGTGTGTGGGCTCTTCTGAGCCTTGCAGTTACATAGGGATTCAGTTGTCTGAAAAAACGCGTTTATTTCGGGCTGAAAAACACGTTTTGAAAAGTCTACTGTAACTGCCCCATAACTTACATGGGGTTGACCAAACTTGCAGAAACATGTTTATTTCTGCTGAAAAACACGTTTTGACACTTTCTGCACACTGGGGTTAAGAGCAGAGTGTGTGGGCTCTTCTGAACCTTGCAGTTACATAGGGATTCAGTTGTCTGAAAAAACGCGTTTATTTCGGGCTGAAAAACACGTTTTGAAAAGTGCACTGTAACAGCCCCATAACTTACATGGGGTTGACCAAACTTGCAGAAACATTTTTATTTCTGCTGAAAAACACGTTTTGACACTTTCTGCACACTGGGGTTAAGAGCTGAGTGTGTGGACTCTTCTGAGCTTTGCAGTTACATAGGTATTCAGTTGTCTGAAAAAACGCGTTTATTTCGGGCTGAAAAACACGTTTTGAAAAGTGCACTGTAACAGCCCCATAACTTACATGGGGTTGACCAAACTTGCAGAAACATTTTTATTTCTGCTGAAAAACACGTTTTGACACTTTCTGCACACTGGGGTTAAGAGCTGAGTGTGTGGGCTCTTCTGAGCTTTGCAGTTACATAGGTATTCAGTTGTCTGAAAAAACGCGTTTATTTCGGGCTGAAAAACACGTTTTGAAAAAAGTGCTGTTACTGCCCCATAACTTACATGGGGTTGACCAAACTTGCAGAAACATGTTTATTTCTGCTGAAAAACATGTTTTGACACTTTCTGCACACTGGGGTTAAGAGCTGAGTGTGTGGGCTGTTCTGAGCCTTGCAGTTACATAGGGATTCAGTTGTCTGAAAAAACGCGTTTATTTCGGGCTGAAAAACACGTTTTGAAAAGTGCACTGTAACTGCCCCATAACTTACATGGGGTTGACCAAACTTGCAGAAACATGTTTATTTCTGCTGAAAAACACGTTTTGACACTTTCTGCACACTGGGGTTAAGAGCAGAGTGTGTGGGCTGTTCTGAGCCTTGCAGTTACATAGGGATTCAGTTGTCTGAAAAAACGCGTTTATTTCGGGCTGAAAAACACGTTTTGAAAAGTGCACTGTAACTGCCCCATAACTTACATGGGGTTGACCAAACTTGCAGAAACATGTTTATTTCTGCTGAAAAACATGTTTTGACACTTTCTGCACACTGGGGTTAAGAGCTGAGTGTGTGGGCTCTTCTGAGCCTTGCAGTTACATAGGGATTCAGTTGTCTGAAAAAACGCGTTTATTTCGGGCTGAAAAACACGTTTTGAAAAGTCTACTGTAACTGCCCCATAACTTACATGGGGTTGACCAAACTTGCAGAAACATGTTTATTTCTGCTGAAAAACACGTTTTGACACTTTCTGCACACTGGGGTTAAGAGCTGAGTGTGTGGGCTCTTCTGAGCTTTGCAGTTACATAGGGATTCAGTTGTCTGAAAAAACGCGTTTATTTCGGGCTGAAAAACACGTTTTGAAAAGTGCACTGTAACTGCCCCATAACTTACATGGGGTTGACCAAACTTGCAGAAACATGTTTATTTCTGCTGAAAAACACGTTTTGACACTTTCTGCACACTGGGGTTAAGAGCAGAGTGTGTGGGCTGTTCTGAGCCTTGCAGTTACATAGGGATTCAGTTGTATGAAAAAACGCGTTTATTTCGGGCTGAAAAACACGTTTTGAAAAGTGCACTGTAACTGCCCCATAACTTACATGGGGTTGACCAAACTTGCAGAAACATGTTTATTTCTGCTGAAAAACATGTTTTGACACTTTCTGCACACTGGGGTTAAGAGCTGAGTGTGTGGGCTCTTCTGAGCCTTGCAGTTACATAGGGATTCAGTTGTCTGAAAAAACGCGTTTATTTCGGGCTGAAAAACACGTTTTGAAAAGTCTACTGTAACTGCCCCATAACTTACATGGGGTTGACCAAACTTGCAGAAACATGTTTATTTCTGCTGAAAAACACGTTTTGACACTTTCTGCACACTGGGGTTAAGAGCAGAGTGTGTGGGCTCTTCTGAACCTTGCAGTTACATAGGGATTCAGTTGTCTGAAAAAACGCGTTTATTTCGGGCTGAAAAACACGTTTTGAAAAGTGCACTGTAACAGCCCCATAACTTACATGGGGTTGACCAAACTTGCAGAAACATTTTTATTTCTGCTGAAAAACACGTTTTGACACTTTCTGCACACTGGGGTTAAGAGCTGAGTGTGTGGGCTCTTCTGAGCTTTGCAGTTACATAGGTATTCAGTTGTCTGAAAAAACGCGTTTATTTCGGGCTGAAAAACACGTTTTGAAAAGTGCACTGTAACAGCCCCATAACTTACATGGGGTTGACCAAACTTGCAGAAACATTTTTATTTCTGCTGAAAAACACGTTTTGACACTTTCTGCACACTGGGGTTAAGAGCTGAGTGTGTGGGCTCTTCTGAGCTTTGCAGTTACATAGGTATTCAGTTGTCTGAAAAAACGCGTTTATTTCGGGCTGAAAAACACGTTTTGAAAAAAGTGCTGTTACTGCCCCATAACTTACATGGGGTTGACCAAACTTGCAGAAACATGTTTATTTCTGCTGAAAAACATGTTTTGACACTTTCTGCACACTGGGGTTAAGAGCTGAGTGTGTGGGCTGTTCTGAGCCTTGCAGTTACATAGGGATTCAGTTGTCTGAAAAAACGCGTTTATTTCGGGCTGAAAAACACGTTTTGAAAAGTGCACTGTAACTGCCCCATAACTTACATGGGGTTGACCAAACTTGCAGAAACATGTTTATTTCTGCTGAAAAACATGTTTTGACACTTTCTGCACACTGGGGTTAAGAGCTGAGTGTGTGGGCTCTTCTGAGCTTTGCAGTTACATAGGGATTCAGTTGTCTGAAAAAACGCGTTTATTTCGGGCTGAAAAACACGTTTTGAAAAGTGCACTGTAACTGCCCCATAACTTACATGGGGTTGACCAAACTTGCAGAAACATGTTTATTTCTGCTGAAAAACACGTTTTGACACTTTCTGCACACTGGGGTTAAGAGCAGAGTGTGTGGGCTGTTCTGAGCCTTGCAGTTACATAGGGATTCAGTTGTCTGAAAAAACGCGTTTATTTCGGGCTGAAAAACACGTTTTGAAAAGTGCACTGTAACTGCCCCATAACTTACATGGGGTTGACCAAACTTGCAGAAACATGTTTATTTCTGCTGAAAAACATGTTTTGACACTTTCTGCACACTGGGGTTAAGAGCTGAGTGTGTGGGCTCTTCTGAGCCTTGCAGTTACATAGGGATTCAGTTGTCTGAAAAAAACGCGTTTATTTCGGGCTGAAAAACACGTTTTGAAAAGTCTACTGTAACTGCCCCATAACTTACATGGGGTTGACCAAACTTGCAGAAACATGTTTATTTCTGCTGAAAAACACGTTTTGACACTTTCTGCACACTGGGGTTAAGAGCTGAGTGTGTGGGCTCTTCTGAGCTTTGCAGTTACATAGGGATTCAGTTGTCTGAAAAAACGCGTTTATTTCGGGCTGAAAAACACGTTTTGAAAAGTGCACTGTAACTGCCCCATAACTTACATGGGGTTGACCAAACTTGCAGAAACATGTTTATTTCTGCTGAAAAACACGTTTTGACACTTTCTGCACACTGGGGTTAAGAGCAGAGTGTGTGGGCTGTTCTGAGCCTTGCAGTTACATAGGGATTCAGTTGTCTGAAAAAACGCGTTTATTTCGGGCTGAAAAACACGTTTTGAAAAGTGCACTGTAACTGCCCCATAACTTACATGGGGTTGACCAAACTTGCAGAAACATGTTTATTTCTGCTGAAAAACATGTTTTGACACTTTCTGCACACTGGGGTTAAGAGCTGAGTGTGTGGGCTCTTCTGAGCCTTGCAGTTACATAGGGATTCAGTTGTCTGAAAAAACGCGTTTATTTCGGGCTGAAAAACACGTTTTGAAAACTGCACTGTAACTGCCCCATAACTTACATGGGGTTGACCAAACTTGCAGAAACATGTTTATTTCTGCTGAAAAACATGTTTTGACACTTTCTGCACACTGGGGTTAAGAGCTGAGTGTGTGGGCTCTTCTGAGCCTTGCAGTTACATAGGGATTCAGTTGTCTGAAAAAACGCGTTTATTTCGGGCTGAAAAACACGTTTTGAAAAGTCTACTGTAACTGCCCCATAACTTACATGGGGTTGACCAAACTTGCAGAAACATGTTTATTTCTGCTGAAAAACACGTTTTGACACTTTCTGCACACTGGGGTTAAGAGCTGAGTGTGTGGGCTCTTCTGAGCTTTGCAGTTACATAGGTATTCAGTTGTCTGAAAAAACGCGTTTATTTCGGGCTGAAAAACACGTTTTGAAAAGTGTACTGTAACTGCCCCATAACTTACATGGGGTTGACCAAACTTGCAGAAACATGTTTATTTCTGCTGAAAAACACGTTTTGACATTTTCTGCACACTGGGGTTAAGAGCTGAGTGTGTGGGCTCTTCTGAGCTTTGCAGTTACATAGGGATTCAGTTGTCTGAAAAAACGCGTTTATTTCGGGCTGAAAAACACGTTTTGAAAAGTGTACTGTAACTGCCCCATAACTTACATGGGGTTGACCAAACTTCCAGAAACATGTTTATTTCTGCTGAAAAACACGTTTTGACACTTTCTGCACACTGGGGTTAAGAGCAGAGTGTGTGGGCTCTTCTGAGCCTTACAGTTACATAGGGATTCAGTTGTCTGAAAAAACGCGTTTATTTCGGGCTGAAAAACACGTTTTGAAAAAAGTGCTGTTACTGCCCCATAACTTACATGGGGTTGACCAAACTTGCAGAAACATGTTTATTTCTGCTGAAAAACACGTTTTGACACTTTCTGCACACTGGGGTTAAGAGCAGAGTGTGTGGGCTCTTCTGAGCCTTACAGTTACATAGGGATTCAGTTGTCTGAAAAAACGCGTTTATTTCGGGCTGAAAAACACGTTTTGAAAAAAGTGCTGTTACTGCCCCATAACTTACATGGGGTTGACCAAACTTGCAGAAACATGTTTATTTCTGCTGAAAAACACGTTTTGACACTTTCTGCACACTGGGGTTAAGAGCTGAGTGTGTGGGCTCTTCTGAGCTTTGCAGTTACATAGGGATTCAGTTGTCTGAAAAAACGCGTTTATTTCGGGCTGAAAAACACGTTTTGAAAAGTGCACTGTAACTGCCCCATAACTTACATGGGGTTGACCAAACTTGCAGAAACATGTTTATTTCTGCTGAAAAACATGTTTTGACACTTTCTGCACACTGGGGTTAAGAGCTGAGTGTGTGGGCTGTTCTGAGCCTTGCAGTTACATAGGGATTCAGTTGTCTGAAAAAACGCGTTTATTTCGGGCTGAAAAACACGTTTTGAAAAGTGCACTGTAACTGCCCCATAACTTACATGGGGTTGACCAAACTTGCAGAAACATGTTTATTTCTGCTGAAAAACACGTTTTGACACTTTCTGCACACTGGGGTTAAGAGCAGAGTGTGTGGGCTGTTCTGAGCCTTGCAGTTACATAGGGATTCAGTTGTCTGAAAAAACGCGTTTATTTCGGTCTGAAAAACACGTTTTGAAAAGTGCACTGTAACTGCCCCATAACTTACATGGGGTTGACCAAACTTGCAGAAACATGTTTATTTCTGCTGAAAAACATGTTTTGACACTTTCTGCACACTGGGGTTAAGAGCTGAGTGTGTGGGCTCTTCTGAGCCTTGCAGTTACATAGGGATTCAGTTGTCTGAAAAAACGCGTTTATTTCGGGCTAAAAAACATGTTTTGAAAAGTCTACTGTAACTGCCCCATAACTTACATGGGGTTGACCAAACTTGCAGAAACATGTTTATTTCTGCTGAAAAACACGTTTTGACACTTTCTGCACACTGGGGTTAAGAGCAGAGTGTGTGGGCTCTTCTGAACCTTGCAGTTACATAGGGATTCAGTTGTCTGAAAAAACGCGTTTATTTCGGGCTGAAAAACACGTTTTGAAAAGTGCACTGTAACAGCCCCATAACTTACATGGGGTTGACCAAACTTGCAGAAACATTTTTATTTCTGCTGAAAAACACGTTTTGACACTTTCTGCACACTGGGGTTAAGAGCTGAGTGTGTGGGCTCTTCTGAGCTTTGCAGTTACATAGGTATTCAGTTGTCTGAAAAAACGCGTTTATTTCGGGCTGAAAAACACGTTTTGAAAAGTGCACTGTAACAGCCCCATAACTTACATGGGGTTGACCAAACTTGCAGAAACATTTTTATTTCTGCTGAAAAACACGTTTTGACACTTTCTGCACACTGGGGTTAAGAGCTGAGTGTGTGGGCTCTTCTGAGCTTTGCAGTTACATAGGTATTCAGTTGTCTGAAAAAACGCGTTTATTTCGGGCTGAAAAACACGTTTTGAAAAAAGTGCTGTTACTGCCCCATAACTTACATGGGGTTGACCAAACTTGCAGAAACATGTTTATTTCTGCTGAAAAACATGTTTTGACACTTTCTGCACACTGGGGTTAAGAGCTGAGTGTGTGGGCTGTTCTGAGCCTTGCAGTTACATAGGGATTCAGTTGTCTGAAAAAACGCGTTTATTTCGGGCTGAAAAACACGTTTTGAAAAGTGCACTGTAACTGCCCCATAACTTACATGGGGTTGACCAAACTTGCAGAAACATGTTTATTTCTGCTGAAAAACACGTTTTGACACTTTCTGCACACTGGGGTTAAGAGCAGAGTGTGTGGGCTGTTCTGAGCCTTGCAGTTACATAGGGATTCAGTTGTCTGAAAAAACGCGTTTATTTCGGGCTGAAAAACACGTTTTGAAAAGTGCACTGTAACTGCCCCATAACTTACATGGGGTTGACCAAACTTGCAGAAACATGTTTATTTCTGCTGAAAAACATGTTTTGACACTTTCTGCACACTGGGGTTAAGAGCTGAGTGTGTGGGCTCTTCTGAGCCTTGCAGTTACATAGGGATTCAGTTGTCTGAAAAAACGCGTTTATTTCGGGCTGAAAAACACGTTTTGAAAAGTCTACTGTAACTGCCCCATAACTTACATGGGGTTGACCAAACTTGCAGAAACATGTTTATTTCTGCTGAAAAACACGTTTTGACACTTTCTGCACACTGGGGTTAAGAGCTGAGTGTGTGGGCTCTTCTGAGCTTTGCAGTTACATAGGGATTCAGTTGTCTGAAAAAACGCGTTTATTTCGGGCTGAAAAACACGTTTTGAAAAGTGCACTGTAACTGCCCCATAACTTACATGGGGTTGACCAAACTTGCAGAAACATGTTTATTTCTGCTGAAAAACACGTTTTGACACTTTCTGCACACTGGGGTTAAGAGCAGAGTGTGTGGGCTGTTCTGAGCCTTGCAGTTACATAGGGATTCAGTTGTCTGAAAAAACGCGTTTATTTCGGGCTGAAAAACACGTTTTGAAAAGTGCACTGTAACTGCCCCATAACTTACATGGGGTTGACCAAACTTGCAGAAACATGTTTATTTCTGCTGAAAAACATGTTTTGACACTTTCTGCACACTGGGGTTAAGAGCTGAGTGTGTGGGCTCTTCTGAGCATTGCAGTTACATAGGGATTCAGTTGTCTGAAAAAACGCGTTTATTTCGGGCTGAAAAACACGTTTTGAAAAGTCTACTGTAACTGCCCCATAACTTACATGGGGTTGACCAAACTTGCAGAAACATGTTTATTTCTGCTGAAAAACACGTTTTGACACTTTCTGCGCACTGGGGTTAAGAGCTGAGTGTGTGGGCTCTTCTGAGCTTTGCAGTTACATAGGTATTCAGTTGTCTGAAAAAACGCGTTTATTTCGGGCTGAAAAACACGTTTTGAAAAGTGTACTGTAACTGCCCCATAACTTACATGGGGTTGACCAAACTTGCAGAAACATGTTTATTTCTGCAGAAAAACACGTTTTGACATTTTCTGCACACTGGGGTTAAGAGCTGAGTGTGTGGGCTCTTCTGAGCTTTGCAGTTACATAGGGATTCAGTTGTCTGAAAAAACGCGTTTATTTCGGGCTGAAAAACACGTTTTGAAAAGTGTACTGTAACTGCCCCATAACTTACATGGGGTTGACCAAACTTCCAGAAACATGTTTATTTCTGCTGAAAAACACGTTTTGACACTTTCTGCACACTGGGGTTAAGAGCAGAGTGTGTGGGCTCTTCTGAGCCTTACAGTTACATAGGGATTCAGTTGTCTGAAAAAACGCGTTTATTTCGGGCTGAAAAACACGTTTTGAAAAAAGTGCTGTTACTGCCCCATAACTTACATGGGGTTGACCAAACTTGCAGAAACATGTTTATTTCTGCTGAAAAACACGTTTTGACACTTTCTGCACACTGGGGTTAAGAGCAGAGTGTGTGGGCTCTTCTGAGCCTTACAGTTACATAGGGATTCAGTTGTCTGAAAAAACGCGTTTATTTCGGGCTGAAAAACACGTTTTGAAAAAAGTGCTGTTACTGCCCCATAACTTACATGGGGTTGACCAAACTTGCAGAAACATGTTTATTTCTGCTGAAAAACACGTTTTGACACTTTCTGCACACTGGGGTTAAGAGCTGAGTGTGTGGGCTCTTCTGAGCTTTGCAGTTACATAGGGATTCAGTTGTCTGAAAAAACGCGTTTATTTCGGGCTGAAAAACACGTTTTGAAAAGTGTACTGTAACTGCCCCATAACTTCCATGGGGTTGACCAAACTTGCAGAAACATGTTTATTTCTGCTGAAAAACACGTTTTGACACTTTCTGCAAACTGGGGTTAAGAGCTGAGTGTGTGGGCTCTTCTGAGCTTTGCAGTTACATAGGTATTCAGTTGTCTGAAAAAACGCGTTTATTTCGGGCTGAAAAACACGTTTTGAAAAGTGTACTGTAACTGCCCCATAACTTACATGGGGTTGACCAAACTTGCAGAAACATGTTTATTTCTGCTGAAAAACACGTTTTGACACTTTCTGCACACTGGGGTTAAGAGCAGAGTGTGTGGGCTCTTCTGAGCCTTACAGTTACATAGGGATTCAGTTGTCTGAAAAAACGCGTTTATTTCGGGCTGAAAAACACGTTTTGAAAAATGTGCTGTTACTGCCCCATAACTTACATGGGGTTGACCAAACTTGCAGAAACATGTTTATTTCTGCTGAAAAACACGTTTTGACACTTTCTGCACACTGGGGTTAAGAGCTGAGTGTGTGGGCTCTTCTGAGCTTTGCAGTTACATAGGGATTCAGTTGTCTGAAAAAACGCGTTTATTTCGGGCTGAAAAACACGTTTTGAAAAGTGTACTGTAACTGCCCCATAACTTACATGGGGTTGACCAAACTTGCAGAAACATGTTTATTTCTGCTGAAAAACACGTTTTGACACTTTCTGCACACTGGGGTTAAGAGCAGAGTGTGTGGGCTCTTCTGAGCTTTGCAGTTACATAGGTATTCAGTTGTCTGAAAAAACGCGTTTATTTCGGGCTGAAAAACACGTTTTGAAAAGTGCACTGTAACAGCCCCATAACTTACATGGGGTTGACCAAACTTGCAGAAACATTTTTATTTCTGCTGAAAAACACGTTTTGACACTTTCTGCACACTGGGGTTAAGAGCTGAGTGTGTGGGCTCTTCTGAGCTTTGCAGTTACATAGGTATTCAGTTGTCTGAAAAAACGCGTTTATTTCGGGCTGAAAAACACGTTTTGAAAAAAGTGCTGTTACTGCCCCATAACTTACATGGGGTTGACCAAACTTGCAGAAACATGTTTATTTCTGCTGAAAAACATGTTTTGACACTTTCTGCACACTGGGGTTAAGAGCTGAGTGTGTGGGCTGTTCTGAGCCTTGCAGTTACATAGGGATTCAGTTGTCTGAAAAAACGCGTTTATTTCGGGCTGAAAAACACGTTTTGAAAAGTGCACTGTAACTGCCCCATAACTTACATGGGGTTGACCAAACTTGCAGAAACATGTTTATTTCTGCTGAAAAACATGTTTTGACACTTTCTGCACACTGGGGTTAAGAGCTGAGTGTGTGGGCTCTTCTGAGCTTTGCAGTTACATAGGGATTCAGTTGTCTGAAAAAACGCGTTCATTTCGGGCTGAAAAACACGTTTTGAAAAGTGCACTGTAACTGCCCCATAACTTACATGGGGTTGACCAAACTTGCAGAAACATGTTTATTTCTGCTGAAAAACACGTTTTGACACTTTCTGCACACTGGGGTTAAGAGCAGAGTGTGTGGGCTCTTCTGAGCCTTACAGTTACATAGGGATTCAGTTGTCTGAAAAAAACGCGTTTATTTCGGGCTGAAAAACACGTTTTGAAAAGTCTACTGTAACTGCCCCATAACTTACATGGGGTTGACCAAACTTGCAGAAACATGTTTATTTCTGCTGAAAAACACGTTTTGACACTTTCTGCACACTGGGGTTAAGAGCTGAGTGTGTGGGCTCTTCTGAGCTTTGCAGTTACATAGGGATTCAGTTGTCTGAAAAAACGCGTTTATTTCGGGCTGAAAAACACGTTTTGAAAAGTGCACTGTAACTGCCCCATAACTTACATGGGGTTGACCAAACTTGCAGAAACATGTTTATTTCTGCTGAAAAACACGTTTTGACACTTTCTGCACACTGGGGTTAAGAGCAGAGTGTGTGGGCTGTTCTGAGCCTTGCAGTTACATAGGGATTCAGTTGTCTGAAAAAACGCGTTTATTTCGGGCTGAAAAACACGTTTTGAAAAGTGCACTGTAACTGCCCCATAACTTACATGGGGTTGACCAAACTTGCAGAAACATGTTTATTTCTGCTGAAAAACATGTTTTGACACTTTCTGCACACTGGGGTTAAGAGCTGAGTGTGTGGGCTCTTCTGAGCCTTGCAGTTACATAGGGATTCAGTTGTCTGAAAAAACGCGTTTATTTCGGGCTGAAAAACACGTTTTGAAAAGTCTACTGTAACTGCCCCATAACTTACATGGGGTTGACCAAACTTGCAGAAACATGTTTATTTCTGCTGAAAAACACGTTTTGACACTTTCTGCACACTGGGGTTAAGAGCTGAGTGTGTGGGCTCTTCTGAGCTTTGCAGTTACATAGGTATTCAGTTGTCTGAAAAAACGCGTTTATTTCGGGCTGAAAAACACGTTTTGAAAAGTGTACTGTAACTGCCCCATAACTTACATGGGGTTGACCAAACTTGCAGAAACATGTTTATTTCTGCTGAAAAACACGTTTTGACATTTTCTGCACACTGGGGTTAAGAGCTGAGTGTGTGGGCTCTTCTGAGCTTTGCAGTTACATAGGGATTCAGTTGTCTGAAAAAACGCGTTTATTTCGGGCTGAAAAACACGTTTTGAAAAGTGTACTGTAACTGCCCCATAACTTACATGGGGTTGACCAAACTTCCAGAAACATGTTTATTTCTGCTGAAAAACACGTTTTGACACTTTATGCACACTGGGGTTAAGAGCAGAGTGTGTGGGCTCTTCTGAGCCTTACAGTTACATAGGGATTCAGTTGTCTGAAAAAACGCGTTTATTTCGGGCTGAAAAACACGTTTTGAAAAAAGTGCTGTTACTGCCCCATAACTTACATGGGGTTGACCAAACTTGCAGAAACATGTTTATTTCTGCTGAAAAACACGTTTTGACACTTTCTGCACACTGGGGTTAAGAGCAGAGTGTGTGGGCTCTTCTGAGCCTTACAGTTACATAGGGATTCAGTTGTCTGAAAAAACGCGTTTATTTCGGGCTGAAAAACACGTTTTGAAAAAAGTGCTGTTACTGCCCCATAACTTACATGGGGTTGACCAAACTTGCAGAAACATGTTTATTTCTGCTGAAAAACACGTTTTGACACTTTCTGCACACTGGGGTTAAGAGCTGAGTGTGTGGGCTCTTCTGAGCTTTGCAGTTACATAGGGATTCAGTTGTCTGAAAAAACGCGTTTATTTCGGGCTGAAAAACACGTTTTGAAAAGTGCACTGTAACTGCCCCATAACTTACATGGGGTTGACCAAACTTGCAGAAACATGTTTATTTCTGCTGGAAAACATGTTTTGACACTTTCTGCACACTGGGGTTAAGAGCTGAGTGTGTGGGCTGTTCTGAGCCTTGCAGTTACATAGGGATTCAGTTGTCTGAAAAAACGCGTTTATTTCGGGCTGAAAAACACGTTTTGAAAAGTGCACTGTAACTGCCCCATAACTTACATGGGGTTGACCAAACTTGCAGAAACATGTTTATTTCTGCTGAAAAACACGTTTTGACACTTTCTGCACACTGGGGTTAAGAGCAGAGTGTGTGGGCTGTTCTGAGCCTTGCAGTTACATAGGGATTCAGTTGTCTGAAAAAACGCGTTTATTTCGGTCTGAAAAACACGTTTTGAAAAGTGCACTGTAACTGCCCCATAACTTACATGGGGTTGACCAAACTTGCAGAAACATGTTTATTTCTGCTGAAAAACATGTTTTGACACTTTCTGCACACTGGGGTTAAGAGCTGAGTGTGTGGGCTCTTCTGAGCCTTGCAGTTACATAGGGATTCAGTTGTCTGAAAAAACGCGTTTATTTCGGGCTGAAAAACACGTTTTGAAAAGTCTACTGTAACTGCCCCATAACTTACATGGGGTTGACCAAACTTGCAGAAACATGTTTATTTCTGCTGAAAAACACGTTTTGACACTTTCTGCACACTGGGGTTAAGAGCAGAGTGTGTGGGCTCTTCTGAACCTTGCAGTTACATAGGGATTCAGTTGTCTGAAAAAACGCGTTTATTTCGGGCTGAAAAACACGTTTTGAAAAGTGCACTGTAACAGCCCCATAACTTACATGGGGTTGACCAAACTTGCAGAAACATTTTTATTTCTGCTGAAAAACACGTTTTGACACTTTCTGCACACTGGGGTTAAGAGCTGAGTGTGTGGGCTCTTCTGAGCTTTGCAGTTACATAGGTATTCAGTTGTCTGAAAAAACGCGTTTATTTCGGGCTGAAAAACACGTTTTGAAAAGTGCACTGTAACAGCCCCATAACTTACATGGGGTTGACCAAACTTGCAGAAACATTTTTATTTCTGCTGAAAAACACGTTTTGACACTTTCTGCACACTGGGGTTAAGAGCTGAGTGTGTGGGCTCTTCTGAGCTTTGCAGTTACATAGGTATTCAGTTGTCTGAAAAAACGCGTTTATTTCGGGCTGAAAAACACGTTTTGAAAAAAGTGCTGTTACTGCCCCATAACTTACATGGGGTTGACCAAACTTGCAGAAACATGTTTATTTCTGCTGAAAAACATGTTTTGACACTTTCTGCACACTGGGGTTAAGAGCTGAGTGTGTGGGCTGTTCTGAGCCTTGCAGTTACATAGGGATTCAGTTGTCTGAAAAAACGCGTTTATTTCGGGCTGAAAAACACGTTTTGAAAAGTGCACTGTAACTGCCCCATAACTTACATGGGGTTGACCAAACTTGCAGAAACATGTTTATTTCTGCTGAAAAACACGTTTTGACACTTTCTGCACACTGGGGTTAAGAGCAGAGTGTGTGGGCTGTTCTGAGCCTTGCAGTTACATAGGGATTCAGTTGTCTGAAAAAACGCGTTTATTTCGGTCTGAAAAACACGTTTTGAAAAGTGCACTGTAACTGCCCCATAACTTACATGGGGTTGACCAAACTTGCAGAAACATGTTTATTTCTGCTGAAAAACATGTTTTGACACTTTCTGCACACTGGGGTTAAGAGCTGAGTGTGTGGGCTCTTCTGAGCCTTGCAGTTACATAGGGATTCAGTTGTCTGAAAAAACGCGTTTATTTCGGGCTGAAAAACACGTTTTGAAAAGTCTACTGTAACTGCCCCATAACTTACATGGGGTTGACCAAACTTGCAGAAACATGTTTATTTCTGCTGAAAAACACGTTTTGACACTTTCTGCACACTGGGGTTAAGAGCTGAGTGTGTGGGCTCTTCTGAGCTTTGCAGTTACATAGGGATTCAGTTGTCTGAAAAAACGCGTTTATTTCGGGCTGAAAAACACGTTTTGAAAAGTGCACTGTAACTGCCCCATAACTTACATGGGGTTGACCAAACTTGCAGAAACATGTTTATTTCTGCTGAAAAACACGTTTTGACACTTTCTGCACACTGGGGTTAAGAGCAGAGTGTGTGGGCTGTTCTGAGCCTTGCAGTTACATAGGGATTCAGTTGTCTGAAAAAACGCGTTTATTTCGGGCTGAAAAACACGTTTTGAAAAGTGCACTGTAACTGCCCCATAACTTACATGGGGTTGACCAAACTTGCAGAAACATGTTTATTTCTGCTGAAAAACATGTTTTGACACTTTCTGCACACTGGGGTTAAGAGCTGAGTGTGTGGGCTCTTCTGAGCCTTGCAGTTACATAGGGATTCAGTTGTCTGAAAAAACGCGTTTATTTCGGGCTGAAAAACACGTTTTGAAAAGTGCACTGTAACTGCCCCATAACTTACATGGGGTTGACCAAACTTGCAGAAACATGTTTATTTCTGCTGAAAAACACGTTTTGACACTTTCTGCACACTGGGGTTAAGAGCAGAGTGTGTGGGCTGTTCTGAGCCTTGCAGTTACATAGGGATTCAGTTGTCTGAAAAAACGCGTTTATTTCGGTCTGAAAAACACGTTTTGAAAAGTGCACTGTAACTGCCCCATAACTTACATGGGGTTGACCAAACTTGCAGAAACATGTTTATTTCTGCTGAAAAACATGTTTTGACACTTTCTGCACACTGGGGTTAAGAGCTGAGTGTGTGGGCTCTTCTGAGCCTTGCAGTTACATAGGGATTCAGTTGTCTGAAAAAACGCGTTTATTTCGGGCTGAAAAACACGTTTTGAAAAGTCTACTGTAACTGCCCCATAACTTACATGGGGTTGACCAAACTTGCAGAAACATGTTTATTTCTGCTGAAAAACACGTTTTGACACTTTCTGCACACTGGGGTTAAGAGCTGAGTGTGTGGGCTCTTCTGAGCTTTGCAGTTACATAGGGATTCAGTTGTCTGAAAAAACGCGTTTATTTCGGGCTGAAAAACACGTTTTGAAAAGTGCACTGTAACTGCCCCATAACTTACATGGGGTTGACCAAACTTGCAGAAACATGTTTATTTCTGCTGAAAAACACGTTTTGACACTTTCTGCACACTGGGGTTAAGAGCAGAGTGTGTGGGCTGTTCTGAGCCTTGCAGTTACATAGGGATTCAGTTGTCTGAAAAAACGCGTTTATTTCGGGCTGAAAAACACGTTTTGAAAAGTGCACTGTAACTGCCCCATAACTTACATGGGGTTGACCAAACTTGCAGAAACATGTTTATTTCTGCTGAAAAACATGTTTTGACACTTTCTGCACACTGGGGTTAAGAGCTGAGTGTGTGGGCTCTTCTGAGCCTTGCAGTTACATAGGGATTCAGTTGTCTGAAAAAACGCGTTTATTTCGGGCTGAAAAACACGTTTTGAAAAGTCTACTGTAACTGCCCCATAACTTACATGGGGTTGACCAAACTTGCAGAAACATGTTTATTTCTGCTGAAAAACACGTTTTGACACTTTCTGCACACTGGGGTTAAGAGCTGAGTGTGTGGGCTCTTCTGAGCTTTGCAGTTACATAGGTATTCAGTTGTCTGAAAAAACGCGTTTATTTCGGGCTGAAAAACACGTTTTGAAAAGTGCACTGTAACTGCCCCATAACTTACATGGGGTTGACCAAACTTGCAGAAACATGTTTATTTCTGCTGAAAAACATGTTTTGACACTTTCTGCACACTGGGGTTAAGAGCTGAGTGTGTGGGCTCTTCTGAGCCTTGCAGTTACATAGGGATTCAGTTGTCTGAAAAAACGCGTTTATTTCGGGCTGAAAAACACGTTTTGAAAAGTCTACTGTAACTGCCCCATAACTTACATGGGGTTGACCAAACTTGCAGAAACATGTTTATTTCTGCTGAAAAACACGTTTTGACACTTTCTGCACACTGGGGTTAAGAGCAGAGTGTGTGGGCTCTTCTGAACCTTGCAGTTACATAGGGATTCAGTTGTCTGAAAAAACGCGTTTATTTCGGGCTGAAAAACACGTTTTGAAAAGTGCACTGTAACAGCCCCATAACTTACATGGGGTTGACCAAACTTGCAGAAACATTTTTATTTCTGCTGAAAAACACGTTTTGACACTTTCTGCACACTGGGGTTAAGAGCTGAGTGTGTGGGCTCTTCTGAGCTTTGCAGTTACATAGGTATTCAGTTGTCTGAAAAAACGCGTTTATTTCGGGCTGAAAAACACGTTTTGAAAAAAGTGCTGTTACTGCCCCATAACTTACATGGGGTTGACCAAACTTGCAGAAACATGTTTATTTCTGCTGAAAAACACGTTTTGACACTTTCTGCACACTGGGGTTAAGAGCTGAGTGTGTGGGCTCTTCTGAGCTTTGCAGTTACATAGGGATTCAGTTGTCTGAAAAAACGCGTTTATTTCGGGCTGAAAAACACGTTTTGAAAAGTGCACTGTAACTGCCCCATAACTTACATGGGGTTGACCAAACTTGCAGAAACATGTTTATTTCTGCTGAAAAACATGTTTTGACACTTTCTGCACACTGGGGTTAAGAGCTGAGTGTGTGGGCTGTTCTGAGCCTTGCAGTTACATAGGGATTCAGTTGTCTGAAAAAACGCGTTTATTTCGGGCTGAAAAACACGTTTTGAAAAGTGCACTGTAACTGCCCCATAACTTACATGGGGTTGACCAAACTTGCAGAAACATGTTTATTTCTGCTGAAAAACACGTTTTGACACTTTCTGCACACTGGGGTTAAGAGCAGAGTGTGTGGGCTGTTCTGAGCCTTGCAGTTACATAGGGATTCAGTTGTCTGAAAAAACGCGTTTATTTCGGTCTGAAAAACACGTTTTGAAAAGTGCACTGTAACTGCCCCATAACTTACATGGGGTTGACCAAACTTGCAGAAACATGTTTATTTCTGCTGAAAAACATGTTTTGACACTTTCTGCACACTGGGGTTAAGAGCTGAGTGTGTGGGCTCTTCTGAGCCTTGCAGTTACATAGGGATTCAGTTGTCTGAAAAAACGCGTTTATTTCGGGCTGAAAAACACGTTTTGAAAAGTCTACTGTAACTGCCCCATAACTTACATGGGGTTGACCAAACTTGCAGAAACATGTTTATTTCTGCTGAAAAACACGTTTTGACACTTTCTGCACACTGGGGTTAAGAGCAGAGTGTGTGGGCTCTTCTGAACCTTGCAGTTACATAGGGATTCAGTTGTCTGAAAAAACGCGTTTATTTCGGGCTGAAAAACACGTTTTGAAAAGTGCACTGTAACAGCCCCATAACTTACATGGGGTTGACCAAACTTGCAGAAACATTTTTATTTCTGCTGAAAAACACGTTTTGACACTTTCTGCACACTGGGGTTAAGAGCTGAGTGTGTGGGCTCTTCTGAGCTTTGCAGTTACATAGGTATTCAGTTGTCTGAAAAAACGCGTTTATTTCGGGCTGAAAAACACGTTTTGAAAAAAGTGCTGTTACTGCCCCATAACTTACATGGGGTTGACCAAACTTGCAGAAACATGTTTATTTCTGCTGAAAAACACGTTTTGACACTTTCTGCACACTGGGGTTAAGAGCAGAGTGTGTGGGCTGTTCTGAGCCTTGCAGTTACATAGGGATTCAGTTGTCTGAAAAAACGCGTTTATTTCGGGCTGAAAAACACGTTTTGAAAAGTGCACTGTAACTGCCCCATAACTTACATGGGGTTGACCAAACTTGCAGAAACATGTTTATTTCTGCTGAAAAACATGTTTTGACACTTTCTGCACACTGGGGTTAAGAGCTGAGTGTGTGGGCTCTTCTGAGCCTTGCAGTTACATAGGGATTCAGTTGTCTGAAAAAACGCGTTTATTTCGGGCTGAAAAACACGTTTTGAAAAGTCTACTGTAACTGCCCCATAACTTACATGGGGTTGACCAAACTTGCAGAAACATGTTTATTTCTGCTGAAAAACACGTTTTGACACTTTCTGCACACTGGGGTTAAGAGCTGAGTGTGTGGGCTCTTCTGAGCTTTGCAGTTACATAGGTATTCAGTTGTCTGAAAAAACGCGTTTATTTCGGGCTGAAAAACACGTTTTGAAAAGTGCACTGTAACTGCCCCATAACTTACATGGGGTTGACCAAACTTGCAGAAACATGTTTATTTCTGCTGAAAAACATGTTTTGACACTTTCTGCACACTGGGGTTAAGAGCTGAGTGTGTGGGCTCTTCTGAGCCTTGCAGTTACATAGGGATTCAGTTGTCTGAAAAAACGCGTTTATTTCGGGCTGAAAAACACGTTTTGAAAAGTCTACTGTAACTGCCCCATAACTTACATGGGGTTGACCAAACTTGCAGAAACATGTTTATTTCTGCTGAAAAACACGTTTTGACACTTTCTGCACACTGGGGTTAAGAGCAGAGTGTGTGGGCTCTTCTGAACCTTGCAGTTACATAGGGATTCAGTTGTCTGAAAAAACGCGTTTATTTCGGGCTGAAAAACACGTTTTGAAAAGTGCACTGTAACAGCCCCATAACTTACATGGGGTTGACCAAACTTGCAGAAACATTTTTATTTCTGCTGAAAAACACGTTTTGACACTTTCTGCACACTGGGGTTAAGAGCTGAGTGTGTGGGCTCTTCTGAGCTTTGCAGTTACATAGGTATTCAGTTGTCTGAAAAAACGCGTTTATTTCGGGCTGAAAAACACGTTTTGAAAAGTGCACTGTAACAGCCCCATAACTTACATGGGGTTGACCAAACTTGCAGAAACATTTTTATTTCTGCTGAAAAACACGTTTTGACACTTACTGCACACTGGGGTTAAGAGCTGAGTGTGTGGGCTCTTCTGAGCTTTGCAGTTACATAGGTATTCAGTTGTCTGAAAAAACGCGTTTATTTCGGGCTGAAAAACACGTTTTGAAAAAAGTGCTGTTACTGCCCCATAACTTACATGGGGTTGACCAAACTTGCAGAAACATGTTTATTTCTGCTGAAAAACATGTTTTGACACTTTCTGCACACTGGGGTTAAGAGCTGAGTGTGTGGGCTGTTCTGAGCCTTGCAGTTACATAGGGATTCAGTTGTCTGAAAAAACGCGTTTATTTCGGGCTGAAAAACACGTTTTGAAAAGTGCACTGTAACTGCCCCATAACTTACATGGGGTTGACCAAACTTGCAGAAACATGTTTATTTCTGCTGAAAAACATGTTTTGACACTTTCTGCACACTGGGGTTAAGAGCTGAGTGTGTGGGCTCTTCTGAGCTTTGCAGTTACATAGGGATTCAGTTGTCTGAAAAAACGCGTTTATTTCGGGCTGAAAAACACGTTTTGAAAAGTGCACTGTAACTGCCCCATAACTTACATGGGGTTGACCAAACTTGCAGAAACATGTTTATTTCTGCTGAAAAACACGTTTTGACACTTTCTGCACACTGGGGTTAAGAGCAGAGTGTGTGGGCTGTTCTGAGCCTTGCAGTTACATAGGGATTCAGTTGTCTGAAAAAACGCGTTTATTTCGGGCTGAAAAACACGTTTTGAAAAGTGCACTGTAACTGCCCCATAACTTACATGGGGTTGACCAAACTTGCAGAAACATGTTTATTTCTGCTGAAAAACATGTTTTGACACTTTCTGCACACTGGGGTTAAGAGCTGAGTGTGTGGGCTCTTCTGAGCCTTGCAGTTACATAGGGATTCAGTTGTCTGAAAAAAACGCGTTTATTTCGGGCTGAAAAACACGTTTTGAAAAGTCTACTGTAACTGCCCCATAACTTACATGGGGTTGACCAAACTTGCAGAAACATGTTTATTTCTGCTGAAAAACACGTTTTGACACTTTCTGCACACTGGGGTTAAGAGCTGAGTGTGTGGGCTCTTCTGAGCTTTGCAGTTACATAGGGATTCAGTTGTCTGAAAAAACGCGTTTATTTCGGGCTGAAAAACACGTTTTGAAAAGTGCACTGTAACTGCCCCATAACTTACATGGGGTTGACCAAACTTGCAGAAACATGTTTATTTCTGCTGAAAAACACGTTTTGACACTTTCTGCACACTGGGGTTAAGAGCAGAGTGTGTGGGCTGTTCTGAGCCTTGCAGTTACATAGGGATTCAGTTGTCTGAAAAAACGCGTTTATTTCGGGCTGAAAAACACGTTTTGAAAAGTGCACTGTAACTGCCCCATAACTTACATGGGGTTGACCAAACTTGCAGAAACATGTTTATTTCTGCTGAAAAACATGTTTTGACACTTTCTGCACACTGGGGTTAAGAGCTGAGTGTGTGGGCTCTTCTGAGCCTTGCAGTTACATAGGGATTCAGTTGTCTGAAAAAACGCGTTTATTTCGGGCTGAAAAACACGTTTTGAAAAGTCTACTGTAACTGCCCCATAACTTACATGGGGTTGACCAAACTTGCAGAAACATGTTTATTTCTGCTGAAAAACACGTTTTGACACTTTCTGCACACTGGGGTTAAGAGCTGAGTGTGTGGGCTCTTCTGAGCTTTGCAGTTACATAGGTATTCAGTTGTCTGAAAAAACGCGTTTATTTCGGGCTGAAAAACACGTTTTGAAAAGTGTACTGTAACTGCCCCATAACTTACATGGGGTTGACCAAACTTGCAGAAACATGTTTATTTCTGCTGAAAAACACGTTTTGACATTTTCTGCACACTGGGGTTAAGAGCTGAGTGTGTGGGCTCTTCTGAGCTTTGCAGTTACATAGGGATTCAGTTGTCTGAAAAAACGCGTTTATTTCGGGCTGAAAAACACGTTTTGAAAAGTGTACTGTAACTGCCCCATAACTTACATGGGGTTGACCAAACTTCCAGAAACATGTTTATTTCTGCTGAAAAACACGTTTTGACACTTTATGCACACTGGGGTTAAGAGCAGAGTGTGTGGGCTCTTCTGAGCCTTACAGTTACATAGGGATTCAGTTGTCTGAAAAAACGCGTTTATTTCGGGCTGAGAAACACGTTTTGAAAAAAGTGCTGTTACTGCCCCATAACTTACATGGGGTTGACCAAACTTGCAGAAACATGTTTATTTCTGCTGAAAAACACGTTTTGACACTTTCTGCACACTGGGGTTAAGAGCAGAGTGTGTGGGCTCTTCTGAGCCTTACAGTTACATAGGGATTCAGTTGTCTGAAAAAACGCGTTTATTTCGGGCTGAAAAACACGTTTTGAAAAAAGTGCTGTTACTGCCCCATAACTTACATGGGGTTGACCAAACTTGCAGAAACATGTTTATTTCTGCTGAAAAACACGTTTTGACACTTTCTGCACACTGGGGTTAAGAGCTGAGTGTGTGGGCTCTTCTGAGCTTTGCAGTTACATAGGGATTCAGTTGTATGAAAAAACGCGTTTATTTCGGGCTGAAAAACACGTTTTGAAAAGTGCACTGTAACTGCCCCATAACTTACATGGGGTTGACCAAACTTGCAGAAACATGTTTATTTCTGCTGAAAAACATGTTTTGACACTTTCTGCACACTGGGGTTAAGAGCTGAGTGTGTGGGCTGTTCTGAGCCTTGCAGTTACATAGGGATTCAGTTGTCTGAAAAAACGCGTTTATTTCGGGCTGAAAAACACGTTTTGAAAAGTGCACTGTAACTGCCCCATAACTTACATGGGGTTGACCAAACTTGCAGAAACATGTTTATTTCTGCTGAAAAACACGTTTTGACACTTTCTGCAGACTGGGGTTAAGAGCAGAGTGTGTGGGCTGTTCTGAGCCTTGCAGTTACATAGGGATTCAGTTGTCTGAAAAAACGCGTTTATTTCGGTCTGAAAAACACGTTTTGAAAAGTGCACTGTAACTGCCCCATAACTTACATGGGGTTGACCAAACTTGCAGAAACATGTTTATTTCTGCTGAAAAACATGTTTTGACACTTTCTGCACACTGGGGTTAAGAGCTGAGTGTGTGGGCTCTTCTGAGCCTTGCAGTTACATAGGGATTCAGTTGTCTGAAAAAACGCGTTTATTTCGGGCTGAAAAACACGTTTTGAAAAGTCTACTGTAACTGCCCCATAACTTACATGGGGTTGACCAAACTTGCAGAAACATGTTTATTTCTGCTGAAAAACACGTTTTGACACTTTCTGCACACTGGGGTTAAGAGCAGAGTGTGTGGGCTCTTCTGAACCTTGCAGTTACATAGGGATTCAGTTGTCTGAAAAAACGCGTTTATTTCGGGCTGAAAAACACGTTTTGAAAAGTGCACTGTAACAGCCCCATAACTTACATGGGGTTGACCAAACTTGCAGAAACATTTTTATTTCTGCTGAAAAACACGTTTTGACACTTTCTGCACACTGGGGTTAAGAGCTGAGTGTGTGGGCTCTTCTGAGCTTTGCAGTTACATAGGTATTCAGTTGTCTGAAAAAACGCGTTTATTTCGGGCTGAAAAACACGTTTTGAAAAGTGCACTGTAACAGCCCCATAACTTACATGGGGTTGACCAAACTTGCAGAAACATTTTTATTTCTGCTGAAAAACACGTTTTGACACTTTCTGCACACTGGGGTTAAGAGCTGAGTGTGTGGGCTCTTCTGAGCTTTGCAGTTACATAGGTATTCAGTTGTCTGAAAAAACGCGTTTATTTCGGGCTGAAAAACACGTTTTGAAAAAAGTGCTGTTACTGCCCCATAACTTACATGGGGTTGACCAAACTTGCAGAAACATGTTTATTTCTGCTGAAAAACATGTTTTGACACTTTCTGCACACTGGGGTTAAGAGCTGAGTGTGTGGGCTGTTCTGAGCCTTGCAGTTACATAGGGATTCAGTTGTCTGAAAAAACGCGTTTATTTCGGGCTGAAAAACACGTTTTGAAAAGTGCACTGTAACTGCCCCATAACTTACATGGGGTTGACCAAACTTGCAGAAACATGTTTATTTCTGCTGAAAAACACGTTTTGACACTTTCTGCACACTGGGGTTAAGAGCAGAGTGTGTGGGCTGTTCTGAGCCTTGCAGTTACATAGGGATTCAGTTGTCTGAAAAAACGCGTTTATTTCGGGCTGAAAAACACGTTTTGAAAAGTGCACTGTAACTGCCCCATAACTTACATGGGGTTGACCAAACTTGCAGAAACATGTTTATTTCTGCTGAAAAACATGTTTTGACACTTTCTGCACACTGGGGTTAAGAGCTGAGTGTGTGGGCTCTTCTGAGCCTTGCAGTTACATAGGGATTCAGTTGTCTGAAAAAACGCGTTTATTTCGGGCTGAAAAACACGTTTTGAAAAGTCTACTGTAACTGCCCCATAACTTACATGGGGTTGACCAAACTTGCAGAAACATGTTTATTTCTGCTGAAAAACACGTTTTGACACTTACTGCACACTGGGGTTAAGAGCTGAGTGTGTGGGCTCTTCTGAGCTTTGCAGTTACATAGGTATTCAGTTGTCTGAAAAAACGCGTTTATTTCGGGCTGAAAAACACGTTTTGAAAAGTGTACTGTAACTGCCCCATAACTTACATGGGGTTGACCAAACTTGCAGAAACATGTTTATTTCTGCTGAAAAACACGTTTTGACATTTTCTGCACACTGGGGTTAAGAGCTGAGTGTGTGGGCTCTTCTGAGCTTTGCAGTTACATAGGGATTCAGTTGTCTGAAAAAACGCGTTTATTTCGGGCTGAAAAACACGTTTTGAAAAGTGTACTGTAACTGCCCCATAACTTACATGGGGTTGACCAAACTTCCAGAAACATGTTTATTTCTGCTGAAAAACACGTTTTGACACTTTATGCACACTGGGGTTAAGAGCAGAGTGTGTGGGCTCTTCTGAGCCTTACAGTTACATAGGGATTCAGTTGTCTGAAAAAACGCGTTTATTTCGGGCTGAAAAAAACGTTTTGAAAAAAGTGCTGTTACTGCCCCATAACTTACATGGGGTTGACCAAACTTGCAGAAACATGTTTATTTCTGCTGAAAAACACGTTTTGACACTTTCTGCACACTGGGGTTAAGAGCAGAGTGTGTGGGCTCTTCTGAGCCTTACAGTTACATAGGGATTCAGTTGTCTGAAAAAACGCGTTTATTTCGGGCTGAAAAACACGTTTTGAAAAAAGTGCTGTTATTGCCCCATAACTTACATGGGGTTGACCAAACTTGCAGAAACATGTTTATTTCTGCTGAAAAACACGTTTTGACACTTTCTGCACACTGGGGTTAAGAGCTGAGTGTGTGGGCTCTTCTGAGCTTTGCAGTTACATAGGGATTCAGTTGTCTGAAAAAACGCGTTTATTTCGGGCTGAAAAACACGTTTTGAAAAGTGCACTGTAACTGCCCCATAACTTACATGGGGTTGACCAAACTTGCAGAAACATGTTTATTTCTGCTGAAAAACATGTTTTGACACTTTCTGCACACTGGGGTTAAGAGCTGAGTGTGTGGGCTGTTCTGAGCCTTGCAGTTACATAGGGATTCAGTTGTCTGAAAAAACGCGTTTATTTCGGGCTGAAAAACACGTTTTGAAAAGTGCACTGTAACTGCCCCATAACTTACATGGGGTTGACCAAACTTGCAGAAACATGTTTATTTCTGCTGAAAAACACGTTTTGACACTTTCTGCACACTGGGGTTAAGAGCAGAGTGTGTGGGCTGTTCTGAGCCTTGCAGTTACATAGGGATTCAGTTGTCTGAAAAAACGCGTTTATTTCGGTCTGAAAAACACGTTTTGAAAAGTGCACTGTAACTGCCCCATAACTTACATGGGGTTGACCAAACTTGCAGAAACATGTTTATTTCTGCTGAAAAACATGTTTTGACACTTTCTGCACACTGGGGTTAAGAGCTGAGTGTGTGGGCTCTTCTGAGCCTTGCAGTTACATAGGGATTCAGTTGTCTGAAAAAACGCGTTTATTTCGGGCTGAAAAACACGTTTTGAAAAGTCTACTGTAACTGCCCCATAACTTACATGGGGTTGACCAAACTTGCAGAAACATGTTTATTTCTGCTGAAAAACACGTTTTGACACTTTCTGCACACTGGGGTTAAGAGCAGAGTGTGTGGGCTCTTCTGAACCTTGCAGTTACATAGGGATTCAGTTGTCTGAAAAAACGCGTTTATTTCGGGCTGAAAAACACGTTTTGAAAAGTGCACTGTAACAGCCCCATAACTTACATGGGGTTGACCAAACTTGCAGAAACATTTTTATTTCTGCTGAAAAACACGTTTTGACACTTTCTGCACACTGGGGTTAAGAGCTGAGTGTGTGGGCTCTTCTGAGCTTTGCAGTTACATAGGTATTCAGTTGTCTGAAAAAACGCGTTTATTTCGGGCTGAAAAACACGTTTTGAAAAGTGCACTGTAACAGCCCCATAACTTACATGGGGTTGACCAAACTTGCAGAAACATTTTTATTTCTGCTGAAAAACACGTTTTGACACTTTCTGCACACTGGGGTTAAGAGCTGAGTGTGTGGGCTCTTCTGAGCTTTGCAGTTACATAGGTATTCAGTTGTCTGAAAAAACGCGTTTATTTCGGGCTGAAAAACACGTTTTGAAAAAAGTGCTGTTACTGCCCCATAACTTACATGGGGTTGACCAAACTTGCAGAAACATGTTTATTTCTGCTGAAAAACATGTTTTGACACTTTCTGCACACTGGGGTTAAGAGCTGAGTGTGTGGGCTGTTCTGAGCCTTGCAGTTACATAGGGATTCAGTTGTCTGAAAAAACGCGTTTATTTCGGGCTGAAAAACACGTTTTGAAAAGTGCACTGTAACTGCCCCATAACTTACATGGGGTTGACCAAACTTGCAGAAACATGTTTATTTCTGCTGAAAAACACGTTTTGACACTTTCTGCACACTGGGGTTAAGAGCAGAGTGTGTGGGCTGTTCTGAGCCTTGCAGTTACATAGGGATTCAGTTGTCTGAAAAAACGCGTTTATTTCGGGCTGAAAAACACGTTTTGAAAAGTGCACTGTAACTGCCCCATAACTTACATGGGGTTGACCAAACTTGCAGAAACATGTTTATTTCTGCTGAAAAACATGTTTTGACACTTTCTGCACACTGGGGTTAAGAGCTGAGTGTGTGGGCTCTTCTGAGCCTTGCAGTTACATAGGGATTCAGTTGTCTGAAAAAACGCGTTTATTTCGGGCTGAAAAACACGTTTTGAAAAGTCTACTGTAACTGCCCCATAACTTACATGGGGTTGACCAAACTTGCAGAAACATGTTTATTTCTGCTGAAAAACACGTTTTGACACTTTCTGCACACTGGGGTTAAGAGCTGAGTGTGTGGGCTCTTCTGAGCTTTGCAGTTACATAGGGATTCAGTTGTCTGAAAAAACGCGTTTATTTCGGGCTGAAAAACACGTTTTGAAAAGTGCACTGTAACTGCCCCATAACTTACATGGGGTTGACCAAACTTGCAGAAACATGTTTATTTCTGCTGAAAAACACGTTTTGACACTTTCTGCACACTGGGGTTAAGAGCAGAGTGTGTGGGCTGTTCTGAGCCTTGCAGTTACATAGGGATTCAGTTGTCTGAAAAAACGCGTTTATTTCGGGCTGAAAAACACGTTTTGAAAAGTGCACTGTAACTGCCCCATAACTTACATGGGGTTGACCAAACTTGCAGAAACATGTTTATTTCTGCTGAAAAACATGTTTTGACACTTTCTGCACACTGGGGTTAAGAGCTGAGTGTGTGGGCTCTTCTGAGCCTTGCAGTTACATAGGGATTCAGTTGTCTGAAAAAACGCGTTTATTTCGGGCTGAAAAACACGTTTTGAAAAGTCTACTGTAACTGCCCCATAACTTACATGGGGTTGACCAAACTTGCAGAAACATGTTTATTTCTGCTGAAAAACACGTTTTGACACTTTCTGCACACTGGGGTTAAGAGCTGAGTGTGTGGGCTCTTCTGAGCTTTGCAGTTACATAGGTATTCAGTTGTCTGAAAAAACGCGTTTATTTCGGGCTGAAAAACACGTTTTGAAAAGTGCACTGTAACTGCCCCATAACTTACATGGGGTTGACCAAACTTGCAGAAACATGTTTATTTCTGCTGAAAAACATGTTTTGACACTTTCTGCACACTGGGGTTAAGAGCTGAGTGTGTGGGCTCTTCTGAGCCTTGCAGTTACATAGGGATTCAGTTGTCTGAAAAAACGCGTTTATTTCGGGCTGAAAAACACGTTTTGAAAAGTGCACTGTAACTGCCCCATAACTTACATGGGGTTGACCAAACTTGCAGAAACATGTTTATTTCTGCTGAAAAACACGTTTTGACACTTTCTGCACACTGGGGTTAAGAGCAGAGTGTGTGGGCTGTTCTGAGCCTTGCAGTTACATAGGGATTCAGTTGTCTGAAAAAACGCGTTTATTTCGGGCTGAAAAACACGTTTTGAAAAGTCTACTGTAACTGCCCCATAACTTACATGGGGTTGACCAAACTTGCAGAAACATGTTTATTTCTGCTGAAAAACACGTTTTGACACTTTCTGCACACTGGGGTTAAGAGCTGAGTGTGTGGGCTCTTCTGAGCTTTGCAGTTACATAGGGATTCAGTTGTCTGAAAAAACGCGTTTATTTCGGGCTGAAAAACACGTTTTGAAAAGTGCACTGTAACTGCCCCATAACTTACATGGGGTTGACCAAACTTGCAGAAACATGTTTATTTCTGCTGAAAAACACGTTTTGACACTTTCTGCACACTGGGGTTAAGAGCAGAGTGTGTGGGCTGTTCTGAGCCTTGCAGTTACATAGGGATTCAGTTGTCTGAAAAAACGCGTTTATTTCGGGCTGAAAAACACGTTTTGAAAAGTGCACTGTAACTGCCCCATAACTTACATGGGGTTGACCAAACTTGCAGAAACATGTTTATTTCTGCTGAAAAACATGTTTTGACACTTTCTGCACACTGGGGTTAAGAGCTGAGTGTGTGGGCTCTTCTGAGCCTTGCAGTTACATAGGGATTCAGTTGTCTGAAAAAACGCGTTTATTTCGGGCTGAAAAACACGTTTTGAAAAGTCTACTGTAACTGCCCCATAACTTACATGGGGTTGACCAAACTTGCAGAAACATGTTTATTTCTGCTGAAAAACACGTTTTGACACTTTCTGCACACTGGGGTTAAGAGCTGAGTGTGTGGGCTCTTCTGAGCTTTGCAGTTACATAGGTATTCAGTTGTCTGAAAAAACGCGTTTATTTCGGGCTGAAAAACACGTTTTGAAAAGTGCACTGTAACTGCCCCATAACTTACATGGGGTTGACCAAACTTGCAGAAACATGTTTATTTCTGCTGAAAAACATGTTTTGACACTTTCTGCACACTGGGGTTAAGAGCTGAGTGTGTGGGCTCTTCTGAGCCTTGCAGTTACATAGGGATTCAGTTGTCTGAAAAAACGCGTTTATTTCGGGCTGAAAAACACGTTTTGAAAAGTCTACTGTAACTGCCCCATAACTTACATGGGGTTGACCAAACTTGCAGAAACATGTTTATTTCTGCTGAAAAACACGTTTTGACACTTTCTGCACACTGGGGTTAAGAGCAGAGTGTGTGGGCTCTTCTGAACCTTGCAGTTACATAGGGATTCAGTTGTCTGAAAAAACGCGTTTATTTCGGGCTGAAAAACACGTTTTGAAAAGTGCACTGTAACAGCCCCATAACTTACATGGGGTTGACCAAACTTGCAGAAACATTTTTATTTCTGCTGAAAAACACGTTTTGACACTTTCTGCACACTGGGGTTAAGAGCTGAGTGTGTGGGCTCTTCTGAGCTTTGCAGTTACATAGGTATTCAGTTGTCTGAAAAAACGCGTTTATTTCGGGCTGAAAAACACGTTTTGAAAAGTGCACTGTAACAGCCCCATAACTTACATGGGGTTGACCAAACTTGCAGAAACATTTTTATTTCTGCTGAAAAACACGTTTTGACACTTTCTGCACACTGGGGTTAAGAGCTGAGTGTGTGGGCTCTTCTGAGCTTTGCAGTTACATAGGTATTCAGTTGTCTGAAAAAACGCGTTTATTTCGGGCTGAAAAACACGTTTTGAAAAAAGTGCTGTTACTGCCCCATAACTTACATGGGGTTGACCAAACTTGCAGAAACATGTTTATTTCTGCTGAAAAACATGTTTTGACACTTTCTGCACACTGGGGTTAAGAGCTGAGTGTGTGGGCTGTTCTGAGCCTTGCAGTTACATAGGGATTCAGTTGTCTGAAAAAACGCGTTTATTTCGGGCTGAAAAACACGTTTTGAAAAGTGCACTGTAACTGCCCCATAACTTACATGGGGTTGACCAAACTTGCAGAAACATGTTTATTTCTGCTGAAAAACACGTTTTGACACTTTCTGCACACTGGGGTTAAGAGCAGAGTGTGTGGGCTGTTCTGAGCCTTGCAGTTACATAGGGATTCAGTTGTCTGAAAAAACGCGTTTATTTCGGTCTGAAAAACACGTTTTGAAAAGTGCACTGTAACTGCCCCATAACTTACATGGGGTTGACCAAACTTGCAGAAACATGTTTATTTCTGCTGAAAAACACGTTTTGACACTTTCTGCACACTGGGGTTAAGAGCAGAGTGTGTGGGCTCTTCTGAACCTTGCAGTTACATAGGGATTCAGTTGTCTGAAAAAACGCGTTTATTTCGGGCTGAAAAACACGTTTTGAAAAGTGCACTGTAACAGCCCCATAACTTACATGGGGTTGACCAAACTTGCAGAAACATTTTTATTTCTGCTGAAAAACACGTTTTGACACTTTCTGCACACTGGGGTTAAGAGCTGAGTGTGTGGGCTCTTCTGAGCTTTGCAGTTACATAGGTATTCAGTTGTCTGAAAAAACGCGTTTATTTCGGGCTGAAAAACACGTTTTGAAAAGTGCACTGTAACAGCCCCATAACTTACATGGGGTTGACCAAACTTGCAGAAACATTTTTATTTCTGCTGAAAAACACGTTTTGACACTTTCTGCACACTGGGGTTAAGAGCTGAGTGTGTGGGCTCTTCTGAGCTTTGCAGTTACATAGGTATTCAGTTGTCTGAAAAAACGCGTTTATTTCGGGCTGAAAAACACGTTTTGAAAAAAGTGCTGTTACTGCCCCATAACTTACATGGGGTTGACCAAACTTGCAGAAACATGTTTATTTCTGCTGAAAAACATGTTTTGACACTTTCTGCACACTGGGGTTAAGAGCTGAGTGTGTGGGCTGTTCTGAGCCTTGCAGTTACATAGGGATTCAGTTGTCTGAAAAAACGCGTTTATTTCGGGCTGAAAAACACGTTTTGAAAAGTGCACTGTAACTGCCCCATAACTTACATGGGGTTGACCAAACTTGCAGAAACATGTTTATTTCTGCTGAAAAACATGTTTTGACACTTTCTGCACACTGGGGTTAAGAGCTGAGTGTGTGGGCTCTTCTGAGCCTTGCAGTTACATAGGGATTCAGTTGTCTGAAAAAACGCGTTTATTTCGGGCTGAAAAACACGTTTTGAAAAGTCTACTGTAACTGCCCCATAACTTACATGGGGTTGACCAAACTTGCAGAAACATGTTTATTTCTGCTGAAAAACACGTTTTGACACTTTCTGCACACTGGGGTTAAGAGCTGAGTGTGTGGGCTCTTCTGAGCTTTGCAGTTACATAGGGATTCAGTTGTCTGAAAAAACGCGTTTATTTCGGGCTGAAAAACACGTTTTGAAAAGTGCACTGTAACTGCCCCATAACTTACATGGGGTTGACCAAACTTGCAGAAACATGTTTATTTCTGCTGAAAAACACGTTTTGACACTTTCTGCACACTGGGGTTAAGAGCAGAGTGTGTGGGCTGTTCTGAGCCTTGCAGTTACATAGGGATTCAGTTGTCTGAAAAAACGCGTTTATTTCGGGCTGAAAAACACGTTTTGAAAAGTGCACTGTAACTGCCCCATAACTTACATGGGGTTGACCAAACTTGCAGAAACATGTTTATTTCTGCTGAAAAACATGTTTTGACACTTTCTGCACACTGGGGTTAAGAGCTGAGTGTGTGGGCTCTTCTGAGCCTTGCAGTTACATAGGGATTCAGTTGTCTGAAAAAACGCGTTTATTTCGGGCTGAAAAACACGTTTTGAAAAGTCTACTGTAACTGCCCCATAACTTACATGGGGTTGACCAAACTTGCAGAAACATGTTTATTTCTGCTGAAAAACACGTTTTGACACTTTCTGCGCACTGGGGTTAAGAGCTGAGTGTGTGGGCTCTTCTGAGCTTTGCAGTTACATAGGTATTCAGTTGTCTGAAAAAACGCGTTTATTTCGGGCTGAAAAACACGTTTTGAAAAGTGTACTGTAACTGCCCCATAACTTACATGGGGTTGACCAAACTTGCAGAAACATGTTTATTTCTGCAGAAAAACACGTTTTGACATTTTCTGCACACTGGGGTTAAGAGCTGAGTGTGTGGGCTCTTCTGAGCTTTGCAGTTACATAGGGATTCAGTTGTCTGAAAAAACGCGTTTATTTCGGGCTGAAAAACACGTTTTGAAAAGTGTACTGTAACTGCCCCATAACTTACATGGGGTTGACCAAACTTCCAGAAACATGTTTATTTCTGCTGAAAAACACGTTTTGACACTTTCTGCACACTGGGGTTAAGAGCAGAGTGTGTGGGCTCTTCTGAGCCTTACAGTTACATAGGGATTCAGTTGTCTGAAAAAACGCGTTTATTTCGGGCTGAAAAACACGTTTTGAAAAAAGTGCTGTTACTGCCCCATAACTTACATGGGGTTGACCAAACTTGCAGAAACATGTTTATTTCTGCTGAAAAACACGTTTTGACACTTTCTGCACACTGGGGTTAAGAGCAGAGTGTGTGGGCTCTTCTGAGCCTTACAGTTACATAGGGATTCAGTTGTCTGAAAAAACGCGTTTATTTCGGGCTGAAAAACACGTTTTGAAAAAAGTGCTGTTACTGCCCCATAACTTACATGGGGTTGACCAAACTTGCAGAAACATGTTTATTTCTGCTGAAAAACACGTTTTGACACTTTCTGCACACTGGGGTTAAGAGCTGAGTGTGTGGGCTCTTCTGAGCTTTGCAGTTACATAGGGATTCAGTTGTCTGAAAAAACGCGTTTATTTCGGGCTGAAAAACACGTTTTGAAAAGTGTACTGTAACTGCCCCATAACTTCCATTGGGTTGACCAAACTTGCAGAAACATGTTTATTTCTGCTGAAAAACACGTTTTGACACTTTCTGCAAACTGGGGTTAAGAGCTGAGTGTGTGGGCTCTTCTGAGCTTTGCAGTTACATAGGTATTCAGTTGTCTGAAAAAACGCGTTTATTTCGGGCTGAAAAACACGTTTTGAAAAGTGTACTGTAACTGCCCCATAACTTACATGGGGTTGACCAAACTTGCAGAAACATGTTTATTTCTGCTGAAAAACACGTTTTGACACTTTCTGCACACTGGGGTTAAGAGCAGAGTGTGTGGGCTGTTCTGAGCCTTGCAGTTACATAGGGATTCAGTTGTCTGAAAAAACGCGTTTATTTCGGGCTGAAAAACACGTTTTGAAAAGTGCACTGTAACTGCCCCATAACTTACATGGGGTTGACCAAACTTGCAGAAACATGTTTATTTCTGCTGAAAAACATGTTTTGACACTTTCTGCACACTGGGGTTAAGAGCTGAGTGTGTGGGCTCTTCTGAGCCTTGCAGTTACATAGGGATTCAGTTGTCTGAAAAAACGCGTTTATTTCGGGCTGAAAAACACGTTTTGAAAAGTCTACTGTAACTGCCCCATAACTTACATGGGGTTGACCAAACTTGCAGAAACATGTTTATTTCTGCTGAAAAACACGTTTTGACACTTACTGCACACTGGGGTTAAGAGCTGAGTGTGTGGGCTCTTCTGAGCTTTGCAGTTACATAGGTATTCAGTTGTCTGAAAAAACGCGTTTATTTCGGGCTGAAAAACACGTTTTGAAAAGTGTACTGTAACTGCCCCATAACTTACATGGGGTTGACCAAACTTGCAGAAACATGTTTATTTCTGCTGAAAAACACGTTTTGACATTTTCTGCACACTGGGGTTAAGAGCTGAGTGTGTGGGCTCTTCTGAGCTTTGCAGTTACATAGGGATTCAGTTGTCTGAAAAAACGCGTTTATTTCGGGCTGAAAAACACGTTTTGAAAAGTGTACTGTAACTGCCCCATAACTTACATGGGGTTGACCAAACTTCCAGAAACATGTTTATTTCTGCTGAAAAACACGTTTTGACACTTTATGCACACTGGGGTTAAGAGCAGAGTGTGTGGGCTCTTCTGAGCCTTACAGTTACATAGGGATTCAGTTGTCTGAAAAAACGCGTTTATTTCGGGCTGAAAAAAACGTTTTGAAAAAAGTGCTGTTACTGCCCCATAACTTACATGGGGTTGACCAAACTTGCAGAAACATGTTTATTTCTGCTGAAAAACACGTTTTGACACTTTCTGCACACTGGGGTTAAGAGCTGAGTGTGTGGGCTCTTCTGAGCTTTGCAGTTACATAGGGATTCAGTTGTCTGAAAAAACGCGTTTATTTCGGGCTGAAAAACACGTTTTGAAAAGTGCACTGTAACTGCCCCATAACTTACATGGGGTTGACCAAACTTGCAGAAACATGTTTATTTCTGCTGAAAAACATGTTTTGACACTTTCTGCACACTGGGGTTAAGAGCTGAGTGTGTGGGCTCTTCTGAGCCTTGCAGTTACATAGGGATTCAGTTGTCTGAAAAAACGCGTTTATTTCGGGCTAAAAAACACGTTTTGAAAAGTCTACTGTAACTGCCCCATAACTTACATGGGGTTGACCAAACTTGCAGAAACATGTTTATTTCTGCTGAAAAACACGTTTTGACACTTTCTGCACACTGGGGTTAAGAGCAGAGTGTGTGGGCTCTTCTGAACCTTGCAGTTACATAGGGATTCAGTTGTCTGAAAAAACGCGTTTATTTCGGGCTGAAAAACACGTTTTGAAAAGTGCACTGTAACAGCCCCATAACTTACATGGGGTTGACCAAACTTGCAGAAACATTTTTATTTCTGCTGAAAAACACGTTTTGACACTTTCTGCACACTGGGGTTAAGAGCTGAGTGTGTGGGCTCTTCTGAGCTTTGCAGTTACATAGGTATTCAGTTGTCTGAAAAAACGCGTTTATTTCGGGCTGAAAAACACGTTTTGAAAAGTGCACTGTAACAGCCCCATAACTTACATGGGGTTGACCAAACTTGCAGAAACATTTTTATTTCTGCTGAAAAACACGTTTTGACACTTTCTGCACACTGGGGTTAAGAGCTGAGTGTGTGGGCTCTTCTGAGCTTTGCAGTTACATAGGTATTCAGTTGTCTGAAAAAACGCGTTTATTTCGGGCTGAAAAACACGTTTTGAAAAAAGTGCTGTTACTGCCCCATAACTTACATGGGGTTGACCAAACTTGCAGAAACATGTTTATTTCTGCTGAAAAACATGTTTTGACACTTTCTGCACACTGGGGTTAAGAGCTGAGTGTGTGGGCTGTTCTGAGCCTTGCAGTTACATAGGGATTCAGTTGTCTGAAAAAACGCGTTTATTTCGGGCTGAAAAACACGTTTTGAAAAGTGCACTGTAACTGCCCCATAACTTACATGGGGTTGACCAAACTTGCAGAAACATGTTTATTTCTGCTGAAAAACATGTTTTGACACTTTCTGCACACTGGGGTTAAGAGCTGAGTGTGTGGGCTCTTCTGAGCCTTGCAGTTACATAGGGATTCAGTTGTCTGAAAAAACGCGTTTATTTCGGGCTGAAAAACACGTTTTGAAAAGTCTACTGTAACTGCCCCATAACTTACATGGGGTTGACCAAACTTGCAGAAACATGTTTATTTCTGCTGAAAAACACGTTTTGACACTTTCTGCACACTGGGGTTAAGAGCTGAGTGTGTGGGCTCTTCTGAGCTTTGCAGTTACATAGGGATTCAGTTGTCTGAAAAAACGCGTTTATTTCGGGCTGAAAAACACGTTTTGAAAAGTGCACTGTAACTGCCCCATAACTTACATGGGGTTGACCAAACTTGCAGAAACATGTTTATTTCTGCTGAAAAACACGTTTTGACACTTTCTGCACACTGGGGTTAAGAGCAGAGTGTGTGGGCTGTTCTGAGCCTTGCAGTTACATAGGGATTCAGTTGTCTGAAAAAACGCGTTTATTTCGGGCTGAAAAACACGTTTTGAAAAGTGCACTGTAACTGCCCCATAACTTACATGGGGTTGACCAAACTTGCAGAAACATGTTTATTTCTGCTGAAAAACATGTTTTGACACTTTCTGCACACTGGGGTTAAGAGCTGAGTGTGTGGGCTCTTCTGAGCCTTGCAGTTACATAGGGATTCAGTTGTCTGAAAAAACGCGTTTATTTCGGGCTGAAAAACACGTTTTGAAAAGTCTACTGTAACTGCCCCATAACTTACATGGGGTTGACCAAACCTGCAGAAACATGTTTATTTCTGCTGAAAAACACGTTTTGACACTTTCTGCGCACTGGGGTTAAGAGCTGAGTGTGTGGGCTCTTCTGAGCTTTGCAGTTACATAGGTATTCAGTTGTCTGAAAAAACGCGTTTATTTCGGGCTGAAAAACACGTTTTGAAAAGTGTACTGTAACTGCCCCATAACTTACATGGGGTTGACCAAACTTGCAGAAACATGTTTATTTCTGCAGAAAAACACGTTTTGACATTTTCTGCACACTGGGGTTAAGAGCTGAGTGTGTGGGCTCTTCTGAGCTTTGCAGTTACATAGGGATTCAGTTGTCTGAAAAAACGCGTTTATTTCGGGCTGAAAAACACGTTTTGAAAAGTGTACTGTAACTGCCCCATAACTTACATGGGGTTGACCAAACTTCCAGAAACATGTTTATTTCTGCTGAAAAACACGTTTTGACACTTTCTGCACACTGGGGTTAAGAGCAGAGTGTGTGGGCTCTTCTGAGCCTTACAGTTACATAGGGATTCAGTTGTCTGAAAAAACGCGTTTATTTCGGGCTGAAAAACACGTTTTGAAAAAAGTGCTGTTACTGCCCCATAACTTACATGGGGTTGACCAAACTTGCAGAAACATGTTTATTTCTGCTGAAAAACACGTTTTGACACTTTCTGCACACTGGGGTTAAGAGCAGAGTGTGTGGGCTCTTCTGAGCCTTACAGTTACATAGGGATTCAGTTGTCTGAAAAAACGCGTTTATTTCGGGCTGAAAAACACGTTTTGAAAAAAGTGCTGTTACTGCCCCATAACTTACATGGGGTTGACCAAACTTGCAGAAACATGTTTATTTCTGCTGAAAAACACGTTTTGACACTTTCTGCACACTGGGGTTAAGAGCTGAGTGTGTGGGCTCTTCTGAGCTTTGCAGTTACATAGGGATTCAGTTGTCTGAAAAAACGCGTTTATTTCGGGCTGAAAAACACGTTTTGAAAAGTGTACTGTAACTGCCCCATAACTTCCATGGGGTTGACCAAACTTGCAGAAACATGTTTATTTCTGCTGAAAAACACGTTTTGACACTTTCTGCAAACTGGGGTTAAGAGCTGAGTGTGTGGGCTCTTCTGAGCTTTGCAGTTACATAGGTATTCAGTTGTCTGAAAAAACGCGTTTATTTCGGGCTGAAAAACACGTTTTGAAAAGTGTACTGTAACTGCCCCATAACTTACATGGGGTTGACCAAACTTGCAGAAACATGTTTATTTCTGCTGAAAAACACGTTTTGACACTTTCTGCACACTGGGGTTAAGAGCAGAGTGTGTGGGCTGTTCTGAGCCTTGCAGTTACATAGGGATTCAGTTGTCTGAAAAAACGCGTTTATTTCGGGCTGAAAAACACGTTTTGAAAAGTGCACTGTAACTACCCCATAACTTACATGGGGTTGACCAAACTTGCAGAAACATGTTTATTTCTGCTGAAAAACATGTTTTGACACTTTCTGCACACTGGGGTTAAGAGCTGAGTGTGTGGGCTCTTCTGAGCCTTGCAGTTACATAGGGATTCAGTTGTCTGAAAAAACGCGTTTATTTCGGGCTGAAAAACACGTTTTGAAAAGTCTACTGTAACTGCCCCATAACTTACATGGGGTTGACCAAACTTGCAGAAACATGTTTATTTCTGCTGAAAAACACGTTTTGACACTTACTGCACACTGGGGTTAAGAGCTGAGTGTGTGGGCTCTTCTGAGCTTTGCAGTTACATAGGTATTCAGTTGTCTGAAAAAACGCGTTTATTTCGGGCTGAAAAACACGTTTTGAAAAGTGTACTGTAACTGCCCCATAACTTACATGGGGTTGACCAAACTTGCAGAAACATGTTTATTTCTGCTGAAAAACACGTTTTGACATTTTCTGCACACTGGGGTTAAGAGCTGAGTGTGTGGGCTCTTCTGAGCTTTGCAGTTACATAGGGATTCAGTTGTCTGAAAAAACGCGTTTATTTCGGGCTGAAAAACACGTTTTGAAAAGTGTACTGTAACTGCCCCATAACTTACATGGGGTTGACCAAACTTCCAGAAACATGTTTATTTCTGCTGAAAAACACGTTTTGACACTTTATGCACACTGGGGTTAAGAGCAGAGTGTGTGGGCTCTTCTGAGCCTTACAGTTACATAGGGATTCAGTTGTCTGAAAAAACGCGTTTATTTCGGGCTGAAAAAAACGTTTTGAAAAAAGTGCTGTTACTGCCCCATAACTTACATGGGGTTGACCAAACTTGCAGAAACATGTTTATTTCTGCTGAAAAACACGTTTTGACACTTTCTGCACACTGGGGTTAAGAGCAGAGTGTGTGGGCTCTTCTGAGCCTTACAGTTACATAGGGATTCAGTTGTCTGAAAAAACGCGTTTATTTCGGGCTGAAAAACACGTTTTGAAAAAAGTGCTGTTACTGCCCCATAACTTACATGGGGTTGACCAAACTTGCAGAAACATGTTTATTTCTGCTGAAAAACACGTTTTGACACTTTCTGCACACTGGGGTTAAGAGCTGAGTGTGTGGGCTCTTCTGAGCTTTGCAGTTACATAGGGATTCAGTTGTCTGAAAAAACGCGTTTATTTCGGGCTGAAAAACACGTTTTGAAAAGTGCACTGTAACTGCCCCATAACTTACATGGGGTTGACCAAACTTGCAGAAACATGTTTATTTCTGCTGAAAAACATGTTTTGACACTTTCTGCACACTGGGGTTAAGAGCTGAGTGTGTGGGCTGTTCTGAGCCTTGCAGTTACATAGGGATTCAGTTGTCTGAAAAAACGCGTTTATTTCGGGCTGAAAAACACGTTTTGAAAAGTGCACTGTAACTGCCCCATAACTTACATGGGGTTGACCAAACTTGCAGAAACATGTTTATTTCTGCTGAAAAACACGTTTTGACACTTTCTGCACACTGGGGTTAAGAGCAGAGTGTGTGGGCTGTTCTGAGCCTTGCAGTTACATAGGGATTCAGTTGTCTGAAAAAACGCGTTTATTTCGGTCTGAAAAACACGTTTTGAAAAGTGCACTGTAACTGCCCCATAACTTACATGGGGTTGACCAAACTTGCAGAAACATGTTTATTTCTGCTGAAAAACATGTTTTGACACTTTCTGCACACTGGGGTTAAGAGCTGAGTGTGTGGGCTCTTCTGAGCCTTGCAGTTACATAGGGATTCAGTTGTCTGAAAAAACGCGTTTATTTCGGGCTGAAAAACACGTTTTGAAAAGTCTACTGTAACTGCCCCATAACTTACATGGGGTTGACCAAACTTGCAGAAACATGTTTATTTCTGCTGAAAAACACGTTTTGACACTTTCTGCACACTGGGGTTAAGAGCAGAGTGTGTGGGCTCTTCTGAACCTTGCAGTTACATAGGGATTCAGTTGTCTGAAAAAACGCGTTTATTTCGGGCTGAAAAACACGTTTTGAAAAGTGCACTGTAACAGCCCCATAACTTACATGGGGTTGACCAAACTTGCAGAAACATTTTTATTTCTGCTGAAAAACACGTTTTGACACTTTCTGCACACTGGGGTTAAGAGCTGAGTGTGTGGGCTCTTCTGAGCTTTGCAGTTACATAGGTATTCAGTTGTCTGAAAAAACGCGTTTATTTCGGGCTGAAAAACACGTTTTGAAAAGTGCACTGTAACAGCCCCATAACTTACATGGGGTTGACCAAACTTGCAGAAACATTTTTATTTCTGCTGAAAAACACGTTTTGACACTTTCTGCACACTGGGGTTAAGAGCTGAGTGTGTGGGCTCTTCTGAGCTTTGCAGTTACATAGGTATTCAGTTGTCTGAAAAAACGCGTTTATTTCGGGCTGAAAAACACGTTTTGAAAAAAGTGCTGTTACTGCCCCATAACTTACATGGGGTTGACCAAACTTGCAGAAACATGTTTATTTCTGCTGAAAAACATGTTTTGACACTTTCTGCACACTGGGGTTAAGAGCTGAGTGTGTGGGCTGTTCTGAGCCTTGCAGTTACATAGGGATTCAGTTGTCTGAAAAAACGCGTTTATTTCGGGCTGAAAAACACGTTTTGAAAAGTGCACTGTAACTGCCCCATAACTTACATGGGGTTGACCAAACTTGCAGAAACATGTTTATTTCTGCTGAAAAACACGTTTTGACACTTTCTGCACACTGGGGTTAAGAGCAGAGTGTGTGGGCTGTTCTGAGCCTTGCAGTTACATAGGGATTCAGTTGTCTGAAAAAACGCGTTTATTTCGGGCTGAAAAACACGTTTTGAAAAGTGCACTGTAACTGCCCCATAACTTACATGGGGTTGACCAAACTTGCAGAAACATGTTTATTTCTGCTGAAAAACATGTTTTGACACTTTCTGCACACTGGGGTTAAGAGCTGAGTGTGTGGGCTCTTCTGAGCCTTGCAGTTACATAGGGATTCAGTTGTCTGAAAAAACGCGTTTATTTCGGGCTGAAAAACACGTTTTGAAAAGTCTACTGTAACTGCCCCATAACTTACATGGGGTTGACCAAACTTGCAGAAACATGTTTATTTCTGCTGAAAAACACGTTTTGACACTTTCTGCACACTGGGGTTAAGAGCTGAGTGTGTGGGCTCTTCTGAGCTTTGCAGTTACATAGGGATTCAGTTGTCTGAAAAAACGCGTTTATTTCGGGCTGAAAAACACGTTTTGAAAAAAGTGCTGTTACTGCCCCATAACTTACATGGGGTTGACCAAACTTGCAGAAACATGTTTATTTCTGCTGAAAAACACGTTTTGACACTTTCTGCACACTGGGGTTAAGAGCAGAGTGTGTGGGCTCTTCTGAGCCTTACAGTTACATAGGGATTCAGTTGTCTGAAAAAACGCGTTTATTTCGGGCTGAAAAACACGTTTTGAAAAAAGTGCTGTTACTGCCCCATAACTTACATGGGGTTGACCAAACTTGCAGAAACATGTTTATTTCTGCTGAAAAACACGTTTTGACACTTTCTGCACACTGGGGTTAAGAGCTGAGTGTGTGGGCTCTTCTGAGCTTTGCAGTTACATAGGGATTCAGTTGATGAAAAAACGCGTTTATTTCGGGCTGAAAAACACGTTTTGAAAAGTGTACTGTAACTGCCCCATAACTTCCATTGGGTTGACCAAACTTGCAGAAACATGTTTATTTCTGCTGAAAAACACGTTTTGACACTTTCTGCAAACTGGGGTTAAGAGCTGAGTGTGTGGGCTCTTCTGAGCTTTGCAGTTACATAGGTATTCAGTTGTCTGAAAAAACGCGTTTATTTCGGGCTGAAAAACACGTTTTGAAAAGTGTACTGTAACTGCCCCATAACTTACATGGGGTTGACCAAACTTGCAGAAACATGTTTATTTCTGCTGAAAAACACGTTTTGACACTTTCTGCACACTGGGGTTAAGAGCAGAGTGTGTGGGCTGTTCTGAGCCTTGCAGTTACATAGGGATTCAGTTGTCTGAAAAAACGCGTTTATTTCGGGCTGAAAAACACGTTTTGAAAAGTGCACTGTAACTGCCCCATAACTTACATGGGGTTGACCAAACTTGCAGAAACATGTTTATTTCTGCTGAAAAACATGTTTTGACACTTTCTGCACACTGGGGTTAAGAGCTGAGTGTGTGGGCTCTTCTGAGCCTTGCAGTTACATAGGGATTCAGTTGTCTGAAAAAACGCGTTTATTTCGGGCTGAAAAACACGTTTTGAAAAGTCTACTGTAACTGCCCCATAACTTACATGGGGTTGACCAAACTTGCAGAAACATGTTTATTTCTGCTGAAAAACACGTTTTGACACTTACTGCACACTGGGGTTAAGAGCTGAGTGTGTGGGCTCTTCTGAGCTTTGCAGTTACATAGGTATTCAGTTGTCTGAAAAAACGCGTTTATTTCGGGCTGAAAAACACGTTTTGAAAAGTGTACTGTAACTGCCCCATAACTTACATGGGGTTGACCAAACTTGCAGAAACATGTTTATTTCTGCTGAAAAACACGTTTTGACATTTTCTGCACACTGGGGTTAAGAGCTGAGTGTGTGGGCTCTTCTGAGCTTTGCAGTTACATAGGGATTCAGTTGTCTGAAAAAACGCGTTTATTTCGGGCTGAAAAACACGTTTTGAAAAGTGTACTGTAACTGCCCCATAACTTACATGGGGTTGACCAAACTTCCAGAAACATGTTTATTTCTGCTGAAAAACACGTTTTGACACTTTATGCACACTGGGGTTAAGAGCAGAGTGTGTGGGCTCTTCTGAGCCTTACAGTTACATAGGGATTCAGTTGTCTGAAAAAACGCGTTTATTTCGGGCTGAAAAAAACGTTTTGAAAAAAGTGCTGTTACTGCCCCATAACTTACATGGGGTTGACCAAACTTGCAGAAACATGTTTATTTCTGCTGAAAAACACGTTTTGACACTTTCTGCACACTGGGGTTAAGAGCAGAGTGTGTGGGCTCTTCTGAGCCTTACAGTTACATAGGGATTCAGTTGTCTGAAAAAACGCGTTTATTTCGGGCTGAAAAACACGTTTTGAAAAAAGTGCTGTTACTGCCCCATAACTTACATGGGGTTGACCAAACTTGCAGAAACATGTTTATTTCTGCTGAAAAACACGTTTTGACACTTTCTGCACACTGGGGTTAAGAGCTGAGTGTGTGGGCTCTTCTGAGCTTTGCAGTTACATAGGGATTCAGTTGTCTGAAAAAACGCGTTTATTTCGGGCTGAAAAACACGTTTTGAAAAGTGCACTGTAACTGCCCCATAACTTACATGGGGTTGACCAAACTTGCAGAAACATGTTTATTTCTGCTGAAAAACATGTTTTGACACTTTCTGCACACTGGGGTTAAGAGCTGAGTGTGTGGGCTCTTCTGAGCCTTGCAGTTACATAGGGATTCAGTTGTCTGAAAAAACGCGTTTATTTGGGGCTAAAAAACACGTTTTGAAAAGTCTACTGTAACTGCCCCATAACTTACATGGGGTTGACCAAACTTGCAGAAACATGTTTATTTCTGCTGAAAAACACGTTTTGACACTTTCTGCACACTGGGGTTAAGAGCAGAGTGTGTGGGCTCTTCTGAACCTTGCAGTTACATAGGGATTCAGTTGTCTGAAAAAACGCGTTTATTTCGGGCTGAAAAACACGTTTTGAAAAGTGCACTGTAACAGCCCCATAACTTACATGGGGTTGACCAAACTTGCAGAAACATTTTTATTTCTGCTGAAAAACACGTTTTGACACTTTCTGCACACTGGGGTTAAGAGCTGAGTGTGTGGGCTCTTCTGAGCTTTGCAGTTACATAGGTATTCAGTTGTCTGAAAAAACGCGTTTATTTCGGGCTGAAAAACACGTTTTGAAAAGTGCACTGTAACAGCCCCATAACTTACATGGGGTTGACCAAACTTGCAGAAACATTTTTATTTCTGCTGAAAAACACGTTTTGACACTTTCTGCACACTGGGGTTAAGAGCTGAGTGTGTGGGCTCTTCTGAGCTTTGCAGTTACATAGGTATTCAGTTGTCTGAAAAAACGCGTTTATTTCGGGCTGAAAAACACGTTTTGAAAAAAGTGCTGTTACTGCCCCATAACTTACATGGGGTTGACCAAACTTGCAGAAACATGTTTATTTCTGCTGAAAAACATGTTTTGACACTTTCTGCACACTGGGGTTAAGAGCTGAGTGTGTGGGCTGTTCTGAGCCTTGCAGTTACATAGGGATTCAGTTGTCTGAAAAAACGCGTTTATTTCGGGCTGAAAAACACGTTTTGAAAAGTGCACTGTAACTGCCCCATAACTTACATGGGGTTGACCAAACTTGCAGAAACATGTTTATTTCTGCTGAAAAACATGTTTTGACACTTTCTGCACACTGGGGTTAAGAGCTGAGTGTGTGGGCTCTTCTGAGCCTTGCAGTTACATAGGGATTCAGTTGTCTGAAAAAACGCGTTTATTTCGGGCTGAAAAACACGTTTTGAAAAGTCTACTGTAACTGCCCCATAACTTACATGGGGTTGACCAAACTTGCAGAAACATGTTTATTTCTGCTGAAAAACACGTTTTGACACTTTCTGCACACTGGGGTTAAGAGCTGAGTGTGTGGGCTCTTCTGAGCCTTGCAGTTACATAGGGATTCAGTTGTCTGAAAAAACGCGTTTATTTCGTGCTGAAAAACACGTTTTGAAAAGTGTACTGTAACTGCCCCATAACTTACATGGGGTTGACCAAACTTGCAGAAACATGTTTATTTCTGCTGAAAAACATGTTTTGACACTTTCTGCACACTGGGGTTAAGAGCTGAGTGTGTGGGCTGTTCTGAGCCTTGCAGTTACATAGGGATTCAGTTGTCTGAAGAAACGCGTTTATTTCGGGCTGAAAAACACGTTTTGAAAAGTGCACTGTAACTGCCCCATAACTTACATGGGGTTGACCAAACTTGCAGAAACATGTTTATTTCTGCTGAAAAACATGTTTTGACACTTTCTGCACACTGGGGTTAAGAGCTGAGTGTGTGGGCTCTTCTGAGCTTTGCAGTTACATAGGGATTCAGTTGTCTGAAAAAACGCGTTTATTTCGGGCTGAAAAACACGTTTTGAAAAGTGCACTGTAACTGCCCCATAACTTACATGGGGTTGACCAAACTTGCAGAAACATGTTTATTTCTGCTGAAAAACACGTTTTGACACTTTCTGCACACTGGGGTTAAGAGCAGAGTGTGTGGGCTGTTCTGAGCCTTGCAGTTACATAGGGATTCAGTTGTCTGAAAAAACGCGTTTATTTCGGGCTGAAAAACACGTTTTGAAAAGTGCACTGTAACTGCCCCATAACTTACATGGGGTTGACCAAACTTGCAGAAACATGTTTATTTCTGCTGAAAAACATGTTTTGACACTTTCTGCACACTGGGGTTAAGAGCTGAGTGTGTGGGCTCTTCTGAGCCTTGCAGTTACATAGGGATTCAGTTGTCTGAAAAAACGCGTTTATTTCGGGCTGAAAAACACGTTTTGAAAAGTCTACTGTAACTGCCCCATAACTTACATGGGGTTGACCAAACTTGCAGAAACATGTTTATTTCTGCTGAAAAACACGTTTTGACACTTTCTGCGCACTGGGGTTAAGAGCTGAGTGTGTGGGCTCTTCTGAGCTTTGCAGTTACATAGGTATTCAGTTGTCTGAAAAAACGCGTTTATTTCGGGCTGAAAAACACGTTTTGAAAAGTGTACTGTAACTGCCCCATAACTTACATGGGGTTGACCAAACTTGCAGAAACATGTTTATTTCTGCAGAAAAACACGTTTTGACATTTTCTGCACACTGGGGTTAAGAGCTGAGTGTGTGGGCTCTTCTGAGCTTTGCAGTTACATAGGGATTCAGTTGTCTGAAAAAACGCGTTTATTTCGGGCTGAAAAACACGTTTTGAAAAGTGTACTGTAACTGCCCCATAACTTACATGGGGTTGACCAAACTTCCAGAAACATGTTTATTTCTGCTGAAAAACACGTTTTGACACTTTCTGCACACTGGGGTTAAGAGCAGAGTGTGTGGGCTCTTCTGAGCCTTACAGTTACATAGGGATTCAGTTGTCTGAAAAAACGCGTTTATTTCGGGCTGAAAAACACGTTTTGAAAAAAGTGCTGTTACTGCCCCATAACTTACATGGGGTTGACCAAACTTGCAGAAACATGTTTATTTCTGCTGAAAAACACGTTTTGACACTTTCTGCACACTGGGGTTAAGAGCAGAGTGTGTGGGCTCTTCTGAGCCTTACAGTTACATAGGGATTCAGTTGTCTGAAAAAACGCGTTTATTTCGGGCTGAAAAACACGTTTTGAAAAAAGTGCTGTTACTGCCCCATAACTTACATGGGGTTGACCAAACTTGCAGAAACATGTTTATTTCTGCTGAAAAACACGTTTTGACACTTTCTGCACACTGGGGTTAAGAGCTGAGTGTGTGGGCTCTTCTGAGCTTTGCAGTTACATAGGGATTCAGTTGTCTGAAAAAACGCGTTTATTTCGGGCTGAAAAACACGTTTTGAAAAGTGTACTGTAACTGCCCCATAACTTCCATGGGGTTGACCAAACTTGCAGAAACATGTTTATTTCTGCTGAAAAACACGTTTTGACACTTTCTGCAAACTGGGGTTAAGAGCTGAGTGTGTGGGCTCTTCTGAGCTTTGCAGTTACATAGGTATTCAGTTGTCTGAAAAAACGCGTTTATTTCGGGCTGAAAAACACGTTTTGAAAAGTGTACTGTAACTGCCCCATAACTTACATGGGGTTGACCAAACTTGCAGAAACATGTTTATTTCTGCTGAAAAACACGTTTTGACACTTTCTGCACACTGGGGTTAAGAGCAGAGTGTGTGGGCTGTTCTGAGCCTTGCAGTTACATAGGGATTCAGTTGTCTGAAAAAACGCGTTTATTTCGGGCTGAAAAACACGTTTTGAAAAGTGCACTGTAACTGCCCCATAACTTACATGGGGTTGACCAAACTTGCAGAAACATGTTTATTTCTGCTGAAAAACATGTTTTGACACTTTCTGCACACTGGGGTTAAGAGCTGAGTGTGTGGGCTCTTCTGAGCCTTGCAGTTACATAGGGATTCAGTTGTCTGAAAAAACGCGTTTATTTCGGGCTGAAAAACACGTTTTGAAAAGTCTACTGTAACTGCCCCATAACTTACATGGGGTTGACCAAACTTGCAGAAACATGTTTATTTCTGCTGAAAAACACGTTTTGACACTTACTGCACACTGGGGTTAAGAGCTGAGTGTGTGGGCTCTTCTGAGCTTTGCAGTTACATAGGTATTCAGTTGTCTGAAAAAACGCGTTTATTTCGGGCTGAAAAACACGTTTTGAAAAGTGTACTGTAACTGCCCCATAACTTACATGGGGTTGACCAAACTTGCAGAAACATGTTTATTTCTGCTGAAAAACACGTTTTGACATTTTCTGCACACTGGGGTTAAGAGCTGAGTGTGTGGGCTCTTCTGAGCTTTGCAGTTACATAGGGATTCAGTTGTCTGAAAAAACGCGTTTATTTCGGGCTGAAAAACACGTTTTGAAAAGTGTACTGTAACTGCCCCATAACTTACATGGGGTTGACCAAACTTCCAGAAACATGTTTATTTCTGCTGAAAAACACGTTTTGACACTTTATGCACACTGGGGTTAAGAGCAGAGTGTGTGGGCTCTTCTGAGCCTTACAGTTACATAGGGATTCAGTTGTCTGAAAAAACGCGTTTATTTCGGGCTGAAAAAAACGTTTTGAAAAAAGTGCTGTTACTGCCCCATAACTTACATGGGGTTGACCAAACTTGCAGAAACATGTTTATTTCTGCTGAAAAACACGTTTTGACACTTTCTGCACACTGGGGTTAAGAGCAGAGTGTGTGGGCTCTTCTGAGCCTTACAGTTACATAGGGATTCAGTTGTCTGAAAAAACGCGTTTATTTCGGGCTGAAAAACACGTTTTGAAAAAAGTGCTGTTACTGCCCCATAACTTACATGGGGTTGACCAAACTTGCAGAAACATGTTTATTTCTGCTGAAAAACACGTTTTGACACTTTCTGCACACTGGGGTTAAGAGCTGAGTGTGTGGGCTCTTCTGAGCTTTGCAGTTACATAGGGATTCAGTTGTCTGAAAAAACGCGTTTATTTCGGGCTGAAAAACACGTTTTGAAAAGTGCACTGTAACTGCCCCATAACTTACATGGGGTTGACCAAACTTGCAGAAACATGTTTATTTCTGCTGAAAAACATGTTTTGACACTTTCTGCACACTGGGGTTAAGAGCTGAGTGTGTGGGCTGTTCTGAGCCTTGCAGTTACATAGGGATTCAGTTGTCTGAAAAAACGCGTTTATTTCGGGCTGAAAAACACGTTTTGAAAAGTGCACTGTAACTGCCCCATAACTTACATGGGGTTGACCAAACTTGCAGAAACATGTTTATTTCTGCTGAAAAACACGTTTTGACACTTTCTGCACACTGGGGTTAAGAGCAGAGTGTGTGGGCTGTTCTGAGCCTTGCAGTTACATAGGGATTCAGTTGTCTGAAAAAACGCGTTTATTTCGGTCTGAAAAACACGTTTTGAAAAGTGCACTGTAACTGCCCCATAACTTACATGGGGTTGACCAAACTTGCAGAAACATGTTTATTTCTGCTGAAAAACATGTTTTGACACTTTCTGCACACTGGGGTTAAGAGCTGAGTGTGTGGGCTCTTCTGAGCCTTGCAGTTACATAGGGATTCAGTTGTCTGAAAAAACGCGTTTATTTCGGGCTGAAAAACACGTTTTGAAAAGTCTACTGTAACTGCCCCATAACTTACATGGGGTTGACCAAACTTGCAGAAACATGTTTATTTCTGCTGAAAAACACGTTTTGACACTTTCTGCACACTGGGGTTAAGAGCAGAGTGTGTGGGCTCTTCTGAACCTTGCAGTTACATAGGGATTCAGTTGTCTGAAAAAACGCGTTTATTTCGGGCTGAAAAACACGTTTTGAAAAGTGCACTGTAACAGCCCCATAACTTACATGGGGTTGACCAAACTTGCAGAAACATTTTTATTTCTGCTGAAAAACACGTTTTGACACTTTCTGCACACTGGGGTTAAGAGCTGAGTGTGTGGGCTCTTCTGAGCTTTGCAGTTACATAGGTATTCAGTTGTCTGAAAAAACGCGTTTATTTCGGGCTGAAAAACACGTTTTGAAAAGTGCACTGTAACAGCCCCATAACTTACATGGGGTTGACCAAACTTGCAGAAACATTTTTATTTCTGCTGAAAAACACGTTTTGACACTTTCTGCACACTGGGGTTAAGAGCTGAGTGTGTGGGCTCTTCTGAGCTTTGCAGTTACATAGGTATTCAGTTGTCTGAAAAAACGCGTTTATTTCGGGCTGAAAAACACGTTTTGAAAAAAGTGCTGTTACTGCCCCATAACTTACATGGGGTTGACCAAACTTGCAGAAACATGTTTATTTCTGCTGAAAAACATGTTTTGACACTTTCTGCACACTGGGGTTAAGAGCTGAGTGTGTGGGCTGTTCTGAGCCTTGCAGTTACATAGGGATTCAGTTGTCTGAAAAAACGCGTTTATTTCGGGCTGAAAAACACGTTTTGAAAAGTGCACTGTAACTGCCCCATAACTTACATGGGGTTGACCAAACTTGCAGAAACATGTTTATTTCTGCTGAAAAACACGTTTTGACACTTTCTGCACACTGGGGTTAAGAGCAGAGTGTGTGGGCTGTTCTGAGCCTTGCAGTTACATAGGGATTCAGTTGTCTGAAAAAACGCGTTTATTTCGGGCTGAAAAACACGTTTTGAAAAGTGCACTGTAACTGCCCCATAACTTACATGGGGTTGACCAAACTTGCAGAAACATGTTTATTTCTGCTGAAAAACATGTTTTGACACTTTCTGCACACTGGGGTTAAGAGCTGAGTGTGTGGGCTCTTCTGAGCCTTGCAGTTACATAGGGATTCAGTTGTCTGAAAAAACGCGTTTATTTCGGGCTGAAAAACACGTTTTGAAAAGTCTACTGTAACTGCCCCATAACTTACATGGGGTTGACCAAACTTGCAGAAACATGTTTATTTCTGCTGAAAAACACGTTTTGACACTTTCTGCACACTGGGGTTAAGAGCTGAGTGTGTGGGCTCTTCTGAGCTTTGCAGTTACATAGGGATTCAGTTGTCTGAAAAAACGCATTTATTTCGGGCTGAAAAACACGTTTTGAAAAGTGCACTGTAACTGCCCCATAACTTACATGGGGTTGACCAAACTTGCAGAAACATGTTTATTTCTGCTGAAAAACACGTTTTGACACTTTCTGCACACTGGGGTTAAGAGCAGAGTGTGTGGGCTGTTCTGAGCCTTGCAGTTACATAGGGATTCAGTTGTCTGAAAAAACGCGTTTATTTCGGGCTGAAAAACACGTTTTGAAAAGTGCACTGTAACTGCCCCATAACTTACATGGGGTTGACCAAACTTGCAGAAACATGTTTATTTCTGCTGAAAAACATGTTTTGACACTTTCTGCACACTGGGGTTAAGAGCTGAGTGTGTGGGCTCTTCTGAGCCTTGCAGTTACATAGGGATTCAGTTGTCTGAAAAAACGCGTTTATTTCGGGCTGAAAAACACGTTTTGAAAAGTCTACTGTAACTGCCCCATAACTTACATGGGGTTGACCAAACTTGCAGAAACATGTTTATTTCTGCTGAAAAACACGTTTTGACACTTTCTGCACACTGGGGTTAAGAGCTGAGTGTGTGGGCTCTTCTGAGCTTTGCAGTTACATAGGTATTCAGTTGTCTGAAAAAACGCGTTTATTTCGGGCTGAAAAACACGTTTTGAAAAGTGCACTGTAACTGCCCCATAACTTACATGGGGTTGACCAAACTTGCAGAAACATGTTTATTTCTGCTGAAAAACATGTTTTGACACTTTCTGCACACTGGGGTTAAGAGCTGAGTGTGTGGGCTCTTCTGAGCCTTGCAGTTACATAGGGATTCAGTTGTCTGAAAAAACGCGTTTATTTCGGGCTGAAAAACACGTTTTGAAAAGTGCACTGTAACTGCCCCATAACTTACATGGGGTTGACCAAACTTGCAGAAACATGTTTATTTCTGCTGAAAAACACGTTTTGACACTTTCTGCACACTGGGGTTAAGAGCAGAGTGTGTGGGCTGTTCTGAGCCTTGCAGTTACATAGGGATTCAGTTGTCTGAAAAAACGCGTTTATTTCGGGCTGAAAAACACGTTTTGAAAAGTGCACTGTAACTGCCCCATAACTTACATGGGGTTGACCAAACTTGCAGAAACATGTTTATTTCTGCTGAAAAACATGTTTTGACACTTTCTGCACACTGGGGTTAAGAGCTGAGTGTGTGGGCTCTTCTGAGCCTTGCAGTTACATAGGGATTCAGTTGTCTGAAAAAACGCGTTTATTTCGGGCTGAAAAACACGTTTTGAAAAGTCTACTGTAACTGCCCCATAACTTACATGGGGTTGACCAAACTTGCAGAAACATGTTTATTTCTGCTGAAAAACACGTTTTGACACTTTCTGCACACTGGGGTTAAGAGCTGAGTGTGTGGGCTCTTCTGAGCTTTGCAGTTACATAGGGATTCAGTTGTCTGAAAAAACGCGTTTATTTCGGGCTGAAAAACACGTTTTGAAAAGTGCACTGTAACTGCCCCATAACTTACATGGGGTTGACCAAACTTGCAGAAACATGTTTATTTCTGCTGAAAAACACGTTTTGACACTTTCTGCACACTGGGGTTAAGAGCAGAGTGTGTGGGCTGTTCTGAGCCTTGCAGTTACATAGGGATTCAGTTGTCTGAAAAAACGCGTTTATTTCGGGCTGAAAAACACGTTTTGAAAAGTGCACTGTAACTGCCCCATAACTTACATGGGGTTGACCAAACTTGCAGAAACATGTTTATTTCTGCTGAAAAACATGTTTTGACACTTTCTGCACACTGGGGTTAAGAGCTGAGTGTGTGGGCTCTTCTGAGCCTTGCAGTTACATAGGGATTCAGTTGTCTGAAAAAACGCGTTTATTTCGGGCTGAAAAACACGTTTTGAAAAGTCTACTGTAACTGCCCCATAACTTACATGGGGTTGACCAAACTTGCAGAAACATGTTTATTTCTGCTGAAAAACACGTTTTGACACTTTCTGCACACTGGGGTTAAGAGCTGAGTGTGTGGGCTCTTCTGAGCTTTGCAGTTACATAGGTATTCAGTTGTCTGAAAAAACGCGTTTATTTCGGGCTGAAAAACACGTTTTGAAAAGTGCACTGTAACTGCCCCATAACTTACATGGGGTTGACCAAACTTGCAGAAACATGTTTATTTCTGCTGAAAAACATGTTTTGACACTTTCTGCACACTGGGGTTAAGAGCTGAGTGTGTGGGCTCTTCTGAGCCTTGCAGTTACATAGGGATTCAGTTGTCTGAAAAAACGCGTTTATTTCGGGCTGAAAAACACGTTTTGAAAAGTCTACTGTAACTGCCCCATAACTTACATGGGGTTGACCAAACTTGCAGAAACATGTTTATTTCTGCTGAAAAACACGTTTTGACACTTTCTGCACACTGGGGTTAAGAGCAGAGTGTGTGGGCTCTTCTGAACCTTGCAGTTACATAGGGATTCAGTTGTCTGAAAAAACGCGTTTATTTCGGGCTGAAAAACACGTTTTGAAAAGTGCACTGTAACAGCCCCATAACTTACATGGGGTTGACCAAACTTGCAGAAACATTTTTATTTCTGCTGAAAAACACGTTTTGACACTTTCTGCACACTGGGGTTAAGAGCTGAGTGTGTGGGCTCTTCTGAGCTTTGCAGTTACATAGGTAGTCAGTTGTCTGAAAAAACGCGTTTATTTCGGGCTGAAAAACACGTTTTGAAAAGTGCACTGTAACAGCCCCATAACTTACATGGGGTTGACCAAACTTGCAGAAACATTTTTATTTCTGCTGAAAAACACGTTTTGACACTTTCTGCACACTGGGGTTAAGAGCTGAGTGTGTGGGCTCTTCTGAGCTTTGCAGTTACATAGGTATTCAGTTGTCTGAAAAAACGCGTTTATTTCGGGCTGAAAAACACGTTTTGAAAAAAGTGCTGTTACTGCCCCATAACTTACATGGGGTTGACCAAACTTGCAGAAACATGTTTATTTCTGCTGAAAAACATGTTTTGACACTTTCTGCACACTGGGGTTAAGAGCTGAGTGTGTGGGCTGTTCTGAGCCTTGCAGTTACATAGGGATTCAGTTGTCTGAAAAAACGCGTTTATTTCGGGCTGAAAAACACGTTTTGAAAAGTGCACTGTAACTGCCCCATAACTTACATGGGGTTGACCAAACTTGCAGAAACATGTTTATTTCTGCTGAAAAACATGTTTTGACACTTTCTGCACACTGGGGTTAAGAGCTGAGTGTGTGGGCTCTTCTGAGCTTTGCAGTTACATAGGGATTCAGTTGTCTGAAAAAACGCGTTTATTTCGGGCTGAAAAACACGTTTTGAAAAGTGCACTGTAACTGCCCCATAACTTACATGGGGTTGACCAAACTTGCAGAAACATGTTTATTTCTGCTGAAAAACACGTTTTGACACTTTCTGCACACTGGGGTTAAGAGCAGAGTGTGTGGGCTGTTCTGAGCCTTGCAGTTACATAGGGATTCAGTTGTCTGAAAAAACGCGTTTATTTCGGGCTGAAAAACACGTTTTGAAAAGTGCACTGTAACTGCCCCATAACTTACATGGGGTTGACCAAACTTGCAGAAACATGTTTATTTCTGCTGAAAAACATGTTTTGACACTTTCTGCACACTGGGGTTAAGAGCTGAGTGTGTGGGCTCTTCTGAGCCTTGCAGTTACATAGGGATTCAGTTGTCTGAAAAAAACGCGTTTATTTCGGGCTGAAAAACACGTTTTGAAAAGTCTACTGTAACTGCCCCATAACTTACATGGGGTTGACCAAACTTGCAGAAACATGTTTATTTCTGCTGAAAAACACGTTTTGACACTTTCTGCACACTGGGGTTAAGAGCTGAGTGTGTGGGCTCTTCTGAGCTTTGCAGTTACATAGGGATTCAGTTGTCTGAAAAAACGCGTTTATTTCGGGCTGAAAAACACGTTTTGAAAAGTGCACTGTAACTGCCCCATAACTTACATGGGGTTGACCAAACTTGCAGAAACATGTTTATTTCTGCTGAAAAACACGTTTTGACACTTTCTGCACACTGGGGTTAAGAGCAGAGTGTGTGGGCTGTTCTGAGCCTTGCAGTTACATAGGGATTCAGTTGTCTGAAAAAACGCGTTTATTTCGGGCTGAAAAACACGTTTTGAAAAGTGCACTGTAACTGCCCCATAACTTACATGGGGTTGACCAAACTTGCAGAAACATGTTTATTTCTGCTGAAAAACATGTTTTGACACTTTCTGCACACTGGGGTTAAGAGCTGAGTGTGTGGGCTCTTCTGAGCCTTGCAGTTACATAGGGATTCAGTTGTCTGAAAAAACGCGTTTATTTCGGGCTGAAAAACACGTTTTGAAAAGTGCACTGTAACTGCCCCATAACTTACATGGGGTTGACCAAACTTGCAGAAACATGTTTATTTCTGCTGAAAAACATGTTTTGACACTTTCTGCACACTGGGGTTAAGAGCTGAGTGTGTGGGCTCTTCTGAGCCTTGCAGTTACATAGGGATTCAGTTGTCTGAAAAAACGCGTTTATTTCGGGCTGAAAAACACGTTTTGAAAAGTCTACTGTAACTGCCCCATAACTTACATGGGGTTGACCAAACTTGCAGAAACATGTTTATTTCTGCTGAAAAACACGTTTTGACACTTTCTGCACACTGGGGTTAAGAGCTGAGTGTGTGGGCTCTTCTGAGCTTTGCAGTTACATAGGTATTCAGTTGTCTGAAAAAACGCGTTTATTTCGGGCTGAAAAACACGTTTTGAAAAGTGTACTGTAACTGCCCCATAACTTACATGGGGTTGACCAAACTTGCAGAAACATGTTTATTTCTGCTGAAAAACACGTTTTGACACTTTCTGCACACTGGGGTTAAGAGCAGAGTGTGTGGGCTCTTCTGAGCCTTACAGTTACATAGGGATTCAGTTGTCTGAAAAAACGCGTTTATTTCGGGCTGAAAAACACGTTTTGAAAAAAGTGCTGTTACTGCCCCATAACTTACATGGGGTTGACCAAACTTGCAGAAACATGTTTATTTCTGCTGAAAAACACGTTTTGACACTTTCTGCACACTGGGGTTAAGAGCAGAGTGTGTGGGCTCTTCTGAGCCTTACAGTTACATAGGGATTCAGTTGTCTGAAAAAACGCGTTTATTTCGGGCTGAAAAACACGTTTTGAAAAAAGTGCTGTTACTGCCCCATAACTTACATGGGGTTGACCAAACTTGCAGAAACATGTTTATTTCTGCTGAAAAACACGTTTTGACACTTTCTGCACACTGGGGTTAAGAGCTGAGTGTGTGGGCTCTTCTGAGCTTTGCAGTTACATAGGGATTCAGTTGTCTGAAAAAACGCGTTTATTTCGGGCTGAAAAACACGTTTTGAAAAGTGTACTGTAACTGCCCCATAACTTCCATGGGGTTGACCAAACTTGCAGAAACATGTTTATTTCTGCTGAAAAACACGTTTTGACACTTTCTGCAAACTGGGGTTAAGAGCTGAGTGTGTGGGCTCTTCTGAGCTTTGCAGTTACATAGGTATTCAGTTGTCTGAAAAAACGCGTTTATTTCGGGCTGAAAAACACGTTTTGAAAAGTGTACTGTAACTGCCCCATAACTTACATGGGGTTGACCAAACTTGCAGAAACATGTTTATTTCTGCTGAAAAACACGTTTTGACACTTTCTGCACACTGGGGTTAAGAGCAGAGTGTGTGGGCTGTTCTGAGCCTTGCAGTTACATAGGGATTCAGTTGTCTGAAAAAACGCGTTTATTTCGGGCTGAAAAACACGTTTTGAAAAGTGCACTGTAACTGCCCCATAACTTACATGGGGTTGACCAAACTTGCAGAAACATGTTTATTTCTGCTGAAAAACATGTTTTGACACTTTCTGCACACTGGGGTTAAGAGCTGAGTGTGTGGGCTCTTCTGAGCCTTGCAGTTACATAGGGATTCAGTTGTCTGAAAAAACGCGTTTATTTCGGGCTGAAAAACACGTTTTGAAAAGTCTACTGTAACTGCCCCATAACTTACATGGGGTTGACCAAACTTGCAGAAACATGTTTATTTCTGCTGAAAAACACGTTTTGACACTTACTGCACACTGGGGTTAAGAGCTGAGTGTGTGGGCTCTTCTGAGCTTTGCAGTTACATAGGTATTCAGTTGTCTGAAAAAACGCGTTTATTTCGGGCTGAAAAACACGTTTTGAAAAGTGTACTGTAACTGCCCCATAACTTACATGGGGTTGACCAAACTTGCAGAAACATGTTTATTTCTGCTGAAAAACACGTTTTGACATTTTCTGCACACTGGGGTTAAGAGCTGAGTGTGTGGGCTCTTCTGAGCTTTGCAGTTACATAGGGATTCAGTTGTCTGAAAAAACGCGTTTATTTCGGGCTGAAAAACACGTTTTGAAAAGTGTACTGTAACTGCCCCATAACTTACATGGGGTTGACCAAACTTCCAGAAACATGTTTATTTCTGCTGAAAAACACGTTTTGACACTTTATGCACACTGGGGTTAAGAGCAGAGTGTGTGGGCTCTTCTGAGCCTTACAGTTACATAGGGATTCAGTTGTCTGAAAAAACGCGTTTATTTCGGGCTGAAAAAAACGTTTTGAAAAAAGTGCTGTTACTGCCCCATAACTTACATGGGGTTGACCAAACTTGCAGAAACATGTTTATTTCTGCTGAAAAACACGTTTTGACACTTTCTGCACACTGGGGTTAAGAGCAGAGTGTGTGGGCTCTTCTGAGCCTTACAGTTACATAGGGATTCAGTTGTCTGAAAAAACGCGTTTATTTCGGGCTGAAAAACACGTTTTGAAAAAAGTGCTGTTACTGCCCCATAACTTACATGGGGTTGACCAAACTTGCAGAAACATGTTTATTTCTGCTGAAAAACACGTTTTGACACTTTCTGCACACTGGGGTTAAGAGCTGAGTGTGTGGGCTCTTCTGAGCTTTGCAGTTACATAGGGATTCAGTTGTCTGAAAAAACGCGTTTATTTCGGGCTGAAAAACACGTTTTGAAAAGTGCACTGTAACTGCCCCATAACTTACATGGGGTTGACCAAACTTGCAGAAACATGTTTATTTCTGCTGAAAAACATGTTTTGACACTTTCTGCACACTGGGGTTAAGAGCTGAGTGTGTGGGCTGTTCTGAGCCTTGCAGTTACATAGGGATTCAGTTGTCTGAAAAAACGCGTTTATTTCGGGCTGAAAAACACGTTTTGAAAAGTGCACTGTAACTGCCCCATAACTTACATGGGGTTGACCAAACTTGCAGAAACATGTTTATTTCTGCTGAAAAACACGTTTTGACACTTTCTGCACACTGGGGTTAAGAGCAGAGTGTGTGGGCTGTTCTGAGCCTTGCAGTTACATAGGGATTCAGTTGTCTGAAAAAACGCGTTTATTTCGGTCTGAAAAACACGTTTTGAAAAGTGCACTGTAACTGCCCCATAACTTACATGGGGTTGACCAAACTTGCAGAAACATGTTTATTTCTGCTGAAAAACATGTTTTGACACTTTCTGCACACTGGGGTTAAGAGCTGAGTGTGTGGGCTCTTCTGAGCCTTGCAGTTACATAGGGATTCAGTTGTCTGAAAAAACGCGTTTATTTCGGGCTGAAAAACACGTTTTGAAAAGTCTACTGTAACTGCCCCATAACTTACATGGGGTTGACCAAACTTGCAGAAACATGTTTATTTCTGCTGAAAAACACGTTTTGACACTTTCTGCACACTGGGGTTAAGAGCAGAGTGTGTGGGCTCTTCTGAACCTTGCAGTTACATAGGGATTCAGTTGTCTGAAAAAACGCGTTTATTTCGGGCTGAAAAACACGTTTTGAAAAGTGCACTGTAACAGCCCCATAACTTACATGGGGTTGACCAAACTTGCAGAAACATTTTTATTTCTGCTGAAAAACACGTTTTGACACTTTCTGCACACTGGGGTTAAGAGCTGAGTGTGTGGGCTCTTCTGAGCTTTGCAGTTACATAGGTATTCAGTTGTCTGAAAAAACGCGTTTATTTCGGGCTGAAAAACACGTTTTGAAAAGTGCACTGTAACAGCCCCATAACTTACATGGGGTTGACCAAACTTGCAGAAACATTTTTATTTCTGCTGAAAAACACGTTTTGACACTTTCTGCACACTGGGGTTAAGAGCTGAGTGTGTGGGCTCTTCTGAGCTTTGCAGTTACATAGGTATTCAGTTGTCTGAAAAAACGCGTTTATTTCGGGCTGAAAAACACGTTTTGAAAAAAGTGCTGTTACTGCCCCATAACTTACATGGGGTTGACCAAACTTGCAGAAACATGTTTATTTCTGCTGAAAAACATGTTTTGACACTTTCTGCACACTGGGGTTAAGAGCTGAGTGTGTGGGCTGTTCTGAGCCTTGCAGTTACATAGGGATTCAGTTGTCTGAAAAAACGCGTTTATTTCGGGCTGAAAAACACGTTTTGAAAAGTGCACTGTAACTGCCCCATAACTTACATGGGGTTGACCAAACTTGCAGAAACATGTTTATTTCTGCTGAAAAACACGTTTTGACACTTTCTGCACACTGGGGTTAAGAGCAGAGTGTGTGGGCTGTTCTGAGCCTTGCAGTTACATAGGGATTCAGTTGTCTGAAAAAACGCGTTTATTTCGGGCTGAAAAACACGTTTTGAAAAGTGCACTGTAACTGCCCCATAACTTACATGGGGTTGACCAAACTTGCAGAAACATGTTTATTTCTGCTGAAAAACATGTTTTGACACTTTCTGCACACTGGGGTTAAGAGCTGAGTGTGTGGGCTCTTCTGAGCCTTGCAGTTACATAGGGATTCAGTTGTCTGAAAAAACGCGTTTATTTCGGGCTGAAAAACACGTTTTGAAAAGTCTACTGTAACTGCCCCATAACTTACATGGGGTTGACCAAACTTGCAGAAACATGTTTATTTCTGCTGAAAAACACGTTTTGACACTTTCTGCACACTGGGGTTAAGAGCTGAGTGTGTGGGCTCTTCTGAGCTTTGCAGTTACATAGGGATTCAGTTGTCTGAAAAAACGCGTTTATTTCGGGCTGAAAAACACGTTTTGAAAAGTGCACTGTAACTGCCCCATAACTTACATGGGGTTGACCAAACTTGCAGAAACATGTTTATTTCTGCTGAAAAACACGTTTTGACACTTTCTGCACACTGGGGTTAAGAGCAGAGTGTGTGGGCTGTTCTGAGCCTTGCAGTTACATAGGGATTCAGTTGTCTGAAAAAACGCGTTTATTTCGGGCTGAAAAACACGTTTTGAAAAGTGCACTGTAACTGCCCCATAACTTACATGGGGTTGACCAAACTTGCAGAAACATGTTTATTTCTGCTGAAAAACATGTTTTGACACTTTCTGCACACTGGGGTTAAGAGCTGAGTGTGTGGGCTCTTCTGAGCCTTGCAGTTACATAGGGATTCAGTTGTCTGAAAAAACGCGTTTATTTCGGGCTGAAAAACACGTTTTGAAAAGTCTACTGTAACTGCCCCATAACTTACATGGGGTTGACCAAACTTGCAGAAACATGTTTATTTCTGCTGAAAAACACGTTTTGACACTTTCTGCACACTGGGGTTAAGAGCTGAGTGTGTGGGCTCTTCTGAGCTTTGCAGTTACATAGGTATTCAGTTGTCTGAAAAAACGCGTTTATTTCGGGCTGAAAAACACGTTTTGAAAAGTGCACTGTAACTGCCCCATAACTTACATGGGGTTGACCAAACTTGCAGAAACATGTTTATTTCTGCTGAAAAACATGTTTTGACACTTTCTGCACACTGGGGTTAAGAGCTGAGTGTGTGGGCTCTTCTGAGCCTTGCAGTTACATAGGGATTCAGTTGTCTGAAAAAACGCGTTTATTTCGGGCTGAAAAACACGTTTTGAAAAGTGCACTGTAACTGCCCCATAACTTACATGGGGTTGACCAAACTTGCAGAAACATGTTTATTTCTGCTGAAAAACACGTTTTGACACTTTCTGCACACTGGGGTTAAGAGCAGAGTGTGTGGGCTGTTCTGAGCCTTGCAGTTACATAGGGATTCAGTTGTCTGAAAAAACGCGTTTATTTCGGGCTGAAAAACACGTTTTGAAAAGTGCACTGTAACTGCCCCATAACTTACATGGGGTTGACCAAACTTGCAGAAACATGTTTATTTCTGCTGAAAAACATGTTTTGACACTTTCTGCACACTGGGGTTAAGAGCTGAGTGTGTGGGCTCTTCTGAGCCTTGCAGTTACATAGGGATTCAGTTGTCTGAAAAAACGCGTTTATTTCGGGCTGAAAAACACGTTTTGAAAAGTCTACTGTAACTGCCCCATAACTTACATGGGGTTGACCAAACTTGCAGAAACATGTTTATTTCTGCTGAAAAACACGTTTTGACACTTTCTGCACACTGGGGTTAAGAGCTGAGTGTGTGGGCTCTTCTGAGCTTTGCAGTTACATAGGGATTCAGTTGTCTGAAAAAACGCGTTTATTTCGGGCTGAAAAACACGTTTTGAAAAGTGCACTGTAACTGCCCCATAACTTACATGGGGTTGACCAAACTTGCAGAAACATGTTTATTTCTGCTGAAAAACACGTTTTGACACTTTCTGCACACTGGGGTTAAGAGCAGAGTGTGTGGGCTGTTCTGAGCCTTGCAGTTACATAGGGATTCAGTTGTCTGAAAAAACGCGTTTATTTCGGGCTGAAAAACACGTTTTGAAAAGTGCACTGTAACTGCCCCATAACTTACATGGGGTTGACCAAACTTGCAGAAACATGTTTATTTCTGCTGAAAAACATGTTTTGACACTTTCTGCACACTGGGGTTAAGAGCTGAGTGTGTGGGCTCTTCTGAGCCTTGCAGTTACATAGGGATTCAGTTGTCTGAAAAAACGCGTTTATTTCGGGCTGAAAAACACGTTTTGAAAAGTCTACTGTAACTGCCCCATAACTTACATGGGGTTGACCAAACTTGCAGAAACATGTTTATTTCTGCTGAAAAACACGTTTTGACACTTTCTGCACACTGGGGTTAAGAGCTGAGTGTGTGGGCTCTTCTGAGCTTTGCAGTTACATAGGTATTCAGTTGTCTGAAAAAACGCGTTTATTTCGGGCTGAAAAACACGTTTTGAAAAGTGCACTGTAACTGCCCCATAACTTACATGGGGTTGACCAAACTTGCAGAAACATGTTTATTTCTGCTGAAAAACATGTTTTGACACTTTCTGCACACTGGGGTTAAGAGCTGAGTGTGTGGGCTCTTCTGAGCCTTGCAGTTACATAGGGATTCAGTTGTCTGAAAAAACGCGTTTATTTCGGGCTGAAAAACACGTTTTGAAAAGTCTACTGTAACTGCCCCATAACTTACATGGGGTTGACCAAACTTGCAGAAACATGTTTATTTCTGCTGAAAAACACGTTTTGACACTTTCTGCACACTGGGGTTAAGAGCAGAGTGTGTGGGCTCTTCTGAACCTTGCAGTTACATAGGGATTCAGTTGTCTGAAAAAACGCGTTTATTTCGGGCTGAAAAACACGTTTTGAAAAGTGCACTGTAACAGCCCCATAACTTACATGGGGTTGACCAAACTTGCAGAAACATTTTTATTTCTGCTGAAAAACACGTTTTGACACTTTCTGCACACTGGGGTTAAGAGCTGAGTGTGTGGGCTCTTCTGAGCTTTGCAGTTACATAGGTATTCAGTTGTCTGAAAAAACGCGTTTATTTCGGGCTGAAAAACACGTTTTGAAAAGTGCACTGTAACAGCCCCATAACTTACATGGGGTTGACCAAACTTGCAGAAACATTTTTATTTCTGCTGAAAAACACGTTTTGACACTTTCTGCACACTGGGGTTAAGAGCTGAGTGTGTGGGCTCTTCTGAGCTTTGCAGTTACATAGGTATTCAGTTGTCTGAAAAAACGCGTTTATTTCGGGCTGAAAAACACGTTTTGAAAAAAGTGCTGTTACTGCCCCATAACTTACATGGGGTTGACCAAACTTGCAGAAACATGTTTATTTCTGCTGAAAAACATGTTTTGACACTTTCTGCACACTGGGGTTAAGAGCTGAGTGTGTGGGCTGTTCTGAGCCTTGCAGTTACATAGGGATTCAGTTGTCTGAAAAAACGCGTTTATTTCGGGCTGAAAAACACGTTTTGAAAAGTGCACTGTAACTGCCCCATAACTTACATGGGGTTGACCAAACTTGCAGAAACATGTTTATTTCTGCTGAAAAACATGTTTTGACACTTTCTGCACACTGGGGTTAAGAGCTGAGTGTGTGGGCTCTTCTGAGCTTTGCAGTTACATAGGGATTCAGTTGTCTGAAAAAACGCGTTTATTTCGGGCTGAAAAACACGTTTTGAAAAGTGCACTGTAACTGCCCCATAACTTACATGGGGTTGACCAAACTTGCAGAAACATGTTTATTTCTGCTGAAAAACACGTTTTGACACTTTCTGCACACTGGGGTTAAGAGCAGAGTGTGTGGGCTGTTCTGAGCCTTGCAGTTACATAGGGATTCAGTTGTCTGAAAAAACGCGTTTATTTCGGGCTGAAAAACACGTTTTGAAAAGTGCACTGTAACTGCCCCATAACTTACATGGGGTTGACCAAACTTGCAGAAACATGTTTATTTCTGCTGAAAAACATGTTTTGACACTTTCTGCACACTGGGGTTAAGAGCTGAGTGTGTGGGCTCTTCTGAGCCTTGCAGTTACATAGGGATTCAGTTGTCTGAAAAAAACGCGTTTATTTCGGGCTGAAAAACACGTTTTGAAAAGTCTACTGTAACTGCCCCATAACTTACATGGGGTTGACCAAACTTGCAGAAACATGTTTATTTCTGCTGAAAAACACGTTTTGACACTTTCTGCACACTGGGGTTAAGAGCTGAGTGTGTGGGCTCTTCTGAGCTTTGCAGTTACATAGGGATTCAGTTGTCTGAAAAAACGCGTTTATTTCGGGCTGAAAAACACGTTTTGAAAAGTGCACTGTAACTGCCCCATAACTTACATGGGGTTGACCAAACTTGCAGAAACATGTTTATTTCTGCTGAAAAACACGTTTTGACACTTTCTGCACACTGGGGTTAAGAGCAGAGTGTGTGGGCTGTTCTGAGCCTTGCAGTTACATAGGGATTCAGTTGTCTGAAAAAACGCGTTTATTTCGGGCTGAAAAACACGTTTTGAAAAGTGCACTGTAACTGCCCCATAACTTACATGGGGTTGACCAAACTTGCAGAAACATGTTTATTTCTGCTGAAAAACATGTTTTGACACTTTCTGCACACTGGGGTTAAGAGCTGAGTGTGTGGGCTCTTCTGAGCCTTGCAGTTACATAGGGATTCAGTTGTCTGAAAAAACGCGTTTATTTCGGGCTGAAAAACACGTTTTGAAAAGTGCACTGTAACTGCCCCATAACTTACATGGGGTTGACCAAACTTGCAGAAACATGTTTATTTCTGCTGAAAAACATGTTTTGACACTTTCTGCACACTGGGGTTAAGAGCTGAGTGTGTGGGCTCTTCTGAGCCTTGCAGTTACATAGGGATTCAGTTGTCTGAAAAAACGCGTTTATTTCGGGCTGAAAAACACGTTTTGAAAAGTCTACTGTAACTGCCCCATAACTTACATGGGGTTGACCAAACTTGCAGAAACATGTTTATTTCTGCTGAAAAACACGTTTTGACACTTTCTGCACACTGGGGTTAAGAGCTGAGTGTGTGGGCTCTTCTGAGCTTTGCAGTTACATAGGTATTCAGTTGTCTGAAAAAACGCGTTTATTTCGGGCTGAAAAACACGTTTTGAAAAGTGTACTGTAACTGCCCCATAACTTACATGGGGTTGACCAAACTTGCAGAAACATGTTTATTTCTGCTGAAAAACACGTTTTGACATTTTCTGCACACTGGGGTTAAGAGCTGAGTGTGTGGGCTCTTCTGAGCTTTGCAGTTACATAGGGATTCAGTTGTCTGAAAAAACGCGTTTATTTCGGGCTGAAAAACACGTTTTGAAAAGTGTACTGTAACTGCCCCATAACTTACATGGGGTTGACCAAACTTCCAGAAACATGTTTATTTCTGCTGAAAAACACGTTTTGACACTTTCTGCACACTGGGGTTAAGAGCAGAGTGTGTGGGCTCTTCTGAGCCTTACAGTTACATAGGGATTCAGTTGTCTGAAAAAACGCGTTTATTTCGGGCTGAAAAACACGTTTTGAAAAAAGTGCTGTTACTGCCCCATAACTTACATGGGGTTGACCAAACTTGCAGAAACATGTTTATTTCTGCTGAAAAACACGTTTTGACACTTTCTGCACACTGGGGTTAAGAGCAGAGTGTGTGGGCTCTTCTGAGCCTTACAGTTACATAGGGATTCAGTTGTCTGAAAAAACGCGTTTATTTCGGGCTGAAAAACACGTTTTGAAAAAAGTGCTGTTACTGCCCCATAACTTACATGGGGTTGACCAAACTTGCAGAAACATGTTTATTTCTGCTGAAAAACACGTTTTGACACTTTCTGCACACTGGGGTTAAGAGCTGAGTGTGTGGGCTCTTCTGAGCTTTGCAGTTACATAGGGATTCAGTTGTCTGAAAAAACGCGTTTATTTCGGGCTGAAAAACACGTTTTGAAAAGTGCACTGTAACTGCCCCATAACTTACATGGGGTTGACCAAACTTGCAGAAACATGTTTATTTCTGCTGAAAAACATGTTTTGACACTTTCTGCACACTGGGGTTAAGAGCTGAGTGTGTGGGCTGTTCTGAGCCTTGCAGTTACATAGGGATTCAGTTGTCTGAAAAAACGCGTTTATTTCGGGCTGAAAAACACGTTTTGAAAAGTGCACTGTAACTGCCCCATAACTTACATGGGGTTGACCAAACTTGCAGAAACATGTTTATTTCTGCTGAAAAACACGTTTTGACACTTTCTGCACACTGGGGTTAAGAGCAGAGTGTGTGGGCTGTTCTGAGCCTTGCAGTTACATAGGGATTCAGTTGTCTGAAAAAACGCGTTTATTTCGGTCTGAAAAACACGTTTTGAAAAGTGCACTGTAACTGCCCCATAACTTACATGGGGTTGACCAAACTTGCAGAAACATGTTTATTTCTGCTGAAAAACATGTTTTGACACTTTCTGCACACTGGGGTTAAGAGCTGAGTGTGTGGGCTCTTCTGAGCCTTGCAGTTACATAGGGATTCAGTTGTCTGAAAAAACGCGTTTATTTCGGGCTAAAAAACACGTTTTGAAAAGTCTACTGTAACTGCCCCATAACTTACATGGGGTTGACCAAACTTGCAGAAACATGTTTATTTCTGCTGAAAAACACGTTTTGACACTTTCTGCACACTGGGGTTAAGAGCAGAGTGTGTGGGCTCTTCTGAACCTTGCAGTTACATAGGGATTCAGTTGTCTGAAAAAACGCGTTTATTTCGGGCTGAAAAACACGTTTTGAAAAGTGCACTGTAACAGCCCCATAACTTACATGGGGTTGACCAAACTTGCAGAAACATTTTTATTTCTGCTGAAAAACACGTTTTGACACTTTCTGCACACTGGGGTTAAGAGCTGAGTGTGTGGGCTCTTCTGAGCTTTGCAGTTACATAGGTATTCAGTTGTCTGAAAAAACGCGTTTATTTCGGGCTGAAAAACACGTTTTGAAAAGTGCACTGTAACAGCCCCATAACTTACATGGGGTTGACCAAACTTGCAGAAACATTTTTATTTCTGCTGAAAAACACGTTTTGACACTTTCTGCACACTGGGGTTAAGAGCTGAGTGTGTGGGCTCTTCTGAGCTTTGCAGTTACATAGGTATTCAGTTGTCTGAAAAAACGCGTTTATTTCGGGCTGAAAAACACGTTTTGAAAAAAGTGCTGTTACTGCCCCATAACTTACATGGGGTTGACCAAACTTGCAGAAACATGTTTATTTCTGCTGAAAAACATGTTTTGACACTTTCTGCACACTGGGGTTAAGAGCTGAGTGTGTGGGCTGTTCTGAGCCTTGCAGTTACATAGGGATTCAGTTGTCTGAAAAAACGCGTTTATTTCGGGCTGAAAAACACGTTTTGAAAAGTGCACTGTAACTGCCCCATAACTTACATGGGGTTGACCAAACTTGCAGAAACATGTTTATTTCTGCTGAAAAACACGTTTTGACACTTTCTGCACACTGGGGTTAAGAGCAGAGTGTGTGGGCTGTTCTGAGCCTTGCAGTTACATAGGGATTCAGTTGTCTGAAAAAACGCGTTTATTTCGGGCTGAAAAACACGTTTTGAAAAGTGCACTGTAACTGCCCCATAACTTACATGGGGTTGACCAAACTTGCAGAAACATGTTTATTTCTGCTGAAAAACATGTTTTGACACTTTCTGCACACTGGGGTTAAGAGCTGAGTGTGTGGGCTCTTCTGAGCCTTGCAGTTACATAGGGATTCAGTTGTCTGAAAAAACGCGTTTATTTCGGGCTGAAAAACACGTTTTGAAAAGTCTACTGTAACTGCCCCATAACTTACATGGGGTTGACCAAACTTGCAGAAACATGTTTATTTCTGCTGAAAAACACGTTTTGACACTTTCTGCACACTGGGGTTAAGAGCTGAGTGTGTGGGCTCTTCTGAGCTTTGCAGTTACATAGGGATTCAGTTGTCTGAAAAAACGCGTTTATTTCGGGCTGAAAAACACGTTTTGAAAAGTGCACTGTAACTGCCCCATAACTTACATGGGGTTGACCAAACTTGCAGAAACATGTTTATTTCTGCTGAAAAACACGTTTTGACACTTTCTGCACACTGGGGTTAAGAGCAGAGTGTGTGGGCTGTTCTGAGCCTTGCAGTTACATAGGGATTCAGTTGTCTGAAAAAACGCGTTTATTTCGGGCTGAAAAACACGTTTTGAAAAGTGTACTGTAACTGCCCCATAACTTACATGGGGTTGACCAAACTTGCAGAAACATGTTTATTTCTGCTGAAAAACACGTTTTGACACTTTCTGCACACTGGGGTTAAGAGCAGAGTGTGTGGGCTCTTCTGAGCCTTACAGTTACATAGGGATTCAGTTGTCTGAAAAAACGCGTTTATTTCGGGCTGAAAAACACGTTTTGAAAAAAGTGCTGTTACTGCCCCATAACTTACATGGGGTTGACCAAACTTGCAGAAACATGTTTATTTCTGCTGAAAAACACGTTTTGACACTTTCTGCACACTGGGGTTAAGAGCAGAGTGTGTGGGCTCTTCTGAGCCTTACAGTTACATAGGGATTCAGTTGTCTGAAAAAACGCGTTTATTTCGGGCTGAAAAACACGTTTTGAAAAAAGTGCTGTTACTGCCCCATAACTTACATGGGGTTGACCAAACTTGCAGAAACATATTTATTTCTGCTGAAAAACACGTTTTGACACTTTCTGCACACTGGGGTTAAGAGCTGAGTGTGTGGGCTCTTCTGAGCTTTGCAGTTACATAGGGATTCAGTTGTCTGAAAAAACGCGTTTATTTCGGGCTGAAAAACACGTTTTGAAAAGTGTACTGTAACTGCCCCATAACTTCCATGGGGTTGACCAAACTTGCAGAAACATGTTTATTTCTGCTGAAAAACACGTTTTGACACTTTCTGCACACTGGGGTTAAGAGCTGAGTGTGTGGGCTCTTCTGAGCTTTGCAGTTACATAGGGATTCAGTTGTCTGAAAAAACGCGTTTATTTCGGGCTGAAAAACACGTTTTGAAAAGTGTACTGTAACTGCCCCATAACTTACATGGGGTTGACCAAACTTGCAGAAACATGTTTATTTCTGCTGAAAAACACGTTTTGACACTTTCTGCACACTGGGGTTAAGAGCAGAGTGTGTGGGCTCTTCTGAGCTTTGCAGTTACATAGGTATTCAGTTGTCTGAAAAAACGCGTTTATTTCGGGCTGAAAAACACGTTTTGAAAAGTGCACTGTAACAGCCCCATAACTTACATGGGGTTGACCAAACTTGCAGAAACATTTTTATTTCTGCTGAAAAACACGTTTTGACACTTTCTGCACACTGGGGTTAAGAGCTGAGTGTGTGGGCTCTTCTGAGCTTTGCAGTTACATAGGTATTCAGTTGTCTGAAAAAACGCGTTTATTTCGGGCTGAAAAACACGTTTTGAAAAGTGTACTGTAACTGCCCCATAACTTACATGGGGTTGACCAAACTTGCAGAAACATGTTTATTTCTGCTGAAAAACACGTTTTGACACTTTCTGCACACTGGGGTTAAGAGCAGAGTGTGTGGGCTGTTCTGAGCCTTGCAGTTACATAGGGATTCAGTTGTCTGAAAAAACGCGTTTATTTCGGGCTGAAAAACACGTTTTGAAAAGTGCACTGTAACTGCCCCATAACTTACATGGGGTTGACCAAACTTGCAGAAACATGTTTATTTCTGCTGAAAAACATGTTTTGACACTTTCTGCACACTGGGGTTAAGAGCTGAGTGTGTGGGCTCTTCTGAGCCTTGCAGTTACATAGGGATTCAGTTGTCTGAAAAAAACGCGTTTATTTCGGGCTGAAAAACACGTTTTGAAAAGTCTACTGTAACTGCCCCATAACTTACATGGGGTTGACCAAACTTGCAGAAACATGTTTATTTCTGCTGAAAAACACGTTTTGACACTTTCTGCACACTGGGGTTAAGAGCTGAGTGTGTGGGCTCTTCTGAGCTTTGCAGTTACATAGGGATTCAGTTGTCTGAAAAAACGCGTTTATTTCGGGCTGAAAAACACGTTTTGAAAAGTGCACTGTAACTGCCCCATAACTTACATGGGGTTGACCAAACTTGCAGAAACATGTTTATTTCTGCTGAAAAACACGTTTTGACACTTTCTGCACACTGGGGTTAAGAGCAGAGTGTGTGGGCTGTTCTGAGCCTTGCAGTTACATAGGGATTCAGTTGTCTGAAAAAACGCGTTTATTTCGGGCTGAAAAACACGTTTTGAAAAGTGCACTGTAACTGCCCCATAACTTACATGGGGTTGACCAAACTTGCAGAAACATGTTTATTTCTGCTGAAAAACATGTTTTGACACTTTCTGCACACTGGGGTTAAGAGCTGAGTGTGTGGGCTCTTCTGAGCCTTGCAGTTACATAGGGATTCAGTTGTCTGAAAAAACGCGTTTATTTCGGGCTGAAAAACACGTTTTGAAAAGTCTACTGTAACTGCCCCATAACTTACATGGGGTTGACCAAACTTGCAGAAACATGTTTATTTCTGCTGAAAAACACGTTTTGACACTTTCTGCACACTGGGGTTAAGAGCTGAGTGTGTGGGCTCTTCTGAGCTTTGCAGTTACATAGGTATTCAGTTGTCTGAAAAAACGCGTTTATTTCGGGCTGAAAAACACGTTTCGAAAAGTGTACTGTAACTGCCCCATAACTTACATGGGGTTGACCAAACTTGCAGAAACATGTTTATTTCTGCTGAAAAACACGTTTTGACATTTTCTGCACACTGGGGTTAAGAGCTGAGTGTGTGGGCTCTTCTGAGCTTTGCAGTTACATAGGGATTCAGTTGTCTGAAAAAACGCGTTTATTTCGGGCTGAAAAACACGTTTTGAAAAGTGCACTGTAACTGCCCCATAACTTACATGGGGTTGACCAAACTTCCAGAAACATGTTTATTTCTGCTGAAAAACACGTTTTGACACTTTATGCACACTGGGGTTAAGAGCAGAGTGTGTGGGCTCTTCTGAGCCTTACAGTTACATAGGGATTCAGTTGTCTGAAAAAACGCGTTTATTTCGGGCTGAAAAACACGTTTTGAAAAAAGTGCTGTTACTGCCCCATAACTTACATGGGGTTGACCAAACTTGCAGAAACATGTTTATTTCTGCTGAAAAACACGTTTTGACACTTTCTGCACACTGGGGTTAAGAGCAGAGTGTGTGGGCTCTTCTGAGCCTTACAGTTACATAGGGATTCAGTTGTCTGAAAAAACGCGTTTATTTCGGGCTGAAAAACACGTTTTGAAAAAAGTGCTGTTACTGCCCCATAACTTACATGGGGTTGACCAAACTTGCAGAAACATGTTTATTTCTGCTGAAAAACACGTTTTGACACTTTCTGCACACTGGGGTTAAGAGCTGAGTGTGTGGGCTCTTCTGAGCTTTGCAGTTACATAGGGATTCAGTTGTCTGAAAAAACGCGTTTATTTCGGGCTGAAAAACACGTTTTGAAAAGTGCACTGTAACTGCCCCATAACTTACATGGGGTTGACCAAACTTGCAGAAACATGTTTATTTCTGCTGAAAAACACGTTTTGACACTTTCTGCACACTGGGGTTAAGAGCAGAGTGTGTGGGCTGTTCTGAGCCTTGCAGTTACATAGGGATTCAGTTGTCTGAAAAAACGCGTTTATTTCGGGCTGAAAAACACGTTTTGAAAAGTGCACTGTAACTGCCCCATAACTTACATGGGGTTGACCAAACTTGCAGAAACATGTTTATTTCTGCTGAAAAACATGTTTTGACACTTTCTGCACACTGGGGTTAAGAGCTGAGTGTGTGGGCTCTTCTGAGCCTTGCAGTTACATAGGGATTCAGTTGTCTGAAAAAAACGCGTTTATTTCGGGCTGAAAAACACGTTTTGAAAAGTCTACTGTAACTGCCCCATAACTTACATGGGGTTGACCAAACTTGCAGAAACATGTTTATTTCTGCTGAAAAACACGTTTTGACACTTTCTGCACACTGGGGTTAAGAGCTGAGTGTGTGGGCTCTTCTGAGCTTTGCAGTTACATAGGGATTCAGTTGTCTGAAAAAACGCGTTTATTTCGGGCTGAAAAACACGTTTTGAAAAGTGCACTGTAACTGCCCCATAACTTACATGGGGTTGACCAAACTTGCAGAAACATGTTTATTTCTGCTGAAAAACACGTTTTGACACTTTCTGCACACTGGGGTTAAGAGCAGAGTGTGTGGGCTGTTCTGAGCCTTGCAGTTACATAGGGATTCAGTTGTCTGAAAAAACGCGTTTATTTCGGGCTGAAAAACACGTTTTGAAAAGTGCACTGTAACTGCCCCATAACTTACATGGGGTTGACCAAACTTGCAGAAACATGTTTATTTCTGCTGAAAAACATGTTTTGACACTTTCTGCACACTGGGGTTAAGAGCTGAGTGTGTGGGCTCTTCTGAGCCTTGCAGTTACATAGGGATTCAGTTGTCTGAAAAAACGCGTTTATTTCGGGCTGAAAAACACGTTTTGAAAAGTCTACTGTAACTGCCCCATAACTTACATGGGGTTGACCAAACTTGCAGAAACATGTTTATTTCTGCTGAAAAACACGTTTTGACACTTTCTGCACACTGGGGTTAAGAGCTGAGTGTGTGGGCTCTTCTGAGCTTTGCAGTTACATAGGTATTCAGTTGTCTGAAAAAACGCGTTTATTTCGGGCTGAAAAACACGTTTCGAAAAGTGTACTGTAACTGCCCCATAACTTACATGGGGTTGACCAAACTTGCAGAAACATGTTTATTTCTGCTGAAAAACACGTTTTGACATTTTCTGCACACTGGGGTTAAGAGCTGAGTGTGTGGGCTCTTCTGAGCTTTGCAGTTACATAGGGATTCAGTTGTCTGAAAAAACGCGTTTATTTCGGGCTGAAAAACACGTTTTGAAAAGTGTACTGTAACTGCCCCATAACTTACATGGGGTTGACCAAACTTCCAGAAACATGTTTATTTCTGCTGAAAAACACGTTTTGACACTTTATGCACACTGGGGTTAAGAGCAGAGTGTGTGGGCTCTTCTGAGCCTTACAGTTACATAGGGATTCAGTTGTCTGAAAAAACGCGTTTATTTCGGGCTGAAAAACACGTTTTGAAAAAAGTGCTGTTACTGCCCCATAACTTACATGGGGTTGACCAAACTTGCAGAAACATGTTTATTTCTGCTGAAAAACACGTTTTGACACTTTCTGCACACTGGGGTTAAGAGCAGAGTGTGTGGGCTCTTCTGAGCCTTACAGTTACATAGGGATTCAGTTGTCTGAAAAAACGCGTTTATTTCGGGCTGAAAAACACGTTTTGAAAAAAGTGCTGTTACTGCCCCATAACTTACATGGGGTTGACCAAACTTGCAGAAACATGTTTATTTCTGCTGAAAAACATGTTTTGACACTTTCTGCACACTGGGGTTAAGAGCTGAGTGTGTGGGCTCTTCTGAGCCTTGCAGTTACATAGGGATTCAGTTGTCTGAAAAAACGCGTTTATTTCGGGCTGAAAAACACGTTTTGAAAAGTCTACTGTAACTGCCCCATAACTTACATGGGGTTGACCAAACTTGCAGAAACATGTTTATTTCTGCTGAAAAACACGTTTTGACACTTTCTGCACACTGGGGTTAAGAGCTGAGTGTGTGGGCTCTTCTGAGCTTTGCAGTTACATAGGTATTCAGTTGTCTGAAAAAACGCGTTTATTTCGGGCTGAAAAACACGTTTCGAAAAGTGTACTGTAACTGCCCCATAACTTACATGGGGTTGACCAAACTTGCAGAAACATGTTTATTTCTGCTGAAAAACACGTTTTGACATTTTCTGCACACTGGGGTTAAGAGCTGAGTGTGTGGGCTCTTCTGAGCTTTGCAGTTACATAGGGATTCAGTTGTCTGAAAAAACGCGTTTATTTCGGGCTGAAAAACACGTTTTGAAAAGTGCACTGTAACTGCCCCATAACTTACATGGGGTTGACCAAACTTCCAGAAACATGTTTATTTCTGCTGAAAAACACGTTTTGACACTTTATGCACACTGGGGTTAAGAGCAGAGTGTGTGGGCTCTTCTGAGCCTTACAGTTACATAGGGATTCAGTTGTCTGAAAAAACGCGTTTATTTCGGGCTGAAAAACACGTTTTGAAAAAAGTGCTGTTACTGCCCCATAACTTACATGGGGTTGACCAAACTTGCAGAAACATGTTTATTTCTGCTGAAAAACACGTTTTGACACTTTCTGCACACTGGGGTTAAGAGCAGAGTGTGTGGGCTCTTCTGAGCCTTACAGTTACATAGGGATTCAGTTGTCTGAAAAAACGCGTTTATTTCGGGCTGAAAAACACGTTTTGAAAAAAGTGCTGTTACTGCCCCATAACTTACATGGGGTTGACCAAACTTGCAGAAACATGTTTATTTCTGCTGAAAAACACGTTTTGACACTTTCTGCACACTGGGGTTAAGAGCTGAGTGTGTGGGCTCTTCTGAGCTTTGCAGTTACATAGGGATTCAGTTGTCTGAAAAAACGCGTTTATTTCGGGCTGAAAAACACGTTTTGAAAAGTGCACTGTAACTGCCCCATAACTTACATGGGGTTGACCAAACTTGCAGAAACATGTTTATTTCTGCTGAAAAACACGTTTTGACACTTTCTGCACACTGGGGTTAAGAGCAGAGTGTGTGGGCTGTTCTGAGCCTTGCAGTTACATAGGGATTCAGTTGTCTGAAAAAACGCGTTTATTTCGGGCTGAAAAACACGTTTTGAAAAGTGCACTGTAACTGCCCCATAACTTACATGGGGTTGACCAAACTTGCAGAAACATGTTTATTTCTGCTGAAAAACATGTTTTGACACTTTCTGCACACTGGGGTTAAGAGCTGAGTGTGTGGGCTCTTCTGAGCCTTGCAGTTACATAGGGATTCAGTTGTCTGAAAAAAACGCGTTTATTTCGGGCTGAAAAACACGTTTTGAAAAGTCTACTGTAACTGCCCCATAACTTACATGGGGTTGACCAAACTTGCAGAAACATGTTTATTTCTGCTGAAAAACACGTTTTGACACTTTCTGCACACTGGGGTTAAGAGCTGAGTGTGTGGGCTCTTCTGAGCTTTGCAGTTACATAGGGATTCAGTTGTCTGAAAAAACGCGTTTATTTCGGGCTGAAAAACACGTTTTGAAAAGTGCACTGTAACTGCCCCATAACTTACATGGGGTTGACCAAACTTGCAGAAACATGTTTATTTCTGCTGAAAAACACGTTTTGACACTTTCTGCACACTGGGGTTAAGAGCAGAGTGTGTGGGCTGTTCTGAGCCTTGCAGTTACATAGGGATTCAGTTGTCTGAAAAAACGCGTTTATTTCGGGCTGAAAAACACGTTTTGAAAAGTGCACTGTAACTGCCCCATAACTTACATGGGGTTGACCAAACTTGCAGAAACATGTTTATTTCTGCTGAAAAACATGTTTTGACACTTTCTGCACACTGGGGTTAAGAGCTGAGTGTGTGGGCTCTTCTGAGCCTTGCAGTTACATAGGGATTCAGTTGTCTGAAAAAACGCGTTTATTTCGGGCTGAAAAACACGTTTTGAAAAGTCTACTGTAACTGCCCCATAACTTACATGGGGTTGACCAAACTTGCAGAAACATGTTTATTTCTGCTGAAAAACACGTTTTGACACTTTCTGCACACTGGGGTTAAGAGCTGAGTGTGTGGGCTCTTCTGAGCTTTGCAGTTACATAGGTATTCAGTTGTCTGAAAAAACGCGTTTATTTCGGGCTGAAAAACACGTTTCGAAAAGTGTACTGTAACTGCCCCATAACTTACATGGGGTTGACCAAACTTGCAGAAACATGTTTATTTCTGCTGAAAAACACGTTTTGACATTTTCTGCACACTGGGGTTAAGAGCTGAGTGTGTGGGCTCTTCTGAGCTTTGCAGTTACATAGGGATTCAGTTGTCTGAAAAAACGCGTTTATTTCGGGCTGAAAAACACGTTTTGAAAAGTGTACTGTAACTGCCCCATAACTTACATGGGGTTGACCAAACTTCCAGAAACATGTTTATTTCTGCTGAAAAACACGTTTTGACACTTTATGCACACTGGGGTTAAGAGCAGAGTGTGTGGGCTCTTCTGAGCCTTACAGTTACATAGGGATTCAGTTGTCTGAAAAAACGCGTTTATTTCGGGCTGAAAAACACGTTTTGAAAAAAGTGCTGTTACTGCCCCATAACTTACATGGGGTTGACCAAACTTGCAGAAACATGTTTATTTCTGCTGAAAAACACGTTTTGACACTTTCTGCACACTGGGGTTAAGAGCAGAGTGTGTGGGCTCTTCTGAGCCTTACAGTTACATAGGGATTCAGTTGTCTGAAAAAACGCGTTTATTTCGGGCTGAAAAACACGTTTTGAAAAAAGTGCTGTTACTGCCCCATAACTTACATGGGGTTGACCAAACTTGCAGAAACATGTTTATTTCTGCTGAAAAACACGTTTTGACACTTTCTGCACACTGGGGTTAAGAGCTGAGTGTGTGGGCTCTTCTGAGCTTTGCAGTTACATAGGGATTCAGTTGTCTGAAAAAACGCGTTTATTTCGGGCTGAAAAACACGTTTTGAAAAGTGCACTGTAACTGCCCCATAACTTACATGGGGTTGACCAAACTTGCAGAAACATGTTTATTTCTGCTGAAAAACATGTTTTGACACTTTCTGCACACTGGGGTTAAGAGCTGAGTGTGTGGGCTGTTCTGAGCCTTGCAGTTACATAGGGATTCAGTTGTCTGAAAAAACGCGTTTATTTCGGGCTGAAAAACACGTTTTGAAAAGTGCACTGTAACTGCCCCATAACTTACATGGGGTTGACCAAACTTGCAGAAACATGTTTATTTCTGCTGAAAAACACGTTTTGACACTTTCTGCACACTGGGGTTAAGAGCAGAGTGTGTGGGCTGTTCTGAGCCTTGCAGTTACATAGGGATTCAGTTGTCTGAAAAAACGCGTTTATTTCGGTCTGAAAAACACGTTTTGAAAAGTGCACTGTAACTGCCCCATAACTTACATGGGGTTGACCAAACTTGCAGAAACATGTTTATTTCTGCTGAAAAACATGTTTTGACACTTTCTGCACACTGGGGTTAAGAGCTGAGTGTGTGGGCTCTTCTGAGCCTTGCAGTTACATAGGGATTCAGTTGTCTGAAAAAACGCGTTTATTTCGGGCTGAAAAACACGTTTTGAAAAGTCTACTGTAACTGCCCCATAACTTACATGGGGTTGACCAAACTTGCAGAAACATGTTTATTTCTGCTGAAAAACACGTTTTGACACTTTCTGCACACTGGGGTTAAGAGCAGAGTGTGTGGGCTCTTCTGAACCTTGCAGTTACATAGGGATTCAGTTGTCTGAAAAAACGCGTTTATTTCGGGCTGAAAAACACGTTTTGAAAAGTGCACTGTAACAGCCCCATAACTTACATGGGGTTGACCAAACTTGCAGAAACATTTTTATTTCTGCTGAAAAACACGTTTTGACACTTTCTGCACACTGGGGTTAAGAGCTGAGTGTGTGGGCTCTTCTGAGCCTTGCAGTTACATAGGGATTCAGTTGTCTGAAAAAACGCGTTTATTTCGGGCTGAAAAACACGTTTTGAAAAGTCTACTGTAACTGCCCCATAACTTACATGGGGTTGACCAAACTTGCAGAAACATGTTTATTTCTGCTGAAAAACACGTTTTGACACTTTCTGCACACTGGGGTTAAGAGCTGAGTGTGTGGGCTCTTCTGAGCTTTGCAGTTACATAGGTATTCAGTTGTCTGAAAAAACGCGTTTATTTCGGGCTGAAAAACACGTTTTGAAAAGTGCACTGTAACTGCCCCATAACTTACATGGGGTTGACCAAACTTGCAGAAACATGTTTATTTCTGCTGAAAAACATGTTTTGACACTTTCTGCACACTGGGGTTAAGAGCTGAGTGTGTGGGCTCTTCTGAGCCTTGCAGTTACATAGGGATTCAGTTGTCTGAAAAAACGCGTTTATTTCGGGCTGAAAAACACGTTTTGAAAAGTCTACTGTAACTGCCCCATAACTTACATGGGGTTGACCAAACTTGCAGAAACATGTTTATTTCTGCTGAAAAACACGTTTTGACACTTTCTGCACACTGGGGTTAAGAGCAGAGTGTGTGGGCTCTTCTGAACCTTGCAGTTACATAGGGATTCAGTTGTCTGAAAAAACGCGTTTATTTCGGGCTGAAAAACACGTTTTGAAAAGTGCACTGTAACAGCCCCATAACTTACATGGGGTTGACCAAACTTGCAGAAACATTTTTATTTCTGCTGAAAAACACGTTTTGACACTTTCTGCACACTGGGGTTAAGAGCTGAGTGTGTGGGCTCTTCTGAGCTTTGCAGTTACATAGGTATTCAGTTGTCTGAAAAAACGCGTTTATTTCGGGCTGAAAAACACGTTTTGAAAAGTGCACTGTAACAGCCCCATAACTTACATGGGGTTGACCAAACTTGCAGAAACATTTTTATTTCTGCTGAAAAACACGTTTTGACACTTTCTGCACACTGGGGTTAAGAGCTGAGTGTGTGGGCTCTTCTGAGCTTTGCAGTTACATAGGTATTCAGTTGTCTGAAAAAACGCGTTTATTTCGGGCTGAAAAACACGTTTTGAAAAAAGTGCTGTTACTGCCCCATAACTTACATGGGGTTGACCAAACTTGCAGAAACATGTTTATTTCTGCTGAAAAACATGTTTTGACACTTTCTGCACACTGGGGTTAAGAGCTGAGTGTGTGGGCTGTTCTGAGCCTTGCAGTTACATAGGGATTCAGTTGTCTGAAAAAACGCGTTTATTTCGGGCTGAAAAACACGTTTTGAAAAGTGCACTGTAACTGCCCCATAACTTACATGGGGTTGACCAAACTTGCAGAAACATGTTTATTTCTGCTGAAAAACACGTTTTGACACTTTCTGCACACTGGGGTTAAGAGCAGAGTGTGTGGGCTGTTCTGAGCCTTGCAGTTACATAGGGATTCAGTTGTCTGAAAAAACGCGTTTATTTCGGGCTGAAAAACACGTTTTGAAAAGTGCACTGTAACTGCCCCATAACTTACATGGGGTTGACCAAACTTGCAGAAACATGTTTATTTCTGCTGAAAAACATGTTTTGACACTTTCTGCACACTGGGGTTAAGAGCTGAGTGTGTGGGCTCTTCTGAGCCTTGCAGTTACATAGGGATTCAGTTGTCTGAAAAAACGCGTTTATTTCGGGCTGAAAAACACGTTTTGAAAAGTCTACTGTAACTGCCCCATAACTTACATGGGGTTGACCAAACTTGCAGAAACATGTTTATTTCTGCTGAAAAACACGTTTTGACACTTTCTGCACACTGGGGTTAAGAGCTGAGTGTGTGGGCTCTTCTGAGCTTTGCAGTTACATAGGGATTCAGTTGTCTGAAAAAACGCGTTTATTTCGGGCTGAAAAACACGTTTTGAAAAGTGCACTGTAACTGCCCCATAACTTACATGGGGTTGACCAAACTTGCAGAAACATGTTTATTTCTGCTGAAAAACACGTTTTGACACTTTCTGCACACTGGGGTTAAGAGCAGAGTGTGTGGGCTGTTCTGAGCCTTGCAGTTACATAGGGATTCAGTTGTCTGAAAAAACGCGTTTATTTCGGGCTGAAAAACACGTTTTGAAAAGTGCACTGTAACTGCCCCATAACTTACATGGGGTTGACCAAACTTGCAGAAACATGTTTATTTCTGCTGAAAAACATGTTTTGACACTTTCTGCACACTGGGGTTAAGAGCTGAGTGTGTGGGCTCTTCTGAGCCTTGCAGTTACATAGGGATTCAGTTGTCTGAAAAAACGCGTTTATTTCGGGCTGAAAAACACGTTTTGAAAAGTCTACTGTAACTGCCCCATAACTTACATGGGGTTGACCAAACTTGCAGAAACATGTTTATTTCTGCTGAAAAACACGTTTTGACACTTTCTGCGCACTGGGGTTAAGAGCTGAGTGTGTGGGCTCTTCTGAGCTTTGCAGTTACATAGGTATTCAGTTGTCTGAAAAAACGCGTTTATTTCGGGCTGAAAAACACGTTTTGAAAAGTGTACTGTAACTGCCCCATAACTTACATGGGGTTGACCAAACTTGCAGAAACATGTTTATTTCTGCAGAAAAACACGTTTTGACATTTTCTGCACACTGGGGTTAAGAGCTGAGTGTGTGGGCTCTTCTGAGCTTTGCAGTTACATAGGGATTCAGTTGTCTGAAAAAACGCGTTTATTTCGGGCTGAAAAACACGTTTTGAAAAGTGTACTGTAACTGCCCCATAACTTACATGGGGTTGACCAAACTTCCAGAAACATGTTTATTTCTGCTGAAAAACACGTTTTGACACTTTCTGCACACTGGGGTTAAGAGCAGAGTGTGTGGGCTCTTCTGAGCCTTACAGTTACATAGGGATTCAGTTGTCTGAAAAAACGCGTTTATTTCGGGCTGAAAAACACGTTTTGAAAAAAGTGCTGTTACTGCCCCATAACTTACATGGGGTTGACCAAACTTGCAGAAACATGTTTATTTCTGCTGAAAAACACGTTTTGACACTTTCTGCACACTGGGGTTAAGAGCAGAGTGTGTGGGCTCTTCTGAGCCTTACAGTTACATAGGGATTCAGTTGTCTGAAAAAACGCGTTTATTTCGGGCTGAAAAACACGTTTTGAAAAAAGTGCTGTTACTGCCCCATAACTTACATGGGGTTGACCAAACTTGCAGAAACATATTTATTTCTGCTGAAAAACACGTTTTGACACTTTCTGCACACTGGGGTTAAGAGCTGAGTGTGTGGGCTCTTCTGAGCTTTGCAGTTACATAGGGATTCAGTTGTCTGAAAAAACGCGTTTATTTCGGGCTGAAAAACACGTTTTGAAAAGTGTACTGTAACTGCCCCATAACTTCCATGGGGTTGACCAAACTTGCAGAAACATGTTTATTTCTGCTGAAAAACACGTTTTGACACTTTCTGCACACTGGGGTTAAGAGCTGAGTGTGTGGGCTCTTCTGAACCTTGCAGTTACATAGGGATTCAGTTGTCTGAAAAAACGCGTTTATTTCGGGCTGAAAAACACGTTTTGAAAAGTGCACTGTAACAGCCCCATAACTTACATGGGGTTGACCAAACTTGCAGAAACATTTTTATTTCTGCTGAAAAACACGTTTTGACACTTTCTGCACACTGGGGTTAAGAGCTGAGTGTGTGGGCTCTTCTGAGCTTTGCAGTTACATAGGTATTCAGTTGTCTGAAAAAACGCGTTTATTTCGGGCTGAAAAACACGTTTTGAAAAGTGCACTGTAACAGCCCCATAACTTACATGGGGTTGACCAAACTTGCAGAAACATTTTTATTTCTGCTGAAAAACACGTTTTGACACTTTCTGCACACTGGGGTTAAGAGCTGAGTGTGTGGGCTCTTCTGAGCTTTGCAGTTACATAGGTATTCAGTTGTCTGAAAAAACGCGTTTATTTCGGGCTGAAAAACACGTTTTGAAAAAAGTGCTGTTACTGCCCCATAACTTACATGGGGTTGACCAAACTTGCAGAAACATGTTTATTTCTGCTGAAAAACATGTTTTGACACTTTCTGCACACTGGGGTTAAGAGCTGAGTGTGTGGGCTGTTCTGAGCCTTGCAGTTACATAGGGATTCAGTTGTCTGAAAAAACGCGTTTATTTCGGGCTGAAAAACACGTTTTGAAAAGTGCACTGTAACTGCCCCATAACTTACATGGGGTTGACCAAACTTGCAGAAACATGTTTATTTCTGCTGAAAAACACGTTTTGACACTTTCTGCACACTGGGGTTAAGAGCAGAGTGTGTGGGCTGTTCTGAGCCTTGCAGTTACATAGGGATTCAGTTGTCTGAAAAAACGCGTTTATTTCGGGCTGAAAAACACGTTTTGAAAAGTGCACTGTAACTGCCCCATAACTTACATGGGGTTGACCAAACTTGCAGAAACATGTTTATTTCTGCTGAAAAACATGTTTTGACACTTTCTGCACACTGGGGTTAAGAGCTGAGTGTGTGGGCTCTTCTGAGCCTTGCAGTTACATAGGGATTCAGTTGTCTGAAAAAACGCGTTTATTTCGGGCTGAAAAACACGTTTTGAAAAGTCTACTGTAACTGCCCCATAACTTACATGGGGTTGACCAAACTTGCAGAAACATGTTTATTTCTGCTGAAAAACACGTTTTGACACTTTCTGCACACTGGGGTTAAGAGCTGAGTGTGTGGGCTCTTCTGAGCTTTGCAGTTACATAGGGATTCAGTTGTCTGAAAAAACGCGTTTATTTCGGGCTGAAAAACACGTTTTGAAAAGTGCACTGTAACTGCCCCATAACTTACATGGGGTTGACCAAACTTGCAGAAACATGTTTATTTCTGCTGAAAAACACGTTTTGACACTTTCTGCACACTGGGGTTAAGAGCAGAGTGTGTGGGCTGTTCTGAGCCTTGCAGTTACATAGGGATTCAGTTGTCTGAAAAAACGCGTTTATTTCGGGCTGAAAAACACGTTTTGAAAAGTGCACTGTAACTGCCCCATAACTTACATGGGGTTGACCAAACTTGCAGAAACATGTTTATTTCTGCTGAAAAACATGTTTTGACACTTTCTGCACACTGGGGTTAAGAGCTGAGTGTGTGGGCTCTTCTGAGCCTTGCAGTTACATAGGGATTCAGTTGTCTGAAAAAACGCGTTTATTTCGGGCTGAAAAACACGTTTTGAAAAGTCTACTGTAACTGCCCCATAACTTACATGGGGTTGACCAAACTTGCAGAAACATGTTTATTTCTGCTGAAAAACACGTTTTGACACTTTCTGCGCACTGGGGTTAAGAGCTGAGTGTGTGGGCTCTTCTGAGCTTTGCAGTTACATAGGTATTCAGTTGTCTGAAAAAACGCGTTTATTTCGGGCTGAAAAACACGTTTTGAAAAGTGTACTGTAACTGCCCCATAACTTACATGGGGTTGACCAAACTTGCAGAAACATGTTTATTTCTGCAGAAAAACACGTTTTGACATTTTCTGCACACTGGGGTTAAGAGCTGAGTGTGTGGGCTCTTCTGAGCTTTGCAGTTACATAGGGATTCAGTTGTCTGAAAAAACGCGTTTATTTCGGGCTGAAAAACACGTTTTGAAAAGTGTACTGTAACTGCCCCATAACTTACATGGGGTTGACCAAACTTCCAGAAACATGTTTATTTCTGCTGAAAAACACGTTTTGACACTTTCTGCACACTGGGGTTAAGAGCAGAGTGTGTGGGCTCTTCTGAGCCTTACAGTTACATAGGGATTCAGTTGTCTGAAAAAACGCGTTTATTTCGGGCTGAAAAACACGTTTTGAAAAAAGTGCTGTTACTGCCCCATAACTTACATGGGGTTGACCAAACTTGCAGAAACATGTTTATTTCTGCTGAAAAACACGTTTTGACACTTTCTGCACACTGGGGTTAAGAGCAGAGTGTGTGGGCTCTTCTGAGCCTTACAGTTACATAGGGATTCAGTTGTCTGAAAAAACGCGTTTATTTCGGGCTGAAAAACACGTTTTGAAAAAAGTGCTGTTACTGCCCCATAACTTACATGGGGTTGACCAAACTTGCAGAAACATATTTATTTCTGCTGAAAAACACGTTTTGACACTTTCTGCACACTGGGGTTAAGAGCTGAGTGTGTGGGCTCTTCTGAGCTTTGCAGTTACATAGGGATTCAGTTGTCTGAAAAAACGCGTTTATTTCGGGCTGAAAAACACGTTTTGAAAAGTGTACTGTAACTGCCCCATAACTTCCATGGGGTTGACCAAACTTGCAGAAACATGTTTATTTCTGCTGAAAAACACGTTTTGACACTTTCTGCACACTGGGGTTAAGAGCTGAGTGTGTGGGCTCTTCTGAGCTTTGCAGTTACATAGGGATTCAGTTGTCTGAAAAAACGCGTTTATTTCGGGCTGAAAAACACGTTTTGAAAAGTGTACTGTAACTGCCCCATAACTTACATGGGGTTGACCAAACTTGCAGAAACATGTTTATTTCTGCTGAAAAACACGTTTTGACACTTTCTGCACACTGGGGTTAAGAGCTGAGTGTGTGGGCTCTTCTGAGCTTTGCAGTTACATAGGTATTCAGTTGTCTGAAAAAACGCGTTTATTTCGGGCTGAAAAACACGTTTTGAAAAAAGTGCTGTTACTGCCCCATAACTTACATGGGGTTGACCAAACTTGCAGAAACATGTTTATTTCTGCTGAAAAACATGTTTTGACACTTTCTGCACACTGGGGTTAAGAGCTGAGTGTGTGGGCTGTTCTGAGCCTTGCAGTTACATAGGGATTCAGTTGTCTGAAAAAACGCGTTTATTTCGGGCTGAAAAACACGTTTTGAAAAGTGCACTGTAACTGCCCCATAACTTACATGGGGTTGACCAAACTTGCAGAAACATGTTTATTTCTGCTGAAAAACACGTTTTGACACTTTCTGCACACTGGGGTTAAGAGCAGAGTGTGTGGGCTGTTCTGAGCCTTGCAGTTACATAGGGATTCAGTTGTCTGAAAAAACGCGTTTATTTCGGGCTGAAAAACACGTTTTGAAAAGTGCACTGTAACTGCCCCATAACTTACATGGGGTTGACCAAACTTGCAGAAACATGTTTATTTCTGCTGAAAAACATGTTTTGACACTTTCTGCACACTGGGGTTAAGAGCTGAGTGTGTGGGCTCTTCTGAGCCTTGCAGTTACATAGGGATTCAGTTGTCTGAAAAAACGCGTTTATTTCGGGCTGAAAAACACGTTTTGAAAAGTCTACTGTAACTGCCCCATAACTTACATGGGGTTGACCAAACTTGCAGAAACATGTTTATTTCTGCTGAAAAACACGTTTTGACACTTTCTGCACACTGGGGTTAAGAGCTGAGTGTGTGGGCTCTTCTGAGCTTTGCAGTTACATAGGGATTCAGTTGTCTGAAAAAACGCGTTTATTTCGGGCTGAAAAACACGTTTTGAAAAGTGCACTGTAACTGCCCCATAACTTACATGGGGTTGACCAAACTTGCAGAAACATGTTTATTTCTGCTGAAAAACACGTTTTGACACTTTCTGCACACTGGGGTTAAGAGCAGAGTGTGTGGGCTGTTCTGAGCCTTGCAGTTACATAGGGATTCAGTTGTCTGAAAAAACGCGTTTATTTCGGGCTGAAAAACACGTTTTGAAAAGTGCACTGTAACTGCCCCATAACTTACATGGGGTTGACCAAACTTGCAGAAACATGTTTATTTCTGCTGAAAAACATGTTTTGACACTTTCTGCACACTGGGGTTAAGAGCTGAGTGTGTGGGCTCTTCTGAGCCTTGCAGTTACATAGGGATTCAGTTGTCTGAAAAAACGCGTTTATTTCGGGCTGAAAAACACGTTTTGAAAAGTCTACTGTAACTGCCCCATAACTTACATGGGGTTGACCAAACTTGCAGAAACATGTTTATTTCTGCTGAAAAACACGTTTTGACACTTTCTGCGCACTGGGGTTAAGAGCTGAGTGTGTGGGCTCTTCTGAGCTTTGCAGTTACATAGGTATTCAGTTGTCTGAAAAAACGCGTTTATTTCGGGCTGAAAAACACGTTTTGAAAAGTGTACTGTAACTGCCCCATAACTTACATGGGGTTGACCAAACTTGCAGAAACATGTTTATTTCTGCAGAAAAACACGTTTTGACATTTTCTGCACACTGGGGTTAAGAGCTGAGTGTGTGGGCTCTTCTGAGCTTTGCAGTTACATAGGGATTCAGTTGTCTGAAAAAACGCGTTTATTTCGGGCTGAAAAACACGTTTTGAAAAGTGTACTGTAACTGCCCCATAACTTACATGGGGTTGACCAAACTTCCAGAAACATGTTTATTTCTGCTGAAAAACACGTTTTGACACTTTCTGCACACTGGGGTTAAGAGCAGAGTGTGTGGGCTCTTCTGAGCCTTACAGTTACATAGGGATTCAGTTGTCTGAAAAAACGCGTTTATTTCGGGCTGAAAAACACGTTTTGAAAAAAGTGCTGTTACTGCCCCATAACTTACATGGGGTTGACCAAACTTGCAGAAACATGTTTATTTCTGCTGAAAAACACGTTTTGACACTTTCTGCACACTGGGGTTAAGAGCAGAGTGTGTGGGCTCTTCTGAGCCTTACAGTTACATAGGGATTCAGTTGTCTGAAAAAACGCGTTTATTTCGGGCTGAAAAACACGTTTTGAAAAAAGTGCTGTTACTGCCCCATAACTTACATGGGGTTGACCAAACTTGCAGAAACATATTTATTTCTGCTGAAAAACACGTTTTGACACTTTCTGCACACTGGGGTTAAGAGCTGAGTGTGTGGGCTCTTCTGAGCTTTGCAGTTACATAGGGATTCAGTTGTCTGAAAAAACGCGTTTATTTCGGGCTGAAAAACACGTTTTGAAAAGTGTACTGTAACTGCCCCATAACTTCCATGGGGTTGACCAAACTTGCAGAAACATGTTTATTTCTGCTGAAAAACACGTTTTGACACTTTCTGCACACTGGGGTTAAGAGCTGAGTGTGTGGGCTCTTCTGAGCTTTGCAGTTACATAGGGATTCAGTTGTCTGAAAAAACGCGTTTATTTCGGGCTGAAAAACACGTTTTGAAAAGTGTACTGTAACTGCCCCATAACTTACATGGGGTTGACCAAACTTGCAGAAACATGTTTATTTCTGCTGAAAAACACGTTTTGACACTTTCTGCACACTGGGGTTAAGAGCAGAGTGTGTGGGCTCTTCTGAGCTTTGCAGTTACATAGGTATTCAGTTGTCTGAAAAAACGCGTTTATTTCGGGCTGAAAAACACGTTTTGAAAAGTGCACTGTAACAGCCCCATAACTTACATGGGGTTGACCAAACTTGCAGAAACATTTTTATTTCTGCTGAAAAACACGTTTTGACACTTTCTGCACACTGGGGTTAAGAGCTGAGTGTGTGGGCTCTTCTGAGCTTTGCAGTTACATAGGTATTCAGTTGTCTGAAAAAACGCGTTTATTTCGGGCTGAAAAACACGTTTTGAAAAGTGTACTGTAACTGCCCCATAACTTACATGGGGTTGACCAAACTTGCAGAAACATGTTTATTTCTGCTGAAAAACACGTTTTGACACTTTCTGCACACTGGGGTTAAGAGCAGAGTGTGTGGGCTGTTCTGAGCCTTGCAGTTACATAGGGATTCAGTTGTCTGAAAAAACGTGTTTATTTCGGGCTGAAAAACACGTTTTGAAAAGTGCACTGTAACTGCCCCATAACTTACATGGGGTTGACCAAACTTGCAGAAACATGTTTATTTCTGCTGAAAAACATGTTTTGACACTTTCTGCACACTGGGGTTAAGAGCTGAGTGTGTGGGCTCTTCTGAGCCTTGCAGTTACATAGGGATTCAGTTGTCTGAAAAAAACGCGTTTATTTCGGGCTGAAAAACACGTTTTGAAAAGTCTACTGTAACTGCCCCATAACTTACATGGGGTTGACCAAACTTGCAGAAACATGTTTATTTCTGCTGAAAAACACGTTTTGACACTTTCTGCACACTGGGGTTAAGAGCTGAGTGTGTGGGCTCTTCTGAGCTTTGCAGTTACATAGGGATTCAGTTGTCTGAAAAAACGCGTTTATTTCGGGCTGAAAAACACGTTTTGAAAAGTGCACTGTAACTGCCCCATAACTTACATGGGGTTGACCAAACTTGCAGAAACATGTTTATTTCTGCTGAAAAACACGTTTTGACACTTTCTGCACACTGGGGTTAAGAGCAGAGTGTGTGGGCTGTTCTGAGCCTTGCAGTTACATAGGGATTCAGTTGTCTGAAAAAACGCGTTTATTTCGGTCTGAAAAACACGTTTTGAAAAGTGCACTGTAACTGCCCCATAACTTACATGGGGTTGACCAAACTTGCAGAAACATGTTTATTTCTGCTGAAAAACATGTTTTGACACTTTCTGCACACTGGGGTTAAGAGCTGAGTGTGTGGGCTCTTCTGAGCCTTGCAGTTACATAGGGATTCAGTTGTCTGAAAAAACGCGTTTATTTCGGGCTGAAAAACACGTTTTGAAAAGTCTACTGTAACTGCCCCATAACTTACATGGGGTTGACCAAACTTGCAGAAACATGTTTATTTCTGCTGAAAAACACGTTTTGACACTTTCTGCACACTGGGGTTAAGAGCAGAGTGTGTGGGCTCTTCTGAACCTTGCAGTTACATAGGGATTCAGTTGTCTGAAAAAACGCGTTTATTTCGGGCTGAAAAACACGTTTTGAAAAGTGCACTGTAACAGCCCCATAACTTACATGGGGTTGACCAAACTTGCAGAAACATTTTTATTTCTGCTGAAAAACACGTTTTGACACTTTCTGCACACTGGGGTTAAGAGCTGAGTGTGTGGGCTCTTCTGAGCTTTGCAGTTACATAGGTATTCAGTTGTCTGAAAAAACGCGTTTATTTCGGGCTGAAAAACACGTTTTGAAAAGTGCACTGTAACAGCCCCATAACTTACATGGGGTTGACCAAACTTGCAGAAACATTTTTATTTCTGCTGAAAAACACGTTTTGACACTTTCTGCACACTGGGGTTAAGAGCTGAGTGTGTGGGCTCTTCTGAGCTTTGCAGTTACATAGGTATTCAGTTGTCTGAAAAAACGCGTTTATTTCGGGCTGAAAAACACGTTTTGAAAAAAGTGCTGTTACTGCCCCATAACTTACATGGGGTTGACCAAACTTGCAGAAACATGTTTATTTCTGCTGAAAAACATGTTTTGACACTTTCTGCACACTGGGGTTAAGAGCTGAGTGTGTGGGCTGTTCTGAGCCTTGCAGTTACATAGGGATTCAGTTGTCTGAAAAAACGCGTTTATTTCGGGCTGAAAAACACGTTTTGAAAAGTGCACTGTAACTGCCCCATAACTTACATGGGGTTGACCAAACTTGCAGAAACATGTTTATTTCTGCTGAAAAACACGTTTTGACACTTTCTGCACACTGGGGTTAAGAGCAGAGTGTGTGGGCTGTTCTGAGCCTTGCAGTTACATAGGGATTCAGTTGTCTGAAAAAACGCGTTTATTTCGGGCTGAAAAACACGTTTTGAAAAGTGCACTGTAACTGCCCCATAACTTACATGGGGTTGACCAAACTTGCAGAAACATGTTTATTTCTGCTGAAAAACATGTTTTGACACTTTCTGCACACTGGGGTTAAGAGCTGAGTGTGTGGGCTCTTCTGAGCCTTGCAGTTACATAGGGATTCAGTTGTCTGAAAAAACGCGTTTATTTCGGGCTGAAAAACACGTTTTGAAAAGTCTACTGTAACTGCCCCATAACTTACATGGGGTTGACCAAACTTGCAGAAACATGTTTATTTCTGCTGAAAAACACGTTTTGACACTTTCTGCACACTGGGGTTAAGAGCTGAGTGTGTGGGCTCTTCTGAGCTTTGCAGTTACATAGGGATTCAGTTGTCTGAAAAAACGCGTTTATTTCGGGCTGAAAAACACGTTTTGAAAAGTGCACTGTAACTGCCCCATAACTTACATGGGGTTGACCAAACTTGCAGAAACATGTTTATTTCTGCTGAAAAACACGTTTTGACACTTTCTGCACACTGGGGTTAAGAGCAGAGTGTGTGGGCTGTTCTGAGCCTTGCAGTTACATAGGGATTCAGTTGTCTGAAAAAACGCGTTTATTTCGGGCTGAAAAACACGTTTTGAAAAGTGCACTGTAACTGCCCCATAACTTACATGGGGTTGACCAAACTTGCAGAAACATGTTTATTTCTGCTGAAAAACATGTTTTGACACTTTCTGCACACTGGGGTTAAGAGCTGAGTGTGTGGGCTCTTCTGAGCCTTGCAGTTACATAGGGATTCAGTTGTCTGAAAAAACGCGTTTATTTCGGGCTGAAAAACACGTTTTGAAAAGTCTACTGTAACTGCCCCATAACTTACATGGGGTTGACCAAACTTGCAGAAACATGTTTATTTCTGCTGAAAAACACGTTTTGACACTTTCTGCACACTGGGGTTAAGAGCTGAGTGTGTGGGCTCTTCTGAGCTTTGCAGTTACATAGGTATTCAGTTGTCTGAAAAAACGCGTTTATTTCGGGCTGAAAAACACGTTTTGAAAAGTGCACTGTAACTGCCCCATAACTTACATGGGGTTGACCAAACTTGCAGAAACATGTTTATTTCTGCTGAAAAACATGTTTTGACACTTTCTGCACACTGGGGTTAAGAGCTGAGTGTGTGGGCTCTTCTGAGCCTTGCAGTTACATAGGGATTCAGTTGTCTGAAAAAACGCGTTTATTTCGGGCTGAAAAACACGTTTTGAAAAGTGCACTGTAACTGCCCCATAACTTACATGGGGTTGACCAAACTTGCAGAAACATGTTTATTTCTGCTGAAAAACACGTTTTGACACTTTCTGCACACTGGGGTTAAGAGCAGAGTGTGTGGGCTGTTCTGAGCCTTGCAGTTACATAGGGATTCAGTTGTCTGAAAAAACGCGTTTATTTCGGGCTGAAAAACACGTTTTGAAAAGTGCACTGTAACTGCCCCATAACTTACATGGGGTTGACCAAACTTGCAGAAACATGTTTATTTCTGCTGAAAAACATGTTTTGACACTTTCTGCACACTGGGGTTAAGAGCTGAGTGTGTGGGCTCTTCTGAGCCTTGCAGTTACATAGGGATTCAGTTGTCTGAAAAAACGCGTTTATTTCGGGCTGAAAAACACGTTTTGAAAAGTCTACTGTAACTGCCCCATAACTTACATGGGGTTGACCAAACTTGCAGAAACATGTTTATTTCTGCTGAAAAACACGTTTTGACACTTTCTGCACACTGGGGTTAAGAGCTGAGTGTGTGGGCTCTTCTGAGCTTTGCAGTTACATAGGGATTCAGTTGTCTGAAAAAACGCGTTTATTTCGGGCTGAAAAACACGTTTTGAAAAGTGCACTGTAACTGCCCCATAACTTACATGGGGTTGACCAAACTTGCAGAAACATGTTTATTTCTGCTGAAAAACACGTTTTGACACTTTCTGCACACTGGGGTTAAGAGCAGAGTGTGTGGGCTGTTCTGAGCCTTGCAGTTACATAGGGATTCAGTTGTCTGAAAAAACGCGTTTATTTCGGGCTGAAAAACACGTTTTGAAAAGTGCACTGTAACTGCCCCATAACTTACATGGGGTTGACCAAACTTGCAGAAACATGTTTATTTCTGCTGAAAAACATGTTTTGACACTTTCTGCACACTGGGGTTAAGAGCTGAGTGTGTGGGCTCTTCTGAGCCTTGCAGTTACATAGGGATTCAGTTGTCTGAAAAAACGCGTTTATTTCGGGCTGAAAAACACGTTTTGAAAAGTCTACTGTAACTGCCCCATAACTTACATGGGGTTGACCAAACTTGCAGAAACATGTTTATTTCTGCTGAAAAACACGTTTTGACACTTTCTGCACACTGGGGTTAAGAGCTGAGTGTGTGGGCTCTTCTGAGCTTTGCAGTTACATAGGTATTCAGTTGTCTGAAAAAACGCGTTTATTTCGGGCTGAAAAACACGTTTTGAAAAGTGCACTGTAACTGCCCCATAACTTACATGGGGTTGACCAAACTTGCAGAAACATGTTTATTTCTGCTGAAAAACATGTTTTGACACTTTCTGCACACTGGGGTTAAGAGCTGAGTGTGTGGGCTCTTCTGAGCCTTGCAGTTACATAGGGATTCAGTTGTCTGAAAAAACGCGTTTATTTCGGGCTGAAAAACACGTTTTGAAAAGTCTACTGTAACTGCCCCATAACTTACATGGGGTTGACCAAACTTGCAGAAACATGTTTATTTCTGCTGAAAAACACGTTTTGACACTTTCTGCACACTGGGGTTAAGAGCAGAGTGTGTGGGCTCTTCTGAACCTTGCAGTTACATAGGGATTCAGTTGTCTGAAAAAACGCGTTTATTTCGGGCTGAAAAACACGTTTTGAAAAGTGCACTGTAACAGCCCCATAACTTACATGGGGTTGACCAAACTTGCAGAAACATTTTTATTTCTGCTGAAAAACACGTTTTGACACTTTCTGCACACTGGGGTTAAGAGCTGAGTGTGTGGGCTCTTCTGAGCTTTGCAGTTACATAGGTATTCAGTTGTCTGAAAAAACGCGTTTATTTCGGGCTGAAAAACACGTTTTGAAAAGTGCACTGTAACAGCCCCATAACTTACATGGGGTTGACCAAACTTGCAGAAACATTTTTATTTCTGCTGAAAAACACGTTTTGACACTTTCTGCACACTGGGGTTAAGAGCTGAGTGTGTGGGCTCTTCTGAGCTTTGCAGTTACATAGGTATTCAGTTGTCTGAAAAAACGCGTTTATTTCGGGCTGAAAAACACGTTTTGAAAAAAGTGCTGTTACTGCCCCATAACTTACATGGGGTTGACCAAACTTGCAGAAACATGTTTATTTCTGCTGAAAAACATGTTTTGACACTTTCTGCACACTGGGGTTAAGAGCTGAGTGTGTGGGCTGTTCTGAGCCTTGCAGTTACATAGGGATTCAGTTGTCTGAAAAAACGCGTTTATTTCGGGCTGAAAAACACGTTTTGAAAAGTGCACTGTAACTGCCCCATAACTTACATGGGGTTGACCAAACTTGCAGAAACATGTTTATTTCTGCTGAAAAACATGTTTTGACACTTTCTGCACACTGGGGTTAAGAGCTGAGTGTGTGGGCTCTTCTGAGCTTTGCAGTTACATAGGGATTCAGTTGTCTGAAAAAACGCGTTTATTTCGGGCTGAAAAACACGTTTTGAAAAGTGCACTGTAACTGCCCCATAACTTACATGGGGTTGACCAAACTTGCAGAAACATGTTTATTTCTGCTGAAAAACACGTTTTGACACTTTCTGCACACTGGGGTTAAGAGCAGAGTGTGTGGGCTGTTCTGAGCCTTGCAGTTACATAGGGATTCAGTTGTCTGAAAAAACGCGTTTATTTCGGGCTGAAAAACACGTTTTGAAAAGTGCACTGTAACTGCCCCATAACTTACATGGGGTTGACCAAACTTGCAGAAACATGTTTATTTCTGCTGAAAAACATGTTTTGACACTTTCTGCACACTGGGGTTAAGAGCTGAGTGTGTGGGCTCTTCTGAGCCTTGCAGTTACATAGGGATTCAGTTGTCTGAAAAAAACGCGTTTATTTCGGGCTGAAAAACACGTTTTGAAAAGTCTACTGTAACTGCCCCATAACTTACATGGGGTTGACCAAACTTGCAGAAACATGTTTATTTCTGCTGAAAAACACGTTTTGACACTTTCTGCACACTGGGGTTAAGAGCTGAGTGTGTGGGCTCTTCTGAGCTTTGCAGTTACATAGGGATTCAGTTGTCTGAAAAAACGCGTTTATTTCGGGCTGAAAAACACGTTTTGAAAAGTGCACTGTAACTGCCCCATAACTTACATGGGGTTGACCAAACTTGCAGAAACATGTTTATTTCTGCTGAAAAACACGTTTTGACACTTTCTGCACACTGGGGTTAAGAGCAGAGTGTGTGGGCTGTTCTGAGCCTTGCAGTTACATAGGGATTCAGTTGTCTGAAAAAACGCGTTTATTTCGGGCTGAAAAACACGTTTTGAAAAGTGCACTGTAACTGCCCCATAACTTACATGGGGTTGACCAAACTTGCAGAAACATGTTTATTTCTGCTGAAAAACATGTTTTGACACTTTCTGCACACTGGGGTTAAGAGCTGAGTGTGTGGGCTCTTCTGAGCCTTGCAGTTACATAGGGATTCAGTTGTCTGAAAAAACGCGTTTATTTCGGGCTGAAAAACACGTTTTGAAAAGTGCACTGTAACTGCCCCATAACTTACATGGGGTTGACCAAACTTGCAGAAACATGTTTATTTCTGCTGAAAAACATGTTTTGACACTTTCTGCACACTGGGGTTAAGAGCTGAGTGTGTGGGCTCTTCTGAGCCTTGCAGTTACATAGGGATTCAGTTGTCTGAAAAAACGCGTTTATTTCGGGCTGAAAAACACGTTTTGAAAAGTCTACTGTAACTGCCCCATAACTTACATGGGGTTGACCAAACTTGCAGAAACATGTTTATTTCTGCTGAAAAACACGTTTTGACACTTTCTGCACACTGGGGTTAAGAGCTGAGTGTGTGGGCTCTTCTGAGCTTTGCAGTTACATAGGTATTCAGTTGTCTGAAAAAACGCGTTTATTTCGGGCTGAAAAACACGTTTTGAAAAGTGTACTGTAACTGCCCCATAACTTACATGGGGTTGACCAAACTTGCAGAAACATGTTTATTTCTGCTGAAAAACACGTTTTGACATTTTCTGCACACTGGGGTTAAGAGCTGAGTGTGTGGGCTCTTCTGAGCTTTGCAGTTACATAGGGATTCAGTTGTCTGAAAAAACGCGTTTATTTCGGGCTGAAAAACACGTTTTGAAAAGTGTACTGTAACTGCCCCATAACTTACATGGGGTTGACCAAACTTCCAGAAACATGTTTATTTCTGCTGAAAAACACGTTTTGACACTTTCTGCACACTGGGGTTAAGAGCAGAGTGTGTGGGCTCTTCTGAGCCTTACAGTTACATAGGGATTCAGTTGTCTGAAAAAACGCGTTTATTTCGGGCTGAAAAACACGTTTTGAAAAAAGTGCTGTTACTGCCCCATAACTTACATGGGGTTGACCAAACTTGCAGAAACATGTTTATTTCTGCTGAAAAACACGTTTTGACACTTTCTGCACACTGGGGTTAAGAGCAGAGTGTGTGGGCTCTTCTGAGCCTTACAGTTACATAGGGATTCAGTTGTCTGAAAAAACGCGTTTATTTCGGGCTGAAAAACACGTTTTGAAAAAAGTGCTGTTACTGCCCCATAACTTACATGGGGTTGACCAAACTTGCAGAAACATGTTTATTTCTGCTGAAAAACACGTTTTGACACTTTCTGCACACTGGGGTTAAGAGCTGAGTGTGTGGGCTCTTCTGAGCTTTGCAGTTACATAGGGATTCAGTTGTCTGAAAAAACGCGTTTATTTCGGGCTGAAAAACACGTTTTGAAAAGTGCACTGTAACTGCCCCATAACTTACATGGGGTTGACCAAACTTGCAGAAACATGTTTATTTCTGCTGAAAAACATGTTTTGACACTTTCTGCACACTGGGGTTAAGAGCTGAGTGTGTGGGCTGTTCTGAGCCTTGCAGTTACATAGGGATTCAGTTGTCTGAAAAAACGCGTTTATTTCGGGCTGAAAAACACGTTTTGAAAAGTGCACTGTAACTGCCCCATAACTTACATGGGGTTGACCAAACTTGCAGAAACATGTTTATTTCTGCTGAAAAACACGTTTTGACACTTTCTGCACACTGGGGTTAAGAGCAGAGTGTGTGGGCTGTTCTGAGCCTTGCAGTTACATAGGGATTCAGTTGTCTGAAAAAACGCGTTTATTTCGGTCTGAAAAACACGTTTTGAAAAGTGCACTGTAACTGCCCCATAACTTACATGGGGTTGACCAAACTTGCAGAAACATGTTTATTTCTGCTGAAAAACATGTTTTGACACTTTCTGCACACTGGGGTTAAGAGCTGAGTGTGTGGGCTCTTCTGAGCCTTGCAGTTACATAGGGATTCAGTTGTCTGAAAAAACGCGTTTATTTCGGGCTAAAAAACACGTTTTGAAAAGTCTACTGTAACTGCCCCATAACTTACATGGGGTTGACCAAACTTGCAGAAACATGTTTATTTCTGCTGAAAAACACGTTTTGACACTTTCTGCACACTGGGGTTAAGAGCAGAGTGTGTGGGCTCTTCTGAACCTTGCAGTTACATAGGGATTCAGTTGTCTGAAAAAACGCGTTTATTTCGGGCTGAAAAACACGTTTTGAAAAGTGCACTGTAACAGCCCCATAACTTACATGGGGTTGACCAAACTTGCAGAAACATTTTTATTTCTGCTGAAAAACACGTTTTGACACTTTCTGCACACTGGGGTTAAGAGCTGAGTGTGTGGGCTCTTCTGAGCTTTGCAGTTACATAGGTATTCAGTTGTCTGAAAAAACGCGTTTATTTCGGGCTGAAAAACACGTTTTGAAAAGTGCACTGTAACAGCCCCATAACTTACATGGGGTTGACCAAACTTGCAGAAACATTTTTATTTCTGCTGAAAAACACGTTTTGACACTTTCTGCACACTGGGGTTAAGAGCTGAGTGTGTGGGCTCTTCTGAGCTTTGCAGTTACATAGGTATTCAGTTGTCTGAAAAAACGCGTTTATTTCGGGCTGAAAAACACGTTTTGAAAAAAGTGCTGTTACTGCCCCATAACTTACATGGGGTTGACCAAACTTGCAGAAACATGTTTATTTCTGCTGAAAAACATGTTTTGACACTTTCTGCACACTGGGGTTAAGAGCTGAGTGTGTGGGCTCTTCTGAGCCTTGCAGTTACATAGGGATTCAGTTGTCTGAAAAAACGCGTTTATTTCGGGCTGAAAAACACGTTTTGAAAAGTCTACTGTAACTGCCCCATAACTTACATGGGGTTGACCAAACTTGCAGAAACATGTTTATTTCTGCTGAAAAACACGTTTTGACACTTTCTGCACACTGGGGTTAAGAGCTGAGTGTGTGGGCTCTTCTGAGCTTTGCAGTTACATAGGGATTCAGTTGTCTGAAAAAACGCGTTTATTTCGGGCTGAAAAACACGTTTTGAAAAGTGCACTGTAACTGCCCCATAACTTACATGGGGTTGACCAAACTTGCAGAAACATGTTTATTTCTGCTGAAAAACACGTTTTGACACTTTCTGCACACTGGGGTTAAGAGCAGAGTGTGTGGGCTGTTCTGAGCCTTGCAGTTACATAGGGATTCAGTTGTCTGAAAAAACGCGTTTATTTCGGGCTGAAAAACACGTTTTGAAAAGTGCACTGTAACTGCCCCATAACTTACATGGGGTTGACCAAACTTGCAGAAACATGTTTATTTCTGCTGAAAAACATGTTTTGACACTTTCTGCACACTGGGGTTAAGAGCTGAGTGTGTGGGCTCTTCTGAGCCTTGCAGTTACATAGGGATTCAGTTGTCTGAAAAAACGCGTTTATTTCGGGCTGAAAAACACGTTTTGAAAAGTCTACTGTAACTGCCCCATAACTTACATGGGGTTGACCAAACTTGCAGAAACATGTTTATTTCTGCTGAAAAACACGTTTTGACACTTTCTGCACACTGGGGTTAAGAGCTGAGTGTGTGGGCTCTTCTGAGCTTTGCAGTTACATAGGTATTCAGTTGTCTGAAAAAACGCGTTTATTTCGGGCTGAAAAACACGTTTTGAAAAGTGCACTGTAACTGCCCCATAACTTACATGGGGTTGACCAAACTTGCAGAAACATGTTTATTTCTGCTGAAAAACATGTTTTGACACTTTCTGCACACTGGGGTTAAGAGCTGAGTGTGTGGGCTCTTCTGAGCCTTGCAGTTACATAGGGATTCAGTTGTCTGAAAAAACGCGTTTATTTCGGGCTGAAAAACACGTTTTGAAAAGTCTACTGTAACTGCCCCATAACTTACATGGGGTTGACCAAACTTGCAGAAACATGTTTATTTCTGCTGAAAAACACGTTTTGACACTTTCTGCACACTGGGGTTAAGAGCAGAGTGTGTGGGCTCTTCTGAACCTTGCAGTTACATAGGGATTCAGTTGTCTGAAAAAACGCGTTTATTTCGGGCTGAAAAACACGTTTTGAAAAGTGCACTGTAACAGCCCCATAACTTACATGGGGTTGACCAAACTTGCAGAAACATTTTTATTTCTGCTGAAAAACACGTTTTGACACTTTCTGCACACTGGGGTTAAGAGCTGAGTGTGTGGGCTCTTCTGAGCTTTGCAGTTACATAGGTATTCAGTTGTCTGAAAAAACGCGTTTATTTCGGGCTGAAAAACACGTTTTGAAAAGTGCACTGTAACAGCCCCATAACTTACATGGGGTTGACCAAACTTGCAGAAACATTTTTATTTCTGCTGAAAAACACGTTTTGACACTTTCTGCACACTGGGGTTAAGAGCTGAGTGTGTGGGCTCTTCTGAGCTTTGCAGTTACATAGGTATTCAGTTGTCTGAAAAAACGCGTTTATTTCGGGCTGAAAAACACGTTTTGAAAAAAGTGCTGTTACTGCCCCATAACTTACATGGGGTTGACCAAACTTGCAGAAACATGTTTATTTCTGCTGAAAAACATGTTTTGACACTTTCTGCACACTGGGGTTAAGAGCTGAGTGTGTGGGCTGTTCTGAGCCTTGCAGTTACATAGGGATTCAGTTGTCTGAAAAAACGCGTTTATTTCGGGCTGAAAAACACGTTTTGAAAAGTGCACTGTAACTGCCCCATAACTTACATGGGGTTGACCAAACTTGCAGAAACATGTTTATTTCTGCTGAAAAACATGTTTTGACACTTTCTGCACACTGGGGTTAAGAGCTGAGTGTGTGGGCTCTTCTGAGCTTTGCAGTTACATAGGGATTCAGTTGTCTGAAAAAACGCGTTTATTTCGGGCTGAAAAACACGTTTTGAAAAGTGCACTGTAACTGCCCCATAACTTACATGGGGTTGACCAAACTTGCAGAAACATGTTTATTTCTGCTGAAAAACACGTTTTGACACTTTCTGCACACTGGGGTTAAGAGCAGAGTGTGTGGGCTGTTCTGAGCCTTGCAGTTACATAGGGATTCAGTTGTCTGAAAAAACGCGTTTATTTCGGGCTGAAAAACACGTTTTGAAAAGTGCACTGTAACTGCCCCATAACTTACATGGGGTTGACCAAACTTGCAGAAACATGTTTATTTCTGCTGAAAAACATGTTTTGACACTTTCTGCACACTGGGGTTAAGAGCTGAGTGTGTGGGCTCTTCTGAGCCTTGCAGTTACATAGGGATTCAGTTGTCTGAAAAAAACGCGTTTATTTCGGGCTGAAAAACACGTTTTGAAAAGTCTACTGTAACTGCCCCATAACTTACATGGGGTTGACCAAACTTGCAGAAACATGTTTATTTCTGCTGAAAAACACGTTTTGACACTTTCTGCACACTGGGGTTAAGAGCTGAGTGTGTGGGCTCTTCTGAGCTTTGCAGTTACATAGGGATTCAGTTGTCTGAAAAAACGCGTTTATTTCGGGCTGAAAAACACGTTTTGAAAAGTGCACTGTAACTGCCCCATAACTTACATGGGGTTGACCAAACTTGCAGAAACATGTTTATTTCTGCTGAAAAACACGTTTTGACACTTTCTGCACACTGGGGTTAAGAGCAGAGTGTGTGGGCTGTTCTGAGCCTTGCAGTTACATAGGGATTCAGTTGTCTGAAAAAACGCGTTTATTTCGGGCTGAAAAACACGTTTTGAAAAGTGCACTGTAACTGCCCCATAACTTACATGGGGTTGACCAAACTTGCAGAAACATGTTTATTTCTGCTGAAAAACATGTTTTGACACTTTCTGCACACTGGGGTTAAGAGCTGAGTGTGTGGGCTCTTCTGAGCCTTGCAGTTACATAGGGATTCAGTTGTCTGAAAAAACGCGTTTATTTCGGGCTGAAAAACACGTTTTGAAAAGTGCACTGTAACTGCCCCATAACTTACATGGGGTTGACCAAACTTGCAGAAACATGTTTATTTCTGCTGAAAAACATGTTTTGACACTTTCTGCACACTGGGGTTAAGAGCTGAGTGTGTGGGCTCTTCTGAGCCTTGCAGTTACATAGGGATTCAGTTGTCTGAAAAAACGCGTTTATTTCGGGCTGAAAAACACGTTTTGAAAAGTCTACTGTAACTGCCCCATAACTTACATGGGGTTGACCAAACTTGCAGAAACATGTTTATTTCTGCTGAAAAACACGTTTTGACACTTTCTGCACACTGGGGTTAAGAGCTGAGTGTGTGGGCTCTTCTGAGCTTTGCAGTTACATAGGTATTCAGTTGTCTGAAAAAACGCGTTTATTTCGGGCTGAAAAACACGTTTTGAAAAGTGTACTGTAACTGCCCCATAACTTACATGGGGTTGACCAAACTTGCAGAAACATGTTTATTTCTGCTGAAAAACACGTTTTGACATTTTCTGCACACTGGGGTTAAGAGCTGAGTGTGTGGGCTCTTCTGAGCTTTGCAGTTACATAGGGATTCAGTTGTCTGAAAAAACGCGTTTATTTCGGGCTGAAAAACACGTTTTGAAAAGTGTACTGTAACTGCCCCATAACTTACATGGGGTTGACCAAACTTCCAGAAACATGTTTATTTCTGCTGAAAAACACGTTTTGACACTTTCTGCACACTGGGGTTAAGAGCAGAGTGTGTGGGCTCTTCTGAGCCTTACAGTTACATAGGGATTCAGTTGTCTGAAAAAACGCGTTTATTTCGGGCTGAAAAACACGTTTTGAAAAAAGTGCTGTTACTGCCCCATAACTTACATGGGGTTGACCAAACTTGCAGAAACATGTTTATTTCTGCTGAAAAACACGTTTTGACACTTTCTGCACACTGGGGTTAAGAGCAGAGTGTGTGGGCTCTTCTGAGCCTTACAGTTACATAGGGATTCAGTTGTCTGAAAAAACGCGTTTATTTCGGGCTGAAAAACACGTTTTGAAAAAAGTGCTGTTACTGCCCCATAACTTACATGGGGTTGACCAAACTTGCAGAAACATGTTTATTTCTGCTGAAAAACACGTTTTGACACTTTCTGCACACTGGGGTTAAGAGCTGAGTGTGTGGGCTCTTCTGAGCTTTGCAGTTACATAGGGATTCAGTTGTCTGAAAAAACGCGTTTATTTCGGGCTGAAAAACACGTTTTGAAAAGTGCACTGTAACTGCCCCATAACTTACATGGGGTTGACCAAACTTGCAGAAACATGTTTATTTCTGCTGAAAAACATGTTTTGACACTTTCTGCACACTGGGGTTAAGAGCTGAGTGTGTGGGCTGTTCTGAGCCTTGCAGTTACATAGGGATTCAGTTGTCTGAAAAAACGCGTTTATTTCGGGCTGAAAAACACGTTTTGAAAAGTGCACTGTAACTGCCCCATAACTTACATGGGGTTGACCAAACTTGCAGAAACATGTTTATTTCTGCTGAAAAACACGTTTTGACACTTTCTGCACACTGGGGTTAAGAGCAGAGTGTGTGGGCTGTTCTGAGCCTTGCAGTTACATAGGGATTCAGTTGTCTGAAAAAACGCGTTTATTTCGGTCTGAAAAACACGTTTTGAAAAGTGCACTGTAACTGCCCCATAACTTACATGGGGTTGACCAAACTTGCAGAAACATGTTTATTTCTGCTGAAAAACATGTTTTGACACTTTCTGCACACTGGGGTTAAGAGCTGAGTGTGTGGGCTCTTCTGAGCCTTGCAGTTACATAGGGATTCAGTTGTCTGAAAAAACGCGTTTATTTCGGGCTAAAAAACACGTTTTGAAAAGTCTACTGTAACTGCCCCATAACTTACATGGGGTTGACCAAACTTGCAGAAACATGTTTATTTCTGCTGAAAAACACGTTTTGACACTTTCTGCACACTGGGGTTAAGAGCAGAGTGTGTGGGCTCTTCTGAACCTTGCAGTTACATAGGGATTCAGTTGTCTGAAAAAACGCGTTTATTTCGGGCTGAAAAACACGTTTTGAAAAGTGCACTGTAACAGCCCCATAACTTACATGGGGTTGACCAAACTTGCAGAAACATTTTTATTTCTGCTGAAAAACACGTTTTGACACTTTCTGCACACTGGGGTTAAGAGCTGAGTGTGTGGGCTCTTCTGAGCTTTGCAGTTACATAGGTATTCAGTTGTCTGAAAAAACGCGTTTATTTCGGGCTGAAAAACACGTTTTGAAAAGTGCACTGTAACAGCCCCATAACTTACATGGGGTTGACCAAACTTGCAGAAACATTTTTATTTCTGCTGAAAAACACGTTTTGACACTTTCTGCACACTGGGGTTAAGAGCTGAGTGTGTGGGCTCTTCTGAGCTTTGCAGTTACATAGGTATTCAGTTGTCTGAAAAAACGCGTTTATTTCGGGCTGAAAAACACGTTTTGAAAAAAGTGCTGTTACTGCCCCATAACTTACATGGGGTTGACCAAACTTGCAGAAACATGTTTATTTCTGCTGAAAAACATGTTTTGACACTTTCTGCACACTGGGGTTAAGAGCTGAGTGTGTGGGCTGTTCTGAGCCTTGCAGTTACATAGGGATTCAGTTGTCTGAAAAAACGCGTTTATTTCGCGCTGAAAAACACGTTTTGAAAAGTGCACTGTAACTGCCCCATAACTTACATGGGGTTGACCAAACTTGCAGAAACATGTTTATTTCTGCTGAAAAACACGTTTTGACACTTTCTGCACACTGGGGTTAAGAGCAGAGTGTGTGGGCTGTTCTGAGCCTTGCAGTTACATAGGGATTCAGTTGTCTGAAAAAACGCGTTTATTTCGGGCTGAAAAACACGTTTTGAAAAGTGCACTGTAACTGCCCCATAACTTACATGGGGTTGACCAAACTTGCAGAAACATGTTTATTTCTGCTGAAAAACATGTTTTGACACTTTCTGCACACTGGGGTTAAGAGCTGAGTGTGTGGGCTCTTCTGAGCCTTGCAGTTACATAGGGATTCAGTTGTCTGAAAAAACGCGTTTATTTCGGGCTGAAAAACACGTTTTGAAAAGTCTACTGTAACTGCCCCATAACTTACATGGGGTTGACCAAACTTGCAGAAACATGTTTATTTCTGCTGAAAAACACGTTTTGACACTTTCTGCACACTGGGGTTAAGAGCTGAGTGTGTGGGCTCTTCTGAGCTTTGCAGTTACATAGGGATTCAGTTGTCTGAAAAAACGCGTTTATTTCGGGCTGAAAAACACGTTTTGAAAAGTGCACTGTAACTGCCCCATAACTTACATGGGGTTGACCAAACTTGCAGAAACATGTTTATTTCTGCTGAAAAACACGTTTTGACACTTTCTGCACACTGGGGTTAAGAGCAGAGTGTGTGGGCTGTTCTGAGCCTTGCAGTTACATAGGGATTCAGTTGTCTGAAAAAACGCGTTTATTTCGGGCTGAAAAACACGTTTTGAAAAGTGCACTGTAACTGCCCCATAACTTACATGGGGTTGACCAAACTTGCAGAAACATGTTTATTTCTGCTGAAAAACATGTTTTGACACTTTCTGCACACTGGGGTTAAGAGCTGAGTGTGTGGGCTCTTCTGAGCCTTGCAGTTACATAGGGATTCAGTTGTCTGAAAAAACGCGTTTATTTCGGGCTGAAAAACACGTTTTGAAAAGTCTACTGTAACTGCCCCATAACTTACATGGGGTTGACCAAACTTGCAGAAACATGTTTATTTCTGCTGAAAAACACGTTTTGACACTTTCTGCGCACTGGGGTTAAGAGCTGAGTGTGTGGGCTCTTCTGAGCTTTGCAGTTACATAGGTATTCAGTTGTCTGAAAAAACGCGTTTATTTCGGGCTGAAAAACACGTTTTGAAAAGTGTACTGTAACTGCCCCATAACTTACATGGGGTTGACCAAACTTGCAGAAACATGTTTATTTCTGCAGAAAAACACGTTTTGACATTTTCTGCACACTGGGGTTAAGAGCTGAGTGTGTGGGCTCTTCTGAGCTTTGCAGTTACATAGGGATTCAGTTGTCTGAAAAAACGCGTTTATTTCGGGCTGAAAAACACGTTTTGAAAAGTGTACTGTAACTGCCCCATAACTTACATGGGGTTGACCAAACTTGCAGAAACATGTTTATTTCTGCTGAAAAACACGTTTTGACACTTTCTGCACACTGGGGTTAAGAGCTGAGTGTGTGGGCTCTTCTGAGCTTTGCAGTTACATAGGGATTCAGTTGTCTGAAAAAACGCGTTTATTTCGGGCTGAAAAACACGTTTTGAAAAGTGTACTGTAACTGCCCCATAACTTCCATGGGGTTGACCAAACTTGCAGAAACATGTTTATTTCTGCTGAAAAACACGTTTTGACACTTTCTGCACACTGGGGTTAAGAGCTGAGTGTGTGGGCTCTTCTGAGCTTTGCAGTTACATAGGGATTCAGTTGTCTGAAAAAACGCGTTTATTTCGGGCTGAAAAACACGTTTTGAAAAGTGTACTGTAACTGCCCCATAACTTACATGGGGTTGACCAAACTTGCAGAAACATGTTTATTTCTGCTGAAAAACACGTTTTGACACTTTCTGCACACTGGGGTTAAGAGCAGAGTGTGTGGGCTCTTCTGAGCTTTGCAGTTACATAGGTATTCAGTTGTCTGAAAAAACGCGTTTATTTCGGGCTGAAAAACACGTTTTGAAAAGTGCACTGTAACAGCCCCATAACTTACATGGGGTTGACCAAACTTGCAGAAACATTTTTATTTCTGCTGAAAAACACGTTTTGACACTTTCTGCACACTGGGGTTAAGAGCTGAGTGTGTGGGCTCTTCTGAGCTTTGCAGTTACATAGGTATTCAGTTGTCTGAAAAAACGCGTTTATTTCGGGCTGAAAAACACGTTTTGAAAAGTGTACTGTAACTGCCCCATAACTTACATGGGGTTGACCAAACTTGCAGAAACATGTTTATTTCTGCTGAAAAACACGTTTTGACACTTTCTGCACACTGGGGTTAAGAGCAGAGTGTGTGGGCTGTTCTGAGCCTTGCAGTTACATAGGGATTCAGTTGTCTGAAAAAACGCGTTTATTTCGGGCTGAAAAACACGTTTTGAAAAGTGCACTGTAACTGCCCCATAACTTACATGGGGTTGACCAAACTTGCAGAAACATGTTTATTTCTGCTGAAAAACATGTTTTGACACTTTCTGCACACTGGGGTTAAGAGCTGAGTGTGTGGGCTCTTCTGAGCCTTGCAGTTACATAGGGATTCAGTTGTCTGAAAAAAACGCGTTTATTTCGGGCTGAAAAACACGTTTTGAAAAGTCTACTGTAACTGCCCCATAACTTACATGGGGTTGACCAAACTTGCAGAAACATGTTTATTTCTGCTGAAAAACACGTTTTGACACTTTCTGCACACTGGGGTTAAGAGCTGAGTGTGTGGGCTCTTCTGAGCTTTGCAGTTACATAGGGATTCAGTTGTCTGAAAAAACGCGTTTATTTCGGGCTGAAAAACACGTTTTGAAAAGTGCACTGTAACTGCCCCATAACTTACATGGGGTTGACCAAACTTGCAGAAACATGTTTATTTCTGCTGAAAAACACGTTTTGACACTTTCTGCACACTGGGGTTAAGAGCAGAGTGTGTGGGCTGTTCTGAGCCTTGCAGTTACATAGGGATTCAGTTGTCTGAAAAAACGCGTTTATTTCGGGCTGAAAAACACGTTTTGAAAAGTGCACTGTAACTGCCCCATAACTTACATGGGGTTGACCAAACTTGCAGAAACATGTTTATTTCTGCTGAAAAACATGTTTTGACACTTTCTGCACACTGGGGTTAAGAGCTGAGTGTGTGGGCTCTTCTGAGCCTTGCAGTTACATAGGGATTCAGTTGTCTGAAAAAACGCGTTTATTTCGGGCTGAAAAACACGTTTTGAAAAGTCTACTGTAACTGCCCCATAACTTACATGGGGTTGACCAAACTTGCAGAAACATGTTTATTTCTGCTGAAAAACACGTTTTGACACTTTCTGCACACTGGGGTTAAGAGCTGAGTGTGTGGGCTCTTCTGAGCTTTGCAGTTACATAGGTATTCAGTTGTCTGAAAAAACGCGTTTATTTCGGGCTGAAAAACACGTTTCGAAAAGTGTACTGTAACTGCCCCATAACTTACATGGGGTTGACCAAACTTGCAGAAACATGTTTATTTCTGCTGAAAAACACGTTTTGACATTTTCTGCACACTGGGGTTAAGAGCTGAGTGTGTGGGCTCTTCTGAGCTTTGCAGTTACATAGGGATTCAGTTGTCTGAAAAAACGCGTTTATTTCGGGCTGAAAAACACGTTTTGAAAAGTGTACTGTAACTGCCCCATAACTTACATGGGGTTGACCAAACTTCCAGAAACATGTTTATTTCTGCTGAAAAACACGTTTTGACACTTTATGCACACTGGGGTTAAGAGCAGAGTGTGTGGGCTCTTCTGAGCCTTACAGTTACATAGGGATTCAGTTGTCTGAAAAAACGCGTTTATTTCGGGCTGAAAAACACGTTTTGAAAAAAGTGCTGTTACTGCCCCATAACTTACATGGGGTTGACCAAACTTGCAGAAACATGTTTATTTCTGCTGAAAAACACGTTTTGACACTTTCTGCACACTGGGGTTAAGAGCAGAGTGTGTGGGCTCTTCTGAGCCTTACAGTTACATAGGGATTCAGTTGTCTGAAAAAACGCGTTTATTTCGGGCTGAAAAACACGTTTTGAAAAAAGTGCTGTTACTGCCCCATAACTTACATGGGGTTGACCAAACTTGCAGAAACATGTTTATTTCTGCTGAAAAACACGTTTTGACACTTTCTGCACACTGGGGTTAAGAGCTGAGTGTGTGGGCTCTTCTGAGCTTTGCAGTTACATAGGGATTCAGTTGTCTGAAAAAACGCGTTTATTTCGGGCTGAAAAACACGTTTTGAAAAGTGCACTGTAACTGCCCCATAACTTACATGGGGTTGACCAAACTTGCAGAAACATGTTTATTTCTGCTGAAAAACATGTTTTGACACTTTCTGCACACTGGGGTTAAGAGCTGAGTGTGTGGGCTGTTCTGAGCCTTGCAGTTACATAGGGATTCAGTTGTCTGAAAAAACGCGTTTATTTCGGGCTGAAAAACACGTTTTGAAAAGTGCACTGTAACTGCCCCATAACTTACATGGGGTTGACCAAACTTGCAGAAACATGTTTATTTCTGCTGAAAAACACGTTTTGACACTTTCTGCACACTGGGGTTAAGAGCAGAGTGTGTGGGCTGTTCTGAGCCTTGCAGTTACATAGGGATTCAGTTGTCTGAAAAAACGCGTTTATTTCGGTCTGAAAAACACGTTTTGAAAAGTGCACTGTAACTGCCCCATAACTTACATGGGGTTGACCAAACTTGCAGAAACATGTTTATTTCTGCTGAAAAACATGTTTTGACACTTTCTGCACACTGGGGTTAAGAGCTGAGTGTGTGGGCTCTTCTGAGCCTTGCAGTTACATAGGGATTCAGTTGTCTGAAAAAACGCGTTTATTTCGGGCTGAAAAACACGTTTTGAAAAGTCTACTGTAACTGCCCCATAACTTACATGGGGTTGACCAAACTTGCAGAAACATGTTTATTTCTGCTGAAAAACACGTTTTGACACTTTCTGCACACTGGGGTTAAGAGCAGAGTGTGTGGGCTCTTCTGAACCTTGCAGTTACATAGGGATTCAGTTGTCTGAAAAAACGCGTTTATTTCGGGCTGAAAAACACGTTTTGAAAAGTGCACTGTAACAGCCCCATAACTTACATGGGGTTGACCAAACTTGCAGAAACATTTTTATTTCTGCTGAAAAACACGTTTTGACACTTTCTGCACACTGGGGTTAAGAGCTGAGTGTGTGGGCTCTTCTGAGCCTTGCAGTTACATAGGGATTCAGTTGTCTGAAAAAACGCGTTTATTTCGGGCTGAAAAACACGTTTTGAAAAGTCTACTGTAACTGCCCCATAACTTACATGGGGTTGACCAAACTTGCAGAAACATGTTTATTTCTGCTGAAAAACACGTTTTGACACTTTCTGCACACTGGGGTTAAGAGCTGAGTGTGTGGGCTCTTCTGAGCTTTGCAGTTACATAGGTATTCAGTTGTCTGAAAAAACGCGTTTATTTCGGGCTGAAAAACACGTTTTGAAAAGTGCACTGTAACTGCCCCATAACTTACATGGGGTTGACCAAACTTGCAGAAACATGTTTATTTCTGCTGAAAAACATGTTTTGACACTTTCTGCACACTGGGGTTAAGAGCTGAGTGTGTGGGCTCTTCTGAGCCTTGCAGTTACATAGGGATTCAGTTGTCTGAAAAAACGCGTTTATTTCGGGCTGAAAAACACGTTTTGAAAAGTCTACTGTAACTGCCCCATAACTTACATGGGGTTGACCAAACTTGCAGAAACATGTTTATTTCTGCTGAAAAACACGTTTTGACACTTTCTGCACACTGGGGTTAAGAGCAGAGTGTGTGGGCTCTTCTGAACCTTGCAGTTACATAGGGATTCAGTTGTCTGAAAAAACGCGTTTATTTCGGGCTGAAAAACACGTTTTGAAAAGTGCACTGTAACAGCCCCATAACTTACATGGGGTTGACCAAACTTGCAGAAACATTTTTATTTCTGCTGAAAAACACGTTTTGACACTTTCTGCACACTGGGGTTAAGAGCTGAGTGTGTGGGCTCTTCTGAGCTTTGCAGTTACATAGGTATTCAGTTGTCTGAAAAAACGCGTTTATTTCGGGCTGAAAAACACGTTTTGAAAAGTGCACTGTAACAGCCCCATAACTTACATGGGGTTGACCAAACTTGCAGAAACATTTTTATTTCTGCTGAAAAACACGTTTTGACACTTTCTGCACACTGGGGTTAAGAGCTGAGTGTGTGGGCTCTTCTGAGCTTTGCAGTTACATAGGTATTCAGTTGTCTGAAAAAACGCGTTTATTTCGGGCTGAAAAACACGTTTTGAAAAAAGTGCTGTTACTGCCCCATAACTTACATGGGGTTGACCAAACTTGCAGAAACATGTTTATTTCTGCTGAAAAACACGTTTTGACACTTTCTGCACACTGGGGTTAAGAGCTGAGTGTGTGGGCTCTTCTGAGCTTTGCAGTTACATAGGGATTCAGTTGTCTGAAAAAACGCGTTTATTTCGGGCTGAAAAACACGTTTTGAAAAGTGCACTGTAACTGCCCCATAACTTACATGGGGTTGACCAAACTTGCAGAAACATGTTTATTTCTGCTGAAAAACATGTTTTGACACTTTCTGCACACTGGGGTTAAGAGCTGAGTGTGTGGGCTGTTCTGAGCCTTGCAGTTACATAGGGATTCAGTTGTCTGAAAAAACGCGTTTATTTCGGGCTGAAAAACACGTTTTGAAAAGTGCACTGTAACTGCCCCATAACTTACATGGGGTTGACCAAACTTGCAGAAACATGTTTATTTCTGCTGAAAAACACGTTTTGACACTTTCTGCACACTGGGGTTAAGAGCAGAGTGTGTGGGCTGTTCTGAGCCTTGCAGTTACATAGGGATTCAGTTGTCTGAAAAAACGCGTTTATTTCGGTCTGAAAAACACGTTATGAAAAGTGCACTGTAACTGCCCCATAACTTACATGGGGTTGACCAAACTTGCAGAAACATGTTTATTTCTGCTGAAAAACATGTTTTGACACTTTCTGCACACTGGGGTTAAGAGCTGAGTGTGTGGGCTCTTCTGAGCCTTGCAGTTACATAGGGATTCAGTTGTCTGAAAAAACGCGTTTATTTCGGTCTGAAAAACACGTTTTGAAAAGTGCACTGTAACTGCCCCATAACTTACATGGGGTTGACCAAACTTGCAGAAACATGTTTATTTCTGCTGAAAAACATGTTTTGACACTTTCTGCACACTGGGGTTAAGAGCTGAGTGTGTGGGCTCTTCTGAGCCTTGCAGTTACATAGGGATTCAGTTGTCTGAAAAAACGCGTTTATTTCGGGCTGAAAAACACGTTTTGAAAAGTCTACTGTAACTGCCCCATAACTTACATGGGGTTGACCAAACTTGCAGAAACATGTTTATTTCTGCTGAAAAACACGTTTTGACACTTTCTGCACACTGGGGTTAAGAGCAGAGTGTGTGGGCTCTTCTGAACCTTGCAGTTACATAGGGATTCAGTTGTCTGAAAAAACGCGTTTATTTCGGGCTGAAAAACACGTTTTGAAAAGTGCACTGTAACAGCCCCATAACTTACATGGGGTTGACCAAACTTGCAGAAACATTTTTATTTCTGCTGAAAAACACGTTTTGACACTTTCTGCACACTGGGGTTAAGAGCTGAGTGTGTGGGCTCTTCTGAGCTTTGCAGTTACATAGGTATTCAGTTGTCTGAAAAAACGCGTTTATTTCGGGCTGAAAAACACGTTTTGAAAAGTGCACTGTAACAGCCCCATAACTTACATGGGGTTGACCAAACTTGCAGAAACATTTTTATTTCTGCTGAAAAACACGTTTTGACACTTTCTGCACACTGGGGTTAAGAGCTGAGTGTGTGGGCTCTTCTGAGCTTTGCAGTTACATAGGTATTCAGTTGTCTGAAAAAACGCGTTTATTTCGGGCAGAAAAACACGTTTTGAAAAAAGTGCTGTTACTGCCCCATAACTTACATGGGGTTGACCAAACTTGCAGAAACATGTTTATTTCTGCTGAAAAACATGTTTTGACACTTTCTGCACACTGGGGTTAAGAGCTGAGTGTGTGGGCTGTTCTGAGCCTTGCAGTTACATAGGGATTCAGTTGTCTGAAAAAACGCGTTTATTTCGGGCTGAAAAACACGTTTTGAAAAGTGCACTGTAACTGCCCCATAACTTACATGGGGTTGACCAAACTTGCAGAAACATGTTTATTTCTGCTGAAAAACACGTTTTGACACTTTCTGCACACTGGGGTTAAGAGCAGAGTGTGTGGGCTGTTCTGAGCCTTGCAGTTACATAGGGATTCAGTTGTCTGAAAAAACGCGTTTATTTCGGGCTGAAAAACACGTTTTGAAAAGTGCACTGTAACTGCCCCATAACTTACATGGGGTTGACCAAACTTGCAGAAACATGTTTATTTCTGCTGAAAAACATGTTTTGACACTTTCTGCACACTGGGGTTAAGAGCTGAGTGTGTGGGCTCTTCTGAGCCTTGCAGTTACATAGGGATTCAGTTGTCTGAAAAAACGCGTTTATTTCGGGCTGAAAAACACGTTTTGAAAAGTCTACTGTAACTGCCCCATAACTTACATGGGGTTGACCAAACTTGCAGAAACATGTTTATTTCTGCTGAAAAACACGTTTTGACACTTTCTGCACACTGGGGTTAAGAGCTGAGTGTGTGGGCTCTTCTGAGCTTTGCAGTTACATAGGGATTCAGTTGTCTGAAAAAACGCGTTTATTTCGGGCTGAAAAACACGTTTTGAAAAGTGCACTGTAACTGCCCCATAACTTACATGGGGTTGACCAAACTTGCAGAAACATGTTTATTTCTGCTGAAAAACATGTTTTGACACTTTCTGCACACTGGGGTTAAGAGCTGAGTGTGTGGGCTGTTCTGAGCCTTGCAGTTACATAGGGATTCAGTTGTCTGAAAAAACGCGTTTATTTCGGGCTGAAAAACACGTTTTGAAAAGTGCACTGTAACTGCCCCATAACTTACATGGGGTTGACCAAACTTGCAGAAACATGTTTATTTCTGCTGAAAAACACGTTTTGACACTTTCTGCACACTGGGGTTAAGAGCAGAGTGTGTGGGCTGTTCTGAGCCTTGCAGTTACATAGGGATTCAGTTGTCTGAAAAAACGCGTTTATTTCGGTCTGAAAAACACGTTTTGAAAAGTGCACTGTAACTGCCCCATAACTTACATGGGGTTGACCAAACTTGCAGAAACATGTTTATTTCTGCTGAAAAACATGTTTTGACACTTTCTGCACACTGGGGTTAAGAGCTGAGTGTGTGGGCTCTTCTGAGCCTTGCAGTTACATAGGGATTCAGTTGTCTGAAAAAACGCGTTTATTTCGGTCTGAAAAACACGTTTTGAAAAGTGCACTGTAACTGCCCCATAACTTACATGGGGTTGACCAAACTTGCAGAAACATGTTTATTTCTGCTGAAAAACATGTTTTGACACTTTCTGCACACTGGGGTTAAGAGCTGAGTGTGTGGGCTCTTCTGAGCCTTGCAGTTACATAGGGATTCAGTTGTCTGAAAAAACGCGTTTATTTCGGGCTGAAAAACACGTTTTGAAAAGTCTACTGTAACTGCCCCATAACTTACATGGGGTTGACCAAACTTGCAGAAACATGTTTATTTCTGCTGAAAAACACGTTTTGACACTTTCTGCACACTGGGGTTAAGAGCAGAGTGTGTGGGCTCTTCTGAACCTTGCAGTTACATAGGGATTCAGTTGTCTGAAAAAACGCGTTTATTTCGGGCTGAAAAACACGTTTTGAAAAGTGCACTGTAACAGCCCCATAACTTACATGGGGTTGACCAAACTTGCAGAAACATTTTTATTTCTGCTGAAAAACACGTTTTGACACTTTCTGCACACTGGGGTTAAGAGCTGAGTGTGTGGGCTCTTCTGAGCTTTGCAGTTACATAGGTATTCAGTTGTCTGAAAAAACGCGTTTATTTCGGGCTGAAAAACACGTTTTGAAAAGTGCACTGTAACAGCCCCATAACTTACATGGGGTTGACCAAACTTGCAGAAACATTTTTATTTCTGCTGAAAAACACGTTTTGACACTTTCTGCACACTGGGGTTAAGAGCTGAGTGTGTGGGCTCTTCTGAGCTTTGCAGTTACATAGGTATTCAGTTGTCTGAAAAAACGCGTTTATTTCGGGCTGAAAAACACGTTTTGAAAAGTCTACTGTATCTGCCCCATAACTTACATGGGGTTGACCAAACTTGCAGAAACATGTTTATTTCTGCTGAAAAACACGTTTTGACACTTTCTGCACACTGGGGTTAAGAGCAGAGTGTGTGGGCTCTTCTGAACCTTGCAGTTACATAGGGATTCAGTTGTCTGAAAAAACGCGTTTATTTCGGGCTGAAAAACACGTTTTGAAAAGTGCACTGTAACAGCCCCATAACTTACATGGGGTTGACCAAACTTGCAGAAACATTTTTATTTCTGCTGAAAAACACGTTTTGACACTTTCTGCACACTGGGGTTAAGAGCTGAGTGTGTGGGCTCTTCTGAGCTTTGCAGTTACATAGGTATTCAGTTGTCTGAAAAAACGCGTTTATTTCGGGCTGAAAAACACGTTTTGAAAAGTGCACTGTAACAGCCCCATAACTTACATGGGGTTGACCAAACTTGCAGAAACATTTTTATTTCTGCTGAAAAACACGTTTTGACACTTTCTGCACACTGGGGTTAAGAGCTGAGTGTGTGGGCTCTTCTGAGCTTTGCAGTTACATAGGTATTCAGTTGTCTGAAAAAACGCGTTTATTTCGGGCTGAAAAACACGTTTTGAAAAAAGTGCTGTTACTGCCCCATAACTTACATGGGGTTGACCAAACTTGCAGAAACATGTTTATTTCTGCTGAAAAACATGTTTTGACACTTTCTGCACACTGGGGTTAAGAGCTGAGTGTGTGGGCTGTTCTGAGCCTTGCAGTTACATAGGGATTCAGTTGTCTGAAAAAACGCGTTTATTTCGGGCTGAAAAACACGTTTTGAAAAGTGCACTGTAACTGCCCCATAACTTACATGGGGTTGACCAAACTTGCAGAAACATGTTTATTTCTGCTGAAAAACACGTTTTGACACTTTCTGCACACTGGGGTTAAGAGCAGAGTGTGTGGGCTGTTCTGAGCCTTGCAGTTACATAGGGATTCAGTTGTCTGAAAAAACGCGTTTATTTCGGGCTGAAAAACACGTTTTGAAAAGTGCACTGTAACTGCCCCATAACTTACATGGGGTTGACCAAACTTGCAGAAACATGTTTATTTCTGCTGAAAAACATGTTTTGACACTTTCTGCACACTGGGGTTAAGAGCTGAGTGTGTGGGCTCTTCTGAGCCTTGCAGTTACATAGGGATTCAGTTGTCTGAAAAAACGCGTTTATTTCGGGCTGAAAAACACGTTTTGAAAAGTGCACTGTAACTGCCCCATAACTTACATGGGGTTGACCAAACTTGCAGAAACATGTTTATTTCTGCTGAAAAACACGTTTTGACACTTTCTGCACACTGGGGTTAAGAGCAGAGTGTGTGGGCTGTTCTGAGCCTTGCAGTTACATAGGGATTCAGTTGTCTGAAAAAACGCGTTTATTTCGGGCTGAAAAACACGTTTTGAAAAGTGCACTGTAACTGCCCCATAACTTACATGGGGTTGACCAAACTTGCAGAAACATGTTTATTTCTGCTGAAAAACATGTTTTGACACTTTCTGCACACTGGGGTTAAGAGCTGAGTGTGTGGGCTCTTCTGAGCCTTGCAGTTACATAGGGATTCAGTTGTCTGAAAAAACGCGTTTATTTCGGGCTGAAAAACACGTTTTGAAAAGTCTACTGTAACTGCCCCATAACTTACATGGGGTTGACCAAACTTGCAGAAACATGTTTATTTCTGCTGAAAAACACGTTTTGACACTTTCTGCACACTGGGGTTAAGAGCTGAGTGTGTGGGCTCTTCTGAGCTTTGCAGTTACATAGGTATTCAGTTGTCTGAAAAAACGCGTTTATTTCGGGCTGAAAAACACGTTTTGAAAAGTGCACTGTAACTGCCCCATAACTTACATGGGGTTGACCAAACTTGCAGAAACATGTTTATTTCTGCTGAAAAACATGTTTTGACACTTTCTGCACACTGGGGTTAAGAGCTGAGTGTGTGGGCTCTTCTGAGCCTTGCAGTTACATAGGGATTCAGTTGTCTGAAAAAACGCGTTTATTTCGGGCTGAAAAACACGTTTTGAAAAGTCTACTGTAACTGCCCCATAACTTACATGGGGTTGACCAAACTTGCAGAAACATGTTTATTTCTGCTGAAAAACACGTTTTGACACTTTCTGCACACTGGGGTTAAGAGCAGAGTGTGTGGGCTCTTCTGAACCTTGCAGTTACATAGGGATTCAGTTGTCTGAAAAAACGCGTTTATTTCGGGCTGAAAAACACGTTTTGAAAAGTGCACTGTAACAGCCCCATAACTTACATGGGGTTGACCAAACTTGCAGAAACATTTTTATTTCTGCTGAAAAACACGTTTTGACACTTTCTGCACACTGGGGTTAAGAGCTGAGTGTGTGGGCTCTTCTGAGCTTTGCAGTTACATAGGTATTCAGTTGTCTGAAAAAACGCGTTTATTTCGGGCTGAAAAACACGTTTTGAAAAGTGCACTGTAACAGCCCCATAACTTACATGGGGTTGACCAAACTTGCAGAAACATTTTTATTTCTGCTGAAAAACACGTTTTGACACTTTCTGCACACTGGGGTTAAGAGCTGAGTGTGTGGGCTCTTCTGAGCTTTGCAGTTACATAGGTATTCAGTTGTCTGAAAAAACGCGTTTATTTCGGGCTGAAAAACACGTTTTGAAAAAAGTGCTGTTACTGCCCCATAACTTACATGGGGTTGACCAAACTTGCAGAAACATGTTTATTTCTGCTGAAAAACATGTTTTGACACTTTCTGCACACTGGGGTTAAGAGCTGAGTGTGTGGGCTGTTCTGAGCCTTGCAGTTACATAGGGATTCAGTTGTCTGAAAAAACGCGTTTATTTCGGGCTGAAAAACACGTTTTGAAAAGTGCACTGTAACTGCCCCATAACTTACATGGGGTTGACCAAACTTGCAGAAACATGTTTATTTCTGCTGAAAAACATGTTTTGACACTTTCTGCACACTGGGGTTAAGAGCTGAGTGTGTGGGCTCTTCTGAGCTTTGCAGTTACATAGGGATTCAGTTGTCTGAAAAAACGCGTTTATTTCGGGCTGAAAAACACGTTTTGAAAAGTGCACTGTAACTGCCCCATAACTTACATGGGGTTGACCAAACTTGCAGAAACATGTTTATTTCTGCTGAAAAACACGTTTTGACACTTTCTGCACACTGGGGTTAAGAGCAGAGTGTGTGGGCTGTTCTGAGCCTTGCAGTTACATAGGGATTCAGTTGTCTGAAAAAACGCGTTTATTTCGGGCTGAAAAACACGTTTTGAAAAGTGCACTGTAACTGCCCCATAACTTACATGGGGTTGACCAAACTTGCAGAAACATGTTTATTTCTGCTGAAAAACATGTTTTGACACTTTCTGCACACTGGGGTTAAGAGCTGAGTGTGTGGGCTCTTCTGAGCCTTGCAGTTACATAGGGATTCAGTTGTCTGAAAAAAACGCGTTTATTTCGGGCTGAAAAACACGTTTTGAAAAGTCTACTGTAACTGCCCCATAACTTACATGGGGTTGACCAAACTTGCAGAAACATGTTTATTTCTGCTGAAAAACACGTTTTGACACTTTCTGCACACTGGGGTTAAGAGCTGAGTGTGTGGGCTCTTCTGAGCTTTGCAGTTACATAGGGATTCAGTTGTCTGAAAAAACGCGTTTATTTCGGGCTGAAAAACACGTTTTGAAAAGTGCACTGTAACTGCCCCATAACTTACATGGGGTTGACCAAACTTGCAGAAACATGTTTATTTCTGCTGAAAAACACGTTTTGACACTTTCTGCACACTGGGGTTAAGAGCAGAGTGTGTGGGCTGTTCTGAGCCTTGCAGTTACATAGGGATTCAGTTGTCTGAAAAAACGCGTTTATTTCGGGCTGAAAAACACGTTTTGAAAAGTGCACTGTAACTGCCCCATAACTTACATGGGGTTGACCAAACTTGCAGAAACATGTTTATTTCTGCTGAAAAACATGTTTTGACACTTTCTGCACACTGGGGTTAAGAGCTGAGTGTGTGGGCTCTTCTGAGCCTTGCAGTTACATAGGGATTCAGTTGTCTGAAAAAACGCGTTTATTTCGGGCTGAAAAACACGTTTTGAAAAGTCTACTGTAACTGCCCCATAACTTACATGGGGTTGACCAAACTTGCAGAAACATGTTTATTTCTGCTGAAAAACACGTTTTGACACTTTCTGCACACTGGGGTTAAGAGCTGAGTGTGTGGGCTCTTCTGAGCTTTGCAGTTACATAGGTATTCAGTTGTCTGAAAAAACGCGTTTATTTCGGGCTGAAAAACACGTTTTGAAAAGTGTACTGTAACTGCCCCATAACTTACATGGGGTTGACCAAACTTGCAGAAACATGTTTATTTCTGCTGAAAAACACGTTTTGACATTTTCTGCACACTGGGGTTAAGAGCTGAGTGTGTGGGCTCTTCTGAGCTTTGCAGTTACATAGGGATTCAGTTGTCTGAAAAAACGCGTTTATTTCGGGCTGAAAAACACGTTTTGAAAAGTGTACTGTAACTGCCCCATAACTTACATGGGGTTGACCAAACTTCCAGAAACATGTTTATTTCTGCTGAAAAACACGTTTTGACACTTTATGCACACTGGGGTTAAGAGCAGAGTGTGTGGGCTCTTCTGAGCCTTACAGTTACATAGGGATTCAGTTGTCTGAAAAAACGCGTTTATTTCGGGCTGAAAAACACGTTTTGAAAAAAGTGCTGTTACTGCCCCATAACTTACATGGGGTTGACCAAACTTGCAGAAACATGTTTATTTCTGCTGAAAAACACGTTTTGACACTTTCTGCACACTGGGGTTAAGAGCAGAGTGTGTGGGCTCTTCTGAGCCTTACAGTTACATAGGGATTCAGTTGTCTGAAAAAACGCGTTTATTTCGGGCTGAAAAACACGTTTTGAAAAAAGTGCTGTTACTGCCCCATAACTTACATGGGGTTGACCAAACTTGCAGAAACATGTTTATTTCTGCTGAAAAACACGTTTTGACACTTTCTGCACACTGGGGTTAAGAGCTGAGTGTGTGGGCTCTTCTGAGCTTTGCAGTTACATAGGGATTCAGTTGTCTGAAAAAACGCGTTTATTTCGGGCTGAAAAACACGTTTTGAAAAGTGCACTGTAACTGCCCCATAACTTACATGGGGTTGACCAAACTTGCAGAAACATGTTTATTTCTGCTGAAAAACATGTTTTGACACTTTCTGCACACTGGGGTTAAGAGCTGAGTGTGTGGGCTGTTCTGAGCCTTGCAGTTACATAGGGATTCAGTTGTCTGAAAAAACGCGTTTATTTCGGGCTGAAAAACACGTTTTGAAAAGTGCACTGTAACTGCCCCATAACTTACATGGGGTTGACCAAACTTGCAGAAACATGTTTATTTCTGCTGAAAAACACGTTTTGACACTTTCTGCACACTGGGGTTAAGAGCAGAGTGTGTGGGCTGTTCTGAGCCTTGCAGTTACATAGGGATTCAGTTGTCTGAAAAAACGCGTTTATTTCGGTCTGAAAAACACGTTTTGAAAAGTGCACTGTAACTGCCCCATAACTTACATGGGGTTGACCAAACTTGCAGAAACATGTTTATTTCTGCTGAAAAACATGTTTTGACACTTTCTGCACACTGGGGTTAAGAGCTGAGTGTGTGGGCTCTTCTGAGCCTTGCAGTTACATAGGGATTCAGTTGTCTGAAAAAACGCGTTTATTTCGGGCTGAAAAACACGTTTTGAAAAGTCTACTGTAACTGCCCCATAACTTACATGGGGTTGACCAAACTTGCAGAAACATGTTTATTTCTGCTGAAAAACACGTTTTGACACTTTCTGCACACTGGGGTTAAGAGCAGAGTGTGTGGGCTCTTCTGAACCTTGCAGTTACATAGGGATTCAGTTGTCTGAAAAAACGCGTTTATTTCGGGCTGAAAAACACGTTTTGAAAAGTGCACTGTAACAGCCCCATAACTTACATGGGGTTGACCAAACTTGCAGAAACATTTTTATTTCTGCTGAAAAACACGTTTTGACACTTTCTGCACACTGGGGTTAAGAGCTGAGTGTGTGGGCTCTTCTGAGCTTTGCAGTTACATAGGTATTCAGTTGTCTGAAAAAACGCGTTTATTTCGGGCTGAAAAACACGTTTTGAAAAGTGCACTGTAACAGCCCCATAACTTACATGGGGTTGACCAAACTTGCAGAAACATTTTTATTTCTGCTGAAAAACACGTTTTGACACTTTCTGCACACTGGGGTTAAGAGCTGAGTGTGTGGGCTCTTCTGAGCTTTGCAGTTACATAGGTATTCAGTTGTCTGAAAAAACGCGTTTATTTCGGGCTGAAAAACACGTTTTGAAAAAAGTGCTGTTACTGCCCCATAACTTACATGGGGTTGACCAAACTTGCAGAAACATGTTTATTTCTGCTGAAAAACATGTTTTGACACTTTCTGCACACTGGGGTTAAGAGCTGAGTGTGTGGGCTGTTCTGAGCCTTGCAGTTACATAGGGATTCAGTTGTCTGAAAAAACGCGTTTATTTCGGGCTGAAAAACACGTTTTGAAAAGTGCACTGTAACTGCCCCATAACTTACATGGGGTTGACCAAACTTGCAGAAACATGTTTATTTCTGCTGAAAAACACGTTTTGACACTTTCTGCACACTGGGGTTAAGAGCAGAGTGTGTGGGCTGTTCTGAGCCTTGCAGTTACATAGGGATTCAGTTGTCTGAAAAAACGCGTTTATTTCGGGCTGAAAAACACGTTTTGAAAAGTGCACTGTAACTGCCCCATAACTTACATGGGGTTGACCAAACTTGCAGAAACATGTTTATTTCTGCTGAAAAACATGTTTTGACACTTTCTGCACACTGGGGTTAAGAGCTGAGTGTGTGGGCTCTTCTGAGCCTTGCAGTTACATAGGGATTCAGTTGTCTGAAAAAACGCGTTTATTTCGGGCTGAAAAACACGTTTTGAAAAGTCTACTGTAACTGCCCCATAACTTCCATGGGGTTGACCAAACTTGCAGAAACATGTTTATTTCTGCTGAAAAACACGTTTTGACACTTTCTGCACACTGGGGTTAAGAGCTGAGTGTGTGGGCTCTTCTGAGCTTTGCAGTTACATAGGGATTCAGTTGTCTGAAAAAACGCGTTTATTTCGGGCTGAAAAACACGTTTTGAAAAGTGCACTGTAACTGCCCCATAACTTACATGGGGTTGACCAAACTTGCAGAAACATGTTTATTTCTGCTGAAAAACACGTTTTGACACTTTCTGCACACTGGGGTTAAGAGCAGAGTGTGTGGGCTGTTCTGAGCCTTGCAGTTACATAGGGATTCAGTTGTCTGAAAAAACGCGTTTATTTCGGGCTGAAAAACACGTTTTGAAAAGTGCACTGTAACTGCCCCATAACTTACATGGGGTTGACCAAACTTGCAGAAACATGTTTATTTCTGCTGAAAAACATGTTTTGACACTTTCTGCACACTGGGGTTAAGAGCTGAGTGTGTGGGCTCTTCTGAGCCTTGCAGTTACAAAGGGATTCAGTTGTCTGAAAAAACGCGTTTATTTCGGGCTGAAAAACACGTTTTGAAAAGTCTACTGTAACTGCCCCATAACTTACATGGGGTTGACCAAACTTGCAGAAACATGTTTATTTCTGCTGAAAAACACGTTTTGACACTTTCTGCACACTGGGGTTAAGAGCTGAGTGTGTGGGCTCTTCTGAGCCTTGCAGTTACATAGGGATTCAGTTGTCTGAAAAAACGCGTTTATTTCGGGCTGAAAAACACGTTTTGAAAAGTCTACTGTAACTGCCCCATAACTTACATGGGGTTGACCAAACTTGCAGAAACATGTTTATTTCTGCTGAAAAACACGTTTTGACACTTTCTGCACACTGGGGTTAAGAGCAGAGTGTGTGGGCTCTTCTGAACCTTGCAGTTACATAGGGATTCAGTTGTCTGAAAAAACGCGTTTATTTCGGGCTGAAAAACACGTTTTGAAAAGTGCACTGTAACAGCCCCATAACTTACATGGGGTTGACCAAACTTGCAGAAACATTTTTATTTCTGCTGAAAAACACGTTTTGACACTTTCTGCACACTGGGGTTAAGAGCTGAGTGTGTGGGCTCTTCTGAGCTTTGCAGTTACATAGGTATTCAGTTGTCTGAAAAAACGCGTTTATTTCGGGCTGAAAAACACGTTTTGAAAAGTGCACTGTAACAGCCCCATAACTTACATGGGGTTGACCAAACTTGCAGAAACATTTTTATTTCTGCTGAAAAACACGTTTTGACACTTTCTGCACACTGGGGTTAAGAGCTGAGTGTGTGGGCTCTTCTGAGCTTTGCAGTTACATAGGTATTCAGTTGTCTGAAAAAACGCGTTTATTTCGGGCTGAAAAACACGTTTTGAAAAAAGTGCTGTTACTGCCCCATAACTTACATGGGGTTGACCAAGCTTGCAGAAACATGTTTATTTCTGCTGAAAAACATGTTTTGACACTTTCTGCACACTGGGGTTAAGAGCTGAGTGTGTGGGCTGTTCTGAGCCTTGCAGTTACATAGGGATTCAGTTGTCTGAAAAAACGCGTTTATTTCGGGCTGAAAAACACGTTTTGAAAAGTGCACTGTAACTGCCCCATAACTTACATGGGGTTGACCAAACTTGCAGAAACATGTTTATTTCTGCTGAAAAACATGTTTTGACACTTTCTGCACACTGGGGTTAAGAGCTGAGTGTGTGGGCTCTTCTGAGCTTTGCAGTTACATAGGGATTCAGTTGTCTGAAAAAACGCGTTTATTTCGGGCTGAAAAACACGTTTTGAAAAGTGCACTGTAACTGCCCCATAACTTACATGGGGTTGACCAAACTTGCAGAAACATGTTTATTTCTGCTGAAAAACACGTTTTGACACTTTCTGCACACTGGGGTTAAGAGCAGAGTGTGTGGGCTGTTCTGAGCCTTGCAGTTACATAGGGATTCAGTTGTCTGAAAAAACGCGTTTATTTCGGGCTGAAAAACACGTTTTGAAAAGTGCACTGTAACTGCCCCATAACTTACATGGGGTTGACCAAACTTGCAGAAACATGTTTATTTCTGCTGAAAAACATGTTTTGACACTTTCTGCACACTGGGGTTAAGAGCTGAGTGTGTGGGCTCTTCTGAGCCTTGCAGTTACATAGGGATTCAGTTGTCTGAAAAAAACGCGTTTATTTCGGGCTGAAAAACACGTTTTGAAAAGTCTACTGTAACTGCCCCATAACTTACATGGGGTTGACCAAACTTGCAGAAACATGTTTATTTCTGCTGAAAAACACGTTTTGACACTTTCTGCACACTGGGGTTAAGAGCTGAGTGTGTGGGCTCTTCTGAGCTTTGCAGTTACATAGGGATTCAGTTGTCTGAAAAAACGCGTTTATTTCGGGCTGAAAAACACGTTTTGAAAAGTGCACTGTAACTGCCCCATAACTTACATGGGGTTGACCAAACTTGCAGAAACATGTTTATTTCTGCTGAAAAACACGTTTTGACACTTTCTGCACACTGGGGTTAAGAGCAGAGTGTGTGGGCTGTTCTGAGCCTTGCAGTTACATAGGGATTCAGTTGTCTGAAAAAACGCGTTTATTTCGGGCTGAAAAACACGTTTTGAAAAGTGCACTGTAACTGCCCCATAACTTACATGGGGTTGACCAAACTTGCAGAAACATGTTTATTTCTGCTGAAAAACATGTTTTGACACTTTCTGCACACTGGGGTTAAGAGCTGAGTGTGTGGGCTCTTCTGAGCCTTGCAGTTACATAGGGATTCAGTTGTCTGAAAAAACGCGTTTATTTCGGGCTGAAAAACACGTTTTGAAAAGTCTACTGTAACTGCCCCATAACTTACATGGGGTTGACCAAACTTGCAGAAACATGTTTATTTCTGCTGAAAAACACGTTTTGACACTTTCTGCACACTGGGGTTAAGAGCTGAGTGTGTGGGCTCTTCTGAGCTTTGCAGTTACATAGGTATTCAGTTGTCTGAAAAAACGCGTTTATTTCGGGCTGAAAAACACGTTTTGAAAAGTGTACTGTAACTGCCCCATAACTTACATGGGGTTGACCAAACTTGCAGAAACATGTTTATTTCTGCTGAAAAACACGTTTTGACATTTTCTGCACACTGGGGTTAAGAGCTGAGTGTGTGGGCTCTTCTGAGCTTTGCAGTTACATAGGGATTCAGTTGTCTGAAAAAACGCGTTTATTTCGGGCTGAAAAACACGTTTTGAAAAGTGTACTGTAACTGCCCCATAACTTACATGGGGTTGACCAAACTTCCAGAAACATGTTTATTTCTGCTGAAAAACACGTTTTGACACTTTCTGCACACTGGGGTTAAGAGCAGAGTGTGTGGGCTCTTCTGAGCCTTACAGTTACATAGGGATTCAGTTGTCTGAAAAAACGCGTTTATTTCGGGCTGAAAAACACGTTTTGAAAAAAGTGCTGTTACTGCCCCATAACTTACATGGGGTTGACCAAACTTGCAGAAACATGTTTATTTCTGCTGAAAAACACGTTTTGACACTTTCTGCACACTGGGGTTAAGAGCAGAGTGTGTGGGCTCTTCTGAGCCTTGCAGTTACATAGGGATTCAGTTGTCTGAAAAAAACGCGTTTATTTCGGGCTGAAAAACACGTTTTGAAAAGTCTACTGTAACTGCCCCATAACTTACATGGGGTTGACCAAACTTGCAGAAACATGTTTATTTCTGCTGAAAAACACGTTTTGACACTTTCTGCACACTGGGGTTAAGAGCTGAGTGTGTGGGCTCTTCTGAGCTTTGCAGTTACATAGGGATTCAGTTGTCTGAAAAAACGCGTTTATTTCGGGCTGAAAAACACGTTTTGAAAAGTGCACTGTAACTGCCCCATAACTTACATGGGGTTGACCAAACTTGCAGAAACATGTTTATTTCTGCTGAAAAACACGTTTTGACACTTTCTGCACACTGGGGTTAAGAGCAGAGTGTGTGGGCTGTTCTGAGCCTTGCAGTTACATAGGGATTCAGTTGTCTGAAAAAACGCGTTTATTTCGGGCTGAAAAACACGTTTTGAAAAGTGCACTGTAACTGCCCCATAACTTACATGGGGTTGACCAAACTTGCAGAAACATGTTTATTTCTGCTGAAAAACATGTTTTGACACTTTCTGCACACTGGGGTTAAGAGCTGAGTGTGTGGGCTCTTCTGAGCCTTGCAGTTACATAGGGATTCAGTTGTCTGAAAAAACGCGTTTATTTCGGGCTGAAAAACACGTTTTGAAAAGTGCACTGTAACTGCCCCATAACTTACATGGGGTTGACCAAACTTGCAGAAACATGTTTATTTCTGCTGAAAAACATGTTTTGACACTTTCTGCACACTGGGGTTAAGAGCTGAGTGTGTGGGCTCTTCTGAGCCTTGCAGTTACATAGGGATTCAGTTGTCTGAAAAAACGCGTTTATTTCGGGCTGAAAAACACGTTTTGAAAAGTCTACTGTAACTGCCCCATAACTTACATGGGGTTGACCAAACTTGCAGAAACATGTTTATTTCTGCTGAAAAACACGTTTTGACACTTTCTGCACACTGGGGTTAAGAGCTGAGTGTGTGGGCTCTTCTGAGCTTTGCAGTTACATAGGTATTCAGTTGTCTGAAAAAACGCGTTTATTTCGGGCTGAAAAACACGTTTTGAAAAGTGTACTGTAACTGCCCCATAACTTACATGGGGTTGACCAAACTTGCAGAAACATGTTTATTTCTGCTGAAAAACACGTTTTGACATTTTCTGCACACTGGGGTTAAGAGCTGAGTGTGTGGGCTCTTCTGAGCTTTGCAGTTACATAGGGATTCAGTTGTCTGAAAAAACGCGTTTATTTCGGGCTGAAAAACACGTTTTGAAAAGTGTACTGTAACTGCCCCATAACTTACATGGGGTTGACCAAACTTCCAGAAACATGTTTATTTCTGCTGAAAAACACGTTTTGACACTTTCTGCACACTGGGGTTAAGAGCAGAGTGTGTGGGCTCTTCTGAGCCTTACAGTTACATAGGGATTCAGTTGTCTGAAAAAACGCGTTTATTTCGGGCTGAAAAACACGTTTTGAAAAAAGTGCTGTTACTGCCCCATAACTTACATGGGGTTGACCAAACTTGCAGAAACATGTTTATTTCTGCTGAAAAACACGTTTTGACACTTTCTGCACACTGGGGTTAAGAGCAGAGTGTGTGGGCTCTTCTGAGCCTTACAGTTACATAGGGATTCAGTTGTCTGAAAAAACGCGTTTATTTCGGGCTGAAAAACACGTTTTGAAAAAAGTGCTGTTACTGCCCCATAACTTACATGGGGTTGACCAAACTTGCAGAAACATGTTTATTTCTGCTGAAAAACACGTTTTGACACTTTCTGCACACTGGGGTTAAGAGCTGAGTGTGTGGGCTCTTCTGAGCTTTGCAGTTACATAGGGATTCAGTTGTCTGAAAAAACGCGTTTATTTCGGGCTGAAAAACACGTTTTGAAAAGTGCACTGTAACTGCCCCATAACTTACATGGGGTTGACCAAACTTGCAGAAACATGTTTATTTCTGCTGAAAAACATGTTTTGACACTTTCTGCACACTGGGGTTAAGAGCTGAGTGTGTGGGCTGTTCTGAGCCTTGCAGTTACATAGGGATTCAGTTGTCTGAAAAAACGCGTTTATTTCGGGCTGAAAAACACGTTTTGAAAAGTGCACTGTAACTGCCCCATAACTTACATGGGGTTGACCAAACTTGCAGAAACATGTTTATTTCTGCTGAAAAACACGTTTTGACACTTTCTGCACACTGGGGTTAAGAGCAGAGTGTGTGGGCTGTTCTGAGCCTTGCAGTTACATAGGGATTCAGTTGTCTGAAAAAACGCGTTTATTTCGGTCTGAAAAACACGTTTTGAAAAGTGCACTGTAACTGCCCCATAACTTACATGGGGTTGACCAAACTTGCAGAAACATGTTTATTTCTGCTGAAAAACATGTTTTGACACTTTCTGCACACTGGGGTTAAGAGCTGAGTGTGTGGGCTCTTCTGAGCCTTGCAGTTACATAGGGATTCAGTTGTCTGAAAAAACGCGTTTATTTCGGGCTAAAAAACACGTTTTGAAAAGTCTACTGTAACTGCCCCATAACTTACATGGGGTTGACCAAACTTGCAGAAACATGTTTATTTCTGCTGAAAAACACGTTTTGACACTTTCTGCACACTGGGGTTAAGAGCAGAGTGTGTGGGCTCTTCTGAACCTTGCAGTTACATAGGGATTCAGTTGTCTGAAAAAACGCGTTTATTTCGGGCTGAAAAACACGTTTTGAAAAGTGCACTGTAACAGCCCCATAACTTACATGGGGTTGACCAAACTTGCAGAAACATTTTTATTTCTGCTGAAAAACACGTTTTGACACTTTCTGCACACTGGGGTTAAGAGCTGAGTGTGTGGGCTCTTCTGAGCTTTGCAGTTACATAGGTATTCAGTTGTCTGAAAAAACGCGTTTATTTCGGGCTGAAAAACACGTTTTGAAAAGTGCACTGTAACAGCCCCATAACTTACATGGGGTTGACCAAACTTGCAGAAACATTTTTATTTCTGCTGAAAAACACGTTTTGACACTTTCTGCACACTGGGGTTAAGAGCTGAGTGTGTGGGCTCTTCTGAGCTTTGCAGTTACATAGGTATTCAGTTGTCTGAAAAAACGCGTTTATTTCGGGCTGAAAAACACGTTTTGAAAAAAGTGCTGTTACTGCCCCATAACTTACATGGGGTTGACCAAACTTGCAGAAACATGTTTATTTCTGCTGAAAAACATGTTTTGACACTTTCTGCACACTGGGGTTAAGAGCTGAGTGTGTGGGCTGTTCTGAGCCTTGCAGTTACATAGGGATTCAGTTGTCTGAAAAAACGCGTTTATTTCGGGCTGAAAAACACGTTTTGAAAAGTGCACTGTAACTGCCCCATAACTTACATGGGGTTGACCAAACTTGCAGAAACATGTTTATTTCTGCTGAAAAACACGTTTTGACACTTTCTGCACACTGGGGTTAAGAGCAGAGTGTGTGGGCTGTTCTGAGCCTTGCAGTTACATAGGGATTCAGTTGTCTGAAAAAACGCGTTTATTTCGGGCTGAAAAACACGTTTTGAAAAGTGCACTGTAACTGCCCCATAACTTACATGGGGTTGACCAAACTTGCAGAAACATGTTTATTTCTGCTGAAAAACATGTTTTGACACTTTCTGCACACTGGGGTTAAGAGCTGAGTGTGTGGGCTCTTCTGAGCCTTGCAGTTACATAGGGATTCAGTTGTCTGAAAAAACGCGTTTATTTCGGGCTGAAAAACACGTTTTGAAAAGTCTACTGTAACTGCCCCATAACTTACATGGGGTTGACCAAACTTGCAGAAACATGTTTATTTCTGCTGAAAAACACGTTTTGACACTTTCTGCACACTGGGGTTAAGAGCTGAGTGTGTGGGCTCTTCTGAGCTTTGCAGTTACATAGGGATTCAGTTGTCTGAAAAAACGCGTTTATTTCGGGCTGAAAAACACGTTTTGAAAAGTGCACTGTAACTGCCCCATAACTTACATGGGGTTGACCAAACTTGCAGAAACATGTTTATTTCTGCTGAAAAACACGTTTTGACACTTTCTGCACACTGGGGTTAAGAGCAGAGTGTGTGGGCTGTTCTGAGCCTTGCAGTTACATAGGGATTCAGTTGTCTGAAAAAACGCGTTTATTTCGGGCTGAAAAACACGTTTTGAAAAGTGCACTGTAACTGCCCCATAACTTACATGGGGTTGACCAAACTTGCAGAAACATGTTTATTTCTGCTGAAAAACATGTTTTGACACTTTCTGCACACTGGGGTTAAGAGCTGAGTGTGTGGGCTCTTCTGAGCCTTGCAGTTACATAGGGATTCAGTTGTCTGAAAAAACGCGTTTATTTCGGGCTGAAAAACACGTTTTGAAAAGTCTACTGTAACTGCCCCATAACTTACATGGGGTTGACCAAACTTGCAGAAACATGTTTATTTCCGCTGAAAAACACGTTTTGACACTTTCTGCGCACTGGGGTTAAGAGCTGAGTGTGTGGGCTCTTCTGAGCTTTGCAGTTACATAGGTATTCAGTTGTCTGAAAAAACGCGTTTATTTCGGGCTGAAAAACACGTTTTGAAAAGTCTACTGTAACTGCCCCATAACTTACATGGGGTTGACCAAACTTGCAGAAACATGTTTATTTCTGCTGAAAAACACGTTTTGACACTTTCTGCACACTGGGGTTAAGAGCTGAGTGTGTGGGCTCTTCTGAGCTTTGCAGTTACATAGGTATTCAGTTGTCTGAAAAAACGCGTTTATTTCGGGCTGAAAAACACGTTTTGAAAAGTGTACTGTAACTGCCCCATAACTTACATGGGGTTGACCAAACTTGCAGAAACATGTTTATTTCTGCTGAAAAACACGTTTTGACATTTTCTGCACACTGGGGTTAAGAGCTGAGTGTGTGGGCTCTTCTGAGCTTTGCAGTTACATAGGGATTCAGTTGTCTGAAAAAACGCGTTTATTTCGGGCTGAAAAACACGTTTTGAAAAGTGTACTGTAACTGCCCCATAACTTACATGGGGTTGACCAAACTTCCAGAAACATGTTTATTTCTGCTGAAAAACACGTTTTGACACTTTCTGCACACTGGGGTTAAGAGCAGAGTGTGTGGGCTCTTCTGAGCCTTACAGTTACATAGGGATTCAGTTGTCTGAAAAAACGCGTTTATTTCGGGCTGAAAAACACGTTTTGAAAAAAGTGCTGTTACTGCCCCATAACTTACATGGGGTTGACCAAACTTGCAGAAACATGTTTATTTCTGCTGAAAAACACGTTTTGACACTTTCTGCACACTGGGGTTAAGAGCAGAGTGTGTGGGCTCTTCTGAGCCTTACAGTTACATAGGGATTCAGTTGTCTGAAAAAACGCGTTTATTTCGGGCTGAAAAACACGTTTTGAAAAAAGTGCTGTTACTGCCCCATAACTTACATGGGGTTGACCAAACTTGCAGAAACATGTTTATTTCTGCTGAAAAACACGTTTTGACACTTTCTGCACACTGGGGTTAAGAGCTGAGTGTGTGGGCTCTTCTGAGCTTTGCAGTTACATAGGGATTCAGTTGTCTGAAAAAACGCGTTTATTTCGGGCTGAAAAACACGTTTTGAAAAGTGCACTGTAACTGCCCCATAACTTACATGGGGTTGACCAAACTTGCAGAAACATGTTTATTTCTGCTGAAAAACATGTTTTGACACTTTCTGCACACTGGGGTTAAGAGCTGAGTGTGTGGGCTGTTCTGAGCCTTGCAGTTACATAGGGATTCAGTTGTCTGAAAAAACGCGTTTATTTCGGGCTGAAAAACACGTTTTGAAAAGTGCACTGTAACTGCCCCATAACTTACATGGGGTTGACCAAACTTGCAGAAACATGTTTATTTCTGCTGAAAAACACGTTTTGACACTTTCTGCACACTGGGGTTAAGAGCAGAGTGTGTGGGCTGTTCTGAGCCTTGCAGTTACATAGGGATTCAGTTGTCTGAAAAAACGCGTTTATTTCGGTCTGAAAAACACGTTTTGAAAAGTGCACTGTAACTGCCCCATAACTTACATGGGGTTGACCAAACTTGCAGAAACATGTTTATTTCTGCTGAAAAACATGTTTTGACACTTTCTGCACACTGGGGTTAAGAGCTGAGTGTGTGGGCTCTTCTGAGCCTTGCAGTTACATAGGGATTCAGTTGTCTGAAAAAACGCGTTTATTTCGGGCTAAAAAACACGTTTTGAAAAGTCTACTGTAACTGCCCCATAACTTACATGGGGTTGACCAAACTTGCAGAAACATGTTTATTTCTGCTGAAAAACACGTTTTGACACTTTCTGCACACTGGGGTTAAGAGCAGAGTGTGTGGGCTCTTCTGAACCTTGCAGTTACATAGGGATTCAGTTGTCTGAAAAAACGCGTTTATTTCGGGCTGAAAAACACGTTTTGAAAAGTGCACTGTAACAGCCCCATAACTTACATGGGGTTGACCAAACTTGCAGAAACATTTTTATTTCTGCTGAAAAACACGTTTTGACACTTTCTGCACACTGGGGTTAAGAGCTGAGTGTGTGGGCTCTTCTGAGCTTTGCAGTTACATAGGTATTCAGTTGTCTGAAAAAACGCGTTTATTTCGGGCTGAAAAACACGTTTTGAAAAGTGCACTGTAACAGCCCCATAACTTACATGGGGTTGACCAAACTTGCAGAAACATTTTTATTTCTGCTGAAAAACACGTTTTGACACTTTCTGCACACTGGGGTTAAGAGCTGAGTGTGTGGGCTCTTCTGAGCTTTGCAGTTACATAGGTATTCAGTTGTCTGAAAAAACGCGTTTATTTCGGGCTGAAAAACACGTTTTGAAAAAAGTGCTGTTACTGCCCCATAACTTACATGGGGTTGACCAAACTTGCAGAAACATGTTTATTTCTGCTGAAAAACATGTTTTGACACTTTCTGCACACTGGGGTTAAGAGCTGAGTGTGTGGGCTGTTCTGAGCCTTGCAGTTACATAGGGATTCAGTTGTCTGAAAAAACGCGTTTATTTCGGGCTGAAAAACACGTTTTGAAAAGTGCACTGTAACTGCCCCATAACTTACATGGGGTTGACCAAACTTGCAGAAACATGTTTATTTCTGCTGAAAAACACGTTTTGACACTTTCTGCACACTGGGGTTAAGAGCAGAGTGTGTGGGCTGTTCTGAGCCTTGCAGTTACATAGGGATTCAGTTGTCTGAAAAAACGCGTTTATTTCGGGCTGAAAAACACGTTTTGAAAAGTGCACTGTAACTGCCCCATAACTTACATGGGGTTGACCAAACTTGCAGAAACATGTTTATTTCTGCTGAAAAACATGTTTTGACACTTTCTGCACACTGGGGTTAAGAGCTGAGTGTGTGGGCTCTTCTGAGCCTTGCAGTTACATAGGGATTCAGTTGTCTGAAAAAACGCGTTTATTTCGGGCTGAAAAACACGTTTTGAAAAGTCTACTGTAACTGCCCCATAACTTACATGGGGTTGACCAAACTTGCAGAAACATGTTTATTTCTGCTGAAAAACACGTTTTGACACTTTCTGCACACTGGGGTTAAGAGCTGAGTGTGTGGGCTCTTCTGAGCTTTGCAGTTACATAGGGATTCAGTTGTCTGAAAAAACGCGTTTATTTCGGGCTGAAAAACACGTTTTGAAAAGTGCACTGTAACTGCCCCATAACTTACATGGGGTTGACCAAACTTGCAGAAACATGTTTATTTCTGCTGAAAAACACGTTTTGACACTTTCTGCACACTGGGGTTAAGAGCAGAGTGTGTGGGCTGTTCTGAGCCTTGCAGTTACATAGGGATTCAGTTGTCTGAAAAAACGCGTTTATTTCGGGCTGAAAAACACGTTTTGAAAAAAGTGCTGTTACTGCCCCATAACTTACATGGGGTTGACCAAACTTGCAGAAACATGTTTATTTCTGCTGAAAAACACGTTTTGACACTTTCTGCACACTGGGGTTAAGAGCAGAGTGTGTGGGCTCTTCTGAGCCTTGCAGTTACATAGGGATTCAGTTGTCTGAAAAAAACGCGTTTATTTCGGGCTGAAAAACACGTTTTGAAAAGTCTACTGTAACTGCCCCATAACTTACATGGGGTTGACCAAACTTGCAGAAACATGTTTATTTCTGCTGAAAAACACGTTTTGACACTTTCTGCACACTGGGGTTAAGAGCTGAGTGTGTGGGCTCTTCTGAGCTTTGCAGTTACATAGGGATTCAGTTGTCTGAAAAAACGCGTTTATTTCGGGCTGAAAAACACGTTTTGAAAAGTGCACTGTAACTGCCCCATAACTTACATGGGGTTGACCAAACTTGCAGAAACATGTTTATTTCTGCTGAAAAACACGTTTTGACACTTTCTGCACACTGGGGTTAAGAGCAGAGTGTGTGGGCTGTTCTGAGCCTTGCAGTTACATAGGGATTCAGTTGTCTGAAAAAACGCGTTTATTTCGGGCTGAAAAACACGTTTTGAAAAGTGCACTGTAACTGCCCCATAACTTACATGGGGTTGACCAAACTTGCAGAAACATGTTTATTTCTGCTGAAAAACATGTTTTGACACTTTCTGCACACTGGGGTTAAGAGCTGAGTGTGTGGGCTCTTCTGAGCCTTGCAGTTACATAGGGATTCAGTTGTCTGAAAAAACGCGTTTATTTCGGGCTGAAAAACACGTTTTGAAAAGTGCACTGTAACTGCCCCATAACTTACATGGGGTTGACCAAACTTGCAGAAACATGTTTATTTCTGCTGAAAAACATGTTTTGACACTTTCTGCACACTGGGGTTAAGAGCTGAGTGTGTGGGCTCTTCTGAGCCTTGCAGTTACATAGGGATTCAGTTGTCTGAAAAAACGCGTTTATTTCGGGCTGAAAAACACGTTTTGAAAAGTCTACTGTAACTGCCCCATAACTTACATGGGGTTGACCAAACTTGCAGAAACATGTTTATTTCTGCTGAAAAACACGTTTTGACACTTTCTGCACACTGGGGTTAAGAGCTGAGTGTGTGGGCTCTTCTGAGCTTTGCAGTTACATAGGTATTCAGTTGTCTGAAAAAACGCGTTTATTTCGGGCTGAAAAACACGTTTTGAAAAGTGTACTGTAACTGCCCCATAACTTACATGGGGTTGACCAAACTTGCAGAAACATGTTTATTTCTGCTGAAAAACACGTTTTGACATTTTCTGCACACTGGGGTTAAGAGCTGAGTGTGTGGGCTCTTCTGAGCTTTGCAGTTACATAGGGATTCAGTTGTCTGAAAAAACGCGTTTATTTCGGGCTGAAAAACACGTTTTGAAAAGTGTACTGTAACTGCCCCATAACTTACATGGGGTTGACCAAACTTCCAGAAACATGTTTATTTCTGCTGAAAAACACGTTTTGACACTTTCTGCACACTGGGGTTAAGAGCAGAGTGTGTGGGCTCTTCTGAGCCTTACAGTTACATAGGGATTCAGTTGTCTGAAAAAACGCGTTTATTTCGGGCTGAAAAACACGTTTTGAAAAAAGTGCTGTTACTGCCCCATAACTTACATGGGGTTGACCAAACTTGCAGAAACATGTTTATTTCTGCTGAAAAACACGTTTTGACACTTTCTGCACACTGGGGTTAAGAGCAGAGTGTGTGGGCTCTTCTGAGCCTTACAGTTACATAGGGATTCAGTTGTCTGAAAAAACGCGTTTATTTCGGGCTGAAAAACACGTTTTGAAAAAAGTGCTGTTACTGCCCCATAACTTACATGGGGTTGACCAAACTTGCAGAAACATGTTTATTTCTGCTGAAAAACACGTTTTGACACTTTCTGCACACTGGGGTTAAGAGCTGAGTGTGTGGGCTCTTCTGAGCTTTGCAGTTACATAGGGATTCAGTTGTCTGAAAAAACGCGTTTATTTCGGGCTGAAAAACACGTTTTGAAAAGTGCACTGTAACTGCCCCATAACTTACATGGGGTTGACCAAACTTGCAGAAACATGTTTATTTCTGCTGAAAAACATGTTTTGACACTTTCTGCACACTGGGGTTAAGAGCTGAGTGTGTGGGCTGTTCTGAGCCTTGCAGTTACATAGGGATTCAGTTGTCTGAAAAAACGCGTTTATTTCGGGCTGAAAAACACGTTTTGAAAAGTGCACTGTAACTGCCCCATAACTTACATGGGGTTGACCAAACTTGCAGAAACATGTTTATTTCTGCTGAAAAACACGTTTTGACACTTTCTGCACACTGGGGTTAAGAGCAGAGTGTGTGGGCTGTTCTGAGCCTTGCAGTTACATAGGGATTCAGTTGTCTGAAAAAACGCGTTTATTTCGGTCTGAAAAACACGTTTTGAAAAGTGCACTGTAACTGCCCCATAACTTACATGGGGTTGACCAAACTTGCAGAAACATGTTTATTTCTGCTGAAAAACATGTTTTGACACTTTCTGCACACTGGGGTTAAGAGCTGAGTGTGTGGGCTCTTCTGAGCCTTGCAGTTACATAGGGATTCAGTTGTCTGAAAAAACGCGTTTATTTCGGGCTAAAAAACACGTTTTGAAAAGTCTACTGTAACTGCCCCATAACTTACATGGGGTTGACCAAACTTGCAGAAACATGTTTATTTCTGCTGAAAAACACGTTTTGACACTTTCTGCACACTGGGGTTAAGAGCAGAGTGTGTGGGCTCTTCTGAACCTTGCAGTTACATAGGGATTCAGTTGTCTGAAAAAACGCGTTTATTTCGGGCTGAAAAACACGTTTTGAAAAGTGCACTGTAACAGCCCCATAACTTACATGGGGTTGACCAAACTTGCAGAAACATTTTTATTTCTGCTGAAAAACACGTTTTGACACTTTCTGCACACTGGGGTTAAGAGCTGAGTGTGTGGGCTCTTCTGAGCTTTGCAGTTACATAGGTATTCAGTTGTCTGAAAAAACGCGTTTATTTCGGGCTGAAAAACACGTTTTGAAAAGTGCACTGTAACAGCCCCATAACTTACATGGGGTTGACCAAACTTGCAGAAACATTTTTATTTCTGCTGAAAAACACGTTTTGACACTTTCTGCACACTGGGGTTAAGAGCTGAGTGTGTGGGCTCTTCTGAGCTTTGCAGTTACATAGGTATTCAGTTGTCTGAAAAAACGCGTTTATTTCGGGCTGAAAAACACGTTTTGAAAAAAGTGCTGTTACTGCCCCATAACTTACATGGGGTTGACCAAACTTGCAGAAACATGTTTATTTCTGCTGAAAAACATGTTTTGACACTTTCTGCACACTGGGGTTAAGAGCTGAGTGTGTGGGCTGTTCTGAGCCTTGCAGTTACATAGGGATTCAGTTGTCTGAAAAAACGCGTTTATTTCGGGCTGAAAAACACGTTTTGAAAAGTGCACTGTAACTGCCCCATAACTTACATGGGGTTGACCAAACTTGCAGAAACATGTTTATTTCTGCTGAAAAACACGTTTTGACACTTTCTGCACACTGGGGTTAAGAGCAGAGTGTGTGGGCTGTTCTGAGCCTTGCAGTTACATAGGGATTCAGTTGTCTGAAAAAACGCGTTTATTTCGGGCTGAAAAACACGTTTTGAAAAGTGCACTGTAACTGCCCCATAACTTACATGGGGTTGACCAAACTTGCAGAAACATGTTTATTTCTGCTGAAAAACATGTTTTGACACTTTCTGCACACTGGGGTTAAGAGCTGAGTGTGTGGGCTCTTCTGAGCCTTGCAGTTACATAGGGATTCAGTTGTCTGAAAAAACGCGTTTATTTCGGGCTGAAAAACACGTTTTGAAAAGTCTACTGTAACTGCCCCATAACTTACATGGGGTTGACCAAACTTGCAGAAACATGTTTATTTCTGCTGAAAAACACGTTTTGACACTTTCTGCACACTGGGGTTAAGAGCTGAGTGTGTGGGCTCTTCTGAGCTTTGCAGTTACATAGGGATTCAGTTGTCTGAAAAAACGCGTTTATTTCGGGCTGAAAAACACGTTTTGAAAAGTGCACTGTAACTGCCCCATAACTTACATGGGGTTGACCAAACTTGCAGAAACATGTTTATTTCTGCTGAAAAACACGTTTTGACACTTTCTGCACACTGGGGTTAAGAGCAGAGTGTGTGGGCTGTTCTGAGCCTTGCAGTTACATAGGGATTCAGTTGTCTGAAAAAACGCGTTTATTTCGGGCTGAAAAACACGTTTTGAAAAGTGCACTGTAACTGCCCCATAACTTACATGGGGTTGACCAAACTTGCAGAAACATGTTTATTTCTGCTGAAAAACATGTTTTGACACTTTCTGCACACTGGGGTTAAGAGCTGAGTGTGTGGGCTCTTCTGAGCCTTGCAGTTACATAGGGATTCAGTTGTCTGAAAAAACGCGTTTATTTCGGGCTGAAAAACACGTTTTGAAAAGTCTACTGTAACTGCCCCATAACTTACATGGGGTTGACCAAACTTGCAGAAACATGTTTATTTCCGCTGAAAAACACGTTTTGACACTTTCTGCGCACTGGGGTTAAGAGCTGAGTGTGTGGGCTCTTCTGAGCTTTGCAGTTACATAGGTATTCAGTTGTCTGAAAAAACGCGTTTATTTCGGGCTGAAAAACACGTTTTGAAAAGTCTACTGTAACTGCCCCATAACTTACATGGGGTTGACCAAACTTGCAGAAACATGTTTATTTCTGCTGAAAAACACGTTTTGACACTTTCTGCACACTGGGGTTAAGAGCTGAGTGTGTGGGCTCTTCTGAGCTTTGCAGTTACATAGGTATTCAGTTGTCTGAAAAAACGCGTTTATTTCGGGCTGAAAAACACGTTTTGAAAAGTGTACTGTAACTGCCCCATAACTTACATGGGGTTGACCAAACTTGCAGAAACATGTTTATTTCTGCTGAAAAACACGTTTTGACATTTTCTGCACACTGGGGTTAAGAGCTGAGTGTGTGGGCTCTTCTGAGCTTTGCAGTTACATAGGGATTCAGTTGTCTGAAAAAACGCGTTTATTTCGGGCTGAAAAACACGTTTTGAAAAGTGTACTGTAACTGCCCCATAACTTACATGGGGTTGACCAAACTTCCAGAAACATGTTTATTTCTGCTGAAAAACACGTTTTGACACTTTCTGCACACTGGGGTTAAGAGCAGAGTGTGTGGGCTCTTCTGAGCCTTACAGTTACATAGGGATTCAGTTGTCTGAAAAAACGCGTTTATTTCGGGCTGAAAAACACGTTTTGAAAAAAGTGCTGTTACTGCCCCATAACTTACATGGGGTTGACCAAACTTGCAGAAACATGTTTATTTCTGCTGAAAAACACGTTTTGACACTTTCTGCACACTGGGGTTAAGAGCAGAGTGTGTGGGCTCTTCTGAGCCTTACAGTTACATAGGGATTCAGTTGTCTGAAAAAACGCGTTTATTTCGGGCTGAAAAACACGTTTTGAAAAAAGTGCTGTTACTGCCCCATAACTTACATGGGGTTGACCAAACTTGCAGAAACATGTTTATTTCTGCTGAAAAACACGTTTTGACACTTTCTGCACACTGGGGTTAAGAGCTGAGTGTGTGGGCTCTTCTGAGCTTTGCAGTTACATAGGGATTCAGTTGTCTGAAAAAACGCGTTTATTTCGGGCTGAAAAACACGTTTTGAAAAGTGCACTGTAACTGCCCCATAACTTACATGGGGTTGACCAAACTTGCAGAAACATGTTTATTTCTGCTGAAAAACATGTTTTGACACTTTCTGCACACTGGGGTTAAGAGCTGAGTGTGTGGGCTGTTCTGAGCCTTGCAGTTACATAGGGATTCAGTTGTCTGAAAAAACGCGTTTATTTCGGGCTGAAAAACACGTTTTGAAAAGTGCACTGTAACTGCCCCATAACTTACATGGGGTTGACCAAACTTGCAGAAACATGTTTATTTCTGCTGAAAAACTAGTTTTGACACTTTCTGCACACTGGGGTTAAGAGCAGAGTGTGTGGGCTGTTCTGAGCCTTGCAGTTACATAGGGATTCAGTTGTCTGAAAAAACGCGTTTATTTCGGTCTGAAAAACACGTTTTGAAAAGTGCACTGTAACTGCCCCATAACTTACATGGGGTTGACCAAACTTGCAGAAACATGTTTATTTCTGCTGAAAAACATGTTTTGACACTTTCTGCACACTGGGGTTAAGAGCTGAGTGTGTGGGCTCTTCTGAGCCTTGCAGTTACATAGGGATTCAGTTGTCTGAAAAAACGCGTTTATTTCGGGCTAAAAAACACGTTTTGAAAAGTCTACTGTAACTGCCCCATAACTTACATGGGGTTGACCAAACTTGCAGAAACATGTTTATTTCTGCTGAAAAACACGTTTTGACACTTTCTGCACACTGGGGTTAAGAGCAGAGTGTGTGGGCTCTTCTGAACCTTGCAGTTACATAGGGATTCAGTTGTCTGAAAAAACGCGTTTATTTCGGGCTGAAAAACACGTTTTGAAAAGTGCACTGTAACAGCCCCATAACTTACATGGGGTTGACCAAACTTGCAGAAACATTTTTATTTCTGCTGAAAAACACGTTTTGACACTTTCTGCACACTGGGGTTAAGAGCTGAGTGTGTGGGCTCTTCTGAGCTTTGCAGTTACATAGGTATTCAGTTGTCTGAAAAAACGCGTTTATTTCGGGCTGAAAAACACGTTTTGAAAAGTGCACTGTAACAGCCCCATAACTTACATGGGGTTGACCAAACTTGCAGAAACATTTTTATTTCTGCTGAAAAACACGTTTTGACACTTTCTGCACACTGGGGTTAAGAGCTGAGTGTGTGGGCTCTTCTGAGCTTTGCAGTTACATAGGTATTCAGTTGTCTGAAAAAACGCGTTTATTTCGGGCTGAAAAACACGTTTTGAAAAAAGTGCTGTTACTGCCCCATAACTTACATGGGGTTGACCAAACTTGCAGAAACATGTTTATTTCTGCTGAAAAACATGTTTTGACACTTTCTGCACACTGGGGTTAAGAGCTGAGTGTGTGGGCTGTTCTGAGCCTTGCAGTTACATAGGGATTCAGTTGTCTGAAAAAACGCGTTTATTTCGGGCTGAAAAACACGTTTTGAAAAGTGCACTGTAACTGCCCCATAACTTACATGGGGTTGACCAAACTTGCAGAAACATGTTTATTTCTGCTGAAAAACACGTTTTGACACTTTCTGCACACTGGGGTTAAGAGCAGAGTGTGTGGGCTGTTCTGAGCCTTGCAGTTACATAGGGATTCAGTTGTCTGAAAAAACGCGTTTATTTCGGGCTGAAAAACACGTTTTGAAAAGTGCACTGTAACTGCCCCATAACTTACATGGGGTTGACCAAACTTGCAGAAACATGTTTATTTCTGCTGAAAAACATGTTTTGACACTTTCTGCACACTGGGGTTAAGAGCTGAGTGTGTGGGCTCTTCTGAGCCTTGCAGTTACATAGGGATTCAGTTGTCTGAAAAAATGCGTTTATTTCGGGCTGAAAAACACGTTTTGAAAAGTGTACTGTAACTGCCCCATAACTTACATGGGGTTGACCAAACTTCCAGAAACATGTTTATTTCTGCTGAAAAACACGTTTTGACACTTTCTGCACACTGGGGTTAAGAGCAGAGTGTGTGGGCTCTTCTGAGCCTTACAGTTACATAGGGATTCAGTTGTCTGAAAAAACGCGTTTATTTCGGGCTGAAAAACACGTTTTGAAAAAAGTGCTGTTACTGCCCCATAACTTACATGGGGTTGACCAAACTTGCAGAAACATGTTTATTTCTGCTGAAAAACACGTTTTGACACTTTCTGCACACTGGGGTTAAGAGCAGAGTGTGTGGGCTCTTCTGAGCCTTACAGTTACATAGGGATTCAGTTGTCTGAAAAAACGCGTTTATTTCGGGCTGAAAAACACGTTTTGAAAAAAGTGCTGTTACTGCCCCATAACTTACATGGGGTTGACCAAACTTGCAGAAACATGTTTATTTCTGCTGAAAAACACGTTTTGACACTTTCTGCACACTGGGGTTAAGAGCTGAGTGTGTGGGCTCTTCTGAGCTTTGCAGTTACATAGGGATTCAGTTGTCTGAAAAAACGCGTTTATTTCGGGCTGAAAAACACGTTTTGAAAAGTGCACTGTAACTGCCCCATAACTTACATGGGGTTGACCAAACTTGCAGAAACATGTTTATTTCTGCTGAAAAACATGTTTTGACACTTTCTGCACACTGGGGTTAAGAGCTGAGTGTGTGGGCTGTTCTGAGCCTTGCAGTTACATAGGGATTCAGTTGTCTGAAAAAACGCGTTTATTTCGGGCTGAAAAACACGTTTTGAAAAGTGCACTGTAACTGCCCCATAACTTACATGGGGTTGACCAAACTTGCAGAAACATGTTTATTTCTGCTGAAAAACACGTTTTGACACTTTCTGCACACTGGGGTTAAGAGCAGAGTGTGTGGGCTGTTCTGAGCCTTGCAGTTACATAGGGATTCAGTTGTCTGAAAAAACGCGTTTATTTCGGTCTGAAAAACACGTTTTGAAAAGTGCACTGTAACTGCCCCATAACTTACATGGGGTTGACCAAACTTGCAGAAACATGTTTATTTCTGCTGAAAAACATGTTTTGACACTTTCTGCACACTGGGGTTAAGAGCTGAGTGTGTGGGCTGTTCTGAGCCTTGCAGTTACATAGGGATTCAGTTGTCTGAAAAAACGCGTTTATTTCGGGCTGAAAAACACGTTTTGAAAAGTGCACTGTAACTGCCCCATAACTTACATGGGGTTGACCAAACTTGCAGAAACATGTTTATTTCTGCTGAAAAACACGTTTTGACACTTTCTGCACACTGGGGTTAAGAGCAGAGTGTGTGGGCTGTTCTGAGCCTTGCAGTTACATAGGGATTCAGTTGTCTGAAAAAACGCGTTTATTTCGGTCTGAAAAACACGTTTTGAAAAGTGCACTGTAACTGCCCCATAACTTACATGGGGTTGACCAAACTTGCAGAAACATGTTTATTTCTGCTGAAAAACATGTTTTGACACTTTCTGCACACTGGGGTTAAGAGCTGAGTGTGTGGGCTCTTCTGAGCCTTGCAGTTACATAGGGATTCAGTTGTCTGAAAAAACGCGTTTATTTCGGGCTAAAAAACACGTTTTGAAAAGTCTACTGTAACTGCCCCATAACTTACATGGGGTTGACCAAACTTGCAGAAACATGTTTATTTCTGCTGAAAAACACGTTTTGACACTTTCTGCACACTGGGGTTAAGAGCAGAGTGTGTGGGCTCTTCTGAACCTTGCAGTTACATAGGGATTCAGTTGTCTGAAAAAACGCGTTTATTTCGGGCTGAAAAACACGTTTTGAAAAGTGCACTGTAACAGCCCCATAACTTACATGGGGTTGACCAAACTTGCAGAAACATTTTTATTTCTGCTGAAAAACACGTTTTGACACTTTCTGCACACTGGGGTTAAGAGCTGAGTGTGTGGGCTCTTCTGAGCTTTGCAGTTACATAGGTATTCAGTTGTCTGAAAAAACGCGTTTATTTCGGGCTGAAAAACACGTTTTGAAAAGTGCACTGTAACAGCCCCATAACTTACATGGGGTTGACCAAACTTGCAGAAACATTTTTATTTCTGCTGAAAAACACGTTTTGACACTTTCTGCACACTGGGGTTAAGAGCTGAGTGTGTGGGCTCTTCTGAGCTTTGCAGTTACATAGGTATTCAGTTGTCTGAAAAAACGCGTTTATTTCGGGCTGAAAAACACGTTTTGAAAAAAGTGCTGTTACTGCCCCATAACTTACATGGGGTTGACCAAACTTGCAGAAACATGTTTATTTCTGCTGAAAAACATGTTTTGACACTTTCTGCACACTGGGGTTAAGAGCTGAGTGTGTGGGCTGTTCTGAGCCTTGCAGTTACATAGGGATTCAGTTGTCTGAAAAAACGCGTTTATTTCGGGCTGAAAAACACGTTTTGAAAAGTGCACTGTAACTGCCCCATAACTTACATGGGGTTGACCAAACTTGCAGAAACATGTTTATTTCTGCTGAAAAACACGTTTTGACACTTTCTGCACACTGGGGTTAAGAGCAGAGTGTGTGGGCTGTTCTGAGCCTTGCAGTTACATAGGGATTCAGTTGTCTGAAAAAACGCGTTTATTTCGGGCTGAAAAACACGTTTTGAAAAGTGCACTGTAACTGCCCCATAACTTACATGGGGTTGACCAAACTTGCAGAAACATGTTTATTTCTGCTGAAAAACATGTTTTGACACTTTCTGCACACTGGGGTTAAGAGCTGAGTGTGTGGGCTCTTCTGAGCCTTGCAGTTACATAGGGATTCAGTTGTCTGAAAAAACGCGTTTATTTCGGGCTGAAAAACACGTTTTGAAAAGTCTACTGTAACTGCCCCATAACTTACATGGGGTTGACCAAACTTGCAGAAACATGTTTATTTCTGCTGAAAAACACGTTTTGACACTTTCTGCACACTGGGGTTAAGAGCTGAGTGTGTGGGCTCTTCTGAGCTTTGCAGTTACATAGGGATTCAGTTGTCTGAAAAAACGCGTTTATTTCGGGCTGAAAAACACGTTTTGAAAAGTGCACTGTAACTGCCCCATAACTTACATGGGGTTGACCAAACTTGCAGAAACATGTTTATTTCTGCTGAAAAACACGTTTTGACACTTTCTGCACACTGGGGTTAAGAGCAGAGTGTGTGGGCTGTTCTGAGCCTTGCAGTTACATAGGGATTCAGTTGTCTGAAAAAACGCGTTTATTTCGGGCTGAAAAACACGTTTTGAAAAGTGCACTGTAACTGCCCCATAACTTACATGGGGTTGACCAAACTTGCAGAAACATGTTTATTTCTGCTGAAAAACATGTTTTGACACTTTCTGCACACTGGGGTTAAGAGCTGAGTGTGTGGGCTCTTCTGAGCCTTGCAGTTACATAGGGATTCAGTTGTCTGAAAAAACGCGTTTATTTCGGGCTGAAAAACACGTTTTGAAAAGTCTACTGTAACTGCCCCATAACTTACATGGGGTTGACCAAACTTGCAGAAACATGTTTATTTCCGCTGAAAAACACGTTTTGACACTTTCTGCGCACTGGGGTTAAGAGCTGAGTGTGTGGGCTCTTCTGAGCTTTGCAGTTACATAGGTATTCAGTTGTCTGAAAAAACGCGTTTATTTCGGGCTGAAAAACACGTTTTGAAAAGTCTACTGTAACTGCCCCATAACTTACATGGGGTTGACCAAACTTCCAGAAACATGTTTATTTCTGCTGAAAAACACGTTTTGACACTTTCTGCACACTGGGGTTAAGAGCAGAGTGTGTGGGCTCTTCTGAGCCTTACAGTTACATAGGGATTCAGTTGTCTGAAAAAACGCGTTTATTTCGGGCTGAAAAACACGTTTTGAAAAAAGTGCTGTTACTGCCCCATAACTTACATGGGGTTGACCAAACTTGCAGAAACATGTTTATTTCTGCTGAAAAACACGTTTTGACACTTTCTGCACACTGGGGTTAAGAGCAGAGTGTGTGGGCTCTTCTGAGCCTTACAGTTACATAGGGATTCAGTTGTCTGAAAAAACGCGTTTATTTCGGGCTGAAAAACACGTTTTGAAAAAAGTGCTGTTACTGCCCCATAACTTACATGGGGTTGACCAAACTTGCAGAAACATGTTTATTTCTGCTGAAAAACACGTTTTGACACTTTCTGCACACTGGGGTTAAGAGCTGAGTGTGTGGGCTCTTCTGAGCTTTGCAGTTACATAGGGATTCAGTTGTCTGAAAAAACGCGTTTATTTCGGGCTGAAAAACACGTTTTGAAAAGTGTACTGTAACTGCCCCATAACTTCCATGGGGTTGACCAAACTTGCAGAAACATGTTTATTTCTGCTGAAAAACACGTTTTGACACTTTCTGCAAACTGGGGTTAAGAGCTGAGTGTGTGGGCTCTTCTGAGCTTTGCAGTTACATAGGTATTCAGTTGTCTGAAAAAACGCGTTTATTTCGGGCTGAAAAACACGTTTTGAAAAGTGTACTGTAACTGCCCCATAACTTACATGGGGTTGACCAAACTTGCAGAAACATGTTTATTTCTGCTGAAAAACACGTTTTGACACTTTCTGCACACTGGGGTTAAGAGCAGAGTGTGTGGGCTCTTCTGAGCCTTACAGTTACATAGGGATTCATTTGTCTGAAAAAACGCGTTTATTTCGGGCTGAAAAACACGTTTTGAAAAATGTGCTGTTACTGCCCCATAACTTACATGGGGTTGACCAAACTTGCAGAAACATGTTTATTTCTGCTGAAAAACACGTTTTGACACTTTCTGCACACTGGGGTTAAGAGCTGAGTGTGTGGGCTCTTCTGAGCTTTGCAGTTACATAGGGATTCAGTTGTCTGAAAAAACGCGTTTATTTCGGGCTGAAAAACACGTTTTGAAAAGTGTACTGTAACTGCCCCATAACTTACATGGGGTTGACCAAACTTGCAGAAACATGTTTATTTCTGCTGAAAAACACGTTTTGACACTTTCTGCACACTGGGGTTAAGAGCAGAGTGTGTGGGCTCTTCTGAGCTTTGCAGTTACATAGGTATTCAGTTGTCTGAAAAAACGCGTTTATTTCGGGCTGAAAAACACGTTTTGAAAAGTGCACTGTAACAGCCCCATAACTTACATGGGGTTGACCAAACTTGCAGAAACATTTTTATTTCTGCTGAAAAACACGTTTTGACACTTTCTGCACACTGGGGTTAAGAGCTGAGTGTGTGGGCTCTTCTGAGCTTTGCAGTTACATAGGTATTCAGTTGTCTGAAAAAACGCGTTTATTTCGGGCTGAAAAACACGTTTTGAAAAAAGTGCTGTTACTGCCCCATAACTTACATGGGGTTGACCAAACTTGCAGAAACATGTTTATTTCTGCTGAAAAACATGTTTTGACACTTTCTGCACACTGGGGTTAAGAGCTGAGTGTGTGGGCTGTTCTGAGCCTTGCAGTTACATAGGGATTCAGTTGTCTGAAAAAACGCGTTTATTTCGGGCTGAAAAACACGTTTTGAAAAGTGCACTGTAACTGCCCCATAACTTACATGGGGTTGACCAAACTTGCAGAAACATGTTTATTTCTGCTGAAAAACATGTTTTGACACTTTCTGCACACTGGGGTTAAGAGCTGAGTGTGTGGGCTCTTCTGAGCTTTGCAGTTACATAGGGATTCAGTTGTCTGAAAAAACGCGTTTATTTCGGGCTGAAAAACACGTTTTGAAAAGTGCACTGTAACTGCCCCATAACTTACATGGGGTTGACCAAACTTGCAGAAACATGTTTATTTCTGCTGAAAAACACGTTTTGACACTTTCTGCACACTGGGGTTAAGAGCAGAGTGTGTGGGCTGTTCTGAGCCTTGCAGTTACATAGGGATTCAGTTGTCTGAAAAAACGCGTTTATTTCGGGCTGAAAAACACGTTTTGAAAAGTGCACTGTAACTGCCCCATAACTTACATGGGGTTGACCAAACTTGCAGAAACATGTTTATTTCTGCTGAAAAACATGTTTTGACACTTTCTGCACACTGGGGTTAAGAGCTGAGTGTGTGGGCTCTTCTGAGCCTTGCAGTTACATAGGGATTCAGTTGTCTGAAAAAAACGCGTTTATTTCGGGCTGAAAAACACGTTTTGAAAAGTCTACTGTAACTGCCCCATAACTTACATGGGGTTGACCAAACTTGCAGAAACATGTTTATTTCTGCTGAAAAACACGTTTTGACACTTTCTGCACACTGGGGTTAAGAGCTGAGTGTGTGGGCTCTTCTGAGCTTTGCAGTTACATAGGGATTCAGTTGTCTGAAAAAACGCGTTTATTTCGGGCTGAAAAACACGTTTTGAAAAGTGCACTGTAACTGCCCCATAACTTACATGGGGTTGACCAAACTTGCAGAAACATGTTTATTTCTGCTGAAAAACACGTTTTGACACTTTCTGCACACTGGGGTTAAGAGCAGAGTGTGTGGGCTGTTCTGAGCCTTGCAGTTACATAGGGATTCAGTTGTCTGAAAAAACGCGTTTATTTCGGGCTGAAAAACACGTTTTGAAAAGTGCACTGTAACTGCCCCATAACTTACATGGGGTTGACCAAACTTGCAGAAACATGTTTATTTCTGCTGAAAAACATGTTTTGACACTTTCTGCACACTGGGGTTAAGAGCTGAGTGTGTGGGCTCTTCTGAGCCTTGCAGTTACATAGGGATTCAGTTGTCTGAAAAAACGCGTTTATTTCGGGCTGAAAAACACGTTTTGAAAAGTCTACTGTAACTGCCCCATAACTTACATGGGGTTGACCAAACTTGCAGAAACATGTTTATTTCTGCTGAAAAACACGTTTTGACACTTTCTGCACACTGGGGTTAAGAGCAGAGTGTGTGGGCTCTTCTGAGCCTTACAGTTACATAGGGATTCATTTGTCTGAAAAAACGCGTTTATTTCGGGCTGAAAAACACGTTTTGAAAAATGTGCTGTTACTGCCCCATAACTTACATGGGGTTGACCAAACTTGCAGAAACATGTTTATTTCTGCTGAAAAACACGTTTTGACACTTTCTGCACACTGGGGTTAAGAGCTGAGTGTGTGGGCTCTTCTGAGCTTTGCAGTTACATAGGGATTCAGTTGTCTGAAAAAACGCGTTTATTTCGGGCTGAAAAACACGTTTTGAAAAGTGTACTGTAACTGCCCCATAACTTACATGGGGTTGACCAAACTTGCAGAAACATGTTTATTTCTGCTGAAAAACACGTTTTGACACTTTCTGCACACTGGGGTTAAGAGCAGAGTGTGTGGGCTCTTCTGAGCTTTGCAGTTACATAGGTATTCAGTTGTCTGAAAAAACGCGTTTATTTCGGGCTGAAAAACACGTTTTGAAAAGTGCACTGTAACAGCCCCATAACTTACATGGGGTTGACCAAACTTGCAGAAACATTTTTATTTCTGCTGAAAAACACGTTTTGACACTTTCTGCACACTGGGGTTAAGAGCTGAGTGTGTGGGCTCTTCTGAGCTTTGCAGTTACATAGGTATTCAGTTGTCTGAAAAAACGCGTTTATTTCGGGCTGAAAAACACGTTTTGAAAAAAGTGCTGTTACTGCCCCATAACTTACATGGGGTTGACCAAACTTGCAGAAACATGTTTATTTCTGCTGAAAAACATGTTTTGACACTTTCTGCACACTGGGGTTAAGAGCTGAGTGTGTGGGCTGTTCTGAGCCTTGCAGTTACATAGGGATTCAGTTGTCTGAAAAAACGCGTTTATTTCGGGCTGAAAAACACGTTTTGAAAAGTGCACTGTAACTGCCCCATAACTTACATGGGGTTGACCAAACTTGCAGAAACATGTTTATTTCTGCTGAAAAACATGTTTTGACACTTTCTGCACACTGGGGTTAAGAGCTGAGTGTGTGGGCTCTTCTGAGCTTTGCAGTTACATAGGGATTCAGTTGTCTGAAAAAACGCGTTTATTTCGGGCTGAAAAACACGTTTTGAAAAGTGCACTGTAACTGCCCCATAACTTACATGGGGTTGACCAAACTTGCAGAAACATGTTTATTTCTGCTGAAAAACACGTTTTGACACTTTCTGCACACTGGGGTTAAGAGCAGAGTGTGTGGGCTGTTCTGAGCCTTGCAGTTACATAGGGATTCAGTTGTCTGAAAAAACGCGTTTATTTCGGGCTGAAAAACACGTTTTGAAAAGTGCACTGTAACTGCCCCATAACTTACATGGGGTTGACCAAACTTGCAGAAACATGTTTATTTCTGCTGAAAAACATGTTTTGACACTTTCTGCACACTGGGGTTAAGAGCTGAGTGTGTGGGCTCTTCTGAGCCTTGCAGTTACATAGGGATTCAGTTGTCTGAAAAAAACGCGTTTATTTCGGGCTGAAAAACACGTTTTGAAAAGTCTACTGTAACTGCCCCATAACTTACATGGGGTTGACCAAACTTGCAGAAACATGTTTATTTCTGCTGAAAAACACGTTTTGACACTTTCTGCACACTGGGGTTAAGAGCTGAGTGTGTGGGCTCTTCTGAGCTTTGCAGTTACATAGGGATTCAGTTGTCTGAAAAAACGCGTTTATTTCGGGCTGAAAAACACGTTTTGAAAAGTGCACTGTAACTGCCCCATAACTTACATGGGGTTGACCAAACTTGCAGAAACATGTTTATTTCTGCTGAAAAACACGTTTTGACACTTTCTGCACACTGGGGTTAAGAGCAGAGTGTGTGGGCTGTTCTGAGCCTTGCAGTTACATAGGGATTCAGTTGTCTGAAAAAACGCGTTTATTTCGGGCTGAAAAACACGTTTTGAAAAGTGCACTGTAACTGCCCCATAACTTACATGGGGTTGACCAAACTTGCAGAAACATGTTTATTTCTGCTGAAAAACATGTTTTGACACTTTCTGCACACTGGGGTTAAGAGCTGAGTGTGTGGGCTCTTCTGAGCCTTGCAGTTACATAGGGATTCAGTTGTCTGAAAAAACGCGTTTATTTCGGGCTGAAAAACACGTTTTGAAAAGTCTACTGTAACTGCCCCATAACTTACATGGGGTTGACCAAACTTGCAGAAACATGTTTATTTCTGCTGAAAAACACGTTTTGACACTTTCTGCACACTGGGGTTAAGAGCTGAGTGTGTGGGCTCTTCTGAGCTTTGCAGTTACATAGGTATTCAGTTGTCTGAAAAAACGCGTTTATTTCGGGCTGAAAAACACGTTTTGAAAAGTGTACTGTAACTGCCCCATAACTTACATGGGGTTGACCAAACTTGCAGAAACATGTTTATTTCTGCTGAAAAACACGTTTTGACATTTTCTGCACACTGGGGTTAAGAGCTGAGTGTGTGGGCTCTTCTGAGCTTTGCAGTTACATAGGGATTCAGTTGTCTGAAAAAACGCGTTTATTTCGGGCTGAAAAACACGTTTTGAAAAGTGTACTGTAACTGCCCCATAACTTACATGGGGTTGACCAAACTTCCAGAAACATGTTTATTTCTGCTGAAAAACACGTTTTGACACTTTATGCACACTGGGGTTAAGAGCAGAGTGTGTGGGCTCTTCTGAGCCTTACAGTTACATAGGGATTCAGTTGTCTGAAAAAACGCGTTTATTTCGGGCTGAAAAACACGTTTTGAAAAAAGTGCTGTTACTGCCCCATAACTTACATGGGGTTGACCAAACTTGCAGAAACATGTTTATTTCTGCTGAAAAACACGTTTTGACACTTTCTGCACACTGGGGTTAAGAGCAGAGTGTGTGGGCTCTTCTGAGCCTTACAGTTACATAGGGATTCAGTTGTCTGAAAAAACGCGTTTATTTCGGGCTGAAAAACACGTTTTGAAAAAAGTGCTGTTACTGCCCCATAACTTACATGGGGTTGACCAAACTTGCAGAAACATGTTTATTTCTGCTGAAAAACACGTTTTGACACTTTCTGCACACTGGGGTTAAGAGCTGAGTGTGTGGGCTCTTCTGAGCTTTGCAGTTACATAGGGATTCAGTTGTCTGAAAAAACGCGTTTATTTCGGGCTGAAAAACACGTTTTGAAAAGTGCACTGTAACTGCCCCATAACTTACATGGGGTTGACCAAACTTGCAGAAACATGTTTATTTCTGCTGAAAAACATGTTTTGACACTTTCTGCACACTGGGGTTAAGAGCTGAGTGTGTGGGCTGTTCTGAGCCTTGCAGTTACATAGGGATTCAGTTGTCTGAAAAAACGCGTTTATTTCGGGCTGAAAAACACGTTTTGAAAAGTGCACTGTAACTGCCCCATAACTTACATGGGGTTGACCAAACTTGCAGAAACATGTTTATTTCTGCTGAAAAACACGTTTTGACACTTTCTGCACACTGGGGTTAAGAGCAGAGTGTGTGGGCTGTTCTGAGCCTTGCAGTTACATAGGGATTCAGTTGTCTGAAAAAACGCGTTTATTTCGGTCTGAAAAACACGTTTTGAAAAGTGCACTGTAACTGCCCCATAACTTACATGGGGTTGACCAAACTTGCAGAAACATGTTTATTTCTGCTGAAAAACATGTTTTGACACTTTCTGCACACTGGGGTTAAGAGCTGAGTGTGTGGGCTCTTCTGAGCCTTGCAGTTACATAGGGATTCAGTTGTCTGAAAAAACGCGTTTATTTCGGGCTGAAAAACACGTTTTGAAAAGTCTACTGTAACTGCCCCATAACTTACATGGGGTTGACCAAACTTGCAGAAACATGTTTATTTCTGCTGAAAAACACGTTTTGACACTTTCTGCACACTGGGGTTAAGAGCAGAGTGTGTGGGCTCTTCTGAACCTTGCAGTTACATAGGGATTCAGTTGTCTGAAAAAACGCGTTTATTTCGGGCTGAAAAACACGTTTTGAAAAGTGCACTGTAACAGCCCCATAACTTACATGGGGTTGACCAAACTTGCAGAAACATTTTTATTTCTGCTGAAAAACACGTTTTGACACTTTCTGCACACTGGGGTTAAGAGCTGAGTGTGTGGGCTCTTCTGAGCTTTGCAGTTACATAGGTATTCAGTTGTCTGAAAAAACGCGTTTATTTCGGGCTGAAAAACACGTTTTGAAAAGTGCACTGTAACAGCCCCATAACTTACATGGGGTTGACCAAACTTGCAGAAACATTTTTATTTCTGCTGAAAAACACGTTTTGACACTTTCTGCACACTGGGGTTAAGAGCTGAGTGTGTGGGCTCTTCTGAGCTTTGCAGTTACATAGGTATTCAGTTGTCTGAAAAAACGCGTTTATTTCGGGCTGAAAAACACGTTTTGAAAAAAGTGCTGTTACTGCCCCATAACTTACATGGGGTTGACCAAACTTGCAGAAACATGTTTATTTCTGCTGAAAAACATGTTTTGACACTTTCTGCACACTGGGGTTAAGAGCTGAGTGTGTGGGCTGTTCTGAGCCTTGCAGTTACATAGGGATTCAGTTGTCTGAAAAAACGCGTTTATTTCGGGCTGAAAAACACGTTTTGAAAAGTGCACTGTAACTGCCCCATAACTTACATGGGGTTGACCAAACTTGCAGAAACATGTTTATTTCTGCTGAAAAACACGTTTTGACACTTTCTGCACACTGGGGTTAAGAGCAGAGTGTGTGGGCTGTTCTGAGCCTTGCAGTTACATAGGGATTCAGTTGTCTGAAAAAACGCGTTTATTTCGGGCTGAAAAACACGTTTTGAAAAGTGCACTGTAACTGCCCCATAACTTACATGGGGTTGACCAAACTTGCAGAAACATGTTTATTTCTGCTGAAAAACATGTTTTGACACTTTCTGCACACTGGGGTTAAGAGCTGAGTGTGTGGGCTCTTCTGAGCCTTGCAGTTACATAGGGATTCAGTTGTCTGAAAAAACGCGTTTATTTCGGGCTGAAAAACACGTTTTGAAAAGTCTACTGTAACTGCCCCATAACTTACATGGGGTTGACCAAACTTGCAGAAACATGTTTATTTCTGCTGAAAAACACGTTTTGACACTTTCTGCACACTGGGGTTAAGAGCTGAGTGTGTGGGCTCTTCTGAGCTTTGCAGTTACATAGGGATTCAGTTGTCTGAAAAAACGCGTTTATTTCGGGCTGAAAAACACGTTTTGAAAAGTGCACTGTAACTGCCCCATAACTTACATGGGGTTGACCAAACTTGCAGAAACATGTTTATTTCTGCTGAAAAACACGTTTTGACACTTTCTGCACACTGGGGTTAAGAGCAGAGTGTGTGGGCTGTTCTGAGCCTTGCAGTTACATAGGGATTCAGTTGTCTGAAAAAACGCGTTTATTTCGGGCTGAAAAACACGTTTTGAAAAGTGCACTGTAACTGCCCCATAACTTACATGGGGTTGACCAAACTTGCAGAAACATGTTTATTTCTGCTGAAAAACATGTTTTGACACTTTCTGCACACTGGGGTTAAGAGCTGAGTGTGTGGGCTCTTCTGAGCCTTGCAGTTACATAGGGATTCAGTTGTCTGAAAAAACGCGTTTATTTCGGGCTGAAAAACACGTTTTGAAAAGTCTACTGTAACTGCCCCATAACTTACATGGGGTTGACCAAACTTGCAGAAACATGTTTATTTCTGCTGAAAAACACGTTTTGACACTTTCTGCACACTGGGGTTAAGAGCAGAGTGTGTGGGCTCTTCTGAACCTTGCAGTTACATAGGGATTCAGTTGTCTGAAAAAACGCGTTTATTTCGGGCTGAAAAACACGTTTTGAAAAGTGCACTGTAACAGCCCCATAACTTACATGGGGTTGACCAAACTTGCAGAAACATTTTTATTTCTGCTGAAAAACACGTTTTGACACTTTCTGCACACTGGGGTTAAGAGCTGAGTGTGTGGGCTCTTCTGAGCTTTGCAGTTACATAGGTATTCAGTTGTCTGAAAAAACGCGTTTATTTCGGGCTGAAAAACACGTTTTGAAAAGTGCACTGTAACAGCCCCATAACTTACATGGGGTTGACCAAACTTGCAGAAACATTTTTATTTCTGCTGAAAAACACGTTTTGACACTTTCTGCACACTGGGGTTAAGAGCTGAGTGTGTGGGCTCTTCTGAGCTTTGCAGTTACATAGGTATTCAGTTGTCTGAAAAAACGCGTTTATTTCGGGCTGAAAAACACGTTTTGAAAAAAGTGCTGTTACTGCCCCATAACTTACATGGGGTTGACCAAACTTGCAGAAACATGTTTATTTCTGCTGAAAAACACGTTTTGACACTTTCTGCACACTGGGGTTAAGAGCTGAGTGTGTGGGCTCTTCTGAGCTTTGCAGTTACATAGGGATTCAGTTGTCTGAAAAAACGCGTTTATTTCGGGCTGAAAAACACGTTTTGAAAAGTGCACTGTAACTGCCCCATAACTTACATGGGGTTGACCAAACTTGCAGAAACATGTTTATTTCTGCTGAAAAACATGTTTTGACACTTTCTGCACACTGGGGTTAAGAGCTGAGTGTGTGGGCTGTTCTGAGCCTTGCAGTTACATAGGGATTCAGTTGTCTGAAAAAACGCGTTTATTTCGGGCTGAAAAACACGTTTTGAAAAGTGCACTGTAACTGCCCCATAACTTACATGGGGTTGACCAAACTTGCAGAAACATGTTTATTTCTGCTGAAAAACACGTTTTGACACTTTCTGCACACTGGGGTTAAGAGCAGAGTGTGTGGGCTGTTCTGAGCCTTGCAGTTACATAGGGATTCAGTTGTCTGAAAAAACGCGTTTATTTCGGTCTGAAAAACACGTTTTGAAAAGTGCACTGTAACTGCCCCATAACTTACATGGGGTTGACCAAACTTGCAGAAACATGTTTATTTCTGCTGAAAAACATGTTTTGACACTTTCTGCACACTGGGGTTAAGAGCTGAGTGTGTGGGCTCTTCTGAGCCTTGCAGTTACATAGGGATTCAGTTGTCTGAAAAAACGCGTTTATTTCGGGCTGAAAAACACGTTTTGAAAAGTCTACTGTAACTGCCCCATAACTTACATGGGGTTGACCAAACTTGCAGAAACATGTTTATTTCTGCTGAAAAACACGTTTTGACACTTTCTGCACACTGGGGTTAAGAGCAGAGTGTGTGGGCTCTTCTGAACCTTGCAGTTACATAGGGATTCAGTTGTCTGAAAAAACGCGTTTATTTCGGGCTGAAAAACACGTTTTGAAAAGTGCACTGTAACAGCCCCATAACTTACATGGGGTTGACCAAACTTGCAGAAACATTTTTATTTCTGCTGAAAAACACGTTTTGACACTTTCTGCACACTGGGGTTAAGAGCTGAGTGTGTGGGCTCTTCTGAGCTTTGCAGTTACATAGGTATTCAGTTGTCTGAAAAAACGCGTTTATTTCGGGCTGAAAAACACGTTTTGAAAAGTGCACTGTAACAGCCCCATAACTTACATGGGGTTGACCAAACTTGCAGAAACATTTTTATTTCTGCTGAAAAACACGTTTTGACACTTTCTGCACACTGGGGTTAAGAGCTGAGTGTGTGGGCTCTTCTGAGCTTTGCAGTTACATAGGTATTCAGTTGTCTGAAAAAACGCGTTTATTTCGGGCTGAAAAACACGTTTTGAAAAAAGTGCTGTTACTGCCCCATAACTTACATGGGGTTGACCAAACTTGCAGAAACATGTTTATTTCTGCTGAAAAACATGTTTTGACACTTTCTGCACACTGGGGTTAAGAGCTGAGTGTGTGGGCTGTTCTGAGCCTTGCAGTTACATAGGGATTCAGTTGTCTGAAAAAACGCGTTTATTTCGGGCTGAAAAACACGTTTTGAAAAGTGCACTGTAACTGCCCCATAACTTACATGGGGTTGACCAAACTTGCAGAAACATGTTTATTTCTGCTGAAAAACACGTTTTGACACTTTCTGCACACTGGGGTTAAGAGCAGAGTGTGTGGGCTGTTCTGAGCCTTGCAGTTACATAGGGATTCAGTTGTCTGAAAAAACGCGTTTATTTCGGGCTGAAAAACACGTTTTGAAAAGTGCACTGTAACTGCCCCATAACTTACATGGGGTTGACCAAACTTGCAGAAACATGTTTATTTCTGCTGAAAAACATGTTTTGACACTTTCTGCACACTGGGGTTAAGAGCTGAGTGTGTGGGCTCTTCTGAGCCTTGCAGTTACATAGGGATTCAGTTGTCTTAAAAAACGCGTTTATTTCGGGCTGAAAAACACGTTTTGAAAAGTCTACTGTAACTGCCCCATAACTTACATGGGGTTGACCAAACTTGCAGAAACATGTTTATTTCTGCTGAAAAACACGTTTTGACACTTTCTGCACACTGGGGTTAAGAGCTGAGTGTGTGGGCTCTTCTGAGCTTTGCAGTTACATAGGGATTCAGTTGTCTGAAAAAACGCGTTTATTTCGGGCTGAAAAACACGTTTTGAAAAGTGCACTGTAACTGCCCCATAACTTACATGGGGTTGACCAAACTTGCAGAAACATGTTTATTTCTGCTGAAAAACACGTTTTGACACTTTCTGCACACTGGGGTTAAGAGCAGAGTGTGTGGGCTGTTCTGAGCCTTGCAGTTACATAGGGATTCAGTTGTCTGAAAAAACGCGTTTATTTCGGGCTGAAAAACACGTTTTGAAAAGTGCACTGTAACTGCCCCATAACTTACATGGGGTTGACCAAACTTGCAGAAACATGTTTATTTCTGCTGAAAAACATGTTTTGACACTTTCTGCACACTGGGGTTAAGAGCTGAGTGTGTGGGCTCTTCTGAGCCTTGCAGTTACATAGGGATTCAGTTGTCTGAAAAAACGCGTTTATTTCGGGCTGAAAAACACGTTTTGAAAAGTCTACTGTAACTGCCCCATAACTTACATGGGGTTGACCAAACTTGCAGAAACATGTTTATTTCTGCTGAAAAACACGTTTTGACACTTTCTGCACACTGGGGTTAAGAGCTGAGTGTGTGGGCTCTTCTGAGCTTTGCAGTTACATAGGTATTCAGTTGTCTGAAAAAACGCGTTTATTTCGGGCTGAAAAACACGTTTTGAAAAGTGCACTGTAACTGCCCCATAACTTACATGGGGTTGACCAAACTTGCAGAAACATGTTTATTTCTGCTGAAAAACATGTTTTGACACTTTCTGCACACTGGGGTTAAGAGCTGAGTGTGTGGGCTCTTCTGAGCCTTGCAGTTACATAGGGATTCAGTTGTCTGAAAAAACGCGTTTATTTCGGGCTGAAAAACACGTTTTGAAAAGTCTACTGTAACTGCCCCATAACTTACATGGGGTTGACCAAACTTGCAGAAACATGTTTATTTCTGCTGAAAAACACGTTTTGACACTTTCTGCACACTGGGGTTAAGAGCAGAGTGTGTGGGCTCTTCTGAACCTTGCAGTTACATAGGGATTCAGTTGTCTGAAAAAACGCGTTTATTTCGGGCTGAAAAACACGTTTTGAAAAGTGCACTGTAACAGCCCCATAACTTACATGGGGTTGACCAAACTTGCAGAAACATTTTTATTTCTGCTGAAAAACACGTTTTGACACTTTCTGCACACTGGGGTTAAGAGCTGAGTGTGTGGGCTCTTCTGAGCCTTGCAGTTACATAGGGATTCAGTTGTCTGAAAAAACGCGTTTATTTCGGGCTGAAAAACACGTTTTGAAAAGTGCACTGTAACTGCCCCATAACTTACATGGGGTTGACCAAACTTGCAGAAACATTTTTATTTCTGCTGAAAAACACGTTTTGACACTTTCTGCACACTGGGGTTAAGAGCTGAGTGTGTGGGCTCTTCTGAGCTTTGCAGTTACATAGGTATTCAGTTGTCTGAAAAAACGCGTTTATTTCGGGCTGAAAAACACGTTTTGAAAAAAGTGCTGTTACTGCCCCATAACTTACATGGGGTTGACCAAACTTGCAGAAACATGTTTATTTCTGCTGAAAAACATGTTTTGACACTTTCTGCACACTGGGGTTAAGAGCTGAGTGTGTGGGCTGTTCTGAGCCTTGCAGTTACATAGGGATTCAGTTGTCTGAAAAAACGCGTTTATTTCGGGCTGAAAAACACGTTTTGAAAAGTGCACTGTAACTGCCCCATAACTTACATGGGGTTGACCAAACTTGCAGAAACATGTTTATTTCTGCTGAAAAACATGTTTTGACACTTTCTGCACACTGGGGTTAAGAGCTGAGTGTGTGGGCTCTTCTGAGCTTTGCAGTTACATAGGGATTCAGTTGTCTGAAAAAACGCGTTTATTTCGGGCTGAAAAACACGTTTTGAAAAGTGCACTGTAACTGCCCCATAACTTACATGGGGTTGACCAAACTTGCAGAAACATGTTTATTTCTGCTGAAAAACACGTTTTGACACTTTCTGCACACTGGGGTTAAGAGCAGAGTGTGTGGGCTGTTCTGAGCCTTGCAGTTACATAGGGATTCAGTTGTCTGAAAAAACGCGTTTATTTCGGGCTGAAAAACACGTTTTGAAAAGTGCACTGTAACTGCCCCATAACTTACATGGGGTTGACCAAACTTGCAGAAACATGTTTATTTCTGCTGAAAAACATGTTTTGACACTTTCTGCACACTGGGGTTAAGAGCTGAGTGTGTGGGCTCTTCTGAGCCTTGCAGTTACATAGGGATTCAGTTGTCTGAAAAAAACGCGTTTATTTCGGGCTGAAAAACACGTTTTGAAAAGTCTACTGTAACTGCCCCATAACTTACATGGGGTTGACCAAACTTGCAGAAACATGTTTATTTCTGCTGAAAAACACGTTTTGACACTTTCTGCACACTGGGGTTAAGAGCTGAGTGTGTGGGCTCTTCTGAGCTTTGCAGTTACATAGGGATTCAGTTGTCTGAAAAAACGCGTTTATTTCGGGCTGAAAAACACGTTTTGAAAAGTGCACTGTAACTGCCCCATAACTTACATGGGGTTGACCAAACTTGCAGAAACATGTTTATTTCTGCTGAAAAACACGTTTTGACACTTTCTGCACACTGGGGTTAAGAGCAGAGTGTGTGGGCTGTTCTGAGCCTTGCAGTTACATAGGGATTCAGTTGTCTGAAAAAACGCGTTTATTTCGGGCTGAAAAACACGTTTTGAAAAGTGCACTGTAACTGCCCCATAACTTACATGGGGTTGACCAAACTTGCAGAAACATGTTTATTTCTGCTGAAAAACATGTTTTGACACTTTCTGCACACTGGGGTTAAGAGCTGAGTGTGTGGGCTCTTCTGAGCCTTGCAGTTACATAGGGATTCAGTTGTCTGAAAAAACGCGTTTATTTCGGGCTGAAAAACACGTTTTGAAAAGTCTACTGTAACTGCCCCATAACTTACATGGGGTTGACCAAACTTGCAGAAACATGTTTATTTCTGCTGAAAAACACGTTTTGACACTTTCTGCACACTGGGGTTAAGAGCTGAGTGTGTGGGCTCTTCTGAGCTTTGCAGTTACATAGGTATTCAGTTGTCTGAAAAAACGCGTTTATTTCGGGCTGAAAAACACGTTTTGAAAAGTGTACTGTAACTGCCCCATAACTTACATGGGGTTGACCAAACTTGCAGAAACATGTTTATTTCTGCTGAAAAACACGTTTTGACATTTTCTGCACACTGGGGTTAAGAGCTGAGTGTGTGGGCTCTTCTGAGCTTTGCAGTTACATAGGGATTCAGTTGTCTGAAAAAACGCGTTTATTTCGGGCTGAAAAACACGTTTTGAAAAGTGTACTGTAACTGCCCCATAACTTACATGGGGTTGACCAAACTTCCAGAAACATGTTTATTTCTGCTGAAAAACACGTTTTGACACTTTATGCACACTGGGGTTAAGAGCAGAGTGTGTGGGCTCTTCTGAGCCTTACAGTTACATAGGGATTCAGTTGTCTGAAAAAACGCGTTTATTTCGGGCTGAAAAACACGTTTTGAAAAAAGTGCTGTTACTGCCCCATAACTTACATGGGGTTGACCAAACTTGCAGAAACATGTTTATTTCTGCTGAAAAACACGTTTTGACACTTTCTGCACACTGGGGTTAAGAGCAGAGTGTGTGGGCTCTTCTGAGCCTTACAGTTACATAGGGATTCAGTTGTCTGAAAAAACGCGTTTATTTCGGGCTGAAAAACACGTTTTGAAAAAAGTGCTGTTACTGCCCCATAACTTACATGGGGTTGACCAAACTTGCAGAAACATGTTTATTTCTGCTGAAAAACACGTTTTGACACTTTCTGCACACTGAAGTTAAGAGCTGAGTGTGTGGGCTCTTCTGAGCTTTGCAGTTACATAGGGATTCAGTTGTCTGAAAAAACGCGTTTATTTCGGGCTGAAAAACACGTTTTGAAAAGTGCACTGTAACTGCCCCATAACTTACATGGGGTTGACCAAACTTGCAGAAACATGTTTATTTCTGCTGAAAAACATGTTTTGACACTTTCTGCACACTGGGGTTAAGAGCTGAGTGTGTGGGCTGTTCTGAGCCTTGCAGTTACATAGGGATTCAGTTGTCTGAAAAAACGCGTTTATTTCGGGCTGAAAAACACGTTTTGAAAAGTGCACTGTAACTGCCCCATAACTTACATGGGGTTGACCAAACTTGCAGAAACATGTTTATTTCTGCTGAAAAACACGTTTTGACACTTTCTGCACACTGGGGTTAAGAGCAGAGTGTGTGGGCTGTTCTGAGCCTTGCAGTTACATAGGGATTCAGTTGTCTGAAAAAACGCGTTTATTTCGGTCTGAAAAACACGTTTTGAAAAGTGCACTGTAACTGCCCCATAACTTACATGGGGTTGACCAAACTTGCAGAAACATGTTTATTTCTGCTGAAAAACATGTTTTGACACTTTCTGCACACTGGGGTTAAGAGCTGAGTGTGTGGGCTCTTCTGAGCCTTGCAGTTACATAGGGATTCAGTTGTCTGAAAAAACGCGTTTATTTCGGGCTGAAAAACACGTTTTGAAAAGTCTACTGTAACTGCCCCATAACTTACATGGGGTTGACCAAACTTGCAGAAACATGTTTATTTCTGCTGAAAAACACGTTTTGACACTTTCTGCACACTGGGGTTAAGAGCAGAGTGTGTGGGCTCTTCTGAACCTTGCAGTTACATAGGGATTCAGTTGTCTGAAAAAACGCGTTTATTTCGGGCTGAAAAACACGTTTTGAAAAGTGCACTGTAACAGCCCCATAACTTACATGGGGTTGACCAAACTTGCAGAAACATTTTTATTTCTGCTGAAAAACACGTTTTGACACTTTCTGCACACTGGGGTTAAGAGCTGAGTGTGTGGGCTCTTCTGAGCTTTGCAGTTACATAGGTATTCAGTTGTCTGAAAAAACGCGTTTATTTCGGGCTGAAAAACACGTTTTGAAAAGTGCACTGTAACAGCCCCATAACTTACATGGGGTTGACCAAACTTGCAGAAACATTTTTATTTCTGCTGAAAAACACGTTTTGACACTTTCTGCACACTGGGGTTAAGAGCTGAGTGTGTGGGCTCTTCTGAGCTTTGCAGTTACATAGGTATTCAGTTGTCTGAAAAAACGCGTTTATTTCGGGCTGAAAAACACGTTTTGAAAAAAGTGCTGTTACTGCCCCATAACTTACATGGGGTTGACCAAACTTGCAGAAACATGTTTATTTCTGCTGAAAAACATGTTTTGACACTTTCTGCACACTGGGGTTAAGAGCTGAGTGTGTGGGCTGTTCTGAGCCTTGCAGTTACATAGGGATTCAGTTGTCTGAAAAAACGCGTTTATTTCGGGCTGAAAAACACGTTTTGAAAAGTGCACTGTAACTGCCCCATAACTTACATGGGGTTGACCAAACTTGCAGAAACATGTTTATTTCTGCTGAAAAACACGTTTTGACACTTTCTGCACACTGGGGTTAAGAGCAGAGTGTGTGGGCTGTTCTGAGCCTTGCAGTTACATAGGGATTCAGTTGTCTGAAAAAACGCGTTTATTTCGGGCTGAAAAACACGTTTTGAAAAGTGCACTGTAACTGCCCCATAACTTACATGGGGTTGACCAAACTTGCAGAAACATGTTTATTTCTGCTGAAAAACATGTTTTGACACTTTCTGCACACTGGGGTTAAGAGCTGAGTGTGTGGGCTCTTCTGAGCCTTGCAGTTACATAGGGATTCAGTTGTCTGAAAAAACGCGTTTATTTCGGGCTGAAAAACACGTTTTGAAAAGTCTACTGTAACTGCCCCATAACTTACATGGGGTTGACCAAACTTGCAGAAACATGTTTATTTCTGCTGAAAAACACGTTTTGACACTTTCTGCACACTGGGGTTAAGAGCTGAGTGTGTGGGCTCTTCTGAGCTTTGCAGTTACATAGGGATTCAGTTGTCTGAAAAAACGCGTTTATTTCGGGCTGAAAAACACGTTTTGAAAAGTGCACTGTAACTGCCCCATAACTTACATGGGGTTGACCAAACTTGCAGAAACATGTTTATTTCTGCTGAAAAACACGTTTTGACACTTTCTGCACACTGGGGTTAAGAGCAGAGTGTGTGGGCTGTTCTGAGCCTTGCAGTTACATAGGGATTCAGTTGTCTGAAAAAACGCGTTTATTTCGGGCTGAAAAACACGTTTTGAAAAGTGCACTGTAACTGCCCCATAACTTACATGGGGTTGACCAAACTTGCAGAAACATGTTTATTTCTGCTGAAAAACATGTTTTGACACTTTCTGCACACTGGGGTTAAGAGCTGAGTGTGTGGGCTCTTCTGAGCCTTGCAGTTACATAGGGATTCAGTTGTCTGAAAAAACGCGTTTATTTCGGGCTGAAAAACACGTTTTGAAAAGTCTACTGTAACTGCCCCATAACTTACATGGGGTTGACCAAACTTGCAGAAACATGTTTATTTCTGCTGAAAAACACGTTTTGACACTTTCTGCACACTGGGGTTAAGAGCTGAGTGTGTGGGCTCTTCTGAGCTTTGCAGTTACATAGGTATTCAGTTGTCTGAAAAAACGCGTTTATTTCGGGCTGAAAAACACGTTTTGAAAAGTGCACTGTAACTGCCCCATAACTTACATGGGGTTGACCAAACTTGCAGAAACATGTTTATTTCTGCTGAAAAACATGTTTTGACACTTTCTGCACACTGGGGTTAAGAGCTGAGTGTGTGGGCTCTTCTGAGCCTTGCAGTTACATAGGGATTCAGTTGTCTGAAAAAACGCGTTTATTTCGGGCTGAAAAACACGTTTTGAAAAGTCTACTGTAACTGCCCCATAACTTACATGGGGTTGACCAAACTTGCAGAAACATGTTTATTTCTGCTGAAAAACACGTTTTGACACTTTCTGCACACTGGGGTTAAGAGCAGAGTGTGTGGGCTCTTCTGAACCTTGCAGTTACATAGGGATTCAGTTGTCTGAAAAAACGCGTTTATTTCGGGCTGAAAAACACGTTTTGAAAAGTGCACTGTAACTGCCCCATAACTTACATGGGGTTGACCAAACTTGCAGAAACATTTTTATTTCTGCTGAAAAACACGTTTTGACACTTTCTGCACACTGGGGTTAAGAGCTGAGTGTGTGGGCTCTTCTGAGCTTTGCAGTTACATAGGTATTCAGTTGTCTGAAAAAACGCGTTTATTTCGGGCTGAAAAACACGTTTTGAAAAGTGCACTGTAACAGCCCCATAACTTACATGGGGTTGACCAAACTTGCAGAAACATTTTTATTTCTGCTGAAAAACACGTTTTGACACTTTCTGCACACTGGGGTTAAGAGCTGAGTGTGTGGGCTCTTCTGAGCTTTGCAGTTACATAGGTATTCAGTTGTCTGAAAAAACGCGTTTATTTCGGGCTGAAAAACACGTTTTGAAAAAAGTGCTGTTACTGCCCCATAACTTACATGGGGTTGACCAAACTTGCAGAAACATGTTTATTTCTGCTGAAAAACATGTTTTGACAATTTCTGCACACTGGGGTTAAGAGCTGAGTGTGTGGGCTGTTCTGAGCCTTGCAGTTACATAGGGATTCAGTTGTCTGAAAAAACGCGTTTATTTCGGGCTGAAAAACACGTTTTGAAAAGTGCACTGTAACTGCCCCATAACTTACATGGGGTTGACCAAACTTGCAGAAACATGTTTATTTCTGCTGAAAAACATGTTTTGACACTTTCTGCACACTGGGGTTAAGAGCTGAGTGTGTGGGCTCTTCTGAGCTTTGCAGTTACATAGGGATTCAGTTGTCTGAAAAAACGCGTTTATTTCGGGCTGAAAAACACGTTTTGAAAAGTGCACTGTAACTGCCCCATAACTTACATGGGGTTGACCAAACTTGCAGAAACATGTTTATTTCTGCTGAAAAACACGTTTTGACACTTTCTGCACACTGGGGTTAAGAGCAGAGTGTGTGGGCTCTTCTGAGCCTTGCAGTTACATAGGGATTCAGTTGTCTGAAAAAACGCGTTTATTTCGGGCTGAAAAACACGTTTTGAAAAGTGCACTGTAACTGCCCCATAACTTACATGGGGTTGACCAAACTTGCAGAAACATGTTTATTTCTGCTGAAAAACATGTTTTGACACTTTCTGCACACTGGGGTTAAGAGCTGAGTGTGTGGGCTCTTCTGAGCCTTGCAGTTACATAGGGATTCAGTTGTCTGAAAAAACGCGTTTATTTCGGGCTGAAAAACACGTTTTGAAAAGTCTACTGTAACTGCCCCATAACTTACATGGGGTTGACCAAACTTGCAGAAACATGTTTATTTCTGCTGAAAAACACGTTTTGACACTTTCTGCACACTGGGGTTAAGAGCTGAGTGTGTGGGCTCTTCTGAGCTTTGCAGTTACATAGGTATTCAGTTGTCTGAAAAAACGCGTTTATTTCGGGCTGAAAAACACGTTTTGAAAAGTGTACTGTAACTGCCCCATAACTTACATGGGGTTGACCAAACTTGCAGAAACATGTTTATTTCTGCTGAAAAACACGTTTTGACATTTTCTGCACACTGGGGTTAAGAGCTGAGTGTGTGGGCTCTTCTGAGCTTTGCAGTTACATAGGGATTCAGTTGTCTGAAAAAACGCGTTTATTTCGGGCTGAAAAACACGTTTTGAAAAGTGTACTGTAACTGCCCCATAACTTACATGGGGTTGACCAAACTTCCAGAAACATGTTTATTTCTGCTGAAAAACACGTTTTGACACTTTCTGCACACTGGGGTTAAGAGCAGAGTGTGTGGGCTCTTCTGAGCCTTACAGTTACATAGGGATTCAGTTGTCTGAAAAAACGCGTTTATTTCGGGCTGAAAAACACGTTTTGAAAAAAGTGCTGTTACTGCCCCATAACTTACATGGGGTTGACCAAACTTGCAGAAACATGTTTATTTCTGCTGAAAAACACGTTTTGCACTTTCTGCACACTGGGGTTAAGAGCAGAGTGTGTGGGCTCTTCTGAGCCTTACAGTTACATAGGGATTCAGTTGTCTGAAAAAACGCGTTTATTTCGGGCTGAAAAACACGTTTTGAAAAAAGTGCTGTTACTGCCCCATAACTTACATGGGGTTGACCAAACTTGCAGAAACATGTTTATTTCTGCTGAAAAACACGTTTTGACACTTTCTGCACACTGGGGTTAAGAGCTGAGTGTGTGGGCTCTTCTGAGCTTTGCAGTTACATAGGGATTCAGTTGTCTGAAAAAACGCGTTTATTTCGGGCTGAAAAACACGTTTTGAAAAGTGCACTGTAACTGCCCCATAACTTACATGGGGTTGACCAAACTTGCAGAAACATGTTTATTTCTGCTGAAAAACATGTTTTGACACTTTCTGCACACTGGGGTTAAGAGCTGAGTGTGTGGGCTGTTCTGAGCCTTGCAGTTACATAGGGATTCAGTTGTCTGAAAAAACGCGTTTATTTCGGGCTGAAAAACACGTTTTGAAAAGTGCACTGTAACTGCCCCATAACTTACATGGGGTTGACCAAACTTGCAGAAACATGTTTATTTCTGCTGAAAAACACGTTTTGACACTTTCTGCACACTGGGGTTAAGAGCAGAGTGTGTGGGCTGTTCTGAGCCTTGCAGTTACATAGGGATTCAGTTGTCTGAAAAAACGCGTTTATTTCGGTCTGAAAAACACGTTTTGAAAAGTGCACTGTAACTGCCCCATAACTTACATGGGGTTGACCAAACTTGCAGAAACATGTTTATTTCTGCTGAAAAACATGTTTTGACACTTTCTGCACACTGGGGTTAAGAGCTGAGTGTGTGGGCTCTTCTGAGCCTTGCAGTTACATAGGGATTCAGTTGTCTGAAAAAACGCGTTTATTTCGGGCTGAAAAACACGTTTTGAAAAGTCTACTGTAACTGCCCCATAACTTACATGGGGTTGACCAAACTTGCAGAAACATGTTTATTTCTGCTGAAAAACACGTTTTGACACTTTCTGCACACTGGGGTTAAGAGCAGAGTGTGTGGGCTCTTCTGAACCTTGCAGTTACATAGGGATTCAGTTGTCTGAAAAAACGCGTTTATTTCGGGCTGAAAAACACGTTTTGAAAAGTGCACTGTAACAGCCCCATAACTTACATGGGGTTGACCAAACTTGCAGAAACATTTTTATTTCTGCTGAAAAACACGTTTTGACACTTTCTGCACACTGGGGTTAAGAGCTGAGTGTGTGGGCTCTTCTGAGCTTTGCAGTTACATAGGTATTCAGTTGTCTGAAAAAACGCGTTTATTTCGGGCTGAAAAACACGTTTTGAAAAGTGCACTGTAACAGCCCCATAACTTACATGGGGTTGACCAAACTTGCAGAAACATTTTTATTTCTGCTGAAAAACACGTTTTGACACTTTCTGCACACTGGGGTTAAGAGCTGAGTGTGTGGGCTCTTCTGAGCTTTGCAGTTACATAGGTATTCAGTTGTCTGAAAAAACGCGTTTATTTCGGGCTGAAAAACACGTTTTGAAAAAAGTGCTGTTACTGCCCCATAACTTACATGGGGTTGACCAAACTTGCAGAAACATGTTTATTTCTGCTGAAAAACATGTTTTGACACTTTCTGCACACTGGGGTTAAGAGCTGAGTGTGTGGGCTGTTCTGAGCCTTGCAGTTACATAGGGATTCAGTTGTCTGAAAAAACGCGTTTATTTCGGGCTGAAAAACACGTTTTGAAAAGTGCACTGTAACTGCCCCATAACTTACATGGGGTTGACCAAACTTGCAGAAACATGTTTATTTCTGCTGAAAAACACGTTTTGACACTTTCTGCACACTGGGGTTAAGAGCAGAGTGTGTGGGCTGTTCTGAGCCTTGCAGTTACATAGGGATTCAGTTGTCTGAAAAAACGCGTTTATTTCGGGCTGAAAAACACGTTTTGAAAAGTGCACTGTAACTGCCCCATAACTTACATGGGGTTGACCAAACTTGCAGAAACATGTTTATTTCTGCTGAAAAACACGTTTTGACACTTTCTGCACACTGGGGTTAAGAGCTGAGTGTGTGGGCTCTTCTGAGCTTTGCAGTTACATAGGGATTCAGTTGTCTGAAAAAACGCGTTTATTTCGGGCTGAAAAACACGTTTTGAAAAGTGTACTGTAACTGCCCCATAACTTCCATGGGGTTGACCAAACTTGCAGAAACATGTTTATTTCTGCTGAAAAACACGTTTTGACACTTTCTGCAAACTGGGGTTAAGAGCTGAGTGTGTGGGCTCTTCTGAGCTTTGCAGTTACATAGGTATTCAGTTGTCTGAAAAAACGCGTTTATTTCGGGCTGAAAAACACGTTTTGAAAAGTGTACTGTAACTGCCCCATAACTTACATGGGGTTGACCAAACTTGCAGAAACATGTTTATTTCTGCTGAAAAACACGTTTTGACACTTTCTGCACACTGGGGTTAAGAGCAGAGTGTGTGGGCTCTTCTGAGCCTTACAGTTACATAGGGATTCAGTTGTCTGAAAAAACGCGTTTATTTCGGGCTGAAAAACACGTTTTGAAAAATGTGCTGTTACTGCCCCATAACTTACATGGGGTTGACCAAACTTGCAGAAACATGTTTATTTCTGCTGAAAAACACGTTTTGACACTTTCTGCACACTGGGGTTAAGAGCTGAGTGTGTGGGCTCTTCTGAGCTTTGCAGTTACATAGGGATTCAGTTGTCTGAAAAAACGCGTTTATTTCGGGCTGAAAAACACGTTTTGAAAAGTGTACTGTAACTGCCCCATAACTTACATGGGGTTGACCAAACTTGCAGAAACATGTTTATTTCTGCTGAAAAACACGTTTTGACACTTTCTGCACACTGGGGTTAAGAGCAGAGTGTGTGGGCTCTTCTGAGCCTTGCAGTTACATAGGGATTCAGTTGTCTGAAAAAACGCGTTTATATCGGGCTGAAAAACACGTTTTGAAAAAAGTGCTGTTACTGCCCCATAACTTACATGGGGTTGACCAAACTTGCAGAAACATGTTTATTTCTGCTGAAAAACATGTTTTGACACTTTCTGCACACTGGGGTTAAGAGCTGAGTGTGTGGGCTGTTCTGAGCCTTGCAGTTACATAGGGATTCAGTTGTCTGAAAAAACGCGTTTATTTCGGGCTGAAAAACACGTTTTGAAAAGTGCACTGTAACTGCCCCATAACTTACATGGGGTTGACCAAACTTGCAGAAACATGTTTATTTCTGCTGAAAAACATGTTTTGACACTTTCTGCACACTGGGGTTAAGAGCTGAGTGTGTGGGCTCTTCTGAGCTTTGCAGTTACATAGGGATTCAGTTGTCTGAAAAAACGCGTTTATTTCGGGCTGAAAAACACGTTTTGAAAAGTGCACTGTAACTGCCCCATAACTTACATGGGGTTGACCAAACTTGCAGAAACATGTTTATTTCTGCTGAAAAACACGTTTTGACACTTTCTGCACACTGGGGTTAAGAGCAGAGTGTGTGGGCTGTTCTGAGCCTTGCAGTTACATAGGGATTCAGTTGTCTGAAAAAACGCGTTTATTTCGGGCTGAAAAACACGTTTTGAAAAGTGCACTGTAACTGCCCCATAACTTACATGGGGTTGACCAAACTTGCAGAAACATGTTTATTTCTGCTGAAAAACATGTTTTGACACTTTCTGCACACTGGGGTTAAGAGCTGAGTGTGTGGGCTCTTCTGAGCCTTGCAGTTACATAGGGATTCAGTTGTCTGAAAAAACGCGTTTATTTCGGGCTGAAAAACACGTTTTGAAAAGTCTACTGTAACATGCCCCATAACTTACATGGGGTTGACCAAACTTGCAGAAACATGTTTATTTCTGCTGAAAAACACGTTTTGACACTTTCTGCACACTGGGGTTAAGAGCTGAGTGTGTGGGCTCTTCTGAGCTTTGCAGTTACATAGGGATTCAGTTGTCTGAAAAAACGCGTTTATTTCGGGCTGAAAAACACGTTTTGAAAAGTGCACTGTAACTGCCCCATAACTTACATGGGGTTGACCAAACTTGCAGAAACATGTTTATTTCTGCTGAAAAACACGTTTTGACACTTTCTGCACACTGGGGTTAAGAGCAGAGTGTGTGGGCTGTTCTGAGCCTTGTAGTTACATAGGGATTCAGTTGTCTGAAAAAACGCGTTTATTTCGGGCTGAAAAACACGTTTTGAAAAGTGCACTGTAACTGCCCCATAACTTACATGGGGTTGACCAAACTTGCAGAAACATGTTTATTTCTGCTGAAAAACATGTTTTGACACTTTCTGCACACTGGGGTTAAGAGCTGAGTGTGTGGGCTCTTCTGAGCCTTGCAGTTACATAGGGATTCAGTTGTCTGATAAAACGCGTTTATTTCGGGCTGAAAAACACGTTTTGAAAAGTGTACTGTAACTGCCCCATAACTTACATGGGGTTGACCAAACTTCCAGAAACATGTTTATTTCTGCTGAAAAACACGTTTTGACACTTTCTGCACACTGGGGTTAAGAGCAGAGTGTGTGGGCTCTTCTGAGCCTTACAGTTACATAGGGATTCAGTTGTCTGAAAAAATGCGTTTATTTCGGGCTGAAAAACACGTTTTGAAAAAAGTGCTGTTACTGCCCCATAACTTACATGGGGTTGACCAAACTTGCAGAAACGTTTATTTCTGCTGAAAAACACGTTTTGACACTTTCTGCACACTGGGGTTAAGAGCTGAGTGTGTGGGCTCTTCTGAGCCTTGCAGTTACATAGGGATTCAGTTGTCTGAAAAAACGCGTTTATTTCGGGCTGAAAAACACGTTTTGAAAAGTCTACTGTAACTGCCCCATAACTTACATGGGGTTGACCAAACTTGCAGAAACATGTTTATTTCTGCTGAAAAACACGTTTTGACACTTTCTGCACACTGGGGTTAAGAGCAGAGTGTGTGGGCTCTTCTGAACCTTGCAGTTACATAGGGATTCAGTTGTCTGAAAAAACGCGTTTATTTCGGGCTGAAAAACACGTTTTGAAAAGTGCACTGTAACAGCCCCATAACTTACATGGGGTTGACCAAACTTGCAGAAACATTTTTATTTCTGCTGAAAAACACGTTTTGACACTTTCTGCACACTGGGGTTAAGAGCTGAGTGTGTGGGCTCTTCTGAGCTTTGCAGTTACATAGGTATTCAGTTGTCTGAAAAAACGCGTTTATTTCGGGCTGAAAAACACGTTTTGAAAAAAGTGCTGTTACTGCCCCATAACTTACATGGGGTTGACCAAACTTGCAGAAACATGTTTATTTCTGCTGAAAAACATGTTTTGACACTTTCTGCACACTGGGGTTAAGAGCTGAGTGTGTGGGCTGTTCTGAGCCTTGCAGTTACATAGGGATTCAGTTGTCTGAAAAAACGCGTTTATTTCGGGCTGAAAAACACGTTTTGAAAAGTGCACTGTAACTGCCCCATAACTTACATGGGGTTGACCAAACTTGCAGAAACATGTTTATTTCTGCTGAAAAACATGTTTTGACACTTTCTGCACACTGGGGTTAAGAGCTGAGTGTGTGGGCTGTTCTGAGCCTTGCAGTTACATAGGGATTCAGTTGTCTGAAAAAACGCGTTTATTTCGGGCTGAAAAACACGTTTTGAAAAGTGCACTGTAACTGCCCCATAACTTACATGGGGTTGACCAAACTTGCAGAAACATGTTTATTTCTGCTGAAAAACATGTTTTGACACTTTCTGCACACTGGGGTTAAGAGCTGAGTGTGTGGGCTGTTCTGAGCCTTGCAGTTACATAGGGATTCAGTTGTCTGAAAAAACGCGTTTATTTCGGGCTGAAAAACACGTTTTGAAAAGTGCACTGTAACTGCCCCATAACTTACATGGGGTTGACCAAACTTGCAGAAACATGTTTATTTCTGCTGAAAAACACGTTTTGACACTTTCTGCACACTGGGGTTAAGAGCAGAGTGTGTGGGCTGTTCTGAGCCTTGCAGTTACATAGGGATTCAGTTGTCTGAAAAAACGCGTTTATTTCGGTCTGAAAAACACGTTTTGAAAAGTGCACTGTAACTGCCCCATAACTTACATGGGGTTGACCAAACTTGCAGAAACATGTTTATTTCTGCTGAAAAACATGTTTTGACACTTTCTGCACACTGGGGTTAAGAGCTGAGTGTGTGGGCTCTTCTGAGCCTTGCAGTTACATAGGGATTCAGTTGTCTGAAAAAACGCGTTTATTTCGGGCTGAAAAACACGTTTTGAAAAGTCTACTGTAACTGCCCCATAACTTACATGGGGTTGACCAAACTTGCAGAAACATGTTTATTTCTGCTGAAAAACACGTTTTGACACTTTCTGCACACTGGGGTTAAGAGCAGAGTGTGTGGGCTCTTCTGAACCTTGCAGTTACATAGGGATTCAGTTGTCTGAAAAAACGCGTTTATTTCGGGCTGAAAAACACGTTTTGAAAAGTGCACTGTAACAGCCCCATAACTTACATGGGGTTGACCAAACTTGCAGAAACATTTTTATTTCTGCTGAAAAACACGTTTTGACACTTTCTGCACACTGGGGTTAAGAGCTGAGTGTGTGGGCTCTTCTGAGCTTTGCAGTTACATAGGTATTCAGTTGTCTGAAAAAACGCGTTTATTTCGGGCTGAAAAACACGTTTTGAAAAGTGCACTGTAACAGCCCCATAACTTACATGGGGTTGACCAAACTTGCAGAAACATTTTTATTTCTGCTGAAAAACACGTTTTGACACTTTCTGCACACTGGGGTTAAGAGCTGAGTGTGTGGGCTCTTCTGAGCTTTGCAGTTACATAGGTATTCAGTTGTCTGAAAAAACGCGTTTATTTCGGGCTGAAAAACACGTTTTGAAAAAAGTGCTGTTACTGCCCCATAACTTACATGGGGTTGACCAAACTTGCAGAAACATGTTTATTTCTGCTGAAAAACATGTTTTGACACTTTCTGCACACTGGGGTTAAGAGCTGAGTGTGTGGGCTGTTCTGAGCCTTGCAGTTACATAGGGATTCAGTTGTCTGAAAAAACGCGTTTATTTCGGGCTGAAAAACACGTTTTGAAAAGTGCACTGTAACTGCCCCATAACTTACATGGGGTTGACCAAACTTGCAGAAACATGTTTATTTCTGCTGAAAAACACGTTTTGACACTTTCTGCACACTGGGGTTAAGAGCAGAGTGTGTGGGCTGTTCTGAGCCTTGCAGTTACATAGGGATTCAGTTGTCTGAAAAAACGCGTTTATTTCGGGCTGAAAAACACGTTTTGAAAAGTGCACTGTAACTGCCCCATAACTTACATGGGGTTGACCAAACTTGCAGAAACATGTTTATTTCTGCTGAAAAACATGTTTTGACACTTTCTGCACACTGGGGTTAAGAGCTGAGTGTGTGGGCTCTTCTGAGCCTTGCAGTTACATAGGGATTCAGTTGTCTGAAAAAACGCGTTTATTTCGGGCTGAAAAACACCTTTTGAAAAGTCTACTGTAACTGCCCCATAACTTACATGGGGTTGACCAAACTTGCAGAAACATGTTTATTTCTGCTGAAAAACACGTTTTGACACTTTCTGCACACTGGGGTTAAGAGCTGAGTGTGTGGGCTCTTCTGAGCTTTGCAGTTACATAGGGATTCAGTTGTCTGAAAAAACGCGTTTATTTCGGGCTGAAAAACACGTTTTGAAAAGTGCACTGTAACTGCCCCATAACTTACATGGGGTTGACCAAACTTGCAGAAACATGTTTATTTCTGCTGAAAAACACGTTTTGACACTTTCTGCACACTGGGGTTAAGAGCAGAGTGTGTGGGCTGTTCTGAGCCTTGCAGTTACATAGGGATTCAGTTGTCTGAAAAAACGCGTTTATTTCGGGCTGAAAAACACGTTTTGAAAAGTGCACTGTAACTGCCCCATAACTTACATGGGGTTGACCAAACTTGCAGAAACATGTTTATTTCTGCTGAAAAACATGTTTTGACACTTTCTGCACACTGGGGTTAAGAGCTGAGTGTGTGGGCTCTTCTGAGCCTTGCAGTTACATAGGTATTCAGTTGTCTGAAAAAACGCGTTTATTTCGGGCTGAAAAACACGTTTTGAAAAGTGCACTGTAACTGCCCCATAACTTACATGGGGTTGACCAAACTTGCAGAAACATGTTTATTTCTGCTGAAAAACATGTTTTGACACTTTCTGCACACTGGGGTTAAGAGCTGAGTGTGTGGGCTCTTCTGAGCCTTGCAGTTACATAGGGATTCAGTTGTCTGAAAAAACGCGTTTATTTCGGGCTGAAAAACACGTTTTGAAAAGTCTACTGTAACTGCCCCATAACTTACATGGGGTTGACCAAACTTGCAGAAACATGTTTATTTCTGCTGAAAAACACGTTTTGACACTTTCTGCACACTGGGGTTAAGAGCAGAGTGTGTGGGCTCTTCTGAACCTTGCAGTTACATAGGGATTCAGTTGTCTGAAAAAACGCGTTTATTTCGGGCTGAAAAACACGTTTTGAAAAGTGCACTGTAACAGCCCCATAACTTACATGGGGTTGACCAAACTTGCAGAAACATTTTTATTTCTGCTGAAAAACACGTTTTGACACTTTCTGCACACTGGGGTTAAGAGCTGAGTGTGTGGGCTCTTCTGAGCCTTGCAGTTACATAGGGATTCAGTTGTCTGAAAAAACGCGTTTATTTCGGGCTGAAAAACACGTTTTGAAAAGTGCACTGTAACTGCCCCATAACTTACATGGGGTTGACCAAACTTGCAGAAACATTTTTATTTCTGCTGAAAAACACGTTTTGACACTTTCTGCACACTGGGGTTAAGAGCTGAGTGTGTGGGCTCTTCTGAGCTTTGCAGTTACATAGGTATTCAGTTGTCTGAAAAAACGCGTTTATTTCGGGCTGAAAAACACGTTTTGAAAAAAGTGCTGTTACTGCCCCATAACTTACATGGGGTTGACCAAACTTGCAGAAACATGTTTATTTCTGCTGAAAAACATGTTTTGACACTTTCTGCACACTGGGGTTAAGAGCTGAGTGTGTGGGCTGTTCTGAGCCTTGCAGTTACATAGGGATTCAGTTGTCTGAAAAAACGCGTTTATTTCGGGCTGAAAAACACGTTTTGAAAAGTGCACTGTAACTGCCCCATAACTTACATGGGGTTGACCAAACTTGCAGAAACATGTTTATTTCTGCTGAAAAACATGTTTTGACACTTTCTGCACACTGGGGTTAAGAGCTGAGTGTGTGGGCTCTTCTGAGCTTTGCAGTTACATAGGGATTCAGTTGTCTGAAAAAACGCGTTTATTTCGGGCTGAAAAACACGTTTTGAAAAGTGCACTGTAACTGCCCCATAACTTACATGGGGTTGACCAAACTTGCAGAAACATGTTTATTTCTGCTGAAAAACACGTTTTGACACTTTCTGCACACTGGGGTTAAGAGCAGAGTGTGTGGGCTGTTCTGAGCCTTGCAGTTACATAGGGATTCAGTTGTCTGAAAAAACGCGTTTATTTCGGGCTGAAAAACACGTTTTGAAAAGTGCACTGTAACTGCCCCATAACTTACATGGGGTTGACCAAACTTGCAGAAACATGTTTATTTCTGCTGAAAAACATGTTTTGACACTTTCTGCACACTGGGGTTAAGAGCTGAGTGTGTGGGCTCTTCTGAGCCTTGCAGTTACATAGGGATTCAGTTGTCTGAAAAAAACGCGTTTATTTCGGGCTGAAAAACACGTTTTGAAAAGTCTACTGTAACTGCCCCATAACTTACATGGGGTTGACCAAACTTGCAGAAACATGTTTATTTCTGCTGAAAAACACGTTTTGACACTTTCTGCACACTGGGGTTAAGAGCTGAGTGTGTGGGCTCTTCTGAGCTTTGCAGTTACATAGGGATTCAGTTGTCTGAAAAAACGCGTTTATTTCGGGCTGAAAAACACGTTTTGAAAAGTGCACTGTAACTGCCCCATAACTTACATGGGGTTGACCAAACTTGCAGAAACATGTTTATTTCTGCTGAAAAACACGTTTTGACACTTTCTGCACACTGGGGTTAAGAGCAGAGTGTGTGGGCTGTTCTGAGCCTTGCAGTTACATAGGGATTCAGTTGTCTGAAAAAACGCGTTTATTTCGGGCTGAAAAACACGTTTTGAAAAGTGCACTGTAACTGCCCCATAACTTACATGGGGTTGACCAAACTTGCAGAAACATGTTTATTTCTGCTGAAAAACATGTTTTGACACTTTCTGCACACTGGGGTTAAGAGCTGAGTGTGTGGGCTCTTCTGAGCCTTGCAGTTACATAGGGATTCAGTTGTCTGAAAAAACGCGTTTATTTCGGGCTGAAAAACACGTTTTGAAAAGTCTACTGTAACTGCCCCATAACTTACATGGGGTTGACCAAACTTGCAGAAACATGTTTATTTCTGCTGAAAAACACGTTTTGACACTTTCTGCACACTGGGGTTAAGAGCTGAGTGTGTGGGCTCTTCTGAGCTTTGCAGTTACATAGGTATTCAGTTGTCTGAAAAAACGCGTTTATTTCGGGCTGAAAAACACGTTTTGAAAAGTGTACTGTAACTGCCCCATAACTTACATGGGGTTGACCAAACTTGCAGAAACATGTTTATTTCTGCTGAAAAACACGTTTTGACATTTTCTGCACACTGGGGTTAAGAGCTGAGTGTGTGGGCTCTTCTGAGCTTTGCAGTTACATAGGGATTCAGTTGTCTGAAAAAACGCGTTTATTTCGGGCTGAAAAACACGTTTTGAAAAGTGTACTGTAACTGCCCCATAACTTACATGGGGTTGACCAAACTTCCAGAAACATGTTTATTTCTGCTGAAAAACACGTTTTGACACTTTATGCACACTGGGGTTAAGAGCAGAGTGTGTGGGCTCTTCTGAGCCTTACAGTTACATAGGGATTCAGTTGTCTGAAAAAACGCGTTTATTTCGGGCTGAAAAACACGTTTTGAAAAAAGTGCTGTTACTGCCCCATAACTTACATGGGGTTGACCAAACTTGCAGAAACATGTTTATTTCTGCTGAAAAACACGTTTTGACACTTTCTGCACACTGGGGTTAAGAGCAGAGTGTGTGGGCTCTTCTGAGCCTTACAGTTACATAGGGATTCAGTTGTCTGAAAAAACGCGTTTATTTCGGGCTGAAAAACACGTTTTGAAAAAAGTGCTGTTACTGCCCCATAACTTACATGGGGTTGACCAAACTTGCAGAAACATGTTTATTTCTGCTGAAAAACACGTTTTGACACTTTCTGCACACTGAAGTTAAGAGCTGAGTGTTTGGGCTCTTCTGAGCTTTGCAGTTACATAGGGATTCAGTTGTCTGAAAAAACGCGTTTATTTCGGGCTGAAAAACACGTTTTGAAAAGTGCACTGTAACTGCCCCATAACTTACATGGGGTTGACCAAACTTGCAGAAACATGTTTATTTCTGCTGAAAAACATGTTTTGACACTTTCTGCACACTGGGGTTAAGAGCTGAGTGTGTGGGCTGTTCTGAGCCTTGCAGTTACATAGGGATTCAGTTGTCTGAAAAAACGCGTTTATTTCGGGCTGAAAAACACGTTTTGAAAAGTGCACTGTAACTGCCCCATAACTTACATGGGGTTGACCAAACTTGCAGAAACATGTTTATTTCTGCTGAAAAACACGTTTTGACACTTTCTGCACACTGGGGTTAAGAGCAGAGTGTGTGGGCTGTTCTGAGCCTTGCAGTTACATAGGGATTCAGTTGTCTGAAAAAACGCGTTTATTTCGGTCTGAAAAACACGTTTTGAAAAGTGCACTGTAACTGCCCCATAACTTACATGGGGTTGACCAAACTTGCAGAAACATGTTTATTTCTGCTGAAAAACATGTTTTGACACTTTCTGCACACTGGGGTTAAGAGCTGAGTGTGTGGGCTCTTCTGAGCCTTGCAGTTACATAGGGATTCAGTTGTCTGAAAAAACGCGTTTATTTCGGGCTGAAAAACACGTTTTGAAAAGTCTACTGTAACTGCCCCATAACTTACATGGGGTTGACCAAACTTGCAGAAACATGTTTATTTCTGCTGAAAAACACGTTTTGACACTTTCTGCACACTGGGGTTAAGAGCAGAGTGTGTGGGCTCTTCTGAACCTTGCAGTTACATAGGGATTCAGTTGTCTGAAAAAACGCGTTTATTTCGGGCTGAAAAACACGTTTTGAAAAGTGCACTGTAACAGCCCCATAACTTACATGGGGTTGACCAAACTTGCAGAAACATTTTTATTTCTGCTGAAAAACACGTTTTGACACTTTCTGCACACTGGGGTTAAGAGCTGAGTGTGTGGGCTCTTCTGAGCTTTGCAGTTACATAGGTATTCAGTTGTCTGAAAAAACGCGTTTATTTCGGGCTGAAAAACACGTTTTGAAAAGTGCACTGTAACAGCCCCATAACTTACATGGGGTTGACCAAACTTGCAGAAACATTTTTATTTCTGCTGAAAAACACGTTTTGACACTTTCTGCACACTGGGGTTAAGAGCTGAGTGTGTGGGCTCTTCTGAGCTTTGCAGTTACATAGGTATTCAGTTGTCTGAAAAAACGCGTTTATTTCGGGCTGAAAAACACGTTTTGAAAAAAGTGCTGTTACTGCCCCATAACTTACATGGGGTTGACCAAACTTGCAGAAACATGTTTATTTCTGCTGAAAAACATGTTTTGACACTTTCTGCACACTGGGGTTAAGAGCTGAGTGTGTGGGCTGTTCTGAGCCTTGCAGTTACATAGGGATTCAGTTGTCTGAAAAAACGCGTTTATTTCGGGCTGAAAAACACGTTTTGAAAAGTGCACTGTAACTGCCCCATAACTTACATGGGGTTGACCAAACTTGCAGAAACATGTTTATTTCTGCTGAAAAACACGTTTTGACACTTTCTGCACACTGGGGTTAAGAGCAGAGTGTGTGGGCTGTTCTGAGCCTTGCAGTTACATAGGGATTCAGTTGTCTGAAAAAACGCGTTTATTTCGGGCTGAAAAACACGTTTTGAAAAGTGCACTGTAACTGCCCCATAACTTACATGGGGTTGACCAAACTTGCAGAAACATGTTTATTTCTGCTGAAAAACATGTTTTGACACTTTCTGCACACTGGGGTTAAGAGCTGAGTGTGTGGGCTCTTCTGAGCCTTGCAGTTACATAGGGATTCAGTTGTCTGAAAAAACGCGTTTATTTCGGGCTGAAAAACACGTTTTGAAAAGTCTACTGTAACTGCCCCATAACTTACATGGGGTTGACCAAACTTGCAGAAACATGTTTATTTCTGCTGAAAAACACGTTTTGACACTTTCTGCACACTGGGGTTAAGAGCTGAGTGTGTGGGCTCTTCTGAGCTTTGCAGTTACATAGGGATTCAGTTGTCTGAAAAAACGCGTTTATTTCGGGCTGAAAAACACGTTTTGAAAAGTGCACTGTAACTGCCCCATAACTTACATGGGGTTGACCAAACTTGCAGAAACATGTTTATTTCTGCTGAAAAACACGTTTTGACACTTTCTGCACACTGGGGTTAAGAGCAGAGTGTGTGGGCTGTTCTGAGCCTTGCAGTTACATAGGGATTCAGTTGTCTGAAAAAACGCGTTTATTTCGGGCTGAAAAACACGTTTTGAAAAGTGCACTGTAACTGCCCCATAACTTACATGGGGTTGACCAAACTTGCAGAAACATGTTTATTTCTGCTGAAAAACATGTTTTGACACTTTCTGCACACTGGGGTTAAGAGCTGAGTGTGTGGGCTCTTCTGAGCCTTGCAGTTACATAGGGATTCAGTTGTCTGAAAAAACGCGTTTATTTCGGGCTGAAAAACACGTTTTGAAAAGTCTACTGTAACTGCCCCATAACTTACATGGGGTTGACCAAACTTGCAGAAACATGTTTATTTCTGCTGAAAAACACGTTTTGACACTTTCTGCACACTGGGGTTAAGAGCTGAGTGTGTGGGCTCTTCTGAGCTTTGCAGTTACATAGGTATTCAGTTGTCTGAAAAAACGCGTTTATTTCGGGCTGAAAAACACGTTTTGAAAAGTGCACTGTAACTGCCCCATAACTTACATGGGGTTGACCAAACTTGCAGAAACATGTTTATTTCTGCTGAAAAACATGTTTTGACACTTTCTGCACACTGGGGTTAAGAGCTGAGTGTGTGGGCTCTTCTGAGCCTTGCAGTTACATAGGGATTCAGTTGTCTGAAAAAACGCGTTTATTTCGGGCTGAAAAACACGTTTTGAAAAGTCTACTGTAACTGCCCCATAACTTACATGGGGTTGACCAAACTTGCAGAAACATGTTTATTTCTGCTGAAAAACACGTTTTGACACTTTCTGCACACTGGGGTTAAGAGCAGAGTGTGTGGGCTCTTCTGAACCTTGCAGTTACATAGGGATTCAGTTGTCTGAAAAAACGCGTTTATTTCGGGCTGAAAAACACGTTTTGAAAAGTGCACTGTAACAGCCCCATAACTTACATGGGGTTGACCAAACTTGCAGAAACATTTTTATTTCTGCTGAAAAACACGTTTTGACACTTTCTGCACACTGGGGTTAAGAGCTGAGTGTGTGGGCTCTTCTGAGCTTTGCAGTTACATAGGTATTCAGTTGTCTGAAAAAACGCGTTTATTTCGGGCTGAAAAACACGTTTTGAAAAGTGCACTGTAACAGCCCCATAACTTACATGGGGTTGACCAAACTTGCAGAAACATTTTTATTTCTGCTGAAAAACACGTTTTGACACTTTCTGCACACTGGGGTTAAGAGCTGAGTGTGTGGGCTCTTCTGAGCTTTGCAGTTACATAGGTATTCAGTTGTCTGAAAAAACGCGTTTATTTCGGGCTGAAAAACACGTTTTGAAAAAAGTGCTGTTACTGCCCCATAACTTACATGGGGTTGACCAAACTTGCAGAAACATGTTTATTTCTGCTGAAAAACATGTTTTGACACTTTCTGCACACTGGGGTTAAGAGCTGAGTGTGTGGGCTGTTCTGAGCCTTGCAGTTACATAGGGATTCAGTTGTCTGAAAAAACGCGTTTATTTCGGGCTGAAAAACACGTTTTGAAAAGTGCACTGTAACTGCCCCATAACTTACATGGGGTTGACCAAACTTGCAGAAACATGTTTATTTCTGCTGAAAAACATGTTTTGACACTTTCTGCACACTGGGGTTAAGAGCTGAGTGTGTGGGCTCTTCTGAGCTTTGCAGTTACATAGGGATTCAGTTGTCTGAAAAAACGCGTTTATTTCGGGCTGAAAAACACGTTTTGAAAAGTGCACTGTAACTGCCCCATAACTTACATGGGGTTGACCAAACTTGCAGAAACATGTTTATTTCTGCTGAAAAACACGTTTTGACACTTTCTGCACACTGGGGTTAAGAGCAGAGTGTGTGGGCTGTTCTGAGCCTTGCAGTTACATAGGGATTCAGTTGTCTGAAAAAACGCGTTTATTTCGGGCTGAAAAACACGTTTTGAAAAGTGCACTGTAACTGCCCCATAACTTACATGGGGTTGACCAAACTTGCAGAAACATGTTTATTTCTGCTGAAAAACATGTTTTGACACTTTCTGCACACTGGGGTTAAGAGCTGAGTGTGTGGGCTCTTCTGAGCCTTGCAGTTACATAGGGATTCAGTTGTCTGAAAAAAACGCGTTTATTTCGGGCTGAAAAACACGTTTTGAAAAGTCTACTGTAACTGCCCCATAACTTACATGGGGTTGACCAAACTTGCAGAAACATGTTTATTTCTGCTGAAAAACACGTTTTGACACTTTCTGCACACTGGGGTTAAGAGCTGAGTGTGTGGGCTCTTCTGAGCTTTGCAGTTACATAGGGATTCAGTTGTCTGAAAAAACGCGTTTATTTCGGGCTGAAAAACACGTTTTGAAAAGTGCACTGTAACTGCCCCATAACTTACATGGGGTTGACCAAACTTGCAGAAACATGTTTATTTCTGCTGAAAAACACGTTTTGACACTTTCTGCACACTGGGGTTAAGAGCAGAGTGTGTGGGCTGTTCTGAGCCTTGCAGTTACATAGGGATTCAGTTGTCTGAAAAAACGCGTTTATTTCGGGCTGAAAAACACGTTTTGAAAAGTGCACTGTAACTGCCCCATAACTTACATGGGGTTGACCAAACTTGCAGAAACATGTTTATTTCTGCTGAAAAACATGTTTTGACACTTTCTGCACACTGGGGTTAAGAGCTGAGTGTGTGGGCTCTTCTGAGCCTTGCAGTTACATAGGGATTCAGTTGTCTGAAAAAACGCGTTTATTTCGGGCTGAAAAACACGTTTTGAAAAGTCTACTGTAACTGCCCCATAACTTACATGGGGTTGACCAAACTTGCAGAAACATGTTTATTTCTGCTGAAAAACACGTTTTGACACTTTCTGCACACTGGGGTTAAGAGCTGAGTGTGTGGGCTCTTCTGAGCTTTGCAGTTACATAGGTATTCAGTTGTCTGAAAAAACGCGTTTATTTCGGGCTGAAAAACACGTTTTGAAAAGTGTACTGTAACTGCCCCATAACTTACATGGGGTTGACCAAACTTGCAGAAACATGTTTATTTCTGCTGAAAAACACGTTTTGACATTTTCTGCACACTGGGGTTAAGAGCTGAGTGTGTGGGCTCTTCTGAGCTTTGCAGTTACATAGGGATTCAGTTGTCTGAAAAAACGCGTTTATTTCGGGCTGAAAAACACGTTTTGAAAAGTGTACTGTAACTGCCCCATAACTTACATGGGGTTGACCAAACTTCCAGAAACATGTTTATTTCTGCTGAAAAACACGTTTTGACACTTTCTGCACACTGGGGTTAAGAGCAGAGTGTGTGGGCTCTTCTGAGCCTTACAGTTACATAGGGATTCAGTTGTCTGAAAAAACGCGTTTATTTCGGGCTGAAAAACACGTTTTGAAAAAAGTGCTGTTACTGCCCCATAACTTACATGGGGTTGACCAAACTTGCAGAAACATGTTTATTTCTGCTGAAAAACACGTTTTGACACTTTCTGCACACTGGGGTTAAGAGCAGAGTGTGTGGGCTCTTCTGAGCCTTACAGTTACATAGGGATTCAGTTGTCTGAAAAAACGCGTTTATTTCGGGCTGAAAAACACGTTTTGAAAAAAGTGCTGTTACTGCCCCATAACTTACATGGGGTTGACCAAACTTGCAGAAACATGTTTATTTCTGCTGAAAAACACGTTTTGACACTTTCTGCACACTGGGGTTAAGAGCTGAGTGTGTGGGCTCTTCTGAGCTTTGCAGTTACATAGGGATTCAGTTGTCTGAAAAAACGCGTTTATTTCGGGCTGAAAAACACGTTTTGAAAAGTGCACTGTAACTGCCCCATTACTTACATGGGGTTGACCAAACTTGCAGAAACATGTTTATTTCTGCTGAAAAACATGTTTTGACACTTTCTGCACACTGGGGTTAAGAGCTGAGTGTGTGGGCTGTTCTGAGCCTTGCAGTTACATAGGGATTCAGTTGTCTGAAAAAACGCGTTTATTTCGGGCTGAAAAACACGTTTTGAAAAGTGCACTGTAACTGCCCCATAACTTACATGGGGTTGACCAAACTTGCAGAAACATGTTTATTTCTGCTGAAAAACACGTTTTGACACTTTCTGCACACTTGGGTTAAGAGCAGAGTGTGTGGGCTGTTCTGAGCCTTGCAGTTACATAGGGATTCAGTTGTCTGAAAAAACGCGTTTATTTCGGTCTGAAAAACACGTTTTGAAAAGTGCACTGTAACTGCCCCATAACTTACATGGGGTTGACCAAACTTGCAGAAACATGTTTATTTCTGCTGAAAAACATGTTTTGACACTTTCTGCACACTGGGGTTAAGAGCTGAGTGTGTGGGCTCTTCTGAGCCTTGCAGTTACATAGGGATTCAGTTGTCTGAAAAAACGCGTTTATTTCGGGCTGAAAAACACGTTTTGAAAAGTCTACTGTAACTGCCCCATAACTTACATGGGGTTGACCAAACTTGCAGAAACATGTTTATTTCTGCTGAAAAACACGTTTTGACACTTTCTGCACACTGGGGTTAAGAGCAGAGTGTGTGGGCTCTTCTGAGCCTTGCAGTTACATAGGGATTCAGTTGTCTGAAAAAACGCGTTTATTTCGGGCTGAAAAACACGTTTTGAAAAGTGCACTGTAACAGCCCCATAACTTACATGGGGTTGACCAAACTTGCAGAAACATTTTTATTTCTGCTGAAAAACACGTTTTGACACTTTCTGCACACTGGGGTTAAGAGCTGAGTGTGTGGGCTCTTCTGAGCTTTGCAGTTACTTAGGTATTCAGTTGTCTGAAAAAACGCGTTTATTTCGGGCTGAAAAACACGTTTTGAAAAGTGCACTGTAACAGCCCCATAACTTACATGGGGTTGACCAAACTTGCAGAAACATTTTTATTTCTGCTGAAAAACACGTTTTGACACTTTCTGCACACTGGGGTTAAGAGCTGAGTGTGTGGGCTCTTCTGAGCTTTGCAGTTACATAGGTATTCAGTTGTCTGAAAAAACGCGTTTATTTCGGGCTGAAAAACACGTTTTGAAAAAAGTGCTGTTACTGCCCCATAACTTACATGGGGTTGACCAAACTTGCAGAAACATGTTTATTTCTGCTGAAAAACATGTTTTGACACTTTCTGCACACTGGGGTTAAGAGCTGAGTGTGTGGGCTGTTCTGAGCCTTGCAGTTACATAGGGATTCAGTTGTCTGAAAAAACGCGTTTATTTCGGGCTGAAAAACACGTTTTGAAAAGTGCACTGTAACTGCCCCATAACTTACATGGGGTTGACCAAACTTGCAGAAACATGTTTATTTCTGCTGAAAAACACGTTTTGACACTTTCTGCACACTGGGGTTAAGAGCAGAGTGTGTGGGCTGTTCTGAGCCTTGCAGTTACATAGGGATTCAGTTGTCTGAAAAAACGCGTTTATTTCGGGCTGAAAAACACGTTTTGAAAAGTGCACTGTAACTGCCCCATAACTTACATGGGGTTGACCAAACTTGCAGAAACATGTTTATTTCTGCTGAAAAACATGTTTTGACACTTTCTGCACACTGGGGTTAAGAGCTGAGTGTGTGGGCTCTTCTGAGCCTTGCAGTTACATAGGGATTCAGTTGTCTGAAAAAACGCGTTTATTTCGGGCTGAAAAACACGTTTTGAAAAGTCTACTGTAACTGCCCCATAACTTACATGGGGTTGACCAAACTTGCAGAAACATGTTTATTTCTGCTGAAAAACACGTTTTGACACTTTCTGCACACTGGGGTTAAGAGCTGAGTGTGTGGGCTCTTCTGAGCTTTGCAGTTACATAGGGATTCAGTTGTCTGAAAAAACGCGTTTATTTCGGGCTGAAAAACACGTTTTGAAAAGTGCACTGTAACTGCCCCATAACTTACATGGGGTTGACCAAACTTGCAGAAACATGTTTATTTCTGCTGAAAAACACGTTTTGACACTTTCTGCACACTGGGGTTAAGAGCAGAGTGTGTGGGCTGTTCTGAGCCTTGCAGTTACATAGGGATTCAGTTGTCTGAAAAAACGCGTTTATTTCGGGCTGAAAAACACGTTTTGAAAAGTGCACTGTAACTGCCCCATAACTTACATGGGGTTGACCAAACTTGCAGAAACATGTTTATTTCTGCTGAAAAACATGTTTTGACACTTTCTGCACACTGGGGTTAAGAGCTGAGTGTGTGGGCTCTTCTGAGCCTTGCAGTTACATAGGGATTCAGTTGTCTGAAAAAACGCGTTTATTTAAGGCTGAAAACACGTTTTGAAAAGTCTACTGTAACTGCCCCATAACTTACATGGGGTTGACCAAACTTGCAGAAACATGTTTATTTCTGCTGAAAAACACGTTTTGACACTTTCTGCACACTGGGGTTAAGAGCTGAGTGTGTGGGCTCTTCTGAGCTTTGCAGTTACATAGGTATTCAGTTGTCTGAAAAAACGCGTTTATTTCGGGCTGAAAAACACGTTTTGAAAAGTGTACTGTAACTGCCCCATAACTTACATGGGGTTGACCAAACTTGCAGAAACATGTTTATTTCTGCTGAAAAACACGTTTTGACATTTTCTGCACACTGGGGTTAAGAGCTGAGTGTGTGGGCTCTTCTGAGCTTTGCAGTTACATAGGGATTCAGTTGTCTGAAAAAACGCGTTTATTTCGGGCTGAAAAACACGTTTTGAAAAGTGTACTGTAACTGCCCCATAACTTACATGGGGTTGACCAAACTTCCAGAAACATGTTTATTTCTGCTGAAAAACACGTTTTGACACTTTCTGCACACTGGGGTTAAGAGCAGAGTGTGTGGGCTCTTCTGAGCCTTACAGTTACATAGGGATTCAGTTGTCTGAAAAAACGCGTTTATTTCGGGCTGAAAAACACGTTTTGAAAAAAGTGCTGTTACTGCCCCATAACTTACATGGGGTTGACCAAACTTGCAGAAACATGTTTATTTCTGCTGAAAAACACGTTTTGACACTTTCTGCACACTGGGGTTAAGAGCAGAGTGTGTGGGCTCTTCTGAGCCTTACAGTTACATAGGGATTCAGTTGTCTGAAAAAACGCGTTTATTTCTGGCTGAAAAACACGTTTTGAAAAAAGTGCTGTTACTGCCCCATAACTTACATGGGGTTGACCAAACTTGCAGAAACATGTTTATTTCTGCTGAAAAACACGTTTTGACACTTTCTGCACACTGGGGTTAAGAGCTGAGTGTGTGGGCTCTTCTGAGCTTTGCAGTTACATAGGGATTCAGTTGTCTGAAAAAACGCGTTTATTTCGGGCTGAAAAACACGTTTTGAAAAGTGTACTGTAACTGCCCCATAACTTCCATGGGGTTGACCAAACTTGCAGAAACATGTTTATTTCTGCTGAAAAACACGTTTTGACACTTTCTGCAAACTGGGGTTAAGAGCTGAGTGTGTGGGCTCTTCTGAGCTTTGCAGTTACATAGGTATTCAGTTGTCTGAAAAAACGCGTTTATTTCGGGCTGAAAAACACGTTTTGAAAAGTGTACTGTAACTGCCCCATAACTTACATGGGGTTGACCAAACTTGCAGAAACATGTTTATTTCTGCTGAAAAACACGTTTTGACACTTTCTGCACACTGGGGTTAAGAGCAGAGTGTGTGGGCTCTTCTGAGCCTTACAGTTACATAGGGATTCAGTTGTCTGAAAAAACGCGTTTATTTCGGGCTGAAAAACACGTTTTGAAAAATGTGCTGTTACTGCCCCATAACTTACATGGGGTTGACCAAACTTGCAGAAACATGTTTATTTCTGCTGAAAAACACGTTTTGACACTTTCTGCACACTGGGGTTAAGAGCTGAGTGTGTGGGCTCTTCTGAGCTTTGCAGTTACATAGGGATTCAGTTGTCTGAAAAAACGCGTTTATTTCGGGCTGAAAAACACGTTTTGAAAAGTGTACTGTAACTGCCCCATAACTTACATGGGGTTGACCAAACTTGCAGAAACATGTTTATTTCTGCTGAAAAACACGTTTTGACACTTTCTGCACACTGGGGTTAAGAGCAGAGTGTGTGGGCTCTTCTGAGCCTTGCAGTTACATAGGGATTCAGTTGTCTGAAAAAACGCGTTTATATCGGGCTGAAAAACACGTTTTGAAAAAAGTGCTGTTACTGCCCCATAACTTACATGGGGTTGACCAAACTTGCAGAAACATGTTTATTTCTGCTGAAAAACATGTTTTGACACTTTCTGCACACTGGGGTTAAGAGCTGAGTGTGTGGGCTGTTCTGAGCCTTGCAGTTACATAGGGATTCAGTTGTCTGAAAAAACGCGTTTATTTCGGGCTGAAAAACACGTTTTGAAAAGTGCACTGTAACTGCCCCATAACTTACATGGGGTTGACCAAACTTGCAGAAACATGTTTATTTCTGCTGAAAAACATGTTTTGACACTTTCTGCACACTGGGGTTAAGAGCTGAGTGTGTGGGCTCTTCTGAGCTTTGCAGTTACATAGGGATTCAGTTGTCTGAAAAAACGCGTTTATTTCGGGCTGAAAAACACGTTTTGAAAAGTGCACTGTAACTGCCCCATAACTTACATGGGGTTGACCAAACTTGCAGAAACATGTTTATTTCTGCTGAAAAACACGTTTTGACACTTTCTGCACACTGGGGTTAAGAGCAGAGTGTGTGGGCTGTTCTGAGCCTTGCAGTTACATAGGGATTCAGTTGTCTGAAAAAACGCGTTTATTTCGGGCTGAAAAACACGTTTTGAAAAGTGCACTGTAACTGCCCCATAACTTACATGGGGTTGACCAAACTTGCAGAAACATGTTTATTTCTGCTGAAAAACATGTTTTGACACTTTCTGCACACTGGGGTTAAGAGCTGAGTGTGTGGGCTGTTCTGAGCCTTGCAGTTACATAGGGATTCAGTTGTCTGAAAAAACGCGTTTATTTCGGGCTGAAAAACACGTTTTGAAAAGTGCACTGTAACTGCCCCATAACTTACATGGGGTTGACCAAACTTGCAGAAACATGTTTATTTCTGCTGAAAAACACGTTTTGACACTTTCTGCACACTGGGGTTAAGAGCTGAGTGTGTGGGCTCTTCTGAGCTTTGCAGTTACATAGGGATTCAGTTGTCTGAAAAAACGCGTTTATTTCGGGCTGAAAAACACGTTTTGAAAAGTGCACTGTAACTGCCCCATAACTTACATGGGGTTGACCAAACTTGCAGAAACATGTTTATTTCTGCTGAAAAACACGTTTTGACACTTTCTGCACACTGGGGTTAAGAGCAGAGTGTGTGGGCTGTTCTGAGCCTTGTAGTTACATAGGGATTCAGTTGTCTGAAAAAACGCGTTTATTTCGGGCTGAAAAACACGTTTTGAAAAGTGCACTGTAACTGCCCCATAACTTACATGGGGTTGACCAAACTTGCAGAAACATGTTTATTTCTGCTGAAAAACATGTTTTGACACTTTCTGCACACTGGGGTTAAGAGCTGAGTGTGTGGGCTCTTCTGAGCCTTGCAGTTACATAGGGATTCAGTTGTCTGATAAAACGCGTTTATTTCGGGCTGAAAAACACGTTTTGAAAAGTGTACTGTAACTGCCCCATAACTTACATGGGGTTGACCAAACTTCCAGAAACATGTTTATTTCTGCTGAAAAACACGTTTTGACACTTTCTGCACACTGGGGTTAAGAGCAGAGTGTGTGGGCTCTTCTGAGCCTTACAGTTACATAGGGATTCAGTTGTCTGAAAAAATGCGTTTATTTCGGGCTGAAAAACACGTTTTGAAAAAAGTGCTGTTACTGCCCCATAACTTACATGGGGTTGACCAAACTTGCAGAAACGTTTATTTCTGCTGAAAAACACGTTTTGACACTTTCTGCACACTGGGGTTAAGAGCTGAGTGTGTGGGCTCTTCTGAGCCTTGCAGTTACATAGGGATTCAGTTGTCTGAAAAAACGCGTTTATTTCGGGCTGAAAAACACGTTTTGAAAAGTCTACTGTAACTGCCCCATAACTTACATGGGGTTGACCAAACTTGCAGAAACATGTTTATTTCTGCTGAAAAACACGTTTTGACACTTTCTGCACACTGGGGTTAAGAGCAGAGTGTGTGGGCTCTTCTGAACCTTGCAGTTACATAGGGATTCAGTTGTCTGAAAAAACGCGTTTATTTCGGGCTGAAAAACACGTTTTGAAAAGTGCACTGTAACAGTCCCATAACTTACATGGGGTTGACCAAACTTGCAGAAACATTTTTATTTCTGCTGAAAAACACGTTTTGACACTTTCTGCACACTGGGGTTAAGAGCTGAGTGTGTGGGCTCTTCTGAGCTTTGCAGTTACATAGGTATTCAGTTGTCTGAAAAAACGCGTTTATTTCGGGCTGAAAAACACGTTTTGAAAAGTGCACTGTAACAGCCCCATAACTTACATGGGGTTGACCAAACTTGCAGAAACATTTTTATTTCTGCTGAAAAACACGTTTTGACACTTTCTGCACACTGGGGTTAAGAGCTGAGTGTGTGGGCTCTTCTGAGCTTTGCAGTTACATAGGTATTCAGTTGTCTGAAAAAACGCGTTTATTTCGGGCTGAAAAACACGTTTTGAAAAAAGTGCTGTTACTGCCCCATAACTTACATGGGGTTGACCAAACTTGCAGAAACATGTTTATTTCTGCTGAAAAACATGTTTTGACAATTTCTGCACACTGGGGTTAAGAGCTGAGTGTGTGGGCTGTTCTGAGCCTTGCAGTTACATAGGGATTCAGTTGTCTGAAAAAACGCGTTTATTTCGGGCTGAAAAACACGTTTTGAAAAGTGCACTGTAACTGCCCCATAACTTACATGGGGTTGACCAAACTTGCAGAAACATGTTTATTTCTGCTGAAAAACATGTTTTGACACTTTCTGCACACTGGGGTTAAGAGCTGAGTGTGTGGGCTGTTCTGAGCCTTGCAGTTACATAGGGATTCAGTTGTCTGAAAAAACGCGTTTATTTCGGGCTGAAAAACACGTTTTGAAAAGTGCACTGTAACTGCCCCATAACTTACATGGGGTTGACCAAACTTGCAGAAACATGTTTATTTCTGCTGAAAAACATGTTTTGACACTTTCTGCACACTGGGGTTAAGAGCTGAGTGTGTGGGCTCTTCTGAGCTTTGCAGTTACATAGGGATTCAGTTGTCTGAAAAAACGCGTTTATTTCGGGCTGAAAAACACGTTTTGAAAAGTGCACTGTAACTGCCCCATAACTTACATGGGGTTGACCAAACTTGCAGAAACATGTTTATTTCTGCTGAAAAACACGTTTTGACACTTTCTGCACACTGGGGTTAAGAGCAGAGTGTGTGGGCTCTTCTGAGCCTTGCAGTTACATAGGGATTCAGTTGTCTGAAAAAACGCGTTTATTTCGGGCTGAAAAACACGTTTTGAAAAGTGCACTGTAACTGCCCCATAACTTACATGGGGTTGACCAAACTTGCAGAAACATGTTTATTTCTGCTGAAAAACATGTTTTGACACTTTCTGCACACTGGGGTTAAGAGCTGAGTGTGTGGGCTCTTCTGAGCCTTGCAGTTACATAGGGATTCAGTTGTCTGAAAAAACGCGTTTATTTCGGGCTGAAAAACACGTTTTGAAAAGTCTAATGTAACTGCCCCATAACTTACATGGGGTTGACCAAACTTGCAGAAACATGTTTATTTCTGCTGAAAAACACGTTTTGACACTTTCTGCACACTGGGGTTAAGAGCTGAGTGTGTGGGCTCTTCTGAGCTTTGCAGTTACATAGGCATTCAGTTGTCTGAAAAAACGCGTTTATTTCGGGCTGAAAAACACGTTTTGAAAAGTGTACTGTAACTGCCCCATAACTTACATGGGGTTGACCAAACTTGCAGAAACATGTTTATTTCTGCTGAAAAACACGTTTTGACATTTTCTGCACACTGGGGTTAAGAGCTGAGTGTGTGGGCTCTTCTGAGCTTTGCAGTTACATAGGGATTCAGTTGTCTGAAAAAACGCGTTTATTTCGGGCTGAAAAACACGTTTTGAAAAGTGTACTGTAACTGCCCCATAACTTACATGGGGTTGACCAAACTTCCAGAAACATGTTTATTTCTGCTGAAAAACACGTTTTGACACTTTCTGCACACTGGGGTTAAGAGCAGAGTGTGTGGGCTCTTCTGAGCCTTACAGTTACATAGGGATTCAGTTGTCTGAAAAAACGCGTTTATTTCGGGCTGAAAAACACGTTTTGAAAAAAGTGCTGTTACTGCCCCATAACTTACATGGGGTTGACCAAACTTGCAGAAACATGTTTATTTCTGCTGAAAAACACGTTTTGCACTTTCTGCACACTGGGGTTAAGAGCAGAGTGTGTGGGCTCTTCTGAGCCTTACAGTTACATAGGGATTCAGTTGTCTGAAAAAACGCGTTTATTTCGAGCTGAAAAACACGTTTTGAAAAAAGTGCTGTTACTGCCCCATAACTTACATGGGGTTGACCAAACTTGCAGAAACATGTTTATTTCTGCTGAAAAACACGTTTTGACACTTTCTGCACACTGGGGTTAAGAGCTGAGTGTGTGGGCTCTTCTGAGCTTTGCAGTTACATAGGGATTCAGTTGTCTGAAAAAACGCGTTTATTTCGGGCTGAAAAACACGTTTTGAAAAGTGCACTGTAACTGCCCCATAACTTACATGGGGTTGACCAAACTTGCAGAAACATGTTTATTTCTGCTGAAAAACATGTTTTGACACTTTCTGCACACTGGGGTTAAGAGCTGAGTGTGTGGGCTGTTCTGAGCCTTGCAGTTACATAGGGATTCAGTTGTCTGAAAAAACGCGTTTATTTCGGGCTGAAAAACACGTTTTGAAAAGTGCACTGTAACTGCCCCATAACTTACATGGGGTTGACCAAACTTGCAGAAACATGTTTATTTCTGCTGAAAAACACGTTTTGACACTTTCTGCACACTGGGGTTAAGAGCAGAGTGTGTGGGCTGTTCTGAGCCTTGCAGTTACATAGGGATTCAGTTGTCTGAAAAAACGCGTTTATTTCGGTCTGAAAAACACGTTTTGAAAAGTGCACTGTAACTGCCCCATAACTTACATGGGGTTGACCAAACTTGCAGAAACATGTTTATTTCTGCTGAAAAACATGTTTTGACACTTTCTGCACACTGGGGTTAAGAGCTGAGTGTGTGGGCTCTTCTGAGCCTTGCAGTTACATAGGGATTCAGTTGTCTGAAAAAACGCGTTTATTTCGGGCTGAAAAACACGTTTTGAAAAGTCTACTGTAACTGCCCCATAACTTACATGGGGTTGACCAAACTTGCAGAAACATGTTTATTTCTGCTGAAAAACACGTTTTGACACTTTCTGCACACTGGGGTTAAGAGCAGAGTGTGTGGGCTCTTCTGAACCTTGCAGTTACATAGGGATTCAGTTGTCTGAAAAAACGCGTTTATTTCGGGCTGAAAAACACGTTTTGAAAAGTGCACTGTAACAGCCCCATAACTTACATGGGGTTGACCAAACTTGCAGAAACATTTTTATTTCTGCTGAAAAACACGTTTTGACACTTTCTGCACACTGGGGTTAAGAGCTGAGTGTGTGGGCTCTTCTGAGCTTTGCAGTTACATAGGTATTCAGTTGTCTGAAAAAACGCGTTTATTTCGGGCTGAAAAACACGTTTTGAAAAGTGCACTGTAACAGCCCCATAACTTACATGGGGTTGACCAAACTTGCAGAAACATTTTTATTTCTGCTGAAAAACACGTTTTGACACTTTCTGCACACTGGGGTTAAGAGCTGAGTGTGTGGGCTCTTCTGAGCTTTGCAGTTACATAGGTATTCAGTTGTCTGAAAAAACGCGTTTATTTCGGGCTGAAAAACACGTTTTGAAAAAAGTGCTGTTACTGCCCCATAACTTACATGGGGTTGACCAAACTTGCAGAAACATGTTTATTTCTGCTGAAAAACATGTTTTGACACTTTCTGCACACTGGGGTTAAGAGCTGAGTGTGTGGGCTGTTCTGAGCCTTGCAGTTACATAGGGATTCAGTTGTCTGAAAAAACGCGTTTATTTCGGGCTGAAAAACACGTTTTGAAAAGTGCACTGTAACTGCCCCATAACTTACATGGGGTTGACCAAACTTGCAGAAACATGTTTATTTCTGCTGAAAAACACGTTTTGACACTTTCTGCACACTGGGGTTAAGAGCAGAGTGTGTGGGCTGTTCTGAGCCTTGCAGTTACATAGGGATTCAGTTGTCTGAAAAAACGCGTTTATTTCGGGCTGAAAAACACGTTTTGAAAAGTGCACTGTAACTGCCCCATAACTTACATGGGGTTGACCAAACTTGCAGAAACATGTTTATTTCTGCTGAAAAACACGTTTTGACACTTTCTGCACACTGGGGTTAAGAGCTGAGTGTGTGGGCTCTTCTGAGCTTTGCAGTTACATAGGGATTCAGTTGTCTGAAAAAACGCGTTTATTTCGGGCTGAAAAACACGTTTTGAAAAGTGTACTGTAACTGCCCCATAACTTCCATGGGGTTGACCAAACTTGCAGAAACATGTTTATTTCTGCTGAAAAACACGTTTTGACACTTTCTGCAAACTGGGGTTAAGAGCTGAGTGTGTGGGCTCTTCTGAGCTTTGCAGTTACATAGGTATTCAGTTGTCTGAAAAAACGCGTTTATTTCGGGCTGAAAAACACGTTTTGAAAAGTGTACTGTAACTGCCCCATAACTTACATGGGGTTGACCAAACTTGCAGAAACATGTTTATTTCTGCTGAAAAACACGTTTTGACACTTTCTGCACACTGGGGTTAAGAGCAGAGTGTGTGGGCTCTTCTGAGCCTTACAGTTACATAGGGATTCAGTTGTCTGAAAAAACGCGTTTATTTCGGGCTGAAAAACACGTTTTGAAAAATGTGCTGTTACTGCCCCATAACTTACATGGGGTTGACCAAACTTGCAGAAACATGTTTATTTCTGCTGAAAAACACGTTTTGACACTTTCTGCACACTGGGGTTAAGAGCTGAGTGTGTGGGCTCTTCTGAGCTTTGCAGTTACATAGGGATTCAGTTGTCTGAAAAAACGCGTTTATTTCGGGCTGAAAAACACGTTTTGAAAAGTGTACTGTAACTGCCCCATAACTTACATGGGGTTGACCAAACTTGCAGAAACATGTTTATTTCTGCTGAAAAACACGTTTTGACACTTTCTGCACACTGGGGTTAAGAGCAGAGTGTGTGGGCTCTTCTGAGCCTTGCAGTTACATAGGGATTCAGTTGTCTGAAAAAACGCGTTTATATCGGGCTGAAAAACACGTTTTGAAAAAAGTGCTGTTACTGCCCCATAACTTACATGGGGTTGACCAAACTTGCAGAAACATGTTTATTTCTGCTGAAAAACATGTTTTGACACTTTCTGCACACTGGGGTTAAGAGCTGAGTGTGTGGGCTGTTCTGAGCCTTGCAGTTACATAGGGATTCAGTTGTCTGAAAAAACGCGTTTATTTCGGGCTGAAAAACACGTTTTGAAAAGTGCACTGTAACTGCCCCATAACTTACATGGGGTTGACCAAACTTGCAGAAACATGTTTATTTCTGCTGAAAAACATGTTTTGACACTTTCTGCACACTGGGGTTAAGAGCTGAGTGTGTGGGCTCTTCTGAGCTTTGCAGTTACATAGGGATTCAGTTGTCTGAAAAAACGCGTTTATTTCGGGCTGAAAAACACGTTTTGAAAAGTGCACTGTAACTGCCCCATAACTTACATGGGGTTGACCAAACTTGCAGAAACATGTTTATTTCTGCTGAAAAACACGTTTTGACACTTTCTGCACACTGGGGTTAAGAGCAGAGTGTGTGGGCTGTTCTGAGCCTTGCAGTTACATAGGGATTCAGTTGTCTGAAAAAACGCGTTTATTTCGGGCTGAAAAACACGTTTTGAAAAGTGCACTGTAACTGCCCCATAACTTACATGGGGTTGACCAAACTTGCAGAAACATGTTTATTTCTGCTGAAAAACATGTTTTGACACTTTCTGCACACTGGGGTTAAGAGCTGAGTGTGTGGGCTCTTCTGAGCCTTGCAGTTACATAGGGATTCAGTTGTCTGAAAAAACGCGTTTATTTCGGGCTGAAAAACACGTTTTGAAAAGTCTACTGTAACATGCCCCATAACTTACATGGGGTTGACCAAACTTGCAGAAACATGTTTATTTCTGCTGAAAAACACGTTTTGACACTTTCTGCACACTGGGGTTAAGAGCTGAGTGTGTGGGCTCTTCTGAGCTTTGCAGTTACATAGGGATTCAGTTGTCTGAAAAAACGCGTTTATTTCGGGCTGAAAAACACGTTTTGAAAAGTGCACTGTAACTGCCCCATAACTTACATGGGGTTGACCAAACTTGCAGAAACATGTTTATTTCTGCTGAAAAACACGTTTTGACACTTTCTGCACACTGGGGTTAAGAGCAGAGTGTGTGGGCTGTTCTGAGCCTTGTAGTTACATAGGGATTCAGTTGTCTGAAAAAACGCGTTTATTTCGGGCTGAAAAACACGTTTTGAAAAGTGCACTGTAACTGCCCCATAACTTACATGGGGTTGACCAAACTTGCAGAAACATGTTTATTTCTGCTGAAAAACATGTTTTGACACTTTCTGCACACTGGGGTTAAGAGCTGAGTGTGTGGGCTCTTCTGAGCCTTGCAGTTACATAGGGATTCAGTTGTCTGATAAAACGCGTTTATTTCGGGCTGAAAAACACGTTTTGAAAAGTGTACTGTAACTGCCCCATAACTTACATGGGGTTGACCAAACTTCCAGAAACATGTTTATTTCTGCTGAAAAACACGTTTTGACACTTTCTGCACACTGGGGTTAAGAGCAGAGTGTGTGGGCTCTTCTGAGCCTTACAGTTACATAGGGATTCAGTTGTCTGAAAAAATGCGTTTATTTCGGGCTGAAAAACACGTTTTGAAAAAAGTGCTGTTACTGCCCCATAACTTACATGGGGTTGACCAAACTTGCAGAAACGTTTATTTCTGCTGAAAAACACGTTTTGACACTTTCTGCACACTGGGGTTAAGAGCTGAGTGTGTGGGCTCTTCTGAGCCTTGCAGTTACATAGGGATTCAGTTGTCTGAAAAAACGCGTTTATTTCGGGCTGAAAAACACGTTTTGAAAAGTCTACTGTAACTGCCCCATAACTTACATGGGGTTGACCAAACTTGCAGAAACATGTTTATTTCTGCTGAAAAACACGTTTTGACACTTTCTGCACACTGGGGTTAAGAGCAGAGTGTGTGGGCTCTTCTGAACCTTGCAGTTACATAGGGATTCAGTTGTCTGAAAAAACGCGTTTATTTCGGGCTGAAAAACACGTTTTGAAAAGTGCACTGTAACAGCCCCATAACTTACATGGGGTTGACCAAACTTGCAGAAACATTTTTATTTCTGCTGAAAAACACGTTTTGACACTTTCTGCACACTGGGGTTAAGAGCTGAGTGTGTGGGCTCTTCTGAGCTTTGCAGTTACATAGGTATTCAGTTGTCTGAAAAAACGCGTTTATTTCGGGCTGAAAAACACGTTTTGAAAAAAGTGCTGTTACTGCCCCATAACTTACATGGGGTTGACCAAACTTGCAGAAACATGTTTATTTCTGCTGAAAAACATGTTTTGACACTTTCTGCACACTGGGGTTAAGAGCTGAGTGTGTGGGCTGTTCTGAGCCTTGCAGTTACATAGGGATTCAGTTGTCTGAAAAAACGCGTTTATTTCGGGCTGAAAAACACGTTTTGAAAAGTGCACTGTAACTGCCCCATAACTTACATGGGGTTGACCAAACTTGCAGAAACATGTTTATTTCTGCTGAAAAACATGTTTTGACACTTTCTGCACACTGGGGTTAAGAGCTGAGTGTGTGGGCTGTTCTGAGCCTTGCAGTTACATAGGGATTCAGTTGTCTGAAAAAACGCGTTTATTTCGGGCTGAAAAACACGTTTTGAAAAGTGCACTGTAACTGCCCCATAACTTACATGGGGTTGACCAAACTTGCAGAAACATGTTTATTTCTGCTGAAAAACATGTTTTGACACTTTCTGCACACTGGGGTTAAGAGCTGAGTGTGTGGGCTCTTCTGAGCTTTGCAGTTACATAGGGATTCAGTTGTCTGAAAAAACGCGTTTATTTCGGGCTGAAAAACACGTTTTGAAAAGTGCACTGTAACTGCCCCATAACTTACATGGGGTTGACCAAACTTGCAGAAACATGTTTATTTCTGCTGAAAAACACGTTTTGACACTTTCTGCACACTGGGGTTAAGAGCAGAGTGTGTGGGCTGTTCTGAGCCTTGCAGTTACATAGGGATTCAGTTGTCTGAAAAAACGCGTTTATTTCGGGCTGAAAAACACGTTTTGAAAAGTCTACTGTAACTGCCCCATAACTTACATGGGGTTGACCAAACTTGCAGAAACATGTTTATTTCTGCTGAAAAACACGTTTTGACACTTTCTGCACACTGGGGTTAAGAGCTGAGTGTGTGGGCTCTTCTGAGCTTTGCAGTTACATAGGTATTCAGTTGTCTGAAAAAACGCGTTTATTTCGGGCTGAAAAACACGTTTTGAAAAGTGTACTGTAACTGCCCCATAACTTACATGGGGTTGACCAAACTTGCAGAAACATGTTTATTTCTGCTGAAAAACACGTTTTGACACTTTCTGCACACTGGGGTTAAGAGCAGAGTGTGTGGGCTCTTCTGAGCCTTACAGTTACATAGGGATTCAGTTGTCTGAAAAAACGCGTTTATTTCAGGCTGAAAAACACGTTTTGAAAAGTGCACTGTAACTGCCCCATAACTTACATGGGGTTGACCAAACTTGCAGAAACATGTTTATTTCTGCTGAAAAACATGTTTTGACACTTTCTGCACACTGGGGTTAAGAGCTGAGTGTGTGGGCTGTTCTGAGCCTTGCAGTTACTTAAGGATTCAGTTGTCTGAAAAAACGCGTTTATTTCGGGCTGAAAAACACGTTTTGAAAAGTGCACTGTAACTGCCCCATAACTTACATGGGGTTGACCAAACTTGCAGAAACATGTTTATTTCTGCTGAAAAACACGTTTTGACACTTTCTGCACACTGGGGTTAAGAGCAGAGTGTGTGGGCTCTTCTGAGCCTTGCAGTTACATAGGGATTCAGTTGTCTGAAAAAACGCGTTTATTTCGTGCTGAAAAACACGTTTTGAAAAGTGTACTGTAACTGCCCCATAACTTACATGGGGTTGACCAAACTTGCAGAAACATGTTTATTTCTGCTGAAAAACATGTTTTGACACTTTCTGCACACTGGGGTTAAGAGCTGAGTGTGTGGGCTGTTCTGAGCCTTGCAGTTACATAGGGATTCAGTTGTCTGAAAAAACGCGTTTATTTCGGGCTGAAAAACACGTTTTGAAAAGTGCACTGTAACTGCCCCATAACTTACATGGGGTTGACCAAACTTGCAGAAACATGTTTATTTCTGCTGAAAAACATGTTTTGACACTTTCTGCACACTGGGGTTAAGAGCTGAGTGTGTGGGCTCTTCTGAGCTTTGCAGTTACATAGGGATTCAGTTGTCTGAAAAAACGCGTTTATTTCGGGCTGAAAAACACGTTTTGAAAAGTGCACTGTAACTGCCCCATAACTTACATGGGGTTGACCAAACTTGCAGAAACATGTTTATTTCTGCTGAAAAACACGTTTTGACACTTTCTGCACACTGGGGTTAAGAGCAGAGTGTGTGGGCTGTTCTGAGCCTTGCAGTTACATAGGGATTCAGTTGTCTGAAAAAACGCGTTTATTTCGGGCTGAAAAACACGTTTTGAAAAGTGCACTGTAACTGCCCCATAACTTACATGGGGTTGACCAAACTTGCAGAAACATGTTTATTTCTGCTGAAAAACATGTTTTGACACTTTCTGCACACTGGGGTTAAGAGCTGAGTGTGTGGGCTGTTCTGAGCCTTGCAGTTACATAGGGATTCAGTTGTCTGAAAAAACGCGTTTATTTCGGGCTGAAAAACACGTTTTGAAAAGTCTACTGTAACTGCCCCATAACTTACATGGGGTTGACCAAACTTGCAGAAACATGTTTATTTCTGCTGAAAAACACGTTTTGACACTTTCTGCACACTGGGGTTAAGAGCTGAGTGTGTGGGCTCTTCTGAGCTTTGCAGTTACATAGGTATTCAGTTGTCTGAAAAAACGCGTTTATTTCGGGCTGAAAAACACGTTTTGAAAAGTGTACTGTAACTGCCCCATAACTTACATGGGGTTGACCAAACTTGCAGAAACATGTTTATTTCTGCTGAAAAACACGTTTTGACACTTTCTGCACACTGGGGTTAAGAGCAGAGTGTGTGGGCTCTTCTGAGCCTTACAGTTACATAGGGATTCAGTTGTCTGAAAAAACGCGTTTATTTCAGGCTGAAAAACACGTTTTGAAAAGTGCACTGTAACTGCCCCATAACTTACATGGGGTTGACCAAACTTGCAGAAACATGTTTATTTCTGCTGAAAAACATGTTTTGACACTTTCTGCACACTGGGGTTAAGAGCTGAGTGTGTGGGCTGTTCTGAGCCTTGCAGTTACTTAAGGATTCAGTTGTCTGAAAAAACGCGTTTATTTCGGGCTGAAAAACACGTTTTGAAAAGTGCACTGTAACTGCCCCATAACTTACATGGGGTTGACCAAACTTGCAGAAACATGTTTATTTCTGCTGAAAAACACGTTTTGACACTTTCTGCACACTGGGGTTAAGAGCAGAGTGTGTGGGCTCTTCTGAGCCTTGCAGTTACATAGGGATTCAGTTGTCTGAAAAAACGCGTTTATTTCGTGCTGAAAAACACGTTTTGAAAAGTGTACTGTAACTGCCCCATAACTTACATGGGGTTGACCAAACTTGCAGAAACATGTTTATTTCTGCTGAAAAACATGTTTTGACACTTTCTGCACACTGGGGTTAAGAGCTGAGTGTGTGGGCTGTTCTGAGCCTTGCAGTTACATAGGGATTCAGTTGTCTGAAAAAACGCGTTTATTTCGGGCTGAAAAACACGTTTTGAAAAGTGCACTGTAACTGCCCCATAACTTACATGGGGTTGACCAAACTTGCAGAAACATGTTTATTTCTGCTGAAAAACATGTTTTGACACTTTCTGCACACTGGGGTTAAGAGCTGAGTGTGTGGGCTCTTCTGAGCTTTGCAGTTACATAGGGATTCAGTTGTCTGAAAAAACGCGTTTATTTCGGGCTGAAAAACACGTTTTGAAAAGTGCACTGTAACTGCCCCATAACTTACATGGGGTTGACCAAACTTGCAGAAACATGTTTATTTCTGCTGAAAAACACGTTTTGACACTTTCTGCACACTGGGGTTAAGAGCAGAGTGTGTGGGCTGTTCTGAGCCTTGCAGTTACATAGGGATTCAGTTGTCTGAAAAAACGCGTTTATTTCGGGCTGAAAAACACGTTTTGAAAAGTGCACTGTAACTGCCCCATAACTTACATGGGGTTGACCAAACTTGCAGAAACATGTTTATTTCTGCTGAAAAACATGTTTTGACACTTTCTGCACACTGGGGTTAAGAGCTGAGTGTGTGGGCTGTTCTGAGCCTTGCAGTTACATAGGGATTCAGTTGTCTGAAAAAACGCGTTTATTTCGGGCTGAAAAACACGTTTTGAAAAGTGCACTGTAACTGCCCCATAACTTACATGGGGTTGACCAAACTTGCAGAAACATGTTTATTTCTGCTGAAAAACACGTTTTGACACTTTCTGCACACTGGGGTTAAGAGCTGAGTGTGTGGGCTCTTCTGAGCTTTGCAGTTACATAGGGATTCAGTTGTCTGAAAAAACGCGTTTATTTCGGGCTGAAAAACACGTTTTGAAAAGTGCACTGTAACTGCCCCATAACTTACATGGGGTTGACCAAACTTGCAGAAACATGTTTATTTCTGCTGAAAAACACGTTTTGACACTTTCTGCACACTGGGGTTAAGAGCAGAGTGTGTGGGCTGTTCTGAGCCTTGTAGTTACATAGGGATTCAGTTGTCTGAAAAAACGCGTTTATTTCGGGCTGAAAAACACGTTTTGAAAAGTGCACTGTAACTGCCCCATAACTTACATGGGGTTGACCAAACTTGCAGAAACATGTTTATTTCTGCTGAAAAACATGTTTTGACACTTTCTGCACACTGGGGTTAAGAGCTGAGTGTGTGGGCTCTTCTGAGCCTTGCAGTTACATAGGGATTCAGTTGTCTGATAAAACGCGTTTATTTCGGGCTGAAAAACACGTTTTGAAAAGTGTACTGTAACTGCCCCATAACTTACATGGGGTTGACCAAACTTCCAGAAACATGTTTATTTCTGCTGAAAAACACGTTTTGACACTTTCTGCACACTGGGGTTAAGAGCAGAGTGTGTGGGCTCTTCTGAGCCTTACAGTTACATAGGGATTCAGTTGTCTGAAAAAATGCGTTTATTTCGGGCTGAAAAACACGTTTTGAAAAAAGTGCTGTTACTGCCCCATAACTTACATGGGGTTGACCAAACTTGCAGAAACGTTTATTTCTGCTGAAAAACACGTTTTGACACTTTCTGCACACTGGGGTTAAGAGCTGAGTGTGTGGGCTCTTCTGAGCCTTGCAGTTACATAGGGATTCAGTTGTCTGAAAAAACGCGTTTATTTCGGGCTGAAAAACACGTTTTGAAAAGTCTACTGTAACTGCCCCATAACTTACATGGGGTTGACCAAACTTGCAGAAACATGTTTATTTCTGCTGAAAAACACGTTTTGACACTTTCTGCACACTGGGGTTAAGAGCAGAGTGTGTGGGCTCTTCTGAACCTTGCAGTTACATAGGGATTCAGTTGTCTGAAAAAACGCGTTTATTTCGGGCTGAAAAACACGTTTTGAAAAGTGCACTGTAACAGTCCCATAACTTACATGGGGTTGACCAAACTTGCAGAAACATTTTTATTTCTGCTGAAAAACACGTTTTGACACTTTCTGCACACTGGGGTTAAGAGCTGAGTGTGTGGGCTCTTCTGAGCTTTGCAGTTACATAGGTATTCAGTTGTCTGAAAAAACGCGTTTATTTCGGGCTGAAAAACACGTTTTGAAAAGTGCACTGTAACAGCCCCATAACTTACATGGGGTTGACCAAACTTGCAGAAACATTTTTATTTCTGCTGAAAAACACGTTTTGACACTTTCTGCACACTGGGGTTAAGAGCTGAGTGTGTGGGCTCTTCTGAGCTTTGCAGTTACATAGGTATTCAGTTGTCTGAAAAAACGCGTTTATTTCGGGCTGAAAAACACGTTTTGAAAAAAGTGCTGTTACTGCCCCATAACTTACATGGGGTTGACCAAACTTGCAGAAACATGTTTATTTCTGCTGAAAAACATGTTTTGACAATTTCTGCACACTGGGGTTAAGAGCTGAGTGTGTGGGCTGTTCTGAGCCTTGCAGTTACATAGGGATTCAGTTGTCTGAAAAAACGCGTTTATTTCGGGCTGAAAAACACGTTTTGAAAAGTGCACTGTAACTGCCCCATAACTTACATGGGGTTGACCAAACTTGCAGAAACATGTTTATTTCTGCTGAAAAACACGTTTTGACACTTTCTGCACACTGGGGTTAAGAGCAGAGTGTGTGGGCTCTTCTGAGCCTTGCAGTTACATAGGGATTCAGTTGTCTGAAAAAACGCGTTTATTTCGGGCTGAAAAACACGTTTTGAAAAGTGCACTGTAACTGCCCCATAACTTACATGGGGTTGACCAAACTTGCAGAAACATGTTTATTTCTGCTGAAAAACATGTTTTGACACTTTCTGCACACTGGGGTTAAGAGCTGAGTGTGTGGGCTCTTCTGAGCCTTGCAGTTACATAGGGATTCAGTTGTCTGAAAAAACGCGTTTATTTCGGGCTGAAAAACACGTTTTGAAAAGTCTACTGTAACTGCCCCATAACTTACATGGGGTTGACCAAACTTGCAGAAACATGTTTATTTCTGCTGAAAAACACGTTTTGACACTTTCTGCACACTGGGGTTAAGAGCTGAGTGTGTGGGCTCTTCTGAGCTTTGCAGTTACATAGGTATTCAGTTGTCTGAAAAAACGCGTTTATTTCGGGCTGAAAAACACGTTTTGAAAAGTGTACTGTAACTGCCCCATAACTTACATGGGGTTGACCAAACTTGCAGAAACATGTTTATTTCTGCTGAAAAACACGTTTTGACATTTTCTGCACACTGGGGTTAAGAGCTGAGTGTGTGGGCTCTTCTGAGCTTTGCAGTTACATAGGGATTCAGTTGTCTGAAAAAACGCGTTTATTTCGGGCTGAAAAACACGTTTTGAAAAGTGTACTGTAACTGCCCCATAACTTACATGGGGTTGACCAAACTTCCAGAAACATGTTTATTTCTGCTGAAAAACACGTTTTGACACTTTCTGCACACTGGGGTTAAGAGCAGAGTGTGTGGGCTCTTCTGAGCCTTACAGTTACATAGGGATTCAGTTGTCTGAAAAAACGCGTTTATTTCGGGCTGAAAAACACGTTTTGAAAAAAGTGCTGTTACTGCCCCATAACTTACATGGGGTTGACCAAACTTGCAGAAACATGTTTATTTCTGCTGAAAAACACGTTTTGCACTTTCTGCACACTGGGGTTAAGAGCAGAGTGTGTGGGCTCTTCTGAGCCTTACAGTTACATAGGGATTCAGTTGTCTGAAAAAACGCGTTTATTTCGAGCTGAAAAACACGTTTTGAAAAAAGTGCTGTTACTGCCCCATAACTTACATGGGGTTGACCAAACTTGCAGAAACATGTTTATTTCTGCTGAAAAACACGTTTTGACACTTTCTGCACACTGGGGTTAAGAGCTGAGTGTGTGGGCTCTTCTGAGCTTTGCAGTTACATAGGGATTCAGTTGTCTGAAAAAACGCGTTTATTTCGGGCTGAAAAACACGTTTTGAAAAGTGCACTGTAACTGCCCCATAACTTACATGGGGTTGACCAAACTTGCAGAAACATGTTTATTTCTGCTGAAAAACATGTTTTGACACTTTCTGCACACTGGGGTTAAGAGCTGAGTGTGTGGGCTGTTCTGAGCCTTGCAGTTACATAGGGATTCAGTTGTCTGAAAAAACGCGTTTATTTCGGGCTGAAAAACACGTTTTGAAAAGTGCACTGTAACTGCCCCATAACTTACATGGGGTTGACCAAACTTGCAGAAACATGTTTATTTCTGCTGAAAAACACGTTTTGACACTTTCTGCACACTGGGGTTAAGAGCAGAGTGTGTGGGCTGTTCTGAGCCTTGCAGTTACATAGGGATTCAGTTGTCTGAAAAAACGCGTTTATTTCGGTCTGAAAAACACGTTTTGAAAAGTGCACTGTAACTGCCCCATAACTTACATGGGGTTGACCAAACTTGCAGAAACATGTTTATTTCTGCTGAAAAACATGTTTTGACACTTTCTGCACACTGGGGTTAAGAGCTGAGTGTGTGGGCTCTTCTGAGCCTTGCAGTTACATAGGGATTCAGTTGTCTGAAAAAACGCGTTTATTTCGGGCTGAAAAACACGTTTTGAAAAGTCTACTGTAACTGCCCCATAACTTACATGGGGTTGACCAAACTTGCAGAAACATGTTTATTTCTGCTGAAAAACACGTTTTGACACTTTCTGCACACTGGGGTTAAGAGCAGAGTGTGTGGGCTCTTCTGAACCTTGCAGTTACATAGGTATTCAGTTGTCTGAAAAAACGCGTTTATTTCGGGCTGAAAAACACGTTTTGAAAAAAGTGCTGTTACTGCCCCATAACTTACATGGGGTTGACCAAACTTGCAGAAACATGTTTATTTCTGCTGAAAAACATGTTTTGACACTTTCTGCACACTGGGGTTAAGAGCTGAGTGTGTGGGCTGTTCTGAGCCTTGCAGTTACATAGGGATTCAGTTGTCTGAAAAAACGCGTTTATTTCGGGCTGAAAAACACGTTTTGAAAAGTGCACTGTAACTGCCCCATAACTTACATGGGGTTGACCAAACTTGCAGAAACATGTTTATTTCTGCTGAAAAACACGTTTTGACACTTTCTGCACACTGGGGTTAAGAGCAGAGTGTGTGGGCTGTTCTGAGCCTTGCAGTTACATAGGGATTCAGTTGTCTGAAAAAACGCGTTTATTTCGGGCTGAAAAACACGTTTTGAAAAGTGCACTGTAACTGCCCCATAACTTACATGGGGTTGACCAAACTTGCAGAAACATGTTTATTTCTGCTGAAAAACACGTTTTGACACTTTCTGCACACTGGGGTTAAGAGCTGAGTGTGTGGGCTCTTCTGAGCTTTGCAGTTACATAGGGATTCAGTTGTCTGAAAAAACGCGTTTATTTCGGGCTGAAAAACACGTTTTGAAAAGTGTACTGTAACTGCCCCATAACTTCCATGGGGTTGACCAAACTTGCAGAAACATGTTTATTTCTGCTGAAAAACACGTTTTGACACTTTCTGCAAACTGGGGTTAAGAGCTGAGTGTGTGGGCTCTTCTGAGCTTTGCAGTTACATAGGTATTCAGTTGTCTGAAAAAACGCGTTTATTTCGGGCTGAAAAACACGTTTTGAAAAGTGTACTGTAACTGCCCCATAACTTACATGGGGTTGACCAAACTTGCAGAAACATGTTTATTTCTGCTGAAAAACACGTTTTGACACTTTCTGCACACTGGGGTTAAGAGCAGAGTGTGTGGGCTCTTCTGAGCCTTACAGTTACATAGGGATTCAGTTGTCTGAAAAAACGCGTTTATTTCGGGCTGAAAAACACGTTTTGAAAAATGTGCTGTTACTGCCCCATAACTTACATGGGGTTGACCAAACTTGCAGAAACATGTTTATTTCTGCTGAAAAACACGTTTTGACACTTTCTGCACACTGGGGTTAAGAGCTGAGTGTGTGGGCTCTTCTGAGCTTTGCAGTTACATAGGGATTCAGTTGTCTGAAAAAACGCGTTTATTTCGGGCTGAAAAACACGTTTTGAAAAGTGTACTGTAACTGCCCCATAACTTACATGGGGTTGACCAAACTTGCAGAAACATGTTTATTTCTGCTGAAAAACACGTTTTGACACTTTCTGCACACTGGGGTTAAGAGCAGAGTGTGTGGGCTCTTCTGAGCCTTGCAGTTACATAGGGATTCAGTTGTCTGAAAAAACGCGTTTATATCGGGCTGAAAAACACGTTTTGAAAAAAGTGCTGTTACTGCCCCATAACTTACATGGGGTTGACCAAACTTGCAGAAACATGTTTATTTCTGCTGAAAAACATGTTTTGACACTTTCTGCACACTGGGGTTAAGAGCTGAGTGTGTGGGCTGTTCTGAGCCTTGCAGTTACATAGGGATTCAGTTGTCTGAAAAAACGCGTTTATTTCGGGCTGAAAAACACGTTTTGAAAAGTGCACTGTAACTGCCCCATAACTTACATGGGGTTGACCAAACTTGCAGAAACATGTTTATTTCTGCTGAAAAACATGTTTTGACACTTTCTGCACACTGGGGTTAAGAGCTGAGTGTGTGGGCTCTTCTGAGCTTTGCAGTTACATAGGGATTCAGTTGTCTGAAAAAACGCGTTTATTTCGGGCTGAAAAACACGTTTTGAAAAGTGCACTGTAACTGCCCCATAACTTACATGGGGTTGACCAAACTTGCAGAAACATGTTTATTTCTGCTGAAAAACACGTTTTGACACTTTCTGCACACTGGGGTTAAGAGCAGAGTGTGTGGGCTGTTCTGAGCCTTGCAGTTACATAGGGATTCAGTTGTCTGAAAAAACGCGTTTATTTCGGGCTGAAAAACACGTTTTGAAAAGTGCACTGTAACTGCCCCATAACTTACATGGGGTTGACCAAACTTGCAGAAACATGTTTATTTCTGCTGAAAAACATGTTTTGACACTTTCTGCACACTGGGGTTAAGAGCTGAGTGTGTGGGCTCTTCTGAGCCTTGCAGTTACATAGGGATTCAGTTGTCTGAAAAAACGCGTTTATTTCGGGCTGAAAAACACGTTTTGAAAAGTCTACTGTAACATGCCCCATAACTTACATGGGGTTGACCAAACTTGCAGAAACATGTTTATTTCTGCTGAAAAACACGTTTTGACACTTTCTGCACACTGGGGTTAAGAGCTGAGTGTGTGGGCTCTTCTGAGCTTTGCAGTTACATAGGGATTCAGTTGTCTGAAAAAACGCGTTTATTTCGGGCTGAAAAACACGTTTTGAAAAGTGCACTGTAACTGCCCCATAACTTACATGGGGTTGACCAAACTTGCAGAAACATGTTTATTTCTGCTGAAAAACACGTTTTGACACTTTCTGCACACTGGGGTTAAGAGCAGAGTGTGTGGGCTGTTCTGAGCCTTGTAGTTACATAGGGATTCAGTTGTCTGAAAAAACGCGTTTATTTCGGGCTGAAAAACACGTTTTGAAAAGTGCACTGTAACTGCCCCATAACTTACATGGGGTTGACCAAACTTGCAGAAACATGTTTATTTCTGCTGAAAAACATGTTTTGACACTTTCTGCACACTGGGGTTAAGAGCTGAGTGTGTGGGCTCTTCTGAGCCTTGCAGTTACATAGGGATTCAGTTGTCTGATAAAACGCGTTTATTTCGGGCTGAAAAACACGTTTTGAAAAGTGTACTGTAACTGCCCCATAACTTACATGGGGTTGACCAAACTTCCAGAAACATGTTTATTTCTGCTGAAAAACACGTTTTGACACTTTCTGCACACTGGGGTTAAGAGCAGAGTGTGTGGGCTCTTCTGAGCCTTACAGTTACATAGGGATTCAGTTGTCTGAAAAAATGCGTTTATTTCGGGCTGAAAAACACGTTTTGAAAAAAGTGCTGTTACTGCCCCATAACTTACATGGGGTTGACCAAACTTGCAGAAACGTTTATTTCTGCTGAAAAACACGTTTTGACACTTTCTGCACACTGGGGTTAAGAGCTGAGTGTGTGGGCTCTTCTGAGCCTTGCAGTTACATAGGGATTCAGTTGTCTGAAAAAACGCGTTTATTTCGGGCTGAAAAACACGTTTTGAAAAGTCTACTGTAACTGCCCCATAACTTACATGGGGTTGACCAAACTTGCAGAAACATGTTTATTTCTGCTGAAAAACACGTTTTGACACTTTCTGCACACTGGGGTTAAGAGCAGAGTGTGTGGGCTCTTCTGAACCTTGCAGTTACATAGGGATTCAGTTGTCTGAAAAAACGCGTTTATTTCGGGCTGAAAAACACGTTTTGAAAAGTGCACTGTAACAGCCCCATAACTTACATGGGGTTGACCAAACTTGCAGAAACATTTTTATTTCTGCTGAAAAACACGTTTTGACACTTTCTGCACACTGGGGTTAAGAGCTGAGTGTGTGGGCTCTTCTGAGCTTTGCAGTTACATAGGTATTCAGTTGTCTGAAAAAACGCGTTTATTTCGGGCTGAAAAACACGTTTTGAAAAAAGTGCTGTTACTGCCCCATAACTTACATGGGGTTGACCAAACTTGCAGAAACATGTTTATTTCTGCTGAAAAACATGTTTTGACACTTTCTGCACACTGGGGTTAAGAGCTGAGTGTGTGGGCTGTTCTGAGCCTTGCAGTTACATAGGGATTCAGTTGTCTGAAAAAACGCGTTTATTTCGGGCTGAAAAACACGTTTTGAAAAGTGCACTGTAACTGCCCCATAACTTACATGGGGTTGACCAAACTTGCAGAAACATGTTTATTTCTGCTGAAAAACATGTTTTGACACTTTCTGCACACTGGGGTTAAGAGCTGAGTGTGTGGGCTGTTCTGAGCCTTGCAGTTACATAGGGATTCAGTTGTCTGAAAAAACGCGTTTATTTCGGGCTGAAAAACACGTTTTGAAAAGTGCACTGTAACTGCCCCATAACTTACATGGGGTTGACCAAACTTGCAGAAACATGTTTATTTCTGCTGAAAAACATGTTTTGACACTTTCTGCACACTGGGGTTAAGAGCTGAGTGTGTGGGCTCTTCTGAGCTTTGCAGTTACATAGGGATTCAGTTGTCTGAAAAAACGCGTTTATTTCGGGCTGAAAAACACGTTTTGAAAAGTGCACTGTAACTGCCCCATAACTTACATGGGGTTGACCAAACTTGCAGAAACATGTTTATTTCTGCTGAAAAACACGTTTTGACACTTTCTGCACACTGGGGTTAAGAGCAGAGTGTGTGGGCTGTTCTGAGCCTTGCAGTTACATAGGGATTCAGTTGTCTGAAAAAACGCGTTTATTTCGGGCTGAAAAACACGTTTTGAAAAGTCTACTGTAACTGCCCCATAACTTACATGGGGTTGACCAAACTTGCAGAAACATGTTTATTTCTGCTGAAAAACACGTTTTGACACTTTCTGCACACTGGGGTTAAGAGCTGAGTGTGTGGGCTCTTCTGAGCTTTGCAGTTACATAGGTATTCAGTTGTCTGAAAAAACGCGTTTATTTCGGGCTGAAAAACACGTTTTGAAAAGTGTACTGTAACTGCCCCATAACTTACATGGGGTTGACCAAACTTGCAGAAACATGTTTATTTCTGCTGAAAAACACGTTTTGACACTTTCTGCACACTGGGGTTAAGAGCAGAGTGTGTGGGCTCTTCTGAGCCTTACAGTTACATAGGGATTCAGTTGTCTGAAAAAACGCGTTTATTTCAGGCTGAAAAACACGTTTTGAAAAGTGCACTGTAACTGCCCCATAACTTACATGGGGTTGACCAAACTTGCAGAAACATGTTTATTTCTGCTGAAAAACATGTTTTGACACTTTCTGCACACTGGGGTTAAGAGCTGAGTGTGTGGGCTGTTCTGAGCCTTGCAGTTACTTAAGGATTCAGTTGTCTGAAAAAACGCGTTTATTTCGGGCTGAAAAACACGTTTTGAAAAGTGCACTGTAACTGCCCCATAACTTACATGGGGTTGACCAAACTTGCAGAAACATGTTTATTTCTGCTGAAAAACACGTTTTGACACTTTCTGCACACTGGGGTTAAGAGCAGAGTGTGTGGGCTCTTCTGAGCCTTGCAGTTACATAGGGATTCAGTTGTCTGAAAAAACGCGTTTATTTCGTGCTGAAAAACACGTTTTGAAAAGTGTACTGTAACTGCCCCATAACTTACATGGGGTTGACCAAACTTGCAGAAACATGTTTATTTCTGCTGAAAAACATGTTTTGACACTTTCTGCACACTGGGGTTAAGAGCTGAGTGTGTGGGCTGTTCTGAGCCTTGCAGTTACATAGGGATTCAGTTGTCTGAAAAAACGCGTTTATTTCGGGCTGAAAAACACGTTTTGAAAAGTGCACTGTAACTGCCCCATAACTTACATGGGGTTGACCAAACTTGCAGAAACATGTTTATTTCTGCTGAAAAACATGTTTTGACACTTTCTGCACACTGGGGTTAAGAGCTGAGTGTGTGGGCTCTTCTGAGCTTTGCAGTTACATAGGGATTCAGTTGTCTGAAAAAACGCGTTTATTTCGGGCTGAAAAACACGTTTTGAAAAGTGCACTGTAACTGCCCCATAACTTACATGGGGTTGACCAAACTTGCAGAAACATGTTTATTTCTGCTGAAAAACACGTTTTGACACTTTCTGCACACTGGGGTTAAGAGCAGAGTGTGTGGGCTGTTCTGAGCCTTGCAGTTACATAGGGATTCAGTTGTCTGAAAAAACGCGTTTATTTCGGGCTGAAAAACACGTTTTGAAAAGTGCACTGTAACTGCCCCATAACTTACATGGGGTTGACCAAACTTGCAGAAACATGTTTATTTCTGCTGAAAAACATGTTTTGACACTTTCTGCACACTGGGGTTAAGAGCTGAGTGTGTGGGCTGTTCTGAGCCTTGCAGTTACATAGGGATTCAGTTGTCTGAAAAAACGCGTTTATTTCGGGCTGAAAAACACGTTTTGAAAAGTGCACTGTAACTGCCCCATAACTTACATGGGGTTGACCAAACTTGCAGAAACATGTTTATTTCTGCTGAAAAACACGTTTTGACACTTTCTGCACACTGGGGTTAAGAGCTGAGTGTGTGGGCTCTTCTGAGCTTTGCAGTTACATAGGGATTCAGTTGTCTGAAAAAACGCGTTTATTTCGGGCTGAAAAACACGTTTTGAAAAGTGCACTGTAACTGCCCCATAACTTACATGGGGTTGACCAAACTTGCAGAAACATGTTTATTTCTGCTGAAAAACACGTTTTGACACTTTCTGCACACTGGGGTTAAGAGCAGAGTGTGTGGGCTGTTCTGAGCCTTGTAGTTACATAGGGATTCAGTTGTCTGAAAAAACGCGTTTATTTCGGGCTGAAAAACACGTTTTGAAAAGTGCACTGTAACTGCCCCATAACTTACATGGGGTTGACCAAACTTGCAGAAACATGTTTATTTCTGCTGAAAAACATGTTTTGACACTTTCTGCACACTGGGGTTAAGAGCTGAGTGTGTGGGCTCTTCTGAGCCTTGCAGTTACATAGGGATTCAGTTGTCTGATAAAACGCGTTTATTTCGGGCTGAAAAACACGTTTTGAAAAGTGTACTGTAACTGCCCCATAACTTACATGGGGTTGACCAAACTTCCAGAAACATGTTTATTTCTGCTGAAAAACACGTTTTGACACTTTCTGCACACTGGGGTTAAGAGCAGAGTGTGTGGGCTCTTCTGAGCCTTACAGTTACATAGGGATTCAGTTGTCTGAAAAAATGCGTTTATTTCGGGCTGAAAAACACGTTTTGAAAAAAGTGCTGTTACTGCCCCATAACTTACATGGGGTTGACCAAACTTGCAGAAACGTTTATTTCTGCTGAAAAACACGTTTTGACACTTTCTGCACACTGGGGTTAAGAGCTGAGTGTGTGGGCTCTTCTGAGCCTTGCAGTTACATAGGGATTCAGTTGTCTGAAAAAACGCGTTTATTTCGGGCTGAAAAACACGTTTTGAAAAGTCTACTGTAACTGCCCCATAACTTACATGGGGTTGACCAAACTTGCAGAAACATGTTTATTTCTGCTGAAAAACACGTTTTGACACTTTCTGCACACTGGGGTTAAGAGCAGAGTGTGTGGGCTCTTCTGAACCTTGCAGTTACATAGGGATTCAGTTGTCTGAAAAAACGCGTTTATTTCGGGCTGAAAAACACGTTTTGAAAAGTGCACTGTAACAGTCCCATAACTTACATGGGGTTGACCAAACTTGCAGAAACATTTTTATTTCTGCTGAAAAACACGTTTTGACACTTTCTGCACACTGGGGTTAAGAGCTGAGTGTGTGGGCTCTTCTGAGCTTTGCAGTTACATAGGTATTCAGTTGTCTGAAAAAACGCGTTTATTTCGGGCTGAAAAACACGTTTTGAAAAGTGCACTGTAACAGCCCCATAACTTACATGGGGTTGACCAAACTTGCAGAAACATTTTTATTTCTGCTGAAAAACACGTTTTGACACTTTCTGCACACTGGGGTTAAGAGCTGAGTGTGTGGGCTCTTCTGAGCTTTGCAGTTACATAGGTATTCAGTTGTCTGAAAAAACGCGTTTATTTCGGGCTGAAAAACACGTTTTGAAAAAAGTGCTGTTACTGCCCCATAACTTACATGGGGTTGACCAAACTTGCAGAAACATGTTTATTTCTGCTGAAAAACATGTTTTGACAATTTCTGCACACTGGGGTTAAGAGCTGAGTGTGTGGGCTGTTCTGAGCCTTGCAGTTACATAGGGATTCAGTTGTCTGAAAAAACGCGTTTATTTCGGGCTGAAAAACACGTTTTGAAAAGTGCACTGTAACTGCCCCATAACTTACATGGGGTTGACCAAACTTGCAGAAACATGTTTATTTCTGCTGAAAAACATGTTTTGACACTTTCTGCACACTGGGGTTAAGAGCTGAGTGTGTGGGCTGTTCTGAGCCTTGCAGTTACATAGGGATTCAGTTGTCTGAAAAAACGCGTTTATTTCGGGCTGAAAAACACGTTTTGAAAAGTGCACTGTAACTGCCCCATAACTTACATGGGGTTGACCAAACTTGCAGAAACATGTTTATTTCTGCTGAAAAACATGTTTTGACACTTTCTGCACACTGGGGTTAAGAGCTGAGTGTGTGGGCTCTTCTGAGCTTTGCAGTTACATAGGGATTCAGTTGTCTGAAAAAACGCGTTTATTTCGGGCTGAAAAACACGTTTTGAAAAGTGCACTGTAACTGCCCCATAACTTACATGGGGTTGACCAAACTTGCAGAAACATGTTTATTTCTGCTGAAAAACACGTTTTGACACTTTCTGCACACTGGGGTTAAGAGCAGAGTGTGTGGGCTCTTCTGAGCCTTGCAGTTACATAGGGATTCAGTTGTCTGAAAAAACGCGTTTATTTCGGGCTGAAAAACACGTTTTGAAAAGTGCACTGTAACTGCCCCATAACTTACATGGGGTTGACCAAACTTGCAGAAACATGTTTATTTCTGCTGAAAAACATGTTTTGACACTTTCTGCACACTGGGGTTAAGAGCTGAGTGTGTGGGCTCTTCTGAGCCTTGCAGTTACATAGGGATTCAGTTGTCTGAAAAAACGCGTTTATTTCGGGCTGAAAAACACGTTTTGAAAAGTCTACTGTAACTGCCCCATAACTTACATGGGGTTGACCAAACTTGCAGAAACATGTTTATTTCTGCTGAAAAACACGTTTTGACACTTTCTGCACACTGGGGTTAAGAGCTGAGTGTGTGGGCTCTTCTGAGCTTTGCAGTTACATAGGTATTCAGTTGTCTGAAAAAACGCGTTTATTTCGGGCTGAAAAACACGTTTTGAAAAGTGTACTGTAACTGCCCCATAACTTACATGGGGTTGACCAAACTTGCAGAAACATGTTTATTTCTGCTGAAAAACACGTTTTGACATTTTCTGCACACTGGGGTTAAGAGCTGAGTGTGTGGGCTCTTCTGAGCTTTGCAGTTACATAGGGATTCAGTTGTCTGAAAAAACGCGTTTATTTCGGGCTGAAAAACACGTTTTGAAAAGTGTACTGTAACTGCCCCATAACTTACATGGGGTTGACCAAACTTCCAGAAACATGTTTATTTCTGCTGAAAAACACGTTTTGACACTTTCTGCACACTGGGGTTAAGAGCAGAGTGTGTGGGCTCTTCTGAGCCTTACAGTTACATAGGGATTCAGTTGTCTGAAAAAACGCGTTTATTTCGGGCTGAAAAACACGTTTTGAAAAAAGTGCTGTTACTGCCCCATAACTTACATGGGGTTGACCAAACTTGCAGAAACATGTTTATTTCTGCTGAAAAACACGTTTTGCACTTTCTGCACACTGGGGTTAAGAGCAGAGTGTGTGGGCTCTTCTGAGCCTTACAGTTACATAGGGATTCAGTTGTCTGAAAAAACGCGTTTATTTCGAGCTGAAAAACACGTTTTGAAAAAAGTGCTGTTACTGCCCCATAACTTACATGGGGTTGACCAAACTTGCAGAAACATGTTTATTTCTGCTGAAAAACACGTTTTGACACTTTCTGCACACTGGGGTTAAGAGCTGAGTGTGTGGGCTCTTCTGAGCTTTGCAGTTACATAGGGATTCAGTTGTCTGAAAAAACGCGTTTATTTCGGGCTGAAAAACACGTTTTGAAAAGTGCACTGTAACTGCCCCATAACTTACATGGGGTTGACCAAACTTGCAGAAACATGTTTATTTCTGCTGAAAAACATGTTTTGACACTTTCTGCACACTGGGGTTAAGAGCTGAGTGTGTGGGCTGTTCTGAGCCTTGCAGTTACATAGGGATTCAGTTGTCTGAAAAAACGCGTTTATTTCGGGCTGAAAAACACGTTTTGAAAAGTGCACTGTAACTGCCCCATAACTTACATGGGGTTGACCAAACTTGCAGAAACATGTTTATTTCTGCTGAAAAACACGTTTTGACACTTTCTGCACACTGGGGTTAAGAGCAGAGTGTGTGGGCTGTTCTGAGCCTTGCAGTTACATAGGGATTCAGTTGTCTGAAAAAACGCGTTTATTTCGGTCTGAAAAACACGTTTTGAAAAGTGCACTGTAACTGCCCCATAACTTACATGGGGTTGACCAAACTTGCAGAAACATTTTTATTTCTGCTGAAAAACACGTTTTGACACTTTCTGCACACTGGGGTTAAGAGCTGAGTGTGTGGGCTCTTCTGAGCTTTGCAGTTACATAGGTATTCAGTTGTCTGAAAAAACGCGTTTATTTCGGGCTGAAAAACACGTTTTGAAAAGTGCACTGTAACAGCCCCATAACTTACATGGGGTTGACCAAACTTGCAGAAACATTTTTATTTCTGCTGAAAAACACGTTTTGACACTTTCTGCACACTGGGGTTAAGAGCTGAGTGTGTGGGCTCTTCTGAGCTTTGCAGTTACATAGGTATTCAGTTGTCTGAAAAAACGCGTTTATTTCGGGCTGAAAAACACGTTTTGAAAAAAGTGCTGTTACTGCCCCATAACTTACATGGGGTTGACCAAACTTGCAGAAACATGTTTATTTCTGCTGAAAAACATGTTTTGACACTTTCTGCACACTGGGGTTAAGAGCTGAGTGTGTGGGCTGTTCTGAGCCTTGCAGTTACATAGGGATTCAGTTGTCTGAAAAAACGCGTTTATTTCGGGCTGAAAAACACGTTTTGAAAAGTGCACTGTAACTGCCCCATAACTTACATGGGGTTGACCAAACTTGCAGAAACATGTTTATTTCTGCTGAAAAACACGTTTTGACACTTTCTGCACACTGGGGTTAAGAGCTGAGTGTGTGGGCTCTTCTGAGCTTTGCAGTTACATAGGGATTCAGTTGTCTGAAAAAACGCGTTTATTTCGGGCTGAAAAACACGTTTTGAAAAGTGTACTGTAACTGCCCCATAACTTCCATGGGGTTGACCAAACTTGCAGAAACATGTTTATTTCTGCTGAAAAACACGTTTTGACACTTTCTGCAAACTGGGGTTAAGAGCTGAGTGTGTGGGCTCTTCTGAGCTTTGCAGTTACATAGGTATTCAGTTGTCTGAAAAAACGCGTTTATTTCGGGCTGAAAAACACGTTTTGAAAAGTGTACTGTAACTGCCCCATAACTTACATGGGGTTGACCAAACTTGCAGAAACATGTTTATTTCTGCTGAAAAACACGTTTTGACACTTTCTGCACACTGGGGTTAAGAGCAGAGTGTGTGGGCTCTTCTGAGCCTTACAGTTACATAGGGATTCAGTTGTCTGAAAAAACGCGTTTATTTCGGGCTGAAAAACACGTTTTGAAAAATGTGCTGTTACTGCCCCATAACTTACATGGGGTTGACCAAACTTGCAGAAACATGTTTATTTCTGCTGAAAAACACGTTTTGACACTTTCTGCACACTGGGGTTAAGAGCTGAGTGTGTGGGCTCTTCTGAGCTTTGCAGTTACATAGGGATTCAGTTGTCTGAAAAAACGCGTTTATTTCGGGCTGAAAAACACGTTTTGAAAAGTGTACTGTAACTGCCCCATAACTTACATGGGGTTGACCAAACTTGCAGAAACATGTTTATTTCTGCTGAAAAACACGTTTTGACACTTTCTGCACACTGGGGTTAAGAGCAGAGTGTGTGGGCTCTTCTGAGCCTTGCAGTTACATAGGGATTCAGTTGTCTGAAAAAACACGTTTATATCGGGCTGAAAAACACGTTTTGAAAAAAGTGCTGTTACTGCCCCATAACTTACATGGGGTTGACCAAACTTGCAGAAACATGTTTATTTCTGCTGAAAAACATGTTTTGACACTTTCTGCACACTGGGGTTAAGAGCTGAGTGTGTGGGCTGTTCTGAGCCTTGCAGTTACATAGGGATTCAGTTGTCTGAAAAAACGCGTTTATTTCGGGCTGAAAAACACGTTTTGAAAAGTGCACTGTAACTGCCCCATAACTTACATGGGGTTGACCAAACTTGCAGAAACATGTTTATTTCTGCTGAAAAACATGTTTTGACACTTTCTGCACACTGGGGTTAAGAGCTGAGTGTGTGGGCTCTTCTGAGCTTTGCAGTTACATAGGGATTCAGTTGTCTGAAAAAACGCGTTTATTTCGGGCTGAAAAACACGTTTTGAAAAGTGCACTGTAACTGCCCCATAACTTACATGGGGTTGACCAAACTTGCAGAAACATGTTTATTTCTGCTGAAAAACACGTTTTGACACTTTCTGCACACTGGGGTTAAGAGCAGAGTGTGTGGGCTGTTCTGAGCCTTGCAGTTACATAGGGATTCAGTTGTCTGAAAAAACGCGTTTATTTCGGGCTGAAAAACACGTTTTGAAAAGTGCACTGTAACTGCCCCATAACTTACATGGGGTTGACCAAACTTGCAGAAACATGTTTATTTCTGCTGAAAAACATGTTTTGACACTTTCTGCACACTGGGGTTAAGAGCTGAGTGTGTGGGCTCTTCTGAGCCTTGCAGTTACATAGGGATTCAGTTGTCTGAAAAAACGCGTTTATTTCGGGCTGAAAAACACGTTTTGAAAAGTCTACTGTAACATGCCCCATAACTTACATGGGGTTGACCAAACTTGCAGAAACATGTTTATTTCTGCTGAAAAACACGTTTTGACACTTTCTGCACACTGGGGTTAAGAGCTGAGTGTGTGGGCTCTTCTGAGCTTTGCAGTTACATAGGGATTCAGTTGTCTGAAAAAACGCGTTTATTTCGGGCTGAAAAACACGTTTTGAAAAGTCTACTGTAACTGCCCCATAACTTACATGGGGTTGACCAAACTTGCAGAAACATGTTTATTTCTGCTGAAAAACACGTTTTGACACTTTCTGCACACTGGGGTTAAGAGCAGAGTGTGTGGGCTCTTCTGAACCTTGCAGTTACATAGGGATTCAGTTGTCTGAAAAAACGCGTTTATTTCGGGCTGAAAAACACGTTTTGAAAAGTGCACTGTAACAGCCCCATAACTTACATGGGGTTGACCAAACTTGCAGAAACATTTTTATTTCTGCTGAAAAACACGTTTTGACACTTTCTGCACACTGGGGTTAAGAGCTGAGTGTGTGGGCTCTTCTGAGCTTTGCAGTTACATAGGTATTCAGTTGTCTGAAAAAACGCGTTTATTTCGGGCTGAAAAACACGTTTTGAAAAAAGTGCTGTTACTGCCCCATAACTTACATGGGGTTGACCAAACTTGCAGAAACATGTTTATTTCTGCTGAAAAACATGTTTTGACACTTTCTGCACACTGGGGTTAAGAGCTGAGTGTGTGGGCTGTTCTGAGCCTTGCAGTTACATAGGGATTCAGTTGTCTGAAAAAACGCGTTTATTTCGGGCTGAAAAACACGTTTTGAAAAGTGCACTGTAACTGCCCCATAACTTACATGGGGTTGACCAAACTTGCAGAAACATGTTTATTTCTGCTGAAAAACATGTTTTGACACTTTCTGCACACTGGGGTTAAGAGCTGAGTGTGTGGGCTGTTCTGAGCCTTGCAGTTACATAGGGATTCAGTTGTCTGAAAAAACGCGTTTATTTCGGGCTGAAAAACACGTTTTGAAAAGTGCACTGTAACTGCCCCATAACTTACATGGGGTTGACCAAACTTGCAGAAACATGTTTATTTCTGCTGAAAAACATGTTTTGACACTTTCTGCACACTGGGGTTAAGAGCTGAGTGTGTGGGCTCTTCTGAGCTTTGCAGTTACATAGGGATTCAGTTGTCTGAAAAAACGCGTTTATTTCGGGCTGAAAAACACGTTTTGAAAAGTGCACTGTAACTGCCCCATAACTTACATGGGGTTGACCAAACTTGCAGAAACATGTTTATTTCTGCTGAAAAACACGTTTTGACACTTTCTGCACACTGGGGTTAAGAGCAGAGTGTGTGGGCTGTTCTGAGCCTTGCAGTTACATAGGGATTCAGTTGTCTGAAAAAACGCGTTTATTTCGGGCTGAAAAACACGTTTTGAAAAGTCTACTGTAACTGCCCCATAACTTACATGGGGTTGACCAAACTTGCAGAAACATGTTTATTTCTGCTGAAAAACACGTTTTGACACTTTCTGCACACTGGGGTTAAGAGCTGAGTGTGTGGGCTCTTCTGAGCTTTGCAGTTACATAGGTATTCAGTTGTCTGAAAAAACGCGTTTATTTCGGGCTGAAAAACACGTTTTGAAAAGTGTACTGTAACTGCCCCATAACTTACATGGGGTTGACCAAACTTGCAGAAACATGTTTATTTCTGCTGAAAAACACGTTTTGACACTTTCTGCACACTGGGGTTAAGAGCAGAGTGTGTGGGCTCTTCTGAGCCTTACAGTTACATAGGGATTCAGTTGTCTGAAAAAACGCGTTTATTTCAGGCTGAAAAACACGTTTTGAAAAGTGCACTGTAACTGCCCCATAACTTACATGGGGTTGACCAAACTTGCAGAAACATGTTTATTTCTGCTGAAAAACATGTTTTGACACTTTCTGCACACTGGGGTTAAGAGCTGAGTGTGTGGGCTGTTCTGAGCCTTGCAGTTACTTAAGGATTCAGTTGTCTGAAAAAACGCGTTTATTTCGGGCTGAAAAACACGTTTTGAAAAGTGCACTGTAACTGCCCCATAACTTACATGGGGTTGACCAAACTTGCAGAAACATGTTTATTTCTGCTGAAAAACACGTTTTGACACTTTCTGCACACTGGGGTTAAGAGCAGAGTGTGTGGGCTCTTCTGAGCCTTGCAGTTACATAGGGATTCAGTTGTCTGAAAAAACGCGTTTATTTCGTGCTGAAAAACACGTTTTGAAAAGTGTACTGTAACTGCCCCATAACTTACATGGGGTTGACCAAACTTGCAGAAACATGTTTATTTCTGCTGAAAAACATGTTTTGACACTTTCTGCACACTGGGGTTAAGAGCTGAGTGTGTGGGCTGTTCTGAGCCTTGCAGTTACATAGGGATTCAGTTGTCTGAAAAAACGCGTTTATTTCGGGCTGAAAAACACGTTTTGAAAAGTGCACTGTAACTGCCCCATAACTTACATGGGGTTGACCAAACTTGCAGAAACATGTTTATTTCTGCTGAAAAACATGTTTTGACACTTTCTGCACACTGGGGTTAAGAGCTGAGTGTGTGGGCTCTTCTGAGCTTTGCAGTTACATAGGGATTCAGTTGTCTGAAAAAACGCGTTTATTTCGGGCTGAAAAACACGTTTTGAAAAGTGCACTGTAACTGCCCCATAACTTACATGGGGTTGACCAAACTTGCAGAAACATGTTTATTTCTGCTGAAAAACACGTTTTGACACTTTCTGCACACTGGGGTTAAGAGCAGAGTGTGTGGGCTGTTCTGAGCCTTGCAGTTACATAGGGATTCAGTTGTCTGAAAAAACGCGTTTATTTCGGGCTGAAAAACACGTTTTGAAAAGTGCACTGTAACTGCCCCATAACTTACATGGGGTTGACCAAACTTGCAGAAACATGTTTATTTCTGCTGAAAAACATGTTTTGACACTTTCTGCACACTGGGGTTAAGAGCTGAGTGTGTGGGCTGTTCTGAGCCTTGCAGTTACATAGGGATTCAGTTGTCTGAAAAAACGCGTTTATTTCGGGCTGAAAAACACGTTTTGAAAAGTGCACTGTAACTGCCCCATAACTTACATGGGGTTGACCAAACTTGCAGAAACATGTTTATTTCTGCTGAAAAACACGTTTTGACACTTTCTGCACACTGGGGTTAAGAGCTGAGTGTGTGGGCTCTTCTGAGCTTTGCAGTTACATAGGGATTCAGTTGTCTGAAAAAACGCGTTTATTTCGGGCTGAAAAACACGTTTTGAAAAGTGCACTGTAACTGCCCCATAACTTACATGGGGTTGACCAAACTTGCAGAAACATGTTTATTTCTGCTGAAAAACACGTTTTGACACTTTCTGCACACTGGGGTTAAGAGCAGAGTGTGTGGGCTGTTCTGAGCCTTGTAGTTACATAGGGATTCAGTTGTCTGAAAAAACGCGTTTATTTCGGGCTGAAAAACACGTTTTGAAAAGTGCACTGTAACTGCCCCATAACTTACATGGGGTTGACCAAACTTGCAGAAACATGTTTATTTCTGCTGAAAAACATGTTTTGACACTTTCTGCACACTGGGGTTAAGAGCTGAGTGTGTGGGCTCTTCTGAGCCTTGCAGTTACATAGGGATTCAGTTGTCTGATAAAACGCGTTTATTTCGGGCTGAAAAACACGTTTTGAAAAGTGTACTGTAACTGCCCCATAACTTACATGGGGTTGACCAAACTTCCAGAAACATGTTTATTTCTGCTGAAAAACACGTTTTGACACTTTCTGCACACTGGGGTTAAGAGCAGAGTGTGTGGGCTCTTCTGAGCCTTACAGTTACATAGGGATTCAGTTGTCTGAAAAAATGCGTTTATTTCGGGCTGAAAAACACGTTTTGAAAAAAGTGCTGTTACTGCCCCATAACTTACATGGGGTTGACCAAACTTGCAGAAACGTTTATTTCTGCTGAAAAACACGTTTTGACACTTTCTGCACACTGGGGTTAAGAGCTGAGTGTGTGGGCTCTTCTGAGCCTTGCAGTTACATAGGGATTCAGTTGTCTGAAAAAACGCGTTTATTTCGGGCTGAAAAACACGTTTTGAAAAGTCTACTGTAACTGCCCCATAACTTACATGGGGTTGACCAAACTTGCAGAAACATGTTTATTTCTGCTGAAAAACACGTTTTGACACTTTCTGCACACTGGGGTTAAGAGCAGAGTGTGTGGGCTCTTCTGAACCTTGCAGTTACATAGGGATTCAGTTGTCTGAAAAAACGCGTTTATTTCGGGCTGAAAAACACGTTTTGAAAAGTGCACTGTAACAGTCCCATAACTTACATGGGGTTGACCAAACTTGCAGAAACATTTTTATTTCTGCTGAAAAACACGTTTTGACACTTTCTGCACACTGGGGTTAAGAGCTGAGTGTGTGGGCTCTTCTGAGCTTTGCAGTTACATAGGTATTCAGTTGTCTGAAAAAACGCGTTTATTTCGGGCTGAAAAACACGTTTTGAAAAGTGCACTGTAACAGCCCCATAACTTACATGGGGTTGACCAAACTTGCAGAAACATTTTTATTTCTGCTGAAAAACACGTTTTGACACTTTCTGCACACTGGGGTTAAGAGCTGAGTGTGTGGGCTCTTCTGAGCTTTGCAGTTACATAGGTATTCAGTTGTCTGAAAAAACGCGTTTATTTCGGGCTGAAAAACACGTTTTGAAAAAAGTGCTGTTACTGCCCCATAACTTACATGGGGTTGACCAAACTTGCAGAAACATGTTTATTTCTGCTGAAAAACATGTTTTGACAATTTCTGCACACTGGGGTTAAGAGCTGAGTGTGTGGGCTGTTCTGAGCCTTGCAGTTACATAGGGATTCAGTTGTCTGAAAAAACGCGTTTATTTCGGGCTGAAAAACACGTTTTGAAAAGTGCACTGTAACTGCCCCATAACTTACATGGGGTTGACCAAACTTGCAGAAACATGTTTATTTCTGCTGAAAAACATGTTTTGACACTTTCTGCACACTGGGGTTAAGAGCTGAGTGTGTGGGCTGTTCTGAGCCTTGCAGTTACATAGGGATTCAGTTGTCTGAAAAAACGCGTTTATTTCGGGCTGAAAAACACGTTTTGAAAAGTGCACTGTAACTGCCCCATAACTTACATGGGGTTGACCAAACTTGCAGAAACATGTTTATTTCTGCTGAAAAACATGTTTTGACACTTTCTGCACACTGGGGTTAAGAGCTGAGTGTGTGGGCTCTTCTGAGCTTTGCAGTTACATAGGGATTCAGTTGTCTGAAAAAACGCGTTTATTTCGGGCTGAAAAACACGTTTTGAAAAGTGCACTGTAACTGCCCCATAACTTACATGGGGTTGACCAAACTTGCAGAAACATGTTTATTTCTGCTGAAAAACACGTTTTGACACTTTCTGCACACTGGGGTTAAGAGCAGAGTGTGTGGGCTCTTCTGAGCCTTGCAGTTACATAGGGATTCAGTTGTCTGAAAAAACGCGTTTATTTCGGGCTGAAAAACACGTTTTGAAAAGTGCACTGTAACTGCCCCATAACTTACATGGGGTTGACCAAACTTGCAGAAACATGTTTATTTCTGCTGAAAAACATGTTTTGACACTTTCTGCACACTGGGGTTAAGAGCTGAGTGTGTGGGCTCTTCTGAGCCTTGCAGTTACATAGGGATTCAGTTGTCTGAAAAAACGCGTTTATTTCGGGCTGAAAAACACGTTTTGAAAAGTCTACTGTAACTGCCCCATAACTTACATGGGGTTGACCAAACTTGCAGAAACATGTTTATTTCTGCTGAAAAACACGTTTTGACACTTTCTGCACACTGGGGTTAAGAGCTGAGTGTGTGGGCTCTTCTGAGCTTTGCAGTTACATAGGTATTCAGTTGTCTGAAAAAACGCGTTTATTTCGGGCTGAAAAACACGTTTTGAAAAGTGTACTGTAACTGCCCCATAACTTACATGGGGTTGACCAAACTTGCAGAAACATGTTTATTTCTGCTGAAAAACACGTTTTGACATTTTCTGCACACTGGGGTTAAGAGCTGAGTGTGTGGGCTCTTCTGAGCTTTGCAGTTACATAGGGATTCAGTTGTCTGAAAAAACGCGTTTATTTCGGGCTGAAAAACACGTTTTGAAAAGTGTACTGTAACTGCCCCATAACTTACATGGGGTTGACCAAACTTCCAGAAACATGTTTATTTCTGCTGAAAAACACGTTTTGACACTTTCTGCACACTGGGGTTAAGAGCAGAGTGTGTGGGCTCTTCTGAGCCTTACAGTTACATAGGGATTCAGTTGTCTGAAAAAACGCGTTTATTTCGGGCTGAAAAACACGTTTTGAAAAAAGTGCTGTTACTGCCCCATAACTTACATGGGGTTGACCAAACTTGCAGAAACATGTTTATTTCTGCTGAAAAACACGTTTTGCACTTTCTGCACACTGGGGTTAAGAGCAGAGTGTGTGGGCTCTTCTGAGCCTTACAGTTACATAGGGATTCAGTTGTCTGAAAAAACGCGTTTATTTCGAGCTGAAAAACACGTTTTGAAAAAAGTGCTGTTACTGCCCCATAACTTACATGGGGTTGACCAAACTTGCAGAAACATGTTTATTTCTGCTGAAAAACACGTTTTGACACTTTCTGCACACTGGGGTTAAGAGCTGAGTGTGTGGGCTCTTCTGAGCTTTGCAGTTACATAGGGATTCAGTTGTCTGAAAAAACGCGTTTATTTCGGGCTGAAAAACACGTTTTGAAAAGTGCACTGTAACTGCCCCATAACTTACATGGGGTTGACCAAACTTGCAGAAACATGTTTATTTCTGCTGAAAAACATGTTTTGACACTTTCTGCACACTGGGGTTAAGAGCTGAGTGTGTGGGCTGTTCTGAGCCTTGCAGTTACATAGGGATTCAGTTGTCTGAAAAAACGCGTTTATTTCGGGCTGAAAAACACGTTTTGAAAAGTGCACTGTAACTGCCCCATAACTTACATGGGGTTGACCAAACTTGCAGAAACATGTTTATTTCTGCTGAAAAACACGTTTTGACACTTTCTGCACACTGGGGTTAAGAGCAGAGTGTGTGGGCTGTTCTGAGCCTTGCAGTTACATAGGGATTCAGTTGTCTGAAAAAACGCGTTTATTTCGGTCTGAAAAACACGTTTTGAAAAGTGCACTGTAACTGCCCCATAACTTACATGGGGTTGACCAAACTTGCAGAAACATGTTTATTTCTGCTGAAAAACATGTTTTGACACTTTCTGCACACTGGGGTTAAGAGCTGAGTGTGTGGGCTCTTCTGAGCCTTGCAGTTACATAGGGATTCAGTTGTCTGAAAAAACGCGTTTATTTCGGGCTGAAAAACACGTTTTGAAAAGTCTACTGTAACTGCCCCATAACTTACATGGGGTTGACCAAACTTGCAGAAACATGTTTATTTCTGCTGAAAAACACGTTTTGACACTTTCTGCACACTGGGGTTAAGAGCAGAGTGTGTGGGCTCTTCTGAACCTTGCAGTTACATAGGGATTCAGTTGTCTGAAAAAACGCGTTTATTTCGGGCTGAAAAACACGTTTTGAAAAGTGCACTGTAACAGCCCCATAACTTACATGGGGTTGACCAAACTTGCAGAAACATTTTTATTTCTGCTGAAAAACACGTTTTGACACTTTCTGCACACTGGGGTTAAGAGCTGAGTGTGTGGGCTCTTCTGAGCTTTGCAGTTACATAGGTATTCAGTTGTCTGAAAAAACGCGTTTATTTCGGGCTGAAAAACACGTTTTGAAAAGTGCACTGTAACAGCCCCATAACTTACATGGGGTTGACCAAACTTGCAGAAACATTTTTATTTCTGCTGAAAAACACGTTTTGACACTTTCTGCACACTGGGGTTAAGAGCTGAGTGTGTGGGCTCTTCTGAGCTTTGCAGTTACATAGGTATTCAGTTGTCTGAAAAAACGCGTTTATTTCGGGCTGAAAAACACGTTTTGAAAAAAGTGCTGTTACTGCCCCATAACTTACATGGGGTTGACCAAACTTGCAGAAACATGTTTATTTCTGCTGAAAAACATGTTTTGACACTTTCTGCACACTGGGGTTAAGAGCTGAGTGTGTGGGCTGTTCTGAGCCTTGCAGTTACATAGGGATTCAGTTGTCTGAAAAAACGCGTTTATTTCGGGCTGAAAAACACGTTTTGAAAAGTGCACTGTAACTGCCCCATAACTTACATGGGGTTGACCAAACTTGCAGAAACATGTTTATTTCTGCTGAAAAACACGTTTTGACACTTTCTGCACACTGGGGTTAAGAGCAGAGTGTGTGGGCTGTTCTGAGCCTTGCAGTTACATAGGGATTCAGTTGTCTGAAAAAACGCGTTTATTTCGGGCTGAAAAACACGTTTTGAAAAGTGCACTGTAACTGCCCCATAACTTACATGGGGTTGACCAAACTTGCAGAAACATGTTTATTTCTGCTGAAAAACACGTTTTGACACTTTCTGCACACTGGGGTTAAGAGCTGAGTGTGTGGGCTCTTCTGAGCTTTGCAGTTACATAGGGATTCAGTTGTCTGAAAAAACGCGTTTATTTCGGGCTGAAAAACACGTTTTGAAAAGTGTACTGTAACTGCCCCATAACTTCCATGGGGTTGACCAAACTTGCAGAAACATGTTTATTTCTGCTGAAAAACACGTTTTGACACTTTCTGCAAACTGGGGTTAAGAGCTGAGTGTGTGGGCTCTTCTGAGCTTTGCAGTTACATAGGTATTCAGTTGTCTGAAAAAACGCGTTTATTTCGGGCTGAAAAACACGTTTTGAAAAGTGTACTGTAACTGCCCCATAACTTACATGGGGTTGACCAAACTTGCAGAAACATGTTTATTTCTGCTGAAAAACACGTTTTGACACTTTCTGCACACTGGGGTTAAGAGCAGAGTGTGTGGGCTCTTCTGAGCCTTACAGTTACATAGGGATTCAGTTGTCTGAAAAAACGCGTTTATTTCGGGCTGAAAAACACGTTTTGAAAAATGTGCTGTTACTGCCCCATAACTTACATGGGGTTGACCAAACTTGCAGAAACATGTTTATTTCTGCTGAAAAACACGTTTTGACACTTTCTGCACACTGGGGTTAAGAGCTGAGTGTGTGGGCTCTTCTGAGCTTTGCAGTTACATAGGGATTCAGTTGTCTGAAAAAACGCGTTTATTTCGGGCTGAAAAACACGTTTTGAAAAGTGTACTGTAACTGCCCCATAACTTACATGGGGTTGACCAAACTTGCAGAAACATGTTTATTTCTGCTGAAAAACACGTTTTGACACTTTCTGCACACTGGGGTTAAGAGCAGAGTGTGTGGGCTCTTCTGAGCCTTGCAGTTACATAGGGATTCAGTTGTCTGAAAAAACGCGTTTATATCGGGCTGAAAAACACGTTTTGAAAAAAGTGCTGTTACTGCCCCATAACTTACATGGGGTTGACCAAACTTGCAGAAACATGTTTATTTCTGCTGAAAAACATGTTTTGACACTTTCTGCACACTGGGGTTAAGAGCTGAGTGTGTGGGCTGTTCTGAGCCTTGCAGTTACATAGGGATTCAGTTGTCTGAAAAAACGCGTTTATTTCGGGCTGAAAAACACGTTTTGAAAAGTGCACTGTAACTGCCCCATAACTTACATGGGGTTGACCAAACTTGCAGAAACATGTTTATTTCTGCTGAAAAACATGTTTTGACACTTTCTGCACACTGGGGTTAAGAGCTGAGTGTGTGGGCTCTTCTGAGCTTTGCAGTTACATAGGGATTCAGTTGTCTGAAAAAACGCGTTTATTTCGGGCTGAAAAACACGTTTTGAAAAGTGCACTGTAACTGCCCCATAACTTACATGGGGTTGACCAAACTTGCAGAAACATGTTTATTTCTGCTGAAAAACACGTTTTGACACTTTCTGCACACTGGGGTTAAGAGCAGAGTGTGTGGGCTGTTCTGAGCCTTGCAGTTACATAGGGATTCAGTTGTCTGAAAAAACGCGTTTATTTCGGGCTGAAAAACACGTTTTGAAAAGTGCACTGTAACTGCCCCATAACTTACATGGGGTTGACCAAACTTGCAGAAACATGTTTATTTCTGCTGAAAAACATGTTTTGACACTTTCTGCACACTGGGGTTAAGAGCTGAGTGTGTGGGCTCTTCTGAGCCTTGCAGTTACATAGGGATTCAGTTGTCTGAAAAAACGCGTTTATTTCGGGCTGAAAAACACGTTTTGAAAAGTCTACTGTAACATGCCCCATAACTTACATGGGGTTGACCAAACTTGCAGAAACATGTTTATTTCTGCTGAAAAACACGTTTTGACACTTTCTGCACACTGGGGTTAAGAGCTGAGTGTGTGGGCTCTTCTGAGCTTTGCAGTTACATAGGGATTCAGTTGTCTGAAAAAACGCGTTTATTTCGGGCTGAAAAACACGTTTTGAAAAGTGCACTGTAACTGCCCCATAACTTACATGGGGTTGACCAAACTTGCAGAAACATGTTTATTTCTGCTGAAAAACACGTTTTGACACTTTCTGCACACTGGGGTTAAGAGCAGAGTGTGTGGGCTGTTCTGAGCCTTGTAGTTACATAGGGATTCAGTTGTCTGAAAAAACGCGTTTATTTCGGGCTGAAAAACACGTTTTGAAAAGTGCACTGTAACTGCCCCATAACTTACATGGGGTTGACCAAACTTGCAGAAACATGTTTATTTCTGCTGAAAAACATGTTTTGACACTTTCTGCACACTGGGGTTAAGAGCTGAGTGTGTGGGCTCTTCTGAGCCTTGCAGTTACATAGGGATTCAGTTGTCTGATAAAACGCGTTTATTTCGGGCTGAAAAACACGTTTTGAAAAGTGTACTGTAACTGCCCCATAACTTACATGGGGTTGACCAAACTTCCAGAAACATGTTTATTTCTGCTGAAAAACACGTTTTGACACTTTCTGCACACTGGGGTTAAGAGCAGAGTGTGTGGGCTCTTCTGAGCCTTACAGTTACATAGGGATTCAGTTGTCTGAAAAAATGCGTTTATTTCGGGCTGAAAAACACGTTTTGAAAAAAGTGCTGTTACTGCCCCATAACTTACATGGGGTTGACCAAACTTGCAGAAACGTTTATTTCTGCTGAAAAACACGTTTTGACACTTTCTGCACACTGGGGTTAAGAGCTGAGTGTGTGGGCTCTTCTGAGCCTTGCAGTTACATAGGGATTCAGTTGTCTGAAAAAACGCGTTTATTTCGGGCTGAAAAACACGTTTTGAAAAGTCTACTGTAACTGCCCCATAACTTACATGGGGTTGACCAAACTTGCAGAAACATGTTTATTTCTGCTGAAAAACACGTTTTGACACTTTCTGCACACTGGGGTTAAGAGCAGAGTGTGTGGGCTCTTCTGAACCTTGCAGTTACATAGGGATTCAGTTGTCTGAAAAAACGCGTTTATTTCGGGCTGAAAAACACGTTTTGAAAAGTGCACTGTAACAGCCCCATAACTTACATGGGGTTGACCAAACTTGCAGAAACATTTTTATTTCTGCTGAAAAACACGTTTTGACACTTTCTGCACACTGGGGTTAAGAGCTGAGTGTGTGGGCTCTTCTGAGCTTTGCAGTTACATAGGTATTCAGTTGTCTGAAAAAACGCGTTTATTTCGGGCTGAAAAACACGTTTTGAAAAAAGTGCTGTTACTGCCCCATAACTTACATGGGGTTGACCAAACTTGCAGAAACATGTTTATTTCTGCTGAAAAACATGTTTTGACACTTTCTGCACACTGGGGTTAAGAGCTGAGTGTGTGGGCTGTTCTGAGCCTTGCAGTTACATAGGGATTCAGTTGTCTGAAAAAACGCGTTTATTTCGGGCTGAAAAACACGTTTTGAAAAGTGCACTGTAACTGCCCCATAACTTACATGGGGTTGACCAAACTTGCAGAAACATGTTTATTTCTGCTGAAAAACATGTTTTGACACTTTCTGCACACTGGGGTTAAGAGCTGAGTGTGTGGGCTGTTCTGAGCCTTGCAGTTACATAGGGATTCAGTTGTCTGAAAAAACGCGTTTATTTCGGGCTGAAAAACACGTTTTGAAAAGTGCACTGTAACTGCCCCATAACTTACATGGGGTTGACCAAACTTGCAGAAACATGTTTATTTCTGCTGAAAAACATGTTTTGACACTTTCTGCACACTGGGGTTAAGAGCTGAGTGTGTGGGCTCTTCTGAGCTTTGCAGTTACATAGGGATTCAGTTGTCTGAAAAAACGCGTTTATTTCGGGCTGAAAAACACGTTTTGAAAAGTGCACTGTAACTGCCCCATAACTTACATGGGGTTGACCAAACTTGCAGAAACATGTTTATTTCTGCTGAAAAACACGTTTTGACACTTTCTGCACACTGGGGTTAAGAGCAGAGTGTGTGGGCTGTTCTGAGCCTTGCAGTTACATAGGGATTCAGTTGTCTGAAAAAACGCGTTTATTTCGGGCTGAAAAACACGTTTTGAAAAGTCTACTGTAACTGCCCCATAACTTACATGGGGTTGACCAAACTTGCAGAAACATGTTTATTTCTGCTGAAAAACACGTTTTGACACTTTCTGCACACTGGGGTTAAGAGCTGAGTGTGTGGGCTCTTCTGAGCTTTGCAGTTACATAGGTATTCAGTTGTCTGAAAAAACGCGTTTATTTCGGGCTGAAAAACACGTTTTGAAAAGTGTACTGTAACTGCCCCATAACTTACATGGGGTTGACCAAACTTGCAGAAACATGTTTATTTCTGCTGAAAAACACGTTTTGACACTTTCTGCACACTGGGGTTAAGAGCAGAGTGTGTGGGCTCTTCTGAGCCTTACAGTTACATAGGGATTCAGTTGTCTGAAAAAACGCGTTTATTTCAGGCTGAAAAACACGTTTTGAAAAGTGCACTGTAACTGCCCCATAACTTACATGGGGTTGACCAAACTTGCAGAAACATGTTTATTTCTGCTGAAAAACATGTTTTGACACTTTCTGCACACTGGGGTTAAGAGCTGAGTGTGTGGGCTGTTCTGAGCCTTGCAGTTACTTAAGGATTCAGTTGTCTGAAAAAACGCGTTTATTTCGGGCTGAAAAACACGTTTTGAAAAGTGCACTGTAACTGCCCCATAACTTACATGGGGTTGACCAAACTTGCAGAAACATGTTTATTTCTGCTGAAAAACACGTTTTGACACTTTCTGCACACTGGGGTTAAGAGCAGAGTGTGTGGGCTCTTCTGAGCCTTGCAGTTACATAGGGATTCAGTTGTCTGAAAAAACGCGTTTATTTCGTGCTGAAAAACACGTTTTGAAAAGTGTACTGTAACTGCCCCATAACTTACATGGGGTTGACCAAACTTGCAGAAACATGTTTATTTCTGCTGAAAAACATGTTTTGACACTTTCTGCACACTGGGGTTAAGAGCTGAGTGTGTGGGCTGTTCTGAGCCTTGCAGTTACATAGGGATTCAGTTGTCTGAAGAAACGCGTTTATTTCGGGCTGAAAAACACGTTTTGAAAAGTGCACTGTAACTGCCCCATAACTTACATGGGGTTGACCAAACTTGCAGAAACATGTTTATTTCTGCTGAAAAACATGTTTTGACACTTTCTGCACACTGGGGTTAAGAGCTGAGTGTGTGGGCTCTTCTGAGCTTTGCAGTTACATAGGGATTCAGTTGTCTGAAAAAACGCGTTTATTTCGGGCTGAAAAACACGTTTTGAAAAGTGCACTGTAACTGCCCCATAACTTACATGGGGTTGACCAAACTTGCAGAAACATGTTTATTTCTGCTGAAAAACACGTTTTGACACTTTCTGCACACTGGGGTTAAGAGCAGAGTGTGTGGGCTGTTCTGAGCCTTGCAGTTACATAGGGATTCAGTTGTCTGAAAAAACGCGTTTATTTCGGGCTGAAAAACACGTTTTGAAAAGTGCACTGTAACTGCCCCATAACTTACATGGGGTTGACCAAACTTGCAGAAACATGTTTATTTCTGCTGAAAAACATGTTTTGACACTTTCTGCACACTGGGGTTAAGAGCTGAGTGTGTGGGCTGTTCTGAGCCTTGCAGTTACATAGGGATTCAGTTGTCTGAAAAAACGCGTTTATTTCGGGCTGAAAAACACGTTTTGAAAAGTGCACTGTAACTGCCCCATAACTTACATGGGGTTGACCAAACTTGCAGAAACATGTTTATTTCTGCTGAAAAACACGTTTTGACACTTTCTGCACACTGGGGTTAAGAGCAGAGTGTGTGGGCTGTTCTGAGCCTTGCAGTTACATAGGGATTCAGTTGTCTGAAAAAACGCGTTTATTTCGGTCTGAAAAACACGTTTTGAAAAGTGCACTGTAACTGCCCCATAACTTACATGGGGTTGACCAAACTTGCAGAAACATGTTTATTTCTGCTGAAAAACGTGTTTTGACACTTTCTGCACACTGGGGTTAAGAGCTGAGTGTGTGGGCTCTTCTGAGCCTTGCAGTTACATAGGGATTCAGTTGTCTGAAAAAACGCGTTTATTTCGGGCTGAAAAACACGTTTTGAAAAGTCTACTGTAACTGCCCCATAACTTACATGGGGTTGACCAAACTTGCAGAAACATGTTTATTTCTGCTGAAAAACACGTTTTGACACTTTCTGCACACTGGGGTTAAGAGCAGAGTGTGTGGGCTCTTCTGAACCTTGCAGTTACATAGGGATTCAGTTGTCTGAAAAAACGCGTTTATTTCGGGCTGAAAAACACGTTTTGAAAAGTGCACTGTAACAGCCCCATAACTTACATGGGGTTGACCAAACTTGCAGAAACATTTTTATTTCTGCTGAAAAACACGTTTTGACACTTTCTGCACACTGGGGTTAAGAGCTGAGTGTGTGGGCTCTTCTGAGCTTTGCAGTTACATAGGTATTCAGTTGTCTGAAAAAACGCGTTTATTTCGGGCTGAAAAACACGTTTTGAAAAGTGCACTGTAACAGCCCCATAACTTACATGGGGTTGACCAAACTTGCAGAAACATTTTTATTTCTGCTGAAAAACACGTTTTGACACTTTCTGCACACTGGGGTTAAGAGCTGAGTGTGTGGGCTCTTCTGAGCTTTGCAGTTACATAGGTATTCAGTTGTCTGAAAAAACGCGTTTATTTCGGGCTGAAAAACACGTTTTGAAAAAAGTGCTGTTACTGCCCCATAACTTACATGGGGTTGACCAAACTTGCAGAAACATGTTTATTTCTGCTGAAAAACATGTTTTGACACTTTCTGCACACTGGGGTTAAGAGCTGAGTGTGTGGGCTGTTCTGAGCCTTGCAGTTACATAGGGATTCAGTTGTCTGAAAAAACGCGTTTATTTCGGGCTGAAAAACACGTTTTGAAAAGTGCACTGTAACTGCCCCATAACTTACATGGGGTTGACCAAACTTGCAGAAACATGTTTATTTCTGCTGAAAAACATGTTTTGACACTTTCTGCACACTGGGGTTAAGAGCTGAGTGTGTGGGCTGTTCTGAGCCTTGCAGTTACATAGGGATTCAGTTGTCTGAAAAAACGCGTTTATTTCGGGCTGAAAAACACGTTTTGAAAAGTGCACTGTAACTGCCCCATAACTTACATGGGGTTGACCAAACTTGCAGAAACATGTTTATTTCTGCTGAAAAACATGTTTTGACACTTTCTGCACACTGGGGTTAAGAGCTGAGTGTGTGGGCTCTTCTGAGCTTTGCAGTTACATAGGGATTCAGTTGTCTGAAAAAACGCGTTTATTTCGGGCTGAAAAACACGTTTTGAAAAGTGCACTGTAACTGCCCCATAACTTACATGGGGTTGACCAAACTTGCAGAAACATGTTTATTTCTGCTGAAAAACACGTTTTGACACTTTCTGCACACTGGGGTTAAGAGCAGAGTGTGTGGGCTGTTCTGAGCCTTGCAGTTACATAGGGATTCAGTTGTCTGAAAAAACGCGTTTATTTCGGGCTGAAAAACACGTTTTGAAAAGTGCACTGTAACTGCCCCATAACTTACATGGGGTTGACCAAACTTGCAGAAACATGTTTATTTCTGCTGAAAAACATGTTTTGACACTTTCTGCTCACTGGGGTTAAGAGCTGAGTGTGTGGGCTCTTCTGAGCCTTGCAGTTACATAGGGATTCAGTTGTCTGAAAAAACGCGTTTATTTCGGGCTGAAAAACACGTTTTGAAAAGTCTACTGTAACTGCCCCATAACTTACATGGGGTTGACCAAACTTGCAGAAACATGTTTATTTCTGCTGAAAAACACGTTTTGACACTTTCTGCACACTGGGGTTAAGAGCTGAGTGTGTGGGCTCTTCTGAGCTTTGCAGTTACATAGGGATTCAGTTGTCTGAAAAAACGCGTTTATTTCGGGCTGAAAAACACGTTTTGAAAAGTGCACTGTAACTGCCCCATAACTTACATGGGGTTGACCAAACTTGCAGAAACATGTTTATTTCTGCTGAAAAACACGTTTTGACACTTTCTGCACACTGGGGTTAAGAGCAGAGTGTGTGGGCTGTTCTGAGCCTTGCAGTTACATAGGGATTCAGTTGTCTGAAAAATCGCGTTTATTTCGGGCTGAAAAACACGTTTTGAAAAGTCTACTGTAACTGCCCCATAACTTACATGGGGTTGACCAAACTTGCAGAAACATGTTTATTTCTGCTGAAAAACACGTTTTGACACTTTCTGCACACTGGGGTTAAGAGCTGAGTGTGTGGGCTCTTCTGAGCTTTGCAGTTACATAGGTATTCAGATGTCTGAAAAAACGCGTTTATTTCGGGCTGAAAAACACGTTTTGAAAAGTGTACTGTAACTGCCCCATAACTTACATGGGGTTGACCAAACTTGCAGAAACATGTTTATTTCTGCTGAAAAACACGTTTTGACACTTTCTGCACACTGGGGTTAAGAGCAGAGTGTGTGGGCTCTTCTGAGCCTTACAGTTACATAGGGATTCAGTTGTCTGAAAAAACGCGTTTATTTCAGGCTGAAAAACACGTTTTGAAAAGTGCACTGTAACTGCCCCATAACTTACATGGGGTTGACCAAACTTGCAGAAACATGTTTATTTCTGCTGAAAAACATGTTTTGACACTTTCTGCACACTGGGGTTAAGAGCTGAGTGTGTGGGCTGTTCTGAGCCTTGCAGTTACTTAAGGATTCAGTTGTCTGAAAAAACGCGTTTATTTCGGGCTGAAAAACACGTTTTGAAAAGTGCACTGTAACTGCCCCATAACTTACATGGGGTTGACCAAACTTGCAGAAACATGTTTATTTCTGCTGAAAAACACGTTTTGACACTTTCTGCACACTGGGGTTAAGAGCAGAGTGTGTGGGCTCTTCTGAGCCTTGCAGTTACATAGGGATTCAGTTGTCTGAAAAAACGCGTTTATTTCGTGCTGAAAAACACGTTTTGAAAAGTGTACTGTAACTGCCCCATAACTTACATGGGGTTGACCAAACTTGCAGAAACATGTTTATTTCTGCTGAAAAACATGTTTTGACACTTTCTGCACACTGGGGTTAAGAGCTGAGTGTGTGGGCTCTTCTGAGCTTTGCAGTTACATAGGGATTCAGTTGTCTGAAAAAACGCGTTTATTTCGGGCTGAAAAACACGTTTTGAAAAGTGCACTGTAACTGCCCCATAACTTACATGGGGTTGACCAAACTTGCAGAAACATGTTTATTTCTGCTGAAAAACACGTTTTGACACTTTCTGCACACTGGGGTTAAGAGCAGAGTGTGTGGGCTGTTCTGAGCCTTGCAGTTACATAGGGATTCAGTTGTCTGAAAAAACGCGTTTATTTCGGGCTGAAAAACACGTTTTGAAAAGTGCACTGTAACTGCCCCATAACTTACATGGGGTTGACCAAACTTGCAGAAACATGTTTATTTCTGCTGAAAAACATGTTTTGACACTTTCTGCACACTGGGGTTAAGAGCTGAGTGTGTGGGCTCTTCTGAGCCTTGCAGTTACATAGGGATTCAGTTGTCTGAAAAAACGCGTTTATTTCGGGCTGAAAAACACGTTTTGAAAAGTCTACTGTAACATGCCCCATAACTTACATGGGGTTGACCAAACTTGCAGAAACATGTTTATTTCTGCTGAAAAACATGTTTTGACACTTTCTGCACACTGGGGTTAAGAGCTGAGTGTGTGGGCTCTTCTGAGCCTTGCAGTTACATAGGGATTCAGTTGTCTGATAAAACGCGTTTATTTCGGGCTGAAAAACACGTTTTGAAAAGTGTACTGTAACTGCCCCATAACTTACATGGGGTTGACCAAACTTCCAGAAACATGTTTATTTCTGCTGAAAAACACGTTTTGACACTTTCTGCACACTGGGGTTAAGAGCAGAGTGTGTGGGCTCTTCTGAGCCTTACAGTTACATAGGGATTCAGTTGTCTGAAAAAATGCGTTTATTTCGGGCTGAAAAACACGTTTTGAAAAAAGTGCTGTTACTGCCCCATAACTTACATGGGGTTGACCAAACTTGCAGAAACGTTTATTTCTGCTGAAAAACACGTTTTGACACTTTCTGCACACTGGGGTTAAGAGCTGAGTGTGTGGGCTCTTCTGAGCCTTGCAGTTACATAGGGATTCAGTTGTCTGAAAAAACGCGTTTATTTCGGGCTGAAAAACACGTTTTGAAAAGTCTACTGTAACTGCCCCATAACTTACATGGGGTTGACCAAACTTGCAGAAACATGTTTATTTCTGCTGAAAAACACGTTTTGACACTTTCTGCACACTGGGGTTAAGAGCAGAGTGTGTGGGCTCTTCTGAACCTTGCAGTTACATAGGGATTCAGTTGTCTGAAAAAACGCGTTTATTTCGGGCTGAAAAACACGTTTTGAAAAGTGCACTGTAACAGCCCCATAACTTACATGGGGTTGACCAAACTTGCAGAAACATTTTTATTTCTGCTGAAAAACACGTTTTGACACTTTCTGCACACTGGGGTTAAGAGCTGAGTGTGTGGGCTCTTCTGAGCTTTGCAGTTACATAGGTATTCAGTTGTCTGAAAAAACGCGTTTATTTCGGGCTGAAAAACACGTTTTGAAAAAAGTGCTGTTACTGCCCCATAACTTACATGGGGTTGACCAAACTTGCAGAAACATGTTTATTTCTGCTGAAAAACATGTTTTGACACTTTCTGCACACTGGGGTTAAGAGCTGAGTGTGTGGGCTGTTCTGAGCCTTGCAGTTACATAGGGATTCAGTTGTCTGAAAAAACGCGTTTATTTCGGGCTGAAAAACACGTTTTGAAAAGTGCACTGTAACTGCCCCATAACTTACATGGGGTTGACCAAACTTGCAGAAACATGTTTATTTCTGCTGAAAAACATGTTTTGACACTTTCTGCACACTGGGGTTAAGAGCTGAGTGTGTGGGCTGTTCTGAGCCTTGCAGTTACATAGGGATTCAGTTGTCTGAAAAAACGCGTTTATTTCGGGCTGAAAAACACGTTTTGAAAAGTGCACTGTAACTGCCCCATAACTTACATGGGGTTGACCAAACTTGCAGAAACATGTTTATTTCTGCTGAAAAACATGTTTTGACACTTTCTGCACACTGGGGTTAAGAGCTGAGTGTGTGGGCTCTTCTGAGCTTTGCAGTTACATAGGGATTCAGTTGTCTGAAAAAACGCGTTTATTTCGGGCTGAAAAACACGTTTTGAAAAGTGCACTGTAACTGCCCCATAACTTACATGGGGTTGACCAAACTTGCAGAAACATGTTTATTTCTGCTGAAAAACACGTTTTGACACTTTCTGCACACTGGGGTTAAGAGCAGAGTGTGTGGGCTGTTCTGAGCCTTGCAGTTACATAGGGATTCAGTTGTCTGAAAAAACGCGTTTATTTCGGGCTGAAAAACACGTTTTGAAAAGTCTACTGTAACTGCCCCATAACTTACATGGGGTTGACCAAACTTGCAGAAACATGTTTATTTCTGCTGAAAAACACGTTTTGACACTTTCTGCACACTGGGGTTAAGAGCTGAGTGTGTGGGCTCTTCTGAGCTTTGCAGTTACATAGGTATTCAGTTGTCTGAAAAAACGCGTTTATTTCGGGCTGAAAAACACGTTTTGAAAAGTGTACTGTAACTGCCCCATAACTTACATGGGGTTGACCAAACTTGCAGAAACATGTTTATTTCTGCTGAAAAACACGTTTTGACACTTTCTGCACACTGGGGTTAAGAGCAGAGTGTGTGGGCTCTTCTGAGCCTTACAGTTACATAGGGATTCAGTTGTCTGAAAAAACGCGTTTATTTCAGGCTGAAAAACACGTTTTGAAAAGTGCACTGTAACTGCCCCATAACTTACATGGGGTTGACCAAACTTGCAGAAACATGTTTATTTCTGCTGAAAAACATGTTTTGACACTTTCTGCACACTGGGGTTAAGAGCTGAGTGTGTGGGCTGTTCTGAGCCTTGCAGTTACTTAAGGATTCAGTTGTCTGAAAAAACGCGTTTATTTCGGGCTGAAAAACACGTTTTGAAAAGTGCACTGTAACTGCCCCATAACTTACATGGGGTTGACCAAACTTGCAGAAACATGTTTATTTCTGCTGAAAAACACGTTTTGACACTTTCTGCACACTGGGGTTAAGAGCAGAGTGTGTGGGCTCTTCTGAGCCTTGCAGTTACATAGGGATTCAGTTGTCTGAAAAAACGCGTTTATTTCGTGCTGAAAAACACGTTTTGAAAAGTGTACTGTAACTGCCCCATAACTTACATGGGGTTGACCAAACTTGCAGAAACATGTTTATTTCTGCTGAAAAACATGTTTTGACACTTTCTGCACACTGGGGTTAAGAGCTGAGTGTGTGGGCTGTTCTGAGCCTTGCAGTTACATAGGGATTCAGTTGTCTGAAGAAACGCGTTTATTTCGGGCTGAAAAACACGTTTTGAAAAGTGCACTGTAACTGCCCCATAACTTACATGGGGTTGACCAAACTTGCAGAAACATGTTTATTTCTGCTGAAAAACATGTTTTGACACTTTCTGCACACTGGGGTTAAGAGCTGAGTGTGTGGGCTCTTCTGAGCTTTGCAGTTACATAGGGATTCAGTTGTCTGAAAAAACGCGTTTATTTCGGGCTGAAAAACACGTTTTGAAAAGTGCACTGTAACTGCCCCATAACTTACATGGGGTTGACCAAACTTGCAGAAACATGTTTATTTCTGCTGAAAAACACGTTTTGACACTTTCTGCACACTGGGGTTAAGAGCAGAGTGTGTGGGCTCTTCTGAGCCTTACAGTTACATAGGGATTCAGTTGTCTGAAAAAACGCGTTTATTTCAGGCTGAAAAACACGTTTTGAAAAGTGCACTGTAACTGCCCCATAACTTACATGGGGTTGACCAAACTTGCAGAAACATGTTTATTTCTGCTGAAAAACATGTTTTGACACTTTCTGCACACTGGGGTTAAGAGCTGAGTGTGTGGGCTGTTCTGAGCCTTGCAGTTACTTAAGGATTCAGTTGTCTGAAAAAACGCGTTTATTTCGGGCTGAAAAACACGTTTTGAAAAGTGCACTGTAACTGCCCCATAACTTACATGGGGTTGACCAAACTTGCAGAAACATGTTTATTTCTGCTGAAAAACACGTTTTGACACTTTCTGCACACTGGGGTTAAGAGCAGAGTGTGTGGGCTCTTCTGAGCCTTGCAGTTACATAGGGATTCAGTTGTCTGAAAAAACGCGTTTATTTCGTGCTGAAAAACACGTTTTGAAAAGTGTACTGTAACTGCCCCATAACTTACATGGGGTTGACCAAACTTGCAGAAACATGTTTATTTCTGCTGAAAAACATGTTTTGACACTTTCTGCACACTGGGGTTAAGAGCTGAGTGTGTGGGCTCTTCTGAGCTTTGCAGTTACATAGGGATTCAGTTGTCTGAAAAAACGCGTTTATTTCGGGCTGAAAAACACGTTTTGAAAAGTGCACTGTAACTGCCCCATAACTTACATGGGGTTGACCAAACTTGCAGAAACATGTTTATTTCTGCTGAAAAACACGTTTTGACACTTTCTGCACACTGGGGTTAAGAGCAGAGTGTGTGGGCTGTTCTGAGCCTTGCAGTTACATAGGGATTCAGTTGTCTGAAAAAACGCGTTTATTTCGGGCTGAAAAACACGTTTTGAAAAGTGCACTGTAACTGCCCCATAACTTACATGGGGTTGACCAAACTTGCAGAAACATGTTTATTTCTGCTGAAAAACATGTTTTGACACTTTCTGCACACTGGGGTTAAGAGCTGAGTGTGTGGGCTCTTCTGAGCCTTGCAGTTACATAGGGATTCAGTTGTCTGAAAAAACGCGTTTATTTCGGGCTGAAAAACACGTTTTGAAAAGTCTACTGTAACATGCCCCATAACTTACATGGGGTTGACCAAACTTGCAGAAACATGTTTATTTCTGCTGAAAAACATGTTTTGACACTTTCTGCACACTGGGGTTAAGAGCTGAGTGTGTGGGCTCTTCTGAGCCTTGCAGTTACATAGGGATTCAGTTGTCTGATAAAACGCGTTTATTTCGGGCTGAAAAACACGTTTTGAAAAGTGTACTGTAACTGCCCCATAACTTACATGGGGTTGACCAAACTTCCAGAAACATGTTTATTTCTGCTGAAAAACACGTTTTGACACTTTCTGCACACTGGGGTTAAGAGCAGAGTGTGTGGGCTCTTCTGAGCCTTACAGTTACATAGGGATTCAGTTGTCTGAAAAAATGCGTTTATTTCGGGCTGAAAAACACGTTTTGAAAAAAGTGCTGTTACTGCCCCATAACTTACATGGGGTTGACCAAACTTGCAGAAACGTTTATTTCTGCTGAAAAACACGTTTTGACACTTTCTGCACACTGGGGTTAAGAGCTGAGTGTGTGGGCTCTTCTGAGCCTTGCAGTTACATAGGGATTCAGTTGTCTGAAAAAACGCGTTTATTTCGGGCTGAAAAACACGTTTTGAAAAGTCTACTGTAACTGCCCCATAACTTACATGGGGTTGACCAAACTTGCAGAAACATGTTTATTTCTGCTGAAAAACACGTTTTGACACTTTCTGCACACTGGGGTTAAGAGCAGAGTGTGTGGGCTCTTCTGAACCTTGCAGTTACATAGGGATTCAGTTGTCTGAAAAAACGCGTTTATTTCGGGCTGAAAAACACGTTTTGAAAAGTGCACTGTAACAGCCCCATAACTTACATGGGGTTGACCAAACTTGCAGAAACATTTTTATTTCTGCTGAAAAACACGTTTTGACACTTTCTGCACACTGGGGTTAAGAGCTGAGTGTGTGGGCTCTTCTGAGCTTTGCAGTTACATAGGTATTCAGTTGTCTGAAAAAACGCGTTTATTTCGGGCTGAAAAACACGTTTTGAAAAAAGTGCTGTTACTGCCCCATAACTTACATGGGGTTGACCAAACTTGCAGAAACATGTTTATTTCTGCTGAAAAACATGTTTTGACACTTTCTGCACACTGGGGTTAAGAGCTGAGTGTGTGGGCTGTTCTGAGCCTTGCAGTTACATAGGGATTCAGTTGTCTGAAAAAACGCGTTTATTTCGGGCTGAAAAACACGTTTTGAAAAGTGCACTGTAACTGCCCCATAACTTACATGGGGTTGACCAAACTTGCAGAAACATGTTTATTTCTGCTGAAAAACATGTTTTGACACTTTCTGCACACTGGGGTTAAGAGCTGAGTGTGTGGGCTGTTCTGAGCCTTGCAGTTACATAGGGATTCAGTTGTCTGAAAAAACGCGTTTATTTCGGGCTGAAAAACACGTTTTGAAAAGTGCACTGTAACTGCCCCATAACTTACATGGGGTTGACCAAACTTGCAGAAACATGTTTATTTCTGCTGAAAAACATGTTTTGACACTTTCTGCACACTGGGGTTAAGAGCTGAGTGTGTGGGCTCTTCTGAGCTTTGCAGTTACATAGGGATTCAGTTGTCTGAAAAAACGCGTTTATTTCGGGCTGAAAAACACGTTTTGAAAAGTGCACTGTAACTGCCCCATAACTTACATGGGGTTGACCAAACTTGCAGAAACATGTTTATTTCTGCTGAAAAACACGTTTTGACACTTTCTGCACACTGGGGTTAAGAGCAGAGTGTGTGGGCTGTTCTGAGCCTTGCAGTTACATAGGGATTCAGTTGTCTGAAAAAACGCGTTTATTTCGGGCTGAAAAACACGTTTTGAAAAGTCTACTGTAACTGCCCCATAACTTACATGGGGTTGACCAAACTTGCAGAAACATGTTTATTTCTGCTGAAAAACACGTTTTGACACTTTCTGCACACTGGGGTTAAGAGCTGAGTGTGTGGGCTCTTCTGAGCTTTGCAGTTACATAGGTATTCAGTTGTCTGAAAAAACGCGTTTATTTCGGGCTGAAAAACACGTTTTGAAAAGTGTACTGTAACTGCCCCATAACTTACATGGGGTTGACCAAACTTGCAGAAACATGTTTATTTCTGCTGAAAAACACGTTTTGACACTTTCTGCACACTGGGGTTAAGAGCAGAGTGTGTGGGCTCTTCTGAGCCTTACAGTTACATAGGGATTCAGTTGTCTGAAAAAACGCGTTTATTTCAGGCTGAAAAACACGTTTTGAAAAGTGCACTGTAACTGCCCCATAACTTACATGGGGTTGACCAAACTTGCAGAAACATGTTTATTTCTGCTGAAAAACATGTTTTGACACTTTCTGCACACTGGGGTTAAGAGCTGAATGTGTGGGCTGTTCTGAGCCTTGCAGTTACTTAAGGATTCAGTTGTCTGAAAAAACGCGTTTATTTCGGGCTGAAAAACACGTTTTGAAAAGTGCACTGTAACTGCCCCATAACTTACATGGGGTTGACCAAACTTGCAGAAACATGTTTATTTCTGCTGAAAAACACGTTTTGACACTTTCTGCACACTGGGGTTAAGAGCAGAGTGTGTGGGCTCTTCTGAGCCTTGCAGTTACATAGGGATTCAGTTGTCTGAAAAAACGCGTTTATTTCGTGCTGAAAAACACGTTTTGAAAAGTGTACTGTAACTGCCCCATAACTTACATGGGGTTGACCAAACTTGCAGAAACATGTTTATTTCTGCTGAAAAACATGTTTTGACACTTTCTGCACACTGGGGTTAAGAGCTGAGTGTGTGGGCTGTTCTGAGCCTTGCAGTTACATAGGGATTCAGTTGTCTGAAGAAACGCGTTTATTTCGGGCTGAAAAACACGTTTTGAAAAGTGCACTGTAACTGCCCCATAACTTACATGGGGTTGACCAAACTTGCAGAAACATGTTTATTTCTGCTGAAAAACATGTTTTGACACTTTCTGCACACTGGGGTTAAGAGCTGAGTGTGTGGGCTCTTCTGAGCTTTGCAGTTACATAGGGATTCAGTTGTCTGAAAAAACGCGTTTATTTCGGGCTGAAAAACACGTTTTGAAAAGTGCACTGTAACTGCCCCATAACTTACATGGGGTTGACCAAACTTGCAGAAACATGTTTATTTCTGCTGAAAAACACGTTTTGACACTTTCTGCACACTGGGGTTAAGAGCAGAGTGTGTGGGCTGTTCTGAGCCTTGCAGTTACATAGGGATTCAGTTGTCTGAAAAAACGCGTTTATTTCGGGCTGAAAAACACGTTTTGAAAAGTGCACTGTAACTGCCCCATAACTTACATGGGGTTGACCAAACTTGCAGAAACATGTTTATTTCTGCTGAAAAACATGTTTTGACACTTTCTGCACACTGGGGTTAAGAGCTGAGTGTGTGGGCTGTTCTGAGCCTTGCAGTTACATAGGGATTCAGTTGTCTGAAAAAACGCGTTTATTTCGGGCTGAAAAACACGTTTTGAAAAGTGCACTGTAACTGCCCCATAACTTACATGGGGTTGACCAAACTTGCAGAAACATGTTTATTTCTGCTGAAAAACACGTTTTGACACTTTCTGCACACTGGGGTTAAGAGCAGAGTGTGTGGGCTGTTCTGAGCCTTGCAGTTACATAGGGATTCAGTTGTCTGAAAAAACGCGTTTATTTCGGTCTGAAAAACACGTTTTGAAAAGTGCACTGTAACTGCCCCATAACTTACATGGGGTTGACCAAACTTGCAGAAACATGTTTATTTCTGCTGAAAAACATGTTTTGACACTTTCTGCACACTGGGGTTAAGAGCTGAGTGTGTGGGCTCTTCTGAGCCTTGCAGTTACATAGGGATTCAGTTGTCTGAAAAAACGCGTTTATTTCGGGCTGAAAAACACGTTTTGAAAAGTCTACTGTAACTGCCCCATAACTTACATGGGGTTGACCAAACTTGCAGAAACATGTTTATTTCTGCTGAAAAACACGTTTTGACACTTTCTGCACACTGGGGTTAAGAGCAGAGTGTGTGGGCTCTTCTGAACCTTGCAGTTACATAGGGATTCAGTTGTCTGAAAAAACGCGTTTATTTCGGGCTGAAAAACACGTTTTGAAAAGTGCACTGTAACAGCCCCATAACTTACATGGGGTTGACCAAACTTGCAGAAACATTTTTATTTCTGCTGAAAAACACGTTTTGACACTTTCTGCACACTGGGGTTAAGAGCTGAGTGTGTGGGCTCTTCTGAGCTTTGCAGTTACATAGGTATTCAGTTGTCTGAAAAAACGCGTTTATTTCGGGCTGAAAAACACGTTTTGAAAAGTGCACTGTAACAGCCCCATAACTTACATGGGGTTGACCAAACTTGCAGAAACATTTTTATTTCTGCTGAAAAACACGTTTTGACACTTTCTGCACACTGGGGTTAAGAGCTGAGTGTGTGGGCTCTTCTGAGCTTTGCAGTTACATAGGTATTCAGTTGTCTGAAAAAACGCGTTTATTTCGGGCTGAAAAACACGTTTTGAAAAAAGTGCTGTTACTGCCCCATAACTTACATGGGGTTGACCAAACTTGCAGAAACATGTTTATTTCTGCTGAAAAACATGTTTTGACACTTTCTGCACACTGGGGTTAAGAGCTGAGTGTGTGGGCTGTTCTGAGCCTTGCAGTTACATAGGGATTCAGTTGTCTGAAAAAACGCGTTTATTTCGGGCTGAAAAACACGTTTTGAAAAGTGCACTGTAACTGCCCCATAACTTACATGGGGTTGACCAAACTTGCAGAAACATGTTTATTTCTGCTGAAAAACATGTTTTGACACTTTCTGCACACTGGGGTTAAGAGCTGAGTGTGTGGGCTGTTCTGAGCCTTGCAGTTATATAGGGATTCAGTTGTCTGAAAAAACGCGTTTATTTCGGGCTGAAAAACACGTTTTGAAAAGTGCACTGTAACTGCCCCATAACTTACATGGGGTTGACCAAACTTGCAGAAACATGTTTATTTCTGCTGAAAAACATGTTTTGACACTTTCTGCACACTGGGGTTAAGAGCTGAGTGTGTGGGCTCTTCTGAGCTTTGCAGTTACATAGGGATTCAGTTGTCTGAAAAAACGCGTTTATTTCGGGCTGAAAAACACGTTTTGAAAAGTGCACTGTAACTGCCCCATAACTTACATGGGGTTGACCAAACTTGCAGAAACATGTTTATTTCTGCTGAAAAACACGTTTTGACACTTTCTGCACACTGGGGTTAAGAGCAGAGTGTGTGGGCTGTTCTGAGCCTTGCAGTTACATAGGGATTCAGTTGTCTGAAAAAACGCGTTTATTTCGGGCTGAAAAACACGTTTTGAAAAGTGCACTGTAACTGCCCCATAACTTACATGGGGTTGACCAAACTTGCAGAAACATGTTTATTTCTGCTGAAAAACATGTTTTGACACTTTCTGCTCACTGGGGTTAAGAGCTGAGTGTGTGGGCTCTTCTGAGCCTTGCAGTTACATAGGGATTCAGTTGTCTGAAAAAACGCGTTTATTTCGGGCTGAAAAACACGTTTTGAAAAGTCTACTGTAACTGCCCCATAACTTACATGGGGTTGACCAAACTTGCAGAAACATGTTTATTTCTGCTGAAAAACACGTTTTGACACTTTCTGCACACTGGGGTTAAGAGCTGAGTGTGTGGGCTCTTCTGAGCTTTGCAGTTACATAGGGATTCAGTTGTCTGAAAAAACGCGTTTATTTCGGGCTGAAAAACACGTTTTGAAAAGTGCACTGTAACTGCCCCATAACTTACATGGGGTTGACCAAACTTGCAGAAACATGTTTATTTCTGCTGAAAAACACGTTTTGACACTTTCTGCACACTGGGGTTAAGAGCAGAGTGTGTGGGCTGTTCTGAGCCTTGCAGTTACATAGGGATTCAGTTGTCTGAAAAAACGCGTTTATTTCGGGCTGAAAAACACGTTTTGAAAAGTCTACTGTAACTGCCCCATAACTTACATGGGGTTGACCAAACTTGCAGAAACATGTTTATTTCTGCTGAAAAACACGTTTTGACACTTTCTGCACACTGGGGTTAAGAGCTGAGTGTGTGGGCTCTTCTGAGCTTTGCAGTTACATAGGTATTCAGATGTCTGAAAAAACGCGTTTATTTCGGGCTGAAAAACACGTTTTGAAAAGTGTACTGTAACTGCCCCATAACTTACATGGGGTTGACCAAACTTGCAGAAACATGTTTATTTCTGCTGAAAAACACGTTTTGACACTTTCTGCACACTGGGGTTAAGAGCAGAGTGTGTGGGCTCTTCTGAGCCTTACAGTTACATAGGGATTCAGTTGTCTGAAAAAACGCGTTTATTTCAGGCTGAAAAACACGTTTTGAAAAGTGCACTGTAACTGCCCCATAACTTACATGGGGTTGACCAAACTTGCAGAAACATGTTTATTTCTGCTGAAAAACATGTTTTGACACTTTCTGCACACTGGGGTTAAGAGCTGAGTGTGTGGGCTGTTCTGAGCCTTGCAGTTACTTAAGGATTCAGTTGTCTGAAAAAACGCGTTTATTTCGGGCTGAAAAACACGTTTTGAAAAGTGCACTGTAACTGCCCCATAACTTACATGGGGTTGACCAAACTTGCAGAAACATGTTTATTTCTGCTGAAAAACACGTTTTGACACTTTCTGCACACTGGGGTTAAGAGCAGAGTGTGTGGGCTCTTCTGAGCCTTGCAGTTACATAGGGATTCAGTTGTCTGAAAAAACGCGTTTATTTCGTGCTGAAAAACACGTTTTGAAAAGTGTACTGTAACTGCCCCATAACTTACATGGGGTTGACCAAACTTGCAGAAACATGTTTATTTCTGCTGAAAAACACGTTTTGACACTTTCTGCAAACTGGGGTTAAGAGCTGAGTGTGTGGGCTCTTCTGAGCTTTGCAGTTACATAGGTATTCAGTTGTCTGAAAAAACGCGTTTATTTCGGGCTGAAAAACACGTTTTGAAAAGTGTACTGTAACTGCCCCATAACTTACATGGGGTTGACCAAACTTGCAGAAACATGTTTATTTCTGCTGAAAAACACGTTTTGACACTTTCTGCACACTGGGGTTAAGAGCAGAGTGTGTGGGCTCTTCTGAGCCTTACAGTTACATAGGGATTCAGTTGTCTGAAAAAACGCGTTTATTTCGGGCTGAAAAACACGTTTTGAAAAATGTGCTGTTACTGCCCCATAACTTACATGGGGTTGACCAAACTTGCAGAAACATGTTTATTTCTGCTGAAAAACACGTTTTGACACTTTCTGCACACTGGGGTTAAGAGCTGAGTGTGTGGGCTCTTCTGAGCTTTGCAGTTACATAGGGATTCAGTTGTCTGAAAAAACGCGTTTATTTCGGGCTGAAAAACACGTTTTGAAAAGTGTACTGTAACTGCCCCATAACTTACATGGGGTTGACCAAACTTGCAGAAACATGTTTATTTCTGCTGAAAAACACGTTTTGACACTTTCTGCACACTGGGGTTAAGAGCAGAGTGTGTGGGCTCTTCTGAGCCTTGCAGTTACATAGGGATTCAGTTGTCTGAAAAAACGCGTTTATATCGGGCTGAAAAACACGTTTTGAAAAAAGTGCTGTTACTGCCCCATAACTTACATGGGGTTGACCAAACTTGCAGAAACATGTTTATTTCTGCTGAAAAACATGTTTTGACACTTTCTGCACACTGGGGTTAAGAGCTGAGTGTGTGGGCTGTTCTGAGCCTTGCAGTTACATAGGGATTCAGTTGTCTGAAAAAACGCGTTTATTTCGGGCTGAAAAACACGTTTTGAAAAGTGCACTGTAACTGCCCCATAACTTACATGGGGTTGACCAAACTTGCAGAAACATGTTTATTTCTGCTGAAAAACATGTTTTGACACTTTCTGCACACTGGGGTTAAGAGCTGAGTGTGTGGGCTCTTCTGAGCTTTGCAGTTACATAGGGATTCAGTTGTCTGAAAAAACGCGTTTATTTCGGGCTGAAAAACACGTTTTGAAAAGTGCACTGTAACTGCCCCATAACTTACATGGGGTTGACCAAACTTGCAGAAACATGTTTATTTCTGCTGAAAAACACGTTTTGACACTTTCTGCACACTGGGGTTAAGAGCAGAGTGTGTGGGCTGTTCTGAGCCTTGCAGTTACATAGGGATTCAGTTGTCTGAAAAAACGCGTTTATTTCGGGCTGAAAAACACGTTTTGAAAAGTGCACTGTAACTGCCCCATAACTTACATGGGGTTGACCAAACTTGCAGAAACATGTTTATTTCTGCTGAAAAACATGTTTTGACACTTTCTGCACACTGGGGTTAAGAGCTGAGTGTGTGGGCTCTTCTGAGCCTTGCAGTTACATAGGGATTCAGTTGTCTGAAAAAACGCGTTTATTTCGGGCTGAAAAACACGTTTTGAAAAGTCTACTGTAACATGCCCCATAACTTACATGGGGTTGACCAAACTTGCAGAAACATGTTTATTTCTGCTGAAAAACACGTTTTGACACTTTCTGCACACTGGGGTTAAGAGCTGAGTGTGTGGGCTCTTCTGAGCTTTGCAGTTACATAGGGATTCAGTTGTCTGAAAAAACGCGTTTATTTCGGGCTGAAAAACACGTTTTGAAAAAAGTGCTGTTACTGCCCCATAACTTACATGGGGTTGACCAAACTTGCAGAAACATGTTTATTTCTGCTGAAAAACATGTTTTGACACTTTCTGCACACTGGGGTTAAGAGCTGAGTGTGTGGGCTGTTCTGAGCCTTGCAGTTACATAGGGATTCAGTTGTCTGAAAAAACGCGTTTATTTCGGGCTGAAAAACACGTTTTGAAAAGTGCACTGTAACTGCCCCATAACTTACATGGGGTTGACCAAACTTGCAGAAACATGTTTATTTCTGCTGAAAAACATGTTTTGACACTTTCTGCACACTGGGGTTAAGAGCTGAGTGTGTGGGCTGTTCTGAGCCTTGCAGTTATATAGGGATTCAGTTGTCTGAAAAAACGCGTTTATTTCGGGCTGAAAAACACGTTTTGAAAAGTGCACTGTAACTGCCCCATAACTTACATGGGGTTGACCAAACTTGCAGAAACATGTTTATTTCTGCTGAAAAACATGTTTTGACACTTTCTGCACACTGGGGTTAAGAGCTGAGTGTGTGGGCTCTTCTGAGCTTTGCAGTTACATAGGGATTCAGTTGTCTGAAAAAACGCGTTTATTTCGGGCTGAAAAACACGTTTTGAAAAGTGCACTGTAACTGCCCCATAACTTACATGGGGTTGACCAAACTTGCAGAAACATGTTTATTTCTGCTGAAAAACACGTTTTGACACTTTCTGCACACTGGGGTTAAGAGCAGAGTGTGTGGGCTGTTCTGAGCCTTGCAGTTACATAGGGATTCAGTTGTCTGAAAAAACGCGTTTATTTCGGGCTGAAAAACACGTTTTGAAAAGTGCACTGTAACTGCCCCATAACTTACATGGGGTTGACCAAACTTGCAGAAACATGTTTATTTCTGCTGAAAAACATGTTTTGACACTTTCTGCTCACTGGGGTTAAGAGCTGAGTGTGTGGGCTCTTCTGAGCCTTGCAGTTACATAGGGATTCAGTTGTCTGAAAAAACGCGTTTATTTCGGGCTGAAAAACACGTTTTGAAAAGTCTACTGTAACTGCCCCATAACTTACATGGGGTTGACCAAACTTGCAGAAACATGTTTATTTCTGCTGAAAAACACGTTTTGACACTTTCTGCACACTGGGGTTAAGAGCTGAGTGTGTGGGCTCTTCTGAGCTTTGCAGTTACATAGGGATTCAGTTGTCTGAAAAAACGCGTTTATTTCGGGCTGAAAAACACGTTTTGAAAAGTGCACTGTAACTGCCCCATAACTTACATGGGGTTGACCAAACTTGCAGAAACATGTTTATTTCTGCTGAAAAACACGTTTTGACACTTTCTGCACACTGGGGTTAAGAGCAGAGTGTGTGGGCTGTTCTGAGCCTTGCAGTTACATAGGGATTCAGTTGTCTGAAAAAACGCGTTTATTTCGGGCTGAAAAACACGTTTTGAAAAGTCTACTGTAACTGCCCCATAACTTACATGGGGTTGACCAAACTTGCAGAAACATGTTTATTTCTGCTGAAAAACACGTTTTGACACTTTCTGCACACTGGGGTTAAGAGCTGAGTGTGTGGGCTCTTCTGAGCTTTGCAGTTACATAGGTATTCAGATGTCTGAAAAAACGCGTTTATTTCGGGCTGAAAAACACGTTTTGAAAAGTGTACTGTAACTGCCCCATAACTTACATGGGGTTGACCAAACTTGCAGAAACATGTTTATTTCTGCTGAAAAACACGTTTTGACACTTTCTGCACACTGGGGTTAAGAGCAGAGTGTGTGGGCTCTTCTGAGCCTTACAGTTACATAGGGATTCAGTTGTCTGAAAAAACGCGTTTATTTCAGGCTGAAAAACACGTTTTGAAAAGTGCACTGTAACTGCCCCATAACTTACATGGGGTTGACCAAACTTGCAGAAACATGTTTATTTCTGCTGAAAAACATGTTTTGACACTTTCTGCACACTGGGGTTAAGAGCTGAGTGTGTGGGCTGTTCTGAGCCTTGCAGTTACTTAAGGATTCAGTTGTCTGAAAAAACGCGTTTATTTCGGGCTGAAAAACACGTTTTGAAAAGTGCACTGTAACTGCCCCATAACTTACATGGGGTTGACCAAACTTGCAGAAACATGTTTATTTCTGCTGAAAAACACGTTTTGACACTTTCTGCACACTGGGGTTAAGAGCAGAGTGTGTGGGCTCTTCTGAGCCTTGCAGTTACATAGGGATTCAGTTGTCTGAAAAAACGCGTTTATTTCGTGCTGAAAAACACGTTTTGAAAAGTGTACTGTAACTGCCCCATAACTTACATGGGGTTGACCAAACTTGCAGAAACATGTTTATTTCTGCTGAAAAACACGTTTTGACACTTTCTGCAAACTGGGGTTAAGAGCTGAGTGTGTGGGCTCTTCTGAGCTTTGCAGTTACATAGGTATTCAGTTGTCTGAAAAAACGCGTTTATTTCGGGCTGAAAAACACGTTTTGAAAAGTGTACTGTAACTGCCCCATAACTTACATGGGGTTGACCAAACTTGCAGAAACATGTTTATTTCTGCTGAAAAACACGTTTTGACACTTTCTGCACACTGGGGTTAAGAGCAGAGTGTGTGGGCTCTTCTGAGCCTTACAGTTACATAGGGATTCAGTTGTCTGAAAAAACGCGTTTATTTCGGGCTGAAAAACACGTTTTGAAAAATGTGCTGTTACTGCCCCATAACTTACATGGGGTTGACCAAACTTGCAGAAACATGTTTATTTCTGCTGAAAAACACGTTTTGACACTTTCTGCACACTGGGGTTAAGAGCTGAGTGTGTGGGCTCTTCTGAGCTTTGCAGTTACATAGGGATTCAGTTGTCTGAAAAAACGCGTTTATTTCGGGCTGAAAAACACGTTTTGAAAAGTGTACTGTAACTGCCCCATAACTTACATGGGGTTGACCAAACTTGCAGAAACATGTTTATTTCTGCTGAAAAACACGTTTTGACACTTTCTGCACACTGGGGTTAAGAGCAGAGTGTGTGGGCTCTTCTGAGCCTTGCAGTTACATAGGGATTCAGTTGTCTGAAAAAACGCGTTTATATCGGGCTGAAAAACACGTTTTGAAAAAAGTGCTGTTACTGCCCCATAACTTACATGGGGTTGACCAAACTTGCAGAAACATGTTTATTTCTGCTGAAAAACATGTTTTGACACTTTCTGCACACTGGGGTTAAGAGCTGAGTGTGTGGGCTGTTCTGAGCCTTGCAGTTACATAGGGATTCAGTTGTCTGAAAAAACGCGTTTATTTCGGGCTGAAAAACACGTTTTGAAAAGTGCACTGTAACTGCCCCATAACTTACATGGGGTTGACCAAACTTGCAGAAACATGTTTATTTCTGCTGAAAAACATGTTTTGACACTTTCTGCACACTGGGGTTAAGAGCTGAGTGTGTGGGCTCTTCTGAGCTTTGCAGTTACATAGGGATTCAGTTGTCTGAAAAAACGCGTTTATTTCGGGCTGAAAAACACGTTTTGAAAAGTGCACTGTAACTGCCCCATAACTTACATGGGGTTGACCAAACTTGCAGAAACATGTTTATTTCTGCTGAAAAACACGTTTTGACACTTTCTGCACACTGGGGTTAAGAGCAGAGTGTGTGGGCTGTTCTGAGCCTTGCAGTTACATAGGGATTCAGTTGTCTGAAAAATCGCGTTTATTTCGGGCTGAAAAACACGTTTTGAAAAGTGTACTGTAACTGCCCCATAACTTACATGGGGTTGACCAAACTTGCAGAAACATGTTTATTTCTGCTGAAAAACACGTTTTGACACTTTCTGCACACTGGGGTTAAGAGCAGAGTGTGTGGGCTCTTCTGAGCCTTGCAGTTACATAGGGATTCAGTTGTCTGAAAAAACGCGTTTATTTCGTGCTGAAAAACACGTTTTGAAAAGTGTACTGTAACTGCCCCATAACTTACATGGGGTTGACCAAACTTGCAGAAACATGTTTATTTCTGCTGAAAAACACGTTTTGACACTTTCTGCAAACTGGGGTTAAGAGCTGAGTGTGTGGGCTCTTCTGAGCTTTGCAGTTACATAGGTATTCAGTTGTCTGAAAAAACGCGTTTATTTCGGGCTGAAAAACACGTTTTGAAAAGTGTACTGTAACTGCCCCATAACTTACATGGGGTTGACCAAACTTGCAGAAACATGTTTATTTCTGCTGAAAAACACGTTTTGACACTTTCTGCACACTGGGGTTAAGAGCAGAGTGTGTGGGCTCTTCTGAGCCTTACAGTTACATAGGGATTCAGTTGTCTGAAAAAACGCGTTTATTTCGGGCTGAAAAACACGTTTTGAAAAATGTGCTGTTACTGCCCCATAACTTACATGGGGTTGACCAAACTTGCAGAAACATGTTTATTTCTGCTGAAAAACACGTTTTGACACTTTCTGCACTCTGGGGTTAAGAGCTGAGTGTGTGGGCTCTTCTGAGCTTTGCAGTTACATAGGGATTCAGTTGTCTGAAAAAACGCGTTTATTTCGGGCTGAAAAACACGTTTTGAAAAGTGTACTGTAACTGCCCCATAACTTACATGGGGTTGACCAAACTTGCAGAAACATGTTTATTTCTGCTGAAAAACACGTTTTGACACTTTCTGCACACTGGGGTTAAGAGCAGAGTGTGTGGGCTCTTCTGAGCCTTGCAGTTACATAGGGATTCAGTTGTCTGAAAAAACGCGTTTATATCGGGCTGAAAAACACGTTTTGAAAAAAGTGCTGTTACTGCCCCATAACTTACATGGGGTTGACCAAACTTGCAGAAACATGTTTATTTCTGCTGAAAAACATGTTTTGACACTTTCTGCACACTGGGGTTAAGAGCTGAGTGTGTGGGCTGTTCTGAGCCTTGCAGTTACATAGGGATTCAGTTGTCTGAAAAAACGCGTTTATTTCGGGCTGAAAAACACGTTTTGAAAAGTGCACTGTAACTGCCCCATAACTTACATGGGGTTGACCAAACTTGCAGAAACATGTTTATTTCTGCTGAAAAACATGTTTTGACACTTTCTGCACACTGGGGTTAAGAGCTGAGTGTGTGGGCTCTTCTGAGCTTTGCAGTTACATAGGGATTCAGTTGTCTGAAAAAACGCGTTTATTTCGGGCTGAAAAACACGTTTTGAAAAGTGCACTGTAACTGCCCCATAACTTACATGGGGTTGACCAAACTTGCAGAAACATGTTTATTTCTGCTGAAAAACACGTTTTGACACTTTCTGCACACTGGGGTTAAGAGCAGAGTGTGTGGGCTGTTCTGAGCCTTGCAGTTACATAGGGATTCAGTTGTCTGAAAAAACGCGTTTATTTCGGGCTGAAAAACACGTTTTGAAAAGTGCACTGTAACTGCCCCATAACTTACATGGGGTTGACCAAACTTGCAGAAACATGTTTATTTCTGCTGAAAAACATGTTTTGACACTTTCTGCACACTGGGGTTAAGAGCTGAGTGTGTGGGCTCTTCTGAGCCTTGCAGTTACATAGGGATTCAGTTGTCTGAAAAAACGCGTTTATTTCGGGCTGAAAAACACGTTTTGAAAAGTCTACTGTAACATGCCCCATAACTTACATGGGGTTGACCAAACTTGCAGAAACATGTTTATTTCTGCTGAAAAACACGTTTTGACACTTTCTGCACACTGGGGTTAAGAGCTGAGTGTGTGGGCTCTTCTGAGCTTTGCAGTTACATAGGGATTCAGTTGTCTGAAAAAACGCGTTTATTTCGGGCTGAAAAACACGTTTTGAAAAGTGCACTGTAACTGCCCCATAACTTACATGGGGTTGACCAAACTTGCAGAAACATGTTTATTTCTGCTGAAAAACACGTTTTGACACTTTCTGCACACTGGGGTTAAGAGCAGAGTGTGTGGGCTGTTCTGAGCCTTGTAGTTACATAGGGATTCAGTTGTCTGAAAAAACGCGTTTATTTCGGGCTGAAAAACACGTTTTGAAAAGTGCACTGTAACTGCCCCATAACTTACATGGGGTTGACCAAACTTGCAGAAACATGTTTATTTCTGCTGAAAAACATGTTTTGACACTTTCTGCACACTGGGGTTAAGAGCTGAGTGTGTGGGCTCTTCTGAGCCTTGCAGTTACATAGGGATTCAGTTGTCTGATAAAACGCGTTTATTTCGGGCTGAAAAACACGTTTTGAAAAGTGTACTGTAACTGCCCCATAACTTACATGGGGTTGACCAAACTTCCAGAAACATGTTTATTTCTGCTGAAAAACACGTTTTGACACTTTCTGCACACTGGGGTTAAGAGCAGAGTGTGTGGGCTCTTCTGAGCCTTACAGTTACATAGGGATTCAGTTGTCTGAAAAAATGCGTTTATTTCGGGCTGAAAAACACGTTTTGAAAAAAGTGCTGTTACTGCCCCATAACTTACATGGGGTTGACCAAACTTGCAGAAACGTTTATTTCTGCTGAAAAACACGTTTTGACACTTTCTGCACACTGGGGTTAAGAGCTGAGTGTGTGGGCTCTTCTGAGCCTTGCAGTTACATAGGGATTCAGTTGTCTGAAAAAACGCGTTTATTTCGGGCTGAAAAACACGTTTTGAAAAGTCTACTGTAACTGCCCCATAACTTACATGGGGTTGACCAAACTTGCAGAAACATGTTTATTTCTGCTGAAAAACACGTTTTGACACTTTCTGCACACTGGGGTTAAGAGCAGAGTGTGTGGGCTCTTCTGAACCTTGCAGTTACATAGGGATTCAGTTGTCTGAAAAAACGCGTTTATTTCGGGCTGAAAAACACGTTTTGAAAAGTGCACTGTAACAGCCCCATAACTTACATGGGGTTGACCAAACTTGCAGAAACATTTTTATTTCTGCTGAAAAACACGTTTTGACACTTTCTGCACACTGGGGTTAAGAGCTGAGTGTGTGGGCTCTTCTGAGCTTTGCAGTTACATAGGTATTCAGTTGTCTGAAAAAACGCGTTTATTTCGGGCTGAAAAACACGTTTTGAAAAGTGCACTGTAACAGCCCCATAACTTACATGGGGTTGACCAAACTTGCAGAAACATTTTTATTTCTGCTGAAAAACACGTTTTGACACTTTCTGCACACTGGGGTTAAGAGCTGAGTGTGTGGGCTCTTCTGAGCTTTGCAGTTACATAGGTATTCAGTTGTCTGAAAAAACGCGTTTATTTCGGGCTGAAAAACACGTTTTGAAAAAAGTGCTGTTACTGCCCCATAACTTACATGGGGTTGACCAAACTTGCAGAAACATGTTTATTTCTGCTGAAAAACATGTTTTGACACTTTCTGCACACTGGGGTTAAGAGCTGAGTGTGTGGGCTGTTCTGAGCCTTGCAGTTACATAGGGATTCAGTTGTCTGAAAAAACGCGTTTATTTCGGGCTGAAAAACACGTTTTGAAAAGTCTACTGTAACTGCCCCATAACTTACATGGGGTTGACCAAACTTGCAGAAACATGTTTATTTCTGCTGAAAAACACGTTTTGACACTTTCTGCACACTGGGGTTAAGAGCTGAGTGTGTGGGCTCTTCTGAGCTTTGCAGTTACATAGGTATTCAGTTGTCTGAAAAAACGCGTTTATTTCGGGCTGAAAAACACGTTTTGAAAAGTGTACTGTAACTGCCCCATAACTTACATGGGGTTGACCAAACTTGCAGAAACATGTTTATTTCTGCTGAAAAACACGTTTTGACACTTTCTGCACACTGGGGTTAAGAGCAGAGTGTGTGGGCTCTTCTGAGCCTTACAGTTACATAGGGATTCAGTTGTCTGAAAAAACGCGTTTATTTCAGGCTGAAAAACACGTTTTGAAAAGTGCACTGTAACTGCCCCATAACTTACATGGGGTTGACCAAACTTGCAGAAACATGTTTATTTCTGCTGAAAAACATGTTTTGACACTTTCTGCACACTGGGGTTAAGAGCTGAGTGTGTGGGCTCTTCTGAGCTTTGCAGTTACATAGGGATTCAGTTGTCTGAAAAAACGCGTTTATTTCGGGCTGAAAAACACGTTTTGAAAAGTGCACTGTAACTGCCCCATAACTTACATGGGGTTGACCAAACTTGCAGAAACATGTTTATTTCTGCTGAAAAACACGTTTTGACACTTTCTGCACACTGGGGTTAAGAGCAGAGTGTGTGGGCTGTTCTGAGCCTTGTAGTTACATAGGGATTCAGTTGTCTGAAAAAACGCGTTTATTTCGGGCTGAAAAACACGTTTTGAAAAGTGCACTGTAACTGCCCCATAACTTACATGGGGTTGACCAAACTTGCAGAAACATGTTTATTTCTGCTGAAAAACATGTTTTGACACTTTCTGCACACTGGGGTTAAGAGCTGAGTGTGTGGGCTCTTCTGAGCCTTGCAGTTACATAGGGATTCAGTTGTCTGATAAAACGCGTTTATTTCGGGCTGAAAAACACGTTTTGAAAAGTGTACTGTAACTGCCCCATAACTTACATGGGGTTGACCAAACTTCCAGAAACATGTTTATTTCTGCTGAAAAACACGTTTTGACACTTTCTGCACACTGGGGTTAAGAGCAGAGTGTGTGGGCTCTTCTGAGCCTTACAGTTACATAGGGATTCAGTTGTCTGAAAAAATGCGTTTATTTCGGGCTGAAAAACACGTTTTGAAAAAAGTGCTGTTACTGCCCCATAACTTACATGGGGTTGACCAAACTTGCAGAAACGTTTATTTCTGCTGAAAAACACGTTTTGACACTTTCTGCACACTGGGGTTAAGAGCTGAGTGTGTGGGCTCTTCTGAGCCTTGCAGTTACATAGGGATTCAGTTGTCTGAAAAAACGCGTTTATTTCGGGCTGAAAAACACGTTTTGAAAAGTCTACTGTAACTGCCCCATAACTTACATGGGGTTGACCAAACTTGCAGAAACATGTTTATTTCTGCTGAAAAACACGTTTTGACACTTTCTGCACACTGGGGTTAAGAGCAGAGTGTGTGGGCTCTTCTGAACCTTGCAGTTACATAGGGATTCAGTTGTCTGAAAAAACGCGTTTATTTCGGGCTGAAAAACACGTTTTGAAAAGTGCACTGTAACAGCCCCATAACTTACATGGGGTTGACCAAACTTGCAGAAACATTTTTATTTCTGCTGAAAAACACGTTTTGACACTTTCTGCACACTGGGGTTAAGAGCTGAGTGTGTGGGCTCTTCTGAGCTTTGCAGTTACATAGGTATTCAGTTGTCTGAAAAAACGCGTTTATTTCGGGCTGAAAAACACGTTTTGAAAAGTGCACTGTAACAGCCCCATAACTTACATGGGGTTGACCAAACTTGCAGAAACATTTTTATTTCTGCTGAAAAACACGTTTTGACACTTTCTGCACACTGGGGTTAAGAGCTGAGTGTGTGGGCTCTTCTGAGCTTTGCAGTTACATAGGTATTCAGTTGTCTGAAAAAACGCGTTTATTTCGGGCTGAAAAACACGTTTTGAAAAAAGTGCTGTTACTGCCCCATAACTTACATGGGGTTGACCAAACTTGCAGAAACATGTTTATTTCTGCTGAAAAACATGTTTTGACACTTTCTGCACACTGGGGTTAAGAGCTGAGTGTGTGGGCTGTTCTGAGCCTTGCAGTTACATAGGGATTCAGTTGTCTGAAAAAACGCGTTTATTTCGGGCTGAAAAACACGTTTTGAAAAGTCTACTGTAACTGCCCCATAACTTACATGGGGTTGACCAAACTTGCAGAAACATGTTTATTTCTGCTGAAAAACACGTTTTGACACTTTCTGCACACTGGGGTTAAGAGCTGAGTGTGTGGGCTCTTCTGAGCTTTGCAGTTACATAGGTATTCAGTTGTCTGAAAAAACGCGTTTATTTCGGGCTGAAAAACACGTTTTGAAAAGTGTACTGTAACTGCCCCATAACTTACATGGGGTTGACCAAACTTGCAGAAACATGTTTATTTCTGCTGAAAAACACGTTTTGACACTTTCTGCACACTGGGGTTAAGAGCTGAGTGTGTGGGCTCTTCTGAGCTTTGCAGTTACATAGGTATTCAGTTGTCTGAAAAAACGCGTTTATTTCGGGCTGAAAAACACGTTTTGAAAAGTGTACTGTAACTGCCCCATAACTTACATGGGGTTGACCAAACTTGCAGAAACATGTTTATTTCTGCTGAAAAACACGTTTTGACACTTTCTGCACACTGGGGTTAAGAGCAGAGTGTGTGGGCTCTTCTGAGCCTTACAGTTACATAGGGATTCAGTTGTCTGAAAAAACGCGTTTATTTCAGGCTGAAAAACACGTTTTGAAAAGTGCACTGTAACTGCCCCATAACTTACATGGGGTTGACCAAACTTGCAGAAACATGTTTATTTCTGCTGAAAAACATGTTTTGACACTTTCTGCACACTGGGGTTAAGAGCTGAGTGTGTGGGCTCTTCTGAGCTTTGCAGTTACATAGGGATTCAGTTGTCTGAAAAAACGCGTTTATTTCGGGCTGAAAAACACGTTTTGAAAAGTGCACTGTAACTGCCCCATAACTTACATGGGGTTGACCAAACTTGCAGAAACATGTTTATTTCTGCTGAAAAACACGTTTTGACACTTTCTGCACACTGGGGTTAAGAGCAGAGTGTGTGGGCTCTTCTGAGCCTTGCAGTTACATAGGGATTCAGTTGTCTGAAAAAACGCGTTTATTTCGTGCTGAAAAACACGTTTTGAAAAGTGTACTGTAACTGCCCCATAACTTACATGGGGTTGACCAAACTTGCAGAAACATGTTTATTTCTGCTGAAAAACATGTTTTGACACTTTCTGCACACTGGGGTTAAGAGCTGAGTGTGTGGGCTGTTCTGAGCCTTGCAGTTACATAGGGATTCAGTTGTCTGAAAAAACGCGTTTATTTCGGGCTGAAAAACACGTTTTGAAAAGTGCACTGTAACTGCCCCATAACTTACATGGGGTTGACCAAACTTGCAGAAACATGTTTATTTCTGCTGAAAAACATGTTTTGACACTTTCTGCACACTGGGGTTAAGAGCTGAGTGTGTGGGCTCTTCTGAGCTTTGCAGTTACATAGGGATTCAGTTGTCTGAAAAAACGCGTTTATTTCGGGCTGAAAAACACGTTTTGAAAAGTGCACTGTAACTGCCCCATAACTTACATGGGGTTGACCAAACTTGCAGAAACATGTTTATTTCTGCTGAAAAACACGTTTTGACACTTTCTGCACACTGGGGTTAAGAGCAGAGTGTGTGGGCTGTTCTGAGCCTTGCAGTTACATAGGGATTCAGTTGTCTGAAAAAACGCGTTTATTTCGGGCTGAAAAACACGTTTTGAAAAGTGCACTGTAACTGCCCCATAACTTACATGGGGTTGACCAAACTTGCAGAAACATGTTTATTTCTGCTGAAAAACATGTTTTGACACTTTCTGCACACTGGGGTTAAGAGCTGAGTGTGTGGGCTCTTCTGAGCCTTGCAGTTACATAGGGATTCAGTTGTCTGAAAAAAACGCGTTTATTTCGGGCTGAAAAACACGTTTTGAAAAGTGCACTGTAACTGCCCCATAACTTACATGGGGTTGACCAAACTTGCAGAAACATGTTTATTTCTGCTGAAAAACACGTTTTGACACTTTCTGCACACTGGGGTTAAGAGCAGAGTGTGTGGGCTGTTCTGAGCCTTGCAGTTACATAGGGATTCAGTTGTCTGAAAAAACGCGTTTATTTCGGGCTGAAAAACACGTTTTGAAAAGTGCACTGTAACTGCCCCATAACTTACATGGGGTTGACCAAACTTGCAGAAACATGTTTATTTCTGCTGAAAAACATGTTTTGACACTTTCTGCACACTGGGGTTAAGAGCTGAGTGTGTGGGCTGTTCTGAGCCTTGCAGTTACATAGGTATTCAGTTGTCTGAAAAAACGCGTTTATTTCGGGCTGAAAAACACGTTTTGAAAAGTGCACTGTAACTGCCCCATAACTTACATGGGGTTGACCAAACTTGCAGAAACATGTTTATTTCTGCTGAAAAACACGTTTTGACACTTTCTGCACACTGGGGTTAAGAGCAGAGTGTGTGGGCTGTTCTGAGCCTTGCAGTTACATAGGGATTCAGTTGTCTGAAAAAACGCGTTTATTTCGGTCTGAAAAACACGTTTTGAAAAGTGCACTGTAACTGCCCCATAACTTACATGGGGTTGACCAAACTTGCAGAAACATGTTTATTTCTGCTGAAAAACATGTTTTGACACTTTCTGCACACTGGGGTTAAGAGCTGAGTGTGTGGGCTCTTCTGAGCCTTGCAGTTACATAGGGATTCAGTTGTCTGAAAAAACGCGTTTATTTCGGGCTGAAAAACACGTTTTGAAAAGTCTACTGTAACTGCCCCATAACTTACATGGGGTTGACCAAACTTGCAGAAACATGTTTATTTCTGCTGAAAAACACGTTTTGACACTTTCTGCACACTGGGGTTAAGAGCAGAGTGTGTGGGCTCTTCTGAACCTTGCAGTTACATAGGGATTCAGTTGTCTGAAAAAACGCGTTTATTTCGGGCTGAAAAACACGTTTTGAAAAGTGCACTGTAACAGCCCCATAACTTACATGGGGTTGACCAAACTTGCAGAAACATTTTTATTTCTGCTGAAAAACACGTTTTGACACTTTCTGCACACTGGGGTTAAGAGCTGAGTGTGTGGGCTCTTCTGAGCTTTGCAGTTACATAGGTATTCAGTTGTCTGAAAAAACGCGTTTATTTCGGGCTGAAAAACACGTTTTGAAAAGTGCACTGTAACAGCCCCATAACTTACATGGGGTTGACCAAACTTGCAGAAACATTTTTATTTCTGCTGAAAAACACGTTTTGACACTTTCTGCACACTGGGGTTAAGAGCTGAGTGTGTGGGCTCTTCTGAGCTTTGCAGTTACATAGGTATTCAGTTGTCTGAAAAAACGCGTTTATTTCGGGCTGAAAAACACGTTTTGAAAAAAGTGCTGTTACTGCCCCATAACTTACATGGGGTTGACCAAACTTGCAGAAACATGTTTATTTCTGCTGAAAAACATGTTTTGACACTTTCTGCACACTGGGGTTAAGAGCTGAGTGTGTGGGCTGTTCTGAGCCTTGCAGTTACATAGGGATTCAGTTGTCTGAAAAAACGCGTTTATTTCGGGCTGAAAAACACGTTTTGAAAAGTGCACTGTAACTGCCCCATAACTTACATGGGGTTGACCAAACTTGCAGAAACATGTTTATTTCTGCTGAAAAACATGTTTTGACACTTTCTGCACACTGGGGTTAAGAGCTGAGTGTGTGGGCTGTTCTGAGCCTTGCAGTTACATAGGGATTCAGTTGTCTGAAAAAACGCGTTTATTTCGGGCTGAAAAACACGTTTTGAAAAGTGCACTGTAACTGCCCCATAACTTACATGGGGTTGACCAAACTTGCAGAAACATGTTTATTTCTGCTGAAAAACATGTTTTGACACTTTCTGCACACTGGGGTTAAGAGCTGAGTGTGTGGGCTCTTCTGAGCTTTGCAGTTACATAGGGATTCAGTTGTCTGAAAAAACGCGTTTATTTCGGGCTGAAAAACACGTTTTGAAAAGTGCACTGTAACTGCCCCATAACTTACATGGGGTTGACCAAACTTGCAGAAACATGTTTATTTCTGCTGAAAAACACGTTTTGACACTTTCTGCACACTGGGGTTAAGAGCAGAGTGTGTGGGCTGTTCTGAGCCTTGCAGTTACATAGGGATTCAGTTGTCTGAAAAAACGCGTTTATTTCGGGCTGAAAAACACGTTTTGAAAAGTGCACTGTAACTGCCCCATAACTTACATGGGGTTGACCAAACTTGCAGAAACATGTTTATTTCTGCTGAAAAACATGTTTTGACACTTTCTGCTCACTGGGGTTAAGAGCTGAGTGTGTGGGCTCTTCTGAGCCTTGCAGTTACATAGGGATTCAGTTGTCTGAAAAAACGCGTTTATTTCGGGCTGAAAAACACGTTTTGAAAAGTCTACTGTAACTGCCCCATAACTTACATGGGGTTGACCAAACTTGCAGAAACATGTTTATTTCTGCTGAAAAACACGTTTTGACACTTTCTGCACACTGGGGTTAAGAGCTGAGTGTGTGGGCTCTTCTGAGCTTTGCAGTTACATAGGGATTCAGTTGTCTGAAAAAACGCGTTTATTTCGGGCTGAAAAACACGTTTTGAAAAGTGCACTGTAACTGCCCCATAACTTACATGGGGTTGACCAAACTTGCAGAAACATGTTTATTTCTGCTGAAAAACACGTTTTGACACTTTCTGCACACTGGGGTTAAGAGCAGAGTGTGTGGGCTGTTCTGAGCCTTGCAGTTACATAGGGATTCAGTTGTCTGAAAAAACGCGTTTATTTCGGGCTGAAAAACACGTTTTGAAAAGTCTACTGTAACTGCCCCATAACTTACATGGGGTTGACCAAACTTGCAGAAACATGTTTATTTCTGCTGAAAAACACGTTTTGACACTTTCTGCACACTGGGGTTAAGAGCTGAGTGTGTGGGCTCTTCTGAGCTTTGCAGTTACATAGGTATTCAGATGTCTGAAAAAACGCGTTTATTTCGGGCTGAAAAACACGTTTTGAAAAGTCTACTGTAACTGCCCCATAACTTACATGGGGTTGACCAAACTTGCAGAAACATGTTTATTTCTGCTGAAAAACACGTTTTGACACTTTCTGCACACTGGGGTTAAGAGCTGAGTGTGTGGGCTCTTCTGAGCTTTGCAGTTACATAGGTATTCAGTTGTCTGAAAAAACGCGTTTATTTCGGGCTGAAAAACACGTTTTGAAAAGTGTACTGTAACTGCCCCATAACTTACATGGGGTTGACCAAACTTGCAGAAACATGTTTATTTCTGCTGAAAAACACGTTTTGACACTTTCTGCACACTGGGGTTAAGAGCAGAGTGTGTGGGCTCTTCTGAGCCTTACAGTTACATAGGGATTCAGTTGTCTGAAAAAACGCGTTTATTTCAGGCTGAAAAACACGTTTTGAAAAGTGCACTGTAACTGCCCCATAACTTACATGGGGTTGACCAAACTTGCAGAAACATGTTTATTTCTGCTGAAAAACATGTTTTGACACTTTCTGCACACTGGGGTTAAGAGCTGAGTGTGTGGGCTGTTCTGAGCCTTGCAGTTACTTAAGGATTCAGTTGTCTGAAAAAACGCGTTTATTTCGGGCTGAAAAACACGTTTTGAAAAGTGCACTGTAACTGCCCCATAACTTACATGGGGTTGACCAAACTTGCAGAAACATGTTTATTTCTGCTGAAAAACACGTTTTGACACTTTCTGCACACTGGGGTTAAGAGCAGAGTGTGTGGGCTCTTCTGAGCCTTGCAGTTACATAGGGATTCAGTTGTCTGAAAAAACGCGTTTATTTCGTGCTGAAAAACACGTTTTGAAAAGTGTACTGTAACTGCCCCATAACTTACATGGGGTTGACCAAACTTGCAGAAACATGTTTATTTCTGCTGAAAAACATGTTTTGACACTTTCTGCACACTGGGGTTAAGAGCTGAGTGTGTGGGCTGTTCTGAGCCTTGCAGTTACATAGGGATTCAGTTGTCTGAAGAAACGCGTTTATTTCGGGCTGAAAAACACGTTTTGAAAAGTGCACTGTAACTGCCCCATAACTTACATGGGGTTGACCAAACTTGCAGAAACATGTTTATTTCTGCTGAAAAACATGTTTTGACACTTTCTGCACACTGGGGTTAAGAGCTGAGTGTGTGGGCTCTTCTGAGCTTTGCAGTTACATAGGGATTCAGTTGTCTGAAAAAACGCGTTTATTTCGGGCTGAAAAACACGTTTTGAAAAGTGCACTGTAACTGCCCCATAACTTACATGGGGTTGACCAAACTTGCAGAAACATGTTTATTTCTGCTGAAAAACACGTTTTGACACTTTCTGCACACTGGGGTTAAGAGCAGAGTGTGTGGGCTGTTCTGAGCCTTGCAGTTACATAGGGATTCAGTTGTCTGAAAAAACGCGTTTATTTCGGGCTGAAAAACACGTTTTGAAAAGTGCACTGTAACTGCCCCATAACTTACATGGGGTTGACCAAACTTGCAGAAACATGTTTATTTCTGCTGAAAAACATGTTTTGACACTTTCTGCACACTGGGGTTAAGAGCTGAGTGTGTGGGCTGTTCTGAGCCTTGCAGTTACATAGGGATTCAGTTGTCTGAAAAAACGCGTTTATTTCGGGCTGAAAAACACGTTTTGAAAAGTGCACTGTAACTGCCCCATAACTTACATGGGGTTGACCAAACTTGCAGAAACATGTTTATTTCTGCTGAAAAACACGTTTTGACACTTTCTGCACACTGGGGTTAAGAGCAGAGTGTGTGGGCTGTTCTGAGCCTTGCAGTTACATAGGGATTCAGTTGTCTGAAAAAACGCGTTTATTTCGGTCTGAAAAACACGTTTTGAAAAGTGCACTGTAACTGCCCCATAACTTACATGGGGTTGACCAAACTTGCAGAAACATGTTTATTTCTGCTGAAAAACATGTTTTGACACTTTCTGCACACTGGGGTTAAGAGCTGAGTGTGTGGGCTCTTCTGAGCCTTGCAGTTACATAGGGATTCAGTTGTCTGAAAAAACGCGTTTATTTCGGGCTGAAAAACACGTTTTGAAAAGTCTACTGTAACTGCCCCATAACTTACATGGGGTTGACCAAACTTGCAGAAACATGTTTATTTCTGCTGAAAAACACGTTTTGACACTTTCTGCACACTGGGGTTAAGAGCAGAGTGTGTGGGCTCTTCTGAACCTTGCAGTTACATAGGGATTCAGTTGTCTGAAAAAACGCGTTTATTTCGGGCTGAAAAACACGTTTTGAAAAGTGCACTGTAACAGCCCCATAACTTACATGGGGTTGACCAAACTTGCAGAAACATTTTTATTTCTGCTGAAAAACACGTTTTGACACTTTCTGCACACTGGGGTTAAGAGCTGAGTGTGTGGGCTCTTCTGAGCTTTGCAGTTACATAGGTATTCAGTTGTCTGAAAAAACGCGTTTATTTCGGGCTGAAAAACACGTTTTGAAAAGTGCACTGTAACAGCCCCATAACTTACATGGGGTTGACCAAACTTGCAGAAACATTTTTATTTCTGCTGAAAAACACGTTTTGACACTTTCTGCACACTGGGGTTAAGAGCTGAGTGTGTGGGCTCTTCTGAGCTTTGCAGTTACATAGGTATTCAGTTGTCTGAAAAAACGCGTTTATTTCGGGCTGAAAAACACGTTTTGAAAAAAGTGCTGTTACTGCCCCATAACTTACATGGGGTTGACCAAACTTGCAGAAACATGTTTATTTCTGCTGAAAAACATGTTTTGACACTTTCTGCACACTGGGGTTAAGAGCTGAGTGTGTGGGCTGTTCTGAGCCTTGCAGTTACATAGGGATTCAGTTGTCTGAAAAAACGCGTTTATTTCGGGCTGAAAAACACGTTTTGAAAAGTGCACTGTAACTGCCCCATAACTTACATGGGGTTGACCAAACTTGCAGAAACATGTTTATTTCTGCTGAAAAACATGTTTTGACACTTTCTGCACACTGGGGTTAAGAGCTGAGTGTGTGGGCTGTTCTGAGCCTTGCAGTTACATAGGGATTCAGTTGTCTGAAAAAACGCGTTTATTTCGGGCTGAAAAACACGTTTTGAAAAGTGCACTGTAACTGCCCCATAACTTACATGGGGTTGACCAAACTTGCAGAAACATGTTTATTTCTGCTGAAAAACATGTTTTGACACTTTCTGCACACTGGGGTTAAGAGCTGAGTGTGTGGGCTCTTCTGAGCTTTGCAGTTACATAGGGATTCAGTTGTCTGAAAAAACGCGTTTATTTCGGGCTGAAAAACACGTTTTGAAAAGTGCACTGTAACTGCCCCATAACTTACATGGGGTTGACCAAACTTGCAGAAACATGTTTATTTCTGCTGAAAAACACGTTTTGACACTTTCTGCACACTGGGGTTAAGAGCAGAGTGTGTGGGCTGTTCTGAGCCTTGCAGTTACATAGGGATTCAGTTGTCTGAAAAAACGCGTTTATTTCGGGCTGAAAAACACGTTTTGAAAAGTGCACTGTAACTGCCCCATAACTTACATGGGGTTGACCAAACTTGCAGAAACATGTTTATTTCTGCTGAAAAACATGTTTTGACACTTTCTGCTCACTGGGGTTAAGAGCTGAGTGTGTGGGCTCTTCTGAGCCTTGCAGTTACATAGGGATTCAGTTGTCTGAAAAAACGCGTTTATTTCGGGCTGAAAAACACGTTTTGAAAAGTCTACTGTAACTGCCCCATAACTTACATGGGGTTGACCAAACTTGCAGAAACATGTTTATTTCTGCTGAAAAACACGTTTTGACACTTTCTGCACACTGGGGTTAAGAGCTGAGTGTGTGGGCTCTTCTGAGCTTTGCAGTTACATAGGGATTCAGTTGTCTGAAAAAACGCGTTTATTTCGGGCTGAAAAACACGTTTTGAAAAGTGCACTGTAACTGCCCCATAACTTACATGGGGTTGACCAAACTTGCAGAAACATGTTTATTTCTGCTGAAAAACACGTTTTGACACTTTCTGCACACTGGGGTTAAGAGCAGAGTGTGTGGGCTGTTCTGAGCCTTGCAGTTACATAGGGATTCAGTTGTCTGAAAAAACGCGTTTATTTCGGGCTGAAAAACACGTTTTGAAAAGTCTACTGTAACTGCCCCATAACTTACATGGGGTTGACCAAACTTGCAGAAACATGTTTATTTCTGCTGAAAAACACGTTTTGACACTTTCTGCACACTGGGGTTAAGAGCTGAGTGTGTGGGCTCTTCTGAGCTTTGCAGTTACATAGGTATTCAGATGTCTGAAAAAACGCGTTTATTTCGGGCTGAAAAACACGTTTTGAAAAGTGTACTGTAACTGCCCCATAACTTACATGGGGTTGACCAAACTTGCAGAAACATGTTTATTTCTGCTGAAAAACACGTTTTGACACTTTCTGCACACTGGGGTTAAGAGCAGAGTGTGTGGGCTCTTCTGAGCCTTACAGTTACATAGGGATTCAGTTGTCTGAAAAAACGCGTTTATTTCAGGCTGAAAAACACGTTTTGAAAAGTGCACTGTAACTGCCCCATAACTTACATGGGGTTGACCAAACTTGCAGAAACATGTTTATTTCTGCTGAAAAACATGTTTTGACACTTTCTGCACACTGGGGTTAAGAGCTGAGTGTGTGGGCTGTTCTGAGCCTTGCAGTTACTTAAGGATTCAGTTGTCTGAAAAAACGCGTTTATTTCGGGCTGAAAAACACGTTTTGAAAAGTGTACTGTAACTGCCCCATAACTTACATGGGGTTGACCAAACTTGCAGAAACATGTTTATTTCTGCTGAAAAACACGTTTTGACACTTTCTGCACACTGGGGTTAAGAGCAGAGTGTGTGGGCTCTTCTGAGCCTTACAGTTACATAGGGATTCAGTTGTCTGAAAAAACGCGTTTATTTCGGGCTGAAAAACACGTTTTGAAAAATGTGCTGTTACTGCCCCATAACTTACATGGGGTTGACCAAACTTGCAGAAACATGTTTATTTCTGCTGAAAAACACGTTTTGACACTTTCTGCACACTGGGGTTAAGAGCTGAGTGTGTGGGCTCTTCTGAGCTTTGCAGTTACATAGGGATTCAGTTGTCTGAAAAAACGCGTTTATTTCGGGCTGAAAAACACGTTTTGAAAAGTGTACTGTAACTGCCCCATAACTTACATGGGGTTGACCAAACTTGCAGAAACATGTTTATTTCTGCTGAAAAACACGTTTTGACACTTTCTGCACACTGGGGTTAAGAGCAGAGTGTGTGGGCTCTTCTGAGCCTTGCAGTTACATAGGGATTCAGTTGTCTGAAAAAACGCGTTTATATCGGGCTGAAAAACACGTTTTGAAAAAAGTGCTGTTACTGCCCCATAACTTACATGGGGTTGACCAAACTTGCAGAAACATGTTTATTTCTGCTGAAAAACATGTTTTGACACTTTCTGCACACTGGGGTTAAGAGCTGAGTGTGTGGGCTGTTCTGAGCCTTGCAGTTACATAGGGATTCAGTTGTCTGAAAAAACGCGTTTATTTCGGGCTGAAAAACACGTTTTGAAAAGTGCACTGTAACTGCCCCATAACTTACATGGGGTTGACCAAACTTGCAGAAACATGTTTATTTCTGCTGAAAAACATGTTTTGACACTTTCTGCACACTGGGGTTAAGAGCTGAGTGTGTGGGCTCTTCTGAGCTTTGCAGTTACATAGGGATTCAGTTGTCTGAAAAAACGCGTTTATTTCGGGCTGAAAAACACGTTTTGAAAAGTGCACTGTAACTGCCCCATAACTTACATGGGGTTGACCAAACTTGCAGAAACATGTTTATTTCTGCTGAAAAACACGTTTTGACACTTTCTGCACACTGGGGTTAAGAGCAGAGTGTGTGGGCTGTTCTGAGCCTTGCAGTTACATAGGGATTCAGTTGTCTGAAAAAACGCGTTTATTTCGGGCTGAAAAACACGTTTTGAAAAGTGCACTGTAACTGCCCCATAACTTACATGGGGTTGACCAAACTTGCAGAAACATGTTTATTTCTGCTGAAAAACATGTTTTGACACTTTCTGCACACTGGGGTTAAGAGCTGAGTGTGTGGGCTCTTCTGAGCCTTGCAGTTACATAGGGATTCAGTTGTCTGAAAAAACGCGTTTATTTCGGGCTGAAAAACACGTTTTGAAAAGTCTACTGTAACATGCCCCATAACTTACATGGGGTTGACCAAACTTGCAGAAACATGTTTATTTCTGCTGAAAAACACGTTTTGACACTTTCTGCACACTGGGGTTAAGAGCTGAGTGTGTGGGCTCTTCTGAGCTTTGCAGTTACATAGGGATTCAGTTGTCTGAAAAAACGCGTTTATTTCGGGCTGAAAAACACGTTTTGAAAAGTGCACTGTAACTGCCCCATAACTTACATGGGGTTGACCAAACTTGCAGAAACATGTTTATTTCTGCTGAAAAACACGTTTTGACACTTTCTGCACACTGGGGTTAAGAGCAGAGTGTGTGGGCTGTTCTGAGCCTTGTAGTTACATAGGGATTCAGTTGTCTGAAAAAACGCGTTTATTTCGGGCTGAAAAACACGTTTTGAAAAGTGCACTGTAACTGCCCCATAACTTACATGGGGTTGACCAAACTTGCAGAAACATGTTTATTTCTGCTGAAAAACATGTTTTGACACTTTCTGCACACTGGGGTTAAGAGCTGAGTGTGTGGGCTCTTCTGAGCCTTGCAGTTACATAGGGATTCAGTTGTCTGATAAAACGCGTTTATTTCGGGCTGAAAAACACGTTTTGAAAAGTGTACTGTAACTGCCCCATAACTTACATGGGGTTGACCAAACTTCCAGAAACATGTTTATTTCTGCTGAAAAACACGTTTTGACACTTTCTGCACACTGGGGTTAAGAGCAGAGTGTGTGGGCTCTTCTGAGCCTTACAGTTACATAGGGATTCAGTTGTCTGAAAAAATGCGTTTATTTCGGGCTGAAAAACACGTTTTGAAAAAAGTGCTGTTACTGCCCCATAACTTACATGGGGTTGACCAAACTTGCAGAAACGTTTATTTCTGCTGAAAAACACGTTTTGACACTTTCTGCACACTGGGGTTAAGAGCTGAGTGTGTGGGCTCTTCTGAGCCTTGCAGTTACATAGGGATTCAGTTGTCTGAAAAAACGCGTTTATTTCGGGCTGAAAAACACGTTTTGAAAAGTCTACTGTAACTGCCCCATAACTTACATGGGGTTGACCAAACTTGCAGAAACATGTTTATTTCTGCTGAAAAACACGTTTTGACACTTTCTGCACACTGGGGTTAAGAGCAGAGTGTGTGGGCTCTTCTGAACCTTGCAGTTACATAGGGATTCAGTTGTCTGAAAAAACGCGTTTATTTCGGGCTGAAAAACACGTTTTGAAAAGTGCACTGTAACAGCCCCATAACTTACATGGGGTTGACCAAACTTGCAGAAACATTTTTATTTCTGCTGAAAAACACGTTTTGACACTTTCTGCACACTGGGGTTAAGAGCTGAGTGTGTGGGCTCTTCTGAGCTTTGCAGTTACATAGGTATTCAGTTGTCTGAAAAAACGCGTTTATTTCGGGCTGAAAAACACGTTTTGAAAAGTGCACTGTAACAGCCCCATAACTTACATGGGGTTGACCAAACTTGCAGAAACATTTTTATTTCTGCTGAAAAACACGTTTTGACACTTTCTGCACACTGGGGTTAAGAGCTGAGTGTGTGGGCTCTTCTGAGCTTTGCAGTTACATAGGTATTCAGTTGTCTGAAAAAACGCGTTTATTTCGGGCTGAAAAACACGTTTTGAAAAAAGTGCTGTTACTGCCCCATAACTTACATGGGGTTGACCAAACTTGCAGAAACATGTTTATTTCTGCTGAAAAACATGTTTTGACACTTTCTGCACACTGGGGTTAAGAGCTGAGTGTGTGGGCTGTTCTGAGCCTTGCAGTTACATAGGGATTCAGTTGTCTGAAAAAACGCGTTTATTTCGGGCTGAAAAACACGTTTTGAAAAGTGCACTGTAACTGCCCCATAACTTACATGGGGTTGACCAAACTTGCAGAAACATGTTTATTTCTGCTGAAAAACATGTTTTGACACTTTCTGCACACTGGGGTTAAGAGCTGAGTGTGTGGGCTCTTCTGAGCTTTGCAGTTACATAGGGATTCAGTTGTCTGAAAAAACGCGTTTATTTCGGGCTGAAAAACACGTTTTGAAAAGTGCACTGTAACTGCCCCATAACTTACATGGGGTTGACCAAACTTGCAGAAACATGTTTATTTCTGCTGAAAAACACGTTTTGACACTTTCTGCACACTGGGGTTAAGAGCAGAGTGTGTGGGCTGTTCTGAGCCTTGCAGTTACATAGGGATTCAGTTGTCTGAAAAAACGCGTTTATTTCGGGCTGAAAAACACGTTTTGAAAAGTCTACTGTAACTGCCCCATAACTTACATGGGGTTGACCAAACTTGCAGAAACATGTTTATTTCTGCTGAAAAACACGTTTTGACACTTTCTGCACACTGGGGTTAAGAGCTGAGTGTGTGGGCTCTTCTGAGCTTTGCAGTTACATAGGTATTCAGTTGTCTGAAAAAACGCGTTTATTTCGGGCTGAAAAACACGTTTTGAAAAGTGTACTGTAACTGCCCCATAACTTACATGGGGTTGACCAAACTTGCAGAAACATGTTTATTTCTGCTGAAAAACACGTTTTGACACTTTCTGCACACTGGGGTTAAGAGCAGAGTGTGTGGGCTCTTCTGAGCCTTACAGTTACATAGGGATTCAGTTGTCTGAAAAAACGCGTTTATTTCAGGCTGAAAAACACGTTTTGAAAAGTGCACTGTAACTGCCCCATAACTTACATGGGGTTGACCAAACTTGCAGAAACATGTTTATTTCTGCTGAAAAACATGTTTTGACACTTTCTGCACACTGGGGTTAAGAGCTGAGTGTGTGGGCTGTTCTGAGCCTTGCAGTTACTTAAGGATTCAGTTGTCTGAAAAAACGCGTTTATTTCGGGCTGAAAAACACGTTTTGAAAAGTGCACTGTAACTGCCCCATAACTTACATGGGGTTGACCAAACTTGCAGAAACATGTTTATTTCTGCTGAAAAACACGTTTTGACACTTTCTGCACACTGGGGTTAAGAGCAGAGTGTGTGGGCTCTTCTGAGCCTTGCAGTTACATAGGGATTCAGTTGTCTGAAAAAACGCGTTTATTTCGTGCTGAAAAACACGTTTTGAAAAGTGTACTGTAACTGCCCCATAACTTACATGGGGTTGACCAAACTTGCAGAAACATGTTTATTTCTGCTGAAAAACATGTTTTGACACTTTCTGCACACTGGGGTTAAGAGCTGAGTGTGTGGGCTGTTCTGAGCCTTGCAGTTACATAGGGATTCAGTTGTCTGAAGAAACGCGTTTATTTCGGGCTGAAAAACACGTTTTGAAAAGTGCACTGTAACTGCCCCATAACTTACATGGGGTTGACCAAACTTGCAGAAACATGTTTATTTCTGCTGAAAAACATGTTTTGACACTTTCTGCACACTGGGGTTAAGAGCTGAGTGTGTGGGCTCTTCTGAGCTTTGCAGTTACATAGGGATTCAGTTGTCTGAAAAAACGCGTTTATTTCGGGCTGAAAAACACGTTTTGAAAAGTGCACTGTAACTGCCCCATAACTTACATGGGGTTGACCAAACTTGCAGAAACATGTTTATTTCTGCTGAAAAACACGTTTTGACACTTTCTGCACACTGGGGTTAAGAGCAGAGTGTGTGGGCTGTTCTGAGCCTTGCAGTTACATAGGGATTCAGTTGTCTGAAAAAACGCGTTTATTTCGGGCTGAAAAACACGTTTTGAAAAGTGCACTGTAACTGCCCCATAACTTACATGGGGTTGACCAAACTTGCAGAAACATGTTTATTTCTGCTGAAAAACATGTTTTGACACTTTCTGCACACTGGGGTTAAGAGCTGAGTGTGTGGGCTGTTCTGAGCCTTGCAGTTACATAGGTATTCAGTTGTCTGAAAAAACGCGTTTATTTCGGGCTGAAAAACACGTTTTGAAAAGTGCACTGTAACTGCCCCATAACTTACATGGGGTTGACCAAACTTGCAGAAACATGTTTATTTCTGCTGAAAAACACGTTTTGACACTTTCTGCACACTGGGGTTAAGAGCAGAGTGTGTGGGCTGTTCTGAGCCTTGCAGTTACATAGGGATTCAGTTGTCTGAAAAAACGCGTTTATTTCGGTCTGAAAAACACGTTTTGAAAAGTGCACTGTAACTGCCCCATAACTTACATGGGGTTGACCAAACTTGCAGAAACATGTTTATTTCTGCTGAAAAACATGTTTTGACACTTTCTGCACACTGGGGTTAAGAGCTGAGTGTGTGGGCTCTTCTGAGCCTTGCAGTTACATAGGGATTCAGTTGTCTGAAAAAACGCGTTTATTTCGGGCTGAAAAACACGTTTTGAAAAGTCTACTGTAACTGCCCCATAACTTACATGGGGTTGACCAAACTTGCAGAAACATGTTTATTTCTGCTGAAAAACACGTTTTGACACTTTCTGCACACTGGGGTTAAGAGCAGAGTGTGTGGGCTCTTCTGAACCTTGCAGTTACATAGGGATTCAGTTGTCTGAAAAAACGCGTTTATTTCGGGCTGAAAAACACGTTTTGAAAAGTGCACTGTAACAGCCCCATAACTTACATGGGGTTGACCAAACTTGCAGAAACATTTTTATTTCTGCTGAAAAACACGTTTTGACACTTTCTGCACACTGGGGTTAAGAGCTGAGTGTGTGGGCTCTTCTGAGCTTTGCAGTTACATAGGTATTCAGTTGTCTGAAAAAACGCGTTTATTTCGGGCTGAAAAACACGTTTTGAAAAGTGCACTGTAACAGCCCCATAACTTACATGGGGTTGACCAAACTTGCAGAAACATTTTTATTTCTGCTGAAAAACACGTTTTGACACTTTCTGCACACTGGGGTTAAGAGCTGAGTGTGTGGGCTCTTCTGAGCTTTGCAGTTACATAGGTATTCAGTTGTCTGAAAAAACGCGTTTATTTCGGGCTGAAAAACACGTTTTGAAAAAAGTGCTGTTACTGCCCCATAACTTACATGGGGTTGACCAAACTTGCAGAAACATGTTTATTTCTGCTGAAAAACATGTTTTGACACTTTCTGCACACTGGGGTTAAGAGCTGAGTGTGTGGGCTGTTCTGAGCCTTGCAGTTACATAGGGATTCAGTTGTCTGAAAAAACGCGTTTATTTCGGGCTGAAAAACACGTTTTGAAAAGTGCACTGTAACTGCCCCATAACTTACATGGGGTTGACCAAACTTGCAGAAACATGTTTATTTCTGCTGAAAAACATGTTTTGACACTTTCTGCACACTGGGGTTAAGAGCTGAGTGTGTGGGCTGTTCTGAGCCTTGCAGTTACATAGGGATTCAGTTGTCTGAAAAAACGCGTTTATTTCGGGCTGAAAAACACGTTTTGAAAAGTGCACTGTAACTGCCCCATAACTTACATGGGGTTGACCAAACTTGCAGAAACATGTTTATTTCTGCTGAAAAACATGTTTTGACACTTTCTGCACACTGGGGTTAAGAGCTGAGTGTGTGGGCTCTTCTGAGCTTTGCAGTTACATAGGGATTCAGTTGTCTGAAAAAACGCGTTTATTTCGGGCTGAAAAACACGTTTTGAAAAGTGCACTGTAACTGCCCCATAACTTACATGGGGTTGACCAAACTTGCAGAAACATGTTTATTTCTGCTGAAAAACACGTTTTGACACTTTCTGCACACTGGGGTTAAGAGCAGAGTGTGTGGGCTGTTCTGAGCCTTGCAGTTACATAGGGATTCAGTTGTCTGAAAAAACGCGTTTATTTCGGGCTGAAAAACACGTTTTGAAAAGTGCACTGTAACTGCCCCATAACTTACATGGGGTTGACCAAACTTGCAGAAACATGTTTATTTCTGCTGAAAAACATGTTTTGACACTTTCTGCTCACTGGGGTTAAGAGCTGAGTGTGTGGGCTCTTCTGAGCCTTGCAGTTACATAGGGATTCAGTTGTCTGAAAAAACGCGTTTATTTCGGGCTGAAAAACACGTTTTGAAAAGTCTACTGTAACTGCCCCATAACTTACATGGGGTTGACCAAACTTGCAGAAACATGTTTATTTCTGCTGAAAAACACGTTTTGACACTTTCTGCACACTGGGGTTAAGAGCTGAGTGTGTGGGCTCTTCTGAGCTTTGCAGTTACATAGGGATTCAGTTGTCTGAAAAAACGCGTTTATTTCGGGCTGAAAAACACGTTTTGAAAAGTGCACTGTAACTGCCCCATAACTTACATGGGGTTGACCAAACTTGCAGAAACATGTTTATTTCTGCTGAAAAACACGTTTTGACACTTTCTGCACACTGGGGTTAAGAGCAGAGTGTGTGGGCTGTTCTGAGCCTTGCAGTTACATAGGGATTCAGTTGTCTGAAAAAACGCGTTTATTTCGGGCTGAAAAACACGTTTTGAAAAGTCTACTGTAACTGCCCCATAACTTACATGGGGTTGACCAAACTTGCAGAAACATGTTTATTTCTGCTGAAAAACACGTTTTGACACTTTCTGCACACTGGGGTTAAGAGCTGAGTGTGTGGGCTCTTCTGAGCTTTGCAGTTACATAGGGATTCAGTTGTCTGAAAAAACGCGTTTATTTCGGGCTGAAAAACACGTTTTGAAAAGTGCACTGTAACTGCCCCATAACTTACATGGGGTTGACCAAACTTGCAGAAACATGTTTATTTCTGCTGAAAAACACGTTTTGACACTTTCTGCACACTGGGGTTAAGAGCAGAGTGTGTGGGCTGTTCTGAGCCTTGCAGTTACATAGGGATTCAGTTGTCTGAAAAAACGCGTTTATTTCGGGCTGAAAAACACGTTTTGAAAAGTGCACTGTAACTGCCCCATAACTTACATGGGGTTGACCAAACTTGCAGAAACATGTTTATTTCTGCTGAAAAACATGTTTTGACACTTTCTGCACACTGGGGTTAAGAGCTGAGTGTGTGGGCTCTTCTGAGCCTTGCAGTTACATAGGGATTCAGTTGTCTGAAAAAACGCGTTTATTTCGGGCTGAAAAACACGTTTTGAAAAGTCTACTGTAACATGCCCCATAACTTACATGGGGTTGACCAAACTTGCAGAAACATGTTTATTTCTGCTGAAAAACACGTTTTGACACTTTCTGCACACTGGGGTTAAGAGCTGAGTGTGTGGGCTCTTCTGAGCTTTGCAGTTACATAGGGATTCAGTTGTCTGAAAAAACGCGTTTATTTCGGGCTGAAAAACACGTTTTGAAAAGTGCACTGTAACTGCCCCATAACTTACATGGGGTTGACCAAACTTGCAGAAACATGTTTATTTCTGCTGAAAAACACGTTTTGACACTTTCTGCACACTGGGGTTAAGAGCAGAGTGTGTGGGCTGTTCTGAGCCTTGTAGTTACATAGGGATTCAGTTGTCTGAAAAAACGCGTTTATTTCGGGCTGAAAAACACGTTTTGAAAAGTGCACTGTAACTGCCCCATAACTTACATGGGGTTGACCAAACTTGCAGAAACATGTTTATTTCTGCTGAAAAACATGTTTTGACACTTTCTGCACACTGGGGTTAAGAGCTGAGTGTGTGGGCTCTTCTGAGCCTTGCAGTTACATAGGGATTCAGTTGTCTGATAAAACGCGTTTATTTCGGGCTGAAAAACACGTTTTGAAAAGTGTACTGTAACTGCCCCATAACTTACATGGGGTTGACCAAACTTCCAGAAACATGTTTATTTCTGCTGAAAAACACGTTTTGACACTTTCTGCACACTGGGGTTAAGAGCAGAGTGTGTGGGCTCTTCTGAGCCTTACAGTTACATAGGGATTCAGTTGTCTGAAAAAATGCGTTTATTTCGGGCTGAAAAACACGTTTTGAAAAAAGTGCTGTTACTGCCCCATAACTTACATGGGGTTGACCAAACTTGCAGAAACGTTTATTTCTGCTGAAAAACACGTTTTGACACTTTCTGCACACTGGGGTTAAGAGCTGAGTGTGTGGGCTCTTCTGAGCCTTGCAGTTACATAGGGATTCAGTTGTCTGAAAAAACGCGTTTATTTCGGGCTGAAAAACACGTTTTGAAAAGTCTACTGTAACTGCCCCATAACTTACATGGGGTTGACCAAACTTGCAGAAACATGTTTATTTCTGCTGAAAAACACGTTTTGACACTTTCTGCACACTGGGGTTAAGAGCAGAGTGTGTGGGCTCTTCTGAACCTTGCAGTTACATAGGGATTCAGTTGTCTGAAAAAACGCGTTTATTTCGGGCTGAAAAACACGTTTTGAAAAGTGCACTGTAACAGCCCCATAACTTACATGGGGTTGACCAAACTTGCAGAAACATTTTTATTTCTGCTGAAAAACACGTTTTGACACTTTCTGCACACTGGGGTTAAGAGCTGAGTGTGTGGGCTCTTCTGAGCTTTGCAGTTACATAGGTATTCAGTTGTCTGAAAAAACGCGTTTATTTCGGGCTGAAAAACACGTTTTGAAAAGTGCACTGTAACAGCCCCATAACTTACATGGGGTTGACCAAACTTGCAGAAACATTTTTATTTCTGCTGAAAAACACGTTTTGACACTTTCTGCACACTGGGGTTAAGAGCTGAGTGTGTGGGCTCTTCTGAGCTTTGCAGTTACATAGGTATTCAGTTGTCTGAAAAAACGCGTTTATTTCGGGCTGAAAAACACGTTTTGAAAAAAGTGCTGTTACTGCCCCATAACTTACATGGGGTTGACCAAACTTGCAGAAACATGTTTATTTCTGCTGAAAAACATGTTTTGACACTTTCTGCACACTGGGGTTAAGAGCTGAGTGTGTGGGCTGTTCTGAGCCTTGCAGTTACATAGGGATTCAGTTGTCTGAAAAAACGCGTTTATTTCGGGCTGAAAAACACGTTTTGAAAAGTGCACTGTAACTGCCCCATAACTTACATGGGGTTGACCAAACTTGCAGAAACATGTTTATTTCTGCTGAAAAACATGTTTTGACACTTTCTGCACACTGGGGTTAAGAGCTGAGTGTGTGGGCTCTTCTGAGCTTTGCAGTTACATAGGGATTCAGTTGTCTGAAAAAACGCGTTTATTTCGGGCTGAAAAACACGTTTTGAAAAGTGCACTGTAACTGCCCCATAACTTACATGGGGTTGACCAAACTTGCAGAAACATGTTTATTTCTGCTGAAAACCACGTTTTGACACTTTCTGCACACTGGGGTTAAGAGCAGAGTGTGTGGGCTGTTCTGAGCCTTGCAGTTACATAGGGATTCAGTTGTCTGAAAAAACGCGTTTATTTCGGGCTGAAAAACACGTTTTGAAAAGTCTACTGTAACTGCCCCATAACTTACATGGGGTTGACCAAACTTGCAGAAACATGTTTATTTCTGCTGAAAAACACGTTTTGACACTTTCTGCACACTGGGGTTAAGAGCTGAGTGTGTGGGCTCTTCTGAGCTTTGCAGTTACATAGGTATTCAGTTGTCTGAAAAAACGCGTTTATTTCGGGCTGAAAAACACGTTTTGAAAAGTGTACTGTAACTGCCCCATAACTTACATGGGGTTGACCAAACTTGCAGAAACATGTTTATTTCTGCTGAAAAACACGTTTTGACACTTTCTGCACACTGGGGTTAAGAGCAGAGTGTGTGGGCTCTTCTGAGCCTTACAGTTACATAGGGATTCAGTTGTCTGAAAAAACGCGTTTATTTCAGGCTGAAAAACACGTTTTGAAAAGTGCACTGTAACTGCCCCATAACTTACATGGGGTTGACCAAACTTGCAGAAACATGTTTATTTCTGCTGAAAAACATGTTTTGACACTTTCTGCACACTGGGGTTAAGAGCTGAGTGTGTGGGCTGTTCTGAGCCTTGCAGTTACTTAAGGATTCAGTTGTCTGAAAAAACGCGTTTATTTCGGGCTGAAAAACACGTTTTGAAAAGTGCACTGTAACTGCCCCATAACTTACATGGGGTTGACCAAACTTGCAGAAACATGTTTATTTCTGCTGAAAAACACGTTTTGACACTTTCTGCACACTGGGGTTAAGAGCAGAGTGTGTGGGCTCTTCTGAGCCTTGCAGTTACATAGGGATTCAGTTGTCTGAAAAAACGCGTTTATTTCGTGCTGAAAAACACGTTTTGAAAAGTGTACTGTAACTGCCCCATAACTTACATGGGGTTGACCAAACTTGCAGAAACATGTTTATTTCTGCTGAAAAACATGTTTTGACACTTTCTGCACACTGGGGTTAAGAGCTGAGTGTGTGGGCTGTTCTGAGCCTTGCAGTTACATAGGGATTCAGTTGTCTGAAGAAACGCGTTTATTTCGGGCTGAAAAACACGTTTTGAAAAGTGCACTGTAACTGCCCCATAACTTACATGGGGTTGACCAAACTTGCAGAAACATGTTTATTTCTGCTGAAAAACATGTTTTGACACTTTCTGCACACTGGGGTTAAGAGCTGAGTGTGTGGGCTCTTCTGAGCTTTGCAGTTACATAGGGATTCAGTTGTCTGAAAAAACGCGTTTATTTCGGGCTGAAAAACACGTTTTGAAAAGTGCACTGTAACTGCCCCATAACTTACATGGGGTTGACCAAACTTGCAGAAACATGTTTATTTCTGCTGAAAAACACGTTTTGACACTTTCTGCACACTGGGGTTAAGAGCAGAGTGTGTGGGCTGTTCTGAGCCTTGCAGTTACATAGGGATTCAGTTGTCTGAAAAAACGCGTTTATTTCGGGCTGAAAAACACGTTTTGAAAAGTGCACTGTAACTGCCCCATAACTTACATGGGGTTGACCAAACTTGCAGAAACATGTTTATTTCTGCTGAAAAACATGTTTTGACACTTTCTGCACACTGGGGTTAAGAGCTGAGTGTGTGGGCTGTTCTGAGCCTTGCAGTTACATAGGTATTCAGTTGTCTGAAAAAACGCGTTTATTTCGGGCTGAAAAACACGTTTTGAAAAGTGCACTGTAACTGCCCCATAACTTACATGGGGTTGACCAAACTTGCAGAAACATGTTTATTTCTGCTGAAAAACACGTTTTGACACTTTCTGCACACTGGGGTTAAGAGCAGAGTGTGTGGGCTGTTCTGAGCCTTGCAGTTACATAGGGATTCAGTTGTCTGAAAAAACGCGTTTATTTCGGTCTGAAAAACACGTTTTGAAAAGTGCACTGTAACTGCCCCATAACTTACATGGGGTTGACCAAACTTGCAGAAACATGTTTATTTCTGCTGAAAAACATGTTTTGACACTTTCTGCACACTGGGGTTAAGAGCTGAGTGTGTGGGCTCTTCTGAGCCTTGCAGTTACATAGGGATTCAGTTGTCTGAAAAAACGCGTTTATTTCGGGCTGAAAAACACGTTTTGAAAAGTCTACTGTAACTGCCCCATAACTTACATGGGGTTGACCAAACTTGCAGAAACATGTTTATTTCTGCTGAAAAACACGTTTTGACACTTTCTGCACACTGGGGTTAAGAGCAGAGTGTGTGGGCTCTTCTGAACCTTGCAGTTACATAGGGATTCAGTTGTCTGAAAAAACGCGTTTATTTCGGGCTGAAAAACACGTTTTGAAAAGTGCACTGTAACAGCCCCATAACTTACATGGGGTTGACCAAACTTGCAGAAACATTTTTATTTCTGCTGAAAAACACGTTTTGACACTTTCTGCACACTGGGGTTAAGAGCTGAGTGTGTGGGCTCTTCTGAGCTTTGCAGTTACATAGGTATTCAGTTGTCTGAAAAAACGCGTTTATTTCGGGCTGAAAAACACGTTTTGAAAAGTGCACTGTAACAGCCCCATAACTTACATGGGGTTGACCAAACTTGCAGAAACATTTTTATTTCTGCTGAAAAACACGTTTTGACACTTTCTGCACACTGGGGTTAAGAGCTGAGTGTGTGGGCTCTTCTGAGCTTTGCAGTTACATAGGTATTCAGTTGTCTGAAAAAACGCGTTTATTTCGGGCTGAAAAACACGTTTTGAAAAAAGTGCTGTTACTGCCCCATAAGTTACATGGGGTTGACCAAACTTGCAGAAACATGTTTATTTCTGCTGAAAAACATGTTTTGACACTTTCTGCACACTGGGGTTAAGAGCTGAGTGTGTGGGCTGTTCTGAGCCTTGCAGTTACATAGGGATTCAGTTGTCTGAAAAAACGCGTTTATTTCGGGCTGAAAAACACGTTTTGAAAAGTGCACTGTAACTGCCCCATAACTTACATGGGGTTGACCAAACTTGCAGAAACATGTTTATTTCTGCTGAAAAACATGTTTTGACACTTTCTGCACACTGGGGTTAAGAGCTGAGTGTGTGGGCTGTTCTGAGCCTTGCAGTTACATAGGGATTCAGTTGTCTGAAAAAACGCGTTTATTTCGGGCTGAAAAACACGTTTTGAAAAGTGCACTGTAACTGCCCCATAACTTACATGGGGTTGACCAAACTTGCAGAAACATGTTTATTTCTGCTGAAAAACATGTTTTGACACTTTCTGCACACTGGGGTTAAGAGCTGAGTGTGTGGGCTCTTCTGAGCTTTGCAGTTACATAGGGATTCAGTTGTCTGAAAAAACGCGTTTATTTCGGGCTGAAAAACACGTTTTGAAAAGTGCACTGTAACTGCCCCATAACTTACATGGGGTTGACCAAACTTGCAGAAACATGTTTATTTCTGCTGAAAAACACGTTTTGACACTTTCTGCACACTGGGGTTAAGAGCAGAGTGTGTGGGCTGTTCTGAGCCTTGCAGTTACATAGGGATTCAGTTGTCTGAAAAAACGCGTTTATTTCGGGCTGAAAAACACGTTTTGAAAAGTGCACTGTAACTGCCCCATAACTTACATGGGGTTGACCAAACTTGCAGAAACATGTTTATTTCTGCTGAAAAACATGTTTTGACACTTTCTGCTCACTGGGGTTAAGAGCTGAGTGTGTGGGCTCTTCTGAGCCTTGCAGTTACATAGGGATTCAGTTGTCTGAAAAAACGCGTTTATTTCGGGCTGAAAAACACGTTTTGAAAAGTCTACTGTAACTGCCCCATAACTTACATGGGGTTGACCAAACTTGCAGAAACATGTTTATTTCTGCTGAAAAACACGTTTTGACACTTTCTGCACACTGGGGTTAAGAGCTGAGTGTGTGGGCTCTTCTGAGCTTTGCAGTTACATAGGGATTCAGTTGTCTGAAAAAACGCGTTTATTTCGGGCTGAAAAACACGTTTTGAAAAGTGCACTGTAACTGCCCCATAACTTACATGGGGTTGACCAAACTTGCAGAAACATGTTTATTTCTGCTGAAAAACACGTTTTGACACTTTCTGCACACTGGGGTTAAGAGCAGAGTGTGTGGGCTGTTCTGAGCCTTGCAGTTACATAGGGATTCAGTTGTCTGAAAAAACGCGTTTATTTCGGGCTGAAAAACACGTTTTGAAAAGTCTACTGTAACTGCCCCATAACTTACATGGGGTTGACCAAACTTGCAGAAACATGTTTATTTCTGCTGAAAAACACGTTTTGACACTTTCTGCACACTGGGGTTAAGAGCTGAGTGTGTGGGCTCTTCTGAGCTTTGCAGTTACATAGGTATTCAGATGTCTGAAAAAACGCGTTTATTTCGGGCTGAAAAACACGTTTTGAAAAGTGTACTGTAACTGCCCCATAACTTACATGGGGTTGACCAAACTTGCAGAAACATGTTTATTTCTGCTGAAAAACACGTTTTGACACTTTCTGCACACTGGGGTTAAGAGCAGAGTGTGTGGGCTCTTCTGAGCCTTACAGTTACATAGGGATTCAGTTGTCTGAAAAAACGCGTTTATTTCAGGCTGAAAAACACGTTTTGAAAAGTGCACTGTAACTGCCCCATAACTTACATGGGGTTGACCAAACTTGCAGAAACATGTTTATTTCTGCTGAAAAACATGTTTTGACACTTTCTGCACACTGGGGTTAAGAGCTGAGTGTGTGGGCTGTTCTGAGCCTTGCAGTTACTTAAGGATTCAGTTGTCTGAAAAAACGCGTTTATTTCGGGCTGAAAAACACGTTTTGAAAAGTGCACTGTAACTGCCCCATAACTTACATGGGGTTGACCAAACTTGCAGAAACATGTTTATTTCTGCTGAAAAACACGTTTTGACACTTTCTGCACACTGGGGTTAAGAGCAGAGTGTGTGGGCTCTTCTGAGCCTTGCAGTTACATAGGGATTCAGTTGTCTGAAAAAACGCGTTTATTTCGTGCTGAAAAACACGTTTTGAAAAGTGTACTGTAACTGCCCCATAACTTACATGGGGTTGACCAAACTTGCAGAAACATGTTTATTTCTGCTGAAAAACATGTTTTGACACTTTCTGCACACTGGGGTTAAGAGCTGAGTGTGTGGGCTGTTCTGAGCCTTGCAGTTACATAGGGATTCAGTTGTCTGAAGAAACGCGTTTATTTCGGGCTGAAAAACACGTTTTGAAAAGTGCACTGTAACTGCCCCATAACTTACATGGGGTTGACCAAACTTGCAGAAACATGTTTATTTCTGCTGAAAAACATGTTTTGACACTTTCTGCACACTGGGGTTAAGAGCTGAGTGTGTGGGCTCTTCTGAGCTTTGCAGTTACATAGGGATTCAGTTGTCTGAAAAAACGCGTTTATTTCGGGCTGAAAAACACGTTTTGAAAAGTGCACTGTAACTGCCCCATAACTTACATGGGGTTGACCAAACTTGCAGAAACATGTTTATTTCTGCTGAAAAACACGTTTTGACACTTTCTGCACACTGGGGTTAAGAGCAGAGTGTGTGGGCTGTTCTGAGCCTTGCAGTTACATAGGGATTCAGTTGTCTGAAAAAACGCGTTTATTTCGGGCTGAAAAACACGTTTTGAAAAGTGCACTGTAACTGCCCCATAACTTACATGGGGTTGACCAAACTTGCAGAAACATGTTTATTTCTGCTGAAAAACATGTTTTGACACTTTCTGCACACTGGGGTTAAGAGCTGAGTGTGTGGGCTGTTCTGAGCCTTGCAGTTACATAGGGATTCAGTTGTCTGAAAAAACGCGTTTATTTCGGGCTGAAAAACACGTTTTGAAAAGTGCACTGTAACTGCCCCATAACTTACATGGGGTTGACCAAACTTGCAGAAACATGTTTATTTCTGCTGAAAAACACGTTTTGACACTTTCTGCACACTGGGGTTAAGAGCAGAGTGTGTGGGCTGTTCTGAGCCTTGCAGTTACATAGGGATTCAGTTGTCTGAAAAAACGCGTTTATTTCGGTCTGAAAAACACGTTTTGAAAAGTGCACTGTAACTGCCCCATAACTTACATGGGGTTGACCAAACTTGCAGAAACATGTTTATTTCTGCTGAAAAACATGTTTTGACACTTTCTGCACACTGGGGTTAAGAGCTGAGTGTGTGGGCTCTTCTGAGCCTTGCAGTTACATAGGGATTCAGTTGTCTGAAAAAACGCGTTTATTTCGGGCTGAAAAACACGTTTTGAAAAGTCTACTGTAAATGCCCCATAACTTACATGGGGTTGACCAAACTTGCAGAAACATGTTTATTTCTGCTGAAAAACACGTTTTGACACTTTCTGCACACTGGGGTTAAGAGCAGAGTGTGTGGGCTCTTCTGAACCTTGCAGTTACATAGGGATTCAGTTGTCTGAAAAAACGCGTTTATTTCGGGCTGAAAAACACGTTTTGAAAAGTGCACTGTAACAGCCCCATAACTTACATGGGGTTGACCAAACTTGCAGAAACATTTTTATTTCTGCTGAAAAACACGTTTTGACACTTTCTGCACACTGGGGTTAAGAGCTGAGTGTGTGGGCTCTTCTGAGCTTTGCAGTTACATAGGTATTCAGTTGTCTGAAAAAACGCGTTTATTTCGGGCTGAAAAACACGTTTTGAAAAGTGCACTGTAACAGCCCCATAACTTACATGGGGTTGACCAAACTTGCAGAAACATTTTTATTTCTGCTGAAAAACACGTTTTGACACTTTCTGCACACTGGGGTTAAGAGCTGAGTGTGTGGGCTCTTCTGAGCTTTGCAGTTACATAGGTATTCAGTTGTCTGAAAAAACGCGTTTATTTCGGGCTGAAAAACACGTTTTGAAAAAAGTGCTGTTACTGCCCCATAACTTACATGGGGTTGACCAAACTTGCAGAAACATGTTTATTTCTGCTGAAAAACATGTTTTGACACTTTCTGCACACTGGGGTTAAGAGCTGAGTGTGTGGGCTGTTCTGAGCCTTGCAGTTACATAGGGATTCAGTTGTCTGAAAAAACGCGTTTATTTCGGGCTGAAAAACACGTTTTGAAAAGTGCACTGTAACTGCCCCATAACTTACATGGGGTTGACCAAACTTGCAGAAACATGTTTATTTCTGCTGAAAAACATGTTTTGACACTTTCTGCACACTGGGGTTAAGAGCTGAGTGTGTGGGCTCTTCTGAGCTTTGCAGTTACATAGGGATTCAGTTGTCTGAAAAAACGCGTTTATTTCGGGCTGAAAAACACGTTTTGAAAAGTGCACTGTAACTGCCCCATAACTTACATGGGGTTGACCAAACTTGCAGAAACATGTTTATTTCTGCTGAAAAACACGTTTTGACACTTTCTGCACACTGGGGTTAAGAGCAGAGTGTGTGGGCTGTTCTGAGCCTTGCAGTTACATAGGGATTCAGTTGTCTGAAAAAACGCGTTTATTTCGGGCTGAAAAACACGTTTTGAAAAGTGCACTGTAACTGCCCCATAACTTACATGGGGTTGACCAAACTTGCAGAAACATGTTTATTTCTGCTGAAAAACATGTTTTGACACTTTCTGCACACTGGGGTTAAGAGCTGAGTGTGTGGGCTCTTCTGAGCCTTGCAGTTACATAGGGATTCAGTTGTCTGAAAAAAACGCGTTTATTTCGGGCTGAAAAACACGTTTTGAAAAGTCTACTGTAACTGCCCCATAACTTACATGGGGTTGACCAAACTTGCAGAAACATGTTTATTTCTGCTGAAAAACACGTTTTGACACTTTCTGCACACTGGGGTTAAGAGCTGAGTGTGTGGGCTCTTCTGAGCTTTGCAGTTACATAGGGATTCAGTTGTCTGAAAAAACGCGTTTATTTCGGGCTGAAAAACACGTTTTGAAAAGTGCACTGTAACTGCCCCATAACTTACATGGGGTTGACCAAACTTGCAGAAACATGTTTATTTCTGCTGAAAAACACGTTTTGACACTTTCTGCACACTGGGGTTAAGAGCAGAGTGTGTGGGCTGTTCTGAGCCTTGCAGTTACATAGGGATTCAGTTGTCTGAAAAAACGCGTTTATTTCGGGCTGAAAAACACGTTTTGAAAAGTGCACTGTAACTGCCCCATAACTTACATGGGGTTGACCAAACTTGCAGAAACATGTTTATTTCTGCTGAAAAACATGTTTTGACACTTTCTGCACACTGGGGTTAAGAGCTGAGTGTGTGGGCTCTTCTGAGCCTTGCAGTTACATAGGGATTCAGTTGTCTGAAAAAACGCGTTTATTTCGGGCTGAAAAACACGTTTTGAAAAGTCTACTGTAACTGCGCCATAACTTACATGGGGTTGACCAAACTTGCAGAAACATGTTTATTTCTGCTGAAAAACACGTTTTGACACTTTCTGCACACTGGGGTTAAGAGCTGAGTGTGTGGGCTCTTCTGAGCTTTGCAGTTACATAGGTATTCAGTTGTCTGAAAAAACGCGTTTATTTCGGGCTGAAAAACACGTTTTGAAAAGTGTACTGTAACTGCCCCATAACTTACATGGGGTTGACCAAACTTGCAGAAACATGTTTATTTCTGCTGAAAAACACGTTTTGACATTTTCTGCACACTGGGGTTAAGAGCTGAGTGTGTGGGCTCTTCTGAGCTTTGCAGTTACATAGGGATTCAGTTGTCTGAAAAAACGCGTTTATTTCGGGCTGAAAAACACGTTTTGAAAAGTGTACTGTAACTGCCCCATAACTTACATGGGGTTGACCAAACTTCCAGAAACATGTTTATTTCTGCTGAAAAACACGTTTTGACACTTTCTGCACACTGGGGTTAAGAGCAGAGTGTGTGGGCTCTTCTGAGCCTTACAGTTACATAGGGATTCAGTTGTCTGAAAAAACGCGTTTATTTCGGGCTGAAAAACACGTTTTGAAAAAAGTGCTGTTACTGCCCCATAACTTACATGGGGTTGACCAAACTTGCAGAAACATGTTTATTTCTGCTGAAAAACACGTTTTGACACTTTCTGCACACTGGGGTTAAGAGCAGAGTGTGTGGGCTCTTCTGAGCCTTACAGTTACATAGGGATTCAGTTGTCTGAAAAAACGCGTTTATTTCGGGCTGAAAAACACGTTTTGAAAAAAGTGCTGTTACTGCCCCATAACTTACATGGGGTTGACCAAACTTGCAGAAACATGTTTATTTCTGCTGAAAAACACGTTTTGACACTTTCTGCACACTGGGGTTAAGAGCTGAGTGTGTGGGCTCTTCTGAGCTTTGCAGTTACATAGGTATTCAGTTGTCTGAAAAAACGCGTTTATTTCGGGCTGAAAAACACGTTTTGAAAAGTGCACTGTAACAGCCCCATAACTTACATGGGGTTGACCAAACTTGCAGAAACATTTTTATTTCTGCTGAAAAACACGTTTTGACACTTTCTGCACACTGGGGTTAAGAGCTGAGTGTGTGGGCTCTTCTGAGCTTTGCAGTTACATAGGTATTCAGTTGTCTGAAAAAACGCGTTTATTTCGGGCTGAAAAACACGTTTTGAAAAAAGTGCTGTTACTGCCCCATAACTTACATGGGGTTGACCAAACTTGCAGAAACATGTTTATTTCTGCTGAAAAACATGTTTTGACACTTTCTGCACACTGGGGTTAAGAGCTGAGTGTGTGGGCTGTTCTGAGCCTTGCAGTTACATAGGGATTCAGTTGTCTGAAAAAACGCGTTTATTTCGGGCTGAAAAACACGTTTTGAAAAGTGCACTGTAACTGCCCCATAACTTACATGGGGTTGACCAAACTTGCAGAAACATGTTTATTTCTGCTGAAAAACATGTTTTGACACTTTCTGCACACTGGGGTTAAGAGCTGAGTGTGTGGGCTGTTCTGAGCCTTGCAGTTACATAGGGATTCAGTTGTCTGAAAAAACGCGTTTATTTCGGGCTGAAAAACACGTTTTGAAAAGTGCACTGTAACTGCCCCATAACTTACATGGGGTTGACCAAACTTGCAGAAACATGTTTATTTCTGCTGAAAAACATGTTTTGACACTTTCTGCACACTGGGGTTAAGAGCTGAGTGTGTGGGCTCTTCTGAGCTTTGCAGTTACATAGGGATTCAGTTGTCTGAAAAAACGCGTTTATTTCGGGCTGAAAAACACGTTTTGAAAAGTGCACTGTAACTGCCCCATAACTTACATGGGGTTGACCAAACTTGCAGAAACATGTTTATTTCTGCTGAAAAACACGTTTTGACACTTTCTGCACACTGGGGTTAAGAGCAGAGTGTGTGGGCTGTTCTGAGCCTTGCAGTTACATAGGGATTCAGTTGTCTGAAAAAACGCGTTTATTTCGGGCTGAAAAACACGTTTTGAAAAGTCTACTGTAACTGCCCCATAACTTACATGGGGTTGACCAAACTTGCAGAAACATGTTTATTTCTGCTGAAAAACACGTTTTGACACTTTCTGCACACTGGGGTTAAGAGCTGAGTGTGTGGGCTCTTCTGAGCTTTGCAGTTACATAGGTATTCAGTTGTCTGAAAAAACGCGTTTATTTCGGGCTGAAAAACACGTTTTGAAAAGTGTACTGTAACTGCCCCATAACTTACATGGGGTTGACCAAACTTGCAGAAACATGTTTATTTCTGCTGAAAAACACGTTTTGACACTTTCTGCACACTGGGGTTAAGAGCAGAGTGTGTGGGCTCTTCTGAGCCTTACAGTTACATAGGGATTCAGTTGTCTGAAAAAACGCGTTTATTTCAGGCTGAAAAACACGTTTTGAAAAGTGCACTGTAACTGCCCCATAACTTACATGGGGTTGACCAAACTTGCAGAAACATGTTTATTTCTGCTGAAAAACATGTTTTGACACTTTCTGCACACTGGGGTTAAGAGCTGAGTGTGTGGGCTGTTCTGAGCCTTGCAGTTACTTAAGGATTCAGTTGTCTGAAAAAACGCGTTTATTTCGGGCTGAAAAACACGTTTTGAAAAGTGCACTGTAACTGCCCCATAACTTACATGGGGTTGACCAAACTTGCAGAAACATGTTTATTTCTGCTGAAAAACACGTTTTGACACTTTCTGCACACTGGGGTTAAGAGCAGAGTGTGTGGGCTCTTCTGAGCCTTGCAGTTACATAGGGATTCAGTTGTCTGAAAAAACGCGTTTATTTCGTGCTGAAAAACACGTTTTGAAAAGTGTACTGTAACTGCCCCATAACTTACATGGGGTTGACCAAACTTGCAGAAACATGTTTATTTCTGCTGAAAAACATGTTTTGACACTTTCTGCACACTGGGGTTAAGAGCTGAGTGTGTGGGCTGTTCTGAGCCTTGCAGTTACATAGGGATTCAGTTGTCTGAAGAAACGCGTTTATTTCGGGCTGAAAAACACGTTTTGAAAAGTGCACTGTAACTGCCCCATAACTTACATGGGGTTGACCAAACTTGCAGAAACATGTTTATTTCTGCTGAAAAACATGTTTTGACACTTTCTGCACACTGGGGTTAAGAGCTGAGTGTGTGGGCTCTTCTGAGCTTTGCAGTTACATAGGGATTCAGTTGTCTGAAAAAACGCGTTTATTTCGGGCTGAAAAACACGTTTTGAAAAGTGCACTGTAACTGCCCCATAACTTACATGGGGTTGACCAAACTTGCAGAAACATGTTTATTTCTGCTGAAAAACACGTTTTGACACTTTCTGCACACTGGGGTTAAGAGCAGAGTGTGTGGGCTGTTCTGAGCCTTGCAGTTACATAGGGATTCAGTTGTCTGAAAAAACGCGTTTATTTCGGGCTGAAAAACACGTTTTGAAAAGTGCACTGTAACTGCCCCATAACTTACATGGGGTTGACCAAACTTGCAGAAACATGTTTATTTCTGCTGAAAAACATGTTTTGACACTTTCTGCACACTGGGGTTAAGAGCTGAGTGTGTGGGCTGTTCTGAGCCTTGCAGTTACATAGGTATTCAGTTGTCTGAAAAAACGCGTTTATTTCGGGCTGAAAAACACGTTTTGAAAAGTGCACTGTAACTGCCCCATAACTTACATGGGGTTGACCAAACTTGCAGAAACATGTTTATTTCTGCTGAAAAACACGTTTTGACACTTTCTGCACACTGGGGTTAAGAGCAGAGTGTGTGGGCTGTTCTGAGCCTTGCAGTTACATAGGGATTCAGTTGTCTGAAAAAACGCGTTTATTTCGGTCTGAAAAACACGTTTTGAAAAGTGCACTGTAACTGCCCCATAACTTACATGGGGTTGACCAAACTTGCAGAAACATGTTTATTTCTGCTGAAAAACATGTTTTGACACTTTCTGCACACTGGGGTTAAGAGCTGAGTGTGTGGGCTCTTCTGAGCCTTGCAGTTACATAGGGATTCAGTTGTCTGAAAAAACGCGTTTATTTCGGGCTGAAAAACACGTTTTGAAAAGTCTACTGTAACTGCCCCATAACTTACATGGGGTTGACCAAACTTGCAGAAACATGTTTATTTCTGCTGAAAAACACGTTTTGACACTTTCTGCACACTGGGGTTAAGAGCAGAGTGTGTGGGCTCTTCTGAACCTTGCAGTTACATAGGGATTCAGTTGTCTGAAAAAACGCGTTTATTTCGGGCTGAAAAACACGTTTTGAAAAGTGCACTGTAACAGCCCCATAACTTACATGGGGTTGACCAAACTTGCAGAAACATTTTTATTTCTGCTGAAAAACACGTTTTGACACTTTCTGCACACTGGGGTTAAGAGCTGAGTGTGTGGGCTCTTCTGAGCTTTGCAGTTACATAGGTATTCAGTTGTCTGAAAAAACGCGTTTATTTCGGGCTGAAAAACACGTTTTGAAAAGTGCACTGTAACAGCCCCATAACTTACATGGGGTTGACCAAACTTGCAGAAACATTTTTATTTCTGCTGAAAAACACGTTTTGACACTTTCTGCACACTGGGGTTAAGAGCTGAGTGTGTGGGCTCTTCTGAGCTTTGCAGTTACATAGGTATTCAGTTGTCTGAAAAAACGCGTTTATTTCGGGCTGAAAAACACGTTTTGAAAAAAGTGCTGTTACTGCCCCATAACTTACATGGGGTTGACCAAACTTGCAGAAACATGTTTATTTCTGCTGAAAAACATGTTTTGACACTTTCTGCACACTGGGGTTAAGAGCTGAGTGTGTGGGCTGTTCTGAGCCTTGCAGTTACATAGGGATTCAGTTGTCTGAAAAAACGCGTTTATTTCGGGCTGAAAAACACGTTTTGAAAAGTGCACTGTAACTGCCCCATAACTTACATGGGGTTGACCAAACTTGCAGAAACATGTTTATTTCTGCTGAAAAACATGTTTTGACACTTTCTGCACACTGGGGTTAAGAGCTGAGTGTGTGGGCTGTTCTGAGCCTTGCAGTTACATAGGGATTCAGTTGTCTGAAAAAACGCGTTTATTTCGGGCTGAAAAACACGTTTTGAAAAGTGCACTGTAACTGCCCCATAACTTACATGGGGTTGACCAAACTTGCAGAAACATGTTTATTTCTGCTGAAAAACATGTTTTGACACTTTCTGCACACTGGGGTTAAGAGCTGAGTGTGTGGGCTCTTCTGAGCTTTGCAGTTACATAGGGATTCAGTTGTCTGAAAAAACGCGTTTATTTCGGGCTGAAAAACACGTTTTGAAAAGTGCACTGTAACTGCCCCATAACTTACATGGGGTTGACCAAACTTGCAGAAACATGTTTATTTCTGCTGAAAAACACGTTTTGACACTTTCTGCACACTGGGGTTAAGAGCAGAGTGTGTGGGCTGTTCTGAGCCTTGCAGTTACATAGGGATTCAGTTGTCTGAAAAAACGCGTTTATTTCGGGCTGAAAAACACGTTTTGAAAAGTGCACTGTAACTGCCCCATAACTTACATGGGGTTGACCAAACTTGCAGAAACATGTTTATTTCTGCTGAAAAACATGTTTTGACACTTTCTGCTCACTGGGGTTAAGAGCTGAGTGTGTGGGCTCTTCTGAGCCTTGCAGTTACATAGGGATTCAGTTGTCTGAAAAAACGCGTTTATTTCGGGCTGAAAAACACGTTTTGAAAAGTCTACTGTAACTGCCCCATAACTTACATGGGGTTGACCAAACTTGCAGAAACATGTTTATTTCTGCTGAAAAACACGTTTTGACACTTTCTGCACACTGGGGTTAAGAGCTGAGTGTGTGGGCTCTTCTGAGCTTTGCAGTTACATAGGGATTCAGTTGTCTGAAAAAACGCGTTTATTTCGGGCTGAAAAACACGTTTTGAAAAGTGCACTGTAACTGCCCCATAACTTACATGGGGTTGACCAAACTTGCAGAAACATGTTTATTTCTGCTGAAAAACACGTTTTGACACTTTCTGCACACTGGGGTTAAGAGCAGAGTGTGTGGGCTGTTCTGAGCCTTGCAGTTACATAGGGATTCAGTTGTCTGAAAAAACGCGTTTATTTCGGGCTGAAAAACACGTTTTGAAAAGTCTACTGTAACTGCCCCATAACTTACATGGGGTTGACCAAACTTGCAGAAACATGTTTATTTCTGCTGAAAAACACGTTTTGACACTTTCTGCACACTGGGGTTAAGAGCTGAGTGTGTGGGCTCTTCTGAGCTTTGCAGTTACATAGGTATTCAGATGTCTGAAAAAACGCGTTTATTTCGGGCTGAAAAACACGTTTTGAAAAGTGTACTGTAACTGCCCCATAACTTACATGGGGTTGACCAAACTTGCAGAAACATGTTTATTTCTGCTGAAAAACACGTTTTGACACTTTCTGCACACTGGGGTTAAGAGCAGAGTGTGTGGGCTCTTCTGAGCCTTACAGTTACATAGGGATTCAGTTGTCTGAAAAAACGCGTTTATTTCAGGCTGAAAAACACGTTTTGAAAAGTGCACTGTAACTGCCCCATAACTTACATGGGGTTGACCAAACTTGCAGAAACATGTTTATTTCTGCTGAAAAACATGTTTTGACACTTTCTGCACACTGGGGTTAAGAGCTGAGTGTGTGGGCTGTTCTGAGCCTTGCAGTTACTTAAGGATTCAGTTGTCTGAAAAAACGCGTTTATTTCGGGCTGAAAAACACGTTTTGAAAAGTGCACTGTAACTGCCCCATAACTTACATGGGGTTGACCAAACTTGCAGAAACATGTTTATTTCTGCTGAAAAACACGTTTTGACACTTTCTGCACACTGGGGTTAAGAGCAGAGTGTGTGGGCTCTTCTGAGCCTTGCAGTTACATAGGGATTCAGTTGTCTGAAAAAACGCGTTTATTTCGTGCTGAAAAACACGTTTTGAAAAGTGTACTGTAACTGCCCCATAACTTACATGGGGTTGACCAAACTTGCAGAAACATGTTTATTTCTGCTGAAAAACATGTTTTGACACTTTCTGCACACTGGGGTTAAGAGCTGAGTGTGTGGGCTGTTCTGAGCCTTGCAGTTACATAGGGATTCAGTTGTCTGAAGAAACGCGTTTATTTCGGGCTGAAAAACACGTTTTGAAAAGTGCACTGTAACTGCCCCATAACTTACATGGGGTTGACCAAACTTGCAGAAACATGTTTATTTCTGCTGAAAAACATGTTTTGACACTTTCTGCACACTGGGGTTAAGAGCTGAGTGTGTGGGCTCTTCTGAGCTTTGCAGTTACATAGGGATTCAGTTGTCTGAAAAAACGCGTTTATTTCGGGCTGAAAAACACGTTTTGAAAAGTGCACTGTAACTGCCCCATAACTTACATGGGGTTGACCAAACTTGCAGAAACATGTTTATTTCTGCTGAAAAACACGTTTTGACACTTTCTGCACACTGGGGTTAAGAGCAGAGTGTGTGGGCTGTTCTGAGCCTTGCAGTTACATAGGGATTCAGTTGTCTGAAAAAACGCGTTTATTTCGGGCTGAAAAACACGTTTTGAAAAGTGCACTGTAACTGCCCCATAACTTACATGGGGTTGACCAAACTTGCAGAAACATGTTTATTTCTGCTGAAAAACATGTTTTGACACTTTCTGCACACTGGGGTTAAGAGCTGAGTGTGTGGGCTGTTCTGAGCCTTGCAGTTACATAGGGATTCAGTTGTCTGAAAAAACGCGTTTATTTCGGGCTGAAAAACACGTTTTGAAAAGTGCACTGTAACTGCCCCATAACTTACATGGGGTTGACCAAACTTGCAGAAACATGTTTATTTCTGCTGAAAAACACGTTTTGACACTTTCTGCACACTGGGGTTAAGAGCAGAGTGTGTGGGCTGTTCTGAGCCTTGCAGTTACATAGGGATTCAGTTGTCTGAAAAAACGCGTTTATTTCGGTCTGAAAAACACGTTTTGAAAAGTGCACTGTAACTGCCCCATAACTTACATGGGGTTGACCAAACTTGCAGAAACATGTTTATTTCTGCTGAAAAACATGTTTTGACACTTTCTGCACACTGGGGTTAAGAGCTGAGTGTGTGGGCTCTTCTGAGCCTTGCAGTTACATAGGGATTCAGTTGTCTGAAAAAACGCGTTTATTTCGGGCTGAAAAACACGTTTTGAAAAGTCTACTGTAAATGCCCCATAACTTACATGGGGTTGACCAAACTTGCAGAAACATGTTTATTTCTGCTGAAAAACACGTTTTGACACTTTCTGCACACTGGGGTTAAGAGCAGAGTGTGTGGGCTCTTCTGAACCTTGCAGTTACATAGGGATTCAGTTGTCTGAAAAAACGCGTTTATTTCGGGCTGAAAAACACGTTTTGAAAAGTGCACTGTAACAGCCCCATAACTTACATGGGGTTGACCAAACTTGCAGAAACATTTTTATTTCTGCTGAAAAACACGTTTTGACACTTTCTGCACACTGGGGTTAAGAGCTGAGTGTGTGGGCTCTTCTGAGCTTTGCAGTTACATAGGTATTCAGTTGTCTGAAAAAACGCGTTTATTTCGGGCTGAAAAACACGTTTTGAAAAGTCCACTGTAACAGCCCCATAACTTACATGGGGTTGACCAAACTTGCAGAAACATTTTTATTTCTGCTGAAAAACACGTTTTGACACTTTCTGCACACTGGGGTTAAGAGCTGAGTGTGTGGGCTCTTCTGAGCTTTGCAGTTACATAGGTATTCAGTTGTCTGAAAAAACGCGTTTATTTCGGGCTGAAAAACACGTTTTGAAAAAAGTGCTGTTACTGCCCCATAACTTACATGGGGTTGACCAAACTTGCAGAAACATGTTTATTTCTGCTGAAAAACATGTTTTGACACTTTCTGCACACTGGGGTTAAGAGCTGAGTGTGTGGGCTGTTCTGAGCCTTGCAGTTACATAGGGATTCAGTTGTCTGAAAAAACGCGTTTATTTCGGGCTGAAAAACACGTTTTGAAAAGTGCACTGTAACTGCCCCATAACTTACATGGGGTTGACCAAACTTGCAGAAACATGTTTATTTCTGCTGAAAAACATGTTTTGACACTTTCTGCACACTGGGGTTAAGAGCTGAGTGTGTGGGCTCTTCTGAGCTTTGCAGTTACATAGGGATTCAGTTGTCTGAAAAAACGCGTTTATTTCGGGCTGAAAAACACGTTTTGAAAAGTGCACTGTAACTGCCCCATAACTTACATGGGGTTGACCAAACTTGCAGAAACATGTTTATTTCTGCTGAAAAACACGTTTTGACACTTTCTGCACACTGGGGTTAAGAGCAGAGTGTGTGGGCTGTTCTGAGCCTTGCAGTTACATAGGGATTCAGTTGTCTGAAAAAACGCGTTTATTTCGGGCTGAAAAACACGTTTTGAAAAGTGCACTGTAACTGCCCCATAACTTACATGGGGTTGACCAAACTTGCAGAAACATGTTTATTTCTGCTGAAAAACATGTTTTGACACTTTCTGCACACTGGGGTTAAGAGCTGAGTGTGTGGGCTCTTCTGAGCCTTGCAGTTACATAGGGATTCAGTTGTCTGAAAAAAACGCGTTTATTTCGGGCTGAAAAACACGTTTTGAAAAGTCTACTGTAACTGCCCCATAACTTACATGGGGTTGACCAAACTTGCAGAAACATGTTTATTTCTGCTGAAAAACACGTTTTGACACTTTCTGCACACTGGGGTTAAGAGCTGAGTGTGTGGGCTCTTCTGAGCTTTGCAGTTACATAGGGATTCAGTTGTCTGAAAAAACGCGTTTATTTCGGGCTGAAAAACACGTTTTGAAAAGTGCACTGTAACTGCCCCATAACTTACATGGGGTTGACCAAACTTGCAGAAACATGTTTATTTCTGCTGAAAAACACGTTTTGACACTTTCTGCACACTGGGGTTAAGAGCAGAGTGTGTGGGCTGTTCTGAGCCTTGCAGTTACATAGGGATTCAGTTGTCTGAAAAAACGCGTTTATTTCGGGCTGAAAAACACGTTTTGAAAAGTCTACTGTAACTGCCCCATAACTTACATGGGGTTGACCAAACTTGCAGAAACATGTTTATTTCTGCTGAAAAACACGTTTTGACACTTTCTGCACACTGGGGTTAAGAGCTGAGTGTGTGGGCTCTTCTGAGCTTTGCAGTTACATAGATATTCAGATGTCTGAAAAAACGCGTTTATTTCGGGCTGAAAAACACGTTTTGAAAAGTGTACTGTAACTGCCCCATAACTTACATGGGGTTGACCAAACTTGCAGAAACATGTTTATTTCTGCTGAAAAACACGTTTTGACACTTTCTGCACACTGGGGTTAAGAGCAGAGTGTGTGGGCTCTTCTGAGCCTTACAGTTACATAGGGATTCAGTTGTCTGAAAAAACGCGTTTATTTCAGGCTGAAAAACACGTTTTGAAAAGTGCACTGTAACTGCCCCATAACTTACATGGGGTTGACCAAACTTGCAGAAACATGTTTATTTCTGCTGAAAAACATGTTTTGACACTTTCTGCACACTGGGGTTAAGAGCTGAGTGTGTGGGCTGTTCTGAGCCTTGCAGTTACTTAAGGATTCAGTTGTCTGAAAAAACGCGTTTATTTCGGGCTGAAAAACACGTTTTGAAAAGTGCACTGTAACTGCCCCATAACTTACATGGGGTTGACCAAACTTGCAGAAACATGTTTATTTCTGCTGAAAAACACGTTTTGACACTTTCTGCACACTGGGGTTAAGAGCAGAGTGTGTGGGCTCTTCTGAGCCTTGCAGTTACATAGGGATTCAGTTGTCTGAAAAAACGCGTTTATTTCGTGCTGAAAAACACGTTTTGAAAAGTGTACTGTAACTGCCCCATAACTTACATGGGGTTGACCAAACTTGCAGAAACATGTTTATTTCTGCTGAAAAACATGTTTTGACACTTTCTGCACACTGGGGTTAAGAGCTGAGTGTGTGGGCTGTTCTGAGCCTTGCAGTTACATAGGGATTCAGTTGTCTGAAGAAACGCGTTTATTTCGGGCTGAAAAACACGTTTTGAAAAGTGCACTGTAACTGCCCCATAACTTACATGGGGTTGACCAAACTTGCAGAAACATGTTTATTTCTGCTGAAAAACATGTTTTGACACTTTCTGCACACTGGGGTTAAGAGCTGAGTGTGTGGGCTCTTCTGAGCTTTGCAGTTACATAGGGATTCAGTTGTCTGAAAAAACGCGTTTATTTCGGGCTGAAAAACACGTTTTGAAAAGTGCACTGTAACTGCCCCATAACTTACATGGGGTTGACCAAACTTGCAGAAACATGTTTATTTCTGCTGAAAAACACGTTTTGACACTTTCTGCACACTGGGGTTAAGAGCAGAGTGTGTGGGCTGTTCTGAGCCTTGCAGTTACATAGGGATTCAGTTGTCTGAAAAAACGCGTTTATTTCGGGCTGAAAAACACGTTTTGAAAAGTGCACTGTAACTGCCCCATAACTTACATGGGGTTGACCAAACTTGCAGAAACATGTTTATTTCTGCTGAAAAACATGTTTTGACACTTTCTGCACACTGGGGTTAAGAGCTGAGTGTGTGGGCTGTTCTGAGCCTTGCAGTTACATAGGGATTCAGTTGTCTGAAAAAACGCGTTTATTTCGGGCTGAAAAACACGTTTTGAAAAGTGCACTGTAACTGCCCCATAACTTACATGGGGTTGACCAAACTTGCAGAAACATGTTTATTTCTGCTGAAAAACACGTTTTGACACTTTCTGCACACTGGGGTTAAGAGCAGAGTGTGTGGGCTGTTCTGAGCCTTGCAGTTACATAGGGATTCAGTTGTCTGAAAAAACGCGTTTATTTCGGTCTGAAAAACACGTTTTGAAAAGTGCACTGTAACTGCCCCATAACTTACATGGGGTTGACCAAACTTGCAGAAACATGTTTATTTCTGCTGAAAAACATGTTTTGACACTTTCTGCACACTGGGGTTAAGAGCTGAGTGTGTGGGCTCTTCTGAGCCTTGCAGTTACATAGGGATTCAGTTGTCTGAAAAAACGCGTTTATTTCGGGCTGAAAAACACGTTTTGAAAAGTCTACTGTAAATGCCCCATAACTTACATGGGGTTGACCAAACTTGCAGAAACATGTTTATTTCTGCTGAAAAACACGTTTTGACACTTTCTGCACACTGGGGTTAAGAGCAGAGTGTGTGGGCTCTTCTGAACCTTGCAGTTACATAGGGATTCAGTTGTCTGAAAAAACGCGTTTATTTCGGGCTGAAAAACACGTTTTGAAAAGTGCACTGTAACAGCCCCATAACTTACATGGGGTTGACCAAACTTGCAGAAACATTTTTATTTCTGCTGAAAAACACGTTTTGACACTTTCTGCACACTGGGGTTAAGAGCTGAGTGTGTGGGCTCTTCTGAGCTTTGCAGTTACATAGGTATTCAGTTGTCTGAAAAAACGCGTTTATTTCGGGCTGAAAAACACGTTTTGAAAAGTGCACTGTAACAGCCCCATAACTTACATGGGGTTGACCAAACTTGCAGAAACATTTTTATTTCTGCTGAAAAACACGTTTTGACACTTTCTGCACACTGGGGTTAAGAGCTGAGTGTGTGGGCTCTTCTGAGCTTTGCAGTTACATAGGTATTCAGTTGTCTGAAAAAACGCGTTTATTTCGGGCTGAAAAACACGTTTTGAAAAAAGTGCTGTTACTGCCCCATAACTTACATGGGGTTGACCAAACTTGCAGAAACATGTTTATTTCTGCTGAAAAACATGTTTTGACACTTTCTGCACACTGGGGTTAAGAGCTGAGTGTGTGGGCTGTTCTGAGCCTTGCAGTTACATAGGGATTCAGTTGTCTGAAAAAACGCGTTTATTTCGGGCTGAAAAACACGTTTTGAAAAGTGCACTGTAACTGCCCCATAACTTACATGGGGTTGACCAAACTTGCAGAAACATGTTTATTTCTGCTGAAAAACATGTTTTGACACTTTCTGCACACTGGGGTTAAGAGCTGAGTGTGTGGGCTCTTCTGAGCTTTGCAGTTACATAGGGATTCAGTTGTCTGAAAAAACGCGTTTATTTCGGGCTGAAAAACACGTTTTGAAAAGTGCACTGTAACTGCCCCATAACTTACATGGGGTTGACCAAACTTGCAGAAACATGTTTATTTCTGCTGAAAAACACGTTTTGACACTTTCTGCACACTGGGGTTAAGAGCAGAGTGTGTGGGCTGTTCTGAGCCTTGCAGTTACATAGGGATTCAGTTGTCTGAAAAAACGCGTTTATTTCGGGCTGAAAAACACGTTTTGAAAAGTGCACTGTAACTGCCCCATAACTTACATGGGGTTGACCAAACTTGCAGAAACATGTTTATTTCTGCTGAAAAACATGTTTTGACACTTTCTGCACACTGGGGTTAAGAGCTGAGTGTGTGGGCTCTTCTGAGCCTTGCAGTTACATAGGGATTCAGTTGTCTGAAAAAAACGCGTTTATTTCGGGCTGAAAAACACGTTTTGAAAAGTCTACTGTAACTGCCCCATAACTTACATGGGGTTGACCAAACTTGCAGAAACATGTTTATTTCTGCTGAAAAACACGTTTTGACACTTTCTGCACACTGGGGTTAAGAGCTGAGTGTGTGGGCTCTTCTGAGCTTTGCAGTTACATAGGGATTCAGTTGTCTGAAAAAACGCGTTTATTTCGGGCTGAAAAACACGTTTTGAAAAGTGCACTGTAACTGCCCCATAACTTACATGGGGTTGACCAAACTTGCAGAAACATGTTTATTTCTGCTGAAAAACACGTTTTGACACTTTCTGCACACTGGGGTTAAGAGCAGAGTGTGTGGGCTGTTCTGAGCCTTGCAGTTACATAGGGATTCAGTTGTCTGAAAAAACGCGTTTATTTCGGGCTGAAAAACACGTTTTGAAAAGTGCACTGTAACTGCCCCATAACTTACATGGGGTTGACCAAACTTGCAGAAACATGTTTATTTCTGCTGAAAAACATGTTTTGACACTTTCTGCACACTGGGGTTAAGAGCTGAGTGTGTGGGCTCTTCTGAGCCTTGCAGTTACATAGGGATTCAGTTGTCTGAAAAAACGCGTTTATTTCGGGCTGAAAAACACGTTTTGAAAAGTCTACTGTAACTGCGCCATAACTTACATGGGGTTGACCAAACTTGCAGAAACATGTTTATTTCTGCTGAAAAACACGTTTTGACACTTTCTGCACACTGGGGTTAAGAGCTGAGTGTGTGGGCTCTTCTGAGCTTTGCAGTTACATAGGTATTCAGTTGTCTGAAAAAACGCGTTTATTTCGGGCTGAAAAACACGTTTTGAAAAGTGTACTGTAACTGCCCCATAACTTACATGGGGTTGACCAAACTTGCAGAAACATGTTTATTTCTGCTGAAAAACACGTTTTGACATTTTCTGCACACTGGGGTTAAGAGCTGAGTGTGTGGGCTCTTCTGAGCTTTGCAGTTACATAGGGATTCAGTTGTCTGAAAAAACGCGTTTATTTCGGGCTGAAAAACACGTTTTGAAAAGTGTACTGTAACTGCCCCATAACTTACATGGGGTTGACCAAACTTCCAGAAACATGTTTATTTCTGCTGAAAAACACGTTTTGACACTTTCTGCACACTGGGGTTAAGAGCAGAGTGTGTGGGCTCTTCTGAGCCTTACAGTTACATAGGGATTCAGTTGTCTGAAAAAACGCGTTTATTTCGGGCTGAAAAACACGTTTTGAAAAAAGTGCTGTTACTGCCCCATAACTTACATGGGGTTGACCAAACTTGCAGAAACATGTTTATTTCTGCTGAAAAACACGTTTTGACACTTTCTGCACACTGGGGTTAAGAGCAGAGTGTGTGGGCTCTTCTGAGCCTTACAGTTACATAGGGATTCAGTTGTCTGAAAAAACGCGTTTATTTCGGGCTGAAAAACACGTTTTGAAAAAAGTGCTGTTACTGCCCCATAACTTACATGGGGTTGACCAAACTTGCAGAAACATGTTTATTTCTGCTGAAAAACACGTTTTGACACTTTCTGCACACTGGGGTTAAGAGCTGAGTGTGTGGGCTCTTCTGAGCTTTGCAGTTACATAGGGATTCAGTTGTCTGAAAAAACGCGTTTATTTCGGGCTGAAAAACACGTTTTGAAAAGTGCACTGTAACTGCCCCATAACTTACATGGGGTTGACCAAACTTGCAGAAACATGTTTATTTCTGCTGAAAAACATGTTTTGACACTTTCTGCACACTGGGGTTAAGAGCTGAGTGTGTGGGCTGTTCTGAGCCTTGCAGTTACATAGGGATTCAGTTGTCTGAAAAAACGCGTTTATTTCGGGCTGAAAAACACGTTTTGAAAAGTGCACTGTAACTGCCCCATAACTTACATGGGGTTGACCAAACTTGCAGAAACATGTTTATTTCTGCTGAAAAACACGTTTTGACACTTTCTGCACACTGGGGTTAAGAGCAGAGTGTGTGGGCTGTTCTGAGCCTTGCAGTTACATAGGGATTCAGTTGTCTGAAAAAACGCGTTTATTTCGGTCTGAAAAACACGTTTTGAAAAGTGCACTGTAACTGCCCCATAACTTACATGGGGTTGACCAAACTTGCAGAAACATGTTTATTTCTGCTGAAAAACATGTTTTGACACTTTCTGCACACTGGGGTTAAGAGCTGAGTGTGTGGGCTCCTCTGAGCCTTGCAGTTACATAGGGATTCAGTTGTCTGAAAAAACGCGTTTATTTCGGGCTGAAAAACACGTTTTGAAAAGTCTACTGTAACTGCCCCATAACTTACATGGGGTTGACCAAACTTGCAGAAACATGTTTATTTCTGCTGAAAAACACGTTTTGACACTTTCTGCACACTGGGGTTAAGAGCAGAGTGTGTGGGCTCTTCTGAACCTTGCAGTTACATAGGGATTCAGTTGTCTGAAAAAACGCGTTTATTTCGGGCTGAAAAACACGTTTTGAAAAGTGCACTGTAACAGCCCCATAACTTACATGGGGTTGACCAAACTTGCAGAAACATTTTTATTTCTGCTGAAAAACACGTTTTGACACTTTCTGCACACTGGGGTTAAGAGCTGAGTGTGTGGGCTCTTCTGAGCTTTGCAGTTACATAGGTATTCAGTTGTCTGAAAAAACGCGTTTATTTCGGGCTGAAAAACACGTTTTGAAAAGTGCACTGTAACAGCCCCATAACTTACATGGGGTTGACCAAACTTGCAGAAACATTTTTATTTCTGCTGAAAAACACGTTTTGACACTTTCTGCACACTGGGGTTAAGAGCTGAGTGTGTGGGCTCTTCTGAGCTTTGCAGTTACATAGGTATTCAGTTGTCTGAAAAAACGCGTTTATTTCGGGCTGAAAAACACGTTTTGAAAAAAGTGCTGTTACTGCCCCATAACTTACATGGGGTTGACCAAACTTGCAGAAACATGTTTATTTCTGCTGAAAAACATGTTTTGACACTTTCTGCACACTGGGGTTAAGAGCTGAGTGTGTGGGCTGTTCTGAGCCTTGCAGTTACATAGGGATTCAGTTGTCTGAAAAAACGCGTTTATTTCGGGCTGAAAAACACGTTTTGAAAAGTGCACTGTAACTGCCCCATAACTTACATGGGGTTGACCAAACTTGCAGAAACATGTTTATTTCTGCTGAAAAACACGTTTTGACACTTTCTGCACACTGGGGTTAAGAGCAGAGTGTGTGGGCTGTTCTGAGCCTTGCAGTTACATAGGGATTCAGTTGTCTGAAAAAACGCGTTTATTTCGGGCTGAAAAACACGTTTTGAAAAGTGCACTGTAACTGCCCCATAACTTACATGGGGTTGACCAAACTTGCAGAAACATGTTTATTTCTGCTGAAAAACATGTTTTGACACTTTCTGCACACTGGGGTTAAGAGCTGAGTGTGTGGGCTCTTCTGAGCCTTGCAGTTACATAGGGATTCAGTTGTCTGAAAAAACGCGTTTATTTCGGGCTGAAAAACACGTTTTGAAAAGTCTACTGTAACTGCCCCATAACTTACATGGGGTTGACCAAACTTGCAGAAACATGTTTATTTCTGCTGAAAAACACGTTTTGACACTTTCTGCACACTGGGGTTAAGAGCTGAGTGTGTGGGCTCTTCTGAGCTTTGCAGTTACATAGGGATTCAGTTGTCTGAAAAAACGCGTTTATTTCGGGCTGAAAAACACGTTTTGAAAAGTGCACTGTAACTGCCCCATAACTTACATGGGGTTGACCAAACTTGCAGAAACATGTTTATTTCTGCTGAAAAACACGTTTTGACACTTTCTGCACACTGGGGTTAAGAGCAGAGTGTGTGGGCTGTTCTGAGCCTTGCAGTTACATAGGGATTCAGTTGTCTGAAAAAACGCGTTTATTTCGGGCTGAAAAACACGTTTTGAAAAGTGCACTGTAACTGCCCCATAACTTACATGGGGTTGACCAAACTTGCAGAAACATGTTTATTTCTGCTGAAAAACATGTTTTGACACTTTCTGCACACTGGGGTTAAGAGCTGAGTGTGTGGGCTCTTCTGAGCCTTGCAGTTACATAGGGATTCAGTTGTCTGAAAAAACGCGTTTATTTCGGGCTGAAAAACACGTTTTGAAAAGTCTACTGTAACTGCCCCATAACTTACATGGGGTTGACCAAACTTGCAGAAACATGTTTATTTCTGCTGAAAAACACGTTTTGACACTTTCTGCACACTGGGGTTAAGAGCTGAGTGTGTGGGCTCTTCTGAGCTTTGCAGTTACATAGGTATTCAGTTGTCTGAAAAAACGCGTTTATTTCGGGCTGAAAAACACGTTTTGAAAAGTGCACTGTAACTGCCCCATAACTTACATGGGGTTGACCAAACTTGCAGAAACATGTTTATTTCTGCTGAAAAACATGTTTTGACACTTTCTGCACACTGGGGTTAAGAGCTGAGTGTGTGGGCTCTTCTGAGCCTTGCAGTTACATAGGGATTCAGTTGTCTGAAAAAACGCGTTTATTTCGGGCTGAAAAACACGTTTTGAAAAGTCTACTGTAACTGCCCCATAACTTACATGGGGTTGACCAAACTTGCAGAAACATGTTTATTTCTGCTGAAAAACACGTTTTGACACTTTCTGCACACTGGGGTTAAGAGCAGAGTGTGTGGGCTCTTCTGAACCTTGCAGTTACATAGGGATTCAGTTGTCTGAAAAAACGCGTTTATTTCGGGCTGAAAAACACGTTTTGAAAAGTGCACTGTAACAGCCCCATAACTTACATGGGGTTGACCAAACTTGCAGAAACATTTTTATTTCTGCTGAAAAACACGTTTTGACACTTTCTGCACACTGGGGTTAAGAGCTGAGTGTGTGGGCTCTTCTGAGCTTTGCAGTTACATAGGTATTCAGTTGTCTGAAAAAACGCGTTTATTTCGGGCTGAAAAACACGTTTTGAAAAGTGCACTGTAACAGCCCCATAACTTACATGGGGTTGACCAAACTTGCAGAAACATTTTTATTTCTGCTGAAAAACACGTTTTGACACTTTCTGCACACTGGGGTTAAGAGCTGAGTGTGTGGGCTCTTCTGAGCTTTGCAGTTACATAGGTATTCAGTTGTCTGAAAAAACGCGTTTATTTCGGGCTGAAAAACACGTTTTGAAAAAAGTGCTGTTACTGCCCCATAACTTACATGGGGTTGACCAAACTTGCAGAAACATGTTTATTTCTGCTGAAAAACATGTTTTGACACTTTCTGCACACTGGGGTTAAGAGCTGAGTGTGTGGGCTGTTCTGAGCCTTGCAGTTACATAGGGATTCAGTTGTCTGAAAAAACGCGTTTATTTCGGTCTGAAAAACACGTTTTGAAAAGTGCACTGTAACTGCCCCATAACTTACATGGGGTTGACCAAACTTGCAGAAACATGTTTATTTCTGCTGAAAAACATGTTTTGACACTTTCTGCACACTGGGGTTAAGAGCTGAGTGTGTGGGCTCTTCTGAGCTTTGCAGTTACATAGGGATTCAGTTGTCTGAAAAAACGCGTTTATTTCGGGCTGAAAAACACGTTTTGAAAAGTGCACTGTAACTGCCCCATAACTTACATGGGGTTGACCAAACTTGCAGAAACATGTTTATTTCTGCTGAAAAACACGTTTTGACACTTTCTGCACACTGGGGTTAAGAGCAGAGTGTGTGGGCTGTTCTGAGCCTTGCAGTTACATAGGGATTCAGTTGTCTGAAAAAACGCGTTTATTTCGGGCTGAAAAACACGTTTTGAAAAGTGCACTGTAACTGCCCCATAACTTACATGGGGTTGACCAAACTTGCAGAAACATGTTTATTTCTGCTGAAAAACATGTTTTGACACTTTCTGCACACTGGGGTTAAGAGCTGAGTGTGTGGGCTCTTCTGAGCCTTGCAGTTACATAGGGATTCAGTTGTCTGAAAAAAACGCGTTTATTTCGGGCTGAAAAACACGTTTTGAAAAGTCTACTGTAACTGCCCCATAACTTACATGGGGTTGACCAAACTTGCAGAAACATGTTTATTTCTGCTGAAAAACACGTTTTGACACTTTCTGCACACTGGGGTTAAGAGCTGAGTGTGTGGGCTCTTCTGAGCTTTGCAGTTACATAGGGATTCAGTTGTCTGAAAAAACGCGTTTATTTCGGGCTGAAAAACACGTTTTGAAAAGTGCACTGTAACTGCCCCATAACTTACATGGGGTTGACCAAACTTGCAGAAACATGTTTATTTCTGCTGAAAAACACGTTTTGACACTTTCTGCACACTGGGGTTAAGAGCAGAGTGTGTGGGCTGTTCTGAGCCTTGCAGTTACATAGGGATTCAGTTGTCTGAAAAAACGCGTTTATTTCGGGCTGAAAAACACGTTTTGAAAAGTGCACTGTAACTGCCCCATAACTTACATGGGGTTGACCAAACTTGCAGAAACATGTTTATTTCTGCTGAAAAACATGTTTTGACACTTTCTGCACACTGGGGTTAAGAGCTGAGTGTGTGGGCTGTTCTGAGCCTTGCAGTTACATAGGTATTCAGTTGTCTGAAAAAACGCGTTTATTTCGGGCTGAAAAACACGTTTTGAAAAGTGCACTGTAACTGCCCCATAACTTACATGGGGTTGACCAAACTTGCAGAAACATGTTTATTTCTGCTGAAAAACACGTTTTGACACTTTCTGCACACTGGGGTTAAGAGCAGAGTGTGTGGGCTGTTCTGAGCCTTGCAGTTACATAGGGATTCAGTTGTCTGAAAAAACGCGTTTATTTCGGTCTGAAAAACACGTTTTGAAAAGTGCACTGTAACTGCCCCATAACTTACATGGGGTTGACCAAACTTGCAGAAACATGTTTATTTCTGCTGAAAAACATGTTTTGACACTTTCTGCACACTGGGGTTAAGAGCTGAGTGTGTGGGCTCTTCTGAGCCTTGCAGTTACATAGGGATTCAGTTGTCTGAAAAAACGCGTTTATTTCGGGCTGAAAAACACGTTTTGAAAAGTCTACTGTAACTGCCCCATAACTTACATGGGGTTGACCAAACTTGCAGAAACATGTTTATTTCTGCTGAAAAACACGTTTTGACACTTTCTGCACACTGGGGTTAAGAGCAGAGTGTGTGGGCTCTTCTGAACCTTGCAGTTACATAGGGATTCAGTTGTCTGAAAAAACGCGTTTATTTCGGGCTGAAAAACACGTTTTGAAAAGTGCACTGTAACAGCCCCATAACTTACATGGGGTTGACCAAACTTGCAGAAACATTTTTATTTCTGCTGAAAAACACGTTTTGACACTTTCTGCACACTGGGGTTAAGAGCTGAGTGTGTGGGCTCTTCTGAGCTTTGCAGTTACATAGGTATTCAGTTGTCTGAAAAAACGCGTTTATTTCGGGCTGAAAAACACGTTTTGAAAAGTGCACTGTAACAGCCCCATAACTTACATGGGGTTGACCAAACTTGCAGAAACATTTTTATTTCTGCTGAAAAACACGTTTTGACACTTTCTGCACACTGGGGTTAAGAGCTGAGTGTGTGGGCTCTTCTGAGCTTTGCAGTTACATAGGTATTCAGTTGTCTGAAAAAACGCGTTTATTTCGGGCTGAAAAACACGTTTTGAAAAAAGTGCTGTTACTGCCCCATAACTTACATGGGGTTGACCAAACTTGCAGAAACATGTTTATTTCTGCTGAAAAACATGTTTTGACACTTTCTGCACACTGGGGTTAAGAGCTGAGTGTGTGGGCTGTTCTGAGCCTTGCAGTTACATAGGGATTCAGTTGTCTGAAAAAACGCGTTTATTTCGGGCTGAAAAACACGTTTTGAAAAGTGCACTGTAACTGCCCCATAACTTACATGGGGTTGACCAAACTTGCAGAAACATGTTTATTTCTGCTGAAAAACATGTTTTGACACTTTCTGCACACTGGGGTTAAGAGCTGAGTGTGTGGGCTGTTCTGAGCCTTGCAGTTACATAGGGATTCAGTTGTCTGAAAAAACGCGTTTATTTCGGGCTGAAAAACACGTTTTGAAAAGTGCACTGTAACTGCCCCATAACTTACATGGGGTTGACCAAACTTGCAGAAACATGTTTATTTCTGCTGAAAAACATGTTTTGACACTTTCTGCACACTGGGGTTAAGAGCTGAGTGTGTGGGCTCTTCTGAGCTTTGCAGTTACATAGGGATTCAGTTGTCTGAAAAAACGCGTTTATTTCGGGCTGAAAAACACGTTTTGAAAAGTGCACTGTAACTGCCCCATAACTTACATGGGGTTGACCAAACTTGCAGAAACATGTTTATTTCTGCTGAAAAACACGTTTTGACACTTTCTGCACACTGGGGTTAAGAGCAGAGTGTGTGGGCTGTTCTGAGCCTTGCAGTTACATAGGGATTCAGTTGTCTGAAAAAACGCGTTTATTTCGGGCTGAAAAACACGTTTTGAAAAGTGCACTGGAACTGCCCCATAACTTACATGGGGTTGACCAAACTTGCAGAAACATGTTTATTTCTGCTGAAAAACATGTTTTGACACTTTCTGCTCACTGGGGTTAAGAGCTGAGTGTGTGGGCTCTTCTGAGCCTTGCAGTTACATAGGGATTCAGTTGTCTGAAAAAACGCGTTTATTTCGGGCTGAAAAACACGTTTTGAAAAGTCTACTGTAACTGCCCCATAACTTACATGGGGTTGACCAAACTTGCAGAAACATGTTTATTTCTGCTGAAAAACACGTTTTGACACTTTCTGCACACTGGGGTTAAGAGCTGAGTGTGTGGGCTCTTCTGAGCTTTGCAGTTACATAGGGATTCAGTTGTCTGAAAAAACGCGTTTATTTCGGGCTGAAAAACACGTTTTGAAAAGTGCACTGTAACTGCCCCATAACTTACATGGGGTTGACCAAACTTGCAGAAACATGTTTATTTCTGCTGAAAAACACGTTTTGACACTTTCTGCACACTGGGGTTAAGAGCAGAGTGTGTGGGCTGTTCTGAGCCTTGCAGTTACATAGGGATTCAGTTGTCTGAAAAAACGCGTTTATTTCGGGCTGAAAAACACGTTTTGAAAAGTCTACTGTAACTGCCCCATAACTTACATGGGGTTGACCAAACTTGCAGAAACATGTTTATTTCTGCTGAAAAACACGTTTTGACACTTTCTGCACACTGGGGTTAAGAGCTGAGTGTGTGGGCTCTTCTGAGCTTTGCAGTTACATAGGTATTCAGATGTCTGAAAAAACGCGTTTATTTCGGGCTGAAAAACACGTTTTGAAAAGTGTACTGTAACTGCCCCATAACTTACATGGGGTTGACCAAACTTGCAGAAACATGTTTATTTCTGCTGAAAAACACGTTTTGACACTTTCTGCACACTGGGGTTAAGAGCAGAGTGTGTGGGCTCTTCTGAGCCTTACAGTTACATAGGGATTCAGTTGTCTGAAAAAACGCGTTTATTTCAGGCTGAAAAACACGTTTTGAAAAGTGCACTGTAACTGCCCCATAACTTACATGGGGTTGACCAAACTTGCAGAAACATGTTTATTTCTGCTGAAAAACATGTTTTGACACTTTCTGCACACTGGGGTTAAGAGCTGAGTGTGTGGGCTGTTCTGAGCCTTGCAGTTACTTAAGGATTCAGTTGTCTGAAAAAACGCGTTTATTTCGGGCTGAAAAACACGTTTTGAAAAGTGCACTGTAACTGCCCCATAACTTACATGGGGTTGACCAAACTTGCAGAAACATGTTTATTTCTGCTGAAAAACACGTTTTGACACTTTCTGCACACTGGGGTTAAGAGCAGAGTGTGTGGGCTCTTCTGAGCCTTGCAGTTACATAGGGATTCAGTTGTCTGAAAAAACGCGTTTATTTCGTGCTGAAAAACACGTTTTGAAAAGTGTACTGTAACTGCCCCATAACTTACATGGGGTTGACCAAACTTGCAGAAACATGTTTATTTCTGCTGAAAAACATGTTTTGACACTTTCTGCACACTGGGGTTAAGAGCTGAGTGTGTGGGCTGTTCTGAGCCTTGCAGTTACATAGGGATTCAGTTGTCTGAAGAAACGCGTTTATTTCGGGCTGAAAAACACGTTTTGAAAAGTGCACTGTAACTGCCCCATAACTTACATGGGGTTGACCAAACTTGCAGAAACATGTTTATTTCTGCTGAAAAACATGTTTTGACACTTTCTGCACACTGGGGTTAAGAGCTGAGTGTGTGGGCTCTTCTGAGCTTTGCAGTTACATAGGGATTCAGTTGTCTGAAAAAACGCGTTTATTTCGGGCTGAAAAACACGTTTTGAAAAGTGCACTGTAACTGCCCCATAACTTACATGGGGTTGACCAAACTTGCAGAAACATGTTTATTTCTGCTGAAAAACACGTTTTGACACTTTCTGCACACTGGGGTTAAGAGCAGAGTGTGTGGGCTGTTCTGAGCCTTGCAGTTACATAGGGATTCAGTTGTCTGAAAAAACGCGTTTATTTCGGGCTGAAAAACACGTTTTGAAAAGTGCACTGTAACTGCCCCATAACTTACATGGGGTTGACCAAACTTGCAGAAACATGTTTATTTCTGCTGAAAAACATGTTTTGACACTTTCTGCACACTGGGGTTAAGAGCTGAGTGTGTGGGCTGTTCTGAGCCTTGCAGTTACATAGGGATTCAGTTGTCTGAAAAAACGCGTTTATTTCGGGCTAAAAAACACGTTTTGAAAAGTGCACTGTAACTGCCCCATAACTTACATGGGGTTGACCAAACTTGCAGAAACATGTTTATTTCTGCTGAAAAACACGTTTTGACACTTTCTGCACACTGGGGTTAAGAGCAGAGTGTGTGGGCTGTTCTGAGCCTTGCAGTTACATAGGGATTCAGTTGTCTGAAAAAACGCGTTTATTTCGGTCTGAAAAACACGTTTTGAAAAGTGCACTGTAACTGCCCCATAACTTACATGGGGTTGACCAAACTTGCAGAAACATGTTTATTTCTGCTGAAAAACATGTTTTGACACTTTCTGCACACTGGGGTTAAGAGCTGAGTGTGTGGGCTCTTCTGAGCCTTGCAGTTACATAGGGATTCAGTTGTCTGAAAAAACGCGTTTATTTCGGGCTGAAAAACACGTTTTGAAAAGTCTACTGTAAATGCCCCATAACTTACATGGGGTTGACCAAACTTGCAGAAACATGTTTATTTCTGCTGAAAAACACGTTTTGACACTTTCTGCACACTGGGGTTAAGAGCAGAGTGTGTGGGCTCTTCTGAACCTTGCAGTTACATAGGGATTCAGTTGTCTGAAAAAACGCGTTTATTTCGGGCTGAAAAACACGTTTTGAAAAGTGCACTGTAACAGCCCCATAACTTACATGGGGTTGACCAAACTTGCAGAAACATTTTTATTTCTGCTGAAAAACACGTTTTGACACTTTCTGCACACTGGGGTTAAGAGCTGAGTGTGTGGGCTCTTCTGAGCTTTGCAGTTACATAGGTATTCAGTTGTCTGAAAAAACGCGTTTATTTCGGGCTGAAAAACACGTTTTGAAAAGTGCACTGTAACAGCCCCATAACTTACATGGGGTTGACCAAACTTGCAGAAACATTTTTATTTCTGCTGAAAAACACGTTTTGACACTTTCTGCACACTGGGGTTAAGAGCTGAGTGTGTGGGCTCTTCTGAGCTTTGCAGTTACATAGGTATTCAGTTGTCTGAAAAAACGCGTTTATTTCGGGCTGAAAAACACATTTTGAAAAAAGTGCTGTTACTGCCCCATAACTTACATGGGGTTGACCAAACTTGCAGAAACATGTTTATTTCTGCTGAAAAACATGTTTTGACACTTTCTGCACACTGGGGTTAAGAGCTGAGTGTGTGGGCTGTTCTGAGCCTTGCAGTTACATAGGGATTCAGTTGTCTGAAAAAACGCGTTTATTTCGGGCTGAAAAACACGTTTTGAAAAGTGCACTGTAACTGCCCCATAACTTACATGGGGTTGACCAAACTTGCAGAAACATGTTTATTTCTGCTGAAAAACATGTTTTGACACTTTCTGCACACTGGGGTTAAGAGCTGAGTGTGTGGGCTCTTCTGAGCTTTGCAGTTACATAGGGATTCAGTTGTCTGAAAAAACGCGTTTATTTCGGGCTGAAAAACACGTTTTGAAAAGTGCACTGTAACTGCCCCATAACTTACATGGGGTTGACCAAACTTGCAGAAACATGTTTATTTCTGCTGAAAAACACGTTTTGACACTTTCTGCACACTGGGGTTAAGAGCAGAGTGTGTGGGCTGTTCTGAGCCTTGCAGTTACATAGGGATTCAGTTGTCTGAAAAAACGCGTTTATTTCGGGCTGAAAAACACGTTTTGAAAAGTGCACTGTAACTGCCCCATAACTTACATGGGGTTGACCAAACTTGCAGAAACATGTTTATTTCTGCTGAAAAACATGTTTTGACACTTTCTGCACACTGGGGTTAAGAGCTGAGTGTGTGGGCTCTTCTGAGCCTTGCAGTTACATAGGGATTCAGTTGTCTGAAAAAAACGCGTTTATTTCGGGCTGAAAAACACGTTTTGAAAAGTCTACTGTAACTGCCCCATAACTTACATGGGGTTGACCAAACTTGCAGAAACATGTTTATTTCTGCTGAAAAACACGTTTTGACACTTTCTGCACACTGGGGTTAAGAGCTGAGTGTGTGGGCTCTTCTGAGCTTTGCAGTTACATAGGGATTCAGTTGTCTGAAAAAACGCGTTTATTTCGGGCTGAAAAACACGTTTTGAAAAGTGCACTGTAACTGCCCCATAACTTACATGGGGTTGACCAAACTTGCAGAAACATGTTTATTTCTGCTGAAAAACACGTTTTGACACTTTCTGCACACTGGGGTTAAGAGCAGAGTGTGTGGGCTGTTCTGAGCCTTGCAGTTACATAGGGATTCAGTTGTCTGAAAAAACGCGTTTATTTCGGGCTGAAAAACACGTTTTGAAAAGTGCACTGTAACTGCCCCATAACTTACATGGGGTTGACCAAACTTGCAGAAACATGTTTATTTCTGCTGAAAAACATGTTTTGACACTTTCTGCACACTGGGGTTAAGAGCTGAGTGTGTGGGCTCTTCTGAGCCTTGCAGTTACATAGGGATTCAGTTGTCTGAAAAAACGCGTTTATTTCGGGCTGAAAAACACGTTTTGAAAAGTCTACTGTAACTGCGCCATAACTTACATGGGGTTGACCAAACTTGCAGAAACATGTTTATTTCTGCTGAAAAACACGTTTTGACACTTTCTGCACACTGGGGTTAAGAGCTGAGTGTGTGGGCTCTTCTGAGCTTTGCAGTTACATAGGTATTCAGTTGTCTGAAAAAACGCGTTTATTTCGGGCTGAAAAACACGTTTTGAAAAGTGTACTGTAACTGCCCCATAACTTACATGGGGTTGACCAAACTTGCAGAAACATGTTTATTTCTGCTGAAAAACACGTTTTGACATTTTCTGCACACTGGGGTTAAGAGCTGAGTGTGTGGGCTCTTCTGAGCTTTGCAGTTACATAGGGATTCAGTTGTCTGAAAAAACGCGTTTATTTCGGGCTGAAAAACACGTTTTGAAAAGTGTACTGTAACTGCCCCATAACTTACATGGGGTTGACCAAACTTCCAGAAACATGTTTATTTCTGCTGAAAAACACGTTTTGACACTTTCTGCACACTGGGGTTAAGAGCAGAGTGTGTGGGCTCTTCTGAGCCTTACAGTTACATAGGGATTCAGTTGTCTGAAAAAACGCGTTTATTTCGGGCTGAAAAACACGTTTTGAAAAAAGTGCTGTTACTGCCCCATAACTTACATGGGGTTGACCAAACTTGCAGAAACATGTTTATTTCTGCTGAAAAACACGTTTTGACACTTTCTGCACACTGGGGTTAAGAGCAGAGTGTGTGGGCTCTTCTGAGCCTTACAGTTACATAGGGATTCAGTTGTCTGAAAAAACGCGTTTATTTCGGGCTGAAAAACACGTTTTGAAAAAAGTGCTGTTACTGCCCCATAACTTACATGGGGTTGACCAAACTTGCAGAAACATGTTTATTTCTGCTGAAAAACACGTTTTGACACTTTCTGCACACTGGGGTTAAGAGCTGAGTGTGTGGGCTCTTCTGAGCTTTGCAGTTACATAGGGATTCAGTTGTCTGAAAAAACGCGTTTATTTCGGGCTGAAAAACACGTTTTGAAAAGTGCACTGTAACTGCCCCATAACTTACATGGGGTTGACCAAACTTGCAGAAACATGTTTATTTCTGCTGAAAAACATGTTTTGACACTTTCTGCACACTGGGGTTAAGAGCTGAGTGTGTGGGCTGTTCTGAGCCTTGCAGTTACATAGGGATTCAGTTGTCTGAAAAAACGCGTTTATTTCGGGCTGAAAAACACGTTTTGAAAAGTGCACTGTAACTGCCCCATAACTTACATGGGGTTGACCAAACTTGCAGAAACATGTTTATTTCTGCTGAAAAACACGTTTTGACACTTTCTGCACACTGGGGTTAAGAGCAGAGTGTGTGGGCTGTTCTGAGCCTTGCAGTTACATAGGGATTCAGTTGTCTGAAAAAACGCGTTTATTTCGGTCTGAAAAACACGTTTTGAAAAGTGCACTGTAACTGCCCCATAACTTACATGGGGTTGACCAAACTTGCAGAAACATGTTTATTTCTGCTGAAAAACATGTTTTGACACTTTCTGCACACTGGGGTTAAGAGCTGAGTGTGTGGGCTCCTCTGAGCCTTGCAGTTACATAGGGATTCAGTTGTCTGAAAAAACGCGTTTATTTCGGGCTGAAAAACACGTTTTGAAAAGTCTACTGTAACTGCCCCATAACTTACATGGGGTTGACCAAACTTGCAGAAACATGTTTATTTCTGCTGAAAAACACGTTTTGACACTTTCTGCACACTGGGGTTAAGAGCAGAGTGTGTGGGCTCTTCTGAACCTTGCAGTTACATAGGGATTCAGTTGTCTGAAAAAACGCGTTTATTTCGGGCTGAAAAACACGTTTTGAAAAGTGCACTGTAACAGCCCCATAACTTACATGGGGTTGACCAAACTTGCAGAAACATTTTTATTTCTGCTGAAAAACACGTTTTGACACTTTCTGCACACTGGGGTTAAGAGCTGAGTGTGTGGGCTCTTCTGAGCTTTGCAGTTACATAGGTATTCAGTTGTCTGAAAAAACGCGTTTATTTCGGGCTGAAAAACACGTTTTGAAAAGTGCACTGTAACAGCCCCATAACTTACATGGGGTTGACCAAACTTGCAGAAACATTTTTATTTCTGCTGAAAAACACATTTTGACACTTTCTGCACACTGGGGTTAAGAGCTGAGTGTGTGGGCTCTTCTGAGCTTTGCAGTTACATAGGTATTCAGTTGTCTGAAAAAACGCGTTTATTTCGGGCTGAAAAACACGTTTTGAAAAAAGTGCTGTTACTGCCCCATAACTTACATGGGGTTGACCAAACTTGCAGAAACATGTTTATTTCTGCTGAAAAACATGTTTTGACACTTTCTGCACACTGGGGTTAAGAGCTGAGTGTGTGGGCTGTTCTGAGCCTTGCAGTTACATAGGGATTCAGTTGTCTGAAAAAACGCGTTTATTTCGGGCTGAAAAACACGTTTTGAAAAGTGCACTGTAACTGCCCCATAACTTACATGGGGTTGACCAAACTTGCAGAAACATGTTTATTTCTGCTGAAAAACACGTTTTGACACTTTCTGCACACTGGGGTTAAGAGCAGAGTGTGTGGGCTGTTCTGAGCCTTGCAGTTACATAGGGATTCAGTTGTCTGAAAAAACGCGTTTATTTCGGGCTGAAAAACACGTTTTGAAAAGTGCACTGTAACTGCCCCATAACTTACATGGGGTTGACCAAACTTGCAGAAACATGTTTATTTCTGCTGAAAAACACGTTTTGACACTTTCTGCACACTGGGGTTAAGAGCAGAGTGTGTGGGCTGTTCTGAGCCTTGCAGTTACATAGGGATTCAGTTGTCTGAAAAAACGCGTTTATTTCGGGCTGAAAAACACGTTTTGAAAAGTGCACTGTAACTGCCCCATAACTTACATGGGGTTGACCAAACTTGCAGAAACATGTTTATTTCTGCTGAAAAACATGTTTTGACACTTTCTGCACACTGGGGTTAAGAGCTGAGTGTGTGGGCTCTTCTGAGCCTTGCAGTTACATAGGGATTCAGTTGTCTGAAAAAACGCGTTTATTTCGGGCTGAAAAACACGTTTTGAAAAGTCTACTGTAACTGCCCCATAACTTACATGGGGTTGACCAAACTTGCAGAAACATGTTTATTTCTGCTGAAAAACACGTTTTGACACTTTCTGCACACTGGGGTTAAGAGCTGAGTGTGTGGGCTCTTCTGAGCTTTGCAGTTACATAGGTATTCAGTTGTCTGAAAAAACGCGTTTATTTCGGGCTGAAAAACACGTTTTGAAAAGTGCACTGTAACTGCCCCATAACTTACATGGGGTTGACCAAACTTGCAGAAACATGTTTATTTCTGCTGAAAAACATGTTTTGACACTTTCTGCACACTGGGGTTAAGAGCTGAGTGTGTGGGCTCTTCTGAGCCTTGCAGTTACATAGGGATTCAGTTGTCTGAAAAAACGCGTTTATTTCGGGCTGAAAAACACGTTTTGAAAAGTCTACTGTAACTGCCCCATAACTTACATGGGGTTGACCAAACTTGCAGAAACATGTTTATTTCTGCTGAAAAACACGTTTTGACACTTTCTGCACACTGGGGTTAAGAGCAGAGTGTGTGGGCTCTTCTGAACCTTGCAGTTACATAGGGATTCAGTTGTCTGAAAAAACGCGTTTATTTCGGGCTGAAAAACACGTTTTGAAAAGTGCACTGTAACAGCCCCATAACTTACATGGGGTTGACCAAACTTGCAGAAACATTTTTATTTCTGCTGAAAAACACGTTTTGACACTTTCTGCACACTGGGGTTAAGAGCTGAGTGTGTGGGCTCTTCTGAGCTTTGCAGTTACATAGGTATTCAGTTGTCTGAAAAAACGCGTTTATTTCGGGCTGAAAAACACGTTTTGAAAAGTGCACTGTAACAGCCCCATAACTTACATGGGGTTGACCAAACTTGCAGAAACATTTTTATTTCTGCTGAAAAACACGTTTTGACACTTTCTGCACACTGGGGTTAAGAGCTGAGTGTGTGGGCTCTTCTGAGCTTTGCAGTTACATAGGTATTCAGTTGTCTGAAAAAACGCGTTTATTTCGGGCTGAAAAACACGTTTTGAAAAAAGTGCTGTTACTGCCCCATAACTTACATGGGGTTGACCAAACTTGCAGAAACATGTTTATTTCTGCTGAAAAACATGTTTTGACACTTTCTGCACACTGGGGTTAAGAGCTGAGTGTGTGGGCTGTTCTGAGCCTTGCAGTTACATAGGGATTCAGTTGTCTGAAAAAACGCGTTTATTTCGGTCTGAAAAACACGTTTTGAAAAGTGCACTGTAACTGCCCCATAACTTACATGGGGTTGACCAAACTTGCAGAAACATGTTTATTTCTGCTGAAAAACATGTTTTGACACTTTCTGCACACTGGGGTTAAGAGCTGAGTGTGTGGGCTCTTCTGAGCTTTGCAGTTACATAGGGATTCAGTTGTCTGAAAAAACGCGTTTATTTCGGGCTGAAAAACACGTTTTGAAAAGTGCACTGTAACTGCCCCATAACTTACATGGGGTTGACCAAACTTGCAGAAACATGTTTATTTCTGCTGAAAAACACGTTTTGACACTTTCTGCACACTGGGGTTAAGAGCAGAGTGTGTGGGCTGTTCTGAGCCTTGCAGTTACATAGGGATTCAGTTGTCTGAAAAAACGCGTTTATTTCGGGCTGAAAAACACGTTTTGAAAAGTGCACTGTAACTGCCCCATAACTTACATGGGGTTGACCAAACTTGCAGAAACATGTTTATTTCTGCTGAAAAACATGTTTTGACACTTTCTGCACACTGGGGTTAAGAGCTGAGTGTGTGGGCTCTTCTGAGCCTTGCAGTTACATAGGGATTCAGTTGTCTGAAAAAAACGCGTTTATTTCGGGCTGAAAAACACGTTTTGAAAAGTCTACTGTAACTGCCCCATAACTTACATGGGGTTGACCAAACTTGCAGAAACATGTTTATTTCTGCTGAAAAACACGTTTTGACACTTTCTGCACACTGGGGTTAAGAGCTGAGTGTGTGGGCTCTTCTGAGCTTTGCAGTTACATAGGGATTCAGTTGTCTGAAAAAACGCGTTTATTTCGGGCTGAAAAACACGTTTTGAAAAGTGCACTGTAACTGCCCCATAACTTACATGGGGTTGACCAAACTTGCAGAAACATGTTTATTTCTGCTGAAAAACACGTTTTGACACTTTCTGCACACTGGGGTTAAGAGCAGAGTGTGTGGGCTGTTCTGAGCCTTGCAGTTACATAGGGATTCAGTTGTCTGAAAAAACGCGTTTATTTCGGGCTGAAAAACACGTTTTGAAAAGTGCACTGTAACTGCCCCATAACTTACATGGGGTTGACCAAACTTGCAGAAACATGTTTATTTCTGCTGAAAAACATGTTTTGACACTTTCTGCACACTGGGGTTAAGAGCTGAGTGTGTGGGCTCTTCTGAGCCTTGCAGTTACATAGGGATTCAGTTGTCTGAAAAAACGCGTTTATTTCGGGCTGAAAAACACGTTTTGAAAAGTCTACTGTAACTGCCCCATAACTTACATGGGGTTGACCAAACTTGCAGAAACATGTTTATTTCTGCTGAAAAACACGTTTTGACACTTTCTGCACACTGGGGTTAAGAGCTGAGTGTGTGGGCTCTTCTGAGCTTTGCAGTTACATAGGTATTCAGTTGTCTGAAAAAACGCGTTTATTTCGGGCTGAAAAACACGTTTTGAAAAGTGTACTGTAACTGCCCCATAACTTACATGGGGTTGACCAAACTTGCAGAAACATGTTTATTTCTGCTGAAAAACACGTTTTGACATTTTCTGCACACTGGGGTTAAGAGCTGAGTGTGTGGGCTCTTCTGAGCTTTGCAGTTACATAGGGATTCAGTTGTCTGAAAAAACGCGTTTATTTCGGGCTGAAAAACACGTTTTGAAAAGTGTACTGTAACTGCCCCATAACTTACATGGGGTTGACCAAACTTCCAGAAACATGTTTATTTCTGCTGAAAAACACGTTTTGACACTTTCTGCACACTGGGGTTAAGAGCAGAGTGTGTGGGCTCTTCTGAGCCTTACAGTTACATAGGGATTCAGTTGTCTGAAAAAACGCGTTTATTTCGGGCTGAAAAACACGTTTTGAAAAAAGTGCTGTTACTGCCCCATAACTTACATGGGGTTGACCAAACTTGAAGAAACATGTTTATTTCTGCTGAAAAACACGTTTTGACACTTTCTGCACACTGGGGTTAAGAGCAGAGTGTGTGGGCTCTTCTGAGCCTTACAGTTACATAGGGATTCAGTTGTCTGAAAAAACGCGTTTATTTCGGGCTGAAAAACACGTTTTGAAAAAAGTGCTGTTACTGCCCCATAACTTACATGGGGTTGACCAAACTTGCAGAAACATGTTTATTTCTGCTGAAAAACACGTTTTGACACTTTCTGCACACTGGGGTTAAGAGCTGAGTGTGTGGGCTCTTCTGAGCTTTGCAGTTACATAGGGATTCAGTTGTCTGAAAAAACGCGTTTATTTCGGGCTGAAAAACACGTTTTGAAAAGTGCACTGTAACTGCCCCATAACTTACATGGGGTTGACCAAACTTGCAGAAACATGTTTATTTCTGCTGAAAAACATGTTTTGACACTTTCTGCACACTGGGGTTAAGAGCTGAGTGTGTGGGCTGTTCTGAGCCTTGCAGTTACATAGGGATTCAGTTGTCTGAAAAAACGCGTTTATTTCGGGCTGAAAAACACGTTTTGAAAAGTGCACTGTAACTGCCCCATAACTTACATGGGGTTGACCAAACTTGCAGAAACATGTTTATTTCTGCTGAAAAACACGTTTTGACACTTTCTGCACACTGGGGTTAAGAGCAGAGTGTGTGGGCTGTTCTGAGCCTTGCAGTTACATAGGGATTCAGTTGTCTGAAAAAACGCGTTTATTTCGGTCTGAAAAACACGTTTTGAAAAGTGCACTGTAACTGCCCCATAACTTACATGGGGTTGACCAAACTTGCAGAAACATGTTTATTTCTGCTGAAAAACATGTTTTGACACTTTCTGCACACTGGGGTTAAGAGCTGAGTGTGTGGGCTCTTCTGAGCCTTGCAGTTACATAGGGATTCAGTTGTCTGAAAAAACGCGTTTATTTCGGGCTGAAAAACACGTTTTGAAAAGTGCACTGTAACTGCCCCATAACTTACATGGGGTTGACCAAACTTGCAGAAACATGTTTATTTCTGCTGAAAAACATGTTTTGACACTTTCTGCACACTGGGGTTAAGAGCTGAGTGTGTGGGCTGTTCTGAGCCTTGCAGTTACATAGGGATTCAGTTGTCTGAAAAAACGCGTTTATTTCGGGCTGAAAAACACGTTTTGAAAAGTGCACTGTAACTGCCCCATAACTTACATGGGGTTGACCAAACTTGCAGAAACATGTTTATTTCTGCTGAAAAACATGTTTTGACACTTTCTGCACACTGGGGTTAAGAGCTGAGTGTGTGGGCTCTTCTGAGCTTTGCAGTTACATAGGGATTCAGTTGTCTGAAAAAACGCGTTTATTTCGGGCTGAAAAACACGTTTTGAAAAGTGCACTGTAACTGCCCCATAACTTACATGGGGTTGACCAAACTTGCAGAAACATGTTTATTTCTGCTGAAAAACACGTTTTGACACTTTCTGCACACTGGGGTTAAGAGCAGAGTGTGTGGGCTGTTCTGAGCCTTGCAGTTACATAGGGATTCAGTTGTCTGAAAAAACGCGTTTATTTCGGGCTGAAAAACACGTTTTGAAAAGTCTACTGTAACTGCCCCATAACTTACATGGGGTTGACCAAACTTGCAGAAACATGTTTATTTCTGCTGAAAAACACGTTTTGACACTTTCTGCACACTGGGGTTAAGAGCTGAGTGTGTGGGCTCTTCTGAGCTTTGCAGTTACATAGGTATTCAGTTGTCTGAAAAAACGCGTTTATTTCGGGCTGAAAAACACGTTTTGAAAAGTGTACTGTAACTGCCCCATAACTTACATGGGGTTGACCAAACTTGCAGAAACATGTTTATTTCTGCTGAAAAACACGTTTTGACACTTTCTGCACACTGGGGTTAAGAGCAGAGTGTGTGGGCTCTTCTGAGCCTTACAGTTACATAGGGATTCAGTTGTCTGAAAAAACGCGTTTATTTCAGGCTGAAAAACACGTTTTGAAAAGTGCACTGTAACTGCCCCATAACTTACATGGGGTTGACCAAACTTGCAGAAACATGTTTATTTCTGCTGAAAAACATGTTTTGACACTTTCTGCACACTGGGGTTAAGAGCTGAGTGTGTGGGCTGTTCTGAGCCTTGCAGTTACTTAAGGATTCAGTTGTCTGAAAAAACGCGTTTATTTCGGGCTGAAAAACACGTTTTGAAAAGTGCACTGTAACTGCCCCATAACTTACATGGGGTTGACCAAACTTGCAGAAACATGTTTATTTCTGCTGAAAAACACGTTTTGACACTTTCTGCACACTGGGGTTAAGAGCAGAGTGTGTGGGCTCTTCTGAGCCTTGCAGTTACATAGGGATTCAGTTGTCTGAAAAAACGCGTTTATTTCGTGCTGAAAAACACGTTTTGAAAAGTGTACTGTAACTGCCCCATAACTTACATGGGGTTGACCAAACTTGCAGAAACATGTTTATTTCTGCTGAAAAACATGTTTTGACACTTTCTGCACACTGGGGTTAAGAGCTGAGTGTGTGGGCTGTTCTGAGCCTTGCAGTTACATAGGGATTCAGTTGTCTGAAGAAACGCGTTTATTTCGGGCTGAAAAACACGTTTTGAAAAGTGCACTGTAACTGCCCCATAACTTACATGGGGTTGACCAAACTTGCAGAAACATGTTTATTTCTGCTGAAAAACATGTTTTGACACTTTCTGCACACTGGGGTTAAGAGCTGAGTGTGTGGGCTCTTCTGAGCTTTGCAGTTACATAGGGATTCAGTTGTCTGAAAAAACGCGTTTATTTCGGGCTGAAAAACACGTTTTGAAAAGTGCACTGTAACTGCCCCATAACTTACATGGGGTTGACCAAACTTGCAGAAACATGTTTATTTCTGCTGAAAAACACGTTTTGACACTTTCTGCACACTGGGGTTAAGAGCAGAGTGTGTGGGCTGTTCTGAGCCTTGCAGTTACATAGGGATTCAGTTGTCTGAAAAAACGCGTTTATTTCGGGCTGAAAAACACGTTTTGAAAAGTGCACTGTAACTGCCCCATAACTTACATGGGGTTGACCAAACTTGCAGAAACATGTTTATTTCTGCTGAAAAACATGTTTTGACACTTTCTGCACACTGGGGTTAAGAGCTGAGTGTGTGGGCTGTTCTGAGCCTTGCAGTTACATAGGGATTCAGTTGTCTGAAAAAACGCGTTTATTTCGGGCTGAAAAACACGTTTTGAAAAGTGCACTGTAACTGCCCCATAACTTACATGGGGTTGACCAAACTTGCAGAAACATGTTTATTTCTGCTGAAAAACACGTTTTGACACTTTCTGCACACTGGGGTTAAGAGCAGAGTGTGTGGGCTGTTCTGAGCCTTGCAGTTACATAGGGATTCAGTTGTCTGAAAAAACGCGTTTATTTCGGTCTGAAAAACACGTTTTGAAAAGTGCACTGTAACTGCCCCATAACTTACATGGGGTTGACCAAACTTGCAGAAACATGTTTATTTCTGCTGAAAAACATGTTTTGACACTTTCTGCACACTGGGGTTAAGAGCTGAGTGTGTGGGCTCTTCTGAGCCTTGCAGTTACATAGGGATTCAGTTGTCTGAAAAAACGCGTTTATTTCGGGCTGAAAAACACGTTTTGAAAAGTCTACTGTAACTGCCCCATAACTTACATGGGGTTGACCAAACTTGCAGAAACATGTTTATTTCTGCTGAAAAACACGTTTTGACACTTTCTGCACACTGGGGTTAAGAGCAGAGTGTGTGGGCTCTTCTGAACCTTGCAGTTACATAGGGATTCAGTTGTCTGAAAAAACGCGTTTATTTCGGGCTGAAAAACACGTTTTGAAAAGTGCACTGTAACAGCCCCATAACTTACATGGGGTTGACCAAACTTGCAGAAACATTTTTATTTCTGCTGAAAAACACGTTTTGACACTTTCTGCACACTGGGGTTAAGAGCTGAGTGTGTGGGCTCTTCTGAGCTTTGCAGTTACATAGGTATTCAGTTGTCTGAAAAAACGCGTTTATTTCGGGCTGAAAAACACGTTTTGAAAAGTGCACTGTAACAGCCCCATAACTTACATGGGGTTGACCAAACTTGCAGAAACATTTTTATTTCTGCTGAAAAACACGTTTTGACACTTTCTGCACACTGGGGTTAAGAGCTGAGTGTGTGGGCTCTTCTGAGCTTTGCAGTTACATAGGTATTCAGTTGTCTGAAAAAACGCGTTTATTTCGGGCTGAAAAACACGTTTTGAAAAAAGTGCTGTTACTGCCCCATAACTTACATGGGGTTGACCAAACTTGCAGAAACATGTTTATTTCTGCTGAAAAACACGTTTTGACACTTTCTGCACACTGGGGTTAAGAGCTGAGTGTGTGGGCTGTTCTGAGCCTTGCAGTTACATAGGGATTCAGTTGTCTGAAAAAACGCGTTTATTTCGGGCTGAAAAACACGTTTTGAAAAGTGCACTGTAACTGCCCCATAACTTACATGGGGTTGACCAAACTTGCAGAAACATGTTTATTTCTGCTGAAAAACATGTTTTGACACTTTCTGCTCACTGGGGTTAAGAGCTGAGTGTGTGGGCTCTTCTGAGCCTTGCAGTTACATAGGGATTCAGTTGTCTGAAAAAACGCGTTTATTTCGGGCTGAAAAACACGTTTTGAAAAGTCTACTGTAACTGCCCCATAACTTACATGGGGTTGACCAAACTTGCAGAAACATGTTTATTTCTGCTGAAAAACACGTTTTGACACTTTCTGCACACTGGGGTTAAGAGCTGAGTGTGTGGGCTCTTCTGAGCTTTGCAGTTACATAGGGATTCAGTTGTCTGAAAAAACGCGTTTATTTCGGGCTGAAAAACACGTTTTGAAAAGTGCACTGTAACTGCCCCATAACTTACATGGGGTTGACCAAACTTGCAGAAACATGTTTATTTCTGCTGAAAAACACGTTTTGACACTTTCTGCACACTGGGGTTAAGAGCAGAGTGTGTGGGCTGTTCTGAGCCTTGCAGTTACATAGGGATTCAGTTGTCTGAAAAAACGCGTTTATTTCGGGCTGAAAAACACGTTTTGAAAAGTCTACTGTAACTGCCCCATAACTTACATGGGGTTGACCAAACTTGCAGAAACATGTTTATTTCTGCTGAAAAACACGTTTTGACACTTTCTGCACACTGGGGTTAAGAGCTGAGTGTGTGGGCTCTTCTGAGCTTTGCAGTTACATAGGTATTCAGATGTCTGAAAAAACGCGTTTATTTCGGGCTGAAAAACACGTTTTGAAAAGTGTACTGTAACTGCCCCATAACTTACATGGGGTTGACCAAACTTGCAGAAACATGTTTATTTCTGCTGAAAAACACGTTTTGACACTTTCTGCACACTGGGGTTAAGAGCAGAGTGTGTGGGCTCTTCTGAGCCTTACAGTTACATAGGGATTCAGTTGTCTGAAAAAACGCGTTTATTTCAGGCTGAAAAACACGTTTTGAAAAGTGCACTGTAACTGCCCCATAACTTACATGGGGTTGACCAAACTTGCAGAAACATGTTTATTTCTGCTGAAAAACATGTTTTGACACTTTCTGCACACTGGGGTTAAGAGCTGAGTGTGTGGGCTGTTCTGAGCCTTGCAGTTACTTAAGGATTCAGTTGTCTGAAAAAACGCGTTTATTTCGGGCTGAAAAACACGTTTTGAAAAGTGCACTGTAACTGCCCCATAACTTACATGGGGTTGACCAAACTTGCAGAAACATGTTTATTTCTGCTGAAAAACACGTTTTGACACTTTCTGCACACTGGGGTTAAGAGCAGAGTGTGTGGGCTCTTCTGAGCCTTGCAGTTACATAGGGATTCAGTTGTCTGAAAAAACGCGTTTATTTCGTGCTGAAAAACACGTTTTGAAAAGTGTACTGTAACTGCCCCATAACTTACATGGGGTTGACCAAACTTGCAGAAACATGTTTATTTCTGCTGAAAAACATGTTTTGACACTTTCTGCACACTGGGGTTAAGAGCTGAGTGTGTGGGCTGTTCTGAGCCTTGCAGTTACATAGGGATTCAGTTGTCTGAAGAAACGCGTTTATTTCGGGCTGAAAAACACGTTTTGAAAAGTGCACTGTAACTGCCCCATAACTTACATGGGGTTGACCAAACTTGCAGAAACATGTTTATTTCTGCTGAAAAACATGTTTTGACACTTTCTGCACACTGGGGTTAAGAGCTGAGTGTGTGGGCTCTTCTGAGCTTTGCAGTTACATAGGGATTCAGTTGTCTGAAAAAACGCGTTTATTTCGGGCTGAAAAACACGTTTTGAAAAGTGCACTGTAACTGCCCCATAACTTACATGGGGTTGACCAAACTTGCAGAAACATGTTTATTTCTGCTGAAAAACACGTTTTGACACTTTCTGCACACTGGGGTTAAGAGCAGAGTGTGTGGGCTGTTCTGAGCCTTGCAGTTACATAGGGATTCAGTTGTCTGAAAAAACGCGTTTATTTCGGGCTGAAAAACACGTTTTGAAAAGTGCACTGTAACTGCCCCATAACTTACATGGGGTTGACCAAACTTGCAGAAACATGTTTATTTCTGCTGAAAAACATGTTTTGACACTTTCTGCACACTGGGGTTAAGAGCTGAGTGTGTGGGCTGTTCTGAGCCTTGCAGTTACATAGGGATTCAGTTGTCTGAAAAAACGCGTTTATTTCGGGCTGAAAAACACGTTTTGAAAAGTGCACTGTAACTGCCCCATAACTTACATGGGGTTGACCAAACTTGCAGAAACATGTTTATTTCTGCTGAAAAACACGTTTTGACACTTTCTGCACACTGGGGTTAAGAGCAGAGTGTGTGGGCTGTTCTGAGCCTTGCAGTTACATAGGGATTCAGTTGTCTGAAAAAACGCGTTTATTTCGGTCTGAAAAACACGTTTTGAAAAGTGCACTGTAACTGCCCCATAACTTACATGGGGTTGACCAAACTTGCAGAAACATGTTTATTTCTGCTGAAAAACATGTTTTGACACTTTCTGCACACTGGGGTTAAGAGCTGAGTGTGTGGGCTCTTCTGAGCCTTGCAGTTACATAGGGATTCAGTTGTCTGAAAAAACGCGTTTATTTCGGGCTGAAAAACACGTTTTGAAAAGTCTACTGTAAATGCCCCATAACTTACATGGGGTTGACCAAACTTGCAGAAACATGTTTATTTCTGCTGAAAAACACGTTTTGACACTTTCTGCACACTGGGGTTAAGAGCAGAGTGTGTGGGCTCTTCTGAACCTTGCAGTTACATAGGGATTCAGTTGTCTGAAAAAACGCGTTTATTTCGGGCTGAAAAACACGTTTTGAAAAGTGCACTGTAACAGCCCCATAACTTACATGGGGTTGACCAAACTTGCAGAAACATTTTTATTTCTGCTGAAAAACACGTTTTGACACTTTCTGCACACTGGGGTTAAGAGCTGAGTGTGTGGGCTCTTCTGAGCTTTGCAGTTACATAGGTATTCAGTTGTCTGAAAAAACGCGTTTATTTCGGGCTGAAAAACACGTTTTGAAAAGTGCACTGTAACAGCCCCATAACTTACATGGGGTTGACCAAACTTGCAGAAACATTTTTATTTCTGCTGAAAAACACGTTTTGACACTTTCTGCACACTGGGGTTAAGAGCTGAGTGTGTGGGCTCTTCTGAGCTTTGCAGTTACATAGGTATTCAGTTGTCTGAAAAAACGCGTTTATTTCGGGCTGAAAAACACGTTTTGAAAAAAGTGCTGTTACTGCCCCATAACTTACATGGGGTTGACCAAACTTGCAGAAACATGTTTATTTCTGCTGAAAAACATGTTTTGACACTTTCTGCACACTGGGGTTAAGAGCTGAGTGTGTGGGCTGTTCTGAGCCTTGCAGTTACATAGGGATTCAGTTGTCTGAAAAAACGCGTTTATTTCGGGCTGAAAAACACGTTTTGAAAAGTGCACTGTAACTGCCCCATAACTTACATGGGGTTGACCAAACTTGCAGAAACATGTTTATTTCTGCTGAAAAACATGTTTTGACACTTTCTGCACACTGGGGTTAAGAGCTGAGTGTGTGGGCTCTTCTGAGCTTTGCAGTTACATAGGGATTCAGTTGTCTGAAAAAACGCGTTTATTTCGGGCTGAAAAACACGTTTTGAAAAGTGCACTGTAACTGCCCCATAACTTACATGGGGTTGACCAAACTTGCAGAAACATGTTTATTTCTGCTGAAAAACACGTTTTGACACTTTCTGCACACTGGGGTTAAGAGCAGAGTGTGTGGGCTGTTCTGAGCCTTGCAGTTACATAGGGATTCAGTTGTCTGAAAAAACGCGTTTATTTCGGGCTGAAAAACACGTTTTGAAAAGTGCACTGTAACTGCCCCATAACTTACATGGGGTTGACCAAACTTGCAGAAACATGTTTATTTCTGCTGAAAAACATGTTTTGACACTTTCTGCACACTGGGGTTAAGAGCTGAGTGTGTGGGCTCTTCTGAGCCTTGCAGTTACATAGGGATTCAGTTGTCTGAAAAAAACGCGTTTATTTCGGGCTGAAAAACACGTTTTGAAAAGTCTACTGTAACTGCCCCATAACTTACATGGGGTTGACCAAACTTGCAGAAACATGTTTATTTCTGCTGAAAAACACGTTTTGACACTTTCTGCACACTGGGGTTAAGAGCTGAGTGTGTGGGCTCTTCTGAGCTTTGCAGTTACATAGGGATTCAGTTGTCTGAAAAAACGCGTTTATTTCGGGCTGAAAAACACGTTTTGAAAAGTGCACTGTAACTGCCCCATAACTTACATGGGGTTGACCAAACTTGCAGAAACATGTTTATTTCTGCTGAAAAACACGTTTTGACACTTTCTGCACACTGGGGTTAAGAGCAGAGTGTGTGGGCTGTTCTGAGCCTTGCAGTTACATAGGGATTCAGTTGTCTGAAAAAACGCGTTTATTTCGGGCTGAAAAACACGTTTTGAAAAGTGCACTGTAACTGCCCCATAACTTACATGGGGTTGACCAAACTTGCAGAAACATGTTTATTTCTGCTGAAAAACATGTTTTGACACTTTCTGCACACTGGGGTTAAGAGCTGAGTGTGTGGGCTCTTCTGAGCCTTGCAGTTACATAGGGATTCAGTTGTCTGAAAAAACGCGTTTATTTCGGGCTGAAAAACACGTTTTGAAAAGTCTACTGTAACTGCGCCATAACTTACATGGGGTTGACCAAACTTGCAGAAACATGTTTATTTCTGCTGAAAAACACGTTTTGACACTTTCTGCACACTGGGGTTAAGAGCTGAGTGTGTGGGCTCTTCTGAGCTTTGCAGTTACATAGGTATTCAGTTGTCTGAAAAAACGCGTTTATTTCGGGCTGAAAAACACGTTTTGAAAAGTGTACTGTAACTGCCCCATAACTTACATGGGGTTGACCAAACTTGCAGAAACATGTTTATTTCTGCTGAAAAACACGTTTTGACATTTTCTGCACACTGGGGTTAAGAGCTGAGTGTGTGGGCTCTTCTGAGCTTTGCAGTTACATAGGGATTCAGTTGTCTGAAAAAACGCGTTTATTTCGGGCTGAAAAACACGTTTTGAAAAGTGTACTGTAACTGCCCCATAACTTACATGGGGTTGACCAAACTTCCAGAAACATGTTTATTTCTGCTGAAAAACACGTTTTGACACTTTCTGCACACTGGGGTTAAGAGCAGAGTGTGTGGGCTCTTCTGAGCCTTACAGTTACATAGGGATTCAGTTGTCTGAAAAAACGCGTTTATTTCGGGCTGAAAAACACGTTTTGAAAAAAGTGCTGTTACTGCCCCATAACTTACATGGGGTTGACCAAACTTGCAGAAACATGTTTATTTCTGCTGAAAAACACGTTTTGACACTTTCTGCACACTGGGGTTAAGAGCAGAGTGTGTGGGCTCTTCTGAGCCTTACAGTTACATAGGGATTCAGTTGTCTGAAAAAACGCGTTTATTTCGGGCTGAAAAACACGTTTTGAAAAAAGTGCTGTTACTGCCCCATAACTTACATGGGGTTGACCAAACTTGCAGAAACATGTTTATTTCTGCTGAAAAACACGTTTTGACACTTTCTGCACACTGGGGTTAAGAGCTGAGTGTGTGGGCTCTTCTGAGCTTTGCAGTTACATAGGGATTCAGTTGTCTGAAAAAACGCGTTTATTTCGGGCTGAAAAACACGTTTTGAAAAGTGCACTGTAACTGCCCCATAACTTACATGGGGTTGACCAAACTTGCAGAAACATGTTTATTTCTGCTGAAAAACATGTTTTGACACTTTCTGCACACTGGGGTTAAGAGCTGAGTGTGTGGGCTGTTCTGAGCCTTGCAGTTACATAGGGATTCAGTTGTCTGAAAAAACGCGTTTATTTCGGGCTGAAAAACACGTTTTGAAAAGTGCACTGTAACTGCCCCATAACTTACATGGGGTTGACCAAACTTGCAGAAACATGTTTATTTCTGCTGAAAAACACGTTTTGACACTTTCTGCACACTGGGGTTAAGAGCAGAGTGTGTGGGCTGTTCTGAGCCTTGCAGTTACATAGGGATTCAGTTGTCTGAAAAAACGCGTTTATTTCGGTCTGAAAAACACGTTTTGAAAAGTGCACTGTAACTGCCCCATAACTTACATGGGGTTGACCAAACTTGCAGAAACATGTTTATTTCTGCTGAAAAACATGTTTTGACACTTTCTGCACACTGGGGTTAAGAGCTGAGTGTGTGGGCTCCTCTGAGCCTTGCAGTTACATAGGGATTCAGTTGTCTGAAAAAACGCGTTTATTTCGGGCTGAAAAACACGTTTTGAAAAGTCTACTGTAACTGCCCCATAACTTACATGGGGTTGACCAAACTTGCAGAAACATGTTTATTTCTGCTGAAAAACACGTTTTGACACTTTCTGCACACTGGGGTTAAGAGCAGAGTGTGTGGGCTCTTCTGAACCTTGCAGTTACATAGGGATTCAGTTGTCTGAAAAAACGCGTTTATTTCGGGCTGAAAAACACGTTTTGAAAAGTGCACTGTAACAGCCCCATAACTTACATGGGGTTGACCAAACTTGCAGAAACATTTTTATTTCTGCTGAAAAACACGTTTTGACACTTTCTGCACACTGGGGTTAAGAGCTGAGTGTGTGGGCTCTTCTGAGCTTTGCAGTTACATAGGTATTCAGTTGTCTGAAAAAACGCGTTTATTTCGGGCTGAAAAACACGTTTTGAAAAGTGCACTGTAACAGCCCCATAACTTTAATGGGGTTGACCAAACTTGCAGAAACATTTTTATTTCTGCTGAAAAACACGTTTTGACACTTTCTGCACACTGGGGTTAAGAGCTGAGTGTGTGGGCTCTTCTGAGCTTTGCAGTTACATAGGTATTCAGTTGTCTGAAAAAACGCGTTTATTTCGGGCTGAAAAACACGTTTTGAAAAAAGTGCTGTTACTGCCCCATAACTTACATGGGGTTGACCAAACTTGCAGAAACATGTTTATTTCTGCTGAAAAACATGTTTTGACACTTTCTGCACACTGGGGTTAAGAGCTGAGTGTGTGGGCTGTTCTGAGCCTTGCAGTTACATAGGGATTCAGTTGTCTGAAAAAACGCGTTTATTTCGGGCTGAAAAACACGTTTTGAAAAGTGCACTGTAACTGCCCCATAACTTACATGGGGTTGACCAAACTTGCAGAAACATGTTTATTTCTGCTGAAAAACACGTTTTGACACTTTCTGCACACTGGGGTTAAGAGCAGAGTGTGTGGGCTGTTCTGAGCCTTGCAGTTACATAGGGATTCAGTTGTCTGAAAAAACGCGTTTATTTCGGGCTGAAAAACACGTTTTGAAAAGTGCACTGTAACTGCCCCATAACTTACATGGGGTTGACCAAACTTGCAGAAACATGTTTATTTCTGCTGAAAAACATGTTTTGACACTTTCTGCACACTGGGGTTAAGAGCTGAGTGTGTGGGCTCTTCTGAGCCTTGCAGTTACATAGGGATTCAGTTGTCTGAAAAAACGCGTTTATTTCGGGCTGAAAAACACGTTTTGAAAAGTCTACTGTAACTGCCCCATAACTTACATGGGGTTGACCAAACTTGCAGAAACATGTTTATTTCTGCTGAAAAACACGTTTTGACACTTTCTGCACACTGGGGTTAAGAGCTGAGTGTGTGGGCTCTTCTGAGCTTTGCAGTTACATAGGGATTCAGTTGTCTGAAAAAACGCGTTTATTTCGGGCTGAAAAACACGTTTTGAAAAGTGCACTGTAACTGCCCCATAACTTACATGGGGTTGACCAAACTTGCAGAAACATGTTTATTTCTGCTGAAAAACACGTTTTGACACTTTCTGCACACTGGGGTTAAGAGCAGAGTGTGTGGGCTGTTCTGAGCCTTGCAGTTACATAGGGATTCAGTTGTCTGAAAAAACGCGTTTATTTCGGGCTGAAAAACACGTTTTGAAAAGTGCACTGTAACTGCCCCATAACTTACATGGGGTTGACCAAACTTGCAGAAACATGTTTATTTCTGCTGAAAAACATGTTTTGACACTTTCTGCACACTGGGGTTAAGAGCTGAGTGTGTGGGCTCTTCTGAGCCTTGCAGTTACATAGGGATTCAGTTGTCTGAAAAAACGCGTTTATTTCGGGCTGAAAAACACGTTTTGAAAAGTCTACTGTAACTGCCCCATAACTTACATGGGGTTGACCAAACTTGCAGAAACATGTTTATTTCTGCTGAAAAACACGTTTTGACACTTTCTGCACACTGGGGTTAAGAGCTGAGTGTGTGGGCTCTTCTGAGCTTTGCAGTTACATAGGTATTCAGTTGTCTGAAAAAACGCGTTTATTTCGGGCTGAAAAACACGTTTTGAAAAGTGCACTGTAACTGCCCCATAACTTACATGGGGTTGACCAAACTTGCAGAAACATGTTTATTTCTGCTGAAAAACATGTTTTGACACTTTCTGCACACTGGGGTTAAGAGCTGAGTGTGTGGGCTCTTCTGAGCCTTGCAGTTACATAGGGATTCAGTTGTCTGAAAAAACGCGTTTATTTCGGGCTGAAAAACACGTTTTGAAAAGTCTACTGTAACTGCCCCATAACTTACATGGGGTTGACCAAACTTGCAGAAACATGTTTATTTCTGCTGAAAAACACGTTTTGACACTTTCTGCACACTGGGGTTAAGAGCAGAGTGTGTGGGCTCTTCTGAACCTTGCAGTTACATAGGGATTCAGTTGTCTGAAAAAACGCGTTTATTTCGGGCTGAAAAACACGTTTTGAAAAGTGCACTGTAACAGCCCCATAACTTACATGGGGTTGACCAAACTTGCAGAAACATTTTTATTTCTGCTGAAAAACACGTTTTGACACTTTCTGCACACTGGGGTTAAGAGCTGAGTGTGTGGGCTCTTCTGAGCTTTGCAGTTACATAGGTATTCAGTTGTCTGAAAAAACGCGTTTATTTCGGGCTGAAAAACACGTTTTGAAAAGTGCACTGTAACAGCCCCATAACTTACATGGGGTTGACCAAACTTGCAGAAACATTTTTATTTCTGCTGAAAAACACGTTTTGACACTTTCTGCACACTGGGGTTAAGAGCTGAGTGTGTGGGCTCTTCTGAGCTTTGCAGTTACATAGGTATTCAGTTGTCTGAAAAAACGCGTTTATTTCGGGCTGAAAAACACGTTTTGAAAAAAGTGCTGTTACTGCCCCATAACTTACATGGGGTTGACCAAACTTGCAGAAACATGTTTATTTCTGCTGAAAAACATGTTTTGACACTTTCTGCACACTGGGGTTAAGAGCTGAGTGTGTGGGCTGTTCTGAGCCTTGCAGTTACATAGGGATTCAGTTGTCTGAAAAAACGCGTTTATTTTGGTCTGAAAAACACGTTTTGAAAAGTGCACTGTAACTGCCCCATAACTTACATGGGGTTGACCAAACTTGCAGAAACATGTTTATTTCTGCTGAAAAACATGTTTTGACACTTTCTGCACACTGGGGTTAAGAGCTGAGTGTGTGGGCTCTTCTGAGCTTTGCAGTTACATAGGGATTCAGTTGTCTGAAAAAACGCGTTTATTTCGGGCTGAAAAACACGTTTTGAAAAGTGCACTGTAACTGCCCCATAACTTACATGGGGTTGACCAAACTTGCAGAAACATGTTTATTTCTGCTGAAAAACACGTTTTGACACTTTCTGCACACTGGGGTTAAGAGCAGAGTGTGTGGGCTGTTCTGAGCCTTGCAGTTACATAGGGATTCAGTTGTCTGAAAAAACGCGTTTATTTCGGGCTGAAAAACACGTTTTGAAAAGTGCACTGTAACTGCCCCATAACTTACATGGGGTTGACCAAACTTGCAGAAACATGTTTATTTCTGCTGAAAAACATGTTTTGACACTTTCTGCACACTGGGGTTAAGAGCTGAGTGTGTGGGCTCTTCTGAGCCTTGCAGTTACATAGGGATTCAGTTGTCTGAAAAAAACGCGTTTATTTCGGGCTGAAAAACACGTTTTGAAAAGTCTACTGTAACTGCCCCATAACTTACATGGGGTTGACCAAACTTGCAGAAACATGTTTATTTCTGCTGAAAAACACGTTTTGACACTTTCTGCACACTGGGGTTAAGAGCTGAGTGTGTGGGCTCTTCTGAGCTTTGCAGTTACATAGGGATTCAGTTGTCTGAAAAAACGCGTTTATTTCGGGCTGAAAAACACGTTTTGAAAAGTGCACTGTAACTGCCCCATAACTTACATGGGGTTGACCAAACTTGCAGAAACATGTTTATTTCTGCTGAAAAACACGTTTTGACACTTTCTGCACACTGGGGTTAAGAGCAGAGTGTGTGGGCTGTTCTGAGCCTTGCAGTTACATAGGGATTCAGTTGTCTGAAAAAACGCGTTTATTTCGGGCTGAAAAACACGTTTGAAAAGTGCACTGTAACTGCCCCATAACTTACATGGGGTTGACCAAACTTGCAGAAACATGTTTATTTCTGCTGAAAAACATGTTTTGACACTTTCTGCACACTGGGGTTAAGAGCTGAGTGTGTGGGCTCTTCTGAGCCTTGCAGTTACATAGGGATTCAGTTGTCTGAAAAAACGCGTTTATTTCGGGCTGAAAAACACGTTTTGAAAAGTCTACTGTAACTGCCCCATAACTTACATGGGGTTGACCAAACTTGCAGAAACATGTTTATTTCTGCTGAAAAACACGTTTTGACACTTTCTGCACACTGGGGTTAAGAGCTGAGTGTGTGGGCTCTTCTGAGCTTTGCAGTTACATAGGTATTCAGTTGTCTGAAAAAACGCGTTTATTTCGGGCTGAAAAACACGTTTTGAAAAGTGTACTGTAACTGCCCCATAACTTACATGGGGTTGACCAAACTTGCAGAAACATGTTTATTTCTGCTGAAAAACACGTTTTGACATTTTCTGCACACTGGGGTTAAGAGCTGAGTGTGTGGGCTCTTCTGAGCTTTGCAGTTACATAGGGATTCAGTTGTCTGAAAAAACGCGTTTATTTCGGGCTGAAAAACACGTTTTGAAAAGTGTACTGTAACTGCCCCATAACTTACATGGGGTTGACCAAACTTCCAGAAACATGTTTATTTCTGCTGAAAAACACGTTTTGACACTTTCTGCACACTGGGGTTAAGAGCAGAGTGTGTGGGCTCTTCTGAGCCTTACAGTTACATAGGGATTCAGTTGTCTGAAAAAACGCGTTTATTTCGGGCTGAAAAACACGTTTTGAAAAAAGTGCTGTTACTGCCCCATAACTTACATGGGGTTGACCAAACTTGAAGAAACATGTTTATTTCTGCTGAAAAACACGTTTTGACACTTTCTGCACACTGGGGTTAAGAGCAGAGTGTGTGGGCTCTTCTGAGCCTTGCAGTTACATAGGGATTCAGTTGTCTGAAAAAACGCGTTTATTTCGGGCTGAAAAACACGTTTTGAAAAGTGCACTGTAACTGCCCCATAACTTACATGGGGTTGACCAAACTTGCAGAAACATGTTTATTTCTGCTGAAAAACACGTTTTGACACTTTCTGCACACAGGGGTTAAGAGCTGAGTGTGTGGGCTCTTCTGAGCCTTGCAGTTACATAGGGATTCAGTTGTCTGAAAAAACGCGTTTATTTCGGGCTGAAAAACACGTTTTGAAAAGTCTACTGTAACTGCCCCATAACTTACATGGGGTTGACCAAACTTGCAGAAACATGTTTATTTCTGCTGAAAAACACGTTTTGACACTTTCTGCACACTGGGGTTAAGAGCAGAGTGTGTGGGCTCTTCTGAACCTTGCAGTTACATAGGGATTCAGTTGTCTGAAAAAACGCGTTTATTTCGGGCTGAAAAACACGTTTTGAAAAGTGCACTGTAACAGCCCCATAACTTACATGGGGTTGACCAAACTTGCAGAAACATTTTTATTTCTGCTGAAAAACACGTTTTGACACTTTCTGCACACTGGGGTTAAGAGCTGAGTGTGTGGGCTCTTCTGAGCTTTGCAGTTACATAGGTATTCAGTTGTCTGAAAAAACGCGTTTATTTCGGGCTGAAAAACACGTTTTGAAAAGTGCACTGTAACAGCCCCATAACTTACATGGGGTTGACCAAACTTGCAGAAACATTTTTATTTCTGCTGAAAAACACGTTTTGACACTTTCTGCACACTGGGGTTAAGAGCTGAGTGTGTGGGCTCTTCTGAGCTTTGCAGTTACATAGGTATTCAGTTGTCTGAAAAAACGCGTTTATTTCGGGCTGAAAAACACGTTTTGAAAAAAGTGCTGTTACTGCCCCATAACTTACATGGGGTTGACCAAACTTGCAGAAACATGTTTATTTCTGCTGAAAAACATGTTTTGACACTTTCTGCACACTGGGGTTAAGAGCTGAGTGTGTGGGCTGTTCTGAGCCTTGCAGTTACATAGGGATTCAGTTGTCTGAAAAAACGCGTTTATTTCGGTCTGAAAAACACGTTTTGAAAAGTGCACTGTAACTGCCCCATAACTTACATGGGGTTGACCAAACTTGCAGAAACATGTTTATTTCTGCTGAAAAACATGTTTTGACACTTTCTGCACACTGGGGTTAAGAGCTGAGTGTGTGGGCTCTTCTGAGCTTTGCAGTTACATAGGGATTCAGTTGTCTGAAAAAACGCGTTTATTTCGGGCTGAAAAACACGTTTTGAAAAGTGCACTGTAACTGCCCCATAACTTACATGGGGTTGACCAAACTTGCAGAAACATGTTTATTTCTGCTGAAAAACACGTTTTGACACTTTCTGCACACTGGGGTTAAGAGCAGAGTGTGTGGGCTGTTCTGAGCCTTGCAGTTACATAGGGATTCAGTTGTCTGAAAAAACGCGTTTATTTCGGGCTGAAAAACACGTTTTGAAAAGTGCACTGTAACTGCCCCATAACTTACATGGGGTTGACCAAACTTGCAGAAACATGTTTATTTCTGCTGAAAAACATGTTTTGACACTTTCTGCACACTGGGGTTAAGAGCTGAGTGTGTGGGCTCTTCTGAGCCTTGCAGTTACATAGGGATTCAGTTGTCTGAAAAAAACGCGTTTATTTCGGGCTGAAAAACACGTTTTGAAAAGTCTACTGTAACTGCCCCATAACTTACATGGGGTTGACCAAACTTGCAGAAACATGTTTATTTCTGCTGAAAAACACGTTTTGACACTTTCTGCACACTGGGGTTAAGAGCTGAGTGTGTGGGCTCTTCTGAGCTTTGCAGTTACATAGGGATTCAGTTGTCTGAAAAAACGCGTTTATTTCGGGCTGAAAAACACGTTTTGAAAAGTGCACTGTAACTGCCCCATAACTTACATGGGGTTGACCAAACTTGCAGAAACATGTTTATTTCTGCTGAAAAACACGTTTTGACACTTTCTGCACACTGGGGTTAAGAGCAGAGTGTGTGGGCTGTTCTGAGCCTTGCAGTTACATAGGGATTCAGTTGTCTGAAAAAACGCGTTTATTTCGGGCTGAAAAACACGTTTTGAAAAGTGCACTGTAACTGCCCCATAACTTACATGGGGTTGACCAAACTTGCAGAAACATGTTTATTTCTGCTGAAAAACATGTTTTGACACTTTCTGCACACTGGGGTTAAGAGCTGAGTGTGTGGGCTCTTCTGAGCCTTGCAGTTACATAGGGATTCAGTTGTCTGAAAAAACGCGTTTATTTCGGGCTGAAAAACACGTTTTGAAAAGTCTACTGTAACTGCCCCATAACTTACATGGGGTTGACCAAACTTGCAGAAACATGTTTATTTCTGCTGAAAAACACGTTTTGACACTTTCTGCACACTGGGGTTAAGAGCTGAGTGTGTGGGCTCTTCTGAGCTTTGCAGTTACATAGGTATTCAGTTGTCTGAAAAAACGCGTTTATTTCGGGCTGAAAAACACGTTTTGAAAAGTGTACTGTAACTGCCCCATAACTTACATGGGGTTGACCAAACTTGCAGAAACATGTTTATTTCTGCTGAAAAACACGTTTTGACATTTTCTGCACACTGGGGTTAAGAGCTGAGTGTGTGGGCTCTTCTGAGCTTTGCAGTTACATAGGGATTCAGTTGTCTGAAAAAACGCGTTTATTTCGGGCTGAAAAACACGTTTTGAAAAGTGTACTGTAACTGCCCCATAACTTACATGGGGTTGACCAAACTTCCAGAAACATGTTTATTTCTGCTGAAAAACACGTTTTGACACTTTCTGCACACTGGGGTTAAGAGCAGAGTGTGTGGGCTCTTCTGAGCCTTACAGTTACATAGGGATTCAGTTGTCTGAAAAAACGCGTTTATTTCGGGCTGAAAAACACGTTTTGAAAAAAGTGCTGTTACTGCCCCATAACTTACATGGGGTTGACCAAACTTGAAGAAACATGTTTATTTCTGCTGAAAAACACGTTTTGACACTTTCTGCACACTGGGGTTAAGAGCAGAGTGTGTGGGCTCTTCTGAGCCTTACAGTTACATAGGGATTCAGTTGTCTGAAAAAACGCGTTTATTTCGGGCTGAAAAACACGTTTTGAAAAAAGTGCTGTTACTGCCCCATAACTTACATGGGGTTGACCAAACTTGCAGAAACATGTTTATTTCTGCTGAAAAACACGTTTTGACACTTTCTGCACACTGGGGTTAAGAGCTGAGTGTGTGGGCTCTTCTGAGCTTTGCAGTTACATAGGGATTCAGTTGTCTGAAAAAACGCGTTTATTTCGGGCTGAAAAACACGTTTTGAAAAGTGCACTGTAACTGCCCCATAACTTACATGGGGTTGACCAAACTTGCAGAAACATGTTTATTTCTGCTGAAAAACATGTTTTGACACTTTCTGCACACTGGGGTTAAGAGCTGAGTGTGTGGGCTGTTCTGAGCCTTGCAGTTACATAGGGATTCAGTTGTCTGAAAAAACGCGTTTATTTCGGGCTGAAAAACACGTTTTGAAAAGTGCACTGTAACTGCCCCATAACTTACATGGGGTTGACCAAACTTGCAGAAACATGTTTATTTCTGCTGAAAAACACGTTTTGACACTTTCTGCACACAGGGGTTAAGAGCAGAGTGTGTGGGCTGTTCTGAGCCTTGCAGTTACATAGGGATTCAGTTGTCTGAAAAAACGCGTTTATTTCGGTCTGAAAAACACGTTTTGAAAAGTGCACTGTAACTGCCCCATAACTTACATGGGGTTGACCAAACTTGCAGAAACATGTTTATTTCTGCTGAAAAACATGTTTTGACACTTTCTGCACACTGGGGTTAAGAGCTGAGTGTGTGGGCTCTTCTGAGCCTTGCAGTTACATAGGGATTCAGTTGTCTGAAAAAACGCGTTTATTTCGGGCTGAAAAACACGTTTTGAAAAGTGCACTGTAACTGCCCCATAACTTACATGGGGTTGACCAAACTTGCAGAAACATGTTTATTTCTGCTGAAAAACATGTTTTGACACTTTCTGCACACTGGGGTTAAGAGCTGAGTGTGTGGGCTGTTCTGAGCCTTGCAGTTACATAGGGATTCAGTTGTCTGAAAAAACGCGTTTATTTCGGGCTGAAAAACACGTTTTGAAAAGTGCACTGTAACTGCCCCATAACTTACATGGGGTTGACCAAACTTGCAGAAACATGTTTATTTCTGCTGAAAAACATGTTTTGACACTTTCTGCACACTGGGGTTAAGAGCTGAGTGTGTGGGCTCTTCTGAGCTTTGCAGTTACATAGGGATTCAGTTGTCTGAAAAAACGCGTTTATTTCGGGCTGAAAAACACGTTTTGAAAAGTGCACTGTAACTGCCCCATAACTTACATGGGGTTGACCAAACTTGCAGAAACATGTTTATTTCTGCTGAAAAACACGTTTTGACACTTTCTGCACACTGGGGTTAAGAGCAGAGTGTGTGGGCTGTTCTGAGCCTTGCAGTTACATAGGGATTCAGTTGTCTGAAAAAACGCGTTTATTTCGGGCTGAAAAACACGTTTTGAAAAGTGTACTGTAACTGCCCCATAACTTACATGGGGTTGACCAAACTTGCAGAAACATGTTTATTTCTGCTGAAAAACACGTTTTGACACTTTCTGCACACTGGGGTTAAGAGCAGAGTGTGTGGGCTCTTCTGAGCCTTACAGTTACATAGGGATTCAGTTGTCTGAAAAAACGCGTTTATTTCGGGCTGAAAAACACGTTTTGAAAAAAGTGCTGTTACTGCCCCATAACTTACATGGGGTTGACCAAACTTGCAGAAACATGTTTATTTCTGCTGAAAAACACGTTTTGACACTTTCTGCACACTGGGGTTAAGAGCTGAGTGTGTGGGCTCTTCTGAGCTTTGCAGTTACATAGGGATTCAGTTGTCTGAAAAAACGCGTTTATTTCGGGCTGAAAAACACGTTTTGAAAAGTGCACTGTAACTGCCCCATAACTTACATGGGGTTGACCAAACTTGCAGAAACATGTTTATTTCTGCTGAAAAACATGTTTTGACACTTTCTGCACACTGGGGTTAAGAGCTGAGTGTGTGGGCTGTTCTGAGCCTTGCAGTTACATAGGGATTCAGTTGTCTGAAAAAACGCGTTTATTTCGGGCTGAAAAACACGTTTTGAAAAGTGCACTGTAACTGCCCCATAACTTACATGGGGTTGACCAAACTTGCAGAAACATGTTTATTTCTGCTGAAAAACACGTTTTGACACTTTCTGCACACAGGGGTTAAGAGCAGAGTGTGTGGGCTGTTCTGAGCCTTGCAGTTACATAGGGATTCAGTTGTCTGAAAAAACGCGTTTATTTCGGTCTGAAAAACACGTTTTGAAAAGTGCACTGTAACTGCCCCATAACTTACATGGGGTTGACCAAACTTGCAGAAACATGTTTATTTCTGCTGAAAAACATGTTTTGACACTTTCTGCACACTGGGGTTAAGAGCTGAGTGTGTGGGCTCTTCTGAGCCTTGCAGTTACATAGGGATTCAGTTGTCTGAAAAAACGCGTTTATTTCGGGCTGAAAAACACGTTTTGAAAAGTGCACTGTAACTGCCCCATAACTTACATGGGGTTGACCAAACTTGCAGAAACATGTTTATTTCTGCTGAAAAACATGTTTTGACACTTTCTGCACACTGGGGTTAAGAGCTGAGTGTGTGGGCTGTTCTGAGCCTTGCAGTTACATAGGGATTCAGTTGTCTGAAAAAACGCGTTTATTTCGGGCTGAAAAACACGTTTTGAAAAGTGCACTGTAACTGCCCCATAACTTACATGGGGTTGACCAAACTTGCAGAAACATGTTTATTTCTGCTGAAAAACATGTTTTGACACTTTCTGCACACTGGGGTTAAGAGCTGAGTGTGTGGGCTCTTCTGAGCTTTGCAGTTACATAGGGATTCAGTTGTCTGAAAAAACGCGTTTATTTCGGGCTGAAAAACACGTTTTGAAAAGTGCACTGTAACTGCCCCATAACTTACATGGGGTTGACCAAACTTGCAGAAACATGTTTATTTCTGCTGAAAAACACGTTTTGACACTTTCTGCACACTGGGGTTAAGAGCAGAGTGTGTGGGCTGTTCTGAGCCTTGCAGTTACATAGGGATTCAGTTGTCTGAAAAAACGCGTTTATTTCGGGCTGAAAAACACGTTTTGAAAAGTCTACTGTAACTGCCCCATAACTTACATGGGGTTGACCAAACTTGCAGAAACATGTTTATTTCTGCTGAAAAACACGTTTTGACACTTTCTGCACACTGGGGTTAAGAGCAGAGTGTGTGGGCTCTTCTGAGCCTTACAGTTACATAGGGATTCAGTTGTCTGAAAAAACGCGTTTATTTCAGGCTGAAAAACACGTTTTGAAAAGTGCACTGTAACTGCCCCATAACTTACATGGGGTTGACCAAACTTGCAGAAACATGTTTATTTCTGCTGAAAAACATGTTTTGACACTTTCTGCACACTGGGGTTAAGAGCTGAGTGTGTGGGCTGTTCTGAGCCTTGCAGTTACTTAAGGATTCAGTTGTCTGAAAAAACGCGTTTATTTCGGGCTGAAAAACACGTTTTGAAAAGTGCACTGTAACTGCCCCATAACTTACATGGGGTTGACCAAACTTGCAGAAACATGTTTATTTCTGCTGAAAAACACGTTTTGACACTTTCTGCACACTGGGGTTAAGAGCAGAGTGTGTGGGCTCTTCTGAGCCTTGCAGTTACATAGGGATTCAGTTGTCTGAAAAAACGCGTTTATTTCGTGCTGAAAAACACGTTTTGAAAAGTGTACTGTAACTGCCCCATAACTTACATGGGGTTGACCAAACTTGCAGAAACATGTTTATTTCTGCTGAAAAACATGTTTTGACACTTTCTGCACACTGGGGTTAAGAGCTGAGTGTGTGGGCTGTTCTGAGCCTTGCAGTTACATAGGGATTCAGTTGTCTGAAGAAACGCGTTTATTTCGGGCTGAAAAACACGTTTTGAAAAGTGCACTGTAACTGCCCCATAACTTACATGGGGTTGACCAAACTTGCAGAAACATGTTTATTTCTGCTGAAAAACATGTTTTGACACTTTCTGCACACTGGGGTTAAGAGCTGAGTGTGTGGGCTCTTCTGAGCTTTGCAGTTACATAGGGATTCAGTTGTCTGAAAAAACGCGTTTATTTCGGGCTGAAAAACACGTTTTGAAAAGTGCACTGTAACTGCCCCATAACTTACATGGGGTTGACCAAACTTGCAGAAACATGTTTATTTCTGCTGAAAAACACGTTTTGACACTTTCTGCACACTGGGGTTAAGAGCAGAGTGTGTGGGCTGTTCTGAGCCTTGCAGTTACATAGGGATTCAGTTGTCTGAAAAAACGCGTTTATTTCGGGCTGAAAAACACGTTTTGAAAAGTGCACTGTAACTGCCCCATAACTTACATGGGGTTGACCAAACTTGCAGAAACATGTTTATTTCTGCTGAAAAACATGTTTTGACACTTTCTGCACACTGGGGTTAAGAGCTGAGTGTGTGGGCTGTTCTGAGCCTTGCAGTTACATAGGGATTCAGTTGTCTGAAAAAACGCGTTTATTTCGGGCTGAAAAACACGTTTTGAAAAGTGCACTGTAACTGCCCCATAACTTACATGGGGTTGACCAAACTTGCAGAAACATGTTTATTTCTGCTGAAAAACACGTTTTGACACTTTCTGCACACTGGGGTTAAGAGCAGAGTGTGTGGGCTGTTCTGAGCCTTGCAGTTACATAGGGATTCAGTTGTCTGAAAAAACGCGTTTATTTCGGTCTGAAAAAAACGTTTTGAAAAGTGCACTGTAACTGCCCCATAACTTACATGGGGTTGACCAAACTTGCAGAAACATGTTTATTTCTGCTGAAAAACATGTTTTGACACTTTCTGCACACTGGGGTTAAGAGCTGAGTGTGTGGGCTCTTCTGAGCTTTGCAGTTACATAGGTATTCAGTTGTCTGAAAAAACGCGTTTATTTCGGGCTGAAAAACACGTTTTGAAAAGTGTACTGTAACTGCCCCATAACTTACATGGGGTTGACCAAACTTGCAGAAACATGTTTATTTCTGCTGAAAAACACGTTTTGACATTTTCTGCACACTGGGGTTAAGAGCTGAGTGTGTGGGCTCTTCTGAGCTTTGCAGTTACATAGGGATTCAGTTGTCTGAAAAAACGCGTTTATTTCGGGCTGAAAAACACGTTTTGAAAAGTGTACTGTAACTGCCCCATAACTTACATGGGGTTGACCAAACTTCCAGAAACATGTTTATTTCTGCTGAAAAACACGTTTTGACACTTTCTGCACACTGGGGTTAAGAGCAGAGTGTGTGGGCTCTTCTGAGCCTTACAGTTACATAGGGATTCAGTTGTCTGAAAAAACGCGTTTATTTCGGGCTGAAAAACACGTTTTGAAAAAAGTGCTGTTACTGCCCCATAACTTACATGGGGTTGACCAAACTTGAAGAAACATGTTTATTTCTGCTGAAAAACACGTTTTGACACTTTCTGCACACTGGGGTTAAGAGCAGAGTGTGTGGGCTCTTCTGAGCCTTGCAGTTACATAGGGATTCAGTTGTCTGAAAAAACGCGTTTATTTCGGGCTGAAAAACACGTTTTGAAAAGTGCACTGTAACTGCCCCATAACTTACATGGGGTTGACCAAACTTGCAGAAACATGTTTATTTCTGCTGAAAAACACGTTTTGACACTTTCTGCACACAGGGGTTAAGAGCTGAGTGTGTGGGCTCTTCTGAGCCTTGCAGTTACATAGGGATTCAGTTGTCTGAAAAAACGCGTTTATTTCGGGCTGAAAAACACGTTTTGAAAAGTCTACTGTAACTGCCCCATAACTTACATGGGGTTGACCAAACTTGCAGAAACATGTTTATTTCTGCTGAAAAACACGTTTTGACACTTTCTGCACACTGGGGTTAAGAGCAGAGTGTGTGGGCTCTTCTGAACCTTGCAGTTACATAGGGATTCAGTTGTCTGAAAAAACGCGTTTATTTCGGGCTGAAAAACACGTTTTGAAAAGTGCACTGTAACAGCCCCATAACTTACATGGGGTTGACCAAACTTGCAGAAACATTTTTATTTCTGCTGAAAAACACGTTTTGACACTTTCTGCACACTGGGGTTAAGAGCTGAGTGTGTGGGCTCTTCTGAGCTTTGCAGTTACATAGGTATTCAGTTGTCTGAAAAAACGCGTTTATTTCGGGCTGAAAAACACGTTTTGAAAAGTGCACTGTAACAGCCCCATAACTTACATGGGGTTGACCAAACTTGCAGAAACATTTTTATTTCTGCTGAAAAACACGTTTTGACACTTTCTGCACACTGGGGTTAAGAGCTGAGTGTGTGGGCTCTTCTGAGCTTTGCAGTTACATAGGTATTCAGTTGTCTGAAAAAACGCGTTTATTTCGGGCTGAAAAACACGTTTTGAAAAAAGTGCTGTTACTGCCCCATAACTTACATGGGGTTGACCAAACTTGCAGAAACATGTTTATTTCTGCTGAAAAACATGTTTTGACACTTTCTGCACACTGGGGTTAAGAGCTGAGTGTGTGGGCTGTTCTGAGCCTTGCAGTTACATAGGGATTCAGTTGTCTGAAAAAACGCGTTTATTTCGGTCTGAAAAACACGTTTTGAAAAGTGCACTGTAACTGCCCCATAACTTACATGGGGTTGACCAAACTTGCAGAAACATGTTTATTTCTGCTGAAAAACATGTTTTGACACTTTCTGCACACTGGGGTTAAGAGCTGAGTGTGTGGGCTCTTCTGAGCTTTGCAGTTACATAGGGATTCAGTTGTCTGAAAAAACGCGTTTATTTCGGGCTGAAAAACACGTTTTGAAAAGTGCACTGTAACTGCCCCATAACTTACATGGGGTTGACCAAACTTGCAGAAACATGTTTATTTCTGCTGAAAAACACGTTTTGACACTTTCTGCACACTGGGGTTAAGAGCAGAGTGTGTGGGCTGTTCTGAGCCTTGCAGTTACATAGGGATTCAGTTGTCTGAAAAAACGCGTTTATTTCGGGCTGAAAAACACGTTTTGAAAAGTGCACTGTAACTGCCCCATAACTTACATGGGGTTGACCAAACTTGCAGAAACATGTTTATTTCTGCTGAAAAACATGTTTTGACACTTTCTGCACACTGGGGTTAAGAGCTGAGTGTGTGGGCTCTTCTGAGCCTTGCAGTTACATAGGGATTCAGTTGTCTGAAAAAAACGCGTTTATTTCGGGCTGAAAAACACGTTTTGAAAAGTCTACTGTAACTGCCCCATAACTTACATGGGGTTGACCAAACTTGCAGAAACATGTTTATTTCTGCTGAAAAACACGTTTTGACACTTTCTGCACACTGGGGTTAAGAGCTGAGTGTGTGGGCTCTTCTGAGCTTTGCAGTTACATAGGGATTCAGTTGTCTGAAAAAACGCGTTTATTTCGGGCTGAAAAACACGTTTTGAAAAGTGCACTGTAACTGCCCCATAACTTACATGGGGTTGACCAAACTTGCAGAAACATGTTTATTTCTGCTGAAAAACACGTTTTGACACTTTCTGCACACTGGGGTTAAGAGCAGAGTGTGTGGGCTGTTCTGAGCCTTGCAGTTACATAGGGATTCAGTTGTCTGAAAAAACGCGTTTATTTCGGGCTGAAAAACACGTTTTGAAAAGTGCACTGTAACTGCCCCATAACTTACATGGGGTTGACCAAACTTGCAGAAACATGTTTATTTCTGCTGAAAAACATGTTTTGACACTTTCTGCACACTGGGGTTAAGAGCTGAGTGTGTGGGCTCTTCTGAGCCTTGCAGTTACATAGGGATTCAGTTGTCTGAAAAAACGCGTTTATTTCGGGCTGAAAAACACGTTTTGAAAAGTCTACTGTAACTGCCCCATAACTTACATGGGGTTGACCAAACTTGCAGAAACATGTTTATTTCTGCTGAAAAACACGTTTTGACACTTTCTGCACACTGGGGTTAAGAGCTGAGTGTGTGGGCTCTTCTGAGCTTTGCAGTTACATAGGTATTCAGTTGTCTGAAAAAACGCGTTTATTTCGGGCTGAAAAACACGTTTTGAAAAGTGTACTGTAACTGCCCCATAACTTACATGGGGTTGACCAAACTTGCAGAAACATGTTTATTTCTGCTGAAAAACACGTTTTGACATTTTCTGCACACTGGGGTTAAGAGCTGAGTGTGTGGGCTCTTCTGAGCTTTGCAGTTACATAGGGATTCAGTTGTCTGAAAAAACGCGTTTATTTCGGGCTGAAAAACACGTTTTGAAAAGTGTACTGTAACTGCCCCATAACTTACATGGGGTTGACCAAACTTCCAGAAACATGTTTATTTCTGCTGAAAAACACGTTTTGACACTTTCTGCACACTGGGGTTAAGAGCAGAGTGTGTGGGCTCTTCTGAGCCTTACAGTTACATAGGGATTCAGTTGTCTGAAAAAACGCGTTTATTTCGGGCTGAAAAACACGTTTTGAAAAAAGTGCTGTTACTGCCCCATAACTTACATGGGGTTGACCAAACTTGAAGAAACATGTTTATTTCTGCTGAAAAACACGTTTTGACACTTTCTGCACACTGGGGTTAAGAGCAGAGTGTGTGGGCTCTTCTGAGCCTTACAGTTACATAGGGATTCAGTTGTCTGAAAAAACGCGTTTATTTCGGGCTGAAAAACACGTTTTGAAAAAAGTGCTGTTACTGCCCCATAACTTACATGGGGTTGACCAAACTTGCAGAAACATGTTTATTTCTGCTGAAAAACACGTTTTGACACTTTCTGCACACTGGGGTTAAGAGCTGAGTGTGTGGGCTCTTCTGAGCTTTGCAGTTACATAGGGATTCAGTTGTCTGAAAAAACGCGTTTATTTCGGGCTGAAAAACACGTTTTGAAAAGTGCACTGTAACTGCCCCATAACTTACATGGGGTTGACCAAACTTGCAGAAACATGTTTATTTCTGCTGAAAAACATGTTTTGACACTTTCTGCACACTGGGGTTAAGAGCTGAGTGTGTGGGCTGTTCTGAGCCTTGCAGTTACATAGGGATTCAGTTGTCTGAAAAAACGCGTTTATTTCGGGCTGAAAAACACGTTTTGAAAAGTGCACTGTAACTGCCCCATAACTTACATGGGGTTGACCAAACTTGCAGAAACATGTTTATTTCTGCTGAAAAACACGTTTTGACACTTTCTGCACACAGGGGTTAAGAGCAGAGTGTGTGGGCTGTTCTGAGCCTTGCAGTTACATAGGGATTCAGTTGTCTGAAAAAACGCGTTTATTTCGGTCTGAAAAACACGTTTTGAAAAGTGCACTGTAACTGCCCCATAACTTACATGGGGTTGACCAAACTTGCAGAAACATGTTTATTTCTGCTGAAAAACATGTTTTGACACTTTCTGCACACTGGGGTTAAGAGCTGAGTGTGTGGGCTCTTCTGAGCCTTGCAGTTACATAGGGATTCAGTTGTCTGAAAAAACGCGTTTATTTCGGGCTGAAAAACACGTTTTGAAAAGTGCACTGTAACTGCCCCATAACTTACATGGGGTTGACCAAACTTGCAGAAACATGTTTATTTCTGCTGAAAAACATGTTTTGACACTTTCTGCACACTGGGGTTAAGAGCTGAGTGTGTGGGCTGTTCTGAGCCTTGCAGTTACATAGGGATTCAGTTGTCTGAAAAAACGCGTTTATTTCGGGCTGAAAAACACGTTTTGAAAAGTGCACTGTAACTGCCCCATAACTTACATGGGGTTGACCAAACTTGCAGAAACATGTTTATTTCTGCTGAAAAACATGTTTTGACACTTTCTGCACACTGGGGTTAAGAGCTGAGTGTGTGGGCTCTTCTGAGCTTTGCAGTTACATAGGGATTCAGTTGTCTGAAAAAACGCGTTTATTTCGGGCTGAAAAACACGTTTTGAAAAGTGCACTGTAACTGCCCCATAACTTACATGGGGTTGACCAAACTTGCAGAAACATGTTTATTTCTGCTGAAAAACACGTTTTGACACTTTCTGCACACTGGGGTTAAGAGCAGAGTGTGTGGGCTGTTCTGAGCCTTGCAGTTACATAGGGATTCAGTTGTCTGAAAAAACGCGTTTATTTCGGGCTGAAAAACACGTTTTGAAAAGTGTACTGTAACTGCCCCATAACTTACATGGGGTTGACCAAACTTGCAGAAACATGTTTATTTCTGCTGAAAAACACGTTTTGACACTTTCTGCACACTGGGGTTAAGAGCAGAGTGTGTGGGCTCTTCTGAGCCTTACAGTTACATAGGGATTCAGTTGTCTGAAAAAACGCGTTTATTTCGGGCTGAAAAACACGTTTTGAAAAAAGTGCTGTTACTGCCCCATAACTTACATGGGGTTGACCAAACTTGCAGAAACATGTTTATTTCTGCTGAAAAACACGTTTTGACACTTTCTGCACACTGGGGTTAAGAGCAGAGTGTGTGGGCTCTTCTGAGCCTTACAGTTACATAGGGATTCAGTTGTCTGAAAAAACGCGTTTATTTCAGGCTGAAAAACACGTTTTGAAAAGTGCACTGTAACTGCCCCATAACTTACATGGGGTTGACCAAACTTGCAGAAACATGTTTATTTCTGCTGAAAAACATGTTTTGACACTTTCTGCACACTGGGGTTAAGAGCTGAGTGTGTGGGCTGTTCTGAGCCTTGCAGTTACTTAAGGATTCAGTTGTCTGAAAAAACGCGTTTATTTCGGGCTGAAAAACACGTTTTGAAAAGTGCACTGTAACTGCCCCATAACTTACATGGGGTTGACCAAACTTGCAGAAACATGTTTATTTCTGCTGAAAAACACGTTTTGACACTTTCTGCACACTGGGGTTAAGAGCAGAGTGTGTGGGCTCTTCTGAGCCTTGCAGTTACATAGGGATTCAGTTGTCTGAAAAAACGCGTTTATTTCGTGCTGAAAAACACGTTTTGAAAAGTGTACTGTAACTGCCCCATAACTTACATGGGGTTGACCAAACTTGCAGAAACATGTTTATTTCTGCTGAAAAACATGTTTTGACACTTTCTGCACACTGGGGTTAAGAGCTGAGTGTGTGGGCTGTTCTGAGCCTTGCAGTTACATAGGGATTCAGTTGTCTGAAGAAACGCGTTTATTTCGGGCTGAAAAACACGTTTTGAAAAGTGCACTGTAACTGCCCCATAACTTACATGGGGTTGACCAAACTTGCAGAAACATGTTTATTTCTGCTGAAAAACATGTTTTGACACTTTCTGCACACTGGGGTTAAGAGCTGAGTGTGTGGGCTCTTCTGAGCTTTGCAGTTACATAGGGATTCAGTTGTCTGAAAAAACGCGTTTATTTCGGGCTGAAAAACACGTTTTGAAAAGTGCACTGTAACTGCCCCATAACTTACATGGGGTTGACCAAACTTGCAGAAACATGTTTATTTCTGCTGAAAAACACGTTTTGACACTTTCTGCACACTGGGGTTAAGAGCAGAGTGTGTGGGCTGTTCTGAGCCTTGCAGTTACATAGGGATTCAGTTGTCTGAAAAAACGCGTTTATTTCGGGCTGAAAAACACGTTTTGAAAAGTGCACTGTAACTGCCCCATAACTTACATGGGGTTGACCAAACTTGCAGAAACATGTTTATTTCTGCTGAAAAACATGTTTTGACACTTTCTGCACACTGGGGTTAAGAGCTGAGTGTGTGGGCTGTTCTGAGCCTTGCAGTTACATAGGGATTCAGTTGTCTGAAAAAACGCGTTTATTTCGGGCTGAAAAACACGTTTTGAAAAGTGCACTGTAACTGCCCCATAACTTACATGGGGTTGACCAAACTTGCAGAAACATGTTTATTTCTGCTGAAAAACACGTTTTGACACTTTCTGCACACTGGGGTTAAGAGCAGAGTGTGTGGGCTGTTCTGAGCCTTGCAGTTACATAGGGATTCAGTTGTCTGAAAAAACGCGTTTATTTCGGTCTGAAAAAAACGTTTTGAAAAGTGCACTGTAACTGCCCCATAACTTACATGGGGTTGACCAAACTTGCAGAAACATGTTTATTTCTGCTGAAAAACATGTTTTGACACTTTCTGCACACTGGGGTTAAGAGCTGAGTGTGTGGGCTCTTCTGAGCTTTGCAGTTACATAGGTATTCAGTTGTCTGAAAAAACGCGTTTATTTCGGGCTGAAAAACACGTTTTGAAAAGTGTACTGTAACTGCCCCATAACTTACATGGGGTTGACCAAACTTGCAGAAACATGTTTATTTCTGCTGAAAAACACGTTTTGACATTTTCTGCACACTGGGGTTAAGAGCTGAGTGTGTGGGCTCTTCTGAGCTTTGCAGTTACATAGGGATTCAGTTGTCTGAAAAAACGCGTTTATTTCGGGCTGAAAAACACGTTTTGAAAAGTGTACTGTAACTGCCCCATAACTTACATGGGGTTGACCAAACTTCCAGAAACATGTTTATTTCTGCTGAAAAACACGTTTTGACACTTTCTGCACACTGGGGTTAAGAGCAGAGTGTGTGGGCTCTTCTGAGCCTTACAGTTACATAGGGATTCAGTTGTCTGAAAAAACGCGTTTATTTCGGGCTGAAAAACACGTTTTGAAAAAAGTGCTGTTACTGCCCCATAACTTACATGGGGTTGACCAAACTTGAAGAAACATGTTTATTTCTGCTGAAAAACACGTTTTGACACTTTCTGCACACTGGGGTTAAGAGCAGAGTGTGTGGGCTCTTCTGAGCCTTGCAGTTACATAGGGATTCAGTTGTCTGAAAAAACGCGTTTATTTCGGGCTGAAAAACACGTTTTGAAAAGTGCACTGTAACTGCCCCATAACTTACATGGGGTTGACCAAACTTGCAGAAACATGTTTATTTCTGCTGAAAAACACGTTTTGACACTTTCTGCACACAGGGGTTAAGAGCTGAGTGTGTGGGCTCTTCTGAGCCTTGCAGTTACATAGGGATTCAGTTGTCTGAAAAAACGCGTTTATTTCGGGCTGAAAAACACGTTTTGAAAAGTCTACTGTAACTGCCCCATAACTTACATGGGGTTGACCAAACTTGCAGAAACATGTTTATTTCTGCTGAAAAACACGTTTTGACACTTTCTGCACACTGGGGTTAAGAGCAGAGTGTGTGGGCTCTTCTGAACCTTGCAGTTACATAGGGATTCAGTTGTCTGAAAAAACGCGTTTATTTCGGGCTGAAAAACACGTTTTGAAAAGTGCACTGTAACAGCCCCATAACTTACATGGGGTTGACCAAACTTGCAGAAACATTTTTATTTCTGCTGAAAAACACGTTTTGACACTTTCTGCACACTGGGGTTAAGAGCTGAGTGTGTGGGCTCTTCTGAGCTTTGCAGTTACATAGGTATTCAGTTGTCTGAAAAAACGCGTTTATTTCGGGCTGAAAAACACGTTTTGAAAAGTGCACTGTAACAGCCCCATAACTTACATGGGGTTGACCAAACTTGCAGAAACATTTTTATTTCTGCTGAAAAACACGTTTTGACACTTTCTGCACACTGGGGTTAAGAGCTGAGTGTGTGGGCTCTTCTGAGCTTTGCAGTTACATAGGTATTCAGTTGTCTGAAAAAACGCGTTTATTTCGGGCTGAAAAACACGTTTTGAAAAAAGTGCTGTTACTGCCCCATAACTTACATGGGGTTGACCAAACTTGCAGAAACATGTTTATTTCTGCTGAAAAACATGTTTTGACACTTTCTGCACACTGGGGTTAAGAGCTGAGTGTGTGGGCTGTTCTGAGCCTTGCAGTTACATAGGGATTCAGTTGTCTGAAAAAACGCGTTTATTTCGGTCTGAAAAACACGTTTTGAAAAGTGCACTGTAACTGCCCCATAACTTACATGGGGTTGACCAAACTTGCAGAAACATGTTTATTTCTGCTGAAAAACATGTTTTGACACTTTCTGCACACTGGGGTTAAGAGCTGAGTGTGTGGGCTCTTCTGAGCTTTGCAGTTACATAGGGATTCAGTTGTCTGAAAAAACGCGTTTATTTCGGGCTGAAAAACACGTTTTGAAAAGTGCACTGTAACTGCCCCATAACTTACATGGGGTTGACCAAACTTGCAGAAACATGTTTATTTCTGCTGAAAAACACGTTTTGACACTTTCTGCACACTGGGGTTAAGAGCAGAGTGTGTGGGCTGTTCTGAGCCTTGCAGTTACATAGGGATTCAGTTGTCTGAAAAAACGCGTTTATTTCGGGCTGAAAAACACGTTTTGAAAAGTGCACTGTAACTGCCCCATAACTTACATGGGGTTGACCAAACTTGCAGAAACATGTTTATTTCTGCTGAAAAACATGTTTTGACACTTTCTGCACACTGGGGTTAAGAGCTGAGTGTGTGGGCTCTTCTGAGCCTTGCAGTTACATAGGGATTCAGTTGTCTGAAAAAAACGCGTTTATTTCGGGCTGAAAAACACGTTTTGAAAAGTCTACTGTAACTGCCCCATAACTTACATGGGGTTGACCAAACTTGCAGAAACATGTTTATTTCTGCTGAAAAACACGTTTTGACACTTTCTGCACACTGGGGTTAAGAGCTGAGTGTGTGGGCTCTTCTGAGCTTTGCAGTTACATAGGGATTCAGTTGTCTGAAAAAACGCGTTTATTTCGGGCTGAAAAACACGTTTTGAAAAGTGCACTGTAACTGCCCCATAACTTACATGGGGTTGACCAAACTTGCAGAAACATGTTTATTTCTGCTGAAAAACACGTTTTGACACTTTCTGCACACTGGGGTTAAGAGCAGAGTGTGTGGGCTGTTCTGAGCCTTGCAGTTACATAGGGATTCAGTTGTCTGAAAAAACGCGTTTATTTCGGGCTGAAAAACACGTTTTGAAAAGTGCACTGTAACTGCCCCATAACTTACATGGGGTTGACCAAACTTGCAGAAACATGTTTATTTCTGCTGAAAAACACGTTTTGACACTTTCTGCACACTGGGGTTAAGAGCTGAGTGTGTGGGCTGTTCTGAGCCTTGCAGTTACATAGGGATTCAGTTGTCTGAAAAAACGCGTTTATTTCGGGCTGAAAAACACGTTTTGAAAAGTGCACTGTAACTGCCCCATAACTTACATGGGGTTGACCAAACTTGCAGAAACATGTTTATTTCTGCTGAAAAACATGTTTTGACACTTTCTGCACACTGGGGTTAAGAGCTGAGTGTGTGGGCTCTTCTGAGCTTTGCAGTTACATAGGGATTCAGTTGTCTGAAAAAACGCGTTTATTTCGGGCTGAAAAACACGTTTTGAAAAGTGCACTGTAACTGCCCCATAACTTACATGGGGTTGACCAAACTTGCAGAAACATGTTTATTTCTGCTGAAAAACACGTTTTGACACTTTCTGCACACTGGGGTTAAGAGCAGAGTGTGTGGGCTGTTCTGAGCCTTGCAGTTACATAGGGATTCAGTTGTCTGAAAAAACGCGTTTATTTCGGGCTGAAAAACACGTTTTGAAAAGTGCACTGTAACTGCCCCATAACTTACATGGGGTTGACCAAACTTGCAGAAACATGTTTATTTCTGCTGAAAAACACGTTTTGACACTTTCTGCACACTGGGGTTAAGAGCAGAGTGTGTGGGCTGTTCTGAGCCTTGCAGTTACATAGGGATTCAGTTGTCTGAAAAAACGCGTTTATTTCGGGCTGAAAAACACGTTTTGAAAAGTGCACTGTAACTGCCCCATAACTTACATGGGGTTGACCAAACTTGCAGAAACATGTTTATTTCTGCTGAAAAACATGTTTTGACACTTTCTGCTCACTGGGGTTAAGAGCTGAGTGTGTGGGCTCTTCTGAGCCTTGCAGTTACATAGGGATTCAGTTGTCTGAAAAAACGCGTTTATTTCGGGCTGAAAAACACGTTTTGAAAAGTCTACTGTAACTGCCCCATAACTTACATGGGGTTGACCAAACTTGCAGAAACATGTTTATTTCTGCTGAAAAACACGTTTTGACACTTTCTGCACACTGGGGTTAAGAGCAGAGTGTGTGGGCTCTTCTGAACCTTGCAGTTACATAGGGATTCAGTTGTCTGAAAAAACGCGTTTATTTCGGGCTGAAAAACACGTTTTGAAAAGTGCACTGTAACAGCCCCATAACTTACATGGGGTTGACCAAACTTGCAGAAACATTTTTATTTCTGCTGAAAAACACGTTTTGACACTTTCTGCACACTGGGGTTAAGAGCTGAGTGTGTGGGCTCTTCTGAGCTTTGCAGTTACATAGGTATTCAGTTGTCTGAAAAAACGCGTTTATTTCGGGCTGAAAAACACGTTTTGAAAAGTGCACTGTAACTGCCCCATAACTTACATGGGGTTGACCAAACTTGCAGAAACATGTTTATTTCTGCTGAAAAACACGTTTTGACACTTTCTGCACACTGGGGTTAAGAGCAGAGTGTGTGGGCTGTTCTGAGCCTTGCAGTTACATAGGGATTCAGTTGTCTGAAAAAACGCGTTTATTTCGGGCTGAAAAACACGTTTTGAAAAGTGCACTGTAACTGCCCCATAACTTACATGGGGTTGACCAAACTTGCAGAAACATGTTTATTTCTGCTGAAAAACATGTTTTGACACTTTCTGCACACTGGGGTTAAGAGCTGAGTGTGTGGGCTCCTCTGAGCCTTGCAGTTACATAGGGATTCAGTTGTCTGAAAAAACGCGTTTATTTCGGGCTGAAAAACACGTTTTGAAAAGTCTACTGTAACTGCCCCATAACTTACATGGGGTTGACCAAACTTGCAGAAACATGTTTATTTCTGCTGAAAAACACGTTTTGACACTTTCTGCACACTGGGGTTAAGAGCAGAGTGTGTGGGCTCTTCTGAACCTTGCAGTTACATAGGGATTCAGTTGTCTGAAAAAACGCGTTTATTTCGGGCTGAAAAACACGTTTTGAAAAGTGCACTGTAACAGCCCCATAACTTACATGGGGTTGACCAAACTTGCAGAAACATTTTTATTTCTGCTGAAAAACACGTTTTGACACTTTCTGCACACTGGGGTTAAGAGCTGAGTGTGTGGGCTCTTCTGAGCTTTGCAGTTACATAGGTATTCAGTTGTCTGAAAAAACGCGTTTATTTCGGGCTGAAAAACACGTTTTGAAAAGTGCACTGTAACAGCCCCATAACTTACATGGGGTTGACCAAACTTGCAGAAACATTTTTATTTCTGCTGAAAAACACGTTTTGACACTTTCTGCACACTGGGGTTAAGAGCTGAGTGTGTGGGCTCTTCTGAGCTTTGCAGTTACATAGGTATTCAGTTGTCTGAAAAAACGCGTTTATTTCGGGCTGAAAAACACGTTTTGAAAAAAGTGCTGTTACTGCCCCATAACTTACATGGGGTTGACCAAACTTGCAGAAACATGTTTATTTCTGCTGAAAAACATGTTTTGACACTTTCTGCACACTGGGGTTAAGAGCTGAGTGTGTGGGCTGTTCTGAGCCTTGCAGTTACATAGGGATTCAGTTGTCTGAAAAAACGCGTTTATTTCGGGCTGAAAAACACGTTTTGAAAAGTGCACTGTAACTGCCCCATAACTTACATGGGGTTGACCAAACTTGCAGAAACATGTTTATTTCTGCTGAAAAACACGTTTTGACACTTTCTGCACACTGGGGTTAAGAGCAGAGTGTGTGGGCTGTTCTGAGCCTTGCAGTTACATAGGGATTCAGTTGTCTGAAAAAACGCGTTTATTTCGGGCTGAAAAACACGTTTTGAAAAGTGCACTGTAACTGCCCCATAACTTACATGGGGTTGACCAAACTTGCAGAAACATGTTTATTTCTGCTGAAAAACATGTTTTGACACTTTCTGCACACTGGGGTTAAGAGCTGAGTGTGTGGGCTCTTCTGAGCCTTGCAGTTACATAGGGATTCAGTTGTCTGAAAAAACGCGTTTATTTCGGGCTGAAAAACACGTTTTGAAAAGTCTACTGTAACTGCCCCATAACTTACATGGGGTTGACCAAACTTGCAGAAACATGTTTATTTCTGCTGAAAAACACGTTTTGACACTTTCTGCACACTGGGGTTAAGAGCTGAGTGTGTGGGCTCTTCTGAGCTTTGCAGTTACATAGGGATTCAGTTGTCTGAAAAAACGCGTTTATTTCGGGCTGAAAAACACGTTTTGAAAAGTGCACTGTAACTGCCCCATAACTTACATGGGGTTGACCAAACTTGCAGAAACATGTTTATTTCTGCTGAAAAACACGTTTTGACACTTTCTGCACACTGGGGTTAAGAGCAGAGTGTGTGGGCTGTTCTGAGCCTTGCAGTTACATAGGGATTCAGTTGTCTGAAAAAACGCGTTTATTTCGGGCTGAAAAACACGTTTTGAAAAGTGCACTGTAACTGCCCCATAACTTACATGGGGTTGACCAAACTTGCAGAAACATGTTTATTTCTGCTGAAAAACATGTTTTGACACTTTCTGCACACTGGGGTTAAGAGCTGAGTGTGTGGGCTCTTCTGAGCCTTGCAGTTACACAGGGATTCAGTTGTCTGAAAAAACGCGTTTATTTCGGGCTGAAAAACACGTTTTGAAAAGTCTACTGTAACTGCCCCATAACTTACATGGGGTTGACCAAACTTGCAGAAACATGTTTATTTCTGCTGAAAAACACGTTTTGACACTTTCTGCACACTGGGGTTAAGAGCAGAGTGTGTGGGCTCTTCTGAACCTTGCAGTTACATAGGGATTCAGTTGTCTGAAAAAACGCGTTTATTTCGGGCTGAAAAACACGTTTTGAAAAGTGCACTGTAACAGCCCCATAACTTACATGGGGTTGACCAAACTTGCAGAAACATTTTTATTTCTGCTGAAAAACACGTTTTGACACTTTCTGCACACTGGGGTTAAGAGCTGAGTGTGTGGGCTCTTCTGAGCTTTGCAGTTACATAGGTATTCAGTTGTCTGAAAAAACGCGTTTATTTCGGGCTGAAAAACACGTTTTGAAAAGTGCACTGTAACTGCCCCATAACTTACATGGGGTTGACCAAACTTGCAGAAACATGTTTATTTCTGCTGAAAAACACGTTTTGACACTTTCTGCACACTGGGGTTAAGAGCAGAGTGTGTGGGCTGTTCTGAGCCTTGCAGTTACATAGGGATTCAGTTGTCTGAAAAAACGCGTTTATTTCGGGCTGAAAAACACGTTTTGAAAAGTGCACTGTAACTGCCCCATAACTTACATGGGGTTGACCAAACTTGCAGAAACATGTTTATTTCTGCTGAAAAACATGTTTTGACACTTTCTGCACACTGGGGTTAAGAGCTGAGTGTGTGGGCTCCTCTGAGCCTTGCAGTTACATAGGGATTCAGTTGTCTGAAAAAACGCGTTTATTTCGGGCTGAAAAACACGTTTTGAAAAGTCTACTGTAACTGCCCCATAACTTACATGGGGTTGACCAAACTTGCAGAAACATGTTTATTTCTGCTGAAAAACACGTTTTGACACTTTCTGCACACTGGGGTTAAGAGCAGAGTGTGTGGGCTCTTCTGAACCTTGCAGTTACATAGGGATTCAGTTGTCTGAAAAAACGCGTTTATTTCGGGCTGAAAAACACGTTTTGAAAAGTGCACTGTAACAGCCCCATAACTTACATGGGGTTGACCAAACTTGCAGAAACATTTTTATTTCTGCTGAAAAACACGTTTTGACACTTTCTGCACACTGGGGTTAAGAGCTGAGTGTGTGGGCTCTTCTGAGCTTTGCAGTTACATAGGTATTCAGTTGTCTGAAAAAACGCGTTTATTTCGGGCTGAAAAACACGTTTTGAAAAGTGCACTGTAACAGCCCCATAACTTACATGGGGTTGACCAAACTTGCAGAAACATTTTTATTTCTGCTGAAAAACACGTTTTGACACTTTCTGCACACTGGGGTTAAGAGCTGAGTGTGTGGGCTCTTCTGAGCTTTGCAGTTACATAGGTATTCAGTTGTCTGAAAAAACGCGTTTATTTCGGGCTGAAAAACACGTTTTGAAAAAAGTGCTGTTACTGCCCCATAACTTACATGGGGTTGACCAAACTTGCAGAAACATGTTTATTTCTGCTGAAAAACATGTTTTGACACTTTCTGCACACTGGGGTTAAGAGCTGAGTGTGTGGGCTGTTCTGAGCCTTGCAGTTACATAGGGATTCAGTTGTCTGAAAAAACGCGTTTATTTCGGGCTGAAAAACACGTTTTGAAAAGTGCACTGTAACTGCCCCATAACTTACATGGGGTTGACCAAACTTGCAGAAACATGTTTATTTCTGCTGAAAAACACGTTTTGACACTTTCTGCACACTGGGGTTAAGAGCAGAGTGTGTGGGCTGTTCTGAGCCTTGCAGTTACATAGGGATTCAGTTGTCTGAAAAAACGCGTTTATTTCGGGCTGAAAAACACGTTTTGAAAAGTGCACTGTAACTGCCCCATAACTTACATGGGGTTGACCAAACTTGCAGAAACATGTTTATTTCTGCTGAAAAACATGTTTTGACACTTTCTGCACACTGGGGTTAAGAGCTGAGTGTGTGGGCTCTTCTGAGCCTTGCAGTTACATAGGGATTCAGTTGTCTGAAAAAACGCGTTTATTTCGGGCTGAAAAACACGTTTTGAAAAGTCTACTGTAACTGCCCCATAACTTACATGGGGTTGACCAAACTTGCAGAAACATGTTTATTTCTGCTGAAAAACACGTTTTGACACTTTCTGCACACTGGGGTTAAGAGCTGAGTGTGTGGGCTCTTCTGAGCTTTGCAGTTACATAGGGATTCAGTTGTCTGAAAAAACGCGTTTATTTCGGGCTGAAAAACACGTTTTGAAAAGTGCACTGTAACTGCCCCATAACTTACATGGGGTTGACCAAACTTGCAGAAACATGTTTATTTCTGCTGAAAAACACGTTTTGACACTTTCTGCACACTGGGGTTAAGAGCAGAGTGTGTGGGCTGTTCTGAGCCTTGCAGTTACATAGGGATTCAGTTGTCTGAAAAAACGCGTTTATTTCGGGCTGAAAAACACGTTTTGAAAAGTGCACTGTAACTGCCCCATAACTTACATGGGGTTGACCAAACTTGCAGAAACATGTTTATTTCTGCTGAAAAACATGTTTTGACACTTTCTGCACACTGGGGTTAAGAGCTGAGTGTGTGGGCTCTTCTGAGCCTTGCAGTTACACAGGGATTCAGTTGTCTGAAAAAACGCGTTTATTTCGGGCTGAAAAACACGTTTTGAAAAGTCTACTGTAACTGCCCCATAACTTACATGGGGTTGACCAAACTTGCAGAAACATGTTTATTTCTGCTGAAAAACACGTTTTGACACTTTCTGCACACTGGGGTTAAGAGCTGAGTGTGTGGGCTCTTCTGAGCTTTGCAGTTACATAGGTATTCAGTTGTCTGAAAAAACGCGTTTATTTCGGGCTGAAAAACACGTTTTGAAAAGTGCACTGTAACTGCCCCATAACTTACATGGGGTTGACCAAACTTGCAGAAACATGTTTATTTCTGCTGAAAAACATGTTTTGACACTTTCTGCACACTGGGGTTAAGAGCTGAGTGTGTGGGCTCTTCTGAGCCTTGCAGTTACATAGGGATTCAGTTGTCTGAAAAAACGCGTTTATTTCGGGCTGAAAAACACGTTTTGAAAAGTCTACTGTAACTGCCCCATAACTTACATGGGGTTGACCAAACTTGCAGAAACATGTTTATTTCTGCTGAAAAACACGTTTTGACACTTTCTGCACACTGGGGTTAAGAGCAGAGTGTGTGGGCTCTTCTGAACCTTGCAGTTACATAGGGATTCAGTTGTCTGAAAAAACGCGTTTATTTCGGGCTGAAAAACACGTTTTGAAAAGTGCACTGTAACAGCCCCATAACTTACATGGGGTTGACCAAACTTGCAGAAACATTTTTATTTCTGCTGAAAAACACGTTTTGACACTTTCTGCACACTGGGGTTAAGAGCTGAGTGTGTGGGCTCTTCTGAGCTTTGCAGTTACATAGGTATTCAGTTGTCTGAAAAAACGCGTTTATTTCGGGCTGAAAAACACGTTTTGAAAAGTGCACTGTAACAGCCCCATAACTTACATGGGGTTGACCAAACTTGCAGAAACATTTTTATTTCTGCTGAAAAACACGTTTTGACACTTTCTGCACACTGGGGTTAAGAGCTGAGTGTGTGGGCTCTTCTGAGCTTTGCAGTTACATAGGTATTCAGTTGTCTGAAAAAACGCGTTTATTTCGGGCTGAAAAACACGTTTTGAAAAAAGTGCTGTTACTGCCCCATAACTTACATGGGGTTGACCAAACTTGCAGAAACATGTTTATTTCTGCTGAAAAACATGTTTTGACACTTTCTGCACACTGGGGTTAAGAGCTGAGTGTGTGGGCTGTTCTGAGCCTTGCAGTTACATAGGGATTCAGTTGTCTGAAAAAACGCGTTTATTTCGGTCTGAAAAACACGTTTTGAAAAGTGCACTGTAACTGCCCCATAACTTACATGGGGTTGACCAAACTTGCAGAAACATGTTTATGTCTGCTGAAAAACATGTTTTGACACTTTCTGCACACTGGGGTTAAGAGCTGAGTGTGTGGGCTCTTCTGAGCTTTGCAGTTACATAGGGATTCAGTTGTCTGAAAAAACGCGTTTATTTCGGGCTGAAAAACACGTTTTGAAAAGTGCACTGTAACTGCCCCATAACTTACATGGGGTTGACCAAACTTGCAGAAACATGTTTATTTCTGCTGAAAAACACGTTTTGACACTTTCTGCACACTGGGGTTAAGAGCAGAGTGTGTGGGCTGTTCTGAGCCTTGCAGTTACATAGGGATTCAGTTGTCTGAAAAAACGCGTTTATTTCGGGCTGAAAAACACGTTTTGAAAAGTGCACTGTAACTGCCCCATAACTTACATGGGGTTGACCAAACTTGCAGAAACATGTTTATTTCTGCTGAAAAACATGTTTTGACACTTTCTGCACACTGGGGTTAAGAGCTGAGTGTGTGGGCTCTTCTGAGCCTTGCAGTTACATAGGGATTCAGTTGTCTGAAAAAAACGCGTTTATTTCGGGCTGAAAAACACGTTTTGAAAAGTCTACTGTAACTGCCCCATAACTTACATGGGGTTGACCAAACTTGCAGAAACATGTTTATTTCTGCTGAAAAACACGTTTTGACACTTTCTGCACACTGGGGTTAAGAGCTGAGTGTGTGGGCTCTTCTGAGCTTTGCAGTTACATAGGGATTCAGTTGTCTGAAAAAACGCGTTTATTTCGGGCTGAAAAACACGTTTTGAAAAGTGCACTGTAACTGCCCCATAACTTACATGGGGTTGACCAAACTTGCAGAAACATGTTTATTTCTGCTGAAAAACACGTTTTGACACTTTCTGCACACTGGGGTTAAGAGCAGAGTGTGTGGGCTGTTCTGAGCCTTGCAGTTACATAGGGATTCAGTTGTCTGAAAAAACGCGTTTATTTCGGGCTGAAAAACACGTTTTGAAAAGTGCACTGTAACTGCCCCATAACTTACATGGGGTTGACCAAACTTGCAGAAACATGTTTATTTCTGCTGAAAAACATGTTTTGACACTTTCTGCACACTGGGGTTAAGAGCTGAGTGTGTGGGCTCTTCTGAGCCTTGCAGTTACATAGGGATTCAGTTGTCTGAAAAAACGCGTTTATTTCGGGCTGAAAAACACGTTTTGAAAAGTCTACTGTAACTGCCCCATAACTTACATGGGGTTGACCAAACTTGCAGAAACATGTTTATTTCTGCTGAAAAACACGTTTTGACACTTTCTGCACACTGGGGTTAAGAGCTGAGTGTGTGGGCTCTTCTGAGCTTTGCAGTTACATAGGTATTCAGTTGTCTGAAAAAACGCGTTTATTTCGGGCTGAAAAACACGTTTTGAAAAGTGTACTGTAACTGCCCCATAACTTACATGGGGTTGACCAAACTTGCAGAAACATGTTTATTTCTGCTGAAAAACACGTTTTGACATTTTCTGCACACTGGGGTTAAGAGCTGAGTGTGTGGGCTCTTCTGAGCTTTGCAGTTACATAGGGATTCAGTTGTCTGAAAAAACGCGTTTATTTCGGGCTGAAAAACACGTTTTGAAAAGTGTACTGTAACTGCCCCATAACTTACATGGGGTTGACCAAACTTCCAGAAACATGTTTATTTCTGCTGAAAAACACGTTTTGACACTTTCTGCACACTGGGGTTAAGAGCAGAGTGTGTGGGCTCTTCTGAGCCTTACAGTTACATAGGGATTCAGTTGTCTGAAAAAACGCGTTTATTTCGGGCTGAAAAACACGTTTTGAAAAAAGTGCTGTTACTGCCCCATAACTTACATGGGGTTGACCAAACTTGAAGAAACATGTTTATTTCTGCTGAAAAACACGTTTTGACACTTTCTGCACACTGGGGTTAAGAGCAGAGTGTGTGGGCTCTTCTGAGCCTTACAGTTACATAGGGATTCAGTTGTCTGAAAAAACGCGTTTATTTCGGGCTGAAAAACACGTTTTGAAAAAAGTGCTGTTACTGCCCCATAACTTACATGGGGTTGACCAAACTTGCAGAAACATGTTTATTTCTGCTGAAAAACACGTTTTGACACTTTCTGCACACTGGGGTTAAGAGCTGAGTGTGTGGGCTCTTCTGAGCTTTGCAGTTACATAGGGATTCAGTTGTCTGAAAAAACGCGTTTATTTCGGGCTGAAAAACACGTTTTGAAAAGTGCACTGTAACTGCCCCATAACTTACATGGGGTTGACCAAACTTGCAGAAACATGTTTATTTCTGCTGAAAAACATGTTTTGACACTTTCTGCACACTGGGGTTAAGAGCTGAGTGTGTGGGCTGTTCTGAGCCTTGCAGTTACATAGGGATTCAGTTGTCTGAAAAAACGCGTTTATTTCGGTCTGAAAAACACGTTTTGAAAAGTGCACTGTAACTGCCCCATAACTTACATGGGGTTGACCAAACTTGCAGAAACATGTTTATTTCTGCTGAAAAACACGTTTTGACACTTTCTGCACACTGGGGTTAAGAGCAGAGTGTGTGGGCTGTTCTGAGCCTTGCAGTTACATAGGGATTCAGTTGTCTGAAAAAACGCGTTTATTTCGGTCTGAAAAACACGTTTTGAAAAGTGCACTGTAACTGCCCCATAACTTACATGGGGTTGACCAAACTTGCAGAAACATGTTTATTTCTGCTGAAAAACATGTTTTGACACTTTCTGCACACTGGGGTTAAGAGCTGAGTGTGTGGGCTCTTCTGAGCCTTGCAGTTACATAGGGATTCAGTTGTCTGAAAAAACGCGTTTATTTCGGGCTGAAAAACACGTTTTGAAAAGTGCACTGTAACTGCCCCATAACTTACATGGGGTTGACCAAACTTGCAGAAACATGTTTATTTCTGCTGAAAAACATGTTTTGACACTTTCTGCACACTGGGGTTAAGAGCTGAGTGTGTGGGCTGTTCTGAGCCTTGCAGTTACATAGGGATTCAGTTGTCTGAAAAAACGCGTTTATTTCGGGCTGAAAAACACGTTTTGAAAAGTGCACTGTAACTGCCCCATAACTTACATGGGGTTGACCAAACTTGCAGAAACATGTTTATTTCTGCTGAAAAACATGTTTTGACACTTTCTGCACACTGGGGTTAAGAGCTGAGTGTGTGGGCTCTTCTGAGCTTTGCAGTTACATAGGGATTCAGTTGTCTGAAAAAACGCGTTTATTTCGGGCTGAAAAACACGTTTTGAAAAGTGCACTGTAACTGCCCCATAACTTACATGGGGTTGACCAAACTTGCAGAAACATGTTTATTTCTGCTGAAAAACACGTTTTGACACTTTCTGCACACTGGGGTTAAGAGCAGAGTGTGTGGGCTGTTCTGAGCCTTGCAGTTACATAGGGATTCAGTTGTCTGAAAAAACGCGTTTATTTCGGGCTGAAAAACACGTTTTGAAAAGTCTACTGTAACTGCCCCATAACTTACATGGGGTTGACCAAACTTGCAGAAACATGTTTATTTCTGCTGAAAAACACGTTTTGACACTTTCTGCACACTGGGGTTAAGAGCTGAGTGTGTGGGCTCTTCTGAGCTTTGCAGTTACATAGGTATTCAGTTGTCTGAAAAAACGCGTTTATTTCGGGCTGAAAAACACGTTTTGAAAAGTGTACTGTAACTGCCCCATAACTTACATGGGGTTGACCAAACTTGCAGAAACATGTTTATTTCTGCTGAAAAACACGTTTTGACACTTTCTGCACACTGGGGTTAAGAGCAGAGTGTGTGGGCTCTTCTGAGCCTTACAGTTACATAGGGATTCAGTTGTCTGAAAAAACGCGTTTATTTCAGGCTGAAAAACACGTTTTGAAAAGTGCACTGTAACTGCCCCATAACTTACATGGGGTTGACCAAACTTGCAGAAACATGTTTATTTCTGCTGAAAAACATGTTTTGACACTTTCTGCACACTGGGGTTAAGAGCTGAGTGTGTGGGCTGTTCTGAGCCTTGCAGTTACTTAAGGATTCAGTTGTCTGAAAAAACGCGTTTATTTCGGGCTGAAAAACACGTTTTGAAAAGTGCACTGTAACTGCCCCATAACTTACATGGGGTTGACCAAACTTGCAGAAACATGTTTATTTCTGCTGAAAAACACGTTTTGACACTTTCTGCACACTGGGGTTAAGAGCAGAGTGTGTGGGCTCTTCTGAGCCTTGCAGTTACATAGGGATTCAGTTGTCTGAAAAAACGCGTTTATTTCGTGCTGAAAAACACGTTTTGAAAAGTGTACTGTAACTGCCCCATAACTTACATGGGGTTGACCAAACTTGCAGAAACATGTTTATTTCTGCTGAAAAACATGTTTTGACACTTTCTGCACACTGGGGTTAAGAGCTGAGTGTGTGGGCTGTTCTGAGCCTTGCAGTTACATAGGGATTCAGTTGTCTGAAGAAACGCGTTTATTTCGGGCTGAAAAACACGTTTTGAAAAGTGCACTGTAACTGCCCCATAACTTACATGGGGTTGACCAAACTTGCAGAAACATGTTTATTTCTGCTGAAAAACATGTTTTGACACTTTCTGCACACTGGGGTTAAGAGCTGAGTGTGTGGGCTCTTCTGAGCTTTGCAGTTACATAGGGATTCAGTTGTCTGAAAAAACGCGTTTATTTCGGGCTGAAAAACACGTTTTGAAAAGTGCACTGTAACTGCCCCATAACTTACATGGGGTTGACCAAACTTGCAGAAACATGTTTATTTCTGCTGAAAAACACGTTTTGACACTTTCTGCACACTGGGGTTAAGAGCAGAGTGTGTGGGCTGTTCTGAGCCTTGCAGTTACATAGGGATTCAGTTGTCTGAAAAAACGCGTTTATTTCGGGCTGAAAAACACGTTTTGAAAAGTGCACTGTAACTGCCCCATAACTTACATGGGGTTGACCAAACTTGCAGAAACATGTTTATTTCTGCTGAAAAACATGTTTTGACACTTTCTGCACACTGGGGTTAAGAGCTGAGTGTGTGGGCTGTTCTGAGCCTTGCAGTTACATAGGGATTCAGTTGTCTGAAAAAACGCGTTTATTTCGGGCTGAAAAACACGTTTTGAAAAGTGCACTGTAACTGCCCCATAACTTACATGGGGTTGACCAAACTTGCAGAAACATGTTTATTTCTGCTGAAAAACACGTTTTGACACTTTCTGCACACTGGGGTTAAGAGCAGAGTGTGTGGGCTGTTCTGAGCCTTGCAGTTACATAGGGATTCAGTTGTCTGAAAAAACGCGTTTATTTCGGTCTGAAAAACACGTTTTGAAAAGTGCACTGTAACTGCCCCATAACTTACATGGGGTTGACCAAACTTGCAGAAACATGTTTATTTCTGCTGAAAAACATGTTTTGACACTTTCTGCACACTGGGGTTAAGAGCTGAGTGTGTGGGCTCTTCTGAGCCTTGCAGTTACATAGGGATTCAGTTGTCTGAAAAAACGCGTTTATTTCGGGCTGAAAAACACGTTTTGAAAAGTCTACTGTAACTGCCCCATAACTTACATGGGGTTGACCAAACTTGCAGAAACATGTTTATTTCTGCTGAAAAACACGTTTTGACACTTTCTGCACACTGGGGTTAAGAGCAGAGTGTGTGGGCTCTTCTGAACCTTGCAGTTACATAGGGATTCAGTTGTCTGAAAAAACGCGTTTATTTCGGGCTGAAAAACACGTTTTGAAAAGTGCACTGTAACAGCCCCATAACTTACATGGGGTTGACCAAACTTGCAGAAACATTTTTATTTCTGCTGAAAAACACGTTTTGACACTTTCTGCACACTGGGGTTAAGAGCTGAGTGTGTGGGCTCTTCTGAGCTTTGCAGTTACATAGGTATTCAGTTGTCTGAAAAAACGCGTTTATTTCGGGCTGAAAAACACGTTTTGAAAAGTGCACTGTAACAGCCCCATAACTTACATGGGGTTGACCAAACTTGCAGAAACATTTTTATTTCTGCTGAAAAACACGTTTTGACACTTTCTGCACACTGGGGTTAAGAGCTGAGTGTGTGGGCTCTTCTGAGCTTTGCAGTTACATAGGTATTCAGTTGTCTGAAAAAACGCGTTTATTTCGGGCTGAAAAACACGTTTTGAAAAAAGTGCTGTTACTGCCCCATAACTTACATGGGGTTGACCAAACTTGCAGAAACATGTTTATTTCTGCTGAAAAACACGTTTTGACACTTTCTGCACACTGGGGTTAAGAGCTGAGTGTGTGGGCTGTTCTGAGCCTTGCAGTTACATAGGGATTCAGTTGTCTGAAAAAACGCGTTTATTTCGGGCTGAAAAACACGTTTTGAAAAGTGCACTGTAACTGCCCCATAACTTACATGGGGTTGACCAAACTTGCAGAAACATGTTTATTTCTGCTGAAAAACATGTTTTGACACTTTCTGCACACTGGGGTTAAGAGCTGAGTGTGTGGGCTCTTCTGAGCTTTGCAGTTACATAGGGATTCAGTTGTCTGAAAAAACGCGTTTATTTCGGGCTGAAAAACACGTTTTGAAAAGTGCACTGTAACTGCCCCATAACTTACATGGGGTTGACCAAACTTGCAGAAACATGTTTATTTCTGCTGAAAAACACGTTTTGACACTTTCTGCACACTGGGGTTAAGAGCAGAGTGTGTGGGCTGTTCTGAGCCTTGCAGTTACATAGGGATTCAGTTGTCTGAAAAAACGCGTTTATTTCGGGCTGAAAAACACGTTTTGAAAAGTGCACTGTAACTGCCCCATAACTTACATGGGGTTGACCAAACTTGCAGAAACATGTTTATTTCTGCTGAAAAACATGTTTTGACACTTTCTGCTCACTGGGGTTAAGAGCTGAGTGTGTGGGCTCTTCTGAGCCTTGCAGTTACATAGGGATTCAGTTGTCTGAAAAAACGCGTTTATTTCGGGCTGAAAAACACGTTTTGAAAAGTCTACTGTAACTGCCCCATAACTTACATGGGGTTGACCAAACTTGCAGAAACATGTTTATTTCTGCTGAAAAACACGTTTTGACACTTTCTGCACACTGGGGTTAAGAGCTGAGTGTGTGGGCTCTTCTGAGCTTTGCAGTTACATAGGGATTCAGTTGTCTGAAAAAACGCGTTTATTTCGGGCTGAAAAACACGTTTTGAAAAGTGCACTGTAACTGCCCCATAACTTACATGGGGTTGACCAAACTTGCAGAAACATGTTTATTTCTGCTGAAAAACACGTTTTGACACTTTCTGCACACTGGGGTTAAGAGCAGAGTGTGTGGGCTGTTCTGAGCCTTGCAGTTACATAGGGATTCAGTTGTCTGAAAAAACGCGTTTATTTCGGGCTGAAAAACACGTTTTGAAAAGTCTACTGTAACTGCCCCATAACTTACATGGGGTTGACCAAACTTGCAGAAACATGTTTATTTCTGCTGAAAAACACGTTTTGACACTTTCTGCACACTGGGGTTAAGAGCTGAGTGTGTGGGCTCTTCTGAGCTTTGCAGTTACATAGGTATTCAGTTGTCTGAAAAAACGCGTTTATTTCAGGCTGAAAAACACGTTTTGAAAAGTGTACTGTAACTGCCCCATAACTTACATGGGGTTGACCAAACTTGCAGAAACATGTTTATTTCTGCTGAAAAACACGTTTTGACACTTTCTGCACACTGGGGTTAAGAGCAGAGTGTGTGGGCTCTTCTGAGCCTTACAGTTACATAGGGATTCAGTTGTCTGAAAAAACGCGTTTATTTCAGGCTGAAAAACACGTTTTGAAAAGTGCACTGTAACTGCCCCATAACTTACATGGGGTTGACCAAACTTGCAGAAACATGTTTATTTCTGCTGAAAAACATGTTTTGACACTTTCTGCACACTGGGGTTAAGAGCTGAGTGTGTGGGCTGTTCTGAGCCTTGCAGTTACTTAAGGATTCAGTTGTCTGAAAAAACGCGTTTATTTCGGGCTGAAAAACACGTTTTGAAAAGTGCACTGTAACTGCCCCATAACTTACATGGGGTTGACCAAACTTGCAGAAACATGTTTATTTCTGCTGAAAAACACGTTTTGACACTTTCTGCACACTGGGGTTAAGAGCAGAGTGTGTGGGCTCTTCTGAGCCTTGCAGTTACATAGGGATTCAGTTGTCTGAAAAAACGCGTTTATTTCGTGCTGAAAAACACGTTTTGAAAAGTGTACTGTAACTGCCCCATAACTTACATGGGGTTGACCAAACTTGCAGAAACATGTTTATTTCTGCTGAAAAACATGTTTTGACACTTTCTGCACACTGGGGTTAAGAGCTGAGTGTGTGGGCTGTTCTGAGCCTTGCAGTTACATAGGGATTCAGTTGTCTGAAGAAACGCGTTTATTTCGGGCTGAAAAACACGTTTTGAAAAGTGCACTGTAACTGCCCCATAACTTACATGGGGTTGACCAAACTTGCAGAAACATGTTTATTTCTGCTGAAAAAACATGTTTTGACACTTTCTGCACACTGGGGTTAAGAGCTGAGTGTGTGGGCTCTTCTGAGCTTTGCAGTTACATAGGGATTCAGTTGTCTGAAAAAACGCGTTTATTTCGGGCTGAAAAACACGTTTTGAAAAGTGCACTGTAACTGCCCCATAACTTACATGGGGTTGACCAAACTTGCAGAAACATGTTTATTTCTGCTGAAAAACACGTTTTGACACTTTCTGCACACTGGGGTTAAGAGCAGAGTGTGTGGGCTGTTCTGAGCCTTGCAGTTACATAGGGATTCAGTTGTCTGAAAAAACGCGTTTATTTCGGGCTGAAAAACACGTTTTGAAAAGTGCACTGTAACTGCCCCATAACTTACATGGGGTTGACCAAACTTGCAGAAACATGTTTATTTCTGCTGAAAAACATGTTTTGACACTTTCTGCACACTGGGGTTAAGAGCTGAGTGTGTGGGCTGTTCTGAGCCTTGCAGTTACATAGGGATTCAGTTGTCTGAAAAAACGCGTTTATTTCGGGCTGAAAAACACGTTTTGAAAAGTGCACTGTAACTGCCCCATAACTTACATGGGGTTGACCAAACTTGCAGAAACATGTTTATTTCTGCTGAAAAACACGTTTTGACACTTTCTGCACACTGGGGTTAAGAGCTGAGTGTGTGGGCTGTTCTGAGCCTTGCAGTTACATAGGGATTCAGTTGTCTGAAAAAACGCGTTTATTTCGGTCTGAAAAACACGTTTTGAAAAGTGCACTGTAACTGCCCCATAACTTACATGGGGTTGACCAAACTTGCAGAAACATGTTTATTTCTGCTGAAAAACATGTTTTGACACTTTCTGCACACTGGGGTTAAGAGCTGAGTGTGTGGGCTCTTCTGAGCCTTGCAGTTACATAGGGATTCAGTTGTCTGAAAAAACGCGTTTATTTCGGGCTGAAAAACACGTTTTGAAAAGTCTACTGTAACTGCCCCATAACTTACATGGGGTTGACCAAACTTGCAGAAACATGTTTATTTCTGCTGAAAAACACGTTTTGACACTTTCTGCACACTGGGGTTAAGAGCAGAGTGTGTGGGCTCTTCTGAACCTTGCAGTTACATAGGGATTCAGTTGTCTGAAAAAACGCGTTTATTTCGGGCTGAAAAACACGTTTTGAAAAGTGCACTGTAACAGCCCCATAACTTACATGGGGTTGACCAAACTTGCAGAAACATTTTTATTTCTGCTGAAAAACACGTTTTGACACTTTCTGCACACTGGGGTTAAGAGCTGAGTGTGTGGGCTCTTCTGAGCTTTGCAGTTACATAGGTATTCAGTTGTCTGAAAAAACGCGTTTATTTCGGGCTGAAAAACACGTTTTGAAAAGTGCACTGTAACAGCCCCATAACTTACATGGGGTTGACCAAACTTGCAGAAACATTTTTATTTCTGCTGAAAAACACGTTTTGACACTTTCTGCACACTGGGGTTAAGAGCTGAGTGTGTGGGCTCTTCTGAGCTTTGCAGTTACATAGGTATTCAGTTGTCTGAAAAAACGCGTTTATTTCGGGCTGAAAAACACGTTTTGAAAAAAGTGCTGTTACTGCCCCATAACTTACATGGGGTTGACCAAACTTGCAGAAACATGTTTATTTCTGCTGAAAAACACGTTTTGACACTTTCTGCACACTGGGGTTAAGAGCTGAGTGTGTGGGCTGTTCTGAGCCTTGCAGTTACATAGGGATTCAGTTGTCTGAAAAAACGCGTTTATTTCGGGCTGAAAAACACGTTTTGAAAAGTGCACTGTAACTGCCCCATAACTTACATGGGGTTGACCAAACTTGCAGAAACATGTTTATTTCTGCTGAAAAACATGTTTTGACACTTTCTGCACACTGGGGTTAAGAGCTGAGTGTGTGGGCTCTTCTGAGCTTTGCAGTTACATAGGGATTCAGTTGTCTGAAAAAACGCGTTTATTTCGGGCTGAAAAACACGTTTTGAAAAGTGCACTGTAACTGCCCCATAACTTACATGGGGTTGACCAAACTTGCAGAAACATGTTTATTTCTGCTGAAAAACACGTTTTGACACTTTCTGCACACTGGGGTTAAGAGCAGAGTGTGTGGGCTGTTCTGAGCCTTGCAGTTACATAGGGATTCAGTTGTCTGAAAAAACGCGTTTATTTCGGGCTGAAAAACACGTTTTGAAAAGTGCACTGTAACTGCCCCATAACTTACATGGGGTTGACCAAACTTGCAGAAACATGTTTATTTCTGCTGAAAAACATGTTTTGACACTTTCTGCTCACTGGGGTTAAGAGCTGAGTGTGTGGGCTCTTCTGAGCCTTGCAGTTACATAGGGATTCAGTTGTCTGAAAAAACGCGTTTATTTCGGGCTGAAAAACACGTTTTGAAAAGTCTACTGTAACTGCCCCATAACTTACATGGGGTTGACCAAACTTGCAGAAACATGTTTATTTCTGCTGAAAAACACGTTTTGACACTTTCTGCACACTGGGGTTAAGAGCTGAGTGTGTGGGCTCTTCTGAGCTTTGCAGTTACATAGGGATTCAGTTGTCTGAAAAAACGCGTTTATTTCGGGCTGAAAAACACGTTTTGAAAAGTGCACTGTAACTGCCCCATAACTTACATGGGGTTGACCAAACTTGCAGAAACATGTTTATTTCTGCTGAAAAACACGTTTTGACACTTTCTGCACACTGGGGTTAAGAGCAGAGTGTGTGGGCTGTTCTGAGCCTTGCAGTTACATAGGGATTCAGTTGTCTGAAAAAACGCGTTTATTTCGGGCTGAAAAACACGTTTTGAAAAGTCTACTGTAACTGCCCCATAACTTACATGGGGTTGACCAAACTTGCAGAAACATGTTTATTTCTGCTGAAAAACACGTTTTGACACTTTCTGCACACTGGGGTTAAGAGCTGAGTGTGTGGGCTCTTCTGAGCTTTGCAGTTACATAGGTATTCAGTTGTCTGAAAAAACGCGTTTATTTCAGGCTGAAAAACACGTTTTGAAAAGTGTACTGTAACTGCCCCATAACTTACATGGGGTTGACCAAACTTGCAGAAACATGTTTATTTCTGCTGAAAAACACGTTTTGACACTTTCTGCACACTGGGGTTAAGAGCAGAGTGTGTGGGCTCTTCTGAGCCTTACAGTTACATAGGGATTCAGTTGTCTGAAAAAACGCGTTTATTTCAGGCTGAAAAACACGTTTTGAAAAGTGCACTGTAACTGCCCCATAACTTACATGGGGTTGACCAAACTTGCAGAAACATGTTTATTTCTGCTGAAAAACATGTTTTGACACTTTCTGCACACTGGGGTTAAGAGCTGAGTGTGTGGGCTGTTCTGAGCCTTGCAGTTACTTAAGGATTCAGTTGTCTGAAAAAACGCGTTTATTTCGGGCTGAAAAACACGTTTTGAAAAGTGCACTGTAACTGCCCCATAACTTACATGGGGTTGACCAAACTTGCAGAAACATGTTTATTTCTGCTGAAAAACACGTTTTGACACTTTCTGCACACTGGGGTTAAGAGCAGAGTGTGTGGGCTCTTCTGAGCCTTGCAGTTACATAGGGATTCAGTTGTCTGAAAAAACGCGTTTATTTCGTGCTGAAAAACACGTTTTGAAAAGTGTACTGTAACTGCCCCATAACTTACATGGGGTTGACCAAACTTGCAGAAACATGTTTATTTCTGCTGAAAAACATGTTTTGACACTTTCTGCACACTGGGGTTAAGAGCTGAGTGTGTGGGCTGTTCTGAGCCTTGCAGTTACATAGGGATTCAGTTGTCTGAAGAAACGCGTTTATTTCGGGCTGAAAAACACGTTTTGAAAAGTGCACTGTAACTGCCCCATAACTTACATGGGGTTGACCAAACTTGCAGAAACATGTTTATTTCTGCTGAAAAAACATGTTTTGACACTTTCTGCACACTGGGGTTAAGAGCTGAGTGTGTGGGCTCTTCTGAGCTTTGCAGTTACATAGGGATTCAGTTGTCTGAAAAAACGCGTTTATTTCGGGCTGAAAAACACGTTTTGAAAAGTGCACTGTAACTGCCCCATAACTTACATGGGGTTGACCAAACTTGCAGAAACATGTTTATTTCTGCTGAAAAACACGTTTTGACACTTTCTGCACACTGGGGTTAAGAGCAGAGTGTGTGGGCTGTTCTGAGCCTTGCAGTTACATAGGGATTCAGTTGTCTGAAAAAACGCGTTTATTTCGGGCTGAAAAACACGTTTTGAAAAGTGCACTGTAACTGCCCCATAACTTACATGGGGTTGACCAAACTTGCAGAAACATGTTTATTTCTGCTGAAAAACATGTTTTGACACTTTCTGCACACTGGGGTTAAGAGCTGAGTGTGTGGGCTGTTCTGAGCCTTGCAGTTACATAGGGATTCAGTTGTCTGAAAAAACGCGTTTATTTCGGGCTGAAAAACACGTTTTGAAAAGTGCACTGTAACTGCCCCATAACTTACATGGGGTTGACCAAACTTGCAGAAACATGTTTATTTCTGCTGAAAAACACGTTTTGACACTTTCTGCACACTGGGGTTAAGAGCTGAGTGTGTGGGCTGTTCTGAGCCTTGCAGTTACATAGGGATTCAGTTGTCTGAAAAAACGCGTTTATTTCGGTCTGAAAAACACGTTTTGAAAAGTGCACTGTAACTGCCCCATAACTTACATGGGGTTGACCAAACTTGCAGAAACATGTTTATTTCTGCTGAAAAACATGTTTTGACACTTTCTGCACACTGGGGTTAAGAGCTGAGTGTGTGGGCTCTTCTGAGCCTTGCAGTTACATAGGGATTCAGTTGTCTGAAAAAACGCGTTTATTTCGGGCTGAAAAACACGTTTTGAAAAGTCTACTGTAACTGCCCCATAACTTACATGGGGTTGACCAAACTTGCAGAAACATGTTTATTTCTGCTGAAAAACACGTTTTGACACTTTCTGCACACTGGGGTTAAGAGCAGAGTGTGTGGGCTCTTCTGAACCTTGCAGTTACATAGGGATTCAGTTGTCTGAAAAAACGCGTTTATTTCGGGCTGAAAAACACGTTTTGAAAAGTGCACTGTAACAGCCCCATAACTTACATGGGGTTGACCAAACTTGCAGAAACATTTTTATTTCTGCTGAAAAACACGTTTTGACACTTTCTGCACACTGGGGTTAAGAGCTGAGTGTGTGGGCTCTTCTGAGCTTTGCAGTTACATAGGTATTCAGTTGTCTGAAAAAACGCGTTTATTTCGGGCTGAAAAACACGTTTTGAAAAGTGCACTGTAACAGCCCCATAACTTACATGGGGTTGACCAAACTTGCAGAAACATTTTTATTTCTGCTGAAAAACACGTTTTGACACTTTCTGCACACTGGGGTTAAGAGCTGAGTGTGTGGGCTCTTCTGAGCTTTGCAGTTACATAGGTATTCAGTTGTCTGAAAAAACGCGTTTATTTCGGGCTGAAAAACACGTTTTGAAAAAAGTGCTGTTACTGCCCCATAACTTACATGGGGTTGACCAAACTTGCAGAAACATGTTTATTTCTGCTGAAAAACATGTTTTGACACTTTCTGCACACTGGGGTTAAGAGCTGAGTGTGTGGGCTGTTCTGAGCCTTGCAGTTACATAGGGATTCAGTTGTCTGAAAAAACGCGTTTATTTCGGGCTGAAAAACACGTTTTGAAAAGTGCACTGTAACTGCCCCATAACTTACATGGGGTTGACCAAACTTGCAGAAACATGTTTATTTCTGCTGAAAAACATGTTTTGACACTTTCTGCACACTGGGGTTAAGAGCTGAGTGTGTGGGCTCTTCTGAGCTTTGCAGTTACATAGGGATTCAGTTGTCTGAAAAAACGCGTTTATTTCGGGCTGAAAAACACGTTTTGAAAAGTGCACTGTAACTGCCCCATAACTTACATGGGGTTGACCAAACTTGCAGAAACATGTTTATTTCTGCTGAAAAACACGTTTTGACACTTTCTGCACACTGGGGTTAAGAGCAGAGTGTGTGGGCTGTTCTGAGCCTTGCAGTTACATAGGGATTCAGTTGTCTGAAAAAACGCGTTTATTTCGGGCTGAAAAACACGTTTTGAAAAGTGCACTGTAACTGCCCCATAACTTACATGGGGTTGACCAAACTTGCAGAAACATGTTTATTTCTGCTGAAAAACATGTTTTGACACTTTCTGCACACTGGGGTTAAGAGCTGAGTGTGTGGGCTCTTCTGAGCCTTGCAGTTACATAGGGATTCAGTTGTCTGAAAAAAACGCGTTTATTTCGGGCTGAAAAACACGTTTTGAAAAGTCTACTGTAACTGCCCCATAACTTACATGGGGTTGACCAAACTTGCAGAAACATGTTTATTTCTGCTGAAAAACACGTTTTGACACTTTCTGCACACTGGGGTTAAGAGCTGAGTGTGTGGGCTCTTCTGAGCTTTGCAGTTACATAGGGATTCAGTTGTCTGAAAAAACGCGTTTATTTCGGGCTGAAAAACACGTTTTGAAAAGTGCACTGTAACTGCCCCATAACTTACATGGGGTTGACCAAACTTGCAGAAACATGTTTATTTCTGCTGAAAAACACGTTTTGACACTTTCTGCACACTGGGGTTAAGAGCAGAGTGTGTGGGCTGTTCTGAGCCTTGCAGTTACATAGGGATTCAGTTGTCTGAAAAAACGCGTTTATTTCGGGCTGAAAAACACGTTTTGAAAAGTGCACTGTAACTGCCCCATAACTTACATGGGGTTGACCAAACTTGCAGAAACATGTTTATTTCTGCTGAAAAACATGTTTTGACACTTTCTGCACACTGGGGTTAAGAGCTGAGTGTGTGGGCTCTTCTGAGCCTTGCAGTTACATAGGGATTCAGTTGTCTGAAAAAACGCGTTTATTTCGGGCTGAAAAACACGTTTTGAAAAGTCTACTGTAAGTGCGCCATAACTTACATGGGGTTGACCAAACTTGCAGAAACATGTTTATTTCTGCTGAAAAACACGTTTTGACACTTTCTGCACACTGGGGTTAAGAGCTGAGTGTGTGGGCTCTTCTGAGCTTTGCAGTTACATAGGTATTCAGTTGTCTGAAAAAACGCGTTTATTTCGGGCTGAAAAACACGTTTTGAAAAGTGTACTGTAACTGCCCCATAACTTACATGGGGTTGACCAAACTTGCAGAAACATGTTTATTTCTGCTGAAAAACACGTTTTGACATTTTCTGCACACTGGGGTTAAGAGCTGAGTGTGTGGGCTCTTCTGAGCTTTGCAGTTACATAGGGATTCAGTTGTCTGAAAAAACGCGTTTATTTCGGGCTGAAAAACACGTTTTGAAAAGTGTACTGTAACTGCCCCATAACTTACATGGGGTTGACCAAACTTCCAGAAACATGTTTATTTCTGCTGAAAAACACGTTTTGACACTTTCTGCACACTGGGGTTAAGAGCAGAGTGTGTGGGCTCTTCTGAGCCTTACAGTTACATAGGGATTCAGTTGTCTGAAAAAACGCGTTTATTTCGGGCTGAAAAACACGTTTTGAAAAAAGTGCTGTTACTGCCCCATAACTTACATGGGGTTGACCAAACTTGCAGAAACATGTTTATTTCTGCTGAAAAACACGTTTTGACACTTTCTGCACACTGGGGTTAAGAGCAGAGTGTGTGGGCTCTTCTGAGCCTTACAGTTACATAGGGATTCAGTTGTCTGAAAAAACGCGTTTATTTCGGGCTGAAAAACACGTTTTGAAAAAAGTGCTGTTACTGCCCCATAACTTACATGGGGTTGACCAAACTTGCAGAAACATGTTTATTTCTGCTGAAAAACACGTTTTGACACTTTCTGCACACTGGGGTTAAGAGCTGAGTGTGTGGGCTCTTCTGAGCTTTGCAGTTACATAGGGATTCAGTTGTCTGAAAAAAACGCGTTTATTTCGGGCTGAAAAACACGTTTTGAAAAGTGCACTGTAACTGCCCCATAACTTACATGGGGTTGACCAAACTTGCAGAAACATGTTTATTTCTGCTGAAAAACATGTTTTGACACTTTCTGCACACTGGGGTTAAGAGCTGAGTGTGTGGGCTGTTCTGAGCCTTGCAGTTACATAGGGATTCAGTTGTCTGAAAAAACGCGTTTATTTCGGGCTGAAAAACACGTTTTGAAAAGTGCACTGTAACTGCCCCATAACTTACATGGGGTTGACCAAACTTGCAGAAACATGTTTATTTCTGCTGAAAAACACGTTTTGACACTTTCTGCACACTGGGGTTAAGAGCAGAGTGTGTGGGCTGTTCTGAGCCTTGCAGTTACATAGGGATTCAGTTGTCTGAAAAAACGCGTTTATTTCGGGCTGAAAAACACGTTTTGAAAAGTGCACTGTAACTGCCCCATAACTTACATGGGGTTGACCAAACTTGCAGAAACATGTTTATTTCTGCTGAAAAACATGTTTTGACACTTTCTGCACACTGGGGTTAAGAGCTGAGTGTGTGGGCTCTTCTGAGCCTTGCAGTTACATAGGGATTCAGTTGTCTGAAAAAACGCGTTTATTTCGGGCTGAAAAACACGTTTTGAAAAGTCTACTGTAACTGCCCCATAACTTACATGGGGTTGACCAAACTTGCAGAAACATGTTTATTTCTGCTGAAAAACACGTTTTGACACTTTCTGCACACTGGGGTTAAGAGCTGAGTGTGTGGGCTCTTCTGAGCTTTGCAGTTACATAGGGATTCAGTTGTCTGAAAAAACGCGTTTATTTCGGGCTGAAAAACACGTTTTGAAAAGTGCACTGTAACTGCCCCATAACTTACATGGGGTTGACCAAACTTGCAGAAACATGTTTATTTCTGCTGAAAAACACGTTTTGACACTTTCTGCACACTGGGGTTAAGAGCAGAGTGTGTGGGCTGTTCTGAGCCTTGCAGTTACATAGGGATTCAGTTGTCTGAAAAAACGCGTTTATTTCGGGCTGAAAAACACGTTTTGAAAAGTGCACTGTAACTGCCCCATAACTTACATGGGGTTGACCAAACTTGCAGAAACATGTTTATTTCTGCTGAAAAACATGTTTTGACACTTTCTGCACACTGGGGTTAAGAGCTGAGTGTGTGGGCTCTTCTGAGCCTTGCAGTTACATAGGGATTCAGTTGTCTGAAAAAACGCGTTTATTTCGGGCTGAAAAACACGTTTTGAAAAGTCTACTGTAACTGCCCCATAACTTACATGGGGTTGACCAAACTTGCAGAAACATGTTTATTTCTGCTGAAAAACACGTTTTGACACTTTCTGCACACTGGGGTTAAGAGCTGAGTGTGTGGGCTCTTCTGAGCTTTGCAGTTACATAGGTATTCAGTTGTCTGAAAAAACGCGTTTATTTCGGGCTGAAAAACACGTTTTGAAAAGTGCACTGTAACTGCCCCATAACTTACATGGGGTTGACCAAACTTGCAGAAACATGTTTATTTCTGCTGAAAAACATGTTTTGACACTTTCTGCACACTGGGGTTAAGAGCTGAGTGTGTGGGCTCTTCTGAGCCTTGCAGTTACATAGGGATTCAGTTGTCTGAAAAAACGCGTTTATTTCGGGCTGAAAAACACGTTTTGAAAAGTCTACTGTAACTGCCCCATAACTTACATGGGGTTGACCAAACTTGCAGAAACATGTTTATTTCTGCTGAAAAACACGTTTTGACACTTTCTGCACACTGGGGTTAAGAGCAGAGTGTGTGGGCTCTTCTGAACCTTGCAGTTACATAGGGATTCAGTTGTCTGAAAAAACGCGTTTATTTCGGGCTGAAAAACACGTTTTGAAAAGTGCACTGTAACAGCCCCATAACTTACATGGGGTTGACCAAACTTGCAGAAACATTTTTATTTCTGCTGAAAAACACGTTTTGACACTTTCTGCACACTGGGGTTAAGAGCTGAGTGTGTGGGCTCTTCTGAGCTTTGCAGTTACATAGGTATTCAGTTGTCTGAAAAAACGCGTTTATTTCGGGCTGAAAAACACGTTTTGAAAAGTGCACTGTAACAGCCCCATAACTTACATGGGGTTGACCAAACTTGCAGAAACATTTTTATTTCTGCTGAAAAACACGTTTTGACACTTTCTGCACACTGGGGTTAAGAGCTGAGTGTGTGGGCTCTTCTGAGCTTTGCAGTTACATAGGTATTCAGTTGTCTGAAAAAACGCGTTTATTTCGGGCTGAAAAACACGTTTTGAAAAAAGTGCTGTTACTGCCCCATAACTTACATGGGGTTGACCAAACTTGCAGAAACATGTTTATTTCTGCTGAAAAACATGTTTTGACACTTTCTGCACACTGGGGTTAAGAGCTGAGTGTGTGGGCTGTTCTGAGCCTTGCAGTTACATAGGGATTCAGTTGTCTGAAAAAACGCGTTTATTTCGGTCTGAAAAACACGTTTTGAAAAGTGCACTGTAACTGCCCCATAACTTACATGGGGTTGACCAAACTTGCAGAAACATGTTTATTTCTGCTGAAAAACATGTTTTGACACTTTCTGCACACTGGGGTTAAGAGCTGAGTGTGTGGGCTCTTCTGAGCTTTGCAGTTACATAGGGATTCAGTTGTCTGAAAAAACGCGTTTATTTCGGGCTGAAAAACACGTTTTGAAAAGTGCACTGTAACTGCCCCATAACTTACATGGGGTTGACCAAACTTGCAGAAACATGTTTATTTCTGCTGAAAAACACGTTTTGACACTTTCTGCACACTGGGGTTAAGAGCAGAGTGTGTGGGCTGTTCTGAGCCTTGCAGTTACATAGGGATTCAGTTGTCTGAAAAAACGCGTTTATTTCGGGCTGAAAAACACGTTTTGAAAAGTGCACTGTAACTGCCCCATAACTTACATGGGGTTGACCAAACTTGCAGAAACATGTTTATTTCTGCTGAAAAACATGTTTTGACACTTTCTGCACACTGGGGTTAAGAGCTGAGTGTGTGGGCTCTTCTGAGCCTTGCAGTTACATAGGGATTCAGTTGTCTGAAAAAAACGCGTTTATTTCGGGCTGAAAAACACGTTTTGAAAAGTCTACTGTATCTGCCCCATAACTTACATGGGGTTGACCAAACTTGCAGAAACATGTTTATTTCTGCTGAAAAACACGTTTTGACACTTTCTGCACACTGGGGTTAAGAGCTGAGTGTGTGGGCTCTTCTGAGCTTTGCAGTTACATAGGGATTCAGTTGTCTGAAAAAACGCGTTTATTTCGGGCTGAAAAACACGTTTTGAAAAATGCACTGTAACTGCCCCATAACTTACATGGGGTTGACCAAACTTGCAGAAACATGTTTATTTCTGCTGAAAAACACGTTTTGACACTTTCTGCACACTGGGGTTAAGAGCAGAGTGTGTGGGCTGTTCTGAGCCTTGCAGTTACATAGGGATTCAGTTGTCTGAAAAAACGCGTTTATTTCGGGCTGAAAAACACGTTTTGAAAAGTGCACTGTAACTGCCCCATAACTTACATGGGGTTGACCAAACTTGCAGAAACATGTTTATTTCTGCTGAAAAACATGTTTTGACACTTTCTGCACACTGGGGTTAAGAGCTGAGTGTGTGGGCTCTTCTGAGCCTTGCAGTTACATAGGGATTCAGTTGTCTGAAAAAACGCGTTTATTTCGGGCTGAAAAACACGTTTTGAAAAGTCTACTGTAACTGCCCCATAACTTACATGGGGTTGACCAAACTTGCAGAAACATGTTTATTTCTGCTGAAAAACACGTTTTGACACTTTCTGCACACTGGGGTTAAGAGCTGAGTGTGTGGGCTCTTCTGAGCTTTGCAGTTACATAGGTATTCAGTTGTCTGAAAAAACGCGTTTATTTCGGGCTGAAAAACACGTTTTGAAAAGTGTACTGTAACTGCCCCATAACTTACATGGGGTTGACCAAACTTGCAGAAACATGTTTATTTCTGCTGAAAAACACGTTTTGACATTTTCTGCACACTGGGGTTAAGAGCTGAGTGTGTGGGCTCTTCTGAGCTTTGCAGTTACATAGGGATTCAGTTGTCTGAAAAAACGCGTTTATTTCGGGCTGAAAAACACGTTTTGAAAAGTGTACTGTAACTGCCCCATAACTTACATGGGGTTGACCAAACTTCCAGAAACATGTTTATTTCTGCTGAAAAACACGTTTTGACACTTTCTGCACACTGGGGTTAAGAGCAGAGTGTGTGGGCTCTTCTGAGCCTTACAGTTACATAGGGATTCAGTTGTCTGAAAAAACGCGTTTATTTCGGGCTGAAAAACACGTTTTGAAAAAAGTGCTGTTACTGCCCCATAACTTACATGGGGTTGACCAAACTTGAAGAAACATGTTTATTTCTGCTGAAAAACACGTTTTGACACTTTCTGCACACTGGGGTTAAGAGCAGAGTGTGTGGGCTCTTCTGAGCCTTACAGTTACATAGGGATTCAGTTGTCTGAAAAAACGCGTTTATTTCGGGCTGAAAAACACGTTTTGAAAAAAGTGCTGTTACTGCCCCATAACTTACATGGGGTTGACCAAACTTGCAGAAACATGTTTATTTCTGCTGAAAAACACGTTTTGACACTTTCTGCACACTGGGGTTAAGAGCTGAGTGTGTGGGCTCTTCTGAGCTTTGCAGTTACATAGGGATTCAGTTGTCTGAAAAAACGCGTTTATTTCGGGCTGAAAAACACGTTTTGAAAAGTGCACTGTAACTGCCCCATAACTTACATGGGGTTGACCAAACTTGCAGAAACATGTTTATTTCTGCTGAAAAACATGTTTTGACACTTTCTGCACACTGGGGTTAAGAGCTGAGTGTGTGGGCTGTTCTGAGCCTTGCAGTTACATAGGGATTCAGTTGTCTGAAAAAACGCGTTTATTTCGGTCTGAAAAACACGTTTTGAAAAGTGCACTGTAACTGCCCCATAACTTACATGGGGTTGACCAAACTTGCAGAAACATGTTTATTTCTGCTGAAAAACATGTTTTGACACTTTCTGCACACTGGGGTTAAGAGCTGAGTGTGTGGGCTCTTCTGAGCCTTGCAGTTACATAGGGATTCAGTTGTCTGAAAAAACGCGTTTATTTCGGGCTGAAAAACACGTTTTGAAAAGTGCACTGTAACTGCCCCATAACTTACATGGGGTTGACCAAACTTGCAGAAACATGTTTATTTCTGCTGAAAAACATGTTTTGACACTTTCTGCACACTGGGGTTAAGAGCTGAGTGTGTGGGCTGTTCTGAGCCTTGCAGTTACATAGGGATTCAGTTGTCTGAAAAAACGCGTTTATTTCGGGCTGAAAAACACGTTTTGAAAAGTGCACTGTAACTGCCCCATAACTTACATGGGGTTGACCAAACTTGCAGAAACATGTTTATTTCTGCTGAAAAACATGTTTTGACACTTTCTGCACACTGGGGTTAAGAGCTGAGTGTGTGGGCTCTTCTGAGCTTTGCAGTTACATAGGGATTCAGTTGTCTGAAAAAACGCGTTTATTTCGGGCTGAAAAACACGTTTTGAAAAGTGCACTGTAACTGCCCCATAACTTACATGGGGTTGACCAAACTTGCAGAAACATGTTTATTTCTGCTGAAAAACACGTTTTGACACTTTCTGCACACTGGGGTTAAGAGCAGAGTGTGTGGGCTGTTCTGAGCCTTGCAGTTACATAGGGATTCAGTTGTCTGAAAAAACGCGTTTATTTCGGGCTGAAAAACACGTTTTGAAAAGTCTACTGTAACTGCCCCATAACTTACATGGGGTTGACCAAACTTGCAGAAACATGTTTATTTCTGCTGAAAAACACGTTTTGACACTTTCTGCACACTGGGGTTAAGAGCTGAGTGTGTGGGCTCTTCTGAGCTTTGCAGTTACATAGGTATTCAGTTGTCTGAAAAAACGCGTTTATTTCGGGCTGAAAAACACGTTTTGAAAAGTGTACTGTAACTGCCCCATAACTTACATGGGGTTGACCAAACTTGCAGAAACATGTTTATTTCTGCTGAAAAACACGTTTTGACACTTTCTGCACACTGGGGTTAAGAGCAGAGTGTGTGGGCTCTTCTGAGCCTTACAGTTACATAGGGATTCAGTTGTCTGAAAAAACGCGTTTATTTCAGGCTGAAAAACACGTTTTGAAAAGTGCACTGTAACTGCCCCATAACTTACATGGGGTTGACCAAACTTGCAGAAACATGTTTATTTCTGCTGAAAAACATGTTTTGACACTTTCTGCACACTGGGGTTAAGAGCTGAGTGTGTGGGCTGTTCTGAGCCTTGCAGTTACTTAAGGATTCAGTTGTCTGAAAAAACGCGTTTATTTCGGGCTGAAAAACACGTTTTGAAAAGTGCACTGTAACTGCCCCATAACTTACATGGGGTTGACCAAACTTGCAGAAACATGTTTATTTCTGCTGAAAAACACGTTTTGACACTTTCTGCACACTGGGGTTAAGAGCAGAGTGTGTGGGCTCTTCTGAGCCTTGCAGTTACATAGGGATTCAGTTGTCTGAAAAAACGCGTTTATTTCGTGCTGAAAAACACGTTTTGAAAAGTGTACTGTAACTGCCCCATAACTTACATGGGGTTGACCAAACTTGCAGAAACATGTTTATTTCTGCTGAAAAACATGTTTTGACACTTTCTGCACACTGGGGTTAAGAGCTGAGTGTGTGGGCTGTTCTGAGCCTTGCAGTTACATAGGGATTCAGTTGTCTGAAGAAACGCGTTTATTTCGGGCTGAAAAACACGTTTTGAAAAGTGCACTGTAACTGCCCCATAACTTACATGGGGTTGACCAAACTTGCAGAAACATGTTTATTTCTGCTGAAAAACACGTTTTGACACTTTCTGCACACTGGGGTTAAGAGCAGAGTGTGTGGGCTGTTCTGAGCCTTGCAGTTACATAGGGATTCAGTTGTCTGAAAAAACGCGTTTATTTCGGGCTGAAAAACACGTTTTGAAAAGTGCACTGTAACTGCCCCATAACTTACATGGGGTTGACCAAACTTGCAGAAACATGTTTATTTCTGCTGAAAAACATGTTTTGACACTTTCTGCACACTGGGGTTAAGAGCTGAGTGTGTGGGCTGTTCTGAGCCTTGCAGTTACATAGGGATTCAGTTGTCTGAAAAAACGCGTTTATTTCGGGCTGAAAAACACGTTTTGAAAAGTGCACTGTAACTGCCCCATAACTTACATGGGGTTGACCAAACTTGCAGAAACATGTTTATTTCTGCTGAAAAACACGTTTTGACACTTTCTGCACACTGGGGTTAAGAGCAGAGTGTGTGGGCTGTTCTGAGCCTTGCAGTTACATAGGGATTCAGTTGTCTGAAAAAACGCGTTTATTTCGGTCTGAAAAACACGTTTTGAAAAGTGCACTGTAACTGCCCCATAACTTACATGGGGTTGACCAAACTTGCAGAAACATGTTTATTTCTGCTGAAAAACATGTTTTGACACTTTCTGCACACTGGGGTTAAGAGCTGAGTGTGTGGGCTCTTCTGAGCCTTGCAGTTACATAGGGATTCAGTTGTCTGAAAAAACGCGTTTATTTCGGGCTGAAAAACACGTTTTGAAAAGTCTACTGTAACTGCCCCATAACTTACATGGGGTTGACCAAACTTGCAGAAACATGTTTATTTCTGCTGAAAAACACGTTTTGACACTTTCTGCACACTGGGGTTAAGAGCAGAGTGTGTGGGCTCTTCTGAACCTTGCAGTTACATAGGGATTCAGTTGTCTGAAAAAACGCGTTTATTTCGGGCTGAAAAACACGTTTTGAAAAGTGCACTGTAACAGCCCCATAACTTACATGGGGTTGACCAAACTTGCAGAAACATTTTTATTTCTGCTGAAAAACACGTTTTGACACTTTCTGCACACTGGGGTTAAGAGCTGAGTGTGTGGGCTCTTCTGAGCTTTGCAGTTACATAGGTATTCAGTTGTCTGAAAAAACGCGTTTATTTCGGGCTGAAAAACACGTTTTGAAAAGTGCACTGTAACAGCCCCATAACTTACATGGGGTTGACCAAACTTGCAGAAACATTTTTATTTCTGCTGAAAAACACGTTTTGACACTTTCTGCACACTGGGGTTAAGAGCTGAGTGTGTGGGCTCTTCTGAGCTTTGCAGTTACATAGGTATTCAGTTGTCTGAAAAAACGCGTTTATTTCGGGCTGAAAAACACGTTTTGAAAAAAGTGCTGTTACTGCCCCATAACTTACATGGGGTTGACCAAACTTGCAGAAACATGTTTATTTCTGCTGAAAAACACGTTTTGACACTTTCTGCACACTGGGGTTAAGAGCTGAGTGTGTGGGCTGTTCTGAGCCTTGCAGTTACATAGGGATTCAGTTGTCTGAAAAAACGCGTTTATTTCGGGCTGAAAAACACGTTTTGAAAAGTGCACTGTAACTGCCCCATAACTTACATGGGGTTGACCAAACTTGCAGAAACATGTTTATTTCTGCTGAAAAACACGTTTTGACACTTTCTGCACACTGGGGTTAAGAGCTGAGTGTGTGGGCTGTTCTGAGCCTTGCAGTTACATAGGGATTCAGTTGTCTGAAAAAACGCGTTTATTTCGGGCTGAAAAACACGTTTTGAAAAGTGCACTGTAACTGCCCCATAACTTACATGGGGTTGACCAAACTTGCAGAAACATGTTTATTTCTGCTGAAAAACATGTTTTGACACTTTCTGCACACTGGGGTTAAGAGCTGAGTGTGTGGGCTCTTCTGAGCTTTGCAGTTACATAGGGATTCAGTTGTCTGAAAAAACGCGTTTATTTCGGGCTGAAAAACACGTTTTGAAAAGTGCACTGTAACTGCCCCATAACTTACATGGGGTTGACCAAACTTGCAGAAACATGTTTATTTCTGCTGAAAAACACGTTTTGACACTTTCTGCACACTGGGGTTAAGAGCAGAGTGTGTGGGCTGTTCTGAGCCTTGCAGTTACATAGGGATTCAGTTGTCTGAAAAAACGCGTTTATTTCGGGCTGAAAAACACGTTTTGAAAAGTGCACTGTAACTGCCCCATAACTTACATGGGGTTGACCAAACTTGCAGAAACATGTTTATTTCTGCTGAAAAACATGTTTTGACACTTTCTGCTCACTGGGGTTAAGAGCTGAGTGTGTGGGCTCTTCTGAGCCTTGCAGTTACATAGGGATTCAGTTGTCTGAAAAAACGCGTTTATTTCGGGCTGAAAAACACGTTTTGAAAAGTCTACTGTAACTGCCCCATAACTTACATGGGGTTGACCAAACTTGCAGAAACATGTTTATTTCTGCTGAAAAACACGTTTTGACACTTTCTGCACACTGGGGTTAAGAGCTGAGTGTGTGGGCTCTTCTGAGCTTTGCAGTTACATAGGGATTCAGTTGTCTGAAAAAACGCGTTTATTTCGGGCTGAAAAACACGTTTTGAAAAGTGCACTGTAACTGCCCCATAACTTACATGGGGTTGACCAAACTTGCAGAAACATGTTTATTTCTGCTGAAAAACACGTTTTGACACTTTCTGCACACTGGGGTCAAGAGCAGAGTGTGTGGGCTGTTCTGAGCCTTGCAGTTACATAGGGATTCAGTTGTCTGAAAAAACGCGTTTATTTCGGGCTGAAAAACACGTTTTGAAAAGTCTACTGTAACTGCCCCATAACTTACATGGGGTTGACCAAACTTGCAGAAACATGTTTATTTCTGCTGAAAAACACGTTTTGACACTTTCTGCACACTGGGGTTAAGAGCTGAGTGTGTGGGCTCTTCTGAGCTTTGCAGTTACATAGGTATTCAGTTGTCTGAAAAAACGCGTTTATTTCAGGCTGAAAAACACGTTTTGAAAAGTGTACTGTAACTGCCCCATAACTTACATGGGGTTGACCAAACTTGCAGAAACATGTTTATTTCTGCTGAAAAACACGTTTTGACACTTTCTGCACACTGGGGTTAAGAGCAGAGTGTGTGGGCTCTTCTGAGCCTTACAGTTACATAGGGATTCAGTTGTCTGAAAAAACGCGTTTATTTCAGGCTGAAAAACACGTTTTGAAAAGTGCACTGTAACTGCCCCATAACTTACATGGGGTTGACCAAACTTGCAGAAACATGTTTATTTCTGCTGAAAAACATGTTTTGACACTTTCTGCACACTGGGGTTAAGAGCTGAGTGTGTGGGCTGTTCTGAGCCTTGCAGTTACTTAAGGATTCAGTTGTCTGAAAAAACGCGTTTATTTCGGGCTGAAAAACACGTTTTGAAAAGTGCACTGTAACTGCCCCATAACTTACATGGGGTTGACCAAACTTGCAGAAACATGTTTATTTCTGCTGAAAAACACGTTTTGACACTTTCTGCACACTGGGGTTAAGAGCAGAGTGTGTGGGCTCTTCTGAGCCTTGCAGTTACATAGGGATTCAGTTGTCTGAAAAAACGCGTTTATTTCGTGCTGAAAAACACGTTTTGAAAAGTGTACTGTAACTGCCCCATAACTTACATGGGGTTGACCAAACTTGCAGAAACATGTTTATTTCTGCTGAAAAACATGTTTTGACACTTTCTGCACACTGGGGTTAAGAGCTGAGTGTGTGGGCTGTTCTGAGCCTTGCAGTTACATAGGGATTCAGTTGTCTGAAGAAACGCGTTTATTTCGGGCTGAAAAACACGTTTTGAAAAGTGCACTGTAACTGCCCCATAACTTACATGGGGTTGACCAAACTTGCAGAAACATGTTTATTTCTGCTGAAAAAACATGTTTTGACACTTTCTGCACACTGGGGTTAAGAGCTGAGTGTGTGGGCTCTTCTGAGCTTTGCAGTTACATAGGGATTCAGTTGTCTGAAAAAACGCGTTTATTTCGGGCTGAAAAACACGTTTTGAAAAGTGCACTGTAACTGCCCCATAACTTACATGGGGTTGACCAAACTTGCAGAAACATGTTTATTTCTGCTGAAAAACACGTTTTGACACTTTCTGCACACTGGGGTTAAGAGCAGAGTGTGTGGGCTGTTCTGAGCCTTGCAGTTACATAGGGATTCAGTTGTCTGAAAAAACGCGTTTATTTCGGGCTGAAAAACACGTTTTGAAAAGTGCACTGTAACTGCCCCATAACTTACATGGGGTTGACCAAACTTGCAGAAACATGTTTATTTCTGCTGAAAAACATGTTTTGACACTTTCTGCACACTGGGGTTAAGAGCTGAGTGTGTGGGCTGTTCTGAGCCTTGCAGTTACATAGGGATTCAGTTGTCTGAAAAAACGCGTTTATTTCGGGCTGAAAAACACGTTTTGAAAAGTGCACTGTAACTGCCCCATAACTTACATGGGGTTGACCAAACTTGCAGAAACATGTTTATTTCTGCTGAAAAACACGTTTTGACACTTTCTGCACACTGGGGTTAAGAGCAGAGTGTGTGGGCTGTTCTGAGCCTTGCAGTTACATAGGGATTCAGTTGTCTGAAAAAACGCGTTTATTTCGGTCTGAAAAACACGTTTTGAAAAGTGCACTGTAACTGCCCCATAACTTACATGGGGTTGACCAAACTTGCAGAAACATGTTTATTTCTGCTGAAAAACATGTTTTGACACTTTCTGCACACTGGGGTTAAGAGCTGAGTGTGTGGGCTCTTCTGAGCCTTGCAGTTACATAGGGATTCAGTTGTCTGAAAAAACGCGTTTATTTCGGGCTGAAAAACACGTTTTGAAAAGTCTACTGTAACTGCCCCATAACTTACATGGGGTTGACCAAACTTGCAGAAACATGTTTATTTCTGCTGAAAAACACGTTTTGACACTTTCTGCACACTGGGGTTAAGAGCAGAGTGTGTGGGCTCTTCTGAACCTTGCAGTTACATAGGGATTCAGTTGTCTGAAAAAACGCGTTTATTTCGGGCTGAAAAACACGTTTTGAAAAGTGCACTGTAACAGCCCCATAACTTACATGGGGTTGACCAAACTTGCAGAAACATTTTTATTTCTGCTGAAAAACACGTTTTGACACTTTCTGCACACTGGGGTTAAGAGCTGAGTGTGTGGGCTCTTCTGAGCTTTGCAGTTACATAGGTATTCAGTTGTCTGAAAAAACGCGTTTATTTCGGGCTGAAAAACACGTTTTGAAAAGTGCACTGTAACAGCCCCATAACTTACATGGGGTTGACCAAACTTGCAGAAACATTTTTATTTCTGCTGAAAAACACGTTTTGACACTTTCTGCACACTGGGGTTAAGAGCTGAGTGTGTGGGCTCTTCTGAGCTTTGCAGTTACATAGGGATTCAGTTGTCTGAAAAAACGCGTTTATTTCGGGCTGAAAAACACGTTTTGAAAAGTGTACTGTAACTGCCCCATAACTTACATGGGGTTGACCAAACTTCCAGAAACATGTTTATTTCTGCTGAAAAACACGTTTTGACACTTTCTGCACACTGGGGTTAAGAGCAGAGTGTGTGGGCTCTTCTGAGCCTTACAGTTACATAGGGATTCAGTTGTCTGAAAAAACGCGTTTATTTCGGGCTGAAAAACACGTTTTGAAAAAAGTGCTGTTACTGCCCCATAACTTACATGGGGTTGACCAAACTTGCAGAAACATGTTTATTTCTGCTGAAAAACACGTTTTGACACTTTCTGCACACTGGGGTTAAGAGCAGAGTGTGTGGGCTCTTCTGAGCCTTACAGTTACATAGGGATTCAGTTGTCTGAAAAAACGCGTTTATTTCGGGCTGAAAAACACGTTTTGAAAAAAGTGCTGTTACTGCCCCATAACTTACATGGGGTTGACCAAACTTGCAGAAACATGTTTATTTCTGCTGAAAAACACGTTTTGACACTTTCTGCACACTGGGGTTAAGAGCTGAGTGTGTGGGCTCTTCTGAGCTTTGCAGTTACATAGGGATTCAGTTGTCTGAAAAAAACGCGTTTATTTCGGGCTGAAAAACACGTTTTGAAAAGTGCACTGTAACTGCCCCATAACTTACATGGGGTTGACCAAACTTGCAGAAACATGTTTATTTCTGCTGAAAAACATGTTTTGACACTTTCTGCACACTGGGGTTAAGAGCTGAGTGTGTGGGCTGTTCTGAGCCTTGCAGTTACATAGGGATTCAGTTGTCTGAAAAAACGCGTTTATTTCGGGCTGAAAAACACGTTTTGAAAAGTGCACTGTAACTGCCCCATAACTTACATGGGGTTGACCAAACTTGCAGAAACATGTTTATTTCTGCTGAAAAACACGTTTTGACACTTTCTGCACACTGGGGTTAAGAGCAGAGTGTGTGGGCTGTTCTGAGCCTTGCAGTTACATAGGGATTCAGTTGTCTGAAAAAACGCGTTTATTTCGGTCTGAAAAACACGTTTTGAAAAGTGCACTGTAACTGCCCCATAACTTACATGGGGTTGACCAAACTTGCAGAAACATGTTTATTTCTGCTGAAAAACATGTTTTGACACTTTCTGCACACTGGGGTTAAGAGCTGAGTGTGTGGGCTCCTCTGAGCCTTGCAGTTACATAGGGATTCAGTTGTCTGAAAAAACGCGTTTATTTCGGGCTGAAAAACACGTTTTGAAAAGTCTACTGTAACTGCCCCATAACTTACATGGGGTTGACCAAACTTGCAGAAACATGTTTATTTCTGCTGAAAAACACGTTTTGACACTTTCTGCACACTGGGGTTAAGAGCAGAGTGTGTGGGCTCTTCTGAACCTTGCAGTTACATAGGGATTCAGTTGTCTGAAAAAACGCGTTTATTTCGGGCTGAAAAACACGTTTTGAAAAGTGCACTGTAACAGCCCCATAACTTACATGGGGTTGACCAAACTTGCAGAAACATTTTTATTTCTGCTGAAAAACACGTTTTGACACTTTCTGCACACTGGGGTTAAGAGCTGAGTGTGTGGGCTCTTCTGAGCTTTGCAGTTACATAGGTATTCAGTTGTCTGAAAAAACGCGTTTATTTCGGGCTGAAAAACACGTTTTGAAAAGTGCACTGTAACAGCCCCATAACTTACATGGGGTTGACCAAACTTGCAGAAACATTTTTATTTCTGCTGAAAAACACGTTTTGACACTTTCTGCACACTGGGGTTAAGAGCTGAGTGTGTGGGCTCTTCTGAGCTTTGCAGTTACATAGGTATTCAGTTGTCTGAAAAAACGCGTTTATTTCGGGCTGAAAAACACGTTTTGAAAAAAGTGCTGTTACTGCCCCATAACTTACATGGGGTTGACCAAACTTGCAGAAACATGTTTATTTCTGCTGAAAAACATGTTTTGACACTTTCTGCACACTGGGGTTAAGAGCTGAGTGTGTGGGCTGTTCTGAGCCTTGCAGTTACATAGGGATTCAGTTGTCTGAAAAAACGCGTTTATTTCGGGCTGAAAAACACGTTTTGAAAAGTGCACTGTAACTGCCCCATAACTTACATGGGGTTGACCAAACTTGCAGAAACATGTTTATTTCTGCTGAAAAACACGTTTTGACACTTTCTGCACACTGGGGTTAAGAGCAGAGTGTGTGGGCTGTTCTGAGCCTTGCAGTTACATAGGGATTCAGTTGTCTGAAAAAACGCGTTTATTTCGGGCTGAAAAACACGTTTTGAAAAGTGCACTGTAACTGCCCCATAACTTACATGGGGTTGACCAAACTTGCAGAAACATGTTTATTTCTGCTGAAAAACATGTTTTGACACTTTCTGCACACTGGGGTTAAGAGCTGAGTGTGTGGGCTCTTCTGAGCCTTGCAGTTACATAGGGATTCAGTTGTCTGAAAAAACGCGTTTATTTCGGGCTGAAAAACACGTTTTGAAAAGTCTACTGTAACTGCCCCATAACTTACATGGGGTTGACCAAACTTGCAGAAACATGTTTATTTCTGCTGAAAAACACGTTTTGACACTTTCTGCACACTGGGGTTAAGAGCTGAGTGTGTGGGCTCTTCTGAGCTTTGCAGTTACATAGGGATTCAGTTGTCTGAAAAAACGCGTTTATTTCGGGCTGAAAAACACGTTTTGAAAAGTGCACTGTAACTGCCCCATAACTTACATGGGGTTGACCAAACTTGCAGAAACATGTTTATTTCTGCTGAAAAACACGTTTTGACACTTTCTGCACACTGGGGTTAAGAGCAGAGTGTGTGGGCTGTTCTGAGCCTTGCAGTTACATAGGGATTCAGTTGTCTGAAAAAACGCGTTTATTTCGGGCTGAAAAACACGTTTTGAAAAGTGCACTGTAACTGCCCCATAACTTACATGGGGTTGACCAAACTTGCAGAAACATGTTTATTTCTGCTGAAAAACATGTTTTGACACTTTCTGCACACTGGGGTTAAGAGCTGAGTGTGTGGGCTCTTCTGAGCCTTGCAGTTACATAGGGATTCAGTTGTCTGAAAAAACGCGTTTATTTCGGGCTGAAAAACACGTTTTGAAAAGTCTACTGTAACTGCCCCATAACTTACATGGGGTTGACCAAACTTGCAGAAACATGTTTATTTCTGCTGAAAAACACGTTTTGACACTTTCTGCACACTGGGGTTAAGAGCTGAGTGTGTGGGCTCTTCTGAGCTTTGCAGTTACATAGGTATTCAGTTGTCTGAAAAAACGCGTTTATTTCGGGCTGAAAAACACGTTTTGAAAAGTGCACTGTAACTGCCCCATAACTTACATGGGGTTGACCAAACTTGCAGAAACATGTTTATTTCTGCTGAAAAACATGTTTTGACACTTTCTGCACACTGGGGTTAAGAGCTGAGTGTGTGGGCTCTTCTGAGCCTTGCAGTTACATAGGGATTCAGTTGTCTGAAAAAACGCGTTTATTTCGGGCTGAAAAACACGTTTTGAAAAGTCTACTGTAACTGCCCCATAACTTACATGGGGTTGACCAAACTTGCAGAAACATGTTTATTTCTGCTGAAAAACACGTTTTGACACTTTCTGCACACTGGGGTTAAGAGCAGAGTGTGTGGGCTCTTCTGAACCTTGCAGTTACATAGGGATTCAGTTGTCTGAAAAAACGCGTTTATTTCGGGCTGAAAAACACGTTTTGAAAAGTGCACTGTAACAGCCCCATAACTTACATGGGGTTGACCAAACTTGCAGAAACATTTTTATTTCTGCTGAAAAACACGTTTTGACACTTTCTGCACACTGGGGTTAAGAGCTGAGTGTGTGGGCTCTTCTGAGCTTTGCAGTTACATAGGTATTCAGTTGTCTGAAAAAACGCGTTTATTTCGGGCTGAAAAACACGTTTTGAAAAGTGCACTGTAACAGCCCCATAACTTACATGGGGTTGACCAAACTTGCAAAAACATTTTTATTTCTGCTGAAAAACACGTTTTGACACTTTCTGCACACTGGGGTTAAGAGCTGAGTGTGTGGGCTCTTCTGAGCTTTGCAGTTACATAGGTATTCAGTTGTCTGAAAAAACGCGTTTATTTCGGGCTGAAAAACACGTTTTGAAAAAAGTGCTGTTACTGCCCCATAACTTACATGGGGTTGACCAAACTTGCAGAAACATGTTTATTTCTGCTGAAAAACATGTTTTGACACTTTCTGCACACTGGGGTTAAGAGCTGAGTGTGTGGGCTGTTCTGAGCCTTGCAGTTACATAGGGATTCAGTTGTCTGAAAAAACGCGTTTATTTCGGTCTGAAAAACACGTTTTGAAAAGTGCACTGTAACTGCCCCATAACTTACATGGGGTTGACCAAACTTGCAGAAACATGTTTATTTCTGCTGAAAAACATGTTTTGACACTTTCTGCACACTGGGGTTAAGAGCTGAGTGTGTGGGCTCTTCTGAGCTTTGCAGTTACATAGGGATTCAGTTGTCTGAAAAAACGCGTTTATTTCGGGCTGAAAAACACGTTTTGAAAAGTGCACTGTAACTGCCCCATAACTTACATGGGGTTGACCAAACTTGCAGAAACATGTTTATTTCTGCTGAAAAACACGTTTTGACACTTTCTGCACACTGGGGTTAAGAGCAGAGTGTGTGGGCTGTTCTGAGCCTTGCAGTTACATAGGGATTCAGTTGTCTGAAAAAACGCGTTTATTTCGGGCTGAAAAACACGTTTTGAAAAGTGCACTGTAACTGCCCCATAACTTACATGGGGTTGACCAAACTTGCAGAAACATGTTTATTTCTGCTGAAAAACATGTTTTGACACTTTCTGCACACTGGGGTTAAGAGCTGAGTGTGTGGGCTCTTCTGAGCCTTGCAGTTACATAGGGATTCAGTTGTCTGAAAAAAACGCGTTTATTTCGGGCTGAAAAACACGTTTTGAAAAGTCTACTGTAACTGCCCCATAACTTACATGGGGTTGACCAAACTTGCAGAAACATGTTTATTTCTGCTGAAAAACACGTTTTGACACTTTCTGCACACTGGGGTTAAGAGCTGAGTGTGTGGGCTCTTCTGAGCTTTGCAGTTACATAGGGATTCAGTTGTCTGAAAAAACGCGTTTATTTCGGGCTGAAAAACACGTTTTGAAAAGTGCACTGTAACTGCCCCATAACTTACATGGGGTTGACCAAACTTGCAGAAACATGTTTATTTCTGCTGAAAAACACGTTTTGACACTTTCTGCACACTGGGGTTAAGAGCAGAGTGTGTGGGCTGTTCTGAGCCTTGCAGTTACATAGGGATTCAGTTGTCTGAAAAAACGCGTTTATTTCGGGCTGAAAAACACGTTTTGAAAAGTGCACTGTAACTGCCCCATAACTTACATGGGGTTGACCAAACTTGCAGAAACATGTTTATTTCTGCTGAAAAACATGTTTTGACACTTTCTGCACACTGGGGTTAAGAGCTGAGTGTGTGGGCTCTTCTGAGCCTTGCAGTTACATATGGATTCAGTTGTCTGAAAAAACGCGTTTATTTCGGGCTGAAAAACACGTTTTGAAAAGTCTACTGTAACTGCCCCATAACTTACATGGGGTTGACCAAACTTGCAGAAACATGTTTATTTCTGCTGAAAAACACGTTTTGACACTTTCTGCACACTGGGGTTAAGAGCTGAGTGTGTGGGCTCTTCTGAGCTTTGCAGTTACATAGGTATTCAGTTGTCTGAAAAAACGCGTTTATTTCGGGCTGAAAAACACGTTTTGAAAAGTGTACTGTAACTGCCCCATAACTTACATGGGGTTGACCAAACTTGCAGAAACATGTTTATTTCTGCTGAAAAACACGTTTTGACATTTTCTGCACACTGGGGATAAGAGCTGAGTGTGTGGGCTCTTCTGAGCTTTGCAGTTACATAGGGATTCAGTTGTCTGAAAAAACGCGTTTATTTCGGGCTGAAAAACACGTTTTGAAAAGTGTACTGTAACTGCCCCATAACTTACATGGGGTTGACCAAACTTCCAGAAACATGTTTATTTCTGCTGAAAAACACGTTTTGACACTTTCTGCACACTGGGGTTAAGAGCAGAGTGTGTGGGCTCTTCTGAGCCTTACAGTTACATAGGGATTCAGTTGTCTGAAAAAACGCGTTTATTTCGGGCTGAAAAACACGTTTTGAAAAAAGTGCTGTTACTGCCCCATAACTTACATGGGGTTGACCAAACTTGAAGAAACATGTTTATTTCTGCTGAAAAACACGTTTTGACACTTTCTGCACACTGGGGTTAAGAGCAGAGTGTGTGGGCTCTTCTGAGCCTTACAGTTACATAGGGATTCAGTTGTCTGAAAAAACGCGTTTATTTCGGGCTGAAAAACACGTTTTGAAAAAAGTGCTGTTACTGCCCCATAACTTACATGGGGTTGACCAAACTTGCAGAAACATGTTTATTTCTGCTGAAAAACACGTTTTGACACTTTCTGCACACTGGGGTTAAGAGCTGAGTGTGTGGGCTCTTCTGAGCTTTGCAGTTACATAGGGATTCAGTTGTCTGAAAAAACGCGTTTATTTCGGGCTGAAAAACACGTTTTGAAAAGTGCACTGTAACTGCCCCATAACTTACATGGGGTTGACCAAACTTGCAGAAACATGTTTATTTCTGCTGAAAAACATGTTTTGACACTTTCTGCACACTGGGGTTAAGAGCTGAGTGTGTGGGCTGTTCTGAGCCTTGCAGTTACATAGGGATTCAGTTGTCTGAAAAAACGCGTTTATTTCGGGCTGAAAAACACGTTTTGAAAAGTGCACTGTAACTGCCCCATAACTTACATGGGGTTGACCAAACTTGCAGAAACATGTTTATTTCTGCTGAAAAACACGTTTTGACACTTTCTGCACACTGGGGTTAAGAGCAGAGTGTGTGGGCTGTTCTGAGCCTTGCAGTTACTTAGGGATTCAGTTGTCTGAAAAAACGCGTTTATTTCGGTCTGAAAAACACGTTTTGAAAAGTGCACTGTAACTGCCCCATAACTTACATGGGGTTGACCAAACTTGCAGAAACATGTTTATTTCTGCTGAAAAACATGTTTTGACACTTTCTGCACACTGGGGTTAAGAGCTGAGTGTGTGGGCTGTTCTGAGCCTTGCAGTTACATAGGGATTCAGTTGTCTGAAAAAACGCGTTTATTTCGGGCTGAAAAACACGTTTTGAAAAGTGCACTGTAACTGCCCCATAACTTACATGGGGTTGACCAAACTTGCAGAAACATGTTTATTTCTGCTGAAAAACACGTTTTGACACTTTCTGCACACTGGGGTTAAGAGCAGAGTGTGTGGGCTGTTCTGAGCCTTGCAGTTACATAGGGATTCAGTTGTCTGAAAAAACGCGTTTATTTCGGGCTGAAAAACACGTTTTGAAAAGTCTACTGTAACTGCCCCATAACTTACATGGGGTTGACCAAACTTGCAGAAACATGTTTATTTCTGCTGAAAAACACGTTTTGACACTTTCTGCACACTGGGGTTAAGAGCTGAGTGTGTGGGCTCTTCTGAGCTTTGCAGTTACATAGGTATTCAGTTGTCTGAAAAAACGCGTTTATTTCGGGCTGAAAAACACGTTTTGAAAAGTGTACTGTAACTGCCCCATAACTTACATGGGGTTGACCAAACTTGCAGAAACATGTTTATTTCTGCTGAAAAACACGTTTTGACACTTTCTGCACACTGGGGTTAAGAGCAGAGTGTGTGGGCTCTTCTGAGCCTTGCAGTTACATAGGGATTCAGTTGTCTGAAAAAACGCGTTTATTTCGGGCTGAAAAACACGTTTTGAAAAGTCTACTGTAACTGCCCCATAACTTACATGGGGTTGACCAAACTTGCAGAAACATGTTTATTTCTGCTGAAAAACACGTTTTGACACTTTCTGCACACTGGGGTTAAGAGCTGAGTGTGTGGGCTCTTCTGAGCTTTGCAGTTACATAGGTATTCAGTTGTCTGAAAAAACGCGTTTATTTCGGGCTGAAAAACACGTTTTGAAAAGTGCACTGTAACTGCCCCATAACTTACATGGGGTTGACCAAACTTGCAGAAACATGTTTATTTCTGCTGAAAAACATGTTTTGACACTTTCTGCACACTGGGGTTAAGAGCTGAGTGTGTGGGCTCTTCTGAGCCTTGCAGTTACATAGGGATTCAGTTGTCTGAAAAAACGCGTTTATTTCGGGCTGAAAAACACGTTTTGAAAAGTCTACTGTAACTGCCCCATAACTTACATGGGGTTGACCAAACTTGCAGAAACATGTTTATTTCTGCTGAAAAACACGTTTTGACACTTTCTGCACAGTGGGGTTAAGAGCAGAGTGTGTGGGCTCTTCTGAACCTTGCAGTTACATAGGGATTCAGTTGTCTGAAAAAACGCGTTTATTTCGGGCTGAAAAACACGTTTTGAAAAGTGCACTGTAACAGCCCCATAACTTACATGGGGTTGACCAAACTTGCAGAAACATTTTTATTTCTGCTGAAAAACACGTTTTGACACTTTCTGCACACTGGGGTTAAGAGCTGAGTGTGTGGGCTCTTCTGAGCTTTGCAGTTACATAGGTATTCAGTTGTCTGAAAAAACGCGTTTATTTCGGGCTGAAAAACACGTTTTGAAAAGTGCACTGTAACAGCCCCATAACTTACATGGGGTTGACCAAACTTGCAGAAACATTTTTATTTCTGCTGAAAAACACGTTTTGACACTTTCTGCACACTGGGGTTAAGAGCTGAGTGTGTGGGCTCTTCTGAGCTTTGCAGTTACATAGGTATTCAGTTGTCTGAAAAAACGCGTTTATTTCGGGCTGAAAAACACGTTTTGAAAAAAGTGCTGTTACTGCCCCATAACTTACATGGGGTTGACCAAACTTGCAGAAACATGTTTATTTCTGCTGAAAAACATGTTTTGACACTTTCTGCACACTGGGGTTAAGAGCTGAGTGTGTGGGCTGTTCTGAGCCTTGCAGTTACATAGGGATTCAGTTGTCTGAAAAAACGCGTTTATTTCGGTCTGAAAAACACGTTTTGAAAAGTGCACTGTAACTGCCCCATAACTTACATGGGGTTGACCAAACTTGCAGAAACATGTTTATTTCTGCTGAAAAACATGTTTTGACACTTTCTGCACACTGGGGTTAAGAGCTGAGTGTGTGGGCTCTTCTGAGCTTTGCAGTTACATAGGGATTCAGTTGTCTGAAAAAACGCGTTTATTTCGGGCTGAAAAACACGTTTTGAAAAGTGCACTGTAACTGCCCCATAACTTACATGGGGTTGACCAAACTTGCAGAAACATGTTTATTTCTGCTGAAAAACACGTTTTGACACTTTCTGCACACTGGGGTTAAGAGCAGAGTGTGTGGGCTGTTCTGAGCCTTGCAGTTACATAGGGATTCAGTTGTCTGAAAAAACGCGTTTATTTCGGGCTGAAAAACACGTTTTGAAAAGTGCACTGTAACTGCCCCATAACTTACATGGGGTTGACCAAACTTGCAGAAACATGTTTATTTCTGCTGAAAAACACGTTTTGACACTTTCTGCACACTGGGGTTAAGAGCAGAGTGTGTGGGCTGTTCTGAGCCTTGCAGTTACATAGGGATTCAGTTGTCTGAAAAAACGCGTTTATTTCGGGCTGAAAAACACGTTTTGAAAAGTGCACTGTAACTGCCCCATAACTTACATGGGGTTGACCAAACTTGCAGAAACATGTTTATTTCTGCTGAAAAACATGTTTTGACACTTTCTGCACACTGGGGTTAAGAGCTGAGTGTGTGGGCTCTTCTGAGCCTTGCAGTTACATAGGGATTCAGTTGTCTGAAAAAACGCGTTTATTTCGGGCTGAAAAACACGTTTTGAAAAGTCTACTGTAACTGCCCCATAACTTACATGGGGTTGACCAAACTTGCAGAAACATGTTTATTTCTGCTGAAAAACACGTTTTGACACTTTCTGCACACTGGGGTTAAGAGCTGAGTGTGTGGGCTCTTCTGAGCTTTGCAGTTACATAGGTATTCAGTTGTCTGAAAAAACGCGTTTATTTCGGGCTGAAAAACACGTTTTGAAAAGTGTACTGTAACTGCCCCATAACTTACATGGGGTTGACCAAACTTGCAGAAACATGTTTATTTCTGCTGAAAAACACGTTTTGACATTTTCTGCACACTGGGGATAAGAGCTGAGTGTGTGGGCTCTTCTGAGCTTTGCAGTTACATAGGGATTCAGTTGTCTGAAAAAACGCGTTTATTTCGGGCTGAAAAACACGTTTTGAAAAGTGTACTGTAACTGCCCCATAACTTACATGGGGTTGACCAAACTTCCAGAAACATGTTTATTTCTGCTGAAAAACACGTTTTGACACTTTCTGCACACTGGGGTTAAGAGCAGAGTGTGTGGGCTCTTCTGAGCCTTACAGTTACATAGGGATTCAGTTGTCTGAAAAAACGCGTTTATTTCGGGCTGAAAAACACGTTTTGAAAAAAGTGCTGTTACTGCCCCATAACTTACATGGGGTTGACCAAACTTGAAGAAACATGTTTATTTCTGCTGAAAAACACGTTTTGACACTTTCTGCACACTGGGGTTAAGAGCAGAGTGTGTGGGCTCTTCTGAGCCTTACAGTTACATAGGGATTCAGTTGTCTGAAAAAACGCGTTTATTTCGGGCTGAAAAACACGTTTTGAAAAAAGTGCTGTTACTGCCCCATAACTTACATGGGGTTGACCAAACTTGCAGAAACATGTTTATTTCTGCTGAAAAACACGTTTTGACACTTTCTGCACACTGGGGTTAAGAGCTGAGTGTGTGGGCTCTTCTGAGCTTTGCAGTTACATAGGGATTCAGTTGTCTGAAAAAACGCGTTTATTTCGGGCTGAAAAACACGTTTTGAAAAGTGCACTGTAACTGCCCCATAACTTACATGGGGTTGACCAAACTTGCAGAAACATGTTTATTTCTGCTGAAAAACATGTTTTGACACTTTCTGCACACTGGGGTTAAGAGCTGAGTGTGTGGGCTGTTCTGAGCCTTGCAGTTACATAGGGATTCAGTTGTCTGAAAAAACGCGTTTATTTCGGGCTGAAAAACACGTTTTGAAAAGTGCACTGTAACTGCCCCATAACTTACATGGGGTTGACCAAACTTGCAGAAACATGTTTATTTCTGCTGAAAAACACGTTTTGACACTTTCTGCACACTGGGGTTAAGAGCAGAGTGTGTGGGCTGTTCTGAGCCTTGCAGTTACATAGGGATTCAGTTGTCTGAAAAAACGCGTTTATTTCGGTCTGAAAAACACGTTTTGAAAAGTGCACTGTAACTGCCCCATAACTTACATGGGGTTGACCAAACTTGCAGAAACATGTTTATTTCTGCTGAAAAACATGTTTTGACACTTTCTGCACACTGGGGTTAAGAGCTGAGTGTGTGGGCTCTTCTGAGCCTTGCAGTTACATAGGGATTCAGTTGTCTGAAAAAACGCGTTTATTTCGGGCTGAAAAACACGTTTTGAAAAGTGCACTGTAACTGCCCCATAACTTACATGGGGTTGACCAAACTTGCAGAAACATGTTTATTTCTGCTGAAAAACACGTTTTGACACTTTCTGCACACTGGGGTTAAGAGCAGAGTGTGTGGGCTGTTCTGAGCCTTGCAGTTACATAGGGATTCAGTTGTCTGAAAAAACGCGTTTATTTCGGGCTGAAAAACACGTTTTGAAAAGTCTACTGTAACTGCCCCATAACTTACATGGGGTTGACCAAACTTGCAGAAACATGTTTATTTCTGCTGAAAAACACGTTTTGACACTTTCTGCACACTGGGGTTAAGAGCTGAGTGTGTGGGCTCTTCTGAGCTTTGCAGTTACATAGGTATTCAGTTGTCTGAAAAAACGCGTTTATTTCGGGCTGAAAAACACGTTTTGAAAAGTGTACTGTAACTGCCCCATAACTTACATGGGGTTGACCAAACTTGCAGAAACATGTTTATTTCTGCTGAAAAACACGTTTTGACACTTTCTGCACACTGGGGTTAAGAGCAGAGTGTGTGGGCTCTTCTGAGCCTTACAGTTACATAGGGATTCAGTTGTCTGAAAAAACGCGTTTATTTCAGGCTGAAAAACACGTTTTGAAAAGTGCACTGTAACTGCCCCATAACTTACATGGGGTTGACCAAACTTGCAGAAACATGTTTATTTCTGCTGAAAAACATGTTTTGACACTTTCTGCACACTGGGGTTAAGAGCTGAGTGTGTGGGCTGTTCTGAGCCTTGCAGTTACTTAAGGATTCAGTTGTCTGAAAAAACGCGTTTATTTCGGGCTGAAAAACACGTTTTGAAAAGTGCACTGTAACTGCCCCATAACTTACATGGGGTTGACCAAACTTGCAGAAACATGTTTATTTCTGCTGAAAAACACGTTTTGACACTTTCTGCACACTGGGGTTAAGAGCAGAGTGTGTGGGCTCTTCTGAGCCTTGCAGTTACATAGGGATTCAGTTGTCTGAAAAAACGCGTTTATTTCGTGCTGAAAAACACGTTTTGAAAAGTGTACTGTAACTGCCCCATAACTTACATGGGGTTGACCAAACTTGCAGAAACATGTTTATTTCTGCTGAAAAACATGTTTTGACACTTTCTGCACACTGGGGTTAAGAGCTGAGTGTGTGGGCTGTTCTGAGCCTTGCAGTTACATAGGGATTCAGTTGTCTGAAGAAACGCGTTTATTTCGGGCTGAAAAACACGTTTTGAAAAGTGCACTGTAACTGCCCCATAACTTACATGGGGTTGACCAAACTTGCAGAAACATGTTTATTTCTGCTGAAAAACATGTTTTGACACTTTCTGCACACTGGGGTTAAGAGCTGAGTGTGTGGGCTCTTCTGAGCTTTGCAGTTACATAGGGATTCAGTTGTCTGAAAAAACGCGTTTATTTCGGGCTGAAAAACACGTTTTGAAAAGTGCACTGTAACTGCCCCATAACTTACATGGGGTTGACCAAACTTGCAGAAACATGTTTATTTCTGCTGAAAAACACGTTTTGACACTTTCTGCACACTGGGGTTAAGAGCAGAGTGTGTGGGCTGTTCTGAGCCTTGCAGTTACATAGGGATTCAGTTGTCTGAAAAAACGCGTTTATTTCGGGCTGAAAAACACGTTTTGAAAAGTGCACTGTAACTGCCCCATAACTTACATGGGGTTGACCAAACTTGCAGAAACATGTTTATTTCTGCTGAAAAACATGTTTTGACACTTTCTGCACACTGGGGTTAAGAGCTGAGTGTGTGGGCTGTTCTGAGCCTTGCAGTTACATAGGGATTCAGTTGTCTGAAAAAACGCGTTTATTTCGGGCTGAAAAACACGTTTTGAAAAGTGCACTGTAACTGCCCCATAACTTACATGGGGTTGACCAAACTTGCAGAAACATGTTTATTTCTGCTGAAAAACACGTTTTGACACTTTCTGCACACTGGGGTTAAGAGCAGAGTGTGTGGGCTGTTCTGAGCCTTGCAGTTACATAGGGATTCAGTTGTCTGAAAAAACGCGTTTATTTCGGTCTGAAAAACACGTTTTGAAAAGTGCACTGTAACTGCCCCATAACTTACATGGGGTTGACCAAACTTGCAGAAACATGTTTATTTCTGCTGAAAAACATGTTTTGACACTTTCTGCACACTGGGGTTAAGAGCTGAGTGTGTGGGCTCTTCTGAGCCTTGCAGTTACATAGGGATTCAGTTGTCTGAAAAAACGCGTTTATTTCGGGCTGAAAAACACGTTTTGAAAAGTCTACTGTAACTGCCCCATAACTTACATGGGGTTGACCAAACTTGCAGAAACATGTTTATTTCTGCTGAAAAACACGTTTTGACACTTTCTGCACACTGGGGTTAAGAGCAGAGTGTGTGGGCTCTTCTGAACCTTGCAGTTACATAGGGATTCAGTTGTCTGAAAAAACGCGTTTATTTCGGGCTGAAAAACACGTTTTGAAAAGTGCACTGTAACAGCCCCATAACTTACATGGGGTTGACCAAACTTGCAGAAACATTTTTATTTCTGCTGAAAAACACGTTTTGACACTTTCTGCACACTGGGGTTAAGAGCTGAGTGTGTGGGCTCTTCTGAGCTTTGCAGTTACATAGGTATTCAGTTGTCTGAAAAAACGCGTTTATTTCGGGCTGAAAAACACGTTTTGAAAAGTGCACTGTAACAGCCCCATAACTTACATGGGGTTGACCAAACTTGCAGAAACATTTTTATTTCTGCTGAAAAACACGTTTTGACACTTTCTGCACACTGGGGTTAAGAGCTGAGTGTGTGGGCTCTTCTGAGCTTTGCAGTTACATAGGTATTCAGTTGTCTGAAAAAACGCGTTTATTTCGGGCTGAAAAACACGTTTTGAAAAAAGTGCTGTTACTGCCCCATAACTTACATGGGGTTGACCAAACTTGCAGAAACATGTTTATTTCTGCTGAAAAACACGTTTTGACACTTTCTGCACACTGGGGTTAAGAGCTGAGTGTGTGGGCTGTTCTGAGCCTTGCAGTTACATAGGGATTCAGTTGTCTGAAAAAACGCGTTTATTTCGGGCTGAAAAACACGTTTTGAAAAGTGCACTGTAACTGCCCCATAACTTACATGGGGTTGACCAAACTTGCAGAAACATGTTTATTTCTGCTGAAAAACACGTTTTGACACTTTCTGCACACTGGGGTTAAGAGCTGAGTGTGTGGGCTGTTCTGAGCCTTGCAGTTACATAGGGATTCAGTTGTCTGAAAAAACGCGTTTATTTCGGGCTGAAAAACACGTTTTGAAAAGTGCACTGTAACTGCCCCATAACTTACATGGGGTTGACCAAACTTGCAGAAACATGTTTATTTCTGCTGAAAAACATGTTTTGACACTTTCTGCACACTGGGGTTAAGAGCTGAGTGTGTGGGCTCTTCTGAGCTTTGCAGTTACATAGGGATTCAGTTGTCTGAAAAAACGCGTTTATTTCGGGCTGAAAAACACGTTTTGAAAAGTGCACTGTAACTGCCCCATAACTTACATGGGGTTGACCAAACTTGCAGAAACATGTTTATTTCTGCTGAAAAACACGTTTTGACACTTTCTGCACACTGGGGTTAAGAGCAGAGTGTGTGGGCTGTTCTGAGCCTTGCAGTTACATAGGGATTCAGTTGTCTGAAAAAACGCGTTTATTTCGGGCTGAAAAACACGTTTTGAAAAGTGCACTGTAACTGCCCCATAACTTACATGGGGTTGACCAAACTTGCAGAAACATGTTTATTTCTGCTGAAAAACATGTTTTGACACTTTCTGCTCACTGGGGTTAAGAGCTGAGTGTGTGGGCTCTTCTGAGCCTTGCAGTTACATAGGGATTCAGTTGTCTGAAAAAACGCGTTTATTTCGGGCTGAAAAACACGTTTTGAAAAGTCTACTTAACTGCCCCATAACTTACATGGGGTTGACCAAACTTGCAGAAACATGTTTATTTCTGCTGAAAAACACGTTTTGACACTTTCTGCACACTGGGGTTAAGAGCTGAGTGTGTGGGCTCTTCTGAGCTTTGCAGTTACATAGGGATTCAGTTGTCTGAAAAAACGCGTTTATTTTGGGCTGAAAAACACGTTTTGAAAAGTGCACTGTAACTGCCCCATAACTTACATGGGGTTGACCAAACTTGCAGAAACATGTTTATTTCTGCTGAAAAACACGTTTTGACACTTTCTGCACACTGGGGTTAAGAGCAGAGTGTGTGGGCTGTTCTGAGCCTTGCAGTTACATAGGGATTCAGTTGTCTGAAAAAACGCGTTTATTTCGGGCTGAAAAACACGTTTTGAAAAGTCTACTGTAACTGCCCCATAACTTACATGGGGTTGACCAAACTTGCAGAAACATGTTTATTTCTGCTGAAAAACACGTTTTGACACTTTCTGCACACTGGGGTTAAGAGCTGAGTGTGTGGGCTCTTCTGAGCTTTGCAGTTACATAGGTATTCAGTTGTCTGAAAAAACGCGTTTATTTCGGGCTGAAAAACACGTTTTGAAAAGTGTACTGTAACTGCCCCATAACTTACATGGGGTTGACCAAACTTGCAGAAACATGTTTATTTCTGCTGAAAAACACGTTTTGACACTTTCTGCACACTGGGGTTAAGAGCAGAGTGTGTGGGCTCTTCTGAGCCTTACAGTTACATAGGGATTCAGTTGTCTGAAAAAACGCGTTTATTTCGGGCTGAAAAACACGTTTTGAAAAGTGCACTGTAACTGCCCCATAACTTACATGGGGTTGAACAAACTTGCAGAAACATGTTTATTTCTGCTGAAAAACACGTTTTGACACTTTCTGCACACTGGGGTTAAGAGCAGAGTGTGTGGGCTCTTCTGAGCCTTGCAGTTACATAGGGATTCAGTTGTCTGAAAAAACGCGTTTATTTCGTGCTGAAAAACACGTTTTGAAAAGTGTACTGTAACTGCCCCATAACTTACATGGGGTTGACCAAACTTGCAGAAACATGTTTATTTCTGCTGAAAAACATGTTTTGACACTTTCTGCACACTGGGGTTAAGAGCTGAGTGTGTGGGCTGTTCTGAGCCTTGCAGTTACATAGGGATTCAGTTGTCTGAAGAAACGCGTTTATTTCGGGCTGAAAAACACGTTTTGAAAAGTGCACTGTAACTGCCCCATAACTTACATGGGGTTGACCAAACTTGCAGAAACATGTTTATTTCTGCTGAAAAACATGTTTTGACACTTTCTGCACACTGGGGTTAAGAGCTGAGTGTGTGGGCTCTTCTGAGCTTTGCAGTTACATAGGGATTCAGTTGTCTGAAAAAACGCGTTTATTTCGGGCTGAAAAACACGTTTTGAAAAGTGCACTGTAACTGCCCCATAACTTACATGGGGTTGACCAAACTTGCAGAAACATGTTTATTTCTGCTGAAAAACACGTTTTGACACTTTCTGCACACTGGGGTTAAGAGCAGAGTGTGTGGGCTGTTCTGAGCCTTGCAGTTACATAGGGATTCAGTTGTCTGAAAAAACGCGTTTATTTCGGGCTGAAAAACACGTTTTGAAAAGTGCACTGTAACTGCCCCATAACTTACATGGGGTTGACCAAACTTGCAGAAACATGTTTATTTCTGCTGAAAAACATGTTTTGACACTTTCTGCACACTGGGGTTAAGAGCTGAGTGTGTGGGCTGTTCTGAGCCTTGCAGTTACATAGGGATTCAGTTGTCTGAAAAAACGCGTTTATTTCGGGCTGAAAAACACGTTTTGAAAAGTGCACTGTAACTGCCCCATAACTTACATGGGGTTGACCAAACTTGCAGAAACATGTTTATTTCTGCTGAAAAACACGTTTTGACACTTTCTGCACACTGGGGTTAAGAGCAGAGTGTGTGGGCTGTTCTGAGCCTTGCAGTTACATAGGGATTCAGTTGTCTGAAAAAACGCGTTTATTTCGGTCTGAAAAACACGTTTTGAAAAGTGCACTGTAACTGCCCCATAACTTACATGGGGTTGACCAAACTTGCAGAAACATGTTTATTTCTGCTGAAAAACATGTTTTGACACTTTCTGCACACTGGGGTTAAGAGCTGAGTGTGTGGGCTCTTCTGAGCCTTGCAGTTACATAGGGATTCAGTTGTCTGAAAAAACGCGTTTATTTCGGGCTGAAAAACACGTTTTGAAAAGTCTACTGTAACTGCCCCATAACTTACATGGGGTTGACCAAACTTGCAGAAACATGTTTATTTCTGCTGAAAAACACGTTTTGACACTTTCTGCACACTGGGGTTAAGAGCAGAGTGTGTGGGCTCTTCTGAACCTTGCAGTTACATAGGGATTCAGTTGTCTGAAAAAACGCGTTTATTTCGGGCTGAAAAACACGTTTTGAAAAGTGCACTGTAACAGCCCCATAACTTACATGGGGTTGACCAAACTTGCAGAAACATTTTTATTTCTGCTGAAAAACACGTTTTGACACTTTCTGCACACTGGGGTTAAGAGCTGAGTGTGTGGGCTCTTCTGAGCTTTGCAGTTACATAGGTATTCAGTTGTCTGAAAAAACGCGTTTATTTCGGGCTGAAAAACACGTTTTGAAAAGTGCACTGTAACAGCCCCATAACTTACATGGGGTTGACCAAACTTGCAGAAACATTTTTATTTCTGCTGAAAAACACGTTTTGACACTTTCTGCACACTGGGGTTAAGAGCTGAGTGTGTGGGCTCTTCTGAGCTTTGCAGTTACATAGGTATTCAGTTGTCTGAAAAAACGCGTTTATTTCGGGCTGAAAAACACGTTTTGAAAAAAGTGCTGTTACTGCCCCATAACTTACATGGGGTTGACCAAACTTGCAGAAACATGTTTATTTCTGCTGAAAAACACGTTTTGACACTTTCTGCACACTGGGGTTAAGAGCTGAGTGTGTGGGCTGTTCTGAGCCTTGCAGTTACATAGGGATTCAGTTGTCTGAAAAAACGCGTTTATTTCGGGCTGAAAAACACGTTTTGAAAAGTGCACTGTAACTGCCCCATAACTTACATGGGGTTGACCAAACTTGCAGAAACATGTTTATTTCTGCTGAAAAACACGTTTTGACACTTTCTGCACACTGGGGTTAAGAGCTGAGTGTGTGGGCTGTTCTGAGCCTTGCAGTTACATAGGGATTCAGTTGTCTGAAAAAACGCGTTTATTTCGGGCTGAAAAACACGTTTTGAAAAGTGCACTGTAACTGCCCCATAACTTACATGGGGTTGACCAAACTTGCAGAAACATGTTTATTTCTGCTGAAAAACATGTTTTGACACTTTCTGCACACTGGGGTTAAGAGCTGAGTGTGTGGGCTCTTCTGAGCTTTGCAGTTACATAGGGATTCAGTTGTCTGAAAAAACGCGTTTATTTCGGGCTGAAAAACACGTTTTGAAAAGTGCACTGTAACTGCCCCATAACTTACATGGGGTTGACCAAACTTGCAGAAACATGTTTATTTCTGCTGAAAAACACGTTTTGACACTTTCTGCACACTGGGGTTAAGAGCAGAGTGTGTGGGCTGTTCTGAGCCTTGCAGTTACATAGGGATTCAGTTGTCTGAAAAAACGCGTTTATTTCGGGCTGAAAAACACGTTTTGAAAAGTGCACTGTAACTGCCCCATAACTTACATGGGGTTGACCAAACTTGCAGAAACATGTTTATTTCTGCTGAAAAACATGTTTTGACACTTTCTGCTCACTGGGGTTAAGAGCTGAGTGTGTGGGCTCTTCTGAGCCTTGCAGTTACATAGGGATTCAGTTGTCTGAAAAAACGCGTTTATTTCGGGCTGAAAAACACGTTTTGAAAAGTCTACTTAACTGCCCCATAACTTACATGGGGTTGACCAAACTTGCAGAAACATGTTTATTTCTGCTGAAAAACACGTTTTGACACTTTCTGCACACTGGGGTTAAGAGCTGAGTGTGTGGGCTCTTCTGAGCTTTGCAGTTACATAGGGATTCAGTTGTCTGAAAAAACGCGTTTATTTTGGGCTGAAAAACACGTTTTGAAAAGTGCACTGTAACTGCCCCATAACTTACATGGGGTTGACCAAACTTGCAGAAACATGTTTATTTCTGCTGAAAAACACGTTTTGACACTTTCTGCACACTGGGGTTAAGAGCAGAGTGTGTGGGCTGTTCTGAGCCTTGCAGTTACATAGGGATTCAGTTGTCTGAAAAAACGCGTTTATTTCGGGCTGAAAAACACGTTTTGAAAAGTCTACTGTAACTGCCCCATAACTTACATGGGGTTGACCAAACTTGCAGAAACATGTTTATTTCTGCTGAAAAACACGTTTTGACACTTTCTGCACACTGGGGTTAAGAGCTGAGTGTGTGGGCTCTTCTGAGCTTTGCAGTTACATAGGTATTCAGTTGTCTGAAAAAACGCGTTTATTTCGGGCTGAAAAACACGTTTTGAAAAGTGTACTGTAACTGCCCCTAACTTACATGGGGTTGACCAAACTTGCAGAAACATGTTTATTTCTGCTGAAAAACACGTTTTGACACTTTCTGCACACTGGGGTTAAGAGCAGAGTGTGTGGGCTCTTCTGAGCCTTACAGTTACATAGGGATTCAGTTGTCTGAAAAAACGCGTTTATTTCGGGCTGAAAAACACGTTTTGAAAAGTGCACTGTAACTGCCCCATAACTTACATGGGGTTGACCAAACTTGCAGAAACATGTTTATTTCTGCTGAAAAACACGTTTTGACACTTTCTGCACACTGGGGTTAAGAGCAGAGTGTGTGGGCTCTTCTGAGCCTTGCAGTTACATAGGGATTCAGTTGTCTGAAAAAACGCGTTTATTTCGTGCTGAAAAACACGTTTTGAAAAGTGTACTGTAACTGCCCCATAACTTACATGGGGTTGACCAAACTTGCAGAAACATGTTTATTTCTGCTGAAAAACATGTTTTGACACTTTCTGCACACTGGGGTTAAGAGCTGAGTGTGTGGGCTGTTCTGAGCCTTGCAGTTACATAGGGATTCAGTTGTCTGAAGAAACGCGTTTATTTCGGGCTGAAAAACACGTTTTGAAAAGTGCACTGTAACTGCCCCATAACTTACATGGGGTTGACCAAACTTGCAGAAACATGTTTATTTCTGCTGAAAAACATGTTTTGACACTTTCTGCACACTGGGGTTAAGAGCTGAGTGTGTGGGCTCTTCTGAGCTTTGCAGTTACATAGGGATTCAGTTGTCTGAAAAAACGCGTTTATTTCGGGCTGAAAAACACGTTTTGAAAAGTGCACTGTAACTGCCCCATAACTTACATGGGGTTGACCAAACTTGCAGAAACATGTTTATTTCTGCTGAAAAACACGTTTTGACACTTTCTGCACACTGGGGTTAAGAGCAGAGTGTGTGGGCTGTTCTGAGCCTTGCAGTTACATAGGGATTCAGTTGTCTGAAAAAACGCGTTTATTTCGGGCTGAAAAACACGTTTTGAAAAGTGCACTGTAACTGCCCCATAACTTACATGGGGTTGACCAAACTTGCAGAAACATGTTTATTTCTGCTGAAAAACATGTTTTGACACTTTCTGCACACTGGGGTTAAGAGCTGAGTGTGTGGGCTGTTCTGAGCCTTGCAGTTACATAGGGATTCAGTTGTCTGAAAAAACGCGTTTATTTCGGGCTGAAAAACACGTTTTGAAAAGTGCACTGTAACTGCCCCATAACTTACATGGGGTTGACCAAACTTGCAGAAACATGTTTATTTCTGCTGAAAAACACGTTTTGACACTTTCTGCACACTGGGGTTAAGAGCAGAGTGTGTGGGCTGTTCTGAGCCTTGCAGTTACATAGGGATTCAGTTGTCTGAAAAAACGCGTTTATTTCGGTCTGAAAAACACGTTTTGAAAAGTGCACTGTAACTGCCCCATAACTTACATGGGGTTGACCAAACTTGCAGAAACATGTTTATTTCTGCTGAAAAACATGTTTTGACACTTTCTGCACACTGGGGTTAAGAGCTGAGTGTGTGGGCTCTTCTGAGCCTTGCAGTTACATAGGGATTCAGTTGTCTGAAAAAACGCGTTTATTTCGGGCTGAAAAACACGTTTTGAAAAGTCTACTGTAACTGCCCCATAACTTACATGGGGTTGACCAAACTTGCAGAAACATGTTTATTTCTGCTGAAAAACACGTTTTGACACTTTCTGCACACTGGGGTTAAGAGCAGAGTGTGTGGGCTCTTCTGAACCTTGCAGTTACATAGGGATTCAGTTGTCTGAAAAAACGCGTTTATTTCGGGCTGAAAAACACGTTTTGAAAAGTGCACTGTAACAGCCCCATAACTTACATGGGGTTGACCAAACTTGCAGAAACATTTTTATTTCTGCTGAAAAACACGTTTTGACACTTTCTGCACACTGGGGTTAAGAGCTGAGTGTGTGGGCTCTTCTGAGCTTTGCAGTTACATAGGTATTCAGTTGTCTGAAAAAACGCGTTTATTTCGGGCTGAAAAACACGTTTTGAAAAGTGCACTGTAACAGCCCCATAACTTACATGGGGTTGACCAAACTTGCAGAAACATTTTTATTTCTGCTGAAAAACACGTTTTGACACTTTCTGCACACTGGGGTTAAGAGCTGAGTGTGTGGGCTCTTCTGAGCTTTGCAGTTACATAGGTATTCAGTTGTCTGAAAAAACGCGTTTATTTCGGGCTGAAAAACACGTTTTGAAAAAAGTGCTGTTACTGCCCCATAACTTACATGGGGTTGACCAAACTTGCAGAAACATGTTTATTTCTGCTGAAAAACACGTTTTGACACTTTCTGCACACTGGGGTTAAGAGCAGAGTGTGTGGGCTCTTCTGAGCCTTACAGTTACATAGGGATTCAGTTGTCTGAAAAAACGCGTTTATTTCAGGCTGAAAAACACGTTTTGAAAAGTGCACTGTAACTGCCCCATAACTTACATGGGGTTGACCAAACTTGCAGAAACATGTTTATTTCTGCTGAAAAACATGTTTTGACACTTTCTGCACACTGGGGTTAAGAGCTGAGTGTGTGGGCTGTTCTGAGCCTTGCAGTTACTTAAGGATTCAGTTGTCTGAAAAAACGCGTTTATTTCGGGCTGAAAAACACGTTTTGAAAAGTGCACTGTAACTGCCCCATAACTTACATGGGGTTGACCAAACTTGCAGAAACATGTTTATTTCTGCTGAAAAACACGTTTTGACACTTTCTGCACACTGGGGTTAAGAGCAGAGTGTGTGGGCTCTTCTGAGCCTTGCAGTTACATAGGGATTCAGTTGTCTGAAAAAACGCGTTTATTTCGTGCTGAAAAACACGTTTTGAAAAGTGTACTGTAACTGCCCCATAACTTACATGGGGTTGACCAAACTTGCAGAAACATGTTTATTTCTGCTGAAAAACATGTTTTGACACTTTCTGCACACTGGGGTTAAGAGCTGAGTGTGTGGGCTGTTCTGAGCCTTGCAGTTACATAGGGATTCAGTTGTCTGAAGAAACGCGTTTATTTCGGGCTGAAAAACACGTTTTGAAAAGTGCACTGTAACTGCCCCATAACTTACATGGGGTTGACCAAACTTGCAGAAACATGTTTATTTCTGCTGAAAAACATGTTTTGACACTTTCTGCACACTGGGGTTAAGAGCTGAGTGTGTGGGCTCTTCTGAGCTTTGCAGTTACATAGGGATTCAGTTGTCTGAAAAAACGCGTTTATTTCGGGCTGAAAAACACGTTTTGAAAAGTGCACTGTAACTGCCCCATAACTTACATGGGGTGACCAAACTTGCAGAAACATGTTTATTTCTGCTGAAAAACACGTTTTGACACTTTCTGCACACTGGGGTTAAGAGCAGAGTGTGTGGGCTGTTCTGAGCCTTGCAGTTACATAGGGATTCAGTTGTCTGAAAAAACGCGTTTATTTCGGGCTGAAAAACACGTTTTGAAAAGTGCACTGTAACTGCCCCATAACTTACATGGGGTTGACCAAACTTGCAGAAACATGTTTATTTCTGCTGAAAAACATGTTTTGACACTTTCTGCACACTGGGGTTAAGAGCTGAGTGTGTGGGCTGTTCTGAGCCTTGCAGTTACATAGGGATTCAGTTGTCTGAAAAAACGCGTTTATTTCGGGCTGAAAAACACGTTTTGAAAAGTGCACTGTAACTGCCCCATAACTTACATGGGGTTGACCAAACTTGCAGAAACATGTTTATTTCTGCTGAAAAACACGTTTTGACACTTTCTGCACACTGGGGTTAAGAGCAGAGTGTGTGGGCTGTTCTGAGCCTTGCAGTTACATAGGGATTCAGTTGTCTGAAAAAACGCGTTTATTTCGGTCTGAAAAACACGTTTTGAAAAGTGCACTGTAACTGCCCCATAACTTACATGGGGTTGACCAAACTTGCAGAAATGTTTATTTCTGCTGAAAAACATGTTTTGACACTTTCTGCACACTGGGGTTAAGAGCTGAGTGTGTGGGCTCTTCTGAGCCTTGCAGTTACATAGGGATTCAGTTGTCTGAAAAAACGCGTTTATTTCGGGCTGAAAAACACGTTTTGAAAAGTCTACTGTAACTGCCCCATAACTTACATGGGGTTGACCAAACTTGCAGAAACATGTTTATTTCTGCTGAAAAACACGTTTTGACACTTTCTGCACACTGGGGTTAAGAGCAGAGTGTGTGGGCTCTTCTGAACCTTGCAGTTACATAGGGATTCAGTTGTCTGAAAAAACGCGTTTATTTCGGGCTGAAAAACACGTTTTGAAAAGTGCACTGTAACAGCCCCATAACTTACATGGGGTTGACCAAACTTGCAGAAACATTTTTATTTCTGCTGAAAAACACGTTTTGACACTTTCTGCACACTGGGGTTAAGAGCTGAGTGTGTGGGCTCTTCTGAGCTTTGCAGTTACATAGGTATTCAGTTGTCTGAAAAAACGCGTTTATTTCGGGCTGAAAAACACGTTTTGAAAAGTGCACTGTAACAGCCCCATAACTTACATGGGGTTGACCAAACTTGCAGAAACATTTTTATTTCTGCTGAAAAACACGTTTTGACACTTTCTGCACACTGGGGTTAAGAGCAGAGTGTGTGGGCTGTTCTGAGCCTTGCAGTTACATAGGGATTCAGTTGTCTGAAAAAACGCGTTTATTTCGGGCTGAAAAACACGTTTTGAAAAGTCTACTGTAACTGCCCCATAACTTACATGGGGTTGACCAAACTTGCAGAAACATGTTTATTTCTGCTGAAAAACACGTTTTGACACTTTCTGCACACTGGGGTTAAGAGCTGAGTGTGTGGGCTCTTCTGAGCTTTGCAGTTACATAGGTATTCAGTTGTCTGAAAAAACGCGTTTATTTCGGGCTGAAAAACACGTTTTGAAAAGTGTACTGTAACTGCCCCATAACTTACATGGGGTTGACCAAACTTGCAGAAACATGTTTATTTCTGCTGAAAAACACGTTTTGACACTTTCTGCACACTGGGGTTAAGAGCAGAGTGTGTGGGCTCTTCTGAGCCTTACAGTTACATAGGGATTCAGTTGTCTGAAAAAACGCGTTTATTTCAGGCTGAAAAACACGTTTTGAAAAGTGCACTGTAACTGCCCCATAACTTACATGGGGTTGACCAAACTTGCAGAAACATGTTTATTTCTGCTGAAAAACACGTTTTGACACTTTCTGCACACTGGGGTTAAGAGCTGAGTGTGTGGGCTCTTCTGAGCTTTGCAGTTACATAGGTATTCAGTTGTCTGAAAAAACGCGTTTATTTCGGGCTGAAAAACACGTTTTGAAAAGTGTACTGTAACTGCCCCATAACTTACATGGGGTTGACCAAACTTGCAGAAACATGTTTATTTCTGCTGAAAAACACGTTTTGACACTTTCTGCACACTGGGGTTAAGAGCAGAGTGTGTGGGCTCTTCTGAGCCTTACAGTTACATAGGGATTCAGTTGTCTGAAAAAACGCGTTTATTTCAGGCTGAAAAACACGTTTTGAAAAGTGCACTGTAACTGCCCCATAACTTACATGGGGTTGACCAAACTTGCAGAAACATGTTTATTTCTGCTGAAAAACATGTTTTGACACTTTCTGCACACTGGGGTTAAGAGCTGAGTGTGTGGGCTGTTCTGAGCCTTGCAGTTACTTAAGGATTCAGTTGTCTGAAAAAACGCGTTTATTTCGGGCTGAAAAACACGTTTTGAAAAGTGCACTGTAACTGCCCCATAACTTACATGGGGTTGACCAAACTTGCAGAAACATGTTTATTTCTGCTGAAAAACACGTTTTGACACTTTCTGCACACTGGGGTTAAGAGCAGAGTGTGTGGGCTCTTCTGAGCCTTGCAGTTACATAGGGATTCAGTTGTCTGAAAAAACGCGTTTATTTCGTGCTGAAAAACACGTTTTGAAAAGTGTACTGTAACTGCCCCATAACTTACATGGGGTTGACCAAACTTGCAGAAACATGTTTATTTCTGCTGAAAAACATGTTTTGACACTTTCTGCACACTGGGGTTAAGAGCTGAGTGTGTGGGCTGTTCTGAGCCTTGCAGTTACATAGGGATTCAGTTGTCTGAAGAAACGCGTTTATTTCGGGCTGAAAAACACGTTTTGAAAAGTGCACTGTAACTGCCCCATAACTTACATGGGGTTGACCAAACTTGCAGAAACATGTTTATTTCTGCTGAAAAACATGTTTTGACACTTTCTGCACACTGGGGTTAAGAGCTGAGTGTGTGGGCTCTTCTGAGCTTTGCAGTTACATAGGGATTCAGTTGTCTGAAAAAACGCGTTTATTTCGGGCTGAAAAACACGTTTTGAAAAGTGCACTGTAACTGCCCCATAACTTACATGGGGTGACCAAACTTGCAGAAACATGTTTATTTCTGCTGAAAAACACGTTTTGACACTTTCTGCACACTGGGGTTAAGAGCAGAGTGTGTGGGCTGTTCTGAGCCTTGCAGTTACATAGGGATTCAGTTGTCTGAAAAAACGCGTTTATTTCGGGCTGAAAAACACGTTTTGAAAAGTGCACTGTAACTGCCCCATAACTTACATGGGGTTGACCAAACTTGCAGAAACATGTTTATTTCTGCTGAAAAACATGTTTTGACACTTTCTGCACACTGGGGTTAAGAGCTGAGTGTGTGGGCTGTTCTGAGCCTTGCAGTTACATAGGGATTCAGTTGTCTGAAAAAACGCGTTTATTTCGGGCTGAAAAACACGTTTTGAAAAGTGCACTGTAACTGCCCCATAACTTACATGGGGTTGACCAAACTTGCAGAAACATGTTTATTTCTGCTGAAAAACACGTTTTGACACTTTCTGCACACTGGGGTTAAGAGCAGAGTGTGTGGGCTGTTCTGAGCCTTGCAGTTACATAGGGATTCAGTTGTCTGAAAAAACGCGTTTATTTCGGTCTGAAAAACACGTTTTGAAAAGTGCACTGTAACTGCCCCATAACTTACATGGGGTTGACCAAACTTGCAGAAACATGTTTATTTCTGCTGAAAAACATGTTTTGACACTTTCTGCACACTGGGGTTAAGAGCTGAGTGTGTGGGCTCTTCTGAGCCTTGCAGTTACATAGGGATTCAGTTGTCTGAAAAAACGCGTTTATTTCGGGCTGAAAAACACGTTTTGAAAAGTCTACTGTAACTGCCCCATAACTTACATGGGGTTGACCAAACTTGCAGAAACATGTTTATTTCTGCTGAAAAACACGTTTTGACACTTTCTGCACACTGGGGTTAAGAGCAGAGTGTGTGGGCTCTTCTGAACCTTGCAGTTACATAGGGATTCAGTTGTCTGAAAAAACGCGTTTATTTCGGGCTGAAAAACACGTTTTGAAAAGTGCACTGTAACAGCCCCATAACTTACATGGGGTTGACCAAACTTGCAGAAACATTTTTATTTCTGCTGAAAAACACGTTTTGACACTTTCTGCACACTGGGGTTAAGAGCTGAGTGTGTGGGCTCTTCTGAGCTTTGCAGTTACATAGGTATTCAGTTGTCTGAAAAAACGCGTTTATTTCGGGCTGAAAAACACGTTTTGAAAAGTGCACTGTAACAGCCCCATAACTTACATGGGGTTGACCAAACTTGCAGAAACATTTTTATTTCTGCTGAAAAACACGTTTTGACACTTTCTGCACACTGGGGTTAAGAGCAGAGTGTGTGGGCTGTTCTGAGCCTTGCAGTTACATAGGGATTCAGTTGTCTGAAAAAACGCGTTTATTTCGGGCTGAAAAACACGTTTTGAAAAGTCTACTGTAACTGCCCCATAACTTACATGGGGTTGACCAAACTTGCAGAAACATGTTTATTTCTGCTGAAAAACACGTTTTGACACTTTCTGCACACTGGGGTTAAGAGCTGAGTGTGTGGGCTCTTCTGAGCTTTGCAGTTACATAGGTATTCAGTTGTCTGAAAAAACGCGTTTATTTCGGGCTGAAAAACACGTTTTGAAAAGTGTACTGTAACTGCCCCATAACTTACATGGGGTTGACCAAACTTGCAGAAACATGTTTATTTCTGCTGAAAAACACGTTTTGACACTTTCTGCACACTGGGGTTAAGAGCAGAGTGTGTGGGCTCTTCTGAGCCTTACAGTTACATAGGGATTCAGTTGTCTGAAAAAACGCGTTTATTTCGGGCTGAAAAACACGTTTTGAAAAGTGCACTGTAACTGCCCCATAACTTACATGGGGTTGACCAAACTTGCAGAAACATGTTTATTTCTGCTGAAAAACACGTTTTGACACTTTCTGCACACTGGGGATAAGAGCTGAGTGTGTGGGCTCTTCTGAGCCTTGCAGTTACAAAGGGATTCTGCAGTCTGAAAAAACGCGTTTATTTCGGGCTGAAAAACACGTTTTGAAAAGTGTCCTGTTACTGCCCCATAAGTTACATGGGGTTGACCAAACTTGCAGAAACATGTTTATTTCTGCTGAAAAACACGTTTTGATACTTTCTGCACACTGGGGTTAAGAGCTGAGTGTGTGGGCTCTTCTGAGCCTTGCAGTTACATGGTGATTCTGCAGTCTGAAAAAACGCGTTTATTTCGGGCTGAAAAACACGTTTGAAAAGTGTCCTGTTACTGCCCCATAAGTTACATGGGTTTGACCAAACTTGCAGAAACATGTTTTTTTCTGCTGAAAAACACGTTTTGACACTTTCTGCACACTGGTGTTAAGAGCTGAGTGTGTGGGCTCTTCTGAGCCTTTCAGTTACATAGGGATTCTGCAGTCTGAAAAAACGCGTTTATTTCGGGCTAAAAAACACGTTTTGAAAAGTGTCCTGTAACTGCCCCATAAGTTACATGGGGGTGACCAAGCTTGCAGAAACAAGTTTATTTCTGCTGAAAAACACGTTTTGATACTTTCTGCACACTGGGGTTAAGAGCTGAGTGTGTGGGCTCTTCTGAGCCTTGCAGTTACAAAGGGATTCTGCAATCTGAAAAAACGCGTTTATTTCGGGCTGAAAAACACGTTTTGAAAAGTGTCCTGTAACTGCCCCATTACTTACATGGGGGTGACCAAACTTGCAGAAACATGTTTATTTCTGCTGAAAAACACGTTTTGACACTTTCTGCACACTGGGGTTAAGAGCTGAGTGTGTGGGCTCTTCTGAGCCTTGCAGTTACATGGTGATTCTGCAGTCTGAAAAAACGCGTTTATTTCGGGCTGAAAAACACGTTTTGAAAAGTGTCCTGTTACTGCCCCATAAGTTACATGGGGTTGACCAAACTTGCAGAAACATGTTTATTTCTGCTGAAAAACACGTTTTGATACTTTCTGCACACTGGGGTTAAGAGCTGAGTGTGTGGGCTCTTCTGAGCCTTGCAGTTACATGGTGATTCTGCAGTCTGAAAAAACGCGTTTATTTTTGGCTGAAAAACACGTTTTGAAAAGTGTCCTGTTACTGCCCCATAAGTTACATGGGGTTGACCAAACTTGCAGAAACATGTTTATTTCTGCTGAAAAACACGTTTTGATACTTTCTGCACACTGGGGTTAAGAGCTGAGTGTGTGGGCTCTTCTGAGCCTTGCAGTTACATGGTGATTCTGCAGTCTGAAAAAACGCGTTTATTTCGGGCTGAAAAACACGTTTTGAAAAGTGTCCTGTTACTGCCCCATAAGTTACATGGGTTTGACCAAACTTGCAGAAACATGTTTATTTCTGCTGAAAAACACGTTTTGACACTTTCTGCACACTGAGGTTAAGAGCTGAGTGTGTGGGCTCTTCTGAGCCTTGCAGTTACATGGTAATTCTGCAGTCTGAAAAAACGCGTTTATTTCGGGCTGAAAAACACGTTTTGAAAAGTGTCCTGTTACTGCCCCATTACTTACATGGGGGTGACCAAACTTGCAGAAACATGTTTATTTCTGCTGAAAAACACGTTTTGATACTTTCTGCACACTGGGGTTAAGAGCTGAGTGTGTGGGATCTTCTGAGCCTTGCAGTTACATGGTGATTCTGCAGTCTGAAAAAACGCGTTTATTTGGGGCTGAAAAACACGTTTTGAAAAGTGTCCTGTTACTGCCCCATAAGTTACATGGGTTTGACCAAACTTGCAGAAACATGTTTATTTCTGCTGAAAAACACGTTTTGTCACTTTCTGCACACTGGGGTTAAGAGCTGAGTGTGTGGGCTCTTCTGAGCCTTTCAGTTACATAGGGATTCTGCACTCTGAAAAAACGCGTTTATTTCGGGCTGAAAAACACGTTTTGAAAAGTTTCCTGTAACTGCCCCATAAGTTACATGGGGTTGACCAAACTTGCAGAAACATGTTTATTTCTGCTGAAAAACACGTTTTGACACTTTCTGTACACTGACGTTAAGAGCTGAGTGTGTGGGCTCTTCTGAGCCTTGCAGTTACATAGGGATTCTGCAATCTGAAAAAACGCGTTTATTTCGGGCTGAAAAACACGTTTTGAAAAGTGTCCTGTTACTGCCCCATAAGTTACATGGGGTTGACCAAACTTGCAGAAACATGTTTATTTCTGCTGAAAAACACGTTTTGATACTTTCTGCACACTGGGGTTAAGAGCTGAGTGTGTGGACTCTTCTGAGCCTTGCAGTTACATGGTGATTCTGCAGTCTGAAAAAACGCATTTATTTCGGGCTGAAAAACACGTTTTGAAAAGTGTCCTGTTACTGCCCCATTACTTACATGGGGGTGACCAAACTTGCAGAAACATGTTTATTTCTGCTGAAAAACACGTTTTGACACTTTCTGCACACTGGTGTTAAGAGCTGAGTGTGTGGGCTCTTCTGAGCCTTGCAGTTACAAAGGGATTCTGCAATCTGAAAAAACGCGTTTATTTCGGGCTGAAAAACACGTTTTGAAAAGTGTCCTGTTACTGCCCCATAAGTTACATGGGGTTGACCAAACTTGCAGAAACATGTTTATTTCTGCTGAAAAACACGTTTTGATACTTTCTGCACACTGGGGTTAAGAGCTGAGTGTGTGGGCTCTTCTGAGCCTTGCAGTTACATGGTGATTCTGCAGTCTGAAAAAACGCGTTTATTTCGGGCTGAAAAACACGTTTTGAAAAGTGTCCTGTAACTGCCCCATAAGATACATGGGGGTTGACCAAACTTGCAGAAACATGTTTATTTCTGCTGAAAAACACGTTTTGACACTTTCTGCACACTGGGGTTAAGAGCTGAGTGTGTGGGCTCTTCTGAGCCTTTCAGTTACATAGGGATTCTGCACTCTGAAAAAACGCGTTTATTTCGGGCTGAAAAACACGTTTTGAAAAGTTTCCTGTAACTGCCCCATAAGTTACATGGGGTTGACCAAACTTGCAGAAACATGTTTATTTCTGCTGAAAAACACGTTTTGACACTTTCTGTACACTGACGTTAAGAGCTGAGTGTGTGGGCTCTTCTGAGCCTTGCAGTTACATAGGGATTCTGCAATCTTAAAAAACGCGTTTATGTCGGGCTGAAAAACACGTTTTGAAAAGTGTCCTGTTACTGCCCCATAAGTTACATGGGGTTGACCAAACTTGCAGAAACATGTTTATTTCTGCTGAAAAACACGTTTTGATACTTTCTGCACACTGGGGTTAAGAGCTGAGTGTGTGGGCTCTTCTGAGCCTTGCAGTTACATGGTGATTCTGCAGTCTGAAAAAACGCGTTTATTTCGGGCTGAAAAACACGTTTTGAAAAGTGTCCTGTTACTGCCCCATTACTTACATGGGGGTGACCAAACTTGCAGAAACATGTTTATTTCTGCTGAAAAACACGTTTTGATACTTTCTGCACACTGGGGTTATGAGCTGAGTGTGTGGGCTCTTCTGAGCCTTGCAGTTACATGGTGATTCTGCAGTCTGAAAAAACGCGTTTATTTCGGGCTGAAAAACACGTTTTGAAAAGTGTCCTGTTACTGCCCCATAAGTTACATGGGTTTGACCAAACTTGCAGAAACGTTTTTTTCTGCTGAAAAACACGTTTTGACACCTTCTGCACACTGGTGTTAAGAGCAGAGTGTGTGGGCTCTTCTGAGCCTTGCAGTTACAAAGGGATTCTGCAATCTGAAAAAACGCGTTTATTTCGGGCTGAAAAACACGTTTTGAAAAGTGTCCTGTTACTGCCCCATAAGTTACATGGGGTTGACCAAACTTGCAGAAACATGTTTATTTATGCTGAAAAACACGTTTTGATACTTTCTGCACACTGGGGTTAAGAGCTGAGTGTGTGGGCTCTTCTGAGCCTTGCAGTTACATGGTGATTCTGCAGTCTGAAAAAACGCGTTTATTTCGGGCTGAAAAACACGTTTTGAAAAGTGTCCTGTAACTGCCCCATAAGTTACATGGGGGTGACCAAGCTTGCAGAAACATGTTTATTTCTGCTGAAAAACACGTTTTGATACTTTCTGCACACTGGGGTTAAGAGCTGAGTGTGTGGGCTCTTCTGAGCCTTGCAGTTACAAAGGGATTCTGCAATCTGAAAAAACGCGTTTATTTCGGGCTGAAAAACACGTTTTGAAAAGTGTCCTGTAACTGCCCCATTACTTACATGGGGGTGACCAAACTTGCAGAAACATGTTTATTTCTGCTGAAAAACACGTTTTGATACTTTCTGCACACTGGGGTTAAGAGCTGAGTGTGTGGGCTCTTCTGAGCCTTGCAGTTACATAGGGATTCTGCAATCTGAAAAAACGCGTTTATTTCGGGCTGAAAAACACGTTTTGAAAAGTGTCCTGTTACTGCCCCATAAGTTACATGGGGTTGACCAAACTTGCAGAAACATGTTTATTTCTGCTGAAAAACACGTTTTGATACTTTCTGCACACTGGGGTTAAGAGCTGAGTGTGTGGGCTCTTCTGAGCCTTGCAGTTACATGGTGATTCTGCAGTCTGAAAAAACGCGTTTATTTCGGGCTGAAAAACACGTTTTGAAAAGTGTCCTGTTACTGCCCCATTACTTACATGGGGGTGACCAAACTTGCAGAAACATGTTTATTTCTGCTGAAAAACACGTTTTGATACTTTCTGCACACTGGGGTTATGAGCTGAGTGTGTGGGCTCTTCTGAGCCTTGCAGTTACATGGTGATTCTGCAGTCTGAAAAAACGCGTTTATTTCGGGCTGAAAAACACGTTTTGAAAAGTGTCCTGTTACTGCCCCATAAGTTACATGGGTTTGACCAAACTTGCAGAAACGTTTTTTTCTGCTGAAAAACACGTTTTGACACCTTCTGCACACTGGTGTTAAGAGCAGAGTGTGTGGGCTCTTCTGAGCCTTGCAGTTACAAAGGGATTCTGCAATCTGAAAAAACGCGTTTATTTCGGGCTGAAAAACACGTTTTGAAAAGTGTCCTGTTACTGCCCCATAAGTTACATGGGGTTGACCAAACTTGCAGAAACATGTTTATTTATGCTGAAAAACACGTTTTGATACTTTCTGCACACTGGGGTTAAGAGCTGAGTGTGTGGGCTCTTCTGAGCCTTGCAGTTACATGGTGATTCTGCAGTCTGAAAAAACGCGTTTATTTCGGGCTGAAAAACACGTTTTGAAAAGTGTCCTGTAACTGCCCCATAAGTTACATGGGGGTGACCAAGCTTGCAGAAACATGTTTATTTCTGCTGAAAAACACGTTTTGATACTTTCTGCACACTGGGGTTAAGAGCTGAGTGTGTGGGCTCTTCTGAGCCTTGCAGTTACAAAGGGATTCTGCAATCTGAAAAAACGCGTTTATTTCGGGCTGAAAAACACGTTTTGAAAAGTGTCCTGTAACTGCCCCATTACTTACATGGGGGTGACCAAACTTGCAGAAACATGTTTATTTCTGCTGAAAAACACGTTTTGATACTTTCTGCACACTGGGGTTAAGAGCTGAGTGTGTGGGCTCTTCTGAGCCTTGCAGTTACATAGGGATTCTGCAATCTGAAAAAACGCGTTTATTTCGGGCTGAAAAACACGTTTTGAAAAGTGTCCTGTTACTGCCCCATAAGTTACATGGGGTTGACCAAACTTGCAGAAACATGTTTATTTCTGCTGAAAAACACGTTTTGATACTTTCTGCACACTGGGGTTAAGAGCTGAGTGTGTGGGCTCTTCTGAGCCTTGCAGTTACATGGTGATTCTGCAGTCTGAAAAAACGCGTTTATTTCGGGCTGAAAAACACGTTTTGAAAAGTGTCCTGTTACTGCCCCATTACTTACATGGGGGTGACCAAACTTGCAGAAACATGTTTATTTCTGCTGAAAAACACGTTTTGATACTTTCTGCACACTGGGGTTATGAGCTGAGTGTGTGGGCTCTTCTGAGCCTTGCAGTTACATGGTGATTCTGCAGTCTGAAAAAACGCGTTTATTTCGGGCTGAAAAACACGTTTTGAAAAGTGTCCTGTTACTGCCCCATAAGTTACATGGGTTTGACCAAACTTGCAGAAACGTTTTTTTCTGCTGAAAAACACGTTTTGACACCTTCTGCACACTGGTGTTAAGAGCAGAGTGTGTGGGCTCTTCTGAGCCTTGCAGTTACAAAGGGATTCTGCAATCTGAAAAAACGCGTTTATTTCGGGCTGAAAAACACGTTTTGAAAAGTGTCCTGTTACTGCCCCATAAGTTACATGGGGTTGACCAAACTTGCAGAAACATGTTTATTTATGCTGAAAAACACGTTTTGATACTTTCTGCACACTGGGGTTAAGAGCTGAGTGTGTGGGCTCTTCTGAGCCTTGCAGTTACATGGTGATTCTGCAGTCTGAAAAAACGCGTTTATTTCGGGCTGAAAAACACGTTTTGAAAAGTGTCCTGTAACTGCCCCATAAGTTACATGGGGGTGACCAAGCTTGCAGAAACATGTTTATTTCTGCTGAAAAACACGTTTTGATACTTTCTGCACACTGGGGTTAAGAGCTGAGTGTGTGGGCTCTTCTGAGCCTTGCAGTTACAAAGGGATTCTGCAATCTGAAAAAACGCGTTTATTTCGGGCTGAAAAACACGTTTTGAAAAGTGTCCTGTAACTGCCCCATTACTTACATGGGGGTGACCAAACTTGCAGAAACATGTTTATTTCTGCTGAAAAACACGTTTTGATACTTTCTGCACACTGGGGTTAAGAGCTGAGTGTGTGGGCTCTTCTGAGCCTTGCAGTTACATAGGGATTCTGCAATCTGAAAAAACGCGTTTATTTCGGGCTGAAAAACACGTTTTGAAAAGTGTCCTGTTACTGCCCCATAAGTTACATGGGGTTGACCAAACTTGCAGAAACATGTTTATTTCTGCTGAAAAACACGTTTTGATACTTTCTGCACACTGGGGTTAAGAGCTGAGTGTGTGGGCTCTTCTGAGCCTTGCAGTTACATGGTGATTCTGCAGTCTGAAAAAACGCGTTTATTTCGGGCTGAAAAACACGTTTTGAAAAGTGTCCTGTTACTGCCCCATTACTTACATGGGGGTGACCAAACTTGCAGAAACATGTTTATTTCTGCTGAAAAACACGTTTTGATACTTTCTGCACACTGGGGTTATGAGCTGAGTGTGTGGGCTCTTCTGAGCCTTGCAGTTACATGGTGATTCTGCAGTCTGAAAAAACGCGTTTATTTCGGGCTGAAAAACACGTTTTGAAAAGTGTCCTGTTACTGCCCCATAAGTTACATGGGTTTGACCAAACTTGCAGAAACGTTTTTTTCTGCTGAAAAACACGTTTTGACACCTTCTGCACACTGGTGTTAAGAGCAGAGTGTGTGGGCTCTTCTGAGCCTTGCAGTTACAAAGGGATTCTGCAATCTGAAAAAACGCGTTTATTTCGGGCTGAAAAACACGTTTTGAAAAGTGTCCTGTTACTGCCCCATAAGTTACATGGGGTTGACCAAACTTGCAGAAACATGTTTATTTATGCTGAAAAACACGTTTTGATACTTTCTGCACACTGGGGTTAAGAGCTGAGTGTGTGGGCTCTTCTGAGCCTTGCAGTTACATGGTGATTCTGCAGTCTGAAAAAACGCGTTTATTTCGGGCTGAAAAACACGTTTTGAAAAGTGTCCTGTAACTGCCCCATAAGTTACATGGGGGTGACCAAGCTTGCAGAAACATGTTTATTTCTGCTGAAAAACACGTTTTGATACTTTCTGCACACTGGGGTTAAGAGCTGAGTGTGTGGGCTCTTCTGAGCCTTGCAGTTACAAAGGGATTCTGCAATCTGAAAAAACGCGTTTATTTCGGGCTGAAAAACACGTTTTGAAAAGTGTCCTGTAACTGCCCCATTACTTACATGGGGGTGACCAAACTTGCAGAAACATGTTTATTTCTGCTGAAAAACACGTTTTGATACTTTCTGCACACTGGGGTTAAGAGCTGAGTGTGTGGGCTCTTCTGAGCCTTGCAGTTACATAGGGATTCTGCAATCTGAAAAAACGCGTTTATTTCGGGCTGAAAAACACGTTTTGAAAAGTGTCCTGTTACTGCCCCATAAGTTACATGGGGTTGACCAAACTTGCAGAAACATGTTTATTTCTGCTGAAAAACACGTTTTGATACTTTCTGCACACTGGGGTTAAGAGCTGAGTGTGTGGGCTCTTCTGAGCCTTGCAGTTACATGGTGATTCTGCAGTCTGAAAAAACGCGTTTATTTCGGGCTGAAAAACACGTTTTGAAAAGTGTCCTGTTACTGCCCCATAAGTTACATGGGGTTGACCAAACTTGCAGAAACATGTTTATTTCTGCTGAAAAACACGTTTTGATACTTTCTGCACACTGGGGTTAAGAGCTGAGTGTGTGGGCTCTTCTGAGCCTTGCAGTTACATGGTGATTCTGCAGTCTGAAAAAACGCGTTTATTTCGGGCTGAAAAACACGTTTTGAAAAGTGTCCTGTTACTGCCCCATAAGTTACATGGGTTTGACCAAACTTGCAGAAACGTTTTTTTCTGCTGAAAAACACGTTTTGACACCTTCTGCACACTGGTGTTAAGAGCAGAGTGTGTGGGCTCTTCTGAGCCTTGCAGTTACAAAGGGATTCTGCAATCTGAAAAAACGCGTTTATTTCGGGCTGAAAAACACGTTTTGAAAAGTGTCCTGTTACTGCCCCATAAGTTACATGGGGTTGACCAAACTTGCAGAAACATGTTTATTTATGCTGAAAAACACGTTTTGATACTTTCTGCACACTGGGGTTAAGAGCTGAGTGTGTGGGCTCTTCTGAGCCTTGCAGTTACATGGTGATTCTGCAGTCTGAAAAAACGCGTTTATTTCGGGCTGAAAAACACGTTTTGAAAAGTGTCCTGTAACTGCCCCATAAGTTACATGGGGGTGACCAAGCTTGCAGAAACATGTTTATTTCTGCTGAAAAACACGTTTTGATACTTTCTGCACACTGGGGTTAAGAGCTGAGTGTGTGGGCTCTTCTGAGCCTTGCAGTTACAAAGGGATTCTGCAATCTGAAAAAACGCGTTTATTTCGGGCTGAAAAACACGTTTTGAAAAGTGTCCTGTAACTGCCCCATTACTTACATGGGGGTGACCAAACTTGCAGAAACATGTTTATTTCTGCTGAAAAACACGTTTTGATACTTTCTGCACACTGGGGTTAAGAGCTGAGTGTGTGGGCTCTTCTGAGCCTTGCAGTTACATAGGGATTCTGCAATCTGAAAAAACGCGTTTATTTCGGGCTGAAAAACACGTTTTGAAAAGTGTCCTGTTACTGCCCCATAAGTTACATGGGGTTGACCAAACTTGCAGAAACATGTTTATTTCTGCTGAAAAACACGTTTTGATACTTTCTGCACACTGGGGTTAAGAGCTGAGTGTGTGGGCTCTTCTGAGCCTTGCAGTTACATGGTGATTCTGCAGTCTGAAAAAACGCGTTTATTTCGGGCTGAAAAACACGTTTTGAAAAGTGTCCTGTTACTGCCCCATAAGTTACATGGGGTTGACCAAACTTGCAGAAACATGTTTATTTCTGCTGAAAAACACGTTTTGATACTTTCTGCACACTGGGGTTAAGAGCTGAGTGTGTGGGCTCTTCTGAGCCTTGCAGTTACATGGTGATTCTGCAGTCTGAAAAAACGCGTTTATTTCGGGCTGAAAAACACGTTTTGAAAAGTGTCCTGTTACTGCCCCATAAGTTACATGGGTTTGACCAAACTTGCAGAAACGTTTTTTTCTGCTGAAAAACACGTTTTGACACCTTCTGCACACTGGTGTTAAGAGCAGAGTGTGTGGGCTCTTCTGAGCCTTGCAGTTACAAAGGGATTCTGCAATCTGAAAAAACGCGTTTATTTCGGGCTGAAAAACACGTTTTGAAAAGTGTCCTGTTACTGCCCCATAAGTTACATGGGGTTGACCAAACTTGCAGAAACATGTTTATTTCTGCTGAAAAACACGTTTTGATACTTTCTGCACACTGGGGTTAAGAGCTGAGTGTGTGGGCTCTTCTGAGCCTTGCAGTTACATGGTGATTCTGCAGTCTGAAAAAACGCGTTTATTTCGGGCTGAAAAACACGTTTTGAAAAGTGTCCTGTTACTGCCCCATTACTTACATGGGGGTGACCAAACTTGCAGAAACATGTTTATTTCTGCTGAAAAACACGTTTTGACACTTTCTGCACACTGAGGTTAAGAGCTGAGTGTGTGGGCTCTTCTGAGCCTTTCAGTTACATGGGGATTCTGCAGTCTGAAAAAACGCGTTTATTTCGGGCTGAAAAACACGTTTTGAAAAGTGTGCTGTTACTGCCCAATTACTTACATGAGGGTGACCAAACTAGCAGAAACATGTTTATTTCTGCTGAAAAACACGTTTTGATACTTTCTGCACACTGGGGTTAAGAGCTGAGTGTGTGGGCTCTTCTGAGCCTTGCAGTTACATGGTGATTCTGCAGTCTGAAAAAACGCGTTTATTTCAGGCTGAAAAACACGTTTTGATAAGTGTCCTGTTACTGCCCCATTACTTACATGGGGGTGACCAAACTTGCAGAAACAAGTTTATTTCTGCTGAAAAACACGTTTTGACACTTTCTGCACACTGGGGTTAAGAGCTGAGTGTGTGGACTCTTCTGAGCCTTGCAGTTACATGGTGATTCTGCAGTCTGAAAAAACGCATTTATTTCGGGCTGAAAAACACGTTTTGAAAAGTGTCCTGTTACTGCCCCATTACTTACATGGGGGTGACCAAACTTGCAGAAACATGTTTATTTCTGCTGAAAAACACGTTTTGATACTTTCTGCACACTGGGGTTAAGAGCTGAGTGTGTGGGCTCTTCTGAGCCTTGCAGTTACATGGTGATTCTGCAGTCTGAAAAAACGCGTTTATTTCGGGCTGAAAAACACGTTTTGAAAAGTGTCCTGTTACTGCCCCATAAGTTACATGGGTTTGACCAAACTTGCAGAAACATATTTTTTTCTGCTGAAAAACACGTTTTGACACTTTCTGCACACTGGTGTTAAGAGCTGAGTGTGTGGGCTCTTCTGAGCCTTGCAGTTACAAAGGGATTCTGCAATCTGAAAAAACGCGTTTATTTCGGGCTGAAAAACACGTTTTGAAAAGTGTCCTGTTACTGCCCCATAAGTTACATGGGGTTGACCAAACTTGCAGAAACATGTTTATTTCTGCTGAAAAACACGTTTTGATACTTTCTGCACACTGGGGTTAAGAGCTGAGTGTGTGGGCTCTTCTGAGCCTTGCAGTTACATGGTGATTCTGCAGTCTGAAAAAACGCGTTTATTTCGGGCTGAAAAACACGTTTTGAAAAGTGTCCTGTAACTGCCCCATAAGATACATGGGGGTTGACCAAACTTGCAGAAACATGTTTATTTCTGCTGAAAAACACGTTTTGACACTTTCTGCACACTGGGGTTAAGAGCTGAGTGTGTGGGCTCTTCTGAGCCTTTCAGTTACATAGGGATTCTGCACTCTGAAAAAACGCGTTTATTTCGGGCTGAAAAACACGTTTTGAAAAGTTTCCTGTAACTGCCCCATAAGTTACATGGGGTTGACCAAACTTGCAGAAACATGTTTATTTCTGCTGAAAAACACGTTTTGACACTTTCTGTACACTGACGTTAAGAGCTGAGTGTGTGGGCTCTTCTGAGCCTTGCAGTTACATAGGGATTCTGCAATCTTAAAAAACGCGTTTATGTCGGGCTGAAAAACACGTTTTGAAAAGTGTCCTGTTACTGCCCCATAAGTTACATGGGGTTGACCAAACTTGCAGAAACATGTTTATTTCTGCTGAAAAACACGTTTTGATACTTTCTGCACACTGGGGTTAAGAGCTGAGTGTGTGGGCTCTTCTGAGCCTTGCAGTTACATGGTGATTCTGCAGTCTGAAAAAACGTGTTTATTTCGGGCTGAAAAACACGTTTTGAAAAGTGTCCTGTTACTGCCCCATTACTTACATGGGGGTGACCAAACTTGCAGAAACATGTTTATTTCTGCTGAAAAACACGTTTTGACACTTTCTGCACACTGGGGTTAAGAGCTGAGTGTGTGGGCTCTTCTGAGCCTTGCAGTTACATGGTGATTCTGCAGTCTGAAAAAACGCGTTTATTTCGGGCTGAAAAACACGTTTTGAAAAGTGTCCTGTTACTGCCCCATAAGTTACATGGGGTTGACCAAACTTGCAGAAACATGTTTATTTCTGCTGAAAAACACGTTTTGATACTTTCTGCACACTGGGGTTAAGAGCTGAGTGTGTGGGCTCTTCTGAGCCTTGCAGTTACATGGTGATTCTGCAGTCTGAAAAAACGCGTTTATTTCGGGCTGAAAAACACGTTTTGAAAAGTGTCCTGTTACTGCCCCATAAGTTACATGGGGTTGACCAAACTTGCAGAAACATGTTTATTTCTGCTGAAAAACACGTTTTGATACTTTCTGCACACTGGGGTTAAGAGCTGAGTGTGTGGGCTCTTCTGAGCCTTGCAGTTACATGGTGATTCTGCAGTCTGAAAAAACGCGTTTATTTCGGGCTGAAAAACACGTTTTGAAAAGTGTCCTGTTACTGCCCCATAAGTTACATGGGTTTGACCAAACTTGCAGAAACGTTTTTTTTCTGCTGAAAAACACGTTTTGACACCTTCTGCACACTGGTGTTAAGAGCAGAGTGTGTGGGCTCTTCTGAGCCTTGCAGTTACAAAGGGATTCTGCAATCTGAAAAAACGCGTTTATTTCGGGCTGAAAAACACGTTTTGAAAAGTGTCCTGTTACTGCCCCATAAGTTACATGGGGTTGACCAAACTTGCAGAAACATGTTTATTTCTGCTGAAAAACACGTTTTGATACTTTCTGCACACTGGGGTTAAGAGCTGAGTGTGTGGGCTCTTCTGAGCCTTGCAGTTACATGGTGATTCTGCAGTCTGAAAAAACGCGTTTATTTCGGGCTGAAAAACACGTTTTGAAAAGTGTCCTGTAACTGCCCCATAAGTTACATGGGGGTGACCAAGCTTGCAGAAACATGTTTATTTCTGCTGAAAAACACGTTTTGATACTTTCTGCACACTGGGGTTAAGAGCTGAGTGTGTGGGCTCTTCTGAGCCTTGCAGTTACAAAGGGATTCTGCAATCTGAAAAAACGCGTTTATTTCGGGCTGAAAAACACGTTTTGAAAAGTGTCCTGTAACTGCCCCATTACTTACATGGGGGTGACCAAACTTGCAGAAACATGTTTATTTCTGCTGAAAAACACGTTTTGATACTTTCTGCACACTGGGGTTAAGAGCTGAGTGTGTGGGCTCTTCTGAGCCTTGCAGTTACATAGGGATTCTGCAATCTGAAAAAACGCGTTTATTTCGGGCTGAAAAACACGTTTTGAAAAGTGTCCTGTTACTGCCCCATAAGTTACATGGGGTTGACCAAACTTGCAGAAACATGTTTATTTCTGCTGAAAAACACGTTTTGATACTTTCTGCACACTGGGGTTAAGAGCTGAGTGTGTGGGCTCTTCTGAGCCTTGCAGTTACATGGTGATTCTGCAGTCTGAAAAAACGCGTTTATTTCGGGCTGAAAAACACGTTTTGAAAAGTGTCCTGTTACTGCCCCATTACTTACATGGGGGTGACCAAACTTGCAGAAACATGTTTATTTCTGCTGAAAAACACGTTTTGATACTTTCTGCACACTGGGGTTATGAGCTGAGTGTGTGGGCTCTTCTGAGCCTTGCAGTTACATGGTGATTCTGCAGTCTGAAAAAACGCGTTTATTTCGGGCTGAAAAACACGTTTTGAAAAGTGTCCTGTTACTGCCCCATAAGTTACATGGGTTTGACCAAACTTGCAGAAACGTTTTTTTCTGCTGAAAAACACGTTTTGACACCTTCTGCACACTGGTGTTAAGAGCAGAGTGTGTGGGCTCTTCTGAGCCTTGCAGTTACAAAGGGATTCTGCAATCTGAAAAAACGCGTTTATTTCGGGCTGAAAAACACGTTTTGAAAAGTGTCCTGTTACTGCCCCATAAGTTACATGGGGTTGACCAAACTTGCAGAAACATGTTTATTTCTGCTGAAAAACACGTTTTGATACTTTCTGCACACTGGGGTTAAGAGCTGAGTGTGTGGGCTCTTCTGAGCCTTGCAGTTACATGGTGATTCTGCAGTCTGAAAAAACGCGTTTATTTCGGGCTGAAAAACACGTTTTGAAAAGTGTCCTGTTACTGCCCCATTACTTACATGGGGGTGACCAAACTTGCAGAAACATGTTTATTTCTGCTGAAAAACACGTTTTGACACTTTCTGCACACTGAGGTTAAGAGCTGAGTGTGTGGGCTCTTCTGAGCCTTTCAGTTACATGGGGATTCTGCAGTCTGAAAAAACGCGTTTATTTCGGGCTGAAAAACACGTTTTGAAAAGTGTGCTGTTACTGCCCAATTACTTACATGAGGGTGACCAAACTAGCAGAAACATGTTTATTTCTGCTGAAAAACACGTTTTGATACTTTCTGCACACTGGGGTTAAGAGCTGAGTGTGTGGGCTCTTCTGAGCCTTGCAGTTACATGGTGATTCTGCAGTCTGAAAAAACGCGTTTATTTCAGGCTGAAAAACACGTTTTGATAAGTGTCCTGTTACTGCCCCATTACTTACATGGGGGTGACCAAACTTGCAGAAACAAGTTTATTTCTGCTGAAAAACACGTTTTGACACTTTCTGCACACTGGTGTTAAGAGCTGAGTGTGTGGGCTCTTCTGAGCCTTTCAGTTACATAGGGATTCTGCAGTCTGAAAAAACGCGTTTATTTCGGGCTGAAAAACACGTTTTGAAAAGTGTCCTGTAACTGCCCCATAAGTTACATGGGGGTTGACCAAACTTGCAGAAACATGTTTATTTCTGCTGAAAAACACGTTTTGACACTTTCTGCACACTGGGGTTAAGAGCTGAGTGTGTGGGCTCTTCTGAGCCTTTCAGTTACATAGGGATTCTGCACTCTGAAAAAACGCGTTTATTTCGGGCTGAAAAACACGTTTTGAAAAGTGTCCTGTTACTGCCCCATTACTTACATGGGGGTGACCAAACTTGCAGAAACATGTTTATTTCTGCTGAAAAACACGTTTTGACACTTTCTGCACACTGGGGTTAAGAGCTGAGTGTGTGGGCTCTTCTGAGCCTTGCAGTTACATGGTGATTCTGCAGTCTGAAAAAACGCGTTTATTTCGGGCTGAAAAACACGTTTTGAAAAGTGTCCTGTTACTGCCCCATTACTTACATGGGGGTGACCAAACTTGCAGAAACATGTTTATTTCTGGAAAAAACACGTTTTGATACTTTCTGCACACTGGGGTTAAGAGCTGAGTGTGTGGGCTCTTCTGAGCCTTGCAGTTACATGGTGATTCTGCAGTCTGAAAAAACGCGTTTATTTCGGGCTGAAAAACACGTTTTGAACAGTGTCCTGTTACTGCCCCATAAGTTACATGGGGTTGACCAAACTTGCAGAAACATGTTTATTTCTGCTGAAAAACACGTTTTGATACTTTCTGCACACTGGGGTTAAGAGCTGAGTGTGTGGGCTCTTCTGAGCCTTGCAGTTACATGGTGATTCTGCAGTCTGAAAAAACGCGTTTATTTCAGGCTGAAAAACACGTTTTGAAAAGTGTCCTGTTACTGCCCCATAAGTTACATGGGTTTGACCAAACTTGCAGAAACATGTTTATTTCTGCTGAAAAACACGTTTTGACACTTTCTGCACACTGAGGTTAAGAGCTGAGTGTGTGGGCTCTTCTGAGCCTTGCAGTTACATGGTAATTCTGCAGTCTGAAAAAACGCGTTTATTTCGGGCTGAAAAACACGTTTTGAAAAGTGTCCTGTTACTGCCCCATTACTTACATGGGGGTGACCAAACTTGCAGAAACATGTTTATTTCTGCTGAAAAACACGTTTTGATACTTTCTGCACACTGGGGTTAAGAGCTGAGTGTGTGGGATCTTCTGAGCCTTGCAGTTACATGGTGATACTGCAGTCTGAAAAAACGCGTTTATTTGGGGCTGAAAAACACGTTTTGAAAAGTGTCCTGTTACTGCCCCATAAGTTACATGGGTTTGACCAAACTTGCAGAAACATGTTTTTTTCTGCTGAAAAACACGTTTTGACACTTTCTGCACACTGGTGTTAAGAGCTGAGTGTGTGGGCTCTTCTGAGCCTTTCAGTTACATAGGGATTCTGCAGTCTGAAAAAACGCGTTTATTTCGGGCTGAAAAACACGTTTTGAAAAGTTTCCTGTAACTGCCCCATAAGTTACATGGGGTTGACCAAACTTGCAGAAACATGTTTATTTCTGCTGAAAAACACGTTTTGACACTTTCTGTACACTGACGTTAAGAGCTGAGTGTGTGGGCTCTTCTGAGCCTTGCAGTTACATAGGGATTCTGCAATCTGAAAAAACGCGTTTATTTCGGGCTGAAAAACACGTTTTGAAAAGTGTCCAGTTACTGCCCCATAAGTTACATGGGGTTGACCAAACTTGCAGAAACATGTTTATTTCTGCTGAAAAACACGTTTTGATACTTTCTGCACACTGGGGTTAAGAGCTGAGTGTGTGGACTCTTCTGAGCCTTGCAGTTACATGGTGATTCTGCAGTCTGAAAAAACGCATTTATTTCGGGCTGAAAAACACGTTTTGAAAAGTGTCCTGTTACTGCCCCATTACTTACATGGGGGTGACCAAACTTGCAGAAACATGTTTATTTCTGCTGAAAAACACGTTTTGATACTTTCTGCACACTGGGGTTAAGAGCTGAGTGTGTGGGCTCTTCTGAGCCTTGCAGTTACATGGTGATTCTGCAGTCTGAAAAAACGCGTTTATTTCGGGCTGAAAAACACGTTTTGAAAAGTGTCCTGTTACTGCCCCTTAAGTTACATGGGTTTGACCAAACTTGCAGAAACATATTTTTTTCTGCTGAAAAACACGTTTTGACACTTTCTGCACACTGGTGTTAAGAGCTGAGTGTGTGGGCTCTTCTGAGCCTTTCAGTTACATAGGGATTCTGCAGTCTGAAAAAACGCGTTTATTTAGGGCTAAAAAACACGTTTTGAAAAGTGTCCTGTAACTGCCCCATAAGTTACATGGGGGTGACCAAGCTTGCAGAAACATGTTTATTTCTGCTGAAAAACACGTTTTGACACTTTCTGCACACTGGGGTTAAGAGCTGAGTGTGTGGGCTCTTCTGAGCCTTGCAGTTACAAAGGGATTCTGCAATCTGAAAAAACGCGTTTATTTCGGGCTGAAAAACACGTTTTGAAAAGTGTCCTGTTACTGCCCCATAAGTTACATGGGGTTGACCAAACTTGCAGAAACATGTTTATTTCTGCTGAAAAACACGTTTTGATACTTTCTGCACACTGGGGTTAAGAGCTGAGTGTGTGGGCTCTTCTGAGCCTTGCAGTTACATGGTGATTCTGCAGTCTGAAAAAACGCGTTTATTTCGGGCTGAAAAACACGTTTTGAAAAGTGTCCTGTAACTGCCCCATAAGATACATGGGGGTTGACCAAACTTGCAGAAACATGTTTATTTCTGCTGAAAAACACTTTTTGACACTTTCTGCACACTGGGGTTAAGAGCTGAGTGTGTGGGCTCTTCTGAGCCTTTCAGTTACATAGGGATTCTGCACTCTGAAAAAACGCGTTTATTTCGGGCTGAAAAACACGTTTTGAAAAGTTTCCTGTAACTGCCCCATAAGTTACATGGGGTTGACCAAACTTGCAGAAACATGTTTATTTCTGCTGAAAAACACGTTTTGACACTTTCTGTACACTGACGTTAAGAGCTGAGTGTGTGGGCTCTTCTGAGCCTTGCAGTTACATAGGGATTCTGCAATCTTAAAAAACGCGTTTATGTCGGGCTGAAAAACACGTTTTGAAAAGTGTCCTGTTACTGCCCCATAAGTTACATGGGGTTGACCAAACTTGCAGAAACATGTTTATTTCTGCTGAAAAACACGTTTTGATACTTTCTGCACACTGGGGTTAAGAGCTGAGTGTGTGGGCTCTTCTGAGCCTTGCAGTTACATGGTGATTCTGCAGTCTGAAAAAACGTGTTTATTTCGGGCTGAAAAACACGTTTTGAAAAGTGTCCTGTTACTGCCCCATTACTTACATGGGGGTGACCAAACTTGCAGAAACATGTTTATTTCTGCTGAAAAACACGTTTTGACACTTTCTGCACACTGGGGTTAAGAGCTGAGTGTGTGGGCTCTTCTGAGCCTTGCAGTTACATGGTGATTCTGCAGTCTGAAAAAACGCGTTTATTTCGGGCTGAAAAACACGTTTTGAAAAGTGTCCTGTTACTGCCCCATAAGTTACATGGGGTTGACCAAACTTGCAGAAACATGTTTATTTCTGCTGAAAAACACGTTTTGATACTTTCTGCACACTGGGGTTAAGAGCTGAGTGTGTGGGCTCTTCTGAGCCTTGCAGTTACATGGTGATTCTGCAGTCTGAAAAAACGCGTTTATTTCGGGCTGAAAAACACGTTTTGAAAAGTGTCCTGTTACTGCCCCATAAGTTACATGGGGTTGACCAAACTTGCAGAAACATGTTTATTTCTGCTGAAAAACACGTTTTGATACTTTCTGCACACTGGGGTTAAGAGCTGAGTGTGTGGGCTCTTCTGAGCCTTGCAGTTACATGGTGATTCTGCAGTCTGAAAAAACGCGTTTATTTCGGGCTGAAAAACACGTTTTGAAAAGTGTCCTGTTACTGCCCCATAAGTTACATGGGTTTGACCAAACTTGCAGAAACGTTTTTTTCTGCTGAAAAACACGTTTTGACACTTTCTGCACACTGGTGTTAAGAGCAGAGTGTGTGGGCTCTTCTGAGCCTTGCAGTTACAAAGGGATTCTGCAATCTGAAAAAACGCGTTTATTTCGGGCTGAAAAACACGTTTTGAAAAGTGTCCTGTTACTGCCCCATAAGTTACATGGGGTTGACCAAACTTGCAGAAACATGTTTATTTATGCTGAAAAACACGTTTTGATACTTTCTGCACACTGGGGTTAAGAGCTGAGTGTGTGGGCTCTTCTGAGCCTTGCAGTTACATGGTGATTCTGCAGTCTGAAAAAACGCGTTTATTTCGGGCTGAAAAACACGTTTTGAAAAGTGTCCTGTAACTGCCCCATAAGTTACATGGGGGTGACCAAGCTTGCAGAAACATGTTTATTTCTGCTGAAAAACACGTTTTGATACTTTCTGCACACTGGGGTTAAGAGCTGAGTGTGTGGGCTCTTCTGAGCCTTGCAGTTACAAAGGGATTCTGCAATCTGAAAAAACGCGTTTATTTCGGGCTGAAAAACACGTTTTGAAAAGTGTCCTGTAACTGCCCCATTACTTACATGGGGGTGACCAAACTTGCAGAAACATGTTTATTTCTGCTGAAAAACACGTTTTGATACTTTCTGCACACTGGGGTTAAGAGCTGAGTGTGTGGGCTCTTCTGAGCCTTGCAGTTACATGGTGATTCTGCAGTCTGAAAAAACGTGTTTATTTCGGGCTGAAAAACACGTTTTGAAAAGTGTCCTGTTACTGCCCCATAAGTTACATGGGGTTGACCAAACTTGCAGAAACATGTTTATTTCTGCTGAAAAACACGTTTTGATACTTTCTGCACACTGGGGTTAAGAGCTGAGTGTGTGGGCTCTTCTGAGCCTTGCAGTTACATGGTGATTCTGCAGTCTGAAAAAACGCGTTTATTTCGGGCTGAAAAACACGTTTTGAAAAGTGTCCTGTTACTGCCCCATTACTTACATGGGGGTGACCAAACTTGCAGAAACATGTTTATTTCTGCTGAAAAACACGTTTTGACACTTTCTGCACACTGAGGTTAAGAGCTGAGTGTGTGGGCTCTTCTGAGCCTTTCAGTTACATGGGGATTCTGCAGTCTGAAAAAACGCGTTTATTTCGGGCTGAAAAACACGTTTTGAAAAGTGTGCTGTTACTGCCCAATTACTTACATGAGGGTGACCAAACTAGCAGAAACATGTTTATTTCTGCTGAAAAACACGTTTTGATACTTTCTGCACACTGGGGTTAAGAGCTGAGTGTGTGGGCTCTTCTGAGCCTTGCAGTTACATGGTGATTCTGCAGTCTGAAAAAACGCGTTTATTTCAGGCTGAAAAACACGTTTTGATAAGTGTGCTGTTACTGCCCAATTACTTACATGAGGGTGACCAAACTAGCAGAAACATGTTTATTTCTGCTGAAAAACACGTTTTGACACTTTCTGCACACTGGTGTTAAGAGCTGAGTGTGTGGGCTCTTCTGAGCCTTTCAGTTACATAGGGATTCTGCAGTCTGAAAAAACGCGTTTATTTCGGGCTGAAAAACACGTTTTGAAAAGTGTCCTGTAACTGCCCCATAAGTTACAAGGGGGTTGACCAAACTTGCAGAAACATGTTTATTTCTGCTGAAAAACACGTTTTGACACTTTCTGCACACTGGGGTTAAGAGCTGAGTGTGTGGGCTCTTCTGAGCCTTTCAGTTACATAGGGATTCTGCACTCTGAAAAAACGCGTTTATTTCGGGCTGAAAAACACGTTTTGAAAAGTGTCCTGTTACTGCCCCATAAGTTACATGGGGTTGACCAAACTTGCAGAAACATGTTTATTTCTGCTGAAAAACACGTTTTGATACTTTCTGCACACTGGGGTTAAGAGCTGAGTGTGTGGGCTCTTCTGAGCCTTGCAGTTACATGGTAATTCTGCAGTCTGAAAAAACGCGTTTATTTCGGGCTGAAAAACACGTTTTGAAAAGTGTCCTGTTACTGCCCCATTACTTACATGGGGGTGACCAAACTTGCAGAAACATGTTTATTTCTGCTGAAAAACACGTTTTGATACTTTCTGCACACTGGGGTTAAGAGCTGAGTGTGTGGGATCTTCTGAGCCTTGCAGTTACATGGTGATACTGCAGTCTGAAAAAACGCGTTTATTTGGGGCTGAAAAACACGTTTTGAAAAGTGTCCTGTTACTGCCCCATAAGTTACATGGGTTTGACCAAACTTGCAGAAACATGTTTTTTTCTGCTGAAAAACACGTTTTGACACTTTCTGCACACTGGTGTTAAGAGCTGAGTGTGTGGGCTCTTCTGAGCCTTTCAGTTACATAGGGATTCTGCAGTCTGAAAAAACGCGTTTATTTCGGGCTGAAAAACACGTTTTGAAAAGTTTCCTGTAACTGCCCCATAAGTTACATGGGGTTGACCAAACTTGCAGAAACATGTTTATTTCTGCTGAAAAACACGTTTTGACACTTTCTGTACACTGACGTTAAGAGCTGAGTGTGTGGGCTCTTCTGAGCCTTGCAGTTACATAGGGATTCTGCAATCTGAAAAAACGCGTTTATTTCGGGCTGAAAAACACGTTTTGAAAAGTGTCCAGTTACTGCCCCATAAGTTACATGGGGTTGACCAAACTTGCAGAAACATGTTTATTTCTGCTGAAAAACACGTTTTGATACTTTCTGCACACTGGGGTTAAGAGCTGAGTGTGTGGACTCTTCTGAGCCTTGCAGTTACATGGTGATTCTGCAGTCTGAAAAAACGCATTTATTTCGGGCTGAAAAACACGTTTTGAAAAGTGTCCTGTTACTGCCCCATTACTTACATGGGGGTGACCAAACTTGCAGAAACATGTTTATTTCTGCTGAAAAACACGTTTTGATACTTTCTGCACACTGGGGTTAAGAGCTGAGTGTGTGGGCTCTTCTGAGCCTTGCAGTTACATGGTGATTCTGCAGTCTGAAAAAACGCGTTTATTTCGGGCTGAAAAACACGTTTTGAAAAGTGTCCTGTTACTGCCCCTTAAGTTACATGGGTTTGACCAAACTTGCAGAAACATATTTTTTTCTGCTGAAAAACACGTTTTGACACTTTCTGCACACTGGTGTTAAGAGCTGAGTGTGTGGGCTCTTCTGAGCCTTTCAGTTACATAGGGATTCTGCAGTCTGAAAAAACGCGTTTATTTAGGGCTAAAAAACACGTTTTGAAAAGTGTCCTGTAACTGCCCCATAAGTTACATGGGGGTGACCAAGCTTGCAGAAACATGTTTATTTCTGCTGAAAAACACGTTTTGACACTTTCTGCACACTGGGGTTAAGAGCTGAGTGTGTGGGCTCTTCTGAGCCTTGCAGTTACAAAGGGATTCTGCAATCTGAAAAAACGCGTTTATTTCGGGCTGAAAAACACGTTTTGAAAAGTGTCCTGTTACTGCCCCATAAGTTACATGGGGTTGACCAAACTTGCAGAAACATGTTTATTTCTGCTGAAAAACACGTTTTGATACTTTCTGCACACTGGGGTTAAGAGCTGAGTGTGTGGGCTCTTCTGAGCCTTGCAGTTACATGGTGATTCTGCAGTCTGAAAAAACGCGTTTATTTCGGGCTGAAAAACACGTTTTGAAAAGTGTCCTGTAACTGCCCCATAAGATACATGGGGGTTGACCAAACTTGCAGAAACATGTTTATTTCTGCTGAAAAACACTTTTTGACACTTTCTGCACACTGGGGTTAAGAGCTGAGTGTGTGGGCTCTTCTGAGCCTTTCAGTTACATAGGGATTCTGCACTCTGAAAAAACGCGTTTATTTCGGGCTGAAAAACACGTTTTGAAAAGTTTCCTGTAACTGCCCCATAAGTTACATGGGGTTGACCAAACTTGCAGAAACATGTTTATTTCTGCTGAAAAACACGTTTTGACACTTTCTGTACACTGACGTTAAGAGCTGAGTGTGTGGGCTCTTCTGAGCCTTGCAGTTACATAGGGATTCTGCAATCTTAAAAAACGCGTTTATGTCGGGCTGAAAAACACGTTTTGAAAAGTGTCCTGTTACTGCCCCATAAGTTACATGGGGTTGACCAAACTTGCAGAAACATGTTTATTTCTGCTGAAAAACACGTTTTGATACTTTCTGCACACTGGGGTTAAGAGCTGAGTGTGTGGGCTCTTCTGAGCCTTGCAGTTACATGGTGATTCTGCAGTCTGAAAAAACGTGTTTATTTCGGGCTGAAAAACACGTTTTGAAAAGTGTCCTGTTACTGCCCCATTACTTACATGGGGGTGACCAAACTTGCAGAAACATGTTTATTTCTGCTGAAAAACACGTTTTGACACTTTCTGCACACTGGGGTTAAGAGCTGAGTGTGTGGGCTCTTCTGAGCCTTGCAGTTACATGGTGATTCTGCAGTCTGAAAAAACGCGTTTATTTCGGGCTGAAAAACACGTTTTGAAAAGTGTCCTGTTACTGCCCCATAAGTTACATGGGGTTGACCAAACTTGCAGAAACATGTTTATTTCTGCTGAAAAACACGTTTTGATACTTTCTGCACACTGGGGTTAAGAGCTGAGTGTGTGGGCTCTTCTGAGCCTTGCAGTTACATGGTGATTCTGCAGTCTGAAAAAACGCGTTTATTTCGGGCTGAAAAACACGTTTTGAAAAGTGTCCTGTTACTGCCCCATAAGTTACATGGGGTTGACCAAACTTGCAGAAACATGTTTATTTCTGCTGAAAAACACGTTTTGATACTTTCTGCACACTGGGGTTAAGAGCTGAGTGTGTGGGCTCTTCTGAGCCTTGCAGTTACATGGTGATTCTGCAGTCTGAAAAAACGCGTTTATTTCGGGCTGAAAAACACGTTTTGAAAAGTGTCCTGTTACTGCCCCATAAGTTACATGGGTTTGACCAAACTTGCAGAAACGTTTTTTTCTGCTGAAAAACACGTTTTGACACTTTCTGCACACTGGTGTTAAGAGCAGAGTGTGTGGGCTCTTCTGAGCCTTGCAGTTACAAAGGGATTCTGCAATCTGAAAAAACGCGTTTATTTCGGGCTGAAAAACACGTTTTGAAAAGTGTCCTGTTACTGCCCCATAAGTTACATGGGGTTGACCAAACTTGCAGAAACATGTTTATTTATGCTGAAAAACACGTTTTGATACTTTCTGCACACTGGGGTTAAGAGCTGAGTGTGTGGGCTCTTCTGAGCCTTGCAGTTACATGGTGATTCTGCAGTCTGAAAAAACGCGTTTATTTCGGGCTGAAAAACACGTTTTGAAAAGTGTCCTGTAACTGCCCCATAAGTTACATGGGGGTGACCAAGCTTGCAGAAACATGTTTATTTCTGCTGAAAAACACGTTTTGATACTTTCTGCACACTGGGGTTAAGAGCTGAGTGTGTGGGCTCTTCTGAGCCTTGCAGTTACAAAGGGATTCTGCAATCTGAAAAAACGCGTTTATTTCGGGCTGAAAAACACGTTTTGAAAAGTGTCCTGTAACTGCCCCATTACTTACATGGGGGTGACCAAACTTGCAGAAACATGTTTATTTCTGCTGAAAAACACGTTTTGATACTTTCTGCACACTGGGGTTAAGAGCTGAGTGTGTGGGCTCTTCTGAGCCTTGCAGTTACATGGTGATTCTGCAGTCTGAAAAAACGTGTTTATTTCGGGCTGAAAAACACGTTTTGAAAAGTGTCCTGTTACTGCCCCATAAGTTACATGGGGTTGACCAAACTTGCAGAAACATGTTTATTTCTGCTGAAAAACACGTTTTGATACTTTCTGCACACTGGGGTTAAGAGCTGAGTGTGTGGGCTCTTCTGAGCCTTGCAGTTACATGGTGATTCTGCAGTCTGAAAAAACGCGTTTATTTCGGGCTGAAAAACACGTTTTGAAAAGTGTCCTGTTACTGCCCCATTACTTACATGGGGGTGACCAAACTTGCAGAAACATGTTTATTTCTGCTGAAAAACACGTTTTGACACTTTCTGCACACTGAGGTTAAGAGCTGAGTGTGTGGGCTCTTCTGAGCCTTTCAGTTACATGGGGATTCTGCAGTCTGAAAAAACGCGTTTATTTCGGGCTGAAAAACACGTTTTGAAAAGTGTGCTGTTACTGCCCAATTACTTACATGAGGGTGACCAAACTAGCAGAAACATGTTTATTTCTGCTGAAAAACACGTTTTGATACTTTCTGCACACTGGGGTTAAGAGCTGAGTGTGTGGGCTCTTCTGAGCCTTGCAGTTACATGGTGATTCTGCAGTCTGAAAAAACGCGTTTATTTCAGGCTGAAAAACACGTTTTGATAAGTGTGCTGTTACTGCCCAATTACTTACATGAGGGTGACCAAACTAGCAGAAACATGTTTATTTCTGCTGAAAAACACGTTTTGACACTTTCTGCACACTGGTGTTAAGAGCTGAGTGTGTGGGCTCTTCTGAGCCTTTCAGTTACATAGGGATTCTGCAGTCTGAAAAAACGCGTTTATTTCGGGCTGAAAAACACGTTTTGAAAAGTGTCCTGTAACTGCCCCATAAGTTACAAGGGGGTTGACCAAACTTGCAGAAACATGTTTATTTCTGCTGAAAAACACGTTTTGACACTTTCTGCACACTGGGGTTAAGAGCTGAGTGTGTGGGCTCTTCTGAGCCTTTCAGTTACATAGGGATTCTGCACTCTGAAAAAACGCGTTTATTTCGGGCTGAAAAACACGTTTTGAAAAGTGTCCTGTTACTGCCCCATAAGTTACATGGGGTTGACCAAACTTGCAGAAACATGTTTATTTCTGCTGAAAAACACGTTTTGATACTTTCTGCACACTGGGGTTAAGAGCTGAGTGTGTGGGCTCTTCTGAGCCTTGGAGTTACATGGTGATTCTGCAGTCTGAAAAAACGCGTTTATTTCGGGCTGAAAAACACGTTTTGAAAAGTGTCCTGTTACTGCCCCATTACTTACATGGGGGTGACCAAACTTGCAGAAACATGTTTATTTCTGCTGAAAAACACGTTTTGACACTTTCTGCACACTGGGGTTAAGAGCTGAGTGTGTGGGCTCTTCTGAGCCTTGCAGTTACATGGTGATTCTGCAGTCTGAAAAAACGCGTTTATTTCGGGCTGAAAAACACGTTTTGAAAAGTGTCCTGTTACTGCCCCATTACTTACATGGGGGTGACCAAACTTGCAGAAACATGTTTATTTCTGGAAAAAACACGTTTTGATACTTTCTGCACACTGGGGTTAAGAGCTGAGTGTGTGGGCTCTTCTGAGCCTTGCAGTTACATGGTGATTCTGCAGTCTGAAAAAACGCGTTTATTTCGGGCTGAAAAACACGTTTTGAACAGTGTCCTGTTACTGCCCCATAAGTTACATGGGGTTGACCAAACTTGCAGAAACATGTTTATTTCTGCTGAAAAACACGTTTTGATACTTTCTGCACACTGGGGTTAAGAGCTGAGTGTGTGAGCTCTTCTGAGCCTTGCAGTTACATGGTGATTCTGCAGTCTGAAAAAACGCGTTTATTTCAGGCTGAAAAACACGTTTTGAAAAGTGTCCTGTTACTGCCCCATAAGTTACATGGGTTTGACCAAACTTGCAGAAACATGTTTATTTCTGCTGAAAAACACGTTTTGACACTTTCTGCACACTGAGGTTAAGAGCTGAGTGTGTGGGCTCTTCTGAGCCTTGCAGTTACATGGTAATTCTGCAGTCTGAAAAAACGCGTTTATTTCGGGCTGAAAAACACGTTTTGAAAAGTGTCCTGTTACTGCCCCATTACTTACATGGGGGTGACCAAACTTGCAGAAACATGTTTATTTCTGCTGAAAAACACGTTTTGATACTTTCTGCACACTGGGGTTAAGAGCTGAGTGTGTGGGATCTTCTGAGCCTTGCAGTTACATGGTGATTCTGCAGTCTGAAAAAACGCATTTATTTCGGGCTGAAAAACACGTTTTGAAAAGTGTCCTGTAACTGCCCCATAAGTTACATGGGGGTTGACCAAACTTGCAGAAACATGTTTATTTCTGCTGAAAAACACGTTTTGACACTTTCTGCACACTGGGGTTAAGAGCTGAGTGTGTGGGCTCTTCTGAGCCTTTCAGTTACATAGGGATTCTGCACTCTGAAAAAACGCGTTTATTTCGGGCTGAAAAACACGTTTTGAAAAGTTTCCTGTAACTGCCCCATAAGTTACATGGGGTTGACCAAACTTGCAGAAACATGTTTATTTCTGCTGAAAAACACGTTTTGACACTTTCTGTACACTGACGTTAAGAGCTGAGTGTGTGGGCTCTTCTGAGCCTTGCAGTTACATAGGGATTCTGCAATCTGAAAAAACGTGTTTATTTCGGGCTGAAAAACACGTTTTGAAAAGTGTCCAGTTACTGCCCCATAAGTTACATGGGGTTGACCAAACTTGCAGAAACATGTTTATTTCTGCTGAAAAACACGTTTTGATACTTTCTGCACACTGGGGTTAAGAGCTGAGTGTGTGGACTCTTCTGAGCCTTGCAGTTACATGGTGATTCTGCAGTCTGAAAAAACGCATTTATTTCGGGCTGAAAAACACGTTTTGAAAAGTGTCCTGTTACTGCCCCATTACTTACATGGGGGTGACCAAACTTGCAGAAACATGTTTATTTCTGCTGAAAAACACGTTTTGATACTTTCTGCACACTGGGGTTAAGAGCTGAGTGTGTGGGCTCTTCTGAGCCTTGCAGTTACATGGTGATTCTGCAGTCTGAAAAAACGCGTTTATTTCGGGCTGAAAAACACGTTTTGAAAAGTGTCCTGTTACTGCCCCATAAGTTACATGGGGGGGACCAAGCTTGCAGAAACATGTTTATTTCTGCTGAAAAACACGTTTTGACACTTTCTGCACACTGGGGTTAAGAGCTGAGTGTGTGGGCTCTTCTGAGCCTTTCAGTTACATAGGGATTCTGCAGTCTGAAAAAACGCGTTTATTTAGGGCTAAAAAACACGTTTTGAAAAGTGTCCTGTAACTGCCCCATAAGTTACATGGGGGGGACCAAGCTTGCAGAAACATGTTTATTTCTGCTGAAAAACACGTTTTGACACTTTCTGCACACTGGGGTTAAGAGCTGAGTGTGTGGGCTCTTCTGAGCCTTGCAGTTACAAAGGGATTCTGCAATCTGAAAAAACGCGTTTATTTCGGGCTGAAAAACACGTTTTGAAAAGTGTCCTGTTACTGCCCCATAAGTTACATGGGGTTGACCAAACTTGCAGAAACATGTTTATTTCTGCTGAAAAACACGTTTTGATACTTTCTGCACACTGGGGTTAAGAGCTGAGTGTGTGGGCTCTTCTGAGCCTTGCAGTTACATGGTGATTCTGCAGTCTGAAAAAACGCGTTTATTTCGGGCTGAAAAACACGTTTTGAAAAGTGTCCTGTAACTGCCCCATAAGATACATGGGGGTTGACCAAACTTGCAGAAACATGTTTATTTCTGCTGAAAAACACTTTTTGACACTTTCTGCACACTGGGGTTAAGAGCTGAGTGTGTGGGCTCTTCTGAGCCTTTCAGTTACATAGGGATTCTGCACTCTGAAAAAACGCGTTTATTTCGGGCTGAAAAACACGTTTTGAAAAGTTTCCTGTAACTGCCCCATAAGTTACATGGGGTTGACCAAACTTGCAGAAACATGTTTATTTCTGCTGAAAAACACGTTTTGACACTTTCTGTACACTGACGTTAAGAGCTGAGTGTGTGGGCTCTTCTGAGCCTTGCAGTTACATAGGGATTCTGCAATCTTAAAAAACGCGTTTATGTCAGGCTGAAAAACACGTTTTGAAAAGTGTCCTGTTACTGCCCCATAAGTTACATGGGGTTGACCAAACTTGCAGAAACATGTTTATTTCTGCTGAAAAACACGTTTTGATACTTTCTGCACACTGGGGTTAAGAGCTGAGTGTGTGGGCTCTTCTGAGCCTTGCAGTTACATGGTGATTCTGCAGTCTGAAAAAACGTGTTTATTTCGGGCTGAAAAACACGTTTTGAAAAGTGTCCTGTTACTGCCCCATTACTTACATGGGGGTGACGAAACTTGCAGAAACATGTTTATTTCTGCTGAAAAACACGTTTTGACACTTTCTGCACACTGGGGTTAAGAGCTGAGTGTGTGGGCTCTTCTGAGCCTTGCAGTTACATGGTGATTCTGCAGTCTGAAAAAACGCGTTTATTTCGGGCTGAAAAACACGTTTTGAAAAGTGTCCTGTTACTGCCCCATAAGTTACATGGGGTTGACCAAACTTGCAGAAACATGTTTATTTCTGCTGAAAAACACGTTTTGATACTTTCTGCACACTGGGGTTAAGAGCTGAGTGTGTGGGCTCTTCTGAGCCTTGCAGTTACATGGTGATTCTGCAGTCTGATAAAACGCGTTTATTTCGGGCTGAAAAACACGTTTTGAAAAGTGTCCTGTTACTGCCCCATAAGTTACATGGGGTTGACCAAACTTGCAGAAACATGTTTATTTCTGCTGAAAAACACGTTTTGATACTTTCTGCACACTGGGGTTAAGAGCTGAGTGTGTGGGCTCTTCTGAGCCTTGCAGTTACATGGTGATTCTGCAGTCTGAAAAAACGCGTTTATTTCGGGCTGTAAAACACGTTTTGAAAAGTGTCCTGTTACTGCCCCATAAGTTACATGGGTTTGACCAAACTTGCAGAAACGTTTTTTTCTGCTGAAAAACATGTTTTGACACTTTCTGCACACTGGTGTTAAGAGCAGACTGTGTGGGCTCTTCTGAGCCTTGCAGTTACAAAGGGATTCTGCAATCTGAAAAAACGCGTTTATTTCGGGCTGAAAAACACGTTTTGAAAAGTGTCCTGTTACTGCCCCATAAGTTACATGGGGTTGACCAAACTTGCAGAAACATGTTTATTTCTGCTGAAAAACACGTTTTGATACTTTCTGCACACTGGGGTTAAGAGCTGAGTGTGTGGGCTCTTCTGAGCCTTGCAGTTACATGGTGATTCTGCAGTCTGAAAAAACGCGTTTATTTCGGGCTGAAAAACACGTTTTGAACAGTGTCCTGTTACTGCCCCATAAGTTACATGGGGTTGACCAAACTTGCAGAAACATGTTTATTTCTGCTGAAAAACACGTTTTGATACTTTCTGCACACTGGGGTTAAGAGCTGAGTGTGTGGGCTCTTCTGAGCCTTGCAGTTACATGGTGATTCTGCAGTCTGAAAAAACGCGTTTATTTCAGGCTGAAAAACACGTTTTGAAAAGTGTCCTGTTACTGCCCCATAAGTTACATGGGTTTGACCAAACTTGCAGAAACATTTTTATTTCTGCTGAAAAACACGTTTTGACACTTTCTGCACACTGAGGTTAAGAGCTGAGTGTGTGGGCTCTTCTGAGCCTTGCAGTTACATGGTAATTCTGCAGACTGAAAAAACGCGTTTATTTCGGGCTGAAAAACACGTTTTGAAAAGTGTCCTGTTACTGCCCCATTACTTACATGGGGGTGACCAAACTTGCAGAAACATGTTTATTTCTGCTGAAAAACACGTTTTGTTACTTTCTGCACACTGGGGTTAAGAGCTGAGTGTGTGGGATCTTCTGAGCCTTGCAGTTACATGGTGATTCTGCAGTCTGAAAAAACGCGTTTATTTGGGGCTGAAAAACACGTTTTGAAAAGTGTCCTGTTACTGCCCCATAAGTTACATGGGTTTGACCAAACTTGCAGAAACATGTTTTTTTCTGCTGAAAAACACGTTTTGACACTTTCTGCACACTGGTGTTAAGAGCTGAGTGTGTGGGCTCTTCTGAGCCTTTCAGTTACATAGGGATTCTGCAGTCTGAAAAAACGCGTTTATTTCGGGCTGAAAAACACGTTTTGAAAAGTGTCCTGTAACTGCCCCATAAGTTACATGGGGGTTGACCAAACTTGCAGAAACATGTTTATTTCTGCTGAAAAACACGTTTTGACACTTTCTGCACACTGGGGTTAAGAGCTGAGTGTGTGGGCTCTTCTGAGCCTTTCAGTTACATAGGGATTCTGCACTCTGAAAAAACGCGTTTATTTCGGGCTGAAAAACACGTTTTGAAAAGTTTCCTGTAACTGCCCCATAAGTTACATGGGGTTGACCAAACTTGCAGAAACATGTTTATTTCTGCTGAAAAACACGTTTTGACACTTTCTGTACACTGACGTTAAGAGCTGAGTGTGTGGGCTCTTCTGAGCCTTGCAGTTACATAGGGATTCTGCAATCTGAAAAAACGCGTTTATTTCGGGCTGAAAAACACGTTTTGAAAAGTGTCCAGTTACTGCCCCATAAGTTACATGGGGTTGACCAAACTTGCAGAAACATGTTTATTTCTGCTGAAAAACACGTTTTGATACTTTCTGCACACTGGGGTTAAGAGCTGAGTGTGTGGACTCTTCTGAGCCTTGCAGTTACATGGTGATTCTGCAGTCTGAAAAAACGCATTTATTTCGGGCTGAAAAACACGTTTTGAAAAGTGTCCTGTTACTGCCCCATTACTTACATGGGGGTGACCAAACTTGCAGAAACATGTTTATTTCTGCTGAAAAACACGTTTTGATACTTTCTGCACACTGGGGTTAAGAGCTGAGTGTGTGGGCTCTTCTGAGCCTTGCAGTTACATGGTGATTCTTAGTCTGAAAAAACGCGTTTATTTCGGGCTGAAAAACACGTTTTGAAAAGTGTCCTGTTACTGCCCCATAAGTTACATGGGGGGGACCAAGCTTGCAGAAACATGTTTATTTCTGCTGAAAAACACGTTTTGACACTTTCTGCACACTGGGGTTAAGAGCTGAGTGTGTGGGCTCTTCTGAGCCTTTCAGTTACATAGGGATTCTGCAGTCTGAAAAAACGCGTTTATTTAGGGCTAAAAAACACGTTTTGAAAAGTGTCCTGTAACTGCCCCATAAGTTACATGGGGGGGACCAAGCTTGCAGAAACATGTTTATTTCTGCTGAAAAACACGTTTTGACACTTTCTGCACACTGGGGTTAAGAGCTGAGTGTGTGGGCTCTTCTGAGCCTTGCAGTTACAAAGGGATTCTGCAATCTGAAAAAACGCGTTTATTTCGGGCTGAAAAACACGTTTTGAAAAGTGTCCTGTTACTGCCCCATAAGTTACATGGGGTTGACCAAACTTGCAGAAACATGTTTATTTCTGCTGAAAAACACGTTTTGATACTTTCTGCACACTGGGGTTAAGAGCTGAGTGTGTGGGCTCTTCTGAGCCTTGCAGTTACATGGTGATTCTGCAGTCTGAAAAAACGCGTTTATTTCGGGCTGAAAAACACGTTTTGAAAAGTGTCCTGTAACTGCCCCATAAGATACATGGGGGTTGACCAAACTTGCAGAAACATGTTTATTTCTGCTGAAAAACACTTTTTGACACTTTCTGCACACTGGGGTTAAGAGCTGAGTGTGTGGGCTCTTCTGAGCCTTTCAGTTACATAGGGATTCTGCACTCTGAAAAAACGCGTTTATTTCGGGCTGAAAAACACGTTTTGAAAAGTTTCCTGTAACTGCCCCATAAGTTACATGGGGTTGACCAAACTTGCAGAAACATGTTTATTTCTGCTGAAAAACACGTTTTGACACTTTCTGTACACTGACGTTAAGAGCTGAGTGTGTGGGCTCTTCTGAGCCTTGCAGTTACATAGGGATTCTGCAATCTTAAAAAACGCGTTTATGTCGGGCTGAAAAACACGTTTTGAAAAGTGTCCTGTTACTGCCCCATAAGTTACATGGGGTTGACCAAACTTGCAGAAACATGTTTATTTCTGCTGAAAAACACGTTTTGATACTTTCTGCACACTGGGGTTAAGAGCTGAGTGTGTGGGCTCTTCTGAGCCTTGCAGTTACATGGTGATTCTGCAGTCTGAAAAAACGTGTTTATTTCGGGCTGAAAAACACGTTTTGAAAAGTGTCCTGTTACTGCCCCATTACTTACATGGGGGTGACGAAACTTGCAGAAACATGTTTATTTCTGCTGAAAAACACGTTTTGACACTTTCTGCACACTGGGGTTAAGAGCTGAGTGTGTGGGCTCTTCTGAGCCTTGCAGTTACATGGTGATTCTGCAGTCTGAAAAAACGCGTTTATTTCGGGCTGAAAAACACGTTTTGAAAAGTGTCCTGTTACTGCCCCATAAGTTACATGGGGTTGACCAAACTTGCAGAAACATGTTTATTTCTGCTGAAAAACACGTTTTGATACTTTCTGCACACTGGGGTTAAGAGCTGAGTGTGTGGGCTCTTCTGAGCCTTGCAGTTACATGGTGATTCTGCAGTCTGAAAAAACGCGTTTATTTCGGGCTGAAAAACACGTTTGGAAAAGTGTCCTGTTACTGCCCCATAAGTTACATGGGGTTGACCAAACTTGCAGAAACATGTTTATTTCTGCTGAAAAACACGTTTTGATACTTTCTGCACACTGGGGTTAAGAGCTGAGTGTGTGGGCTCTTCTGAGCCTTGCAGTTACATGGTGATTCTGCAGTCTGAAAAAACGCGTTTATTTCGGGCTGTAAAACACGTTTTGAAAAGTGTCCTGTTACTGCCCCATAAGTTACATGGGTTTGACCAAACTTGCAGAAACGTTTTTTTCTGCTGAAAAACACGTTTTGACACTTTCTGCACACTGGTGTTAAGAGCAGAGTGTGTGGGCTCTTCTGAGCCTTGCAGTTACAAAGGGATTCTGCAATCTGAAAAAACGCGTTTATTTCGGGCTGAAAAACACGTTTTGAAAAGTGTCCTGTTACTGCCCCATAAGTTACATGGGGTTGACCAAACTTGCAGAAACATGTTTATTTCTGCTGAAAAACACGTTTTGATACTTTCTGCACACTGGGGTTAAGAGCTGATTGTGTGGGATCTTCTGAGCCTTGCAGTTACATGGTGATTCTGCAGTCTGAAAAAACGCGTTTATTTCGGGCTGAAAAACACGTTTTGAAAAGTGTCCTGTTACTGCCCCATAAGTTACATGGGGTTGACCAAACTTGCAGAAACATGTTTATTTCTGCTGAAAAACACGTTTTGACACTTTCTGCACACTGGTGTTAAGAGCTGAGTGTGTGGGCTCTTCTGAGCCTTTCAGTTACATAGGGATTCTGCAGTCTGAAAAAACGCGTTTATTTCGGGCTGAAAAACACGTTTTGAAAAGTGTCCTGTAACTGCCCCATAAGTTACATGGGGGTTGACCAAACTTGCAGAAACATGTTTATTTCTGCTGAAAAACACGTTTTGACACTTTCTGCACACTGGGGTTAAGAGCTGAGTGTGTGGGCTCTTCTGAGCCTTTCAGTTACATAGGGATTCTGCACTCTGAAAAAACGCGTTTATTTCGGGCTGAAAAACACGTTTTGAAAAGTTTCCTGTAACTGCCCCATAAGTTACGTGGGGTTGACCAAACTTGCAGAAACATGTTTATTTCTGCTGAAAAACACGTTTTGACACTTTCTGTACACTGACGTTAAGAGCTGAGTGTGTGGGCTCTTCTGAGCCTTGCAGTTACATAGGGATTCTGCAATCTGAAAAAACGCGTTTATTTCGGGCTGAAAAACACGTTTTGAAAAGTGTCCTGTTACTGCCCCATAAGTTACATGGGGTTGACCAAACTTGCAGAAACATGTTTATTTCTGCTGAAAAACACGTTTTGATACTTTCTGCACACTGGGGTTAAGAGCTGAGTGTGTGGGCTCTTCTGAGCCTTGGAGTTACATGGTGATTCTGCAGTCTGAAAAAACGCGTTTATTTCGGGCTGAAAAACACGTTTTGAAAAGTGTCCTGTTACTGCCCCATTACTTACATGGGGGTGACCAAACTTGCAGAAACATGTTTATTTCTGCTGAAAAACACGTTTTGACACTTTCTGCACACTGGGGTTAAGAGCTGAGTGTGTGGGCTCTTCTGAGCCTTGCAGTTACATGGTGATTCTGCAGTCTGAAAAAACGCGTTTATTTCGGGCTGAAAAACACGTTTTGAAAAGTGTCCTGTTACTGCCCCATTACTTACATGGGGGTGACCAAACTTGCAGAAACATGTTTATTTCTGGAAAAAACACGTTTTGATACTTTCTGCACACTGGGGTTAAGAGCTGAGTGTGTGGGCTCTTCTGAGCCTTGCAGTTACATGGTGATTCTGCAGTCTGAAAAAACGCGTTTATTTCGGGCTGAAAAACACGTTTTGAACAGTGTCCTGTTACTGCCCCATAAGTTACATGGGGTTGACCAAACTTGCAGAAACATGTTTATTTCTGCTGAAAAACACGTTTTGATACTTTCTGCACACTGGGGTTAAGAGCTGAGTGTGTGGGCTCTTCTGAGCCTTGCAGTTACATGGTGATTCTGCAGTCTGAAAAAACGTGTTTATTTCGGGCTGAAAAACACGTTTTGAAAAGTGTCCTGTTACTGCCCCATAAGTTACATGGGGTTGACCAAACTTGCAGAAACATGTTTATTTCTGCTGAAAAACACGTTTTGATACTTTCTGCACACTGGGGTTAAGAGCTGAGTGTGTGGGCTCTTCTGAGCCTTGCAGTTACATGGTGATTCTGCAGTCTGAAAAAACGCGTTTATTTCGGGCTGAAAAACACGTTTTGAAAAGTGTCCTGTTACTGCCCCATAAGTTACATGGGGTTGACCAAACTTGCAGAAACATGTTTATTTCTGCTGAAAAACACGTTTTGATACTTTCTGCACACTGGGGTTAAGAGCTGAGTGTGTGGGCTCTTCTGAGCCTTGCAGTTACATGGTGATTCTGCAGTTTGAAAAAACGCGTTTATTTCGGGCTGAAAAACACGTTTTGAAAAGTGTCCTGTTACTGCCCCATAAGTTACATGGGGTTGACCAAACTTGCAGAAACATGTTTATTTCTGCTGAAAAACACGTTTTGATACTTTCTGCACACTGGGGTTAAGAGCTGAGTGTGTGGGCTCTTCTGAGCCTTGCAGTTACATGGTGATTCTGCAGTCTGAAAAAACGCGTTTATTTCGGGCTGAAAAACACGTTTTGAAAAGTGTCCTGTTACTGCCCCATAAGTTACATGGGTTTGACCAAACTTGCAGAAACGTTTTTTTCTGCTGAAAAACACGTTTTGACACTTTCTGCACACTGGTGTTAAGAGCAGAGTGTGTGGGCTCTTCTGAGCCTTGCAGTTACAAAGGGATTCTGCAATCTGAAAAAACGCGTTTATTTCGGGCTGAAAAACACGTTTTGAAAAGTGTCCTGTTACTGCCCCATAAGTTACATGGGGTTGACCAAACTTGCAGAAACATGTTTATTTCTGCTGAAAAACACGTTTTGATACTTTCTGCACACTGGGGTTAAGAGCTGATTGTGTGGGATCTTCTGAGCCTTGCAGTTACATGGTGATTCTGCAGTCTGAAAAAACGCGTTTATTTCGGGCTGAAAAACACGTTTTGAAAAGTGTCCTGTTACTGCCCCATAAGTTACATGGGGTTGACCAAACTTGCAGAAACATGTTTATTTCTGCTGAAAAACACGTTTTGACACTTTCTGCACACTGGTGTTAAGAGCTGAGTGTGTGGGCTCTTCTGAGCCTTTCAGTTACATAGGGATTCTGCAGTCTGAAAAAACGCGTTTATTTCGGGCTGAAAAACACGTTTTGAAAAGTGTCCTGTAACTGCCCCATAAGTTACATGGGGGTTGACCAAACTTGCAGAAACATGTTTATTTCTGCTGAAAAACACGTTTTGACACTTTCTGCACACTGGGGTTAAGAGCTGAGTGTGTGGGCTCTTCTGAGCCTTTCAGTTACATAGGGATTCTGCACTCTGAAAAAACGCGTTTATTTCGGGCTGAAAAACACGTTTTGAATAGTTTCCTGTAACTGCCCCATAAGTTACATGGGGTTGACCAAACTTGCAGAAACATGTTTATTTCTGCTGAAAAACACGTTTTGACACTTTCTGTACACTGACGTTAAGAGCTGAGTGTGTGGGCTCTTCTGAGCCTTGCAGTTACATAGGGATTCTGCAATCTGAAAAAACGCGTTTATTTCGGGCTGAAAAACACGTTTTGAAAAGTGTCCTGTTACTGCCCCATAAGTTACATGGGGTTGACCAAACTTGCAGAAACATGTTTATTTCTGCTGAAAAACACGTTTTGATACTTTCTGCACACTGGTGTTAAGAGCTGAGTGTGTGGACTCTTCTGAGCCTTGCAGTTACATGGTGATTCTGCAGTCTGAAAAAACGCATTTATTTCGGGCTGAAAAACACGTTTTGAAAAGTGTCCTGTTACTGCCCCATTACTTACATGGGGGTGACCAAACTTGCAGAAACATGTTTATTTCTGCTGAAAAACACGTTTTGATACTTTCTGCACACTGGGGTTAAGAGCTGAGTGTGTGGGCTCTTCTGAGCCTTGCAGTTACATGGTGATTCTGCAGTCTGAAAAAACGCGTTTATTTCGGGCTGAAAAACACGTTTTGAAAAGTGTCCTGTTACTGCCCCATAAGTTACATGGGTTTGACCAAACTTGCAGAAACATATTTTTTTCTGCTGAAAAACACGTTTTGATACTTTCTGCACACTGGGGTTAAGAGCTGAGTGTGTGGGCTCTTCTGAGCCTTGCAGTTACATGGTGATTCTGCAGTCTGAAAAAACGCGTTTATTTCGGGCTGAAAAACACGTTTTGAAAAGTGTCCTGTAACTGCCCCATAAGATACATGGGGGTTGACCAAACTTGCAGAAACATGTTTATTTCTGCTGAAAAACACGTTTTGACACTTTCTGCACACTGGGGTTAAGAGCTGAGTGTGTGGGCTCTTCTGAGCCTTTCAGTTACATAGGGATTCTGCACTCTGAAAAAACGCGTTTATTTCGGGCTGAAAAACACGTTTTGAAAAGTTTCCTGTAACTGCCCCATAAGTTACATGGGGTTAACCAAACTTGCAGAAACATGTTTATTTCTGCTGAAAAACACGTTTTGACACTTTCTGTACACTGACGTTAAGAGCTGAGTGTGTGGGCTCTTCTGAGCCTTGCAGTTACATAGGGATTCTGCAATCTTAAAAAACGCGTTTATGTCGGGCTGAAAAACACGTTTTGAAAAGTGTCCTGTTACTGCCCCATAAGTTACATGGGGTTGACCAAACTTGCAGAAACATGTTTATTTCTGCTGAAAAACACGTTTTGATACTTTCTGCACACTGGGGTTAAGAGCTGAGTGTGTGGGCTCTTCTGAGCCTTGCAGTTACATGGTGATTCTGCAATCTGAAAAAACGTGTTTATTTCGGGCTGAAAAACACGTTTTGAAAAGTGTCCTGTTACTGCCCCATTACTTACATGGGGGTGACCAAACTTGCAGAAACATGTTTATTTCTGCTGAAAAACACGTTTTGACACTTTCTGCACACTGGGGTTAAGAGCTGAGTGTGTGGGCTCTTCTGAGCCTTGCAGTTACATGGTGATTCTGCAGTCTGAAAAAACGCGTTTATTTCGGGCTGAAAAACACGTTTTGAAAAGTGTCCTGTTACTGCCCCATAAGTTACATGGGGTTGACCAAACTTGCAGAAACATGTTTATTTCTGCTGAAAAACACGTTTTGATACTTTCTGCACACTGGGGTTAAGAGCTGAGTGTGTGGGCTCTTCTGAGCCTTGCAGTTACATGGTGATTCTGCAGTCTGAAAAAACGCGTTTATTTCGGGCTGAAAAACACGTTTTGAAAAGTGTCCTGTTACTGCCCCATAAGTTACATGGGTTTGACCAAACTTGCAGAAACGTTTTTTTCTGCTGAAAAACACGTTTTGACACTTTCTGCACACTGGTGTTAAGAGCAGAGTGTGTGGGCTCTTCTGAGCCTTGCAGTTACAAAGGGATTCTGCAATCTGAAAAAACGCGTTTATTTCGGGCTGAAAAACACGTTTTGAAAAGTGTCCTGTTACTGCCCCATAAGATACATGGGGGTTGACCAAACTTGCAGAAACATGTTTATTTCTGCTGAAAAACACGTTTTGACACTTTCTGCACACTGGGGTTAAGAGCTGAGTGTGTGGGCTCTTCTGAGCCTTTCAGTTACATAGGGATTCTGCACTCTGAAAAAACGCGTTTATTTCGGGCTGAAAAACACGTTTTGAAAAGTTTCCTGTAACTGCCCCATAAGTTACATGGGGTTAACCAAACTTGCAGAAACATGTTTATTTCTGCTGAAAAACACGTTTTGACACTTTCTGTACACTGACGTTAAGAGCTGAGTGTGTGGGCTCTTCTGAGCCTTGCAGTTACATAGGGATTCTGCAATCTTAAAAAACGCGTTTATGTCGGGCTGAAAAACACGTTTTGAAAAGTGTCCTGTTACTGCCCCATAAGTTACATGGGGTTGACCAAACTTGCAGAAACATGTTTATTTCTGCTGAAAAACACGTTTTGATACTTTCTGCACACTGGGGTTAAGAGCTGAGTGTGTGGGCTCTTCTGAGCCTTGCAGTTACATGGTGATTCTGCAATCTGAAAAAACGTGTTTATTTCGGGCTGAAAAACACGTTTTGAAAAGTGTCCTGTTACTGCCCCATTACTTACATGGGGGTGACCAAACTTGCAGAAACATGTTTATTTCTGCTGAAAAACACGTTTTGACACTTTCTGCACACTGGGGTTAAGAGCTGAGTGTGTGGGCTCTTCTGAGCCTTGCAGTTACATGGTGATTCTGCAGTCTGAAAAAACGCGTTTATTTCGGGCTGAAAAACACGTTTTGAAAAGTGTCCTGTTACTGCCCCATAAGTTACATGGGGTTGACCAAACTTGCAGAAACATGTTTATTTCTGCTGAAAAACACGTTTTGATACTTTCTGCACACTGGGGTTAAGAGCTGAGTGTGTGGGCTCTTCTGAGCCTTGCAGTTACATGGTGATTCTGCAGTCTGAAAAAACGCGTTTATTTCGGGCTGAAAAACACGTTTTGAAAAGTGTCCTGTTACTGCCCCATAAGTTACATGGGTTTGACCAAACTTGCAGAAACGTTTTTTTCTGCTGAAAAACACGTTTTGACACTTTCTGCACACTGGTGTTAAGAGCAGAGTGTGTGGGCTCTTCTGAGCCTTGCAGTTACAAAGGGATTCTGCAATCTGAAAAAACGCGTTTATTTCGGGCTGAAAAACACGTTTTGAAAAGTGTCCTGTTACTGCCCCATAAGTTACATGGGGTTGACCAAACTTGCAGAAACATGTTTATTTCTGCTGAAAAACACGTTTTGATACTTTCTGCACACTGGGGTTAAGAGCTGATTGTGTGGGATCTTCTGAGCCTTGCAGTTACATGGTGATTCTGCAGTCTGAAAAAACGCGTTTATTTCGGGCTGAAAAACACGTTTTGAAAAGTGTCCTGTTACTGCCCCATAAGTTACATGGGGTTGACCAAACTTGCAGAAACATGTTTATTTCTGCTGAAAAACACGTTTTGACACTTTCTGCACACTGGTGTTAAGAGCTGAGTGTGTGGGCTCTTCTGAGCCTTTCAGTTACATAGGGATTCTGCAGTCTGAAAAAACGCGTTTATTTCGGGCTGAAAAACACGTTTTGAAAAGTGTCCTGTAACTGCCCCATAAGTTACATGGGGGTTGACCAAACTTGCAGAAACATGTTTATTTCTGCTGAAAAACACGTTTTGACACTTTCTGCACACTGGGGTTAAGAGCTGAGTGTGTGGGCTCTTCTGAGCCTTGCAGTTACAAAGGGATTCTGCAATCTGAAAAAACGCGTTTATTTCGGGCTGAAAAACACGTTTTGAAAAGTGTCCTGTTACTGCCCCATAAGTTACATGGTGTTGACCAAACTTGCAGAAACATGTTTATTTCTGCTGAAAAACACGTTTTGATACTTTCTGCACACTGGTGTTAAGAGCTGAGTGTGTGGACTCTTCTGAGCCTTGCAGTTACATGGTGATTCTGCAGTCTGAAAAAACGCATTTATTTCGGGCTGAAAAACACGTTTTGAAAAGTGTCCTGTTACTGCCCCATTACTTACATGGGGGTGACCAAACTTGCAGAAACATGTTTATTTCTGCTGAAAAACACGTTTTGATACTTTCTGCACACTGGGGTTAAGAGCTGAGTGTGTGGGCTCTTCTGAGCCTTGCAGTTACATGGTGATTCTGCAGTCTGAAAAAACGCGTTTATTTCGGGCTGAAAAACACGTTTTGAAAAGTGTCCTGTTACTGCCCCATAAGTTACATGGGTTTGACCAAACTTGCAGAAACATATTTTTTTCTGCTGAAAAACACGTTTTGATACTTTCTGCACACTGGGGTTAAGAGCTGAGTGTGTGGGCTCTTCTGAGCCTTGCAGTTACATGGTGATTCTGCAGTCTGAAAAAACGCGTTTATTTCGGGCTGAAAAACACGTTTTGAAAAGTGTCCTGTAACTGCCCCATAAGATACATGGGGGTTGACCAAACTTGCAGAAACATGTTTATTTCTGCTGAAAAACACGTTTTGACACTTTCTGCACACTGGGGTTAAGAGCTGAGTGTGTGGGCTCTTCTGAGCCTTTCAGTTACATAGGGATTCTGCACTCTGAAAAAACGCGTTTATTTCGGGCTGAAAAACACGTTTTGAAAAGTTTCCTGTAACTGCCCCATAAGTTACATGGGGTTAACCAAACTTGCAGAAACATGTTTATTTCTGCTGAAAAACACGTTTTGACACTTTCTGTACACTGACGTTAAGAGCTGAGTGTGTGGGCTCTTCTGAGCCTTGCAGTTACATAGGGATTCTGCAATCTTAAAAAACGCGTTTATGTCGGGCTGAAAAACACGTTTTGAAAAGTGTCCTGTTACTGCCCCATAAGTTACATGGGGTTGACCAAACTTGCAGAAACATGTTTATTTCTGCTGAAAAACACGTTTTGATACTTTCTGCACACTGGGGTTAAGAGCTGAGTGTGTGGGCTCTTCTGAGCCTTGCAGTTACATGGTGATTCTGCAGTCTGAAAAAACGTGTTTATTTCGGGCTGAAAAACACGTTTTGAAAAGTGTCCTGTTACTGCCCCATTACTTACATGGGGGTGACCAAACTTGCAGAAACATGTTTATTTCTGCTGAAAAACACGTTTTGACACTTTCTGCACACTGGGGTTAAGAGCTGAGTGTGTGGGCTCTTCTGAGCCTTGCAGTTACATGGTGATTCTGCAGTCTGAAAAAACGCGTTTATTTCGGGCTGAAAAACACGTTTTGAAAAGTGTCCTGTTACTGCCCCATAAGTTACATGGGGTTGACCAAACTTGCAGAAACATGTTTATTTCTGCTGAAAAACACGTTTTGATACTTTCTGCACACTGGGGTTAAGAGCTGAGTGTGTGGGCTCTTCTGAGCCTTGCAGTTACATGGTGATTCTGCAGTCTGAAAAAACGCGTTTATTTCGGGCTGAAAAACACGTTTTGAAAAGTGTCCTGTTACTGCCCCATAAGTTACATGGGTTTGACCAAACTTGCAGAAACGTTTTTTTCTGCTGAAAAACACGTTTTGACACTTTCTGCACACTGGTGTTAAGAGCAGAGTGTGTGGGCTCTTCTGAGCCTTGCAGTTACAAAGGGATTCTGCAATCTGAAAAAACGCGTTTATTTCGGGCTGAAAAACACGTTTTGAAAAGTGTCCTGTTACTGCCCCATAAGTTACATGGGGTTGACCAAACTTGCAGAAACATGTTTATTTCTGCTGAAAAACACGTTTTGATACTTTCTGCACACTGGGGTTAAGAGCTGATTGTGTGGGATCTTCTGAGCCTTGCAGTTACATGGTGATTCTGCAGTCTGAAAAAACGCGTTTATTTCGGGCTGAAAAACACGTTTTGAAAAGTGTCCTGTTACTGCCCCATAAGTTACATGGGGTTGACCAAACTTGCAGAAACATGTTTATTTCTGCTGAAAAACACGTTTTGACACTTTCTGCACACTGGTGTTAAGAGCTGAGTGTGTGGGCTCTTCTGAGCCTTTCAGTTACATAGGGATTCTGCAGTCTGAAAAAACGCGTTTATTTCGGGCTGAAAAACACGTTTTGAAAAGTGTCCTGTAACTGCCCCATAAGTTACATGGGGGTTGACCAAACTTGCAGAAACATGTTTATTTCTGCTGAAAAACACGTTTTGACACTTTCTGCACACTGGGGTTAAGAGCTGAGTGTGTGGGCTCTTCTGAGCCTTGCAGTTACATAGGGATTCTGCAGTCTGAAAAAACGCGTTTATTTCGGGCTGAAAAACACGTTTTGAAAAGTGTCCTGTTACTGCCCCATAAGTTACATGGGGTTGACCAAACTTGCAGAAACATGTTTATTTCTGCTGAAAAACACGTTTTGATACTTTCTGCACACTGGGGTTAAGAGCTGAGTGTGTGGGCTCTTCTGAGCCTTGCAGTTACATGGTGGTTCTGCAGTCTGAAAAAACGCGTTTATTTCGGGCTGAAAAACACGTTTTGAAAAGTGTCCTGTTACTGCCCCATTACTTACATGGGGGTGACCAAACTTGCAGAAACATGTTTATTTCTGCTGAAAAACACGTTTTGACACTTTCTGCACACTGGGGTTAAGAGCTGAGTGTGTGGGCTCTTCTGAGCCTTTCAGTTACATAGGGATTCTGCACTCTGAAAAAACGCGTTTATTTCGGGCTGAAAAACACGTTTTGAAAAGTTTCCTGTAACTGCCCCATAAGTTACATGGGGTTGACCAAACTTGCAGAAACATGTTTATTTCTGCTGAAAAACACGTTTTGACACTTTCTGTACACTGACGTTAAGAGCTGAGTGTGTGGGCTCTTCTGAGCCTTGCAGTTACATAGGGATTCTGCAATCTGAAAAAACGCGTTTATTTCGGGCTGAAAAACACGTTTTGAAAAGTGTCCTGTTACTGCCTCATAAGTTACATGGGGTTGACCAAACTTGCAGAAACATGTTTATTTCTGCTGAAAAACACGTTTTGATACTTTCTGCACACTGGGGTTAAGAGCTGAGATGTGGGCTCTTCTGAGCCTTGCAGTTACATGGTGATTCTGCAGTCTGAAAAAACGCGTTTATTTCGGGCTGAAAAACACGTTTTGAAAAGTGTCCTGTTACTGCCCCATTACTTACATGGGGGTGACCAAACTTGCAGAAACATGTTTATTTCTGCTGAAAAACACGTTTTGACACTTTCTGCACACTGGGGTTAAGAGCTGAGTGTGTGGGCTCTTCTGAGCCTTGCAGTTACATGGTGATTCTGCAGTCTGAAAAAACGCGTTTATTTCGGGCTGAAAAACACGTTTTGAAAAGTGTCCTGTTACTGCCCCATTACTTACATGGGGGTGACCAAACTTGCAGAAACATGTTTATTTCTGCTGAAAAACACGTTTTGACACTTTCTGCACACTGGGGTTAAGAGCTGAGTGTGTGGGCTCTTCTGAGCCTTGCAGTTACCTGGTGATTCTGCAGTCTGAAAAAACGCGTTTATTTCGGGCTGAAAAACACGTTTTGAAAAGTGTCCTGTTACTGCCCCATAAGTTACATGGGTTTGACCAAACTTGCAGAAACGTTTTTTTCTGCTGAAAAACACGTTTTGACACTTTCTGCACACTGGTGTTAAGAGCAGAGTGTGTGGGCTCTTCTGAGCCTTGCAGTTACAAAGGGATTCTGCAATCTGAAAAAACGCGTTTATTTCGGGCTGAAAAACACGTTTTGAAAAGTGTCCTGTTACTGCCCCATAAGTTACATTGGGTTGACCAAACTTGCAGAAACATGTTTATTTCTGCTGAAAAACACGTTTTGATACTTTCTGCACAATGGGGTTAAGAGCTGAGTGTGTGGGCTCTTCTGAGCCTTGCAGTTACATGGTGATTCTGCAGTCTGAAAAAACGCGTTTATTTCGGGCTGAAAAACACGTTTTGAAAAGTGTCCTGTTACTGCCCCATTACTTACATGGGGGTGACCAAACTTGCAGAAACATGTTTATTTCTGCTGAAAAACACGTTTTGACACTTTCTGCACACTGAGGTTAAGAGCTGAGTGTGTGGGCTCTTCTGAGCCTTTCAGTTACATGGGGATTCTGCAGTCTGAAAAAACGCGTTTATTTCGGGCTGAAAAACACGTTTTGAAAAGTGTCCTGTTACTGCCCCATAAGTTACATGGGGTTGACCAAACTTGCAGAAACATGTTTATTTCTGCTGAAAAACACGTTTTGATACTTTCTGCACACTGGGGTTAAGAGCTGAGTGTGTGGGCTCTTCTGAGCCTTGCAGTTACATGGTGATTCTGCAGTCTGAAAAAACGCGTTTATTTCGGGCTGAAAAACACGTTTTGAAAAGTGTCCTGTTACTGCCCCATTACTTACATGGGGGTGACCAAACTTGCAGAAACATGTTTATTTCTGCTGAAAAACACGTTTTGACACTTTCTGCACACTGAGGTTAAGAGCTGAGTGTGTGGGCTCTTCTGAGCCTTTCAGTTACATGGGGATTCTGCAGTCTGAAAAAACGCGTTTATTTCGGGCTGAAAAACACGTTTTGAAAAGTGTGCTGTTACTGCCCAATTACTTACATGAGGGTGACCAAACTAGCAGAAACATGTTTATTTCTGCTGAAAAACACGTTTTGACACTTTCTGCACACTGGGGTTAAGAGCTGAATGTGTGGGCTCTTCTGAGCCTTTCAGTTACATGGTGATTCTGCAGTCTGAAAAAACGCGTTTATTTCGGGCTGAAAAACACGTTTTGAAAAGTGTGCTGTTACTGCCCAATTACTTACATGAGGGTGACCAAACTAGCAGAAACATGTTTATTTCTGCTGAAAAACACGTTTTGATACTTTCTGCACACTGGGGTTAAGAGCTGAGTGTGTGGGCTCTTCTGAGCCTTGCAGTTACATGGTGATTCTGCAGTCTGAAAAAACGCGTTTATTTCGGGCTGAAAAACACGGTTTTATAAGTGTCCTGTTACTGCCCCATTACTTACATGGGGGTGACCAAACTTGCAGAAACATGTTTATTTCTGCTGAAAAACACGTTTTGACACTTTCTGCACACTGGTGTTAAGAGCTGAGTGTGTGGGCTCTTCTGAGCCTTTCAGTTACATAGGGATTCTGCAGTCTGAAAAAACGCGTTTATTTCGGGCTGAAAAACACGTTTTGAAAAGTGTCCTGTAACTGCCCCATAAGTTACATGGGGGTTGACCAAACTTGCAGAAACATGTTTATTTCTGCTGAAAAACACGTTTTGACACTTTCTGCACACTGGGGTTAAGAGCTGAGTGTGTGGGCTCTTCTGAGCCTTTCAGTTACATAGGGATTCTGCACTCTGAAAAAAACGCGTTTATTTCGGGCTGAAAAACACGTTTTGAAAAGTTTCCTGTAACTGCCCCATAAGTTACGTGGGGTTGACCAAACTTGCAGAAACATATTTATTTCTGCTGAAAAACACGTTTTGACACTTTCTGTACACTGACGTTAAGAGCTGAGTGTGTGGGCTCTTCTGAGCCTTGCAGTTACATAGGGATTCTGCAATCTGAAAAAACGCGTTTATTTCGGGCTGAAAAACACGTTTTGAAAAGTGTCCTGTTACTGCCCCATAAGTTACATGGGGTTGACCAAACTTGCAGAAACATGTTTATTTCTGCTGAAAAACACGTTTTGACACTTTCTGCACACTGGGGTTAAGAGCTGAGTGTGTGGGCTCTTCTGAGCCTTGCAGTTACATGGTGATTCTGCAGTCTGAAAAAACGCGTTTATTTCGGGCTGAAAAACACGTTTTGAAAAGTGTCCTGTTACTGCCCCATTACTTACATGGGGGTGACCAAACTTGCAGAAACATGTTTATTTCTGGAAAAAACACGTTTTGATACTTTCTGCACACTGGGGTTAAGAGCTGAGTGTGTGGGCTCTTCTGAGCCTTGCAGTTACATGGTGATTCTGCAGTCTGAAAAAACGCGTTTATTTCGGGCTGAAAAACACGTTTTGAGCAGTGTCCTGTTACTGCCCCATAAGTTACATGGGGTTGACCAAACTTGCAGAAACATGTTTATTTCTGCTGAAAAACACGTTTTGATACTTTCTGCACACTGGGGTTAAGAGCTGAGTGTGTGGGCTCTTCTGAGCCTTGCAGTTACATGGTGATTCTGCAGTCTGAAAAAACGTGTTTATTTCGGGCTGAAAAACACGTTTTGAAAAGTGTCCTGTTACTGCCCCATAAGTTACATGGGGTTGACCAAACTTGCAGAAACATGTTTATTTCTGCTGAAAAACACGTTTTGATACTTTCTGCACACTTGGGTTAAGAGCTGAGTGTGTGGGCTCTTCTGAGCCTTGCAGTTACATGGTGATTCTGCAGTCTGAAAAAACGCGTTTATTTCGGGCTGAAAAACACGTTTTGAAAAGTGTCCTGTTACTGCCCCATAAGTTACATGGGGTTGAACAAACTTGCAGAAACATGTTTATTTCTGCTGAAAAACACGTTTTGTTACTTTTTGCACACTGGGGTTAAGAGCTGAGTGTGTGGGCTCTTCTGAGCCTTGCAGTTACATGGTGATTCTGCAGTCTGAAAAAACGCGTTTATTTCGGGCTGAAAAACACGTTTTGAAAAGTGTCCTGTTACTGCCCCATAAGTTACATGGGGTTGACCAAACTTGCAGAAACATGTTTATTTCTGCTGAAAAACACGTTTTGATACTTTCTGCACACTGGGGTTAAGAGCTGAGTGTGTGGGCTCTTCTGAGCCTTGCAGTTACATGGTGATTCTGTAGTCTGAAAAAACGCGTTTATTTCGGGCTGAAAAACACGTTTTGAAAAGTGTCCTGTTACTGCCCCATAAGTTACATGGGTTTGACCAAACTTGCAGAAACGTTTTTTTCTGCTGAAAAACACGTTTTGACACTTTCTGCACACTGGTGTTAAGAGCAGAGTGTGTGGGCTCTTCTGAGTTTTGCAGTTACAAAGGGATTCTGCAATCTGAAAAAACGCGTTTATTTCTGGCTGAAAAACACGTTTTGAAAAGTGTCCTGTTACTGCCCCATAAGTTACATGGGGTTGACCAAACTTGCAGAAACATGTTTATTTCTGCTGAAAAACACGTTTTGATACTTTCTGCACACTGGGGTTAAGAGCTGATTGTGTGGGATCTTCTGAGCCTTGCAGTTACATGGTGATTCTGCAGTCTGAAAAAACGCGTTTATTTCGGGCTGAAAAACACGTTTTGAAAAGTGTCCTGTTACTGCCCCATAAGTTACATGGGGTTGACCAAACTTGCAGAAACATGTTTATTTCTGCTGAAAAACACGTTTTGACACTTTCTGCACACTGGTGTTAAGAGCTGAGTGTGTGGGCTCTTCTGAGCCTTTCAGTTACATAGGGATTCTGCAGTCTGAAAAAACGCGTTTATTTCGGGCTGAAAAACACGTTTTGAAAAGTGTCCTGTAACTGCCCCATAAGTTACATGGGGGTTGACCAAACTTGCAGAAACATGTTTATTTCTGCTGAAAAACACGTTTTGACACTTTCTGCACACTGGGGTTAAGAGCTGAGTGTGTGGGCTCTTCTGAGCCTTTCAGTTACATAGGGATTCTGCACTCTGAAAAAACGCGTTTATTTCGGGCTGAAAAACACGTTTTGAATAGTTTCCTGTAACTGCCCCATAAGTTACATGGGGTTGACCAAACTTGCAGAAACATGTTTATTTCTGCTGAAAAACACGTTTTGACACTTTCTGTACACTGACGTTAAGAGCTGAGTGTGTGGGCTCTTCTGAGCCTTGCAGTTACATAGGGATTCTGCAATCTGAAAAAACGCGTTTATTTCGGGCTGAAAAACACGTTTTGAAAAGTGTCCTGTTACTGCCCCATAAGTTACATGGGGTTGACCAAACTTGCAGAAACATGTTTATTTCTGCTGAAAAACACGTTTTGATACTTTCTGCACACTGGGGTTAAGAGCTGAGTGTGTGGACTCTTCTGAGCCTTGCAGTTACATGGTGATTCTGCAGTCTGAAAAAACGCATTTATTTCGGGCTGAAAAACACGTTTTGAAAAGTGTCCTGTTACTGCCCCATTACTTACATGGGGGTGACCAAACTTGCAGAAACATGTTTATTTCTGCTGAAAAACACGTTTTGATACTTTCTGCACACTGGGGTTAAGAGCTGAGTGTGTGGGCTCTTCTGAGCCTTGCAGTTACATGGTGATTCTGCAGTCTGAAAAAACGCGTTTATTTCGGGCTGAAAAACACGTTTTGAAAAGTGTCCTGTTACTGCCCCATAAGTTATATGGGTTTGACCAAACTTGCAGAAACATATTTTTTTCTGCTGAAAAACACGTTTTGACACTTTCTGCACACTGGTGTTAAGAGCTGAGTGTGTGGGCTCTTCTGAGCCTTTCAGTTACATAGGGATTCTGCAGTCTGAAAAAACGCGTTTATTTAGGGCTAAAAAACACGTTTTGAAAAGTGTCCTGTAACTGCCCCATAAGTTACATGGGGGTGACCAAGCTTGCAGAAACATGTTTATTTCTGCTGAAAAACACGTTTTGACACTTTCTGCACACTGGGGTTAAGAGCTGAGTGTGTGGGCTCTTCTGAGCCTTGCAGTTACAAAGGGATTCTGCAATCTGAAAAAACGCGTTTATTTCGGGCTGAAAAACACGTTTTGAAAAGTGTCCTGTTACTGCCCCATAAGTTACATGGGGTTGACCAAACTTGCAGAAACATGTTTATTTCTGCTGAAAAACACGTTTTGATACTTTCTGCACACTGGGGTTAAGAGCTGAGTGTGTGGGCTCTTCTGAGCCTTGCAGTTACATGGTGATTCTGCAGTCTGAAAAAACGTGTTTATTTCGGGCTGAAAAACACGTTTTGAAAAGTGTCCTGTTACTGCCCCATAAGTTACATGGGGTTGACCAAACTTGCAGAAACATGTTTATTTCTGCTGAAAAACACGTTTTGATACTTTCTGCACACTGGGGTTAAGAGCTGAGTGTGTGGGCTCTTCTGAGCCTTGCAGTTACATGGTGATTCTGCAGTCTGAAAAAACGCGTTTATTTCGGGCTGAAAAACACGTTTTGAAAAGTGTCCTGTAACTGCCCCATAGGATACATGGGGGTTGACCAAACTTGCAGAAACATGTTTATTTCTGCTGAAAAACACGTTTTGACACTTTCTGCACACTGGGGTTAAGAGCTGAGTGTGTGGGCTCTTCTGAGCCTTTCAGTTACATAGGGATTCTGCACTCTGAAAAAACGCGTTTATTTCGGGCTGAAAAACACGTTTTGAAAAGTTTCCTGTAACTGCCCCATAAGTTACATGGGGTTGACCAAACTTGCAGAAACATGTTTATTTCTGCTGAAAAACACGTTTTGACACTTTCTGTACACTGACGTTAAGAGCTGAGTGTGTGGGCTCTTCTGAGCCTTGCAGTTACATAGGGATTCTGCAATCTTAAAAAACGTGTTTATTTCGGGCTGAAAAACACGTTTTGAAAAGTGTCCTGTTACTGCCCCATAAGTTACATGGGGTTGACCAAACTTGCAGAAACATGTTTATTTCTGCTGAAAAACATGTTTTGATACTTTCTGCACACTGGGGTTAAGAGCTGAGTGTGTGGGCTCTTGTGAGCCTTGCAGTTACATGGTGATTCTGCAGTCTGAAAAAACGTGTTTATTTCGGGCTGAAAAACACGTTTTGAAAAGTGTCCTGTTACTGCCCCATTACTTACATGGGGGTGACCAAACTTGCAGAAACATGTTTATTTCTGCTGAAAAACACGTTTTGACACTTTCTGCACACTGGGGTTAAGAGCTGAGTGTGTGGGCTCTTCTGAGCCTTGCAGTTACATGGTGATTCTGCAGTCTGAAAAAACGCGTTTATTTCGGGCTGAAAAACACGTTTTGAATAGTGTCCTGTTACTGCCCCATTACTTACATGGGGGTGACCAAACTTGCAGAAACATGTTTATTTCTGCTGAAAAACACGTTTTGATACTTTCTGCACACTGGGGTTAAGAGCTGAGTGTGTGGGCTCTTCTGAGCCTTGCAGTTACATGGTGATTCTGCAGTCTGAAAAAACGCGTTTATTTCGGGCTGAAAAACACGTTTTGAAAAGTGTCCTGTTACTGCCCCATAAGTTACATGGGTTTGACCAAACTTGCAGAAACGTTTTTTTCTGCTGAAAAACACGTTTTGACACTTTCTGCACTCTGGTGTTAAGAGCAGAGTGTGTGGGCTCTTCTGAGCCTTGCAGTTACAAAGGGATTCTGCAATCTGAAAAAACGCGTTTATTTCGGGCTGAAAAACACGTTTTGAAAAGTGTCCTGTTACTGCCCCATAAGTTACATGGGGTTGACCAAACTTGCAGAAACATGTTTATTTCTGCTGAAAAACACGTTTTGATACTTTCTGCACACTGGGGTTAAGAGCTGAGTGTGTGGGCTCTTCTGAGCCTTGCAGTTACATGGTTATTCTGCAGTCTGAAAAAACGCGTTTATTTCGGGCTGAAAAACACGTTTTGAAAAGTGTCCTGTTACTGCCCCATAAGTTACATGGGGTTGACCAAACTTGCAGAAACATGTTTATTTCTGCTGAAAAACACGTTTTGATACTTTCTGCACACTGGGGTTAAGAGCTGAGTGTGTGGGCTCTTCTGAGCCTTGCAGTTACATGGTGGTTCTGCAGTCTGAAAAAACGCGTTTATTTCGGGCTGAAAAACACGTTTTGAAAAGTGTCCTGTTACTGCCCCATTACTTACATGGGGGTGACCAAACTTGCAGAAACATGTTTATTTCTGCTGAAAAACACGTTTTGACACTTTCTGCACACTGGGGTTAAGAGCTGAGTGTGTGGGCTCTTCTGAGCCTTTCAGTTACATAGGGATTCTGCACTCTGAAAAAACGCGTTTATTTCGGGCTGAAAAACACGTTTTGAAAAGTTTCCTGTAACTGCCCCATAAGTTACATGGGGTTGACCAAACTTGCAGAAACATGTTTATTTCTGCTGAAAAACACGTTTTGACACTTTCTGTACACTGACGTTAAGAGCTGAGTGTGTGGGCTCTTCTGAGCCTTGCAGTTACATAGGGATTCTGCAATCTGAAAAAACGCGTTTATTTCGGGCTGAAAAACACGTTTTGAAAAGTGTCCTGTTACTGCCTCATAAGTTACATGGGGTTGACCAAACTTGCAGAAACATGTTTATTTCTGCTGAAAAACACGTTTTGATACTTTCTGCACACTGGGGTTAAGAGCTGATTGTGTGGGATCTTCTGAGCCTTGCAGTTACATGGTGATTCTGCAGTCTGAAAAAACGCGTTTATTTCGGGCTGAAAAACACGTTTTGAAAAGTGTCCTGTTACTGCCCCATTACTTACATGGGGGTGACCAAACTTGCAGAAACATGTTTATTTCTGCTGAAAAACACGTTTTGACACTTTCTGCACACTGGGGTTAAGAGCTGAGTGTGTGGGCTCTTCTGAGCCTTGCAGTTACCTGGTGATTCTGCAGTCTGAAAAAACGCGTTTATTTCGGGCTGAAAAACACGTTTTGAAAAGTGTCCTGTTACTGCCCCATAAGTTACATGGGTTTGACCAAACTTGCAGAAACGTTTTTTTCTGCTGAAAAACACGTTTTGACACTTTCTGCACACTGGTGTTAAGAGCAGAGTGTGTGGGCTCTTCTGAGCCTTGCAGTTACAAAGGGATTCTGCAATCTGAAAAAACGCGTTTATTTCGGGCTGAAAAACACGTTTTGAAAAGTGTCCTGTTACTGCCCCATAAGTTACATGGGGTTGACCAAACTTGCAGAAACATGTTTATTTCTGCTGAAAAACACGTTTTGATACTTTCTGCACACTGGGGTTAAGAGCTGAGTGTGTGGGCTCTTCTGAGCCTTGCAGTTACATGGTGATTCTGCAGTCTGAAAAAACGCGTTTATTTCGGGCTGAAAAACACGTTTTGAAAAGTGTCCTGTTACTGCCCCATTACTTACATGGGGGTGACCAAACTTGCAGAAACATGTTTATTTCTGCTGAAAAACACGTTTTGACACTTTCTGCACACTGAGGTTAAGAGCTGAGTGTGTGGGCTCTTCTGAGCCTTTCAGTTACATGGGGATTCTGCAGTCTGAAAAAACGCGTTTATTTCGGGCTGAAAAACACGTTTTGAAAAGTGTCCTGTTACTGCCCCATAAGTTACATGGGGTTGACCAAACTTGCAGAAACATGTTTATTTCTGCTGAAAAACACGTTTTGATACTTTCTGCACACTGGGGTTAAGAGCTGAGTGTGTGGGCTCTTCTGAGCCTTGCAGTTACATGGTGATTCTGCAGTCTGAAAAAACGCGTTTATTTCGGGCTGAAAAACACGTTTTGAAAAGTGTCCTGTTACTGCCCCATTACTTACATGGGGGTGACCAAACTTGCAGAAACATGTTTATTTCTGCTGAAAAACACGTTTTGACACTTTCTGCACACTGAGGTTAAGAGCTGAGTGTGTGGGCTCTTCTGAGCCATTCAGTTACATGGGGATTCTGCAGTCTGAAAAAACGCGTTTATTTCGGGCTGAAAAACACGTTTTGAAAAGTGTGCTGTTACTGCCCAATTACTTACATGAGGGTGACCAAACTAGCAGAAACATGTTTATTTCTGCTGAAAAACACGTTTTGACACTTTCTGCACACTGGGGTTAAGAGCTGAGTGTGTGGGCTCTTCTGAGCCTTGCAGTTACATGGTGATTCTGCAGTCTGAAAAAACGCGTTTATTTCGGGCTGAAAAACACGTTTTGAAAAGTGTCCTGTTACTGCCCCATTACTTACATGGGGGTGACCAAACTTGCAGAAACATGTTTATTTCTGGAAAAAACACGTTTTGATACTTTCTGCACACTGGGGTTAAGAGCTGAGTGTGTGGGCTCTTCTGAGCCTTGCAGTTACATGGTGATTCTGCAGTCTGAAAAAACGCGTTTATTTCGGGCTGAAAAACACGTTTTGAGCAGTGTCCTGTTACTGCCCCATAAGTTACATGGGGTTGACCAAACTTGCAGAAACATGTTTATTTCTGCTGAAAAACACGTTTTGATACTTTCTGCACACTGGGGTTAAGAGCTGAGTGTGTGGGCTCTTCTGAGCCTTGCAGTTACATGGTGATTCTGCAGTCTGAAAAAACGTGTTTATTTCGGGCTGAAAAACACGTTTTGAAAAGTGTCCTGTTACTGCCCCATAAGTTACATGGGGTTGACCAAACTTGCAGAAACATGTTTATTTCTGCTGAAAAACACGTTTTGACACTTTCTGCACACTGGTGTTAAGAGCTGAGTGTGTGGGCTCTTCTGAGCCTTTCAGTTACATAGGGATTCTGCAGTCTGAAAAAACGCGTTTATTTCGGGCTGAAAAACACGTTTTGAAAAGTGTCCTGTAACTGCCCCATAAGTTACATGGGGTTGACCAAACTTGCAGAAACATGTTTATTTCTGCTGAAAAACACGTTTTGACACTTTCTGCACACTGGTGTTAAGAGCTGAGTGTGTGGGCTCTTCTGAGCCTTTCAGTTACATAGGGATTCTGCAGTCTGAAAAAACGCGTTTATTTCGGGCTGAAAAACACGTTTTGAAAAGTGTCCTGTAACTGCCCCATAAGTTACATGGGGGTTGACCAAACTTGCAGAAACATGTTTATTTCTGCTGAAAAACACGTTTTGACACTTTCTGCACACTCGGGTTAAGAGCTGAGTGTGTGGGCTCTTCTGAGCCTTTCAGTTACATAGGGATTCTGCACTCTGAAAAAACGCGTTTATTTCGGGTTGAAAAACACGTTTTGAATAGTTTCCTGTAACTGCCCCATAAGTTACATGGGGTTGACCAAACTTGCAGAAACATGTTTATTTCTGCTGAAAAACACGTTTTGACACTTTCTGTACACTGACGTTAAGAGCTGAGTGTGTGGGCTCTTCTGAGCCTTGCAGTTACATAGGGATTCTGCAATCTGAAAAAACGCGTTTATTTCGGGCTGAAAAACACGTTTTGAAAAGTGTCCTGTTACTGCCCCATAAGTTACATGGGGTTGACCAGACTTGCAGAAACATGTTTATTTCTGCTGAAAAACACGTTTTGATACTTTCTGCACACTGGGGTTAAGAGCTGAGTGTGTGGACTCTTCTGAGCCTTGCAGTTACATGGTGATTCTGCAGTCTGAAAAAACGCATTTATTTCGGGCTGAAAAACACGTTTTGAAAAGCGTCCTGTTACTGCCCCATTACTTACATGGGGGTGACCAAACTTGCAGAAACATGTTTATTTCTGCTGAAAAACACGTTTTGATACTTTCTGCACACTGGGGTTAAGAGCTGAGTGTGTGGGCTCTTCTGAGCCTTGCAGTTACATGGTGATTCTGCAGTCTGAAAAAACGCGTTTATTTCGGGCTGAAAAACACGTTTTGAAAAGTGTCCTGTTACTGCCCCATAAGTTATATGGGTTTGACCAAACTTGCAGAAACATATTTTTTTCTGCTGAAAAACACGTTTTGACACTTTCTGCACACTGGTGTTAAGAGCTGAGTGTGTGGGCTCTTCTGAGCCTTTCAGTTACATAGGGATTCTGCAGTCTGAAAAAACGCGTTTATTTAGGGCTAAAAAACACGTTTTGAAAAGTGTCCTGTAACTGCCCCATAAGTTACATGGGGGTGACCAAGCTTGCAGAAACATGTTTATTTCTGCTGAAAAACACGTTTTGACACTTTCTGCACACTGGGGTTAAGAGCTGAGTGTGTGGGCTCTTCTGAGCCTTGCAGTTACAAAGGGATTCTGCAATCTGAAAAAACGCGTTTATTTCGGGCTGAAAAACACGTTTTGAAAAGTGTCCTGTTACTGCCCCATAAGTTACATGGGGTTGACCAAACTTGCAGAAACATGTTTATTTCTGCTGAAAAACACGTTTTGATACTTTCTGCACACTGGGGTTAAGAGCTGAGTGTGTGGGCTCTTCTGAGCCTTGCAGTTACATGGTGATTCTGCAGTCTGAAAAAACGTGTTTATTTCGGGCTGAAAAACACGTTTTGAAAAGTGTCCTGTTACTGCCCCATAAGTTACATGGGGTTGACCAAACTTGCAGAAACATGTTTATTTCTGCTGAAAAACACGTTTTGATACTTTCTGCACACTGGGGTTAAGAGCTGAGTGTGTGGGCTCTTCTGAGCCTTGCAGTTACATGGTGATTCTGCAGTCTGAAAAAACGCGTTTATTTCGGGCTGAAAAACACGTTTTGAAAAGTGTCCTGTAACTGCCCCATAGGATACATGGGGGTTGACCAAACTTGCAGAAACATGTTTATTTCTGCTGAAAAACACGTTTTGACACTTTCTGCACACTGGGGTTAAGAGCTGAGTGTGTGGGCTCTTCTGAGCCTTTCAGTTACATAGGGATTCTGCACTCTGAAAAAACGCGTTTATTTCGGGCTGAAAAACACGTTTTGAAAAGTGTCCTGTAACTGCCCCATAAGTTACATGGGGTTGACCAAACTTGCAGAAACATGTTTATTTCTGCTGAAAAACACGTTTTGACACTTTCTGTACACTGACGTTAAGAGCTGAGTGTGTGGGCTCTTCTGAGCCTTGCAGTTACATAGGGATTCTGCAATCTTAAAAAACGTGTTTATTTCGGGCTGAAAAACACGTTTTGAAAAGTGTCCTGTTACTGCCCCATAAGTTACATGGGGTTGACCAAACTTGCAGAAACATGTTTATTTCTGCTGAAAAACATGTTTTGATACTTTCTGCACACTGGGGTTAAGAGCTGAGTGTGTGGGCTCTTGTGAGCCTTGCAGTTACATGGTGATTCTGCAGTCTGAAAAAACGTGTTTATTTCGGGCTGAAAAACACGTTTTGAAAAGTGTCCTGTTACTGCCCCATTACTTACATGGGGGTGACCAAACTTGCAGAAACATGTTTATTTCTGCTGAAAAACACGTTTTGACACTTTCTGCACACTGGGGTTAAGAGCTGAGTGTGTGGGCTCTTCTGAGCCTTGCAGTTACATGGTGATTCTGCAGTCTGAAAAAACGCGTTTATTTCGGGCTGAAAAACACGTTTTGAATAGTGTCCTGTTACTGCCCCATTACTTACATGGGGGTGACCAAACTTGCAGAAACATGTTTATTTCTGCTGAAAAACACGTTTTGATACTTTCTGCACACTGGGGTTAAGAGCTGAGTGTGTGGGCTCTTCTGAGCCTTGCAGTTACATGGTGATTCTGCAGTCTGAAAAAACGCGTTTATTTCGGGCTGAAAAACACGTTTTGAAAAGTGTCCTGTTACTGCCCCATAAGTTACATGGGGTTGACCAAATTGCAGAAACGTTTTTTTCTGCTGAAAAACACGTTTTGATACTTTCTGCACACTGGGGTTAAGAGCTGAGTGTGTGGGCTCTTCTGAGCCTTGCAGTTACATGGTGATTCTGCAGTCTGAAAAAACGTGTTTATTTCGGGCTGAAAAACACGTTTTGAAAAGTGTCCTGTTACTGCCCCATTACTTACATGGGGGTGACCAAACTTGCAGAAACATGTTTATTTCTGCTGAAAAACACGTTTTGACACTTTCTGCACACTGGGGTTAAGAGCTGAGTGTGTGGGCTCTTCTGAGCCTTGCAGTTACATGGTGATTCTGCAGTCTGAAAAAACGCGTTTATTTCGGGCTGAAAAACACGTTTTGAATAGTGTCCTGTTACTGCCCCATTACTTACATGGGGGTGACCAAACTTGCAGAAACATGTTTATTTCTGCTGAAAAACACGTTTTGATACTTTCTGCACACTGGGGTTAAGAGCTGAGTGTGTGGGCTCTTCTGAGCCTTGCAGTTACATGGTGATTCTGCAGTCTGAAAAAACGCGTTTATTTCGGGCTGAAAAACACGTTTTGAAAAGTGTCCTGTTACTGCCCCATAAGTTACATGGGGTTGACCAAACTTGCAGAAACATGTTTATTTCTGCTGAAAAACACGTTTTGATACTTTCTGCACACTGGGGTTAAGAGCTGAGTGTGTGGGCTCTTCTGAGCCTTGCAGTTACATGGTGATTCTGCAGTCTGAAAAAACGCGTTTATTTCGGGCTGAAAAACACGTTTTGAAAAGTGTCCTGTTACTGCCCCATAAGTTACATGGGGTTGACCAAACTTGCAGAAACATGTTTATTTCTGCTGAAAAACACGTTTTGATACTTTCTGCACACTGGGGTTAAGAGCTGAGTGTGTGGGCTCTTCTGAGCCTTGCAGTTACATGGTGATTCTGCAGTCTGAAAAAACGCGTTTATTTCGGGCTGAAAAACACGTTTTGAAAAGTGTCCTGTTACTGCCCCATAAGTTACATGGGGGTGACCAAACTTGCAGAAACATGTTTATTTCTGCTGAAAAACACGTTTTGACACTTTCTGTACACTGACGTTAAGAGCTGAGTGTGTGGGCTCTTCTGAGCCTTGCAGTTACATAGGGATTCTGCAATCTTAAAAAACGTGTTTATTTCGGGCTGAAAAACACGTTTTGAAAAGTGTCCTGTTACTGCCCCATAAGTTACATGGGGTTGACCAAACTTGCAGAAACATGTTTATTTCTGCTGAAAAACATGTTTTGATACTTTCTGCACACTGGGGTTAAGAGCTGAGTGTGTGGGCTCTTGTGAGCCTTGCAGTTACATGGTGATTCTGCAGTCTGAAAAAACGTGTTTATTTCGGGCTGAAAAACACGTTTTGAAAAGTGTCCTGTTACTGCCCCATTACTTACATGGGGGTGACCAAACTTGCAGAAACATGTTTATTTCTGCTGAAAAACACGTTTTGACACTTTCTGCACACTGGGGTTAAGAGCTGAGTGTGTGGGCTCTTCTGAGCCTTGCAGTTACATGGTGATTCTGCAGTCTGAAAAAACGCGTTTATTTCGGGCTGAAAAACACGTTTTGAATAGTGTCCTGTTACTGCCCCATTACTTACATGGGGGTGACCAAACTTGCAGAAACATGTTTATTTCTGCTGAAAAACACGTTTTGATACTTTCTGCACACTGGGGTTAAGAGCTGAGTGTGTGGGCTCTTCTGAGCCTTGCAGTTACATGGTGATTCTGCAGTCTGAAAAAACGCGTTTATTTCGGGCTGAAAAACACGTTTTGAAAAGTGTCCTGTTACTGCCCCATAAGTTACATGGGGTTGACCAAATTGCAGAAACGTTTTTTTCTGCTGAAAAACACGTTTTGATACTTTCTGCACACTGGGGTTAAGAGCTGAGTGTGTGGGCTCTTCTGAGCCTTGCAGTTACATGGTGATTCTGCAGTCTGAAAAAACGTGTTTATTTCGGGCTGAAAAACACGTTTTGAAAAGTGTCCTGTTACTGCCCCATTACTTACATGGGGGTGACCAAACTTGCAGAAACATGTTTATTTCTGCTGAAAAACACGTTTTGACACTTTCTGCACACTGGGGTTAAGAGCTGAGTGTGTGGGCTCTTCTGAGCCTTGCAGTTACATGGTGATTCTGCAGTCTGAAAAAACGCGTTTATTTCGGGCTGAAAAACACGTTTTGAATAGTGTCCTGTTACTGCCCCATTACTTACATGGGGGTGACCAAACTTGCAGAAACATGTTTATTTCTGCTGAAAAACACGTTTTGATACTTTCTGCACACTGGGGTTAAGAGCTGAGTGTGTGGGCTCTTCTGAGCCTTGCAGTTACATGGTGATTCTGCAGTCTGAAAAAACGCGTTTATTTCGGGCTGAAAAACACGTTTTGAAAAGTGTCCTGTTACTGCCCCATAAGTTACATGGGGTTGACCAAACTTGCAGAAACATGTTTATTTCTGCTGAAAAACACGTTTTGATACTTTCTGCACACTGGGGTTAAGAGCTGAGTGTGTGGGCTCTTCTGAGCCTTGCAGTTACATGGTGATTCTGCAGTCTGAAAAAACGCGTTTATTTCGGGCTGAAAAACACGTTTTGAAAAGTGTCCTGTTACTGCCCCATAAGTTACATGGGGTTGACCAAACTTGCAGAAACATGTTTATTTCTGCTGAAAAACACGTTTTGATACTTTCTGCACACTGGGGTTAAGAGCTGAGTGTGTGGGCTCTTCTGAGCCTTGCAGTTACATGGTGATTCTGCAGTCTGAAAAAACGCGTTTATTTCGGGCTGAAAAACACGTTTTGAAAAGTGTCCTGTTACTGCCCCATAAGTTACATGGGTTTGACCAAATTGCAGAAACGTTTTTTTCTGCTGAAAAACACGTTTTGACACTTTCTGCACACTGGTGTTAAGAGCAGAGTGTGTGGGCTCTTCTGAGCCTTGCAGTTACAAAGGGATTCTGCAATCTGAAAAAACGCGTTTATTTCGGGCTGAAAAACACGTTTTGAAAAGTGTCCTGTTACTGCCCCATAAGTTACATGGGGTTGACCAAACTTGCAGAAACATGTTTATTTCTGCTGAAAAACACGTTTTGATACTTTCTGCACACTGGGGTTAAGAGCTGAGTGTGTGGGCTCTTCTGAGCCTTGCAGTTACATGGTTATTCTGCAGTCTGAAAAAACGCGTTTATTTCGGGCTGAAAAACACGTTTTGAAAAGTGTCCTGTTACTGCCCCATAAGTTACATGGGGTTGACCAAACTTGCAGAAACATGTTTATTTCTGCTGAAAAACACGTTTTGATACTTTCTGCACACTGGGGTTAAGAGCTGAGTGTGTGGGCTCTTCTGAGCCTTGCAGTTACATGGTGGTTCTGCAGTCTGAAAAAACGCGTTTATTTCGGGCTGAAAAACACGTTTTGAAAAGTGTCCTGTTACTGCCCCATTACTTACATGGGGGTGACCAAACTTGCAGAAACATGTTTATTTCTGCTGAAAAACACGTTTTGATACTTTCTGCACACTGGGGTTAAGAGCTGAGTGTGTGGGCTCTTCTGAGCCTTGCAGTTACATGGTGATTCTGCAGTCTGAAAAAACGCGTTTATTTCGGGCTGAAAAACACGTTTTGAAAAGTGTCCTGTTACTGCCCCATAAGTTACATGGGTTTGACCAAACTTGCAGAAACATATTTTTTTCTGCTGAAAAACACGTTTTGACACTTTCTGCACACTGGTGTTAAGAGCTGAGAGTGTGGGCTCTTCTGAGCCTTTCAGTTACATAGGGATTCTGCAGTCTGAAAAAACGCGTTTATTTAGGGCTAAAAAACACGTTTTGAAAAGTGTCCTGTAACTGCCCCATAAGTTACATGGGGGTGACCAAGCTTGCAGAAACATGTTTATTTCTGCTGAAAAACACGTTTTGACACTTTCTGCACACTGGGGTTAAGAGCTGAGTGTGTGGGCTCTTCTGAGCCTTGCAGTTACAAAGGGATTCTGCAATCTGAAAAAACGCGTTTATTTCGGGCTGAAAAACACGTTTTGAAAAGTGTCCTGTTACTGCCCCATAAGTTACATGGGGTTGACCAAACTTGCAGAAACATGTTTATTTCTGCTGAAAAACACGTTTTGATACTTTCTGCACACTGGGGTTAAGAGCTGAGTGTGTGGGCTCTTCTGAGCCTTGCAGTTACATGGTGATTCTGCAGTCTGAAAAAACGTGTTTATTTCGGGCTGAAAAACACGTTTTGAAAAGTGTCCTGTTACTGCCCCATAAGTTACATAGGGTTGACCAAACTTGCAGAAACATGTTTATTTCTGCTGAAAAACACGTTTTGATACTTTCTGCACACTGGGGTTAAGAGCTGAGTGTGTGGGCTCTTCTGAGCCTTGCAGTTACATGGTGATTCTGCAGTCTGAAAAAACGCGTTTATTTCGGGCTGAAAAACACGTTTTGAAAAGTGTCCTGTAACTGCCCCATAGGATACATGGGGGTTGACCAAACTTGCAGAAACATGTTTATTTCTGCTGAAAAACACGTTTTGACACTTTCTGCACACTGGGGTTAAGAGCTGAGTGTGTGGGCTCTTCTGAGCCTTTCAGTTACATAGGGATTCTGCACTCTGAAAAAACGCGTTTATTTCGGGCTGAAAAACACGTTTTGAAAAGTTTCCTGTAACTGCCCCATAAGTTACATGGGGTTGACCAAACTTGCAGAAACATGTTTATTTCTGCTGAAAAACACGTTTTGACCCTTTCTGTACACTGACGTTAAGAGCTGAGTGTGTGGGCTCTTCTGAGCCTTGCAGTTACATAGGGATTCTGCAATCTTAAAAAACGCGTTTATTTCGGGCTGAAAAACACGTTTTGAAAAGTGTCCTGTTACTGCCCCATAAGTTACATGGGGTTGACCAAACTTGCAGAAACATGTTTATTTCTGCTGAAAAACATGTTTTGATACTTTCTGCACACTGGGGTTAAGAGCTGAGTGTGTGGGCTCTTGTGAGCCTTGCAGTTACATGGTGATTCTGCAGTCTGAAAAAACGTGTTTATTTCGGGCTGAAAAACACGTTTTGAAAAGTGTCCTGTTACTGCCCCATTACTTACATGGGGGTGACCAAACTTGCAGAAACATGTTTATTTCTGCTGAAAAACACGTTTTGACACTTTCTGCACACTGGGGTTAAGAGCTGAGTGTGTGGGCTCTTCTGAGCCTTGCAGTTACATGGTGATTCTGCAGTCTGAAAAAACGCGTTTATTTCGGGCTGAAAAACACGTTTTGAAAAGTGTCCTGTTACTGCCCCATTACTTACATGGGGGTGACCAAACTTGCAGAAACATGTTTATTTCTGCTGAAAAACACGTTTTGATACTTTCTGCACACTGGGGTTAAGAGCTGAGTGTGTGGGCTCTTCTGAGCCTTGCAGTTACATGGTGATTCTGCAGTCTGAAAAAACGCGTTTATTTCGGGCTGAAAAACACGTTTTGAAAAGTGTCCTGTTACTGCCCCATAAGTTACATGGGGTTGACCAAACTTGCAGAAACATGTTTATTTCTGCTGAAAAACACGTTTTGATACTTTCTGCACACTGGGGTTAAGAGCTGAGTGTGTGGGCTCTTCTGAGCCTTGCAGTTACATGGTGATTCTGCAGTCTGAAAAAACGCGTTTATTTCGGGCTGAAAAACACGTTTTGAAAAGTGTCCTGTTACTGCCCCATAAGTTACATGGGGTTGACCAAACTTGCAGAAACATGTTTATTTCTGCTGAAAAACACGTTTTGATACTTTCTGCACACTGGGGTTAAGAGCTGAGTGTGTGGGCTCTTCTGAGCCTTGCAGTTACATGGTGATTCTGCAGTCTGAAAAAACGCGTTTATTTCGGGCTGAAAAACACGTTTTGAAAAGTGTCCTGTTACTGCCCCATAAGTTACATGGGTTTGACCAAATTGCAGAAACGTTTTTTTCTGCTGAAAAACACGTTTTGACACTTTCTGCACACTGGTGTTAAGAGCAGAGTGTGTGGGCTCTTCTGAGCCTTGCAGTTACAAAGGGATTCTGCAATCTGAAAAAACGCGTTTATTTCGGGCTGAAAAACACGTTTTGAAAAGTGTCCTGTTACTGCCCCATAAGTTACATGGGGTTGACCAAACTTGCAGAAACATGTTTATTTCTGCTGAAAAACACGTTTTGATACTTTCTGCACACTGGGGTTAAGAGCTGAGTGTGTGGGCTCTTCTGAGCCTTGCAGTTACATGGTGATTCTGCAGTCTGAAAAAACGCGTTTATTTCGGGCTGAAAAACACGTTTTGAAAAGTGTCCTGTTACTGCCCCATAAGTTACATGGGGTTGACCAAACTTGCAGAAACATGTTTATTTCTGCTGAAAAACACGTTTTGATACTTTCTGCACACTGGGGTTAAGAGCTGAGTGTGTGGGCTCTTCTGAGCCTTGCAGTTACATGGTGGTTCTGCAGTCTGAAAAAACGCGTTTATTTCGGGCTGAAAAACACGTTTTGAAAAGTGTCCTGTTACTGCCCCATTACTTACATGGGGGTGACCAAACTTGCAGAAACATGTTTATTTCTGCTGAAAAACACGTTTTGACACTTTCTGCACACTGGGGTTAAGAGCTGAGTGTGTGGGCTCTTCTGAGCCTTGCAGTTACATAGGGATTCTGCAATCTGAAAAAACGCGTTTATTTCGGGCTGAAAAACACGTTTTGAAAAGTTTCCTGTAACTGCCCCATAAGTTACATGGGGTTGACCAAACTTGCAGAAACATGTTTATTTCTGCTGAAAAACACGTTTTGACACTTTCTGTACACTGACGTTAAGAGCTGAGTGTGTGGGCTCTTCTGAGCCTTGCAGTTACATAGGGATTCTACAATCTGAAAAAACGCGTTTATTTCGGGCTGAAAAACACGTTTTGAAAAGTGTCCTGTTACTGCCTGATAAGTTACATGGGGTTGACCAAACTTGCAGAAACATGTTTATTTCTGCTGAAAAACACGTTTTGATACTTTCTGCACACTGGGGTTAAGAGCTGAGATGTGGGCTCTTCTGAGCCTTGCAGTTACATGGTGATTCTGCAGTCTGAAAAAACGCGTTTATTTCGGGCTGAAAAACACGTTTTGAAAAGTGTCCTGTTACTGCCCCATTACTTACATGGGGGTGACCAAACTTGCAGAAACATGTTTATTTCTGCTGAAAAACACGTTTTGACACTTTCTGCACACTGGGGTTAAGAGCTGAGTGTGTGGGCTCTTCTGAGCCTTGCAGTTACATGGTGATTCTGCAGTCTGAAAAAACGCGTTTATTTCGGGCTGAAAAACACGTTTTGAAAAGTGTCCTGTTACTGCCCCATAAGTTACATGGGTTTGACCAAACTTGCAGAAACGTTTTTTTTCTGCTGAAAAACACGTTTTGACACTTTCTGCACACTGGTGTTAAGAGCAGAGTGTGTGGGCTCTTCTGAGCCTTGCAGTTACAAAGGGATTCTGCAATCTGAAAAAACGCGTTTATTTCGGGCTGAAAAACACGTTTTGAAAAGTGTCCTGTTACTGCCCCATAAGTTACATGGGGTTGACCAAACTTGCAGAAACATGTTTATTTCTGCTGAAAAACACGTTTTGATACTTTCTGCACACTGGGGTTAAGAGCTCAGTGTGTGGGCTCTTCTGAGCCTTGCAGTTACATGGTGATTCTGCAGTCTGAAAAAACGCGTTTATTTCGGGCTGAAAAACACGTTTTGAAAAGTGTCCTGTTACTGCCCCATTACTTACATGGGGGTGACCAAACTTGCAGAAACATGTTTATTTCTGCTGAAAAACACGTTTTGACACTTTCTGCACACTGAGGTTAAGAGCTGAGTGTGTGGGCTCTTCTGAGCCTTTCAGTTACATGGGGATTCTGCAGTCTGAAAAAACGCGTTTATTTCGGGCTGAAAAACACGTTTTGAAAAGTGTGCTGTTATGCCCAATTACTTACATGAGGGTGACCAAACTAGCAGAAACATGTTTATTTCTGCTGAAAAACACGTTTTGACACTTTCTGCACACTGGGGTTAAGAGCTGAATGTGTGGGCTCTTCTGAGCCTTTCAGTTACATGGTGATTCTGCAGTCTGAAAAAACGCGTTTATTTCGGGCTGAAAAACACGTTTTGAAAAGTGTGCTGTTACTGCCCAATTACTTACATGAGGGTGACCAAACTAGCAGAAACATGTTTATTTCTGCTGAAAAACACGTTTTGATACTTTCTGCACACTGGGGTTAAGAGCTGAGTGAGTGGGCTCTTCTGAGCCTTGCAGTTACATGGTGATTCTGCAGTCTGAAAAAACGCGTTTATTTCGGGCTGAAAAACACGTTTTGATAAGTGTCCTGTTACTGCCCCATTACTTACATGGGGGTGACCAAACTTGCAGAAACATGTTTATTTCTGCTGAAAAACACGTTTTGACACTTTCTGCACACTGGTGTTAAGAGCTGAGTGTGTGGGCTCTTCTGAGCCTTTCAGTTACATAGGGATTCTGCAGTCTGAAAAAACGCGTTTATTTCGGGCTGAAAAACACGTTTTGAAAAGTGTCCTGTAACTGCCCCATAAGTTACATGGGGGTTGACCAAACTTGCAGAAACATGTTTATTTCTGCTGAAAAACACGTTTTGACACTTTCTGCACACTGGGGTTAAGAGCTGAGTGTGTGGGCTCTTCTGAGCCTTTCAGTTACATAGGGATTCTGCACTCTGAAAAAACGCGTTTATTTCGGGCTGAAAAACACATTTTGAAAAGTTTCCTGTAACTGCCCCATAAGTTACGTGGGGTTGACCAAACTTGCAGAAACATGTTTATTTCTGCTGAAAAACACGTTTTGACACTTTCTGTACACTGACGTTAAGAGCTGAGTGTGTGGGCTCTTCTGAGCCTTGCAGTTACATAGGGATTCTGCAATCTGAAAAAACGCGTTTATTTCGGGCTGAAAAACACGTTTTGAAAAGTGTCCTGTTACTGCCCCATAAGTTACATGGGGTTGACCAAACTTGCAGAAACATGTTTATTTCTGCTGAAAAACACGTTTTGATACTTTCTGCACACTGGGGTTAAGAGCTGAGTGTGTGGGCTCTTCTGAGCCTTGGAGTTACATGGTGATTCTGCAGTCTGAAAAAACGCGTTTATTTCGGGCTGAAAAACACGTTTTGAAAAGTGTCCTGTTACTGCCCCATTACTTACATGGGGGTGACCAAACTTGCAGAAACATGTTTATTTCTGCTGAAAAACACGTTTTGACACTTTCTGCACACTGGGGTTAAGAGCTGAGTGTGTGGGCTCTTCTGAGCCTTGCAGTTACATGGTGATTCTGCAGTCTGAAAAAACGCGTTTATTTCGGGCTGAAAAACACGTTTTGAAAAGTGTCCTGTTACTGCCCCATTACTTACATGGGGGTGACCAAACTTGCAGAAACATGTTTATTTCTGGAAAAAACACGTTTTGATACTTTCTGCACACTGGGGTTAAGAGCTGAGTGTGTGGGCTCTTCTGAGCCTTGCAGTTACATGGTGATTCTGCAGTCTGAAAAAACGCGTTTATTTCGGGCTGAAAAACACGTTTTGAACAGTGTCCTGTTACTGCCCCATAAGTTACATGGGGTTGACCAAACTTGCAGAAACATGTTTATTTCTGCTGAAAAACACGTTTTGATACTTTCTGCACACTGGGGTTAAGAGCTGAGTGTGTGGGCTCTTCTGAGCCTTGCAGTTACATGGTGATTCTGCAGTCTGAAAAAACGCGTTTATTTAGGGCTAAAAAACACGTTTTGAAAAGTGTCCTGTAACTGCCCCATAAGTTACATGGGGGTGACCAAGCTTGCAGAAACATGTTTATTTCTGCTGAAAAACACGTTTTGACACTTTCTGCACACTGGGGTTAAGAGCTGAGTGTGTGGGCTCTTCTGAGCCTTGCAGTTACAAAGGGATTCTGCAATCTGAAAAAACGCGTTTATTTCGGGCTGAAAAACACGTTTTGAAAAGTGTCCTGTTACTATCCCATAAGTTACATGGGGTTGACCAAACTTGCAGAAACATGTTTATTTCTGCTGAAAAACACGTTTTGATACTTTCTGCACACTGGGGTTAAGAGCTGAGTGTGTGGGCTCTTCTGAGCCTTGCAGTTACATGGTGATTCTGCAGTCTGAAAAAACGTGTTTATTTCGGGCTGAAAAACACGTTTTGAAAAGTGTCCTGTTACTGCCCCATAAGTTACATGGGGTTGACCAAACTTGCAGAAACATGTTTATTTCTGCTGAAAAACACGTTTTGATACTTTCTGCACACTGGGGTTAAGAGCTGAGTGTGTGGGCTCTTCTGAGCCTTGCAGTTACATGGTGATTCTGCAGTCTGAAAAAACGCGTTTATTTCGGGCTGAAAAACACGTTTTGAAAAGTGTCCTGTAACTGCCCCATAAGTTACATGGGGTTGACCAAACTTGCAGAAACATGTTTATTTCTGCTGAAAAACACGTTTTGACACTTTCTGTACACTGACGTTAAGAGCTGAGTGTGTGGGCTCTTCTGAGCCTTGCAGTTACATAGGGATTCTGCAATCTTAAAAAACGCGTTTATTTCGGGCTGAAAAACACGTTTTGAAAAGTGTCCTGTTACTGCCCCATAAGTTACATGGGGTTGACCAAACTTGCAGAAACATGTTTATTTCTGCTGAAAAACATGTTTTGATACTTTCTGCACACTGGGGTTAAGAGCTGAGTGTGTGGGCTCTTCTGAGCCTTGCAGTTACATGGTGATTCTGCAGTCTGAAAAAACGCGTTTATTTCGGGCTGAAAAACACGTTTTGAAAAGTGTCCTGTTACTGCCCCATTACTTACATGGGGGTGACCAAACTTGCAGAAACATGTTTATTTCTGCTGAAAAACACGTTTTGATACTTTCTGCACACTGGGGTTAAGAGCTGAGTGTGTGGGCTCTTCTGAGCCTTGCAGTTACATGGTGATTCTGCAGTCTGAAAAAACGCGTTTATTTCGGGCTGAAAAACACGTTTTGAAAAGTGTCCTGTTACTGCCCCATAAGTTACATGGGGTTGACCAAACTTGCAGAAACATGTTTATTTCTGCTGAAAAACACGTTTTGATACTTTCTGCACACTGGGGTTAAGAGCTGAGTGTGTGGGCTCTTCTGAGCCTTGCAGTTACATGGTGATTCTGCAGTCTGAAAAAACGCGTTTATTTCGGGCTGAAAAACACGTTTTGAAAAGTGTCCTGTTACTGCCCCATAAGTTACATGGGTTTGACCAAACTTGCAGAAACGTTTTTTTCTGCTGAAAAACACGTTTTGACACTTTCTGCACACTGGTGTTAAGAGCAGAGTGTGTGGGCTCTTCTGAGCCTTGCAGTTACAAAGGGATTCTGCAATCTGAAAAAACGCGTTTATTTCGGGCTGAAAAACACGTTTTGAAAAGTGTCCTGTTACTGCCCCATAAGTTACATGGGGTTGACCAAACTTGCAGAAACATGTTTATTTCTGCTGAAAAACACGTTTTGATACTTTCTGCACACTGGGGTTAAGAGCTGAGTGTGTGGGCTCTTCTGAGCCTTGCAGTTACATGGTTATTCTGCAGTCTGAAAAAACGCGTTTATTTCGGGCTGAAAAACACGTTTTGAAAAGTGTCCTGTTACTGCCCCATAAGTTACATGGGGTTGACCAAACTTGCAGAAACATGTTTATTTCTGCTGAAAAACACGTTTTGATACTTTCTGCACACTGGGGTTAAGAGCTGAGTGTGTGGGCTCTTCTGAGCCTTGCAGTTACATGGTGGTTCTGCAGTCTGAAAAAACGCGTTTATTTCGGGCTGAAAAACACGTTTTGAAAAGTGTCCTGTTACTGCCCCATTACTTACATGGGGGTGACCAAACTTGCAGAAACATGTTTATTTCTGCTGAAAAACACGTTTTGACACTTTCTGCACACTGGGGTTAAGAGCTGAGTGTGTGGGCTCTTCTGAGCCTTTCAGTTACATAGGGATTCTGCACTCTGAAAAAACGCGTTTATTTCGGGCTGAAAAACACGTTTTGAAAAGTTTCCTGTAACTGCCCCATAAGTTACATGTGGTTGACCAAACTTGCAGAAACATGTTTATTTCTGCTGAAAAACACGTTTTGACACTTTCTGTACACTGACGTTAAGAGCTGAGTGTGTGGGCTCTTCTGAGCCTTGCAGTTACATAGGGATTCTGCAATCTGAAAAAACGCGTTTATTTCGGGCTGAAAAACACGTTTTGAAAAGTGTCCTGTTACTGCCTCATAAGTTACATGGGGTTGACCAAACTTGCAGAAACATGTTTATTTCTGCTGAAAAACACGTTTTGATACTTTCTGCACACTGGGGTTAAGAGCTGAGATGTGGGCTCTTCTGAGCCTTGCAGTTACATGGTGATTCTGCAGTCTGAAAAAACGCGTTTATTTCGGGCTGAAAAACACGTTTTGAAAAGTGTCCTGTTACTGCCCCATTACTTACATGGGGGTGACCAAACTTGCAGAAACATGTTTATTTCTGCTGAAAAACACGTTTTGACACTTTCTGCACACTGGGGTTAAGAGCTGAGTGTTTGGGCTCTTCTGAGCCTTGCAGTTACATGGTGATTCTGCAGTCTGAAAAAACGCGTTTATTTCGGGCTGAAAAACACGTTTTGAAAAGTGTCCTGTTACTGCCCCATAAGTTACATGGGGTTGACCAAACTTGCAGAAACATGTTTATTTCTGCTGAAAAACACGTTTTGATACTTTCTGCACACTGGGGTTAAGAGCTGAGTGTGTGGGCTCTTCTGAGCCTTGCAGTTACATGGTGATTCTGCAGTCTGAAAAAACGCGTTTATTTCGGGCTGAAAAACACGTTTTGAAAAGTGTCCTGTTACTGCCCCATAAGTTACATGGGGTTGACCAAACTTGCAGAAACATGTTTATTTCTGCTGAAAAACACGTTTTGATACTTTCTGCACACTGGGGTTAAGAGCTGAGTGTGTGGGCTCTTCTGAGCCTTGCAGTTACATGGTGATTCTGCAGTCTGAAAAAACGCGTTTATTTCGGGCTGAAAAACACGTTTTGAAAAGTGTCCTGTTACTGCCCCATAAGTTACATGGGGTTGACCAAACTTGCAGAAACATGTTTATTTCTGCTGAAAAACACGTTTTGATACTTTCTGCACACTGGGGTTAAGAGCTGAGTGTGTGGGCTCTTCTGAGCCTTGCAGTTACATGGTGATTCTGCAGTCTGAAAAAACGCGTTTATTTCGGGCTGAAAAACACGTTTTGAAAAGTGTCCTGTTACTGCCCCATAAGTTACATGGGGTTGACCAAACTTGCAGAAACATGTTTATTTCTGCTGAAAAACACGTTTTGATACTTTCTGCACACTGGGGTTAAGAGCTGAGTGTGTGGGCTCTTCTGAGCCTTGCAGTTACATGGTGATTCTGCAGTCTGAAAAAACGCGTTTATTTCGGGCTGAAAAACACGTTTTGAAAAGTGTCCTGTTACTGCCCCATAAGTTACATGGGTTTGACCAAACTTGCAGAAACGTTTTTTTCTGCTGAAAAACACGTTTTGACACTTTCTGCACACTGGTGTTAAGAGCAGAGTGTGTGGGCTCTTCTGAGCCTTGCAGTTACAAAGGGATTCTGCAATCTGAAAAAACGCGTTTATTTCGGGCTGAAAAACACGTTTTGAAAAGTGTCCTGTTACTGCCCCATAAGTTACATGGGGTTGACCAAACTTGCAGAAACATGTTTATTTCTGCTGAAAAACACGTTTTGATACTTTCTGCACACTGGTGTTAAGAGCAGAGTGTGTGGGCTCTTCTGAGCCTTGCAGTTACAAAGGGATTCTGCAATCTGAAAAAACGCGTTTATTTCGGGCTGAAAAACACGTTTTGAAAAGTGTCCTGTTACTGCCCCATAAGTTACATGGGGTTGACCAAACTTGCAGAAACATGTTTATTTCTGCTGAAAAACACGTTTTGATACTTTCTGCACACTGGGGTTAAGAGCTGAGTGTGTGGGCTCTTCTGAGCCTTGCAGTTACATGGTGATTCTGCAGTCTGAAAAAACGCGTTTATTTCGGGCTGAAAAACACGTTTTGAAAAGTGTCCTGTTACTGCCCCATTACTTACATGGGGGTGACCAAACTTGCAGAAACATGTTTATTTCTGCTGAAAAACACGTTTTGACACTTTCTGCACACTGAGGTTAAGAGCTGAGTGTGTGGGCTCTTCTGAGCCTTTCAGTTACATGGGGATTCTGCAGTCTGAAAAAACGCGTTTATTTCGGGCTGAAAAACACGTTTTGAAAAGTGTGCTGTTACTGCCCAATTACTTACATGAGGGTGACCAAACTAGCAGAAACATGTTTATTTCTGCTGAAAAACACGTTTTGACACTTTCTGCACACTGGGGTTAAGAGCTGATTGTGTGGGCTCTTCTGAGCCTTTCAGTTACATGGTGATTCTGCAGTCTGAAAAAACGCGTTTATTTCGGGCTGAAAAACACGTTTTGAAAAGTGTGCTGTTACTGCCCAATTACTTACATGAGGGTGACCAAACTAGCAGAAACATGTTTATTTCTGCTGAAAAACACGTTTTGATACTTTCTGCACACTGGGGTTAAGAGCTGAGTGTGTGGGCTCTTCTGAGCCTTGCAGTTACATGGTGATTCTGCAGTCTGAAAAAACGCGTTTATTTCGGGCTGAAAAACACGTTTTGATAAGTGTCCTGTTACTGCCCCATTACTTACATGGGGGTGACCAAACTTGCAGAAACATGTTTATTTCTGCTGAAAAACACGTTTTGACACTTTCTGCACACTGGTGTTAAGAGCTGAGTGTGTGGGCTCTTCTGAGCCTTTCAGTTACATAGGGATTCTGCAGTCTGAAAAAACGCGTTTATTTCGGGCTGAAAAACACGTTTTGAAAAGTGTCCTGTAACTGCCCCATAAGTTACATGGGGGTTGACCAAACTTGCAGAAACATGTTTATTTCTGCTGAAAAACACGTTTTGACACTTTCTGCACACTGGGGTTAAGAGCTGAGTGTGTGGGCTCTTCTGAGCCTTTCAGTTACATAGGGATTCTGCACTCTGAAAAAACGCGTTTATTTCGGGCTGAAAAACACGTTTTGAAAAGTTTCCTGTAACTGCCCCATAAGTTACGTGGGGTTGACCAAACTTGCAGAAACATGTTTATTTCTGCTGAAAAACACGTTTTGACACTTTCTGTACACTGACGTTAAGAGCTGAGTGTGTGGGCTCTTCTGAGCCTTGCAGTTACATAGGGATTCTGCAATCTGAAAAAACGCGTTTATTTCGGGCTGAAAAACACGTTTGGAAAAGTGTCCTGTTACTGCCCCATAAGTTACATGGGGTTGACCAAACTTGCAGAAACATGTTTATTTCTGCTGAAAAACACGTTTTGATACTTTCTGCACACTGGGGTTAAGAGCTGAGTGTGTGGGCTCTTCTGAGCCTTGCAGTTACATGGTGATTCTGCAGTCTGAAAAAACGCGTTTATTTCGGGCTGAAAAACACGTTTTGAAAAGTGTCCTGTTACTGCCCCATTACTTACATGGGGGTGACCAAACTTGCAGAAACATGTTTATTTCTGCTGAAAAACACGTTTTGACACTTTCTGCACACTGAGGTTAAGAGCTGAGTGTGTGGGCTCTTCTGAGCCTTTCAGTTACATGGGGATTCTGCAGTCTGAAAAAACGCGTTTATTTCGGGCTGAAAAACACGTTTTGAAAAGTGTGCTGTTACTGCCCAATTACTTACATGAGGGTGACCAAACTAGCAGAAACATGTTTATTTCTGCTGAAAAACACGTTTTGACACTTTCTGCACACTGGGGTTAAGAGCTGATTGTGTGGGCTCTTCTGAGCCTTTCAGTTACATGGTGATTCTGCAGTCTGAAAAAACGCGTTTATTTCGGGCTGAAAAACACGTTTTGAAAAGTGTGCTGTTACTGCCCAATTACTTACATGAGGGTGACCAAACTAGCAGAAACATGTTTATTTCTGCTGAAAAACACGTTTTGATACTTTCTGCACACTGGGGTTAAGAGCTGAGTGTGTGGGCTCTTCTGAGCCTTGCAGTTACATGGTGATTCTGCAGTCTGAAAAAACGCGTTTATTTCGGGCTGAAAAACACGTTTTGATAAGTGTCCTGTTACTGCCCCATTACTTACATGGGGGTGACCAAACTTGCAGAAACATGTTTATTTCTGCTGAAAAACACGTTTTGACACTTTCTGCACACTGGTGTTAAGAGCTGAGTGTGTGGGCTCTTCTGAGCCTTTCAGTTACATAGGGATTCTGCAGTCTGAAAAAACGCGTTTATTTCGGGCTGAAAAACACGTTTTGAAAAGTGTCCTGTAACTGCCCCATAAGTTACATGGGGGTTGACCAAACTTGCAGAAACATGTTTATTTCTGCTGAAAAACACGTTTTGACACTTTCTGCACACTGGGGTTAAGAGCTGAGTGTGTGGGCTCTTCTGAGCCTTTCAGTTACATAGGGATTCTGCACTCTGAAAAAACGCGTTTATTTCGGGCTGAAAAACACGTTTTGAAAAGTTTCCTGTAACTGCCCCATAAGTTACGTGGGGTTGACCAAACTTGCAGAAACATGTTTATTTCTGCTGAAAAACACGTTTTGACACTTTCTGTACACTGACGTTAAGAGCTGAGTGTGTGGGCTCTTCTGAGCCTTGCAGTTACATAGGGATTCTGCAATCTGAAAAAACGCGTTTATTTCGGGCTGAAAAACACGTTTTGAAAAGTGTCCTGTTACTGCCCCATAAGTTACATGGGGTTGACCAAACTTGCAGAAACATGTTTATTTCTGCTGAAAAACACGTTTTGATACTTTCTGCACACTGGGGTTAAGAGCTGAGTGTGTGGGCTCTTCTGAGCCTTGGAGTTACATGGTGATTCTGCAGTCTGAAAAAACGCGTTTATTTCGGGCTGAAAAACACGTTTTGAAAAGTGTCCTGTTACTGCCCCATTACTTACATGGGGGTGACCAAACTTGCAGAAACATGTTTATTTCTGCTGAAAAACACGTTTTGACACTTTCTGCACACTGGGGTTAAGAGCTGAGTGTGTGGGCTCTTCTGAGCCTTGCAGTTACATGGTGATTCTGCAGTCTGAAAAAACGCGTTTATTTCGGGCTGAAAAACACGTTTTAAAAAGTGTCCTGTTACTGCCCCATTACTTACATGGGGGTGACCAAACTTGCAGAAACATGTTTATTTCTGGAAAAAACACGTTTTGATACTTTCTGCACACTGGGGTTAAGAGCTGAGTGTGTGGGCTCTTCTGAGCCTTGCAGTTACATGGTGATTCTGCAGTCTGAAAAAACGCGTTTATTTCGGGCTGAAAAACACGTTTTGAACAGTGTCCTGTTACTGCCCCATAAGTTACATGGGGTTGACCAAACTTGCAGAAACATGTTTATTTCTGCTGAAAAACACGTTTTGATACTTTCTGCACACTGGGGTTAAGAGCTGAGTGTGTGGGCTCTTCTGAGCCTTGCAGTTACATAGGGATTCTGCAATCTGAAAAAACGCGTTTATTTCGGGCTGAAAAACACGTTTTGAAAAGTGTCCTGTTACTGCCCCATAAGTTACATGGGTTTGACCAAACTTGCAGAAACGTTTTTTTCTGCTGAAAAACACGTTTTGACACTTTCTGCACACTGGTGTTAAGAGCAGAGTGTGTGGGCTCTTCTGAGCCTTGCAGTTACAAAGGGATTCTGCAATCTGAAAAAACGCGTTTATTTCGGGCTGAAAAACACGTTTTGAAAAGTGTCCTGTTACTGCCCCATAAGTTACATGGGGTTGACCAAACTTGCAGAAACATGTTTATTTCTGCTGAAAAACACGTTTTGATACTTTCTGCACACTGGGGTTAAGAGCTGAGTGTGTGGGCTCTTCTGAGCCTTGCAGTTACATGGTGATTCTGCAGTCTGAAAAAACGCGTTTATTTCGGGCTGAAAAACACGTTTTGAAAAGTGTCCTGTTACTGCCCCATTACTTACATGGGGGTGACCAAACTTGCAGAAACATGTTTATTTCTGGAAAAAACACGTTTTGATACTTTCTGCACACTGGGGTTAAGAGCTGAGTGTGTGGGCTCTTCTGAGCCTTGCAGTTACATGGTGATTCTGCAGTCTGAAAAAACGCGTTTATTTCGGGCTGAAAAACATGTTTTGAACAGTGTCCTGTTACTGCCCCATAAGTTACATGGGGTTGACCAAACTTGCAGAAACATGTTTATTTCTGCTGAAAAACAGGTTTTGATACTTTCTGCACACTGGGGTTAAGAGCTGAGTGTGTGGGCTCTTCTGAGCCTTGCAGTTACATGGTGATTCTGCAGTCTGAAAAAACGCGTTTATTTCGGGCTGAAAAACACGTTTTGAAAAGTGTCCTGTTACTGCCCCATAAGTTACATGGGTTTGACCAAACTTGCAGAAACATGTTTTTTTCTGCTGAAAAACACGTTTTGACACTTTCTGCACACTGGTGTTAAGAGCTGAGTGTGTGGGCTCTTCTGAGCCTTTCAGTTACATAGGGATTCTGCAGTCTGAAAAAACGCGTTTATTTCGGGCTGAAAAACACGTTTTGAAAAGTGTCCTGTAACTGCCCCATAAGTTACATGGGGGTTGACCAAACTTGCAGAAACATGTTTATTTCTGCTGAAAAACACGTTTTGACACTTTCTGCACACTGGGGTTAAGAGCTGAGTGTGTGGGCTCTTCTGAGCCTTTCAGTTACATAGGGATTCTGCACTCTGAAAAAACGCGTTTATTTCGGGCTGAAAAACACGTTTTGAAAAGTTTCCTGTAACTGCCCCATAAGTTACATGGGGTTGACCAAACTTGCAGAAACATGTTTATTTCTGCTGAAAAACACGTTTTGACACTTTCTGCACACTGGGGTTAAGAGCTGAGTGTGTGGGCCTTCTGAGCCTTGCAGTTACATAGGGATTCTGCAATCTGAAAAAACGCGTTTATTTCGGGCTGAAAAACACGTTTTGAAAAGTGTCCTGTTACTGCCCCATAAGTTACATGGGGTTGACCAAACTTGCAGAAACATGTTTATTTCTGCTGAAAAACACGTTTTGATACTTTCTGCACACTGGGGTTAAGAGCTGAGTGTGTGGGCTCTTCTGAGCCTTGCAGTTATATGGTGATTCTGCAGTCTGAAAAAACGTGTTTATTTCGGGCTGAAAAACACGTTTTGAAAAGTGTCCTGTTACTGCCCCATTACTTACATGGGGGTGACCAAACTTGCAGAAACATGTTTATTTCTGCTGAAAAACACGTTTTGACACTTTCTGCACACTGGTGTTAAGAGCAGAGTGTGTGGGCTCTTCTGAGCCTTGCAGTTACAAAGGGATTCTGCAATCTGAAAAAACGCGTTTATTTCGGGCTGAAAAACACGTTTTGAAAAGTGTCCTGTTACTGCCCCATAAGTTACATGGGGTTGACCAAACTTGCAGAAACATGTTTATTTCTGCTGAAAAACACGTTTTGATACTTTCTGCACACTGGGGTTAAGAGCTGAGTGTGTGGGCTCTTCTGAGCCTTGCAGTTACATGGTTATTCTGCAGTCTGAAAAAACGCGTTTATTTCGGGCTGAAAAACACGTTTTGAAAAGTGTCCTGTTACTGCCCCATAAGTTACATGGGGTTGACCAAACTTGCAGAAACATGTTTATTTCTGCTGAAAAACACGTTTTGATACTTTCTGCACACTGGGGTTAAGAGCTGAGTGTGTGGGCTCTTCTGAGCCTTGCAGTTACATGGTGGTTCTGCAGTCTGAAAAAACGCGTTTATTTCGGGCTGAAAAACACGTTTTGAAAAGTGTCCTGTTACTGCCACATTACTTACATGGGGGTGACCAAACTTGCAGAAACATGTTTATTTCTGCTGAAAAACACGTTTTGACACTTTCTGCACACTGGGGTTAAGAGCTGAGTGTGTGGGCTCTTCTGAGCCTTTCAGTTACATAGGGATTCTGCACTCTGAAAAAACGCGTTTATTTCGGGCTGAAAAACACGTTTTGAAAAGTTTCCTGTAACTGCCCCATAAGTTACATGGGGTTGACCAAACTTGCAGAAACATGTTTATTTCTGCTGAAAAACACGTTTTGACACTTTCTGTACACTGACGTTAAGAGCTGAGTGTGTGGGCTCTTCTGAGCCTTGCAGTTACATAGGGATTCTGCAATCTGAAAAAACGCGTTTATTTCGGGCTGAAAAACACGTTTTGAAAAGTGTCCTGTAACTGCCCCATAAGTTACATGGGGGTTGACCAAACTTGCAGAAACATGTTTATTTCTGCTGAAAAACACGTTTTGATACTTTCTGCACACTGGGGTTAAGAGCTGAGTGTGTGGGCTCTTCTGAGCCTTGCAGTTACATGGTTATTCTGCAGTCTGAAAAAACGCGTTTATTTCGGGCTGAAAAACACGTTTTGAAAAGTGTCCTGTTACTGCCGCATAAGTTACATGGGGTTGACCAAACTTGCAGAAACATGTTTATTTCTGCTGAAAAACACGTTTTGATACTTTCTGCACACTGGGGTTAAGAGCTGAGTGTGTGGGCTCTTCTGAGCCTTGCAGTTACATGGTGGTTCTGCAGTCTGAAAAAACGCGTTTATTTCGGGCTGAAAAACACGTTTTGAAAAGTGTCCTGTTACTGCCCCATTACTTACATGGGGGTGACCAAACTTGCAGAAACATGTTTATTTCTGCTGAAAAACACGTTTTGACACTTTCTGCACACTGGGGTTAAGAGCTGAGTGTGTGGGCTCTTCTGAGCCTTTCAGTTACATAGGGATTCTGCACTCTGAAAAAACGCGTTTATTTCGGGCTGAAAAACACGTTTTGAAAAGTTTCCTGTAACTGCCCCATAAGTTACATGGGGTTGACCAAACTTGCAGAAACATGTTTATTTCTGCTGAAAAACACGTTTTGACACTTTCTGTACACTGACGTTAAGAGCTGAGTGTGTGGGCTCTTCTGAGCCTTGCAGTTACATAGGGATTCTGCAATCTGAAAAAACACGTTTATTTCGGGCTGAAAAACACGTTTTGAAAAGTGTCCTGTTACTGCCTCATAAGTTACATGGGGTTGACCAAACTTGCAGAAACATGTTTATTTCTGCTGAAAAACACGTTTTGATACTTTCTGCACACTGGGGTTAAGAGCTGAGATGTGGGCTCTTCTGAGCCTTGCAGTTACATGGTGATTCTGCAGTCTGAAAAAACGCGTTTATTTCGGGCTGAAAAACACGTTTTGAAAAGTGTCCTGTTACTGCCCCATTACTTACATGGGGGTGACCAAACTTGCAGAAACATGTTTATTTCTGCTGAAAAACACGTTTTGACACTTTCTGCACACTGGGGTTAAGAGCTGAGTGTGTGGGCTCTTCTGAGCCTTGCAGTTACATGGTGATTCTGCAGTTTGAAAAAACGCGTTTATTTCGGGCTGAAAAACACATTTTGAAAAGTGTCCTGTTACTGCCCCATAAGTTACATGGGTTTGACCAAACTTGCAGAAACGTTTTTTTCTGCAGAAAAACACGTTTTGACACTTTCTGCACACTGGTGTTAAGAGCAGAGTGTGTGGGCTCTTCTGAGCCTTGCAGTTACAAAGGGATTCTGCAATCTGAAAAAACGCGTTTATTTCGGGCTGAAAAACACGTTTTGAAAAGTGTCCTGTAACTGCCCCATAAGTTACATGGGGTTGACCAAACTTGCAGAAACATGTTTATTTCTGCTGAAAAACACGTTTTGACACTTTCTGTACACTGACGTTAAGAGCTGAGTGTGTGGGCTCTTCTGAGCCTTGCAGTTACATAGGGATTCTGCAATCTGAAAAAACGCGTTTATTTCGGGCTGAAAAACACGTTTTGAAAAGTGTCCTGTAACTGCCCCATAAGTTACATGGGGGTTGACCAAACTTGCAGAAACATGTTTATTTCTGCTGAAAAACACGTTTTGATACTTTCTGCACACTGGGGTTAAGAGCTGAGTGTGTGGGCTCTTCTGAGCCTTGCAGTTACATGGTGATTCTGCAGTCTGAAAAAACGCGTTTATTTCGGGCTGAAAAACACGTTTTGAAAAGTGTCCTGTTACTGCCCCATAAGTTACATGGGTTTGACCAAACTTGCAGAAACATATTTTTTTCTGTTGAAGAACACGTTTTGACACTTTCTGCACACTGGTGTTAAGAGCTGAGTGTGTGGGCTCTTCTGAGCCTTTCAGTTACATAGGGATTCTGCAGTCTGAAAAAACGCGTTTATTTAGGGCTAAAAAACACGTTTTGAAAAGTGTCCTGTAACTGCCCCATAAGTTACATGGGGGTGACCAAGCTTGCAGAAACATGCTTATTTCTGCTGAAAAACACGTTTTGACACTTTCTGCACACTGGGGTTAAGAGCTGAGTGTGTGGGCTCTTCTGAGCCTTGCAGTTACAAAGGGATTCTGCAATCTGAAAAAACGCGTTTATTTCGGGCTGAAAAACACGTTTTGAAAAGTGTCCTGTTACTGCCCCATAAGTTACATGGGGTTGACCAAACTTGCAGAAACATGTTTATTTCTGCTGAAAAACACGTTTTGATACTTTCTGCACACTGGGGTTAAGAGCTGAGTGTGTGGGCTCTTCTGAGCCTTGCAGTTACATGGTGATTCTGCAGTCTGAAAAAACGCGTTTATTTCGGGCTGAAAAACACGTTATGAAAAGTGTCCTGTAACTGCCCCATAAGATACATGGGGGTTGACCAAACTTGCAGAAACATGTTTATTTCTGCTGAAAAACACGTTTTGACACTTTCTGCACACTGGGGTTAAGAGCTGAGTGTGTGGGCTCTTCTGAGCCTTTCAGTTACATAGGGATTCTGCACTCTGAAAAAACGCGTTTATTTCGGGCTGAAAAACACGTTTTGAAAAGTTTCCTGTAACTGCCCCATAAGTTACATGGGGTTGACCAAACTTGCAGAAACATGTTTATTTCTGCTGAAAAACACGTTTTGACACTTTCTGTACACTGACGTTAAGAGCTGAGTGTGTGGGCTCTTCTGAGCCTTGCAGTTACATAGGGATTTTGCAATCTTAAAAAACGCGTTTATTTCGGGCTGAAAAACACGTTTTGAAAAGTGTCCTGTTACTGCCCCATAAGTTACATGGGGTTGACCAAACTTGCAGAAACATGTTTATTTCTGCTGAAAAACATGTTTTGATACTTTCTGCACACTGGGGTTAAGAGCTGAGTGTGTGGGCTCTTCTGAGCCTTGCAGTTACATGGTGATTCTGCAGTCTGAAAAAACGTGTTTATTTCGGGCTGAAAAACACGTTTTGAAAAGTGTCCTGTTACTGCCCCATTACTTACATGGGGGTGACCAAACTTGCAGAAACATGTTTATTTCTGCTGAAAAACACGTTTTGACACTTTCTGCACACTGGGGTTAAGAGCTGAGTGTGTGGGCTCTTCTGAGCCTTGCAGTTACATGGTGATTCTGCAGTCTGAAAAAACGCGTTTATTTCGGGCTGAAAAACACGTTTTGAAAAGTGTCCTGTTACTGCCCCATTACTTACATGGGGGTGACCAAACTTGCAGAAACATGTTTATTTCTGCTGAAAAACACGTTTTGATACTTTCTGCACACTGGGGTTAAGAGCTGAGTGTGTGGGCTCTTCTGAGCCTTGCAGTTACATGGTGATTCTGCAGTCTGAAAAAACGCGTTTATTTCGGGCTGAAAAACACGTTTTGAAAAGTGTCCTGTTACTGCCCCATAAGTTACATGGGGTTGACCAAACTTGCAGAAACATGTTTATTTCTGCTGAAAAACACGTTTTGATACTTTCTGCACACTGGGGTTAAGAGCTGAGTGTGTGGGCTCTTCTGAGCCTTGCAGTTACATGGTGATTCTGCAGTTTGAAAAAACGCGTTTATTTCGGGCTGAAAAACACGTTTTGAAAAGTGTCCTGTTACTGCCCCATAAGTTACATGGGGTTGACCAAACTTGCAGAAACATGTTTATTTCTGCTGAAAAACACGTTTTGATACTTTCTGCACACTGGGGTTAAGAGCTGAGTGTGTGGGCTCTTCTGAGCCTTGCAGTTACATGGTGATTCTGCAGTCTGAAAAAACGCGTTTATTTCGGGCTGAAAAACACGTTTTGAAAAGTGTCCTGTTACTGCCCCATAAGTTACATGGGTTTGACCAAACTTGCAGAAACGTTTTTTTCTGCTGAAAAACACGTTTTGACACTTTCTGCACACTGGTGTTAAGAGCAGAGTGTGTGGGCTCTTCTGAGCCTTGCAGTTACATGGTGATTCTGCACTCTGAAAAAACGCGTTTATTTCGGGCTGAAAAACACGTTTTGAAAAGTTTCCTGTAACTGCCCTATAAGTTACATGGGGTTGACCAAACTTGCAGAAACATGTTTATTTCTGCTGAAAAACACGTTTTGACACTTTCTGTACACTGACGTTAAGAGCTGAGTGTGTGGGCTCTTCTGAGCCTTGCAGTTACATGGTGATTCTGCAGTCTGAAAAAACGCGTTTATTTCGGGCTGAAAAAAAAGTTTTGAAAAGTGTCCTGTTACTGCCCCATAAGTTACATGGGGTTGACCAAACTTGCAGAAACATGTTTATTTCTGCTGAAAAACACGTTTTGATACTTTCTGCACACTGGGGTTAAGAGCTGAGTGTGTGGCCTCTTCTGAGCCTTGCAGTTACATGGTGATTCTGCAGTCTGAAAAAACGCGTTTATTTCGGGCTGAAAAACACGTTTTGAAAAGTGTCCTGTTACTGCCCCATAAGTTACATGGGTTTGACCAAACTTGCAGAAACGTTTTTTTCTGCTGAAAAACACGTTTTGACACTTTCTGCACACTGGTGTTAAGAGCAGAGTGTGTGGGCTCTTCTGAGCCTTGCAGTTACAAAGGGATTCTGCAATCTGAAAAAACGCGTTTATTTCGGGCTGAAAAACACGTTTTGAAAAGTGTCCTGTTACTGCCCCATAAGTTACATGGGGTTGACCAAACTTGCAGAAACATGTTTATTTCTGCTGAAAAACACGTTTTGATACTTTCTGCACACTGGGGTTAAGAGCTGAGTGTGTGGGCTCTTCTGAGCCTTGCAGTTACATGGTTATTCTGCAGTCTGAAAAAACGCGTTTATTTCGGGCTGAAAAACACGTTTTGAAAAGTGTCCTGTTACTGCCCCATAAGTTACATGGGGTTGACCAAACTTGCAGAAACATGTTTATTTCTGCTGAAAAACACATTTTGATACTTTCTGCACACTGGGGTTAAGAGCTGAGTGTGTGGGCTCTTCTGAGCCTTGCAGTTACATGGTGGTTCTGCAGTCTGAAAAAACGCGTTTATTTCGGGCTGAAAAACACGTTTTGAAAAGTGTCCTGTTACTGCCCCATTACTTACATGGGTTTGACCAAACTTGCAGAAACGTTTTTTTCTGCTGAAAAACACGTTTTGACACTTTCTGCACACTGGTGTTAAGAGCAGAGTGTGTGGGCTCTTCTGAGCCTTGCAGTTACATGGTGATTCTGCACTCTGAAAAAACGCGTTTATTTCGGGCTGAAAAACACGTTTTGAAAAGTTTCCTGTAACTGCCCTATAAGTTACATGGGGTTGACCAAACTTGCAGAAACATGTTTATTTCTGCTGAAAAACACGTTTTGACACTTTCTGTACACTGACGTTAAGAGCTGAGTGTGTGGGCTCTTCTGAGCCTTGCAGTTACATGGTGATTCTGCAGTCTGAAAAAACGCGTTTATTTCGGGCTGAAAAACACGTTTTGAAAAGTGTCCTGTTACTGCCCCATAAGTTACATGGGGTTGACCAAACTTGCAGAAACATGTTTATTTCTGCTGAAAAACACGTTTTGATACTTTCTGCACACTGGGGTTAAGAGCTGAGTGTGTGGCCTCTTCTGAGCCTTGCAGTTACATGGTGATTCTGCAGTCTGAAAAAACGCGTTTATTTCGGGCTGAAAAACACGTTTTGAAAAGTGTCCTGTTACTGCCCCATAAGTTACATGGGTTTGACCAAACTTGCAGAAACGTTTTTTTCTGCTGAAAAACACGTTTTGACACTTTCTGCACACTGGTGTTAAGAGCAGAGTGTGTGGGCTCTTCTGAGCCTTGCAGTTACAAAGGGATTCTGCAATCTGAAAAAACGCGTTTATTTCGGGCTGAAAAACACGTTTTGAAAAGTGTCCTGTTACTGCCCCATAAGTTACATGGGGTTGACCAAACTTGCAGAAACATGTTTATTTCTGCTGAAAAACACGTTTTGATACTTTCTGCACACTGGGGTTAAGAGCTGAGTGTGTGGGCTCTTCTGAGCCTTGCAGTTACATGGTTATTCTGCAGTCTGAAAAAACGCGTTTATTTCGGGCTGAAAAACACGTTTTGAAAAGTGTCCTGTTACTGCCCCATAAGTTACATGGGGTTGACCAAACTTGCAGAAACATGTTTATTTCTGCTGAAAAACACGTTTTGACACTTTCTGTACACTGACGTTAAGAGCTGAGTGTGTGGGCTCTTCTGAGCCTTGCAGTTACATAGGGATTCTGCAATCTGAAAAAACGCGTTTATTTCGGGCTGAAAAACACGTTTTGAAAAGTGTCCTGTTACTGCCTCATAAGTTACATGGGGTTGACCAAACTTGCAGAAACATGTTTATTTCTGCTGAAAAACACGTTTTGATACTTTCTGCACACTGGGGTTAAGAGCTGAGATGTGGGCTCTTCTGAGCCTTGCAGTTACATGGTGATTCTGCAGTCTGAAAAAACGCGTTTATTTCGGGCTGAAAAACACGTTTTGAAAAGTGTCCTGTTACTGCCCCATTACTTACATGGGGGTGACCAAACTTGCAGAAACATGTTTATTTCTGCTGAAAAACACGTTTTGACACTTTCTGCACACTGGGGTTAAGAGCTGAGTGTGTGGGCTCTTCTGAGCCTTGCAGTTACATGGTGATTCTGCAGTTTGAAAAAACGCGTTTATTTCGGGCTGAAAAACACATTTTGAAAAGTGTCCTGTTACTGCCCCATAAGTTACATGGGTTTGACCAAACTTGCAGAAACGTTTTTTTCTGCTGAAAAACACGTTTTGACACTTTCTGCACACTGGTGTTAAGAGCAGAGTGTGTGGGCTCTTCTGAGCCTTGCAGTTACAAAGGGATTCTGCAATCTGAAAAAACGCGTTTATTTCGGGCTGAAAAACACGTTTTGAAAAGTGTCCTGTAACTGCCCCATAAGTTACATGGGGTTGACCAAACTTGCAGAAACATGTTTATTTCTGCTGAAAAACACGTTTTGACACTTTCTGTACACTGACGTTAAGAGCTGAGTGTGTGGGCTCTTCTGAGCCTTGCAGTTACATAGGGATTCTGCAATCTGAAAAAACGCGTTTATTTCGGGCTGAAAAACACGTTTTGAAAAGTGTCCTGTAACTGCCCCATAAGTTACATGGGGGTTGACCAAACTTGCAGAAACATGTTTATTTCTGCTGAAAAACACGTTTTGATACGTTCTGCACACTGGGGTTAAGAGCTGAGTGTGTGGGCTCTTCTGAGCCTTGCAGTTACATGGTGATTCTGCAGTCTGAAAAAACGCGTTTATTTCGGGCTGAAAAACACGTTTTGAAAAGTGTCCTGTTACTGCCCCATAAGTTACATGGGTTTGACCAAACTTGCAGAAACATATTTTTTTCTGTTGAAGAACACGTTTTGACACTTTCTGCACACTGGTGTTAAGAGCTGAGTGTGTGGGCTCTTCTGAGCCTTTCAGTTACATAGGGATTCTGCAGTCTGAAAAAACGCGTTTATTTAGGGCTAAAAAACACGTTTTGAAAAGTGTCCTGTAACTGCCCCATAAGTTACATGGGGGTGACCAAGCTTGCAGAAACATGTTTATTTCTGCTGAAAAACACGTTTTGACACTTTCTGCACACTGGGGTTAAGAGCTGAGTGTGTGGGCTCTTCTGAGCCTTGCAGTTACAAAGGGATTCTGCAATCTGAAAAAAACGCGTTTATTTCGGGCTGAAAAACACGTTTTGAAAAGTGTCCTGTTACTGCCCCATAAGTTACATGGGGTTGACCAAACTTGCAGAAACATGTTTATTTCTGCTGAAAAACACGTTTTGACACTTTCTGTACACTGACGTTAAGAGCTGAGTGTGTGGGCTCTTCTGAGCCTTGCAGTTACATAGGGATTCTGCAATCTGAAAAAACGCGTTTATTTCGGGCTGAAAAACACGTTTTGAAAAGTGTCCTGTAACTGCCCCATAAGTTACATGGGGGTTGACCAAACTTGCAGAAACATGTTTATTTCTGCTGAAAAACACGTTTTGATACTTTCTGCACACTGGGGTTAAGAGCTGAGTGTGTGGGCTCTTCTGAGCCTTGCAGTTACATGGTGATTCTGCAGTCTGAAAAAACGCGTTTATTTCGGGCTGAAAAACACGTTTTGAAAAGTGTCCTGTTACTGCCCCATAAGTTACATGGGTTTGACCAAACTTGCAGAAACATATTTTTTTCTGTTGAAGAACACGTTTTGACACTTTCTGCACACTGGTGTTAAGAGCTGAGTGTGTGGGCTCTTCTGAGCCTTTCAGTTACATAGGGATTCTGCAGTCTGAAAAAACGCGTTTATTTAGGGCTAAAAAACACGTTTTGAAAAGTGTCCTGTAACTGCCCCATAAGTTACATGGGGGTGACCAAGCTTGCAGAAACATGTTTATTTCTGCTGAAAAACACGTTTTGACACTTTCTGCACACTGGGGTTAAGAGCTGAGTGTGTGGGCTCTTCTGAGCCTTGCAGTTACAAAGGGATTCTGCAATCTGAAAAAACGCGTTTATTTCGGGCTGAAAAACACGTTTTGAAAAGTGTCCTGTTACTGCCCCATAAGTTACATGGGGTTGACCAAACTTGCAGAAACATGTTTATTTCTGCTGAAAAACACGTTTTGATACTTTCTGCACACTGGGGTTAAGAGCTGAGTGTGTGGGCTCTTCTGAGCCTTGCAGTTACATGGTGATTCTGCAGTCTGAAAAAACGCGTTTATTTCGGGCTGAAAAACACGTTATGAAAAGTGTCCTGTAACTGCCCCATAAGATACATGGGGGTTGACCAAACTTGCAGAAACATGTTTATTTCTGCTGAAAAACACGTTTTGACACTTTCTGCACACTGGGGTTAAGAGCTGAGTGTGTGGGCTCTTCTGAGCCTTTCAGTTACATAGGGATTCTGCACTCTGAAAAAACGCGTTTATTTCGGGCTGAAAAACACGTTTTGAAAAGTTTCCTGTAACTGCCCCATAAGTTACATGGGGTTGACCAAACTTGCAGAAACATGTTTATTTCTGCTGAAAAACACGTTTTGACACTTTCTGTACACTGACGTTAAGAGCTGAGTGTGTGGGCTCTTCTGAGCCTTGCAGTTACATAGGGATTTTGCAATCTTAAAAAACGCGTTTATTTCGGGCTGAAAAACACGTTTTGAAAAGTGTCCTGTTACTGCCCCATAAGTTACATGGGGTTGACCAAACTTGCAGAAACATGTTTATTTCTGCTGAAAAACATGTTTTGATACTTTCTGCACACTGGGGTTAAGAGCTGAGTGTGTGGGCTCTTCTGAGCCTTGCAGTTACATGGTGATTCTGCAGTCTGAAAAAACGTGTTTATTTCGGGCTGAAAAACACGTTTTGAAAAGTGTCCTGTTACTGCCCCATTACTTACATGGGGGTGACCAAACTTGCAGAAACATGTTTATTTCTGCTGAAAAACACGTTTTGACACTTTCTGCACACTGGGGTTAAGAGCTGAGTGTGTGGGCTCTTCTGAGCCTTGCAGTTACATGGTGATTCTGCAGTCTGAAAAAACGCGTTTATTTCGGGCTGAAAAACACGTTTTGAAAAGTGTCCTGTTACTGCCCCATTACTTACATGGGGGTGACCAAACTTGCAGAAACATGTTTATTTCTGCTGAAAAACACGTTTTGATACTTTCTGCACACTGGGGTTAAGAGCTGAGTGTGTGGGCTCTTCTGAGCCTTGCAGTTACATGGTGATTCTGCAGTCTGAAAAAACGCGTTTATTTCGGGCTGAAAAACACGTTTTGAAAAGTGTCCTGTTACTGCCCCATAAGTTACATGGGGTTGACCAAACTTGCAGAAACATGTTTATTTCTGCTGAAAAACACGTTTTGATACTTTCTGCACACTGGGGTTAAGAGCTGAGTGTGTGGGCTCTTCTGAGCCTTGCAGTTACATGGTGATTCTGCAGTTTGAAAAAACGCGTTTATTTCGGGCTGAAAAACACGTTTTGAAAAGTGTCCTGTTACTGCCCCATAAGTTACATGGGTTTGACCAAACTTGCAGAAACGTTTTTTTCTGCTGAAAAACACGTTTTGACACTTTCTGCACACTGGTGTTAAGAGCAGAGTGTGTGGGCTCTTCTGAGCCTTGCAGTTACATGGTGATTCTGCACTCTGAAAAAACGCGTTTATTTCGGGCTGAAAAACACGTTTTGAAAAGTTTCCTGTAACTGCCCTATAAGTTACATGGGGTTGACCAAACTTGCAGAAACATGTTTATTTCTGCTGAAAAACACGTTTTGACACTTTCTGTACACTGACGTTAAGAGCTGAGTGTGTGGGCTCTTCTGAGCCTTGCAGTTACATGGTGATTCTGCAGTCTGAAAAAACGCGTTTATTTCGGGCTGAAAAACACGTTTTGAAAAGTGTCCTGTTACTGCCCCATAAGTTACATGGGGTTGACCAAACTTGCAGAAACATGTTTATTTCTGCTGAAAAACACGTTTTGATACTTTCTGCACACTGGGGTTAAGAGCTGAGTGTGTGGCCTCTTCTGAGCCTTGCAGTTACATGGTGATTCTGCAGTCTGAAAAAACGCGTTTATTTCGGGCTGAAAAACACGTTTTGAAAAGTGTCCTGTTACTGCCCCATAAGTTACATGGGTTTGACCAAACTTGCAGAAACGTTTTTTTCTGCTGAAAAACACGTTTTGACACTTTCTGCACACTGGTGTTAAGAGCAGAGTGTGTGGGCTTTTCTGAGCCTTGCAGTTACAAAGGGATTCTGCAATCTGAAAAAACGCGTTTATTTCGGGCTGAAAAACACGTTTTGAAAAGTGTCCTGTTACTGCCCCATAAGTTACATGGGGTTGACCAAACTTGCAGAAACATGTTTATTTCTGCTGAAAAACACGTTTTGATACTTTCTGCACACTGGGGTTAAGAGCTGAGTGTGTGGGCTCTTCTGAGCCTTGCAGTTACATGGTTATTCTGCAGTCTGAAAAAACGCGTTTATTTCGGGCTGAAAAACACGTTTTGAAAAGTGTCCTGTTACTGCCCCATAAGTTACATGGGGTTGACCAAACTTGCAGAAACATGTTTATTTCTGCTGAAAAACACATTTTGATACTTTCTGCACACTGGGGTTAAGAGCTGAGTGTGTGGGCTCTTCTGAGCCTTGCAGTTACATGGTGGTTCTGCAGTCTGAAAAAACGCGTTTATTTCGGGCTGAAAAACACGTTTTGAAAAGTGTCCTGTTACTGCCCCATTACTTACATGGGGGTGACCAAACTTGCAGAAACATGTTTATTTCTGCTGAAAAACACGTTTTGACACTTTCTGCACACTGGGGTTAAGAGCTGAGTGTGTGGGCTCTTCTGAGCCTTTCAGTTACATAGGGATTCTGCACTCTGAAAAAACGCGTTTATTTCGGGCTGAAAAACACGTTTTGAAAAGTTTCCTGTAACTGCCCCATAAGTTACATGGGGTTGACCAAACTTGCAGAAACATGTTTATTTCTGCTGAAAAACACGTTTTGACACTTTCTGTACACTGACGTTAAGAGCTGAGTGTGTGGGCTCTTCTGAGCCTTGCAGTTACATAGGGATTCTGCAATCTGAAAAAACGCGTTTATTTCGGGCTGAAAAACACGTTTTGAAAAGTGTCCTGTTACTGCCTCATAAGTTACATGGGGTTGACCAAACTTGCAGAAACATGTTTATTTCTGCTGAAAAACACGTTTTGATACTTTCTGCACACTGGGGTTAAGAGCTGAGATGTGGGCTCTTCTGAGCCTTGCAGTTACATGGTGATTCTGCAGTCTGAAAAAACGCGTTTATTTCGGGCTGAAAAACACGTTTTGAAAAGTGTCCTGTTACTGCCCCATTACTTACATGGGGGTGACCAAACTTGCAGAAACATGTTTATTTCTGCTGAAAAACACGTTTTGACACTTTCTGCACACTGGTGTTAAGAGCAGAGTGTGTGGGCTCTTCTGAGCCTTGCAGTTACAAAGGGATTCTGCAATCTGAAAAAACGCGTTTATTTCGGGCTGAAAAACACGTTTTGAAAAGTGTCCTGTAACTGCCCCATAAGTTACATGGGGTTGACCAAACTTGCAGAAACATGTTTATTTCTGCTGAAAAACACGTTTTGACACTTTCTGCACACTGGTGTTAAGAGCAGAGTGTGTGGGCTCTTCTGAGCCTTGCAGTTACAAAGGGATTCTGCAATCTGAAAAAACGCGTTTATTTCGGGCTGAAAAACACGTTTTGAAAAGTGTCCTGTAACTGCCCCATAAGTTACATGGGGTTGACCAAACTTGCAGAAACATGTTTATTTCTGCTGAAAAACACGTTTTGACACTTTCTGCACACTGGGGTTAAGAGCTGAGAGTGTGGGCTCTTCTGAGCCTTTCAGTTACATGGGGATTCTGCAGTCTGAAAAAACGCGTTTATTTCGGGCTGAAAAACACGTTTTGAAAAGTGTGCTGTTACTGCCCAATTACTTACATGAGGGTGACCAAACTAGCAGAAACATGTTTATTTCTGCTGAAAAACACGTTTTGACACTTTCTGCACACTGGGGTTAAGAGCTGAATGTGTGGGCTCTTCTGAGCCTTTCAGTTACATGGTGGTTCTGCAGTCTGAAAAAACGCGTTTATTTCGGGCTGAAAAACACGTTTTGAAAAGTGTCCTGTTACTGCCCCATTACTTACATGGGGGTGACCAAACTTGCAGAAACATGTTTATTTCTGCTGAAAAACATGTTTTGACACTTTCTGCACACTGGGGTTAAGAGCTGAGTGTGTGGGCTCTTCTGAGCCTTTCAGTTACATAGGGATTCTGCACTCTGAAAAAACGCGTTTATTTCGGGCTGAAAAACACGTTTTGAAAAGTTTCCTGTAACTGCCCCATAAGTTACATGGGGTTGACCAAACTTGCAGAAACATGTTTATTTCTGCTGAAAAACACGTTTTGACACTTTCTGTACACTGACGTTAAGAGCTGAGTGTGTGGGCTCTTCTGAGCCTTGCAGTTACATAGGGATTCTGCAATCTGAAAAAACGCGTTTATTTCGGGCTGAAAAACACGTTTTGAAAAGTGTCCTGTTACTGCCTCATAAGTTACATGGGGTTGACCAAACTTGCAGAAACATGTTTATTTCTGCTGAAAAACACGTTTTGATACTTTCTGCACACTGGGGTTAAGAGCTGAGATGTGGGCTCTTCTGAGCCTTGCAGTTACATGGTGATTCTGCAGTCTGAAAAAACGCGTTTATTTCGGGCTGAAAAACACGTTTTGAAAAGTGTCCTGTTACTGCCCCATTACTTACATGGGGGTGACCAAACTTGCAGAAACATGTTTATTTCTGCTGAAAAACACGTTTTGACACTTTCTGCACACTGGGGTTAAGAGCTGAGTGTGTGGGCTCTTCTGAGCCTTGCAGTTACATGGTGATTCTGCAGTTTGAAAAAACGCGTTTATTTCGGGCTGAAAAACACATTTTGAAAAGTGTCCTGTTACTGCCCCATAAGTTACATGGGTTTGACCAAACTTGCAGAAACGTTTTTTTCTGCTGAAAAACACGTTTTGACACTTTCTGCACACTGGTGTTAAGAGCAGAGTGTGTGGGCTCTTCTGAGCCTTGCAGTTACAAAGGGATTCTGCAATCTGAAAAAACGCGTTTATTTCGGGCTGAAAAACACGTTTTGAAAAGTGTCCTGTAACTGCCCCATAAGTTACATGGGGTTGACCAAACTTGCAGAAACATGTTTATTTCTGCTGAAAAACACGTTTTGACACTTTCTGTACACTGACGTTAAGAGCTGAGTGTGTGGGCTCTTCTGAGCCTTGCAGTTACATAGGGATTCTGCAATCTGAAAAAACGCGTTTATTTCGGGCTGAAAAACACGTTTTGAAAAGTGTCCTGTAACTGCCCCATAAGTTACATGGGGGTTGACCAAACTTGCAGAAACATGTTTATTTCTGCTGAAAAACACGTTTTGATACGTTCTGCACACTGGGGTTAAGAGCTGAGTGTGTGGGCTCTTCTGAGCCTTGCAGTTACATGGTGATTCTGCAGTCTGAAAAAACGCGTTTATTTCGGGCTGAAAAACACGTTTTGAAAAGTGTCCTGTTACTGCCCCATAAGTTACATGGGTTTGACCAAACTTGCAGAAACATATTTTTTTCTGTTGAAGAACACGTTTTGACACTTTCTGCACACTGGTGTTAAGAGCTGAGTGTGTGGGCTCTTCTGAGCCTTTCAGTTACATAGGGATTCTGCAGTCTGAAAAAACGCGTTTATTTAGGGCTAAAAAACACGTTTTGAAAAGTGTCCTGTAACTGCCCCATAAGTTACATGGGGGTGACCAAGCTTGCAGAAACATGTTTATTTCTGCTGAAAAACACGTTTTGACACTTTCTGCACACTGGGGTTAAGAGCTGAGTGTGTGGGCTCTTCTGAGCCTTGCAGTTACAAAGGGATTCTGCAATCTGAAAAAACGCGTTTATTTCGGGCTGAAAAACACGTTTTGAAAAGTGTCCTGTTACTGCCCCATAAGTTACATGGGGTTGACCAAACTTGCAGAAACATGTTTATTTCTGCTGAAAAACACGTTTTGACACTTTCTGTACACTGACGTTAAGAGCTGAGTGTGTGGGCTCTTCTGAGCCTTGCAGTTACATAGCGATTCTGCAATCTGAAAAAACGCGTTTCTTTCGGGCTGAAAAACACGTTTTGAAAAGTGTCCTGTAACTGCCCCATAAGTTACATGGGGGTTGACCAAACTTGCAGAAACATGTTTATTTCTGCTGAAAAACACGTTTTGATACTTTCTGCACACTGGGGTTAAGAGCTGAGTGTGTGGGCTCTTCTGAGCCTTGCAGTTACATGGTGATTCTGCAGTCTGAAAAAACGCGTTTATTTCGGGCTGAAAAACACGTTTTGAAAAGTGTCCTGTTACTGCCCCATAAGTTACATGGGTTTGACCAAACTTGCAGAAACATATTTTTTTCTGTTGAAGAACACGTTTTGACACTTTCTGCACACTGGGGTTAAGAGCTGAGTGTGTGGGCTCTTCTGAGCCTTGCAGTTACAAAGGGATTCTGCAATCTGAAAAAACGCGTTTATTTCGGGCTGAAAAACACGTTTTGAAAAGTGTCCTGTTACTGCCCCATAAGTTACATGGGGTTGACCAAACTTGCAGAAACATGTTTATTTCTGCTGAAAAACACGTTTTGATACTTTCTGCACACTGGGGTTAAGAGCTGAGTGTGTGGGCTCTTCTGAGCCTTGCAGTTACATGGTGATTCTGCAGTCTGAAAAAACGCGTTTATTTCGGGCTGAAAAACACGTTATGAAAAGTGTCCTGTAACTGCCCCATAAGATACATGGGGGTTGACCAAACTTGCAGAAACATGTTTATTTCTGCTGAAAAACACGTTTTGACACTTTCTGCACACTGGGGTTAAGAGCTGAGTGTGTGGGCTCTTCTGAGCCTTTCAGTTACATAGGGATTCTGCACTCTGAAAAAACGCGTTTATTTCGGGCTGAAAAACACGTTTTGAAAAGTTTCCTGTAACTGCCCCATAAGTTACATGGGGTTGACCAAACTTGCAGAAACATGTTTATTTCTGCTGAAAAACACGTTTTGACACTTTCTGTACACTGACGTTAAGAGCTGAGTGTGTGGGCTCTTCTGAGCCTTGCAGTTACATAGGGATTTTGCAATCTTAAAAAACGCGTTTATTTCGGGCTGAAAAACACGTTTTGAAAAGTGTCCTGTTACTGCCCCATAAGTTACATGGGGTTGACCAAACTTGCAGAAACATGTTTATTTCTGCTGAAAAACATGTTTTGATACTTTCTGCACACTGGGGTTAAGAGCTGAGTGTGTGGGCTCTTCTGAGCCTTGCAGTTACATGGTGATTCTGCAGTCTGAAAAAACGTGTTTATTTCGGGCTGAAAAACACGTTTTGAAAAGTGTCCTGTTACTGCCCCATTACTTACATGGGGGTGACCAAACTTGCAGAAACATGTTTATTTCTGCTGAAAAACACGTTTTGACACTTTCTGCACACTGGGGTTAAGAGCTGAGTGTGTGGGCTCTTCTGAGCCTTGCAGTTACATGGTGATTCTGCAGTCTGAAAAAACGCGTTTATTTCGGGCTGAAAAACACGTTTTGAAAAGTGTCCTGTTACTGCCCCATTACTTACATGGGGGTGACCAAACTTGCAGAAACATGTTTATTTCTGCTGAAAAACACGTTTTGATACTTTCTGCACACTGGGGTTAAGAGCTGAGTGTGTGGGCTCTTCTGAGCCTTGCAGTTACATGGTGATTCTGCAGTCTGAAAAAACGCGTTTATTTCGGGCTGAAAAACACGTTTTGAAAAGTGTCCTGTTACTGCCCCATAAGTTACATGGGGTTGACCAAACTTGCAGAAACATGTTTATTTCTGCTGAAAAACACGTTTTGATACTTTCTGCACACTGGGGTTAAGAGCTGAGTGTGTGGGCTCTTCTGAGCCTTGCAGTTACATGGTGATTCTGCAGTTTGAAAAAACGCGTTTATTTCGGGCTGAAAAACACGTTTTGAAAAGTGTCCTGTTACTGCCCCATAAGTTACATGGGGTTGACCAAACTTGCAGAAACATGTTTATTTCTGCTGAAAAACACGTTTTGATACTTTCTGCACACTGGGGTTAAGAGCTGAGTGTGTGGGCTCTTCTGAGCCTTGCAGTTACATGGTGATTCTGCAGTCTGAAAAAACGCGTTTATTTCGGGCTGAAAAACACGTTTTGAAAAGTGTCCTGTTACTGCCCCATAAGTTACATGGGTTTGACCAAACTTGCAGAAACGTTTTTTTCTGCTGAAAAACACGTTTTGACACTTTCTGCACACTGGTGTTAAGAGCAGAGTGTGTGGGCTCTTCTGAGCCTTGCAGTTACAAAGGGATTCTGCAATCTGAAAAAACGCGTTTATTTCGGGCTGAAAAACACGTTTTGAAAAGTGTCCTGTTACTGCCCCATAAGTTACATGGGGTTGACCAAACTTGCAGAAACATGTTTATTTCTGCTGAAAAACACGTTTTGATACTTTCTGCACACTGGGGTTAAGAGCTGAGTGTGTGGGCTCTTCTGAGCCTTGCAGTTACATGGTTATTCTGCAGTCTGAAAAAACGCGTTTATTTCGGGCTGAAAAACACGTTTTGAAAAGTGTCCTGTTACTGCCCCATAAGTTACATGGGGTTGACCAAACTTGCAGAAACATGTTTATTTCTGCTGAAAAACACGTTTTGATACTTTCTGCACACTGGGGTTAAGAGCTGAGTGTGTGGGCTCTTCTGAGCCTTGCAGTTACATGGTGATTCTGCAGTCTGAAAAAACGCGTTTATTTCGGGCTGAAAAACACGTTTTGAAAAGTGTCCTGTTACTGCCCCATAAGTTACATGGGGTTGACCAAACTTGCAGAAACATGTTTATTTCTGCTGAAAAACACGTTTTGATACTTTCTGCACACTGGGGTTAAGAGCTGAGTGTGTGGGCTCTTCTGAGCCTTGCAGTTACATGGTGATTCTGCAGTCTGAAAAAACGCGTTTATTTCGGGCTGAAAAACACGTTTTGAAAAGTGTCCTGTTACTGCCCCATAAGTTACATGGGTTTGACCAAACTTGCAGAAACATGTTTTTTTCTTCTGAAAAACACATTTTGACACTTTCTGCACACTGGTGTTAAGAGCTGAGTGTGTGGGCTCTTCTGAGCCTTTCAGTTACATAGGGATTCTGCAGTCTGAAAAAACGCGTTTATTTCGGGCTAAAAAACACGTTTTGAAAAGTGTCCTGTAACTGCCCCATAAGTTACATGGGGGTGACCAAGCTTGCAGAAATGTTTATTTCTGCTGAAAAACACGTTTTGACACTTTCTGCACACTGGGGTTAAGAGCTGAGTGTGTGGGCTCTTCTGAGTCTTGCAGTTACAAAGGGATTCTGCAATCTGAAAAAACGCGTTTATTTCGGGCTGAAAAACACGTTTTGAAAAGTGTCCTGTTACTGCCCCATAAGTTACATGGGGTTGACCAAACTTGCAGAAACATGTTTATTTCTGCTGAAAAACACGTTTTGATACTTTCTGCACACTGGGGTTAAGAGCTGAGTGTGTGGGCTCTTCTGAGCCTTGCAGTTACATGGTGATTCTGCAGTCTGAAAAAACGTGTTTATTTCGGGCTGAAAAACACGTTTTGAAAAGTGTCCTGTTACTGCCCCATAAGTTACATGGGGTTGACCAAACTTGCAGAAACATGTTTATTTCTGCTGAAAAACACGTTTTGATACTTTCTGCACACTGGGGTTAAGAGCTGAGTGTGTGGGCTCTTCTGAGCCTTGCAGTTACATGGTGATTCTGCAGTCTGAAAAAACGCGTTTATTTCGGGCTGAAAAACACGTTTTGAAAAGTGTCCTGTTACTGCCCCATTACTTACATGGGGGTGACCAAACTTGCAGAAACATGTTTATTTCTGCTGAAAAACACGTTTTGACACTTTCTGCACACTGAGGTTAAGAGCTGAGTGTGTGGGCTCTTCTGAGCCTTGCAGTTACATGGTGATTCTGCAGTCTGAAAAAACGCGTTTATTTCGGGCTGAAAAACACGTTTTGAAAAGTGTCCTGTTACTGCCCCATTACTTACATGGGGTGACCAAACTTGCAGAAACATGTTTATTTCTGCTGAAAAACACGTTTTGAGACTTTCTGCACACTGGGGTTAAGAGCTGAGTGTGTGGGCTCTTCTGAGCCTTTCAGTTACATGGGGATTCTGCAGTCTGAAAAAACGCGTTTATTTCGGGCTGAAAAACACGTTTTGAAAAGTGTGCTGTTACTGCCCAATTACTTACATGAGGTTGACCAAACTAGCAGAAACATGTTTATTTCTGCTGAAAAACACGTTTTGACACTTTCTGCACACTGGGGTTAAGAGCTGAATGTGTGGGCTCTTCTGAGCCTTTCAGTTACTTAGGGATTCTGCAGTCTGAAAAAACGCGTTTATTTCGGGCTGAAAAACACGTTTTGAAAAGTGTCCTGTTACTGCCCCATTACTTACATGGGGGTGACCAAACTAGCAGAAACATGTTTATTTCTGCTGAAAAACACGTTTTGACACTTTCTGCACACTGAGGTTAAGAGCTGAGTGTGTGGGCCTTCTGAGCCTTGCAGTTACATAGGGATTCTGCAATTTGAAAAAACGCGTTTATTTCGGGCTGAAAAACACGTTTTGAAAAGTGTCCTGTTACTGCCCCATAAGTTACATGGGGGTGACCAAACTTGCAGAAACATGTTTATTTCTGCTGAAAAACACGTTTTGATACTTTCTGCACACTGGGGTTAAGAGCTGAGTGTGTGGGCTCTTCTGAGCCTTGCAGTTACATGGTGATTCTGCAGTCTGAAAAAACGCGTTTATTTCGGGCTGAAAAACACGTTTTGAAAAGTGTCCTTTTACTGCCCCATAAGTTACATGGGGTTGACCAAACTTGCAGAAACATGTTTATTTCTGCTGAAAAACACGTTTTGATACTTTCTGCACACTGGGGTTAAGAGCTGAGTGTGTGGGCTCTTCTGAGCCTTGCAGTTACATGGTGATTCTGCAGTCTGAAAAAACGCGTTTATTTCGGGCTGAAAAACACGTTTTGAAAAGTGTCCTGTTACTGCCCCATAAGTTACATGGGGTTGACCAAACTTGCAGAAACATGTTTATTTCTGCTGAAAAACACGTTTTGATACTTTCTGCACACTGGGGTTAAGAGCTGAGTGTGTGGGCTCTTCTGAGCCTTGCAGTTACATGGTGATTCTCCAGTCTGAAAAAACGCGTTTATTTCGGGCTGAAAAACACGTTTTGAAAAGTGTCCTGTTACTGCCCTATAAGTTACATGGGTTTGACCAAACTTGCAGAAACATGTTTTTATCTGCTGAAAAACACGTTTTGACACTTTCTGCACACTGGTGTTAAGAGCTGAGTGTGTGGGCTCTTCTGAGCCTTTCAGTTACATAGGGATTCTGCAGTCTGAAAAAACGCGTTTATTTCGGGTTAAAAAACACGTTTTGAAAAGTGTCCTGTAACTGCCCCATAAGTTACATGGTTGTGACCAAGCTTGCAGAAACATGTTTATTTCTGCTGAAAAACACGTTTTGACACTTTCTGCACACTGGGGTTAAGAGCTGAGTGTGTGGGCTCTTCTGAGCCTTGCAGTTACAAAGGGATTCTGCGATCTGAAAAAACGCGTTTATTTCGGGCTGAAAAACACGTTTTGAAAAGCGTCCTGTTACTGCCCCATAAGTTACATGGGGTTGACCAAACTTGCAGAAACATGTTTATTTCTGCTGAAAAACACGTTTTGATACTTTCTGCACACTGGGGTTAAGAGCTGAGTGTGTGGGCTCTTCTGAGCCTTGCAGTTACATGGTGATTCTGCAGTCTGAAAAAACGTGTTTATTTCGGGCTGTAAAACACGTTTTGAAAAGTATCCTGTTACTGCCCCATAAGTTACATGGGGTTGACCAAACTTGCAGAAACATGTTTATTTCTGCTGAAAAACATGTTTTGATACTTTCTGCACACTGGGGTTAAGAGCTGAGTGTGTGGGCTCTTCTGAGCCTTGCAGTTACATGGTGATTCTGCAGTCTGAAAAAACGTGTTTATTTCGGGCTGAAAAACACGTTTTGAAAAGTGTCCTGTTACTGCCCCATTACTTACATGGGGGTGACCAAACTTGCAGAAACATGTTTATTTCTGCTGAAAAACACGTTTTGACACTTTCTGCACACTGGGGTTAAGAGCTGAGTGTGTGGGCTCTTCTGAGCCTTGCAGTTACATGGTGATTCTGCAGTCTGAAAAAACGCGTTTATTTCGGGCTGAAAAACACGTTTTGAAAAGTGTCCTGTTACTGCCCCATTACTTACATGGGGGTGACCAAACTTGCAGAAACATGTTTATTTCTGCTGAAAAACACGTTTTGATACTTTCTGCACACTGGGGTTAAGAGCTGAGTGTGTGGGCTCTTCTGAGCCTTGCAGTTACATGGTGATTCTGCAGTCTGAAAAAACGCGTTTATTTCGGGCTGAAAAACACGTTTTGAAAAGTGTCCTGTTACTGCCCCATAAGTTACATGGGGTTGACCAAACTTGCAGAAACATGTTTATTTCTGCTGAAAAACACGTTTTGATACTTTCTGCACACTGGGGTTAAGAGCTGAGTGTGTGGGCTCTTCTGAGCCTTGCAGTTACATGGTGATTCTGCAGTTTGAAAAAACGCGTTTATTTCGGGCTGAAAAACACGTTTTGAAAAGTGTCCTGTTACTGCCCCATAAGTTACATGGGTTTGACCAAACTTGCAGAAACGTTTTTTTCTGCTGAAAAACACGTTTTGACACTTTCTGCACACTGGTGTTAAGAGCAGAGTGTGTGGGCTCTTCTGAGCCTTGCAGTTACATGGTGATTCTGCACTCTGAAAAAACGCGTTTATTTCGGGCTGAAAAACACGTTTTGAAAAGTTTCCTGTAACTGCCCTATAAGTTACATGGGGTTGACCAAACTTGCAGAAACATGTTTATTTCTGCTGAAAAACACGTTTTGACACTTTCTGTACACTGACGTTAAGAGCTGAGTGTGTGGGCTCTTCTGAGCCTTGCAGTTACATGGTGATTCTGCAGTCTGAAAAAACGCGTTTATTTCGGGCTGAAAAACACGTTTTGAAAAGTGTCCTGTTACTGCCCCATAAGTTACATGGGGTTGACCAAACTTGCAGAAACATGTTTATTTCTGCTGAAAAACACGTTTTGATGCTTTCTGCACACTGGGGTTAAGAGCTGAGTGTGTGGCCTCTTCTGAGCCTTGCAGTTACATGGTGATTCTGCAGTCTGAAAAAACGCGTTTATTTCGGGCTGAAAAACACGTTTTGAAAAGTGTCCTGTTACTGCCCCATAAGTTACATGGGTTTGACCAAACTTGCAGAAACGTTTTTTTCTGCTGAAAAACACGTTTTGACACTTTCTGCACACTGGTGTTAAGAGCAGAGTGTGTGGGCTTTTCTGAGCCTTGCAGTTACAAAGGGATTCTGCAATCTGAAAAAACGCGTTTATTTCGGGCTGAAAAACACGTTTTGAAAAGTGTCCTGTTACTGCCCCATAAGTTACATGGGGTTGACCAAACTTGCAGAAACATGTTTATTTCTGCTGAAAAACACGTTTTGATACTTTCTGCACACTGGGGTTAAGAGCTGAGTGTGTGGGCTCTTCTGAGCCTTGCAGTTACATGGTTATTCTGCAGTCTGAAAAAACGCGTTTATTTCGGGCTGAAAAACACGTTTTGAAAAGTGTCCTGTTACTGCCCCATAAGTTACATGGGGTTGACCAAACTTGCAGAAACATGTTTATTTCTGCTGAAAAACACATTTTGATACTTTCTGCACACTGGGGTTAAGAGCTGAGTGTGTGGGCTCTTCTGAGCCTTGCAGTTACATGGTGGTTCTGCAGTCTGAAAAAACGCGTTTATTTCGGGCTGAAAAACACGTTTTGAAAAGTGTCCTGTTACTGCCCCATTACTTACATGGGGGTGACCAAACTTGCAGAAACATGTTTATTTCTGCTGAAAAACACGTTTTGACACTTTCTGCACACTGGGGTTAAGAGCTGAGTGTGTGGGCTCTTCTGAGCCTTTCAGTTACATAGGGATTCTGCACTCTGAAAAAACGCGTTTATTTCGGGCTGAAAAACACGTTTTGAAAAGTTTCCTGTAACTGCCCCATAAGTTACATGGGGTTGACCAAACTTGCAGAAACATGTTTATTTCTGCTGAAAAACACGTTTTGACACTTTCTGTACACTGACGTTAAGAGCTGAGTGTGTGGGCTCTTCTGAGCCTTGCAGTTACATAGGGATTCTGCAATCTGAAAAAACGCGTTTATTTCGGGCTGAAAAACACGTTTTGAAAAGTGTCCTGTTACTGCCTCATAAGTTACATGGGGTTGACCAAACTTGCAGAAACATGTTTATTTCTGCTGAAAAACACGTTTTGATACTTTCTGCACACTGGGGTTAAGAGCTGAGATGTGGGCTCTTCTGAGCCTTGCAGTTACATGGTGATTCTGCAGTCTGAAAAAACGTGTTTATTTCGGGCTGAAAAACACGTTTTGAAAAGTGTCCTGTTACTGCCCCATTACTTACATGGGGGTGACCAAACTTGCAGAAACATGTTTATTTCTGCTGAAAAACACGTTTTGACACTTTCTGCACACTGGGGTTAAGAGCTGAGTGTGTGGGCTCTTCTGAGCCTTGCAGTTACATGGTGATTCTGCAGTCTGAAAAAACGCGTTTATTTCGGGCTGAAAAACACGTTTTGAAAAGTGTCCTGTTACTGCCCCATTACTTACATGGGGGTGACCAAACTTGCAGAAACATGTTTATTTCTGCTGAAAAACACGTTTTGATACTTTCTGCACACTGGGGTTAAGAGCTGAGTGTGTGGGCTCTTCTGAGCCTTGCAGTTACATGGTGATTCTGCAGTCTGAAAAAACGCGTTTATTTCGGGCTGAAAAACACGTTTTGAAAAGTGTCCTGTTACTGCCCCATAAGTTACATGGGGTTGACCAAACTTGCAGAAACATGTTTATTTCTGCTGAAAAACACGTTTTGATACTTTCTGCACACTGGGGTTAAGAGCTGAGTGTGTGGGCTCTTCTGAGCCTTGCAGTTACATGGTGATTCTGCAGTTTGAAAAAACGCGTTTATTTCGGGCTGAAAAACACGTTTTGAAAAGTGTCCTGTTACTGCCCCATAAGTTACATGGGTTTGACCAAACTTGCAGAAACGTTTTTTTCTGCTGAAAAACACGTTTTGACACTTTCTGCACACTGGTGTTAAGAGCAGAGTGTGTGGGCTCTTCTGAGCCTTGCAGTTACATGGTGATTCTGCACTCTGAAAAAACGCGTTTATTTCGGGCTGAAAAACACGTTTTGAAAAGTTTCCTGTAACTGCCCTATAAGTTACATGGGGTTGACCAAACTTGCAGAAACATGTTTATTTCTGCTGAAAAACACGTTTTGACACTTTCTGTACACTGACGTTAAGAGCTGAGTGTGTGGGCTCTTCTGAGCCTTGCAGTTACATGGTGATTCTGCAGTCTGAAAAAACGCGTTTATTTCGGGCTGAAAAACACGTTTTGAAAAGTGTCCTGTTACTGCCCCATAAGTTACATGGGGTTGACCAAACTTGCAGAAACATGTTTATTTCTGCTGAAAAACACGTTTTGATACTTTCTGCACACTGGGGTTAAGAGCTGAGTGTGTGGCCTCTTCTGAGCCTTGCAGTTACATGGTGATTCTGCAGTCTGAAAAAACGCGTTTATTTCGGGCTGAAAAACACGTTTTGAAAAGTGTCCTGTTACTGCCCCATAAGTTACATGGGTTTGACCAAACTTGCAGAAACGTTTTTTTCTGCTGAAAAACACGTTTTGACACTTTCTGCACACTGGTGTTAAGAGCAGAGTGTGTGGGCTTTTCTGAGCCTTGCAGTTACAAAGGGATTCTGCAATCTGAAAAAACGCGTTTATTTCGGGCTGAAAAACACGTTTTGAAAAGTGTCCTGTTACTGCCCCATAAGTTACATGGGGTTGACCAAACTTGCAGAAACATGTTTATTTCTGCTGAAAAACACGTTTTGATACTTTCTGCACACTGGGGTTAAGAGCTGAGTGTGTGGGCTCTTCTGAGCCTTGCAGTTACATGGTTATTCTGCAGTCTGAAAAAACGCGTTTATTTCGGGCTGAAAAACACGTTTTGAAAAGTGTCCTGTTACTGCCCCATAAGTTACATGGGGTTGACCAAACTTGCAGAAACATGTTTATTTCTGCTGAAAAACACATTTTGATACTTTCTGCACACTGGGGTTAAGAGCTGAGTGTGTGGGCTCTTCTGAGCCTTGCAGTTACATGGTGGTTCTGCAGTCTGAAAAAACGCGTTTATTTCGGGCTGAAAAACACGTTTTGAAAAGTGTCCTGTTACTGCCCCATTACTTACATGGGGGTGACCAAACTTGCAGAAACATGTTTATTTCTGCTGAAAAACACGTTTTGACACTTTCTGCACACTGGGGTTAAGAGCTGAGTGTGTGGGCTCTTCTGAGCCTTTCAGTTACATAGGGATTCTGCACTCTGAAAAAACGCGTTTATTTCGGGCTGAAAAACACGTTTTGAAAAGTTTCCTGTAACTGCCCCATAAGTTACATGGGGTTGACCAAACTTGCAGAAACATGTTTATTTCTGCTGAAAAACACGTTTTGACACTTTCTGTACACTGACGTTAAGAGCTGAGTGTGTGGGCTCTTCTGAGCCTTGCAGTTACATAGGGATTCTGCAATCTGAAAAAACGCGTTTATTTCGGGCTGAAAAACACGTTTTGAAAAGTGTCCTGTTACTGCCTCATAAGTTACATGGGGTTGACCAAACTTGCAGAAACATGTTTATTTCTGCTGAAAAACACGTTTTGATACTTTCTGCACACTGGGGTTAAGAGCTGAGATGTGGGCTCTTCTGAGCCTTGCAGTTACATGGTGATTCTGCAGTCTGAAAAAACGCGTTTATTTCGGGCTGAAAAACACGTTTTGAAAAGTGTCCTGTTACTGCCCCATTACTTACATGGGGGTGACCAAACTTGCAGAAACATGTTTATTTCTGCTGAAAAACACGTTTTGACACTTTCTGCACACTGGGGTTAAGAGCTGAGTGTGTGGGCTCTTCTGAGCCTTGCAGTTACATGGTGATTCTGCAGTTTGAAAAAACGCGTTTATTTCGGGCTGAAAAACACATTTTGAAAAGTGTCCTGTTACTGCCCCATAAGTTACATGGGTTTGACCAAACTTGCAGAAACGTTTTTTTCTGCTGAAAAACACGTTTTGACACTTTCTGCACACTGGTGTTAAGAGCAGAGTGTGTGGGCTCTTCTGAGCCTTGCAGTTACAAAGGGATTCTGCAATCTGAAAAAACGCGTTTATTTCGGGCTGAAAAACACGTTTTGAAAAGTGTCCTGTAACTGCCCCATAAGTTACATGGGGTTGACCAAACTTGCAGAAACATGTTTATTTCTGCTGAAAAACACGTTTTGACACTTTCTGTACACTGACGTTAAGAGCTGAGTGTGTGGGCTCTTCTGAGCCTTGCAGTTACATAGGGATTCTGCAATCTGAAAAAACGCGTTTATTTCGGGCTGAAAAACACGTTTTGAAAAGTGTCCTGTAACTGCCCCATAAGTTACATGGGGGTTGACCAAACTTGCAGAAACATGTTTATTTCTGCTGAAAAACACGTTTTGATACGTTCTGCACACTGGGGTTAAGAGCTGAGTGTGTGGGCTCTTCTGAGCCTTGCAGTTACATGGTGATTCTGCAGTCTGAAAAAACGCGTTTATTTCGGGCTGAAAAACACGTTTTGAAAAGTGTCCTGTTACTGCCCCATAAGTTACATGGGTTTGACCAAACTTGCAGAAACATATTTTTTTCTGTTGAAGAACACGTTTTGACACTTTCTGCACACTGGTGTTAAGAGCTGAGTGTGTGGGCTCTTCTGAGCCTTTCAGTTACATAGGGATTCTGCAGTCTGAAAAAACGCGTTTATTTAGGGCTAAAAAACACGTTTTGAAAAGTGTCCTGTAACTGCCCCATAAGTTACATGGGGGTGACCAAGCTTGCAGAAACATGTTTATTTCTGCTGAAAAACACGTTTTGACACTTTCTGCACACTGGGGTTAAGAGCTGAGTGTGTGGGCTCTTCTGAGCCTTGCAGTTACAAAGGGATTCTGCAATCTGAAAAAACGCGTTTATTTCGGGCTGAAAAACACGTTTTGAAAAGTGTCCTGTTACTGCCCCATAAGTTACATGGGGTTGACCAAACTTGCAGAAACATGTTTATTTCTGCTGAAAAACACGTTTTGACACTTTCTGTACACTGACGTTAAGAGCTGAGTGTGTGGGCTCTTCTGAGCCTTGCAGTTACATAGGGATTCTGCAATCTGAAAAAACGCGTTTATTTCGGGCTGAAAAACACGTTTTGAAAAGTGTCCTGTAACTGCCCCATAAGTTACATGGGGGTTGACCAAACTTGCAGAAACATGTTTATTTCTGCTGAAAAACACGTTTTGATACTTTCTGCACACTGGGGTTAAGAGCTGAGTTTGTGGGCTCTTCTGAGCCTTGCAGTTACATGGTGATTCTGCAGTCTGAAAAAACGCGTTTATTTCGGGCTGAAAAACACGTTTTGAAAAGTGTCCTGTTACTGCCCCATAAGTTACATGGGTTTGACCAAACTTGCAGAAACATATTTTTTTCTGTTGAAGAACACGTTTTGACACTTTCTGCACACTGGTGTTAAGAGCTGAGTGTGTGGGCTCTTCTGAGCCTTTCAGTTACATAGGGATTCTGCAGTCTGAAAAAACGCGTTTATTTAGGGCTAAAAAACACGTTTTCAAAAGTGTCCTGTAACTGCCCCATAAGTTACATGGGGGTGACCAAGCTTGCAGAAACATGTTTATTTCTGCTGAAAAACACGTTTTGACACTTTCTGCACACTGGGGTTAAGAGCTGAGTGTGTGGGCTCTTCTGAGCCTTGCAGTTACAAAGGGATTCTGCAATCTGAAAAAACGCGTTTATTTCGGGCTGAAAAACACGTTTTGAAAAGTGTCCTGTTACTGCCCCATAAGTTACATGGGGTTGACCAAACTTGCAGAAACATGTTTATTTCTGCTGAAAAACACGTTTTGATACTTTCTGCACACTGGGGTTAAGAGCTGAGTGTGTGGGCTCTTCTGAGCCTTGCAGTTACATGGTGATTCTGCAGTCTGAAAAAACGCGTTTATTTCGGGCTGAAAAACACGTTATGAAAAGTGTCCTGTAACTGCCCCATAAGATACATGGGGGTTGACCAAACTTGCAGAAACATGTTTATTTCTGCTGAAAAACACGTTTTGACACTTTCTGCACACTGGGGTTAAGAGCTGAGTGTGTGGGCTCTTCTGAGCCTTTCAGTTACATAGGGATTCTGCACTCTGAAAAAACGCGTTTATTTCGGGCTGAAAAACACGTTTTGAAAAGTTTCCTGTAACTGCCCCATAAGTTACATGGGGTTGACCAAACTTGCAGAAACATGTTTATTTCTGCTGAAAAACACGTTTTGACACTTTCTGTACACTGACGTTAAGAGCTGAGTGTGTGGGCTCTTCTGAGCCTTGCAGTTACATAGGGATTTTGCAATCTTAAAAAACGCGTTTATTTCGGGCTGAAAAACACGTTTTGAAAAGTGTCCTGTTACTGCCCCATAAGTTACATGGGGTTGACCAAACTTGCAGAAACATGTTTATTTCTGCTGAAAAACATGTTTTGATACTTTCTGCACACTGGGGTTAAGAGCTGAGTGTGTGGGCTCTTCTGAGCCTTGCAGTTACATAGGGATTTTGCAATCTTAAAAAACGCGTTTATTTCGGGCTGAAAAACACGTTTTGAAAAGTGTCCTGTTACTGCCCCATAAGTTACATGGGGTTGACCAAACTTGCAGAAACATGTTTATTTCTGCTGAAAAACATGTTTTGATACTTTCTGCACACTGGGGTTAAGAGCTGAGTGTGTGGGCTCTTCTGAGCCTTGCAGTTACATGGTGATTCTGCAGTCTGAAAAAACGTGTTTATTTCGGGCTGAAAAACACGTTTTGAAAAGTGTCCTGTTACTGCCCCATTACTTACATGGGGGTGACCAAACTTGCAGAAACATGTTTATTTCTGCTGAAAAACACGTTTTGACACTTTCTGCACACTGGGGTTAAGAGCTGAGTGTGTGGGCTCTTCTGAGCCTTGCAGTTACATGGTGATTCTGCAGTCTGAAAAAACGCGTTTATGTCGGGCTGAAAAACACGTTTTGAAAAGTGTCCTGTTACTGCCCCATTACTTACATGGGGGTGACCAAACTTGCAGAAACATGTTTATTTCTGCTGAAAAACACGTTTTGATACTTTCTGCACACTGGGGTTAAGAGCTGAGTGTGTGGGCTCTTCTGAGCCTTGCAGTTACATGGTGATTCTGCAGTCTGAAAAAACGCGTTTATTTCGGGCTGAAAAACACGTTTTGAAAAGTGTCCTGTTACTGCCCCATAAGTTACATGGGGTTGACCAAACTTGCAGAAACATGTTTATTTCTGCTGAAAAACACGTTTTGATACTTTCTGCACACTGGGGTTAAGAGCTGAGTGTGTGGGCTCTTCTGAGCCTTGCAGTTACATGGTGATTCTGCAGTTTGAAAAAACGCGTTTATTTCGGGCTGAAAAACACGTTTTGAAAAGTGTCCTGTTACTGCCCCATAAGTTACATGGGGTTGACCAAACTTGCAGAAACATGTTTATTTCTGCTGAAAAACACGTTTTGATACTTTCTGCACACTGGGGTTAAGAGCTGAGTGTGTGGGCTCTTCTGAGCCTTGCAGTTACATGGTGATTCTGCAGTCTGAAAAAACGCGTTTATTTCGGGCTGAAAAACACGTTTTGAAAAGTGTCCTGTTACTGCCCCATAAGTTACATGGGTTTGACCAAACTTGCAGAAACGTTTTTTTCTGCTGAAAAACACGTTTTGACACTTTCTGCACACTGGTGTTAAGAGCAGAGTGTGTGGGCTCTTCTGAGCCTTGCAGTTACAAAGGGATTCTGCAATCTGAAAAAACGCGTTTATTTCGGGCTGAAAAACACGTTTTGAAAAGTGTCCTGTTACTGCCCCATAAGTTACATGGGGTTGACCAAACTTGCAGAAACATGTTTATTTCTGCTGAAAAACACGTTTTGATACTTTCTGCACACTGGGGTTAAGAGCTGAGTGTGTGGGCTCTTCTGAGCCTTGCAGTTACATGGTTATTCTGCAGTCTGAAAAAACGCGTTTATTTCGGGCTGAAAAACACGTTTTGAAAAGTGTCCTGTTACTGCCCCATTACTTACATGGGGGTGACCAAACTTGCAGAAACATGTTTATTTCTGCTGAAAAACACGTTTTGACACTTTCTGCACACTGGGGTTAAGAGCTGAGTGTGTGGGCTCTTCTGAGCCTTCCAGTTACATGGTGATTCTGCAGTCTGAAAAAACGCGTTTATTTCGGGCTGAAAAACACGTTTTGAAAAGTGTCCTGTTACTGCCCCATTACTTACATGGGGGTGACCAAACTTGCAGAAACATGTTTATTTCTGCTGAAAAACACGTTTTGATACTTTCTGCACACTGGGGTTAAGAGCTGAGTGTGTGGGCTCTTCTGAGCCTTGCAGTTACATGGTGATTCTGCAGTCTGAAAAAACACGTTTATTTCGGGCTGAAAAACACGTTTTGAAAAGTGTCCTGTTACTGCCCCATAAGTTACATGGGGTTGACCAAACTTGCAGAAACATGTTTATTTCTGCTGAAAAACACGTTTTGATACTTTCTGCACACTGGGGTTAAGAGCTGAGTGTGTGGGCTCTTCTGAGCCTTGCAGTTACATGGTGATTCTGCAGTCTGAAAAAACGCGTTTATTTCGGGCTGAAAAACACGTTTTGAAAAGTGTCCTGTTACTGCCCCATAAGTTACATGGGTTTGACCAAACTTGCAGAAACATGTTTTTTTCTTCTGAAAAACACATTTTGACACTTTCTGCACACTGGTGTTAAGAGCTGAGTGTGTGGGCTCTTCTGAGCCTTTCAGTTACATAGGGATTCTGCAGTCTGAAAAAACGCGTTTATTTCGGGCTAAAAAACACGTTTTGAAAAGTGTCCTGTAACTGCCCCATAAGTTACATGGGGGTGACCAAGCTTGCAGAAATGTTTATTTCTGCTGAAAAACACGTTTTGACACTTTCTGCACACTGGGGTTAAGAGCTGAGTGTGTGGGCTCTTCTGAGTCTTGCAGTTACAAAGGGATTCTGCAATCTGAAAAAACGCGTTTATTTCGGGCTGAAAAACACGTTTTGAAAAGTGTCCTGTTACTGCCCCATAAGTTACATGGGGTTGACCAAACTTGCAGAAACATGTTTATTTCTGCTGAAAAACACGTTTTGATACTTTCTGCACACTGGGGTTAAGAGCTGAGTGTGTGGGCTCTTCTGAGCCTTGCAGTTACATGGTGATTCTGCAGTCTGAAAAAACGTGTTTATTTCGGGCTGAAAAACACGTTTTGAAAAGTGTCCTGTTACTGCCCCATAAGTTACATGGGGTTGACCAAACTTGCAGAAACATGTTTATTTCTGCTGAAAAACACGTTTTGATACTTTCTGCACACTGGGGTTAAGAGCTGAGTGTGTGGGCTCTTCTGAGCCTTGCAGTTACATGGTGATTCTGCAGTCTGAAAAAACGCGTTTATTTCGGGCTGAAAAACACGTTTTGAAAAGTGTCCTGTTACTGCCCCATTACTTACATGGGGGTGACCAAACTTGCAGAAACATGTTTATTTCTGCTGAAAAACACGTTTTGACACTTTCTGCACACTGAGGTTAAGAGCTGAGTGTGTGGGCTCTTCTGAGCCTTGCAGTTACATGGTGATTCTGCAGTCTGAAAAAACGCGTTTATTTCGGGCTGAAAAACACGTTTTGAAAAGTGTCCTGTTACTGCCCCATTACTTACATGGGGTGACCAAACTTGCAGAAACATGTTTATTTCTGCTGAAAAACACGTTTTGAGACTTTCTGCACACTGGGGTTAAGAGCTGAGTGTGTGGGCTCTTCTGAGCCTTTCAGTTACATGGGGATTCTGCAGTCTGAAAAAACGCGTTTATTTCGGGCTGAAAAACACGTTTTGAAAAGTGTGCTGTTACTGCCCAATTACTTACATGAGGTTGACCAAACTAGCAGAAACATGTTTATTTCTGCTGAAAAACACGTTTTGACACTTTCTGCACACTGGGGTTAAGAGCTGAATGTGTGGGCTCTTCTGAGCCTTTCAGTTACTTAGGGATTCTGCAGTCTGAAAAAACGCGTTTATTTCGGGCTGAAAAACACGTTTTGAAAAGTGTCCTGTTACTGCCCCATTACTTACATGGGGGTGACCAAACTAGCAGAAACATGTTTATTTCTGCTGAAAAACACGTTTTGACACTTTCTGCACACTGAGGTTAAGAGCTGAGTGTGTGGGCCTTCTGAGCCTTGCAGTTACATAGGGATTCTGCAATCTGAAAAAACGCGTTTATTTCGGGCTGAAAAACACGTTTTGAAAAGTGTCCTGTTACTGCCCCATAAGTTACATGGGGGTGACCAAACTTGCAGAAACATGTTTATTTCTGCTGAAAAACACGTTTTGATACTTTCTGCACACTGGGGTTAAGAGCTGAGTGTGTGGGCTCTTCTGAGCCTTGCAGTTACATGGTGATTCTGCAGTCTGAAAAAACGCGTTTATTTCGGGCTGAAAAACACGTTTTGAAAAGTGTCCTTTTACTGCCCCATAAGTTACATGGGGTTGACCAAACTTGCAGAAACATGTTTATTTCTGCTGAAAAACACGTTTTGATACTTTCTGCACACTGGGGTTAAGAGCTGAGTGTGAGGGCTCTTCTGAGCCTTGCAGTTACATGGTGATTCTGCAGTCTGAAAAAACGCGTTTATTTCGGGCTGAAAAACACGTTTTGAAAAGTGTCCTGTTACTGCCCCATAAGTTACATGGGGTTGACCAAACTTGCAGAAACATGTTTATTTCTGCTGAAAAACACGTTTTGATACTTTCTGCACACTGGGGTTAAGAGCTGAGTGTGTGGGCTCTTCTGAGCCTTGCAGTTACATGGTGATTCTCCAGTCTGAAAAAACGCGTTTATTTCGGGCTGAAAAACACGTTTTGAAAAGTGTCCTGTTACTGCCCTATAAGTTACATGGGTTTGACCAAACTTGCAGAAACATGTTTTTATCTGCTGAAAAACACGTTTTGACACTTTCTGCACACTGGTGTTAAGAGCTGAGTGTGTGGGCTCTTCTGAGCCTTTCAGTTACATAGGGATTCTGCAGTCTGAAAAAACGCGTTTATTTCGGGTTAAAAAACACGTTTTGAAAAGTGTCCTGTAACTGCCCCATAAGTTACATGGTTGTGACCAAGCTTGCAGAAACATGTTTATTTCTGCTGAAAAACACGTTTTGACACTTTCTGCACACTGGGGTTAAGAGCTGAGTGTGTGGGCTCTTCTGAGCCTTGCAGTTACAAAGGGATTCTGCGATCTGAAAAAACGCGTTTATTTCGGGCTGAAAAACACGTTTTGAAAAGCGTCCTGTTACTGCCCCATAAGTTACATGGGGTTGACCAAACTTGCAGAAACATGTTTATTTCTGCTGAAAAACACGTTTTGATACTTTCTGCACACTGGGGTTAAGAGCTGAGTGTGTGGGCTCTTCTGAGCCTTGCAGTTACATGGTGATTCTGCAGTCTGAAAAAACGTGTTTATTTCGGGCTGTAAAACACGTTTTGAAAAGTATCCTGTTACTGCCCCATAAGTTACATGGGGTTGACCAAACTTGCAGAAACATGTTTATTTCTGCTGAAAAACATGTTTTGATACTTTCTGCACACTGGGGTTAAGAGCTGAGTGTGTGGGCTCTTCTGAGCCTTGCAGTTACATGGTGATTCTGCAGTCTGAAAAAACGCGTTTATTTCGGGCTGAAAAACACGTTTTGAAAAGTGTCCTGTTACTGCCCCATTACTTACATGGGGGTGACCAAACTTGCAGAAACATGTTTATTTCTGCTGAAAAACACGTTTTGACACTTTCTGCACACTGAGGTTAAGAGCTGAGTGTGTGGGCTCTTCTGAGCCTTGCAGTTACATGGTGATTCTGCAGTCTGAAAAAACGCGTTTATTTCGGGCTGAAAAACACGTTTTGAAAAGTGTCCTGTTACTGCCCCATTACTTACATGGGGGTGACCAAACTTGCAGAAACATGTTTATTTCTGCTGAAAAACACGTTTTGACACTTTCTGCACACTGGGGTTAAGAGCTGAGTGTGTGGGCTCTTCTGAGCCTTTCAGTTACATGGGGATTCTGCAGTCTGAAAAAACGCGTTTATTTCGGGCTGAAAAACACGTTTTGAAAAGTGTGCTGTTACTGCCCAATTACTTACATGAGGGTGACCAAACTAGCAGAAACATGTTTATTTCTGCTGAAAAACACGTTTTGACACTTTCTGCACACTGGGGTTAAGAGCTGAATGTGTGGGCTCTTCTGCGCCTTTCAGTTACATGGTGAATCTGCAGTCTGAAAAAACGCGTTTATTTCGGGCTGAAAAACACGTTTTGAAAAGTGTGCTGTTACTGCCCCATTACTTACATGAGGGTGACCAAACTAGCAGAAACATGTTTATTTCTGCTGAAAAACACGTTTTGATACTTTTTGCACACTGGGGTTAAGAGCTGAGTGTGTGGGCTCTTCTGAGCCTTGCAGTTACATGGTGATTCTGCAGTCTGAAAAAACGCGTTTATTTCGGGCTGAAAAACACGTTTTGAAAAGTGTCCTGTTACTGCCCCATAAGTTACATGGGTTTGACCAAACTTGCAGAAACATGTTTTTTTTCTGCTGAAAAACACGTTTTGACACTTTCTGCACACTGGTGTTAAAAGCTGAGTGTGTGGGCTCTTCTGAGCCTTTCAGTTACATGGTGATTCTGCAGTCTGAAAAAACGCGTTTATTTCGGGCTGAAAAACACGTTTTGAAAAGTGTGCTGTTACTGCCCCATTACTTACATGAGGGTGACCAAACTAGCAGAAACATGTTTATTTCTGCAGAAAAACACGTTTTGACACTTTCTGCACACTGGGGTTAAGAGCTGAATGTGTGTGCTCTTCTGAGCCTTTCAGTTACATAGGGATTCTGCAGTCTGAAAAAACACGTTTATTTCGGGCTGAAAAACACGTTTTGAAAAGTGTCCTGTAACTGCCCCATAAGTTACATGGGGTTGACCAAACTTGCAGAAACATGTTTATTTCTGCTGAAAAACACGTTTTGACACTTTCTGCACACTGAGGTTAAGAGCTGAGTGTGTGGGCTCTTCTGAGCCTTGAAGTTACATGGTGATTCTGCAGTCTGAAAAAACGCGTTTATTTCGGGCTGAGAAACACGTTTTGAAAAGTGTCCTGTTACTGCCCCATTACTTACATGGGGGTGACCAAACTTGCAGAAACATGTTTATTTCTGCTGAAAAACACGTTTTGACACTTTCTGCACACTGGGGTTAAGAGCTGAGTGTGTGGGCTCTTCTGAGCCTTTCAATTACATGGGGATTCTGCAGTCTGAAAAAACGCGTTTATTTCGGGCTGAAAAACACGTTTTGAAAAGTGTCCTGTAACTGCCCCATAAGTTACATGGGGTTGACCAAACTTGCAGAAACATGTTTATTTCTGCTGAAAAACACGTTTTGACACTTTCTGCACACTGGGGTTAAGAGCTGAGTGTGTGGGCTCTTCTGAGCCTTTCAATTACATGGGGATTCTGCAGTCTGAAAAAACGCGTTTATTTCGGGCTGAAAAACACGTTTTGAAAAGTGTGCTGTTACTGCCCAATTACTTACATGAGGGTGACCAAACTAGCAGAAACATGTTTATTTCTGCTGAAAAACACGTTTTGACACTTTCTGCACACTGGGGTTAAGAGCTGAATGTGTGGGCTCTTCTGAGCCTTTCAGTTACATGGTGATTCTGCAGTCTGAAAAAACGCGTTTATTTCGGGCTGAAAAACACGTTTTGAAAAGTGTGCTGTTACTGCCCCATTACTTACATGAGGGTGACCAAACTAGCAGAAACATGTTTATTTCTGCTGAAAAACACGTTTTGATACTTTCTGCACACTGGGGTTAAGAGCTGAGTGTGTGGGCTCTTCTGAGCCTTGCAGTTACATGGTGATTCTGCAGTCTGAAAAAACGAGTTTATTTCGGGCTGAAAAACACGTATTGAAAAGTGTCCTGTTACTGCCCCATAAGTTACATGGGGTTGACCAAACTTGCAGAAACATGTTTATTTCTGCTGAAAAACACGTTTTGATACTTTCTGCACACTGGGGTTAAGAGCTGAGTGTGTGGGCTCTTCTGAGCCTTGCAGTTACATGGTGATTCTGCAGTCTGAAAAAACGTGTTTATTTCGGGCTGAAAAACACGTATTGAAAAGTGTCCTGTTACTGCCCCATAAGTTACATGGGGTTGACCAAACTTGCAGAAACATGTTTATTTCTGCTGAAAAACACGTTTTGATACTTTCTGCACACTGGGGTTAAGAGCTGAATGTGTGGACTCTTCTGAGCCTTGCAGTTACATGGTGATTCTGCAGTCTGAAAAAACGTGTTTATTTCGGGCTGAAAAACACGTTTTGAAAAGTGTCCTGTTACTGCCCCATTACTTACATGGGGGTGACCAAACTTGCAGAAACACGTTTATTTCTGCTGAAAAACACGTTTTGACACTTTCTGCACACTGAGGTTAAGAGCTGAGTGTGTGGGCTCTTCTGAGCCTTGCAGTTACAAAGGGATTCTGCAATCTGAAAAAACGCGTTTATTTCGGGCTGAAAAACACGTTTTGAAAAGTGTCCTGTTACTGCCCCATAAGTTACATGGGGTTGACCAAACTTGCAGAAACATGTTTATTTCTGCTGAAAAACACGTTTTGATACTTTCTGCACACTGGGGTTAAGAGCTGAGTGTGTGGGCTCTTCTGAGCCTTGCAGTTACATGGTGATTCTGCAGTCTGAAAAAACGCGTTTATTTCGGGCTGAAAAACACGTTTTGAAAAGTGTCCTGTTACTGCCCCATTACTTACATGGGGGTGACCAAACTAGCAGAAACATGTTTATTTCTGCTGAAAAACACGTTTTGACACTTTCTGCACACTGAGGTTAAGAGCTGAGTGTGTGGGCCTTCTGAGCCTTGCAGTTACATAGGGATTCTGCAATCTGAAAAAACGCGTTTATTTCGGGCTGAAAAACACGTTTTGAAAAGTGACCTGTTACTGCCCCATAAGTTACATGGGGTTGACCAAACTTGCAGAAACATGTTTATTTCTGCTGAAAAACACGTTTTGATACTTTCTGCACACTGGGGCTAAGAGCTGAGTGTGTGGGCTCTTCTGAGCCTTGCAGTTACATGGTGATTCTGCAGTCTGAAAAAACGTGTTTATTTCGGGCTGAAAAACACGTTTTGAAAAGTGTCCTGTTACTGCCCCATAAGTTACATGGGGTTGACCAAACTTGCAGAAACATGTTTATTTCTGCTGAAAAACACATTTTGATACTTTCTGCACACTGGGGTTAAGAGCTGAGTGTGTGGGCTCTTCTGAGCCTTGCAGTTACATGGTGATTCTGCAGTCTGAAAAAACGCATTTATTTCGGGCTGAAAAACACGTTTTGAAAAGTGTTCTGTTACTGCCCCATTACTTACATGGGGGTGACCAAACTTGCAGAAACATGTCTATTTCTGCTGAAAAACATGTTTTGACACTTTCTGCACACTGAGGTTAAGAGCTGAGTGTGTGGGCTCTTCTGAGCCTTGCAGTTACATAGGGATTCTGCAATCTGAAAAAACGCGTTTATTTCGGGCTGAAAAACACGTTTTGAAAAGTGTCCTGTTACTGCCCCATAAGTTACATGGGGTTGACCAAACTTGCAGAAACATGTTTATTTCTGCTGAAAAACACGTTTTGATACTTTCTGCACACTGGGGTTAAGAGCTGAGTGTGTGGGCTCTTCTGAGCCTTGCAGTTACATGGTGATTCTGCAGTCTGAAAAAACGAGTTTATTTCGGGCTGAAAAACACGTTTTGAAAAGTGTCCTGTTACTGCCCCATTACTTACATGGGGGTGACCAAACTTGCAGAAACATGTTTATTTCTGCTGAAAAACACGTTTTGACACTTTCTGCACACTGGGGTTAAGAGCTGAGTGTGTGGGCTCTTCTGAGCCTTTCAGTTACATGGGGATTCTGCAGTCTGAAAAAACGCGTTTATTTCGGGCTGAAAAACACGTTTTGAAAAGTGTGCTGTTACTGCCCAATTACTTACATGAGGGTGACCAAACTAGCAGAAACATGTTTATTTCTGCTGAAAAACACGTTTTGACACTTTCTGCACACTGGGGTTAAGAGCTGAATGTGTGGGCTCTTCTGAGCCTTTCAGTTACATAGGGATTCTGCAGTCTGAAAAAACGCGTTTATTTCGGGCTGAAAAACACGTTTTGAAAGTGTCCTGTAACTGCCCCATAAGTTACATGGGGTTGACCAAACTTGCAGAAACATGTTTATTTCTGCTGAAAAACACGTTTTGACACTTTCTGCACACTGAGGTTAAGAGCTGAGTGTGTGGGCTCTTCTGAGCCTTGCAGTTACAAAGGGATTCTGCAATCTGAAAAAACGCGTTTATTTCGGGCTGAAAAACACGTTTTGAAAAGTGTCCTGTTACTGCCCCATAAGTTACATGGGGTTGACCAAACTTGCAGAAACATGTTTATTTCTACTGAAAAACACGTTTTGATACTTTCTGCACACTGGGGTTAAGAGCTGAGTGTGTGGGCTCTTATGAGCCTTGCAGTTACATGGTGATTCTGCAGTCTGAAAAAACGCGTTTATTTCGGGCTGAAAAACACGTTTTGAAAAGTGTCCTGTTACTGCCCCATAAGTTACATGGGGTTGACCAAACTTGCAGAAACATGTTTTTTTCTGCTGAAAAACACGTTTTGACACTTTCTGCACACTGGTGTTAAGAGCTGAGTGTGTGGGCTCTTCTGAGCCTTTCAGTTACATGGTGATTCTGCAGTCTGAAAAAACGCGTTTATTTCGGGCTGAAAAACACGTTTTGAAATGTGTGCTGTTACTGCCCCATTACTTACATGAGGGTGCCCAAACTAGCAGAAACATGTTTATTTCTGCTGAAAAACACGTTTTGACACTTTCTGCACTCTGGGGTTAAGAGCTGAATGTGTGGGCTCTTCTGAGCCTTTCAGTTACATAGGGATTCTGCAGTCTGAAAAAACGCGTTTATTTCGGGTTGAAAAACACGTTTTGAAAAGTGTCCTGTAACTGCCCCATAAGTTACATGGGGTTGACCAAACTTGCAGAAACATGTTTATTTCTGCTGAAAAACACGTTTTGACACTTTCTGCACACTGAGGTTAAGAGCTGAGTGTGTGGGCTCTTCTGAGCCTTGCAGTTACAAAGGGATTCTGCAATCTGAAAAAACGCGTTTATTTCGGGCTGAAAAACACGTTTTGAAAAGTGTCCTGTTACTGCCCCATAAGTTACATGGGGTTGACCAAACTTGCAGAAACATGTTTGTTTCTGCTGAAAAACACGTTTTGATACTTTCTGCACACTGGGGTTAAGAGCTGAGTGTGTGGGCTCTTCTGAGCCTTGCAGTTACATGGTGATTCTGTAGACTGAAAAAACGCGTTTATTTCGGACTGAAAAACACGTTTTGAAAAGTGTCCTGTTACTGCCCCATTACTTACATGGGGGTGACCAAACTTGCAGAAACATGTTTATTTCTGCTGAAAAACACGTTTTGACACTTTCTGCACACTGAGGATAAGAGCTGAGTGTGTGGGCTCTTCTGAGCCTTGCAGTTACATAGGGATTCTGCAGTCTGAAAAAACGCGTTTATTTCGGGCTGAAAAACACGTTTTGAAAAGTGTCCTGTAACTGCCCCATAAGTTACATGGGGTTGACCAAACTTGCAGAAACATGTTTATTTCTGCTGAAAAACACGTTTTGACACTTTCTGCACACTGAGGTTAAGAGCTAAGTGTGTGGGCTCTTCTGAGCCTTGCAGTTACAAAGGGATTCTGCAATCTGAAAAAACGCGTTTATTTCGGGCTGAAAAACACGTTTTGAAAAGTGTCCTGTTACTGCCCCATAAGTTACATGGGGTTGACCAAACTTGCAGAAACATGTTTATTTCTGCTGAAAAACACGTTTTGATACTTTCTGCACACTGGGGTTAAGAGCTGAGTGTGTGGGCTCTTCTGAGCCTTGCAGTTACATGGTGATTCTGCAGTCTGAAAAAACGAGTTTATTTCGGGCTGAAAAACACGTTTTGAAAAGTGTCCTGTTACTGCCCCATAAGTTACATGGGGTTGACCAAACTTGCAGAAACATGTTTATTTCTGCTGAAAAACACGTTTTGATACTTTCTGCACACTGGGGTTAAGAGCTGAGTGTGTGGGCTCTTCTGAGCCTTGCAGTTACATGGTGATTCTGCAGTCTGAAAAAACGTGTTTATTTCGGGCTGAAAAACACGTTTTGAAAAGTGTCCTGTTACTGCCCCATAAGTTACATGGGGTTGACCAAACTTCCAGAAACATGTTTATTTCTGCTGAAAAACACGTTTTGATACTTTCTGCACACTGGGGTTAAGAGCTGAGTGTGTGGGCTCTTCTGAGCCTTGCAGTTTCATGGTGATTCTGCAGTCTGAAAAAACGTGTTTATGTCGGGCTGAAAAACACGTTTTGAAAGGTGTCCTGTTACTGCCCCATTACTTACATGGGGGTGACCAAACTAGCAGAAACATGTTTATTTCTGCTGAAAAACACGTTTTGACACTTTCTGCACACTGAGGTTAAGAGCTGAGTGTGTGGGCCTTCTGAGCCTTGCAGTTACATAGGGATTCTGCAATCTGAAAAAACGCGTTTATTTCGGGCTGAAAAACACGTTTTGAAAAGTGTCCTGTTACTGCCCCATTACTTACATGGGGGTGACCAAACTAGCAGAAACATGTTTATTTCTGCTGAAAAACACGTTTTGATACTTTCTGCACACTGGGGTTAAGAGCTGAGTGTGTGGGCTCTTCTGAGCCTTGCAGTTACATGGTGATTCTGCAGTCTGAAAAAACGCGTTTATTTCGGGCTGAAAAACACGTTTTGAAAAGTGTCCTGTTACTGCCCCATAAGTTTCATGGGTTTGACCAAACTTGCAGAAACATGTTTTTTTCTGCTGAAAAACACGTTTTGACACTTTCTGCACACTGGTGTTAAGAGCTGAGTGTGTGGGCTCTTCTGAGCCTTTCAGTTACATGGTGATTCTGCAGTCTGAAAAAACGCGTTTATTTCGGGCTGAAAAACACGTTTTGAAAAGTGTGCTGTTACTGCCCCATTACTTACATGAGGGTGACCAAACTAGCAGAAACATGTTTATTACTGCTGAAAAACACGTTTTGACACTTTCTGCACTCTGGCGTTAAGAGCTGAATGTGTGGGCTCTTCTGAGCCTTTCAGTTACATAGGGATTCTGCAGTCTGAAAAAACGCGTTTATTTCGGGCAGAAAAACACGTTTTGAAAAGTGTCCTGTAACTGCCCCATAAGTTACATGTGGTTGACCAAACTTGCAGAAACATGTTTATTTCTGCTGAAAAACACGTTTTGACACTTTCTGCACACTGAGGTTAAGAGCTGAGTGTGTGGGCTCTTCTGAGCCTTGCAGTTACAAAGGGATTCTGCAATCTGAAAAAACGCGTTTATTTCGGGCTGAAAAACACGTTTTGAAAAGTGTCCTGTTACTGCCCCATTACTTACATGGGGGTGACCAAACTAGCAGAAACATGTTTATTTCTGCTGAAAAACACGTTTTGATACTTTCTGCACACTGGGGTTAAGAGCTGAGTGTGTGGGCTCTTCTGAGCCTTGCAGTTACATGGTGATTCTGCAGTCTGAAAAAACGCGTTTATTTCGGGCTGAAAAACACGTTTTGAAAAGTGTCCTGTTACTGCCCCATTACTTACATGGGGGTGACCAAACTAGCAGAAACATGTTTATTTCTGCTGAAAAACACGTTTTGACACTTTCTGCACACTGAGGTTAAGAGCTGAGTGTGTGGGCCTTCTGAGCCTTGCAGTTACATAGGGATTCTGCAATCTGAAAAAACGCGTTTATTTCGGGCTGAAAAACACGTTTTGAAAAGTGACCTCTTACTGCCCCATAAGTTACATGGGGTTGACCAAACTTGCAGAAACATGTTTATTTCTGCTGAAAAACACGTTTTGATACTTTCTGCACACTGGGGCTAAGAGCTGAGTGTGTGGGCTCTTCTGAGCCTTGCAGTTACATGGTGATTCTGCAGTCTGAAAAAACGTGTTTATTTCGGGCTGAAAAACACGTTTTGAAAAGTGTCCTGTTACTGCCCCATAAGTTACATGGGGTTGACCAAACTTGCAGAAACATGTTTATTTCTACTGAAAAACACGTTTTGATACTTTCTGCACACTGGGGTTAAGAGCTGAGTGTGTGGGCTCTTATGAGCCTTGCAGTTACATGGTGATTCTGCAGTCTGAAAAAACGCGTTTATTTCGGGCTGAAAAACACGTTTTGAAAAGTGTCCTGTTACTGCCCCATAAGTTACATGGGGTTGACCAAACTTGCAGAAACATGTTTTTTTCTGCTGAAAAACACGTTTTGACACTTTCTGCACACTGGTGTTAAGAGCTGAGTGTGTGGGCTCTTCTGAGCCTTTCAGTTACATGGTGATTCTGCAGTCTGAAAAAACGCGTTTATTTCGGGCTGAAAAACACGTTTTGAAATGTGTGCTGTTACTGCCCCATTACTTACATGAGGGTGCCCAAACTAGCAGAAACATGTTTATTTCTGCTGAAAAACACGTTTTGACACTTTCTGCACTCTGGGGTTAAGAGCTGAATGTGTGGGCTCTTCTGAGCCTTTCAGTTACATAGGGATTCTGCAGTCTGAAAAAACGCGTTTATTTCGGGTTGAAAAACACGTTTTGAAAAGTGTCCTGTAACTGCCCCATAAGTTACATGGGGTTGACCAAACTTGCAGAAACATGTTTATTTCTGCTGAAAAACACGTTTTGACACTTTCTGCACACTGAGGTTAAGAGCTGAGTGTGTGGGCTCTTCTGAGCCTTGCAGTTACAAAGGGATTCTGCAATCTGAAAAAACGCGTTTATTTCGGGCTGAAAAACACGTTTTGAAAAGTGTCCTGTTACTGCCCCATAAGTTACATGGGGTTGACCAAACTTGCAGAAACATGTTTGTTTCTGCTGAAAAACACGTTTTGATACTTTCTGCACACTGGGGTTAAGAGCTGAGTGTGTGGGCTCTTCTTAGCCTTGCAGTTACATGGTGATTCTGTAGACTGAAAAAACGCGTTTATTTCGGACTGAAAAACACGTTTTGAAAAGTGTCCTGTTACTGCCCCATTACTTACATGGGGGTGACCAAACTTGCAGAAACATGTTTATTTCTGCTGAAAAACACGTTTTGAAAAGTGTCCTGTTACTGCCCCATTACTTACATGGGGGTGACCAAACTTGCAGAAACATGTTTATTTCTGCTGAAAAACACGTTTTGACACTTTCTGCACACTGAGGATAAGAGCTGAGTGTGTGGGCTCTTCTGAGCCTTGCAGTTACATAGGGATTCTGCAGTCTGAAAAAACGCGTTTATTTCGGGCTGAAAAACACGTTTTGAAAAGTGTCCTGTAACTGCCCCATAAGTTACATGGGGTTGACCAAACTTGCAGAAACATGTTTATTTCTGCTGAAAAACACGTTTTGACACTTTCTGCACACTGAGGTTAAGAGCTAAGTGTGTGGGCTCTTCTGAGCCTTGCAGTTACAAAGGGATTCTGCAATCTGAAAAAACGCGTTTATTTCGGGCTGAAAAACACGTTTTGAAAAGTGTCCTGTTACTGCCCCATAAGTTACATGGGGTTGACCAAACTTGCAGAAACATGTTTATTTCTGCTGAAAAACACGTTTTGATACTTTCTGCACACTGGGGTTAAGAGCTGAGTGTGTGGGCTCTTCTGAGCCTTGCAGTTACATGGTGATTCTGCAGTCTGAAAAAACGTGTTTATTTCGGGCTGAAAAACACGTTTTGAAAAGTGTCCTGTTACTGCCCCATTACTTACATGAGGGTGACCAAACTAGCAGAAACTTGTTTATTTCTGCTGAAAAACACGTTTTGACACTTTCTGCACTCTGGGGTTAAGAGCTGAATTTGTGGGCTCTTCTGAGCCTTTCAGTTACATAGGGATTCTGCAGTCTGAAAAAACGCGTTTATTTCGGGTTGAAAAACACGTTTTGAAAAGTGTCCTGTAACTGCCCCATAAGTTACATGGGGTTGACCAAACTTGCAGAAACATGTTTATTTCTGCTGAAAAACACGTTTTGACACTTTCTGCACACTGAGGTTAAGAGCTGAGTGTGTGGGCTCTTCTGAGCCTTGCAGTTACAAAGGGATTCTGCAATCTGAAAAAACGCGTTTATTTCGGGCTGAAAAACACGTTTTGAAAAGTGTCCTGTTACTGCCCCATAAGTTACATGGGGTTGACCAAACTTGCAGAAACATGTTTGTTTCTGCTGAAAAACACGTTTTGATACTTTCTGCACACTGGGGTTAAGAGCTGAGTGTGTGGGCTCTTCTGAGCCTTGCAGTTACATGGTGATTCTGTAGACTGAAAAAACGCGTTTATTTCGGACTGAAAAACACGTTTTGAAAAGTGTCCTGTTACTGCCCCATTACTTACATGGGGGTGACCAAACTTGCAGAAACATGTTTATTTCTGCTGAAAAACACGTTTTGACACTTTCTGCACACTGAGGTTAAGAGCTGAGTGTGTGGGCTCTTCTGAGCCTTGCAGTTACATAGGGATTCTGCAGTCTGAAAAAACGCGTTTATTTCGGGCTGAAAAACACGTTTTGAAAAGTGTCCTGTAACTGCCCCATAAGTTACATGGGGTTGACCAAACTTGCAGAAACATGTTTATTTCTGCTGAAAAACACGTTTTGACACTTTCTGCACACTGAGGTTAAGAGCTAAGTGTGTGGGCTCTTCTGAGCCTTGCAGTTACAAACGGATTCTGCAATCTGAAAAAACGCGTTTATTTCGGGCTGAAAAACACGTTTTGAAAAGTGTCCTGTTACTGCCCCATAAGTTACATGGGGTTGACCAAACTTGCAGAAACATGTTTATTTCTGCTGAAAAACACGTTTTGATACTTTCTGCACACTGGGGTTAAGAGCTGAGTGTGTGGGCTCTTCTGAGCCTTGCAGTTACATGGTGATTCTGCAGTCTGAAAAAACGAATTTATTTCGGGCTGAAAAACACGTTTTGAAAAGTGTCCTGTTACTGCCCCATAAGTTACATGGGGTTGACCAAACTTGCAGAAACATGTTTATTTCTGCTGAAAAACACGTTTTGATACTTTCTGCACACTGGGGTTAAGAGCTGAGTGTGTGGGCTCTTCTGAGCCTTGCAGTTACATGGTGATTCTGCAGTCTGAAAAAACGTGTTTATTTCGGGCTGAAAAACACGTTTTGAAAAGTGTCCTGTTACTGCCCCATAAGTTACATGGGGTTGACCAAACTTCCAGAAACATGTTTATTTCTGCTGAAAAACACGTTTTGATACTTTCTGCACACTGGGGTTAAGAGCTGAGTGTGTGGGCTCTTCTGAGCCTTGCAGTTTCATGGTGATTCTGCAGTCTGAAAAAACGTGTTTATGTCGGGCTGAAAAACACGTTTTGAAAGGTGTCCTGTTACTGCCCCATTACTTACATGGGGGTGACCAAACTTGCAGAAACATGTTTATTTCTGCTGAAAAACACGTTTTGACACTTTCTGCACACTGGGGTTAAGAGCTGAGTGTGTGGGCTCTTCTGAGCCTTGCAGTTACAAAGGGATTCTGCAATCTGAAAAAACGCGTTTATTTCGGGCTGAAAAACACGTTTTGAAAAGTGTCCTGTTACTGCCCCATAAGTTACATGGGGTTGACCAAACTTGCAGAAACATGTTTATTTCTACTGAAAAACACGTTTTGATACTTTCTGCACACTGGGGTTAAGAGCTGAGTGTGTGGGCTCTTCTGAGCCTTTCAGTTACATGGGGATTCTGCAGTCTGAAAAAACGCGTTTATTTCGGGCTGAAAAACACGTTTTGAAAAGTGTCCTGTTACTGCCCCATTACTTACATGGGGGTGACCAAACTAGCAGAAACATGTTTATTTCTGCTGAAAAACACGTTTTGACACTTTCTGCACACTGAGGTTAAGAGCTGAGTGTGTGGGCCTTCTGAGCCTTGCAGTTACATAGGGATTCTGCAATCTGAAAAAACGCGTTTATTTCGGGCTGAAAAACACGTTTTGAAAAGTGTCCTGTTACTGCCCCATAAGTTACATGGGGTTGACCAAACTTGCAGAAACATGTTTATTTCTGCTGAAAAACACGTTTTGATACTTTCTGCACACTGGGGTTAAGAGCTGAGTGTGTGGGCTCTTCTGAGCCTTGCAGTTACATGGTGATTCTGCAGTCTGAAAAAACGCGTTTATTTCGGGCTGAAAAACACGTTTTGAAAAGTGTCCTGTTACTGCCCCATAAGTTTCATGGGTTTGACCAAACTTGCAGAAACATGTTTTTTTCTGCTGAAAAACACGTTTTGACACTTTCTGCACACTGGTGTTAAGAGCTGAGTGTGTGGGCTCTTCTGAGCCTTTCAGTTACATGGTGATTCTGCAGTCTGAAAAAACGCGTTTATTTCGGGCTGAAAAACACGTTTTGAAAAGTGTGCTGTTACTGCCCCATTACTTACATGAGGGTGACCAAACTAGCAGAAACATGTTTATTTCTGCTGAAAAACACGTTTTGACACTTTCTGCACTCTGGGGTTAAGAGCTGAATGTGTGGGCTCTTCTGAGCCTTTCAGTTACATAGGGATTCTGCAGTCTGAAAAAACGCGTTTATTTCGGGCAGAAAAACACGTTTTGAAAAGTGTCCTGTAACTGCCCCATAAGTTACATGTGGTTGACCAAACTTGCAGAAACATGTTTATTTCTGCTGAAAAACACGTTTTGACACTTTCTGCACACTGAGGTTAAGAGCTGAGTGTGTGGGCTCTTCTGAGCCTTGCAGTTACAAAGGGATTCTGCAATCTGAAAAAACGCATTTATTTCGGGCTGAAAAACACGTTTTGAAAAGTGTCCTGTTACTGCCCCATAAGTTACATGGGGTTGACCAAACTTGCAGAAACATGTTTATTTCTGCTGAAAAACACGTTTTGATACTTTCTGCACACTGGGGTTAAGAGCTGAGTGTGTGGGCTCTTCTGAGCCTTGCAGTTACATGGTGATTCTGCAGTCTGAAAAAACGCGTTTATTTCGGGCTGAAAAACACGTTTTGAAAAGTGTCCTGTTACTGCCCCATTACTTACATGAGGGTGACCAAACTAGCAGAAACATGTTTATTTCTGCTGAAAAACACGTTTTGACACTTTCTGCACACTGAGGTTAAGAGCTGAGTGTCTGGGCTCTTCTGAGCCTTTCAGTTACATAGGGATTCTGCAATCTGAAAAAACGCGTTTATTTCGGGCTGAAAAAAACGTTTTGAAAAGTGACCTCTTACTGCCCCATAAGTTACATGGGGTTGACCAAACTTGCAGAAACATGTTTATTTCTGCTGAAAAACACGTTTTGATACTTTCTGCACACTGGGGCTAAGAGCTGAGTGTGTGGGCTCTTCTGAGCCTTGCAGTTACATGGTGATTCTGCAGTCTGAAAAAACGTGTTTATTTCGGGCTGAAAAACACGTTTTGAAAAGTGTTCTGTTACTGCCCCATTACTTACATGGGGGTGACCAAACTTGCAGAAACATGTCTATTTCTGCTGAAAAACATGTTTTGACACTTTCTGCACACTGAGGTTAAGAGCTGAGTGTGTGGGCTCTTCTGAGCCTTGCAGTTACATAGGGATTCTGCAATCTGAAAAAACGCGTTTATTTCGGGCTGAAAAACACGTTTTGAAAAGTGTCCTGTTACTGCCCCATAAGTTACATGGGGTTGACCAAACTTGCAGAAACATGTTTATTTCTGCTGAAAAACACGTTTTGACACTTTCTGCACACTGGGGTTAAGAGCTGAGTGTGTGGGCTCTTCTGAGCCTTTCAGTTACATGGTGATTCTGCAGTCTGAAAAAACGCGTTTATTTCGGGCTGAAAAACACGTTTTGAAATGTGTGCTGTTACTGCCCCATTACTTACATGAGGGTGACCAAACTAGCAGAAACATGTTTATTTCTGCTGAAAAACACGTTTTGACACTTTCTGCACTCTGGGGTTAAGAGCTGAATGTGTGGGCTCTTCTGAGCCTTTCAGTTACATAGGGATTCTGCAGTCTGAAAAAACGCGTTTATTTCGGGTTGAAAAACACGTTTTGAAAAGTGTCCTGTAACTGCCCCATAAGTTACATGGGGTTGACCAAACTTGCAGAAACATGTTTATTTCTGCTGAAAAACACGTTTTGACACTTTCTGCACACTGAGGTTAAGAGCTAAGTGTGTGGGCTCTTCTGAGCCTTGCAGTTACAAAGGGATTCTGCAATCTGAAAAAACGCGTTTATTTCGGGCTGAAAAACACGTTTTGAAAAGTGTCCTGTTACTGCCCCATAAGTTACATGGGGTTGACCAAACTTGCAGAAACATGTTTGTTTCTGCTGAAAAACACGTTTTGATACTTTCTGCACACTGGGGTTAAGAGCTGAGTGTGTGGGCTCTTCTGAGCCTTGCAGTTACATGGTGATTCTGTAGACTGAAAAAACGCGTTTATTTCGGACTGAAAAACACGTTTTGAAAAGTGTCCTGTTACTGCCCCATTACTTACATGGGGGTGACCAAACTTGCAGAAACATGTTTATTTCTGCTGAAAAACACGTTTTGACACTTTCTGCACACTGAGGTTAAGAGCTAAGTGTGTGGGCTCTTCTGAGCCTTGCAGTTACAAAGGGATTCTGCAATCTGAAAAAACGCGTTTATTTCGGGCTGAAAAACACGTTTTGAAAAGTGTCCTGTTACTGCCCCATAAGTTACATGGGGTTGACCAAACTTGCAGAAACATGTTTATTTCTGCTGAAAAACACGTTTTGATACTTTCTGCACACTGGGGTTAAGAGCTGAGTGTGTGGGCTCTTCTGAGCCTTGCAGTTACATGGTGATTCTGCAGTCTGAAAAAACGAGTTTATTTCGGGCTGAAAAACACGTTTTGAAAAGTGTCCTGTTACTGCCCCATTACTTACATGGGGGTGACCAAACTTGCAGAAACATGTTTATTTCTGCTGAAAAACACGTTTTGACACTTTCTGCACACTGGGGTTAAGAGCTGAGTGTGTGGGCTCTTCTGAGCCTTTCAGTTACATGGTGATTCTGCAGTCTGAAAAAACGCGTTTATTTCGGGCTGAAAAACACGTTTTGAAATGTGTGCTGTTACTGCCCCATTACTTACATGAGGGTGACCAAACTAGCAGAAACATGTTTATTTCTGCTGAAAAACACGTTTTGACACTTTCTGCACTCTGGGGTTAAGAGCTGAATGTGTGGGCTCTTCTGAGCCTTTCAGTTACATGGTGATTCTGCAGTCTGAAAAAACGAGTTTATTTCGGGCTGAAAAACACGTTTTGAAAAGTGTCCTGTTACTGCCCCATAAGTTACATGGGGTTGACCAAACTTGCAGAAACATGTTTATTTCTGCTGAAAAACACGTTTTGATACTTTCTGCACACTGGGGTTAAGAGCTGAGTGTGTGGGCTCTTCTGAGCCTTGCAGTTACATGGTGATTCTGCAGTCTGAAAAAACGCGTTTATTTCGGGCTGAAAAACACGTTTTGAAAAGTGTCCTGTTACTGCCCCATAAGTTTCATGGGTTTGACCAAACTTGCAGAAACATGTTTTTTTCTGCTGAAAAACACGTTTTGACACTTTCTGCACACTGGTGTTAAGAGCTGAGTGTGTGGGCTCTTCTGAGCCTTTCAGTTACATGGTGATTCTGCAGTCTGAAAAAACGCGTTTATTTCGGGCTGAAAAACACGTTTTGAAAAGTGTGCTGTTACTGCCCCATTACTTACATGAGGGTGACCAAACTAGCAGAAACATGTTTATTTCTGCTGAAAAACACGTTTTGACACTTTCTGCACTCTGGGGTTAAGAGCTGAATGTGTGGGCTCTTCTGAGCCTTTCAGTTACATAGGGATTCTGCAGTCTGAAAAAACGCGTTTATTTCGGGCAGAAAAACACGTTTTGAAAAGTGTCCTGTAACTGCCCCATAAGTTACATGTGGTTGACCAAACTTGCAGAAACATGTTTATTTCTGCTGAAAAACACGTTTTGACACTTTCTGCACACTGAGGTTAAGAGCTGAGTGTGTGGGCTCTTCTGAGCCTTGCAGTTACAAAGGGATTCTGCAATCTGAAAAAACGCATTTATTTCGGGCTGAAAAACACGTTTTGAAAAGTGTCCTGTTACTGCCCCATAAGTTACATGGGGTTGACCAAACTTGCAGAAACATGTTTATTTCTGCTGAAAAACACGTTTTGATACTTTCTGCACACTGGGGTTAAGAGCTGAGTGTGTGGGCTCTTCTGAGCCTTGCAGTTACATGGTGATTCTGCAGTCTGAAAAAACGAGTTTATTTAGGGCTGAAAAACACGTTTTGAAAAGTGTCCTGTTACTGCCCCATTACTTACATGGGGGTGACCAAACTTGCAGAAACATGTTTATTTCTGCTGAAAAACACGTTTTGACACTTTCTGCACACTGGGGTTAAGAGCTGAGTGTGTGGGCTCTTCTGAGCCTTTCAGTTACATGGTGATTCTGCAGTCTGAAAAAACGCGTTTATTTCGGGCTGAAAAACACGTTTTGAAATGTGTGCTGTTACTGCCCCATTACTTACATGAGGGTGACCAAACTAGCAGAAACATGTTTATTTCTGCTGAAAAACACGTTTTGACACTTTCTGCACTCTGGGGTTAAGAGCTGAATGTGTGGGCTCTTCTGAGCCTTTCAGTTACATAGGGATTCTGCAGTCTGAAAAAACGCGTTTATTTCGGGTTGAAAAACACGTTTTGAAAAGTGTCCTGTAACTGCCCCATAAGTTACATGGGGTTGACCAAACTTGCAGAAACATGTTTATTTCTGCTGAAAAACACGTTTTGACACTTTCTGCACACTGAGGTTAAGAGCTAAGTGTGTGGGCTCTTCTGAGCCTTGCAGTTACAAAGGGATTCTGCAATCTGAAAAAACGCGTTTATTTCGGGCTGAAAAACACGTTTTGAAAAGTGTCCTGTTACTGCCCCATAAGTTACATGGGGTTGACCAAACTTGCAGAAACATGTTTGTTTCTGCTGAAAAACACGTTTTGATACTTTCTGCACACTGGGGTTAAGAGCTGAGTGTGTGGGCTCTTCTGAGCCTTGCAGTTACATGGTGATTCTGTAGACTGAAAAAACGCGTTTATTTCGGACTGAAAAACACGTTTTGAAAAGTGTCCTGTTACTGCCCCATTACTTACATGAGGGTGACCAAACTAGCAGAAACATGTTTATTTCTGCTGAAAAACACGTTTTGACACTTTCTGCACTCTGGGGTTAAGAGCTGAATGTGTGGGCTCTTCTGAGCCTTTCAGTTACATAGGGATTCTGCAGTCTGAAAAAACGCTTTTATTTCGGGCAGAAAAACACGTTTTGAAAAGTGTCCTGTAACTGCCCCATAAGTTACATGTGGTTGACCAAACTTGCAGAAACATGTTTATTTCTGCTGAAAAACACGTTTTGACACTTTCTGCACACTGAGGTTAAGAGCTGAGTGTGTGGGCTCTTCTGAGCCTTGCAGTTACAAAGGGATTCTGCAATCTGAAAAAACGCATTTATTTCGGGCTGAAAAACACGTTTTGAAAAGTGTCCTGTTACTGCCCCATAAGTTACATGGGGTTGACCAAACTTGCAGAAACATGTTTATTTCTGCTGAAAAACACGTTTTGATACTTTCTGCACACTGGGGTTAAGAGCTGAGTGTGTGGGCTCTTCTGAGCCTTGCAGTTACATGGTGATTCTGCAGTCTGAAAAAACGCGTTTATTTCGGGCTGAAAAACACGTTTTGAAAAGTGTCCTGTTACTGCCCCATTACTTACATGGGGGTGACCAAACTAGCAGAAACATGTTTATTTCTGCTGAAAAACACGTTTTGACACTTTCTGCACACTGAGGTTAAGAGCTGAGTGTGTGGGCCTTCTGAGCCTTGCAGTTACATAGGGATTCTGCAATCTGAAAAAACGCGTTTATTTCGGGCTGAAAAACACGTTTTGAAAAGTGACCTCTTACTGCCCCATAAGTTACATGGGGTTGACCAAACTTGCAGAAACATGTTTATTTCTGCTGAAAAACACGTTTTGATACTTTCTGCACACTGGGGCTAAGAGCTGAGTGTGTGGGCTCTTCTGAGCCTTGCAGTTACATGGTGATTCTGCAGTCTGAAAAAACGTGTTTATTTCGGGCTGAAAAACACGTTTTGAAAAGTGTTCTGTTACTGCCCCATTACTTACATGGGGGTGACCAAACTTGCAGAAACATGTCTATTTCTGCTGAAAAACATGTTTTGACACTTTCTGCACACTGAGGTTAAGAGCTGAGTGTGTGGGCTCTTCTGAGCCTTGCAGTTACATAGGGATTCTGCAATCTGAAAAAACGCGTTTATTTCGGGCTGAAAAACACGTTTTGAAAAGTGTCCTGTTACTGCCCCATAAGTTACATGGGGTTGACCAAACTTGCAGAAACATGTTTATTTCTGCTGAAAAACACGTTTTGATACTTTCTGCACACTGGGGTTAAGAGCTGAGTGTGTGGGCTCTTCTGAGCCTTGCAGTTACATGGTGATTCTGCAGTCTGAAAAAACGCGTTTATTTCGGGCTGAAAAACACGTTTTGAAAAGTGTCCTGTTACTGCCCCATTACTTACATGGGGGTGACCAAACTTGCAGAAACATGTTTATTTCTGCTGAAAAACACGTTTTGACACTTTCTGCACACTGGGGTTAAGAGCTGAGTGTGTGGGCTCTTCTGAGCCTTTCAGTTACATGGTGATTCTGCAGTCTGAAAAAACGCGTTTATTTCGGGCTGAAAAACACGTTTTGAAATGTGTGCTGTTACTGCCCCATTACTTACATGAGGGTGACCAAACTAGCAGAAACATGTTTATTTCTGCTGAAAAACACGTTTTGACACTTTCTGCACTCTGGGGTTAAGAGCTGAATGTGTGGGCTCTTCTGAGCCTTTCAGTTACATAGGGATTCTGCAGTCTGAAAAAACGCGTTTATTTCGGGCTGAAAAACACGTTTTGAAAAGTGTCCTGTTACTGCCCCATAAGTTACATGGGGTTGACCAAACTTGCAGAAACATGTTTATTTCTGCTGAAAAACACGTTTTGATACTTTCTGCACACTGGGGTTAAGAGCTGAGTGTGTGGGCTCTTCTGAGCCTTGCAGTTACATGGTGATTCTGCAGTCTGAAAAAACGTGTTTATTTCGGGCTGAAAAACACGTTTTGAAAAGTGTCCTGTTACTGCCCCATAAGTTACATGGGGTTGACCAAACTTGCAGAAACATGTTTATTTCTGCTGAAAAACACGTTTTGACACTTTCTGCACACTGGTGTTAAGAGCTGAGTGTGTGGGCTCTTCTGAGCCTTTCAGTTACATGGTGATTCTGCAGTCTGAAAAAACGCGTTTATTTCGGGCTGAAAAACACGTTTTGAAAAGTGTGCTGTTACTGCCCCATTACTTACATGAGGGTAACCAAACTAGCAGAAACATGTTTATTTCTGCTGAAAAACACGTTTTGACACTTTCTGCACTCTGGGGTTAAGAGCTGAATGTGTGGGCTCTTCTGAGCCTTTCAGTTACATAGGGATTCTGCAGTCTGAAAAAACGCGTTTATTTCGGGTTGAAAAACACGTTTTGAAAAGTGTCCTGTAACTGCCCCATAAGTTACATGGGGTTGACCAAACTTGCAGAAACATGTTTATTTCTGCTGAAAAACACGTTTTGACACTTTCTGCACACTGAGGTTAAGAGCTGAGTGTGTGGGCTCTTCTGAGCCTTGCAGTTACAAAGGGATTCTGCAATCTGAAAAAACGCGTTTATTTCGGGCTGAAAAACACGTTTTGAAAAGTGTCCTGTTACTGCCCCATAAGTTACATGGGGTTGACCAAACTTGCAGAAACATGTTTATTTCTGCTGAAAAACACGTTTTGATACTTTCTGCACACTGGGGTTAAGAGCTGAGTGTGTGGGCTCTTCTGAGCCTTGCAGTTACATGGTGATTCTGCAGACTGAAAAAACGCGTTTATTTCGGACTGAAAAACACATTTTGAAAAGTGTCCTGTTACTGCCCCATTACTTACATGGGGGTGACCAAACTTGCAGAAACATGTTTATTTCTGCTGAAAAACACGTTTTGACACTTTCTGCACACTGAGGATAAGAGCTGAGTGTGTGGGCTCTTCTGAGCCTTGCAGTTACATGGTGATTCTGCAGACTGAAAAAACGCGTTTATTTCGGACTGAAAAACACGTTTTGAAAAGTGTCCTGTTACTGCCCCATTACTTACATGGGGGTGACCAAACTTGCAGAAACATGTTTATTTCTGCCGAAAAACACGTTTTGACACTTTCTGCACACTGAGGTTAAGAGATGAGTGTGTGGGCCTTCTGAGCCTTGCAGTTACATAGGGATTCTGCAATCTGAATAAACGCGTTTATTTCGGGCTGAAAAACACGTTTTGAAAAGTGTCCTGTTACTGCCCCATTACTTACATGAGGGTGACCAAACTAGCAGAAACATGTTTATTTCTGCTGAAAAACACGTTTTGACACTTTCTGCACTCTGGGGTTAAGAGCTGAATGTGTGGGCTCTTCTGAGCCTTTCAGTTACATAGGGATTCTGCAGTCTGAAAAAACGCGTTTATTTCGGGTTGAAAAACACGTTTTGAAAAGTGTCCTGTAACTGCCCCATAAGTTACATGGGGTTGACCAAACTTGCAGAAACATGTTTATTTCTGCTGAAAAACACGTTTTGACACTTTCTGCACACTGAGGTTAAGAGCTGAGTGTGTGGGCTCTTCTGAGCCTTGCAGTTACAAAGGGATTCTGCAATCTGAAAAAACGCGTTTATTTCGGGCTGAAAAACACGTTTTGAAAAGTGACCTGTTACTGCCCCATAAGTTACATGGGGTTGACCAAACTTGCAGAAACATGTTTATTTCTGCTGAAAAACACGTTTTGATACTTTCTGCACACTGGGGCTAAGAGCTGAGTGTGTGGGCTCTTCTGAGCCTTGCAGTTACATGGTGATTCTGCATTCTGAAAAAACGTGTTTATTTCGGGCTGAAAAACACGTTTTGAAAAGTGTCCTGTTACTGCCCCATTACTTACATGGGGGTGACCAAACTTGCAGAAACATGTCTATTTCTGCTGAAAAACATGTTTTGACACTTTCTGCACACTGAGGTTAAGAGCTGAGTGTGTGGGCTCTTCTGAGCCTTGCAGTTACATAGGGATTCTGCAATCTGAAAAAACGCGTTTATTTCGGGCTGAAAAACACGTTTTGAAAAGTGTCCTGTTACTGCCCCATAAGTTACATGGGGTTGACCAAACTTGCAGAAACATGTTTATTTCTGCTGAAAAACACGTTTTGATACTTTCTGCACACTGGGGTTAAGAGCTGAGTGTGTGGGCTCTTCTGAGCCTTGCAGTTACATGGTGATTCTGCAGTCTGAAAAAACGCGTTTATTTCGGGCTGAAAAACACGTTTTGAAAAGTGTCCTGTTACTGCCCCATTACTTACATGGGGGTGACCAAACTTGCAGAAACATGTTTATTTCTGCTGAAAAACACGTTTTGACACTTTCTGCACACTGGGGTTAAGAGCTGAGTGTGTGGGCTCTTCTGAGCCTTTCAGTTACATGGTGATTCTGCAGTCTGAAAAAACGCGTTTATTTCGGGCTGAAAAACACGTTTTGAAATGTGTGCTGTTACTGCCCCATTACTTACATGAGGGTGACCAAACTAGCAGAAACATGTTTATTTCTGCTGAAAAACACGTTTTGACACTTTCTGCACTCTGGGGTTAAGAGCTGAATGTGTGGGCTCTTCTGAGCCTTTCAGTTACATAGGGATTCTGCAGTCTGAAAAAACGCGTTTATTTCGGGCTGAAAAACACGTTTTGAAAAGTGTCCTGTTACTGCCCCATAAGTTACATGGGGTTGACCAAACTTGCAGAAACATGTTTATTTCTGCTGAAAAACACGTTTTGATACTTTCTGCACACTGGGGTTAAGAGCTGAGTGTGTGGGCTCTTCTGAGCCTTGCAGTTACATGGTGATTCTGCAGTCTGAAAAAACGTGTTTATTTCGGGCTGAAAAACACGTTTTGAAAAGTGTCCTGTTACTGCCCCATAAGTTACATGGGGTTGACCAAACTTGCAGAAACATGTTTATTTCTGCTGAAAAACACGTTTTGACACTTTCTGCACACTGGTGTTAAGAGCTGAGTGTGTGGGCTCTTCTGAGCCTTTCAGTTACATGGTGATTCTGCAGTCTGAAAAAACGCGTTTATTTCGGGCTGAAAAACACGTTTTGAAAAGTGTGCTGTTACTGCCCCATTACTTACATGAGGGTAACCAAACTAGCAGAAACATGTTTATTTCTGCTGAAAAACACGTTTTGACACTTTCTGCACTCTGGGGTTAAGAGCTGAATGTGTGGGCTCTTCTGAGCCTTTCAGTTACATAGGGATTCTGCAGTCTGAAAAAACGCGTTTATTTCGGGTTGAAAAACACGTTTTGAAAAGTGTCCTGTAACTGCCCCATAAGTTACATGGGGTTGACCAAACTTGCAGAAACATGTTTATTTCTGCTGAAAAACACGTTTTGACACTTTCTGCACACTGAGGTTAAGAGCTGAGTGTGTGGGCTCTTCTGAGCCTTGCAGTTACAAAGGGATTCTGCAATCTGAAAAAACGCGTTTATTTCGGGCTGAAAAACACGTTTTGAAAAGTGTCCTGTTACTGCCCCATAAGTTACATGGGGTTGACCAAACTTGCAGAAACATGTTTATTTCTGCTGAAAAACACGTTTTGATACTTTCTGCACACTGGGGTTAAGAGCTGAGTGTGTGGGCTCTTCTGAGCCTTGCAGTTACATGGTGATTCTGCAGACTGAAAAAACGCGTTTATTTCGGACTGAAAAACACATTTTGAAAAGTGTCCTGTTACTGCCCCATTACTTACATGGGGGTGACCAAACTTGCAGAAACATGTTTATTTCTGCTGAAAAACACGTTTTGACACTTTCTGCACACTGAGGATAAGAGCTGAGTGTGTGGGCTCTTCTGAGCCTTGCAGTTACATGGTGATTCTGCAGACTGAAAAAACGCGTTTATTTCGGACTGAAAAACACGTTTTGAAAAGTGTCCTGTTACTGCCCCATTACTTACATGGGGGTGACCAAACTTGCAGAAACATGTTTATTTCTGCCGAAAAACACGTTTTGACACTTTCTGCACACTGAGGTTAAGAGATGAGTGTGTGGGCCTTCTGAGCCTTGCAGTTACATAGGGATTCTGCAATCTGAATAAACGCGTTTATTTCGGGCTGAAAAACACGTTTTGAAAAGTGTCCTGTTACTGCCCCATTACTTACATGAGGGTGACCAAACTAGCAGAAACATGTTTATTTCTGCTGAAAAACACGTTTTGACACTTTCTGCACTCTGGGGTTAAGAGCTGAATGTGTGGGCTCTTCTGAGCCTTTCAGTTACATAGGGATTCTGCAGTCTGAAAAAACGCGTTTATTTCGGGTTGAAAAACACGTTTTGAAAAGTGTCCTGTAACTGCCCCATAAGTTACATGGGGTTGACCAAACTTGCAGAAACATGTTTATTTCTGCTGAAAAACACGTTTTGACACTTTCTGCACACTGAGGTTAAGAGCTGAGTGTGTGGGCTCTTCTGAGCCTTGCAGTTACAAAGGGATTCTGCAATCTGAAAAAACGCGTTTATTTCGGGCTGAAAAACACGTTTTGAAAAGTGACCTGTTACTGCCCCATAAGTTACATGGGGTTGACCAAACTTGCAGAAACATGTTTATTTCTGCTGAAAAACACGTTTTGATACTTTCTGCACACTGGGGCTAAGAGCTGAGTGTGTGGGCTCTTCTGAGCCTTGCAGTTACATGGTGATTCTGCATTCTGAAAAAACGTGTTTATTTCGGGCTGAAAAACACGTTTTGAAAAGTGTCCTGTTACTGCCCCATTACTTACATGGGGGTGACCAAACTTGCAGAAACATGTCTATTTCTGCTGAAAAACATGTTTTGACACTTTCTGCACACTGAGGTTAAGAGCTGAGTGTGTGGGCTCTTCTGAGCCTTGCAGTTACATAGGGATTCTGCAATCTGAAAAAACGCGTTTATTTCGGGCTGAAAAACACGTTTTGAAAAGTGTCCTGTTACTGCCCCATAAGTTACATGGGGTTGACCAAACTTGCAGAAACATGTTTATTTCTGCTGAAAAACACGTTTTGATACTTTCTGCACACTGGGGTTAAGAGCTGAGTGTGTGGGCTCTTCTGAGCCTTGCAGTTACATGGTGATTCTGCAGTCTGAAAAAACGCGTTTATTTCGGGCTGAAAAACACGTTTTGAAAAGTGTCCTGTTACTGCCCCATAAGTTACATGGGGTTGACCAAACTTGCAGAAACATGTTTATTTCTGCTGAAAAACACGTTTTGACACTTTCTGCACACTGGTGTTAAGAGCTGAGTGTGTGGGCTCTTCTGAGCCTTTCAGTTACATGGTGATTCTGCAGTCTGAAAAAACGCGTTTATTTCGGGCTGAAAAACACGTTTTGAAAAGTGTGCTGTTACTGCCCCATTACTTACATGAGGGTGACCAAACTAGCAGAAACATGTTTATTTCTGCTGAAAAACACGTTTTGATACTTTCTGCACACTGGGGCTAAGAGCTGAGTGTGTGGGCTCTTCTGAGCCTTGCAGTTACATGGTGATTCTGCAGTCTGAAAAAACGTGTTTATTTCGGGCTGAAAAACACGTTTTGAAAAGTGTCCTGTTACTGCCCCATAAGTTACATGGGGTTGACCAAACTAGCAGAAACATGTTTATTTCTGCTGAAAAACACGTTTTGACACTTTCTGCACTCTGGGGTTAAGAGCTGAATGTGTGGGCTCTTCTGAGCCTTTCAGTTACATGGTGATTCTGCAGTCTGAAAAAACGAGTTTATTTCGGGCTGAAAAACACGTTTTGAAAAGTGTCCTGTTACTGCCCCATTACTTACATGGGGGTGACCAAACTTGCAGAAACATGTTTATTTCTGCTGAAAAACACGTTTTGACACTTTCTGCACACTGGGGTTAAGAGCTGAGTGTGTGGGCTCTTCTGAGCCTTTCAGTTACATGGTGATTCTGCAGTCTGAAAAAACGCGTTTATTTCGGGCTGAAAAACACGTTTTGAAATGTGTGCTGTTACTGCCCCATTACTTACATGAGGGTGACCAAACTAGCAGAAACATGTTTATTTCTGCTGAAAAACACGTTTTGACACTTTCTGCACTCTGGGGTTAAGAGCTGAATGTGTGGGCTCTTCTGAGCCTTTCAGTTACATAGGGATTCTGCAGTCTGAAAAAACGCGTTTATTTCGGGTTGAAAAACACGTTTTGAAAAGTGTCCTGTAACTGCCCCATAAGTTACATGGGGTTGACCAAACTTGCAGAAACATGTTTATTTCTGCTGAAAAACACGTTTTGACACTTTCTGCACACTGAGGTTAAGAGCTAAGTGTGTGGGCTCTTCTGAGCCTTGCAGTTACAAAGGGATTCTGCAATCTGAAAAAACGCGTTTATTTCGGGCTGAAAAACACGTTTTGAAAAGTGTCCTGTTACTGCCCCATAAGTTACATGGGGTTGACCAAACTTGCAGAAACATGTTTGTTTCTGCTGAAAAACACGTTTTGATACTTTCTGCACACTGGGGTTAAGAGCTGAGTGTGTGGGCTCTTCTGAGCCTTGCAGTTACATGGTGATTCTGTAGACTGAAAAAACGCGTTTATTTCGGACTGAAAAACACGTTTTGAAAAGTGTCCTGTTACTGCCCCATTACTTACATGGGGGTGACCAAACTTGCAGAAACATGTTTATTTCTGCTGAAAAACACGTTTTGACACTTTCTGCACACTGAGGATAAGAGCTGAGTGTGTGGGCTCTTCTGAGCCTTGCAGTTACATAGGGATTCTGCAGTCTGAAAAAATGCGTTTATTTCGGGCTGAAAAACACGTTTTGAAAAGTGTCCTGTAACTGCCCCATAAGTTACATGGGGTTGACCAAACTTGCAGAAACATGTTTATTTCTGCTGAAAAACACGTTTTGACACTTTCTGCACACTGAGGTTAAGAGCTAAGTGTGTGGGCTCTTCTGAGCCTTGCAGTTACAAAGGGATTCTGCAATCTGAAAAAACGCGTTTATTTCGGGCTGAAAAACACGTTTTGAAAAGTGTCCTGTTACTGCCCCATAAGTTACATGGGGTTGACCAAACTTGCAGAAACATGTTTATTTCTGCTGAAAAACACGTTTTGACACTTTCTGCACTCTGGGGTTAAGAGCTGAATGTGTGGGCTCTTCTGAGCCTTTCAGTTACATGGTGATTCTGCAGTCTGAAAAAACGAGTTTATTTCGGGCTGAAAAACACGTTTTGAAAAGTGTCCTGTTACTGCCCCATAAGTTACATGGGGTTGACCAAACTTGCAGAAACATGTTTATTTCTGCTGAAAAACACGTTTTGATACTTTCTGCACACTGGGGTTAAGAGCTGAGTGTGTGGGCTCTTCTGAGCCTTGCAGTTACATGGTGATTCTGCAGTCTGAAAAAACGTGTTTATTTTGGGCTGAAAAACACGTTTTGAAAAGTGTCCTGTTACTGCCCCATAAGTTACATGGGGTTGACCAAACTTGCAGAAACATGTTTATTTCTGCTGAAAAACACGTTTTGACACTTTCTGCACACTGGTGTTAAGAGCTGAGTGTGTGGGCTCTTCTGAGCCTTTCAGTTACATGGTGATTCTGCAGTCTGAAAAAACGCGTTTATTTCGGGCTGAAAAACACGTTTTGAAAAGTGTGCTGTTACTGCCCCATTACTTACATGAGGGTAACCAAACTAGCAGAAACATGTTTATTTCTGCTGAAAAACACGTTTTGACACTTTCTGCACTCTGGGGTTAAGAGCTGAATGTGTGGGCTCTTCTGAGCCTTTCAGTTACATAGGGATTCTGCAGTCTGAAAAAACGCGTTTATTTCGGGTTGAAAAACACGTTTTGAAAAGTGTCCTGTAACTGCCCCATAAGTTACATGGGGTTGACCAAACTTGCAGAAACATGTTTATTTCTGCTGAAAAACACGTTTTGACACTTTCTGCACACTGAGGTTAAGAGCTGAGTGTTTGGGCTCTTCTGAGCCTTGCAGTTACAAAGGGATTCTGCAATCTGAAAAAACGTGTTTATTTCGGGCTGAAAAACACGTTTTGAAAAGTGTCCTGTTACTGCCCCATAAGTTACATGGGGTTGACCAAACTTGCAGAAACATGTTTATTTCTGCTGAAAAACACGTTTTGATACTTTCTGCACACTGGGGTTAAGAGCTGAGTGTGTGGGCTCTTCTGAGCCTTGCAGTTACATGGTGATTCTGCAGACTGAAAAAACGCGTTTATTTCGGACTGAAAAACACGTTTTGAAAAGTGTCCTGTTACTGCCCCATTACTTACATGGGGGTGACCAAACTTGCAGAAACATGTTTATTTCTGCTGAAAAACACGTTTTGACACTTTCTGCACACTGAGGATAAGAGCTGAGTGTGTGGGCTCTTCTGAGCCTTGCAGTTACATGGTGATTCTGCAGACTGAAAAAACGCGTTTATTTCGGACTGAAAAACACGTTTTGAAAAGTGTCCTGTTACTGCCCCATTACTTACATGGGGGTGACCAAACTTGCAGAAACATGTTTATTTCTGCCGAAAAACACGTTTTGACACTTTCTGCACACTGAGGTTAAGAGATGAGTGTGTGGGCCTTCTGAGCCTTGCAGTTACATAGGGATTCTGCAATCTGAATAAACGCGTTTATTTCGGGCTGAAAAACACGTTTTGAAAAGTGTCCTGTTACTGCCCCATTACTTACATGAGGGTGACCAAACTAGCAGAAACATGTTTATTTCTGCTGAAAAACACGTTTTGATACTTTCTGCACACTGGGGCTAAGAGCTGAGTGTGTGGGCTCTTCTGAGCCTTGCAGTTACATGGTGATTCTGCAGTCTGAAAAAACGTGTTTATTTCGGGCTGAAAAACACGTTTTGAAAAGTGTCCTGTTACTGCCCCATTACTTACATGGGGGTGACCAAACTTGCAGAAACATGTCTATTTCTGCTGAAAAACATGTTTTGACACTTTCTGCACACTGAGGTTAAGAGCTGAGTGTGTGGGCTCTTCTGAGCCTTGCAGTTACATAGGGATTCTGCAATCTGAAAAAACGCGTTTATTTCGGGCTGAAAAACACGTTTTGAAAAGTGTCCTGTTACTGCCCCATAAGTTACATGGGGTTGACCAAACTTGCAGAAACATGTTTATTTCTGCTGAAAAACACGTTTTGATACTTTCTGCACACTGGGGTTAAGAGCTGAGTGTGTGGGCTCTTCTGAGCCTTGCAGTTACATGGTGATTCTGCAGTCTGAAAAAACGCGTTTATTTCGGGCTGAAAAACACGTTTTGAAAAGTGTTCTGTTACTGCCCCATTACTTACATGGGGGTGACCAAACTAGCAGAAACATGTTTATTTCTGCTGAAAAACACGTTTTGACACTTTCTGCACACTGAGGTTAAGAGCTGAGTGTGTGGGCCTTCTGAGCCTTGCAGTTACATAGGGATTCTGCAATCTGAAAAAACGCGTTTATTTCGGGCTGAAAAACACGTTTTGAAAAGTGACCTGTTACTGCCCCATAAGTTACATGGGGTTGACCAAACTTGCAGAAACATGTTTATTTCTGCTGAAAAACACGTTTTGATACTTTCTGCACACTGGGGCTAAGAGCTGAGTGTGTGGGCTCTTCTGAGCCTTGCAGTTACATGGTGATTCTGCAGTCTGAAAAAACGTGTTTATTTCGGGCTGAAAAACACGTTTTGAAAAGTGTCCTGTTACTGCCCCATAAGTTACATGGGGTTGACCAAACTAGCAGAAACATGTTTATTTCTGCTGAAAAACACGTTTTGACACTTTCTGCACTCTGGGGTTAAGAGCTGAATGTGTGGGCTCTTCTGAGCCTTTCAGTTACATGGTGATTCTGCAGTCTGAAAAAACGAGTTTATTTCGGGCTGAAAAACACGTTTTGAAAAGTGTCCTGTTACTGCCCCATAAGTTACATGGGGTTGACCAAACTTGCAGAAACATGTTTATTTCTGCTGAAAAACACGTTTTGATACTTTCTGCACACTGGGGTTAAGAGCTGAGTGTGTGGGCTCTTCTGAGCCTTGCAGTTACATGGTGATTCTGCAGTCTGAAAAAACGTGTTTATTTCGGGCTGAAAAACACGTTTTGAAAAGTGTCCTGTTACTGCCCCATAAGTTACATGGGGTTGACCAAACTTGCAGAAACATGTTTATTTCTGCTGAAAAACACGTTTTGACACTTTCTGCACACTGGTGTTAAGAGCTGAGTGTGTGGGCTCTTCTGAGCCTTTCAGTTACATGGTGATTCTGCAGTCTGAAAAAACGCGTTTATTTCGGGCTGAAAAACACGTTTTGAAAAGTGTGCTGTTACTGCCCCATTACTTACATGAGGGTAACCAAACTAGCAGAAACATGTTTATTTCTGCTGAAAAACACGTTTTGACACTTTCTGCACTCTGGGGTTAAGAGCTGAATGTGTGGGCTCTTCTGAGCCTTTCAGTTACATAGGGATTCTGCAGACTGAAAAAACGCGTTTATTTCGGGTTGAAAAACACGTTTTGAAAAGTGTCCTGTAACTGCCCCATAAGTTACATGGGGTTGACCAAACTTGCAGAAACGTTTATTTCTGCTGAAAAACACGTTTTGACACTTTCTGCACACTGAGGTTAAGAGCTGAGTGTGTGGGCTCTTCTGAGCCTTGCAGTTACAAAGGGATTCTGCAATCTGAAAAAACGCGTTTATTTCGGACTGAAAAACACGTTTTGAAAAGTGTCCTGTTACTGCCCCATTACTTACATGGGGGTGACCAAACTTGCAGAAACATGTTTATTTCTGCTGAAAAACACGTTTTGACACTTTCTGCACACTGAGGATAAGAGCTGAGTGTGTGGGCTCTTCTGAGCCTTGCAGTTACATGGTGATTCTGCAGACTGAAAAAACGCGTTTATTTCGGACTGAAAAACACGTTTTGAAAAGTGTCCTGTTACTGCCCCATTACTTACATGGGGGTGACCAAACTTGCAGAAACATGTTTATTTCTGCCGAAAAACACGTTTTGACACTTTCTGCACACTGAGGTTAAGAGATGAGTGTGTGGGCCTTCTGAGCCTTGCAGTTACATAGGGATTCTGCAATCTGAATAAACGCGTTTATTTCGGGCTGAAAAACACGTTTTGAAAAGTGTCCTGTTACTGCCCCATTACTTACATGAGGGTGACCAAACTAGCAGAAACATGTTTATTTCTGCTGAAAAACACGTTTTGACACTTTCTGCACTCTGGGGTTAAGAGCTGAATGTGTGGGCTCTTCTGAGCCTTTCAGTTACATAGGGATTCTGCAGTCTGAAAAAACGCGTTTATTTCGGGTTGAAAAACACGTTTTGAAAAGTGTCCTGTAACTGCCCCATAAGTTACATGGGGTTGACCAAACTTGCAGAAACATGTTTATTTCTGCTGAAAAACACGTTTTGACACTTTCTGCACACTGAGGTTAAGAGCTGAGTGTGTGGGCTCTTCTGAGCCTTGCAGTTACAAAGGGATTCTGCAATCTGAAAAAACGCGTTTATTTCGGGCTGAAAAACACGTTTTGAAAAGTGTCCTGTTACTGCCCCATAAGTTACATGGGGTTGACCAAACTTGCAGAAACATGTTTATTTCTGCTGAAAAACACGTTTTGATACTTTCTGCACACTGGGGTTAAGAGCTGAGTGTGTGGGCTCTTCTGAGCCTTGCAGTTACATGGTGATTCTGCAGTCTGAAAAAACGCGTTTATTTCGGGCTGAAAAACACGTTTTGAAAAGTGTCCTGTTACTGCCCCATTACTTACATGGTGGTGACCAAACTAGCAGAAACATGTTTATTTCTGCTGAAAAACACGTTTTGACACTTTCTGCACACTGAGGTTAAGAGCTGAGTGTGTGGGCCTTCTGAGCCTTGCAGTTACATAGGGATTCTGCAATCTGAAAAAACGCGTTTATTTCGGGCTGAAAAACACGTTTTGAAAAGTGACCTGTTACTGCCCCATAAGTTACATGGGGTTGACCAAACTTGCAGAAACATGTTTATTTCTGCTGAAAAACACGTTTTGATACTTTCTGCACACTGGGGCTAAGAGCTGAGTGTGTGGGCTCTTCTGAGCCTTGCAGTTACATGGTGATTCTGCAGTCTGAAAAAACGTGTTTATTTCGGGCTGAAAAACACGTTTTGAAAAGTGTCCTGTTACTGCCCCATTACTTACATGGGGGTGACCAAACTTGCAGAAACATGTCTATTTCTGCTGAAAAACATGTTTTGACACTTTCTGCACACTGAGGTTAAGAGCTGAGTGTGTGGGCTCTTCTGAGCCTTGCAGTTACATAGGGATTCTGCAATCTGAAAAAACGCGTTTATTTCGGGCTGAAAAACACGTTTTGAAAAGTGTCCTGTTACTGCCCCATAAGTTACATGGGGTTGACCAAACTTGCAGAAACATGTTTATTTCTGCTGAAAAACACGTTTTGATACTTTCTGCACACTGGGGTTAAGAGCTGAGTGTGTGGGCTCTTCTGAGCCTTGCAGTTACATGGTGATTCTGCAGTCTGAAAAAACGCGTTTATTTCGGGCTGAAAAACACGTTTTGAAAAGTGTCCTGTTACTGCCCCATAAGTTACATGGGGTTGACCAAACTTGCAGAAACATGTTTATTTCTGCTGAAAAACACGTTTTGACACTTTCTGCACACTGAGGTTAAGAGCTGAGTGTGTGGGCCTTCTGAGCCTTGCAGTTACATAGGGATTCTGCAATCTGAAAAAACGCGTTTATTTCGGGCTGAAAAACACGTTTTGAAAAGTGACCTGTTACTGCCCCATAAGTTACATGGGGTTGACCAAACTTGCAGAAACATGTTTATTTCTGCTGAAAAACACGTTTTGATACTTTCTGCACACTGGGGCTAAGAGCTGAGTGTGTGGGCTCTTCTGAGCCTTGCAGTTACATGGTGATTCTGCAGTCTGAAAAAACGTGTTTATTTCGGGCTGAAAAACACGTTTTGAAAAGTGTCCTGTTACTGCCCCATAAGTTACATGGGGTTGACCAAACTAGCAGAAACATGTTTATTTCTGCTGAAAAACACGTTTTGACACTTTCTGCACTCTGGGGTTAAGAGCTGAATGTGTGGGCTCTTCTGAGCCTTTCAGTTACATGGTGATTCTGCAGTCTGAAAAAACGAGTTTATTTCGGGCTGAAAAACACGTTTTGAAAAGTGTCCTGTTACTGCCCCATAAGTTACATGGGGTTGACCAAACTTGCAGAAACATGTTTATTTCTGCTGAAAAACACGTTTTGATACTTTCTGCACACTGGGGTTAAGAGCTGAGTGTGTGGGCTCTTCTGAGCCTTGCAGTTACATGGTGATTCTGCAGTCTGAAAAAACGTGTTTATTTCGGGCTGAAAAACACGTTTTGAAAAGTGTCCTGTTACTGCCCCATAAGTTACATGGGGTTGACCAAACTTGCAGAAACATGTTTATTTCTGCTGAAAAACACGTTTTGACACTTTCTGCACACTGGTGTTAAGAGCTGAGTGTGTGGGCTCTTCTGAGCCTTTCAGTTACATGGTGATTCTGCAGTCTGAAAAAACGCGTTTATTTCGGGCTGAAAAACACGTTTTGAAAAGTGTGCTGTTACTGCCCCATTACTTACATGAGGGTAACCAAACTAGCAGAAACATGTTTATTTCTGCTGAAAAACACGTTTTGACACTTTCTGCACTCTGGGGTTAAGAGCTGAATGTGTGGGCTCTTCTGAGCCTTTCAGTTACATAGGGATTCTGCAGTCTGAAAAAACGCGTTTATTTCGGGTTGAAAAACACGTTTTGAAAAGTGTCCTGTAACTGCCCCATAAGTTACATGGGGTTTGACCAAACTTGCAGAAACATGTTTATTTCTGCTGAAAAACACGTTTTGACACTTTCTGCACACTGAGGTTAAGAGCTGAGTGTGTGGGCTCTTCTGAGCCTTGCAGTTACAAAGGGATTCTGCAATCTGAAAAAACGTGTTTATTTCGGGCTGAAAAACACGTTTTGAAAAGTGTCCTGTTACTGCCCCATAAGTTACATGGGGTTGACCAAACTTGCAGAAACATGTTTATTTCTGCTGAAAAACACGTTTTGATACTTTCTGCACACTGGGGTTAAGAGCTGAGTGTGTGGGCTCTTCTGAGCCTTGCAGTTACATGGTGATTCTGCAGACTGAAAAAACGCGTTTATTTCGGACTGAAAAACACGTTTTGAAAAGTGTCCTGTTACTGCCCCATTACTTACATGGGGCTGACCAAACTTGCAGAAACATGTTTATTTCTGCTGAAAAACACGTTTTGACACTTTCTGCACACTGAGGATAAGAGCTGAGTGTGTGGGCTCTTCTGAGCCTTGCAGTTACATGGTGATTCTGCAGACTGAAAAAACGCGTTTATTTCGGACTGAAAAACAAGTTTTGAAAAGTGTCCTGTTACTGCCCCATTACTTACATGGGGGTGACCAAACTTGCAGAAACATGTTTATTTCTGCCGAAAAACACGTTTTGACACTTTCTGCACACTGAGGTTAAGAGATGAGTGTGTGGGCCTTCTGAGCCTTGCAGTTACATAGGGATTCTGCAATCTGAATAAACGCGTTTATTTCGGGCTGAAAAACACGTTTTGAAAAGTGTCCTGTTACTGCCCCATTACTTACATGAGGGTGACCAAACTAGCAGAAACATGTTTATTTCTGCTGAAAAACACGTTTTGACACTTTCTGCACTCTGGGGTTAAGAGCTGAATGTGTGGGCTCTTCTGAGCCTTTCAGTTACATAGGGATTCTGCAGTCTGAAAAAACGCGTTTATTTCGGGCTGAAAAACACGTTTTGAAAAGTGTGCTGTTACTGCCCCATTACTTACATGAGGGTAACCAAACTAGCAGAAACATGTTTATTTCTGCTGAAAAACACGTTTTGACACTTTCTGCACTCTGGGGTTAAGAGCTGAATGTGTGGGCTCTTCTGAGCCTTTCAGTTACATAGGGATTCTGCAGACTGAAAAAACGCGTTTATTTCGGGTTGAAAAACACGTTTTGAAAAGTGTCCTGTAACTGCCCCATAAGTTACATGGGGTTGACCAAACTTGCAGAAACGTTTATTTCTGCTGAAAAACACGTTTTGACACTTTCTGCACACTGAGGTTAAGAGCTGAGTGTGTGGGCTCTTCTGAGCCTTGCAGTTACAAAGGGATTCTGCAATCTGAAAAAACGCGTTTATTTCGGGCTGAAAAACACGTTTTGAAAAGTGTCCTGTTACTGCCCCATAAGTTACATGGGGTTGACCAAACTTGCAGAAACATGTTTATTTCTGCTGAAAAACACGTTTTGATACTTTCTGCACACTGGGGTTAAGAGCTGAGTGTGTGGGCTCTTCTGAGCCTTGCAGTTACATGGTGATTCTGCAGACTGAAAAAACGCGTTTATTTCGGACTGAAAAACACGTTTTGAAAAGTGTCCTGTTACTGCCCCATTACTTACATGGGGGTGACCAAACTTGCAGAAACATGTTTATTTCTGCTGAAAAACACGTTTTGACACTCTCTGCACACTGAGGATAAGAGCTGAGTGTGTGGGCTCTTCTGAGCCTTGCAGTTACATGGTGATTCTGCAGACTGAAAAAACGCGTTTATTTCGGACTGAAAAACACGTTTTGAAAAGTGTCCTGTTACTGCCCCATTACTTACATGGGGGTGACCAAACTTGCAGAAACATGTTTATTTCTGCCGAAAAACACGTTTTGACACTTTCTGCACACTGAGGTTAAGAGATGAGTGTGTGGGCCTTCTGAGCCTTGCAGTTACATAGGGATTCTGCAATCTGAATAAACGCGTTTATTTCGGGCTGAAAAACACGTTTTGAAAAGTGTCCTGTTACTGCCCCATTACTTACATGAGGGTGACCAAACTAGCAGAAACATGTTTATTTCTGCTGAAAAACACGTTTTGACACTTTCTGCACTCTGGGGTTAAGAGCTGAATGTGTGGGCTCTTCTGAGCCTTTCAGTTTCATAGGGATTC